>NC_065571.1:6451200-7701200 GCF_937616625.2 Mercurialis annua
TATGGAAAAATTTGTGCTTTTCCATGATGAGTGAGTTGTTAATGTATGTAATTTATATCCGGTGAAAATGATGTCTAATAAGATATATAGCCAACAGACAATCTTCTACCTCATTGTATCTTGTCCTTTGTGGTTCAGTTGAAAGGATGATAAGATCAGATTCCTTTCTGTAAGCTTTTCTACGTACCCCTTTTAAAGTTAATCGATTTATAAGTTGTTCGAAATAGAAAATGTATATTTGAATTTGTTTTCATGAAGTATCATACTTTCAATAAACATGTTGTCACATACTTAATTTAGATTCATTTGATGATATAAAGATTTATTTACTTTCCCTATTCTCCCCCTTTAGTAAGTATCAAGACCATGAATAACCATCATTGAAAGGCTACAGTTAAGAAATTAATATTCTATTTTACTCGATCAGTCGAATCTCTATAACTAAATATTTGAAACTTGTGTTTAAAAGAATATTTACTTCTTTCACGAAATAATAGGTAAACTTGAAGGGAAAAGAGAAATTGGAAACATTGTTGATTGCAAAATGAATCATATTAATTCTTGTGCAGTTTAAAAAGAAAATGTGATAAGAACAATGACAATTATAGTCCAGAGCGAGCTAGCTGATTCTCCTGAAATGCGTTGAACTGAAGGAAAAACTCAATGATATTATAATGTCAATACAATTTCACAAATTGTAAAATCATAATTAATGTTATCTGAAACCATTAGAATTATTTTGGAAATTAGTAAAATATTTGTTGTTTGGGTTTAGAGGATTTTATTGCTTATAAAAAACTTCCAACAAACACAACAAAGAAGGTTCTAAAAATGGGAGCACTTACAAGTTCTCAGAGACAACACACAAAAAAGAAGAAATTTATCTAATAAAACACACAAAACATACTAAATTGAATTTAGAACTACTTTGAGTCAATTTAAATTACTGAATTAGCATTGCAGGGAACACTTATAAATGATATAGCCCAACAACCTGCAATATAATTCGTACAAGAAATGCTAAAACAGTTTTTCAGTGCAAATTCTTCAGCTAAGATCTCACGAGATTAGCAGAAAGCTGCACAGGAGGGTTTCAAACTTCCTCTGGAATATGTAAATTTATTAGCTGGTGAAACTCGGAATATACAGTAAAGTTTTAATAATAGAATGATTACTAAAATGAACTTACGATAATGCTGAAAAACTTGGAACACACAAATAATACTGTCCAACATGGCAAACATCAATCATAAAAGCAACCTGCTCAAAATTGTTTCACATATTAAAGAAGCTCGAAAGCAAAAATAGTTCAGATAAGCCAGCTATGCTACCATCGCCTGTCAAGCACCCAGAATTGGGAGCTCCAACTAGAAAATGGGCACAGATAAGTCCAAACAGAAATAAAAACACAGCATCTCAAAAACCTAGCATAGTAACATAAAATGTTCTCAACAAAATAATTGGATCTGTTGATTGGCACAATTCACTTCTTCTTGGCTGCAGATTTGGTGACTTTAGCTCCACTGGGATCCTTCTTCTCAACACTCTTGATAACACCCACTGCAACAGTTTGTCGCATGTCCCTAACAGCAAAACGACCCAATGGAGGGTACTCTGCGAATGTCTCCACCACCATGGGTTTGGTTGGAATCATCTTAACCATACCGGCATCACCATTCTTCAAAAACTTGGGCTCCTTCTCGATCTCCTTACCAGATCGACGATCAATCTTGGTCAAAATCTCTGAAAACTTAACAGCGATGTGGGAGGTGTGGCAATCCAGAACTGGAGCATATCCATTTCCAATCTGACCCGGGTGGTTCATGATAATAACCTGAGATGTGAAGTTGGCAGCCTCCTTTGCGGGATCATCCTTAGAGTTTGATGCAACGAAACCTCTCTTAAGATCCTTCACAGCAACATTCTTCACATTGAAACCGACATTGTCACCGGGTAGGGCCTCCAATAGAGACTCATGATGCATCTCAACCGACTTAACCTCAGTTGTCAATCCAGTAGGTCCAAAGGTAACAACCACACCAGGCTTGATAACACCAGTTTCCACACGACCCACCGGCACAGTTCCAATACCTCCAATCTTGTAAACATCCTGAAGTGGGAGACGGAGAGGCTTGTCTGAGGGCCTCTTTGGCTCATTGATCATGTCAAGAGCATCTAGGAGAGTTGGACCCTTGTACCAGTCAAGGTTGGTAGACCTCTCAATCATGTTGTCACCTTCGAACCCGGAGATGGGCACAAAAGGAATTTTGTCAGGGTTATACCCAACTTTCTTGAGGTAAGAGGAGACTTCCTTGACAATTTCTTCGTACCTTCCCTTGGAGTACTTGGGAGTGGTAGCATCCATCTACAGATTGAAAAACACAAAGAATGCAAATTACAATTATATAACAGTTCAATTTCATGACTGATGATTGGGGGCAGGGGAAAAATCACGTGAAGTTAAATAGCATTAAGTAATCAAGCTAGGATCTCTAGTCTAAGACTCTATCAACTACTTAAACGAGAGGCATAACAGATAACAAAAGCAAAAACAATTCTACTGCTGGTCCAAGACTCAATTGACTGTTTAAACAAGAGGTGTAATAGACATTTAAACAAGAGACAACAAATCAAAAAAAAAATCTATCATCAAAAAGTAACTCATTGACAGTGCTATTTCAATTTCTAAGCAAATTTATGAGTTGGTCATGTATTAGAAAAAAAAGAATATGCAACTGATAAAATAATTGATAAGTGAAGACTTAGTAGGTTTTGAAAACAGATACTGTAACAAGAATAAAATCCAAAATCACATAGCATCAAAGAGAGAGAGGGAGTTGAACCCTCAACCGTTCATATGAATGAACTTGTGGACCAATATGCCATCTCTCAACAGTGGGGGAAACAGTCTCCAAATAAAGTGAACACCCAAAATAGCAGGACAGTTTGTCCATGAATGCCAACAATTACATCTCTGCATCAGTGCTATTAGGGTGCCCTCTATTAGGAATAGATTAAAACAAGCACAAAACGATATGCAGTTGTTACCTTGTTACAGCAGCAAATCATTTGCTTGACACCAAGAGTAAAAGCAAGAAGAGCATGCTCACGGGTCTGCCCATCCTTGGAAATACCGGCTTCAAAACCACCAGTGGTGGAATCAATAATCAGAACAGCACAGTCAGCCTGTGAGGTACCAGTAATCATGTTCTTAATGAAATCACGATGTCCAGGAGCATCAATGACAGTGCAGTAGTACTTGGTGGTCTCAAATTTCCACAAGGCAATATCAATAGTGATACCACGCTCACGCTCAGCCTTGAGCTTGTCGAGCACCCAAGCATACTTGAATGACCTCTTGTTCATCTCAGCAGCCTCCTTCTCAAATCTCTCAATCACACGCTTGTCAATACCTCCAAGCTTGTAGATGAGATGTCCAGTGGTGGTCGATTTTCCAGAATCGACATGTCCAATGACCACAATACTGATATGAATCTTTTCCTTACCCATTATGAATACCTAATATAAAACTGAAAGCAGCACAATACATTATTCTCACATACAAGTGAAAAAATACGTAAATCAATAGTACAACACAGCTTAAAAACAAATCACATCTAATGAAATCAAACTGTAAATTACATAATTAAAAGTTATTCAATACAAAAAATCAATCGGTCCATAAAACCAAAGAAAATACATCAATTTAGCATACTGTTAACGGATTCTTACATAATAATTATAATTTGCATAAATAAAATAAGATTTACATAAACAGAGTCAAATACGATAAATCAAATCATATAACCTAATGATCTACATCAATTAAACCATATTATGAAATACAAAACTAAAACTACTAACAAAACTTCAAATCAAAACCATAATAACTTGATGTTCGAAGCTACAAATACAGCAGATGAATTAAGGAAAAATAAACTGAGTGAGAATTTACCTTGTGAAGGCGGCGATTAGAAACCCTAGCTCAAAGATAAAAGCAAATCGCAGAGCTCAGAAATGAAACAACATTTCAGTGTTTAGATGGCCGTATTTATAGTCTTCACTGTCTAGGGTTCCATTGTGATACTCAATATGTTTATTGACGTGTCTATCCTGATTTAAAGATTTATATGACGATTCTGTCCTTATCTCTCACAGCAAGTAAACGCGGCCCGCAAGTATCATAGTGTGATTCTATCATAAAATTAGGTTTAAATTTGAACAAAGGGTCAACGTGCCCTGTGAATTTGTAACACAGGATCATCTAACAATTTACACTTATTTAAGCAATTAATTCCGAAACTCTTCATTTGTAGGTCAAATAACCCATAATTTATATTTTTATTTCAAAAAATAAATTTAGAATAACTATATCGCAACAATTAGAGAAATATCTAATTATTTTTTTGCATCTCTTACCTCCGATTTGTATTTTACGCGTTTTAAAAATATAATTATGGGTTATTTGACCCAAAAATGAAGAGTTTTGGGATTAGTTGCTCAAACAAGTATAAATTGGGTTAGATGACCCCGTGTTACAAGTTTAGGGGGCGCGTTGACCCTTTGTTCGTTTAAATTTAGGCTAATAAGCTGAAAAAATCCTTACTTTTATTTTTGTTTGCAATTCCACTTCGACGTAATAATTTTTTTAATATTATCTTATTTTAGATTTTTGGTTTTCAATTACACCCTGAATTAGAAAAATTAAATAAATTGATTATTATAAGAATTAAAATATGTAAAACAATTACATTTAAGTATTATTTCATACTTTTTCTAATTGAATAAATTCAAATAAGTCCTTAAACTTAAATAAATTTTCAGTAAATCCAAAAATTAAATTAAAAAAAAATCTTTTTAGTTTCCGGAGGACGAGGAGCTGCTCCTGGTCTGAGGAGCAGTAGCTCCTCAGGCCAAGAGCTGCTCCTCCTCCTCCGGCAAATTAAAATAAATATTTATTTAAATTTAATGAAAAAAATTGATTATGGAGAAGATGGATATTTTTTATAATTAATAACATTAAATAATATTTAGATTATTTGATAAATATGAAAGATCTATTTTGAATATTATTTAAATTAAAAGAGTCAATTTAACATTTCAGGGTGCAATTGAAAACTAAAAATCTAAAATAGGATAAAATTAAAAAAAAAAATATGTCGAAATGGAATTGAAAACCAAAATAAAGATCAAGGTTTTTCAGCTCATTAGTCTTAAATTTAATAGAGTGAAATTAAATTGTTTGTTACAGATTTTCATTATTATTCTTTTACTTTTTTTATCTAAAGTTAGTTACGTTTAATACTGAAGAAATTAGGTTGTATACATTTGTGTTCACACGAAAAAAAAAATTCCACTAATTTCAATTTGATTGAGTGATTAGAACAACTGCAACAATATTCTTTAAAATAAAAACCATTTTTAATAATAAAGATTAAAATTTTTCATTTGTATCCAATGGATTCTTTTAATTATTTTACTTTCTTTCTTTTTTTATTTTTTCTATTTTTTTTTTGTTTTTCCTCTTTTGTTTGGTTTTACGTTCGTTCTTTTTTTCTCTAACATCCATTTACTTCTTCCTTGACAGAGCGTTATTATCCATAACTCATATTAGAAATAAACTAGCAAATTTTGTAGTAAAAAATAGCGAGGACATTTACAGTGGAGGAAAAAGTCTCAACAGCATCGGTTATGCTGCCAGAGATTTCATCTGATTCCAAATTACTTGTACCGTCTAGAGCACCAGGTGATGCTTCTCAGATTTGCTGTTGTCGAGCAAGTTTAACTTTTTTTCTCTATTAGGACATGTTTTCTACAAGTTTAAGTAATTTTCTTTTTGATGATTCTGATGATGAATTAAAAATGATAATATCCACAATAGAAGAGTTGCTCAATTAAATATGGACATCATTATATCGTAAGAGAGATTATGGTCGAACCTATATATGGCATAATAGAGTAAATGGCCATTATAAAATTTATCATGATTATTTTGGAGAAAATTTTGTTTATTCTCTGAGTTTATTTTGAAGGAGATTGAAAATGATTCAATCCTTTTTTTCTTTGTATACAATATGTCGTAGAGCGTTACGACCCATACTTTATTTAGAAAAGAGATATTTCTGGCTTTTAGGCTTGTCTTCTCTCCAAAATATCGTTGTTGTATTAAGAATCCTTGCATATGGAGTTCCCGCTTCTTATGTTGATGAATATGTTATGATTGGTGAAAGCGCTGCAATTGAAAGTCTTAAACAAATTATTAAGGCAGTAGTTTTAATTTTTTCAAAAAAGTACATGAGATATCCTACCAAAATTAATATGGATAGATTGTTAAAAAGAAAGGGATAGTTGTGGGTTTCCTGGAATGTTAGAAAGTATAGAATTGGAAATGTAAAAATTATCCAATTGCTTAGAAAGTAGGGGTGGACATGAACCGGTTAAACGGTCCACGAAGGTAATTTGTAAACCGGTCCATAATAGTATGGTTTTTAAAATTAAAAACCAAAACCTAAAATTTTAAACGATTAACCATTTAAAACCTTTGGTTTGTTTTACGGTTCTTAACCATGTAACCATTAAAAAAAATTAGACACAAAAGAAGAAAATTTATAGATAAAATTTTAAAAATAGTCTAATAATTAAACTTTAATTTCCATTCTATTTAATTATTTATATATAAATCTTATATAATCCTACTTTAATTAGGTAAATATTTTATTAAAAAAGTAAAGTTTTTTTTTAAAAATATTATGTGTATATATACTCCTAAAATAAAGATATATTCCCAAATAAAATATTTTTTAAATATATTTTCGTGTTTAGAATTTTTATATGTGTAAATTATAAAATATATTTTATTTGAATTATTAAAAATGTATATATATATTTATGTATATATATATATATATAATTTATAAAGATATATTACCAATTAACAGGTTTGCCACGGTTTCTAAAACTCCAAAACTTAATATTAAAAGTTATATCGACAATATTATTAACACATGTATGAATGGTTAAGGAGGAAAATTCCAAGCTATCAATAATGACAGTGGTTGAACCCAAGATTAACTCATGCATTATGAAATTATGAATAAATGTGATTTTGAGGAATTATATATGAATTCTGGATTAGGATTTGGTTTGAATTCTGTGCTTGGTATGCATAGGCATTAAAGTTTATGACATTGTTGTACATTGTAATTAATATTTATTAGTAATTATACTATCTCATTCAGTTTAAAACTGACCCTATGAAATTTAACATTTTTATGAACGTAAAAATTTTAAAGTGCCTTTCTACTCTTTCATCCTTGGAAGATGATTTTTACTAGAAATTGTAAATAGAATAGTTTTATTTCTAGAATACCGCAGTAGTAGTTGTAAAAGAATGTTAGAATTGAACGCATACTCTGGTAAATAGAATAATATTGTATGTTTATGTTTTGGTTTCTATCTTATGCAAGCATGTTTGTGACTTACGTTTTAAATAATAATACTTGAATATTATGAAAAGTTGATTAAGTTGGTATCACATAGGTTTGCTACCAATTCCGATGCGATTTATCCGTATCCCTAGCGTCAATCGTAATTTGTGAGTTAGGGTCGTGACATAAACTCAAGACCTATAATTTTATTTCTGCACACACAAATTGTTCCCATCGAGGTATTCTTTTGAGAGAATATTTGAAGGTTTTTAAGTGGGAGTTTTGGAGAAAGTTCAAGAAGGGTATTTGAACTCTTTCAAGTACAAGGATTGCAGAAAATTGCGTGTTCATTAATGACACAAGCCAACAACTTAAAAAATTTTCCAAACGTCGTAGCACGGAGGTGATAAAATAAGAATTGAGAATTGTGTCTTTTTTTAAGAGAAACTCAAGTCGATCACTTCGGGGCAAATACTAAAATGAAAGCAAATTCGTGTGAACGAGATAGAAGTCGTACTTTGGACTTCAAGAAACATTGGAGAATCGACATAAATATTTTTCTTTACTTACCACTCCCTCCGTCCCACTTTAGAAGTCCCATTTGACTTTACACACAGATTAAGAAAACATTAATTATTCTTGTCTTTTCATGTTTTGCCCATATAAATGATAGTGGAATTTTTTTATAGAACTCTTTTAAGATAACTAAAATAAGGATATAATAGAGTATTCAATGGAAAAATATTCTAAAAATAGTAATAGGACTTTTTAAATGGGACATCCCAAAATAGAATATGAGACTTCTTAAACGGGACGGAAGGAGTAGATGCATGCTACTAACACTTGATGACATGAGACCAATGTATTGGAGTTAATTTGATCAACGCCTGATATGTATTACTTTAATTTTAAGTTGAAATGTATTTTCCGGCCCACACCACATGTTACGCCAAATACCTGATTCATCAAGTTACCGCCATATCCTTTGTGAAATTAATTACTTCAACAATTGTCCCTTTAAAGTCTAAAACAACATCGTTCAAACTTTTTTATTTTAGGCTTAATTAATTAAAAACCACTCACCTTTACCTTTTTTTTTCGTATATACCCTGAACTAGAAAAAAATTCATTTATATCCTGACGTATGTGTTTATATTTCACCTCTACCCCGAGGCACTAAATTAACCTCTTTTTATTTAAAAAAAAAATTAAAATAGTCTTTCATTTAGAGAAAAATTCATTTTTAATTAAACTCTAATTAGCTTAGGTTAAAAATGAAGAACTATTTTAAACTTTTTTCTTAATGAAAAGAGGTTAATTTAGTGCTTCGGGGTAGAGGTGAAACATAAATACATACGTCAGGATATAAATGAATTTTTTCCTAGGTCAGGGTATAAACGAAAAAAAAATTCAAGGTGAGTGGTTTTTAAGTAATTAAGCCTTTATTTTAAAATGTTTAGATTAAAAAGGATAATTATACAAATACAACTGTTGCGCCATATTATTCGTGTAACACACTAAGCATGCGTTGGCCATGTGGAAAATTGAATGATAAAAAAAAAATTAAAAGATTTTCCATCGTAAATGCTCATTGGTTTGATGTAAAAATGACGGGTCGCAACGGTTGCATAGAAAATACTAGATTAAAAATGACGTTCCTTATTAGTCAAAATGACACTATTTTGACTTGGAGGAGAGACTAAAACAATCGACCATATATAGTGCCCAATACTCTTTTTGTCTCTCCCCTAAAGCCTAATTGAAAATTAAATAAAATGTGTTTGGTTTAAAAGAATATTATTATTTATGGATTATATCAAAATTCATTTAGCAACTATATTTTTAAAAGTTCATGTGATTGATTATATTTATGTTACGAATTACTAAATGAAATAAATTCTAACCCCCATAAACCAAACATGCAGCAAATTAAAATTTTAAAATAATAATTATTTTTTAATTTATTAAACTAAAACTGATGTTATTACTGGTAACGAAACAAAATGATGCAGATGCTAGGAGACTGTCGATCTCTCTCTTATTCATTTTTTAATTTTTTGGTCTCGAAATTTTTTAAAAGGGAAAATTTAAATTAAAAATTTATTCTTCTGCTACGCAATAGAGTAAAAAATTACTAATTTTGTGTCATTTTGAATAGGTCTTTCTTGAATATTTTTTATTTTTTATACAATTAATTTATTTTATAAAAGTATGTAATAATTATCTTAAATTATATATATTGATTTAGCCATGTCAATTGATTAATTATCTCGACAATAAGTATTTCATTATATAATTATTTAAATTTAGTTATTTTTTGATATTAAGAAATACTTTAATTTTATTGATGATTCACAAATTAATTTTTTATTGCCAGTTTAAATTTAGTATAATTAATTTAATTTTTTATATAAGCGTATTTATTAATCATGAGTTCATATTTGATAACCTATCGATGAGTTGCTAAGTAATACATATAGTAAATGAATTCATATTTGATAACTTATCGATGAGCTGTTACGTACTAAATAAATTCATATGATTAATATATATTTTCTAATATTTTTAAAGTTAGAAACAATAATATTTCTAATTTTTTGTATCAAAATAATATGTTAACCTAAAAATGGAACCTAATTTTTTTCACTCAACAATAAAAATTCTGATTCTTTCACTAACATAATATAAATTGTAGAACCACAAGGTGGAGGCATACGAAAGCAAATCTCAAGTATATACCAAGACCTACTTATAACAGAACTGCTAACCCACAGGCAGTGCAAGGCCTAAATGTGGGCAGCAACTAGACCATGTACACACAAACAAAAATTACCACTAGTAATTGAACACTTCAAAGAAAACATAACACCAATATAATCAATAATAACTAGACATAAACCACTTTCAAGACTCTGTTTTACCAACTTCACATCTCATTTTCCCCCTTTCTTAGCAGCAGATTTGGTGACCTTAGCTCCAGTAGGATCCTTTTTCTCAACACTTTTGATAACACCAACTGCAACCGTCTGGCGCATGTCCCTAACAGCAAAACGACCCAATGGAGAGTAATCTGCGAATGTCTCCACAACCATGGGCTTGGTTGGGACCATCTTAATTATCCCTGCATCGCCATTCTTCAAAAACTTAGGCTCCTTCTCGAGCTCCTTACCGGATCGGCGATCAATCTTGGTCAAAATCTCAGCAAATTTGACAGCAATGTGAGAGGTGTGGCAATCAAGAACCGGAGCATATCCATTCCCAATCTGACCAGGGTGGTTCATGATAATAACCTGAGATGTGAAGTTTGCAGCTTCCTTTGCAGGATCATCTTTAGAGTTTGATGCAACATAACCCCTCTTAAGATCCTTCACAGCAACATTCTTCACATTGAACCCCACATTGTCACCCGGGAGAGCCTCCTGGAGAGCCTCGTGGTGCATCTCGACCGACTTAACTTCAGCTGTCAATCCACTGGGTGCGAAAGTCACAACCATACCCGGTTTGAGGATACCAGTCTCGACACGACCTACGGGGACAGTTCCGATACCACCGATCTTGTAAACGTCCTGAAGTGGGAGACGGAGAGGCTTGTCTGTTGGCCTCTTCGGCTCATTGATCATGTCGAGAGCTTCGAGGAGAGTTGGACCCTTGTACCAGTCGAGATTCGTGGACCTCTCGATCATATTGTCGCCTTCGAACCCGGAGATGGGCACAAAAGGGATCTTCTCTGGATTGTATCCAACTTTCTTGAGGTATGAGGAGACTTCCTTAACAATTTCTTCATACCTGCCCTTAGAGTACTTGGGAGTAGTAGCATCCATCTATATATGATTGAAAATAAAAATATTACAAAGATTAACATACAACAATTTGCAGGAATACAGAGTAATTTAAAGGATTATAAATCAACAAAACTATAATCAAACGAGCGAACAAATTCCAGAGCAATTTGAAGTTACCAAACTTAAACATAATACAAAAGCTAACTAGCAGGCATTTTCAGTTCTTCTAATCTACTAATGGGATAATAATTTATAATTCATTCATCAGTCAGCTTTCTCTGCAAAGCAAACAACACTAGCACTAATCATAGGACTAGATCATATCCATAAATGCCAGAATTAGCTAGTATCAATTTCTCTAAATTGCATTTCTTACTATGACCTTAAGATAACAATTTCGAACATTTGCAAATCTAACCAAAATTGAAAAATTGTTAATTTTAGCCCACTTTTAAAAGATGGCTATAATTTTAGCCAAATTAGAAAAATGAATTAACTATCATGTAATAAGGTGAATTCATCTTTATAAAAAGAAACGCATACAACAAATGAGTTATATAGCTCAAACACCAAGTCCGTGCTTTCAATTACTCCCACGAGTACTAAAAAAATACTAATAAAACGATGCATATGTAAATTTTCTTATTCATCACTTAAAAAACTTTAAAAACACATGTGATCAAATTGAACTATTATAAATTGGGCTAATATAAGTAGAAATCTTTTAAATTCGACTAAAATTACAGAAATTAAATTATACCTAGATAAAATACTAAAGTAACGGATTTGTTTTTTACCTTGTTGCAGCAGCAAATCATTTGCCTAACACCGAGAGTAAAAGCGAGAAGAGCATGCTCACGAGTCTGACCGTCCTTAGAAATACCAGCTTCAAAACCACCGGTGGTCGAATCAATAATAAGAACAGCACAATCAGCCTGAGAAGTACCGGTGATCATATTCTTAATAAAATCACGATGTCCCGGTGCATCAATAACAGTGCAGTAATATTTCGTGGTCTCGAATTTCCACAAGGCGATATCAATGGTGATACCGCGCTCGCGCTCCGCCTTGAGCTTGTCGAGCACCCATGCATATTTGAACGACCTCTTGTTCATCTCCGCCGCTTCCTTCTCGAACCTCTCGATCACACGCTTGTCGATGCCTCCGAGCTTGTATATGAGATGTCCGGTGGTGGTGGACTTGCCGGAATCGACATGTCCGATGACCACTATGTTGATGTGAACCTTTTCCTTGCCCATGGATCTGAAACGAAATTATGAACTACAGTTAATGGTGGAAATTGAAATCCAATTCAAAGAAAATTTAGATACGGCGAAACCTGCAACTGCAATACCTTGTAAAGAAAATTAAAACCAATTATATTGTAGTTTGCAGCAAGAAGAACGATGAAGGAAATGAAGAGTGAAATGATATATTTGAATTTGAATTATAATTTGAAGATGGTCAGTATTTATAGTATTAATTTGGTTAGAGTTTTTCTTGACCTGCACGGTTTTGCCATTTTTATGTAACTTATCCTTTTGCTTGGAGATCAAGGCAAGGATTTTTTTATATAGTTTTTTTTATTTTGGATAAATATTTTTTTATTAGTTCTTGATCAAAAAATTGTATTAAATAAATTGGAAAATAGTGCTGGGACTCAATTTATAGTGATGAGACTCAATTTAAAAAATAAAATCAATTGCAAAGACTCAAATATGAGGTCTGCATATATATTTTATAAATTATTTATTATTCAAATAATCAATTATGTTAAATATTGTTGATTATAATATAATATAATATATTAAAAAATAAAAAATATTAGAAGATAAGTGTTATTAATGAGTATATTATGAAATAAAAATTTCTTTACTACAATTTTTTTTCCATGTTATTTCTTTTCTGTATATATATATAAGAAATAAAAATTTCTTTTCCATATTATTTTTTCTAATTTGATAAGATAACCCATCTCTTATTTATTGAAAATTGATTGCTCTTTACGTACTTCAATCTTCTTTGGCTAATGTGTGGAAAGAGGAAACCCATTTGGGGGTCTGTCTATGCCAAGTGAGAAATGTCAGTTACAATCGATTCTCTGATAATTAATATACATGGTGGACTGAAAATTTATTAATTATTAGAATTATTATTTTATTCAATATTTTATAAGACATAACATTCAAATTGGTTCCCTAAATTTTTATTAATAATTAGAATTATTAATTTATAGAGTATTGATTATTAGAGGGTCTACTATATTGGCATTTTTTGTTATGATAAGTTTGACTTGGAAGCTTTGACATTTAGGATCAGTAATTGTTAAGAAGTCTAATTGTGTCTTCTAGAATAGATAAGCAAATCCAATTCATACGTAGAATTACAAATTTTTATTGATAGTATTATAAGTGAGTTATTACATTAAATAACTCGATCCATAATTTCTTTTTGAATAAATTAATAAAAACTAGTACTTAAAATTGTATACTGGCTGGCCCGTTTTGTTGTCAAGTGGTACTGTTACATATAATCCAATTGCGGTTAGAGTTGACTCATGGAATTTTCACCCACGATTAAATCTAATTTTCTGTAATTAAAGTACAAATTAAATTAAAAATAATTTCAATATGATTCATATATTTATTCATTTTTCAAAAAAATTCAGTGATCTCAACATAAGATATAATTGACTTATTTTCTTTGGTCATCTGACAATCACCAGTAGATAACATAAAGATGATACTATTTCAAATTTCAGTTCATTATAGCTGTTCAGCATATAACTTAACTAGTCCATTCATATCATAGCATCTAATCTAATTAACAAAAAATTAATTATAGATAAACTTCAAAATATCGAAAAGAGAAATGATATAGCAAACACTAAAGTATAAAATCATAATTCGGAACAAGCAAATGATAAGTCTCAAATATGAAAAGCAACAAAATTCAGATGCACAACCTGTGCTGCCACCGCCTGTCAAGCACCCAATTCTGGGTGCTCCAGCAAGAAAACGGGCACAGATTACTTAAAACACAGAAACAAATAGAACATCTCAAAAAACAAGCATAGTAATGTAAAATGTCCTCAGCAAAATTATTGAACCTGGTGATCTGCACCATTCACTTCTTCTTAGCTGCAGACTTGGTGACCTTAGCTCCACTAGGGTCCTTCTTCTCAACACTCTTGATAACACCCACTGCAACAGTTTGTCGCATGTCCCTAACAGCAAAACGACCCAATGGTGGGTACTCTGCGAATGTCTCCACCACCATGGGCTTGGTTGGAATCATCTTAACCATACCAGCATCACCATTCTTCAAAAACTTAGGCTCCTTCTCAATCTCCTTACCAGATCGACGATCAATCTTGGTCAAAATCTCAGAAAACTTAACAGCAATGTGGGAGGTGTGGCAATCAAGAACTGGAGCATATCCATTTCCGATCTGACCAGGGTGGTTCATGATAATAACCTGAGATGTGAAGTTGGCAGCCTCCTTTGCGGGATCATCCTTAGAGTTTGATGCAACGAAACCTCTCTTAAGATCCTTCACAGCAACATTCTTCACATTGAAACCGACATTGTCACCGGGAAGGGCCTCCAATAGAGACTCATGATGCATCTCAACAGACTTAACTTCAGTTGTCAATCCAGTAGGTCCAAAGGTAACAACCACACCAGGCTTGATAACACCAGTTTCCACACGACCCACCGGCACAGTTCCAATACCTCCAATCTTGTAAACATCCTGAAGTGGGAGACGAAGAGGCTTGTCTGAGGGCCTCTTTGGCTCATTGATCATGTCAAGAGCATCTAGAAGAGTTGGACCCTTGTACCAGTCAAGGTTGGTGGACCTCTCAATCATGTTGTCACCTTCGAAACCAGAGATGGGCACAAAAGGAATTTTGTCAGGGTTGTATCCAACCTTCTTCAAGTATGAGGAGACTTCCTTGACGATTTCTTCATACCTTCCCTTGGAGTACTTGGGAGTGGTAGCATCCATCTACAGATTGAAACACACAAAACATTTGCAGTTATAGTCAAATACAAAATTAATGATTAAACAATAACCATGGTAGGGCAGTATAAACTTATAATAAAACAAGCTAGCAATATAAATCACAATATCTATAAGATAAATTAAAGTGTTTAGAAGTTGAATGATAAGAAATACATACAATTACTGAACAGGAAAGAAAACTTTGGGCAGGGGAATATCAAGTGAAGACAAATAAAACAAAGTAATCATGCTAGGATCACTAATCCAAGATTGATCAACTAACAAGGAAGAAGAAAAAGAGATAATAAAATATCATACCACAAAAAACAACTCATTGACAGCCCACTACAGACCTCTAAAATAAATTGTACTAGTTGGTAGAGACTCAAAAACAAGTTTATGAGACTTTTAAAACAAGTTTGTGTGCATGATATAATTGCTGCATGCTAAGACTATCTGCGGAAAATTAATACAGATATTGAAATGAAAATGAGACTCAAGATCACATATCGGATAAAGTGAAGACCAAAAATAGCAGGACAATGTCCATGACTGCCAAATACTACAGCTCTGCATCTATGCTATTACAAAGCCATCTATCAGAAACAAATAATAACAAGCACAAAGTATATATAATTATTACCTTGTTACAGCAGCAAATCATTTGCTTGACACCGAGGGTAAAAGCAAGGAGAGCATGCTCACGGGTCTGTCCATCCTTGGAGATACCAGCCTCAAAACCTCCAGTGGTGGAATCAATGATAAGAACAGCACAGTCAGCCTGTGAGGTACCAGTAATCATGTTCTTAATGAAATCACGATGTCCAGGAGCATCAATGACAGTGCAGTAGTACTTGGTGGTCTCAAATTTCCATAAGGCAATATCAATGGTAATACCACGCTCACGCTCAGCCTTTAGCTTGTCAAGCACCCAAGCATACTTGAATGACCTCTTGTTCATCTCAGCAGCTTCCTTCTCGAATCTCTCAATCACACGCTTGTCAATACCTCCAAGCTTGTAGATGAGATGTCCAGTGGTGGTCGATTTTCCAGAATCGACATGTCCAATGACAACAATACTGATATGAATCTTTTCCTTACCCATTGTAGCTGATTAAAATAAATCTGACCAGAAAAAACAAACATCATATTAGTCAATCTTATGATACAAATAATTAACACAGTTCATAAATTGCGACAAATAAATAATAACAAAGAAAACTAGTACAATTCATACGCTGATGCCAATAGCAATTAAAAACTAAATAGAAATAAAAATCACCATAAACCACTGCTATACTAACACCAAACAAAAACGTAGAAAACTAAGTAATAAAAACAGATGAAAGCAGAGACAAAAACAGACAGATTCCAGAATTCTTTCATTTTCAAGGCTTAGTTTTAATAGTTCTAGATCTTTCAGAGGTTAATTAAAATAAATAACTCTAAGAAAAGTTAGCTAAAACCGGATTTATAACAATTTACCGATTGTATAACAAACAAACAAATCAATCAAATAATCTAAGACTAAACATAAGATTTTTTTTTAAAATCTGAAAAAAAAAACAATACTGAATGAAGAACCAAAGCACCATAAGTAAACGAATTATACTACTGGAATTAAAGGTAAAATACATCAAAATCAAATAACATTAAAAATCGAATTCCAATCAGCACATGAAATAACGTAAAATTATACATGTGAATCTTAACAGATTAAACAAAACAGCAATCTGAATTCAAATCTATACAGTAAACGATGAACACAGTGAGTCACATACAACAGATCTGAAATGATTATATAAACTCAGCAAAAAAAATTACATAGATTACAAAAATGAGCATAAAAGAAGAATTATACCTGAAGAGAATTAGAAATGGAGGCGGCAGCAGGAGAAGCAGAGAATAGAGAAGGGTTTTAACAGCAGGAGTGGCTTATTTATACTCACATATTATGCGATTTTAGGGCTCTTTGATGAGTTTTCCATTTTATTTTTCTTGACCATTTTGTCCATCTTTGGGGGCATTCTATTACATTTATGTCCTCGTTTCATATTTGAGGTACAGCCTGTATGATACGAAATTGTTAACACAAATCCAATTTGACCTAACTAATTTGATCTAGGGTTTCATTGTTTAAAACATCTAAATAAACAGAACTAAATATTTTAATTATTTCTGTATAATTTTTATATTTTTATTTATTTTATTGTTTTTTTTATCTAAATCCAAACATTTTGAACTAAATCATCAAATTTGATTGATTGATTCAACTTCATTACAATTTTTTTTTAAATTAATTTAATTTCTTTAAACTTAATTATGTTTTAGTTGCATCCACCTAATCTCAATTCACATACTGACATGCATAATGCTAAGTTGAAGTAAAGTCAACTTTCGGCTCCAAAATGTTATCACTCACAAGACGTGTTTATACGCTAATTTTAGGTCGGAGGTCCTTATACTATTCCGTTTTTATTTATATAGCCCGTAATCTTCAATTTGCTTATGTAATAGTTTAAAATTATCGTAGAACAAATTCAAAACTTTAGACATCAATACTATTAGGCTTAAATGTACCAAAAAACCACAAACTTTCATATGTTTTTAATATTCAACATAATCTATTAACTTTGGCATATTTAAATGAACTTTACAATTTTTGCAATTGAGGCCACGTTTGCATTTCCTTTGAAAATGGTGCCATTTTACAACTAAAATGGTACCGTTTACATAAAAAAAACAATGCCAGTGTCTTAATTGTAAAAATTTGAAAGTTTATATACTTTTATGCCAAAATTTAAAATTTATGTTAAATATCGAAAACACACGAAAGTTGATAATTTGATGCATTTAAGCCAAACTATTATAATTCTGCAGACTAAAACATTCGAAAATCAATCACTTATTAATTGATGGTACTAATAATAATGTAATAAATTATTAAAATAAAAAACTAAAATTCTATTTTCTTAAACTCTTAACAGAAACAAAATAAAATTTGAACCTCACTATACATATAAGTGAAATGTAATTTCTAATAATTTTAAAGTTAAAATTATAATACTTAGAATTAAAATAATTATAATATCATATAAATAAATAAATTATCAAATAATTGATATATACGTTATGTTAGAACTTTATGAAGACTTAGTGAACAATATTCATTAGCTAATAAAAGATGAGAAACAGAGGGTATTCATTTTCACAAACCCAGCACCACCATTCTTCAAAAAAATTGAGCTTCTTCTCAAGCTCCTTAACGAATGGCCTATCAATCTGGGTCAAGATCTCAGCAAACTTCATAGCAATGTGTGAGGTGTGGCAGTTCAAAACTGGAGCATATCCATTTCCAATCTCACCGGGTTGGTTCATGATCATGATGATGACCTGAGATGTGAAGTTGGCAGCCGCCTTGGCAGGGTCTTCCATGGAGTTTGATGCAAAATAACAATGTTAATTATTACAAATCACGAGCTGCCTCTCAAACAAATGTCAGGCAGAAGCACCGCCGAAAAGATTCCAGTCAATCACTTTGAAGGTAGAGACGGCAAGTTTAAAGACCTCAGACATTGGCAGGTACCCAGATTGTGCAGCAGGAACCGCCATACCAGCACCTACCATTCTGGCACTTTCACTCAAAGGACTGGAAACACAAAATAAGCCAAGAGCATAATGTGAGAATAGGCAATCAGCCAATATTACTTTGTTTTGTGCTGCGGAAAAAGAAAAATCATGATGCGTTCTCATTTTCTTTGTTGCCAAAAGTTACGGAATTGGTGTATTGGGCCAAAATCATACACACTGATTGTAACCTAATTATTGCAAGCAAATTGAATTAATATAACTACACAATAAGACGAGGCAAGAACCAATGGCTGGTTCCTTCAAACTTCTAGAGGCTTAAAACTACAGTTAATATCACCTGCCATTAAGTTTCAGAATTTTCTAGAATCTAGATACAATGCAGCATCTACAGTTAATATCACCTGTTCTTAACTACAATAATTTATGCCCCTAACAGCTGTTTAAATGAGTTCCTATTAGATATAGGTTCTTTCACTTTCAAAAACATGGCTCGAACCAAGAACTATGGCGAAATCTGATATAGCCAGAGTTATCTAATGCCAGCAATATGTCACGGACATGAATGCTTAACCCATAAAAGCAGAGAAAAAAAGTTTCTTTTTAACTACCATGTTATCTGCACTTACTTTATTAGTACTGGTTCATATGCAGTTACAAGCACATCTGTGTCAACTCCCTTAAGACGTATATTTGCCAAATAAACCTGTGTACAGGACAATAAATTGAGTTTTAGCATTTTGAAACGATTAAAGATGGAGAGTGACCATGTAAATACTCACTTTGACGATATTTTGTGCTTCCCTTCCTTGTTTCCCCTTGGAAATATTCTGTGCACAAATCATAATGAGGAATAGAGGAAAAGATGAGCAGAAACTGATCACAACACTAGAGTGAACACAGGCATCCAAAGCAAGTCCCTCTAAGCTTATACAGACTTAAATAAGGCAGTCGAGGAATCCTAAATATAATACAAAAATATTGGTAGCCTTCACCTAACACTTCTTACCAACTTAAATGAGGCAATTAAGGAGCCCAAATATAATACAAACCATTGATGGGCTTCACCAGACTTAGACTACAAACTCATATGCTTAATGTGAATGGTCCATGGTGTTAAGATAATACCCATCATCATCACATATATATATGCTTCAGAAACAAATAAAGATTTAACTGCAATGTTTTATCTCTCACAGACAGCTTCACATATTATTAAACAAAAACAAGGTTTGTTGCTTAGTAACAATGTATAAGGCAAAATGCCTTACACATAATTGATAAAATTCAGATACCATAAACCTGAATGGCTAAAACCAATACGAGGTGATGAATTTAAAACATTAAAATATATGTTTTCCACAGCCTCAGTTACTCTCACATCTGTATCTAAAGGAAACTTGAACATAACTTATAAATAATTCAATATGTGATCAGCGGTTCAGTAATTTGCAATTACAAACAGTTTGCTGCCTCTTCATACCAATCTCCCCTTTTTACTTATTCCTTTTGTATCAGTATAAATAAATTCCATATCTCCCTATTCTTTTTGAAAATTGCCTCCACACATAACATTTATTTTGTAGCCTCACAACACTAAGACACTAGTGCCTAATAAAACTAAATCACCTAAGAAGATTCATTCTCATAATATGAAAATGATTCACTTTCAGAAGATTCAAGAGATAAGTTTTGACACCAACCAACCATAGACCTGGTGTGAAAGTACAGACTTTAAAGAGGAAAGTGGGTGAATATATGATGCTCAACATATGGACAAAACTAACAATACAAATAAGCATCTTAAGACAACAGCACATTGAATTTAAATAGGCTAATTTTAGCACTATTTTAAGCAAACTTGCAGGAAAAAATAGCAATGATTTAGCAAGCAACAAAATGATGTAGCTAGATGTGATACACATACCATCTGGCCCACAGCAGTAGAAATAACAGTCGGAATGTTCCTGGAAAGAATTCCAGGGGCCTCAACTACCTCTGACTGCTCAAACAGCTGCATATAATAACAGGAAAAAGGATTAAATTTAGAAAGAAAAAAAACTGAAAAGAATCAGATGAATGCTGGCTAGAAATCACAAGATAGCACCACTTGGAATTAAAAACATCTGTATTTTAGGAGGAAATGTTTGCACTCCAGTCCTCCACAGCAGTCAATATGAATGATTAACACCAAACTTGTAATTAACCAAAAAAAGCAATTGAAATATCGATAGACTTCGATATCACATATATTACCGTGCATCCTTCAGCATTTTGTTCATTAGCAAGGTCTTGAAGAAACCAAGAGGCACTTCCATTATCTCCAACTTCATGTTTATAATCCAAAAGCTCAAAGATCAAGCTTTCATCACGATCGGGGTCTACAAATACTTCCTTCGCACACAATCAACACGCCATTAATCGGTACTGTTTGTGCAGAAGTAAATTAAGATTATTTAGCAAAATCAGACTACTCTTTAAAAAACAATAAGAAAAACAAACCTGGTGATCAGGAACTTGACGAATATTGCTCACATCCTACACATTTAGTTACCAGTTCTAATCAAATAAGGAGTCTCTCTCTCTATAAATAAATTAGTAAAACGGTGTAACAAGTATAAAAATTGACTCGCTAACCTGAAATCTAAGAGGGAAACTGCTAGTGATTGCACCTCCAAACAGAGGGTGTTCTATTTGGCAATCTTGCTGCATTATTTAACAACGATTGAATGGCTAATCAAAGAATTTTACGCCAGCGCACGCCTAGCAATGAAAACATCACAAATTCACAATCATCATCAATCAAGAAAACCACATTTAGGACTTAGAAAGTATATGAATTTAACTTGGCGCGGGATCAGTTCTGATAAGAGGCATAGAGCTTGTAAATTAATGCATGCTTTTTTCTGTAAGAACTAAAGACCAACTCTAAATTAAACTAAATTCAATGTTATTCATGACCAAGTTTAGTCATCTACTAATCTAGAAAGTCTAAAAGCTTAATCAAAAGGTATAGTTTATAAAACTAAGTAAATTCAACAAATGAACCACAAGTGAACTGACAAAACATAGTAAAATTCTTAATGAGCATATACTGAAGTAGAAATTTAGTTAACTTAACATTAATCATGAACTAATGAATAATTAAACAAAATTTGAAAAAAAACAAATATAAACACTAATACCCTTATAATCTGCAGCACCTAACTTAGTTTTCATTATTAATTCCCAAGAAGAATTCAAAGCAAAATCAGACAGTAACTTAGAGTAATGCTAAGCTTTGTATAAAGCAAACGAACAAATAGCTATATTTCATCGAAAAAGAAAACATCAAACAGCTCTAAACAGATTCAATTAAATACCAAACAATTAGAAAGCAAATAGATAATTAAGGCTTTGAACTGATTGATTACCTGGAGGAATCAACTTGTTTAGGCGATGAAAGGAAACTCTAAAACCCTTTGCTTATGAAAAGAATAAGAATGACCAAAGGGACAACCGACCCCCAAACTTGTGTGATGAAGTCAAATAAGTATAGTTCAATTTGTTTGAGTCAATTAGATCTTTAAATTTGTATTTTTGAAGTCAAATAAGTTATTTTTTATATTTTATAGTTCAATTAGATCCCCAGACTATCTTTTTTTTTATCAAAGATAGATAAGTATATTGAAGAACAAGATTAAAGTATAATAACGAAAGCCATATAACAATAAAAAAATATATGGTCTTTCAAATACTCTAATCTAAAAATATTTGAAACAAATAAAAATACAAGCAAAAGATAATAATCGAAAAAAAAAAAATTACGCCGAAATCCCGCTACTTTTGCCATTTTGGCATCCAACACGAAACTAAGTTCCGGTGTGAGGATCTTAACTTGAAACTTGATCGATTATGCCGAGAAACCGCTTGAACTTTTAAGGTTTCAACCTTTACATCCATGTTCTTCAAGAATATCTAAAAGATAGAGATTACCAACATAAAACTAAATATTAAAATAAATAACAAAAACAACAAACAATATAATATTGAAGAAAAACTCCAATGTTTAAAGGTTTATGGATCTTAAGAAAATAAGAAAAAAAAAAAAAAACCAAAAAGGCTTCAAAAATTTAAGTTTGGACTATAGATCCTTAACATGCAACTCAAAAAAATCAAGATCAAACATGATTTTTTAAGTGTTATTTAAATTTAAAAAAGAAACAAATAAGTAGTATTCTAAATGATATAATTACTTCACAGTTCACAACAATGTGACTATTAGTATAACTATTTTAATATTTATTCGTAATTAATATCACAAGCGTTTTCTTTTCCAATAATAAATCAATTACGATTATTTTTCATAAAAATTCAGTTTACATTAATTTATTTTATTCTACTATTTGCTTTTTAATATTATTGAAAATTAAACCTAATTAGAATTAGATTATGAACTAATCAAAAGTAAAAATAAATTCATTATTAAAGATTAATAAAAAATAATGAAATTAGGAAGAACAAAAAACAATTCCTGCAGCTTAGCAAAACCCTGTTTGTTTTCGCAATAAAAAATAGAACCATGAATGAAAATTATATTCTTCTTCAAGATTTATGCCAAACACACCTTTATTTTTTTTAACTTTTCAGCTGACCTCTATCAACAAGCCAACAACTGCCGATCTCTATTCTCTACACAGAACACAAATCCACCGCTACTAAACGGAAATAATTCTCCGTAAAACAACCGTTTTTTGGTTCATTTGCCGATCAAACCAGATCGATAAAGCAATGGCCGGAGTGTCCTTAAAATGCGGGGACTGTGGAGCCCTATTGAAGTCCGTTGAGGAGGCTCAAGAGCATGCCGAGCTGACCTCTCACTCTAACTTTTCTGAATCAACGGAGGCCGTTCTCAATCTTGTTTGCACTACTTGTGGAAAGCCTTGCCGATCTAAAACAGTATGATTTTCTTGATAAATTTGCGTCTGATTGATATTGTAGCATTTTCTTACGTGGTTATCATAATTGGAGTTCGTTTAGGATTTGTTTTTAGGGTTTCCATCTTTTTGATTTTGAATTAAGATTTAGTTTGAGGAATTAAAATTAGTAGTCATTTATGTTAGTTTCAATGTTTGAGATATTAAGGTTTAGTATTTTTTTTTGGCGATGTATTAAGGTTTACTTAGTACTTCTTTAGTGCTGCTAGTTTGCTTTCAGGTGATAGAAAAGTTGATTTTGATGGATAATTTTTAAAAGAATTGGTGCTTTGTTCTTATTACCGTTCGCTTGGTTCCGATAGTACTTCTTTAGTGCTGCTAGTTTGCTTTCAGGTGATAGAAAATTTGATTTTGATGGATAATTTTTAAAAGAATTGGTGCTTTGTTCTTATTACCGTCCGCTTGGTTCCGATGAATTGATTTCTGATATCATAATTGGGGTTGATGAAAGTTTTGGAATTTTTTTATATTTGTGTTTTTGGTGCGTGTCGGATTTTGGAAGTGTGAGTCAGAATTTGTGTGCGTATTGAAACGGAACTGGAGTTAGTAATTGCATGTTAGTTTCAATTGTAGTAGGTTACTGCTTGAGCGTTAGTGATTGGTTTCCAGAGGAAGAAAAGACTTTAGAAGTTAATGATTGCAGACCTTTTATTTTCATGTTTATTAATAAACAATTTGAGTTGAGAGCTTTCTGGTTTTATTTTGTTATAAAGGAAAAAGATCTTCATACAAAGAGAACTGGGCACACTGAATTTGTGGATAAGACTTCTGAGGCAGCAAAACCAATTAGTTTAGAGGTTCCAAAGGCACCCATGGAGGTGGATGAGCCTGTTAATGCAAGCTCCAGTAGTCAGTCTGAAGGTACCATCCATATGCCACTGGTTGTCAATTATGTTTCTGTAAGCATGCTGCTACTATGGAGCTATGAAAAACTATCAGTTATGGATATACAATGATGTTTATTTCAATTTAGCGCTAATCTAACATATTGATGCTTATTTCTGTTTCTAGAGATGGTAGTTCCAGAGGTTAGCCAGAGTATCCTTGAGGAACTGGAAGGAATGGGTTTCCCAAAGGCACGGGCAATTCGGGCTCTTCATTATTCTGGTAAGGTTATTGAATAGTACTGTCTTGCTCTACCCTTTATGGAGTTAAAGAAGCCATCATTGGATGTGACTGACTGTAAGTACAGAGTTTTGTTTATTTTGAGGATTTCCTGTAAGAGTTGGATCAAGTTGACATATACAAATGATTAGCAATGCCTATTAGATATTGGTTTGTAGGAAAATGATTTGTTAATGCTTTTAGGGCAATATGTTTCTTGCTATAGATAGTGTGTGAAACTAGCATATAGTTAAAACACCTTGACATTAGGCTACAAAATGCAACTCCAGAGAACATTTTATATGAATAAATTTCTATCAATTCATGTTTATGCTGGAAACAACATTGATACACATTGCTGTAACTGAATAATCCTCTCTTGTCATCCTATGGGCGTGAAAGACACATTGAGCTTTGAATATTTTTTAAAAATGCCTCATAAGACATATTTATGTAACACAGAGATGATAGCTGCATAAGTTGTACACCTATTAGCTTTTAGTCTAATGAGGAGGCATTGTGGTGTCCTTGTTTGGTTTCGAATCCGAGTCCCAGTGTCCCCCATGAGATCAAAAAACTGCATAAAGTATGCGACTATATGTAATTTAGATCTGCAGATGATAGAAATAAATTCATTCAATCCCCTCACAATCCACGCTATTCAAACATGACCAAAGATCCTATATCTTTAAATGTGAAGAATTAGACCATCAATGATCTTCCTCTGTTCTGATTTTCTTATCTTAATTGTTGCCATATTTATCTCAGTGGCTGTGCAGTAATGTTTTATTTTCTGCAACTTCAGGTAATGCCGGTCTTGAAACTGCTGTAAACTGGATTGTTGAGCACGAGAATGACGCTGACATAGATGAAATGCCCATGGTATGTTTTGTTCTCTTCCTATTATTTGCAGTAAGAGAACCTTTATATTCAATTTATTTTCTACCCACTATCCCTCTTTTTGTGGTTTGCTTGGTGTTCCCATGACTTCATTGACATAAAAAAAAAGAATTTATTTTGGAAGTGCTCTCTCTTGGTTGCTGGCATATTAAGTTTTTGTCCATTTATGAGCTCAATTTTCCCCCTCCAACTGATGCAACATTTCCTTTCTCTGGTTTAGCCATTTAACCTGCTTGCTTGTTTCGCAGGTACCTGCTAACACCAAATTTGAGGCCCCTAAACCTTCACTGACACCTGAAGAAATGAAGCGCAAAGCACAAGAGCTAAAGTAAGATGTATAAGCATGCAGTTTTACTTTGTTATCCTTTACATTGTATTGTTATCTTGTCAGTAGGATCTCTTGATTGAAGTCTCTGTGGATGCAATGAGTTATTCCCGCTGACTAGATAATCTATTGGATTTTAAGTCCTTTAGGGTTTGCCTTGCCCTTTAGTCATGCTATAGGTTAATTTCTTGTTTTGGTCCTGGTTTTACCTGCTACTTAAATATACTGGATCTATTTACAAATGGTATGCAGATGTTGTTTTTTGGAATTATAGTAAGTCTCTTGAACTTTGTTGTGGCAGAACACAAAACCAATAGTGTTGCGAAAATTTTGGTTTTGTTGTCAGATTGACATTATAAGTCTACTTTTGAAACTTTCATCATTTTGGAAGGCTAGAATGACGCCCTCTGTCACAGGCTCACAGTTTTTCCCTTCACACACACACAGCCTAAAAAAACTACTGCTTTGTCTCCTTTCATACTTATATCTCTTGTAAATGGTTTGAAGGGAGCGTGCTCGCAAAAAGAAAGAAGAGGAAGAGAAAAGAACAGAAAGAGAAAAAGAAAAGGTCCTCCTTGAATTCCTTTTAATTTTTTTATGCTCGCAAACTACTGCTTTGTCTCCTCTTATACTCCCTCCGTCCCATTTTGTTTGTCACTCTTTACACTTTTTAATTTCCAAAAAGAATGTCACTTTTATATTATTAACACTTATTTTTCCTTTTTACCCTTAACATTAATGAATTCATTAAATAGATTAATGAGTAGAATTAATAATATATTTGACTATATCATATATCCAGGAGTAAGGGGTATAAAAGAAAAATTTATCTATCACATTTGATGTATTCTTAAAATGTGTGAAAAGGAAAAAATGACAAATAAATTGGGTCGGAGGGAGTATATTTTTTTTCAATTATACTTTTCATATTGTTCCATTGGCAACAGTGTATATAACCTATAAAGCATATTTGAAAAGCTCAATAGACAAATACGTTTCGTTCTTGTTTCCGAGATCTAAAATGCAGCGCCTTGCATATGTCTACTCTTCCACTCCTGCTCATGAAAGATTTCCACTCATTTTTTATGAGGAAAAGCAAAGATAGTTTTTCATGATGGTTATGTCAATGAAATGTGGACATTCAAACACTGGATCACTTCTTTGGTATTAATTCATAGAAGGGAAATCATATTTTTAAAAGAAATTACATTTTTTTCTAGCAGATTTCATAAAAACACGATTTTATATTTGTTACTTTGGTGTGCTGTGCATATGCCCTCTTGGGAGGTTACCTGTCACTCGATCTCCTGCTTACTGCTGGAGGCACCTTGTTGACATATGCTATCTTGCATATTAACACCTTAATTTATATATCTTTCACATCTTGATAACATATACTTGCTTTTAAATTTTTAGGAGAGAATACGTATCGGCAAGGAACTTCTGGAAGCAAAAAGAATTGAGGATGACAACGAGAGAAAACGGTTTGTCTTCACTTAATGTGGCCTTCTGTTGCACTTTTATTTGCCAAGTTAATTATTGCTGTTTTTTTTTTTTTTTTGGCAAAAAAAAATTATTGCTGTTTTTCATATCAATTATTTAGATGAAAGCTTTATTTTTCTCCCAGTGTGATAGCACTTCGGAAGGCAGAGAAAGAGGAAGAGAAGAGGGCTAGGGAAAAAATTCGACAAAAGTTAGAAGAAGACAAGGTTACTGCTATCCATTTGCCTCCTTATTTTACTATTGCAAATTTTGAAATACTTGTTTTTATGAACTTGAATCGATTATGAAAGGCTCTCCTTGTTAGTTGATTCCTGATTGTGGTTAGTACGTTTCACAGGCAGAAAGAAGAAGGAAGCTTGGACTGCCGGCGGAAGATCCTGCAACTGCAAAGCCATCTGCACCTGTTGTGGAGGAGAAAAAGGTATGGATAACATTTTTGAATTTGATGTATATCATTCAAGAGTCGTATACGTTACTGAACATTCCTCACAAATGTTTACAGAGCTCCTTGCCTGTTAGGCCTGCCACAAAGGCAGAGCAAATGAGAGAGTGCTTACGAACTCTTAAGCAGACTCATAAGGTAAGTAAAACTATTGTTTTCCCTATATGGTACTGCAGTTAACCATAATTACTTTTAATTTACCTTTTGCTTCTTTGTGAGGCTAGGACGATGATGCTAAAGTGAAAAGAGCATTCCAGACTCTTCTAACTTATATAGGAAATGTTGCTAAAAGTCCTAATGAAGAGAAGTTCAGAAAAATTAGGGTCACCAACCAAAGCTTTCAGGTATATTAACTTTATTACAATCAAACCTATGCAAATTATAGAATTATTTTAGTAGGGTAGTAGAATTGTAGACACGGTAACTTTTGTGCTCTACATTTACTTTTCTTCGTGGTCTACAGGATAGAGTTGGTTCACTGAAAGGGGGCGTGGAGTTTCTAGAGCTGTGTGGATTCGAGATAATTGAAGGAGGGGAGTTCCTTTTCTTACAAAGGGACAAGGTTGAAATGGCTGTGCTGAATTCAGCTGGATCTGAGCTCAATTCTGCCATTAATAATCCATTTTTTGGTGTTCTTTAAGTCGTTAATTACTGTATAATGCAATAATCAGAATTTATAGAATTACATTTTGAGGCATTTTCAACCGTTATGCCATTGAGCATTTTATAGAATTGTATGTGATGGGTAAAATCTAAGGCATGACTGAATTTATTTATTCTTTAAATTGCCATTAGAGGAAAATCTCCAATTGAAGTGTTGTACATTTTGTTTCGGCTGTTGCTGAGTACATCATGTAGCAACCTGCTACTGTTTTTGAACAAAAAGTTGCAGCAAATTCACTTGAGCAACGAAGAAAATAATCTCTCTTTTTCCTCAACTTGATCAGCAGATTATTTTGCTAATTACTATTTTTGATTTTGATTCATAGAATAGTTATTTGTGAAACTGTTATTCTATGATCTCGTAGAAAAATACTCTTTCTCAAAAACTAAAAATTTGCTATTATTCCATATTATGGTACTATTTATTACTTTTTTTTTTTATCTCCAATTCAGTCTCACACCCACATTTCCACCACCTTTAAAACCCTAACTCAGGACTTACCAAATTAAGAGAGATTTTTAGGGTTTTTGTAAATTAGGATTTCTACATATTAAGGTTTTATTGATTTGATCCTTCCGTAAGCTATTTCCCATAATATCATTTATGTTCACCATTAAACCGTTTTTGTTCGACGATCATGTCATTTGTTCGATGATTCCATATCCCATTTATTATAATCTCATTTTTGTAATTTTGTTCGACGAGAACTGCTTGTACTCACCGCTGAATGTTCTGATTGCATTGAAGCAGCACTTCCTGAGGCCGAGTAGGATCTTAAATTAATATTTAAACCTCTATATTTTTTTTTGACGAGAAAACCTCTATATTTTACTCAGTAAAAAAAATACAATCCATCAAATCGAAATAGAGGCTCCCAGCTCAACGCATTGAGATTGTAATAAATCCAAATTATAAAAAATTAAAAGCAAAATTTCATCTGAAAAAAAAAATCAGCATCAAAAAATATTTTTCAAAAGAAAATAAATTTAGGGCAGTTCTCTGAATTAAAACATGACAGGAAACATGTAAAAACCTTGAAACTGCCCAAATCAACTATTGGCCGGGTGAAATTGGATTTTTACATTTTTAATTTTCTTAAAATAAGAACCCATTTGGATCGGCCTTTCAAAAACACAGAAAAATCTAATAATATCAGAAATACAGAGAAGTAAAGTGAAAAAGATGTATTAAAAGCTTTCATTCAATTGCAAGAGATGAAATTAGCCTTGCAAAAGAGTAAAATGAAAGACATAAATATTGCTATTTGCCTGCAACGGAACAAAAGCGGCAATGAAGATACTCCGCTTAGTTCTCTCAACGGCATTAAGAAATTAAAACCCTACTTCTGCTTATATTTATAGTGAGATGGGAGGTGTCTTGCTTCATTGTATTTTGGATAAAGGGTCAATTCACCACCTTAACTTGGCAAAAAATACCAAAATGGTTCAAATTTGTGAAACCAGATTGTTTTTACTGTAAACTTGGTAAAACGGATCGATTTTCACCTTCTCTAATAAAAAAAGTGGACTACTATTTACCGCCCCAAATTACTACCCACCGCCCTAATTTTGACCAAACTACCCCTAACCTATTTTCAACTCAAAAAACAAAAAAACCATCCACTCAACTTCCTCTCAAATCAAAATTCTCTAAAATCCATTACAAAATCTCAAGCAATAATCGGAGCCGATTTATGTCGGAATTGACGAAAGATAAAAGACGGGGACCTCCGGTAAGTAATTTAATTTCGTTTTTAATTTTTTTTTTACGGGAACCGGTCATCGTCTGGCGATGGCGATGACCGGTTGCACCATCGCCGGCCGATGGCGATGGTGCACGCCATCGCCCAGCGATGGTCTGTCGGACCTTCGCCATCGCCAGGCGATGGCGTGCACCATCGCCGGCCGAAGTCGCTCGTTGATAATATGAGATATGTCGCGCACAATAGAGGGATCCTGAGACATCACCTCCTCCACAACCCCGCAAAAGTACCGATGATCCTCTGACTGAAAAGCGGCATAATCGGCTTGTTCTGATGTTTCAACCCCGTCACCGATAACAAGCGTCTTCCAAAATGAATGGATACTGTCCAGACTAATCGGAACACCTGACAATATTATATACGACACTTATATTAGCTTTCAATAAGAACATTAATATCGAAATAAAAAGTATTGCATTGTACCTGCATCAATCACTGCTTTCAGCTCACATGCACACGGAATCTGATGTGTTGTTCTCAGCACACAACCACAACGAACTAGAACATCGCAACTCAACTCTCTCATACGCCTTAATTCCTTCGCCACTAAATCAAGACAGTAGTGGGACACTTTGTAGGAGACATGGTCGTATGGATAACCTCGTCGATGGACGCCTATAGTCTGTCTGGAGCCCTCGAGTGTTTTCCTGCCAATATAGACAACACACTAAATTAATGATAATGTCAACGTTATTTTTTATTATTAAGAAAATATTAATTATTACAGAAACATACCTAATATCAGTCAACTGGGACTGTATAACGCAGTCCACCTTCGTCCAAACTGTGTCTAGAGCACCGGTACTAGAGTTGAGCCACTGCTTTAGCTGAGCATGTGCACTCTCCACTCTACACGTAGTGGTGTTTCCAAAATGTAAGACTTTGTTTGTCCAACATGATACAAACTTCTCTTTGTGCCCCAACCAAGTACGGTTAAGATATTGTATCACAGCTGGAAACGCTCTAGTCCGCATTTTCACAGTGGTCAAAGTTGCTTCGTATTGTTCCTCTGTTTGAGTCTTAATAAGTTTCTTCCACGACTCATTCATGAAAGTATCAGTTATTGCGGTGTCTCTCCCACACAGTTTGAACACTTTGTCTTCTACACCCTTATTTATGTGCCACGTACAAAGCAGATGAGGAGTATGTGGAAATATCTCCTTCACTGGTTTAAGCAGCCCCAACTCTCGATCAGTAAAAATACAAGTCGGCTGTAGGTGGTCGCCAATCAAAAACCTCAACCTCTCCAACACCCATTTGTAACTCCCCTCAGTCTCATCCTTCATAATTGCATATGCAATTAAGAAGTTCTTGTTAGAAGGAGTCATACCGATAATCTCAAAGAAAGGCATGTGGTATTTGTTGGTCTTATACGTGGAGTCCATACCGATCACCCAGGGGTAAGTTCGGACTAACCGCACGGAGTCAGGATGCGACATGAAAAGGTGAGTCAACACACCTGTGCTCTCCTCAGAAAGCGTCCAGTGTAAATAGTTGTGTGTCAGAGCCAAATGAAAAAACTGACCTACCATATCTCTATCCTCAAAGCTGAACTTTCTCAAATTATCTCTGTAATTATAAACTTGTCTTCTTGTAGGATTGTCAGATGAAATTTTTTCTTGAACAGCCGCCAAAATAGCACACGGCTTAACTTGTGCCGCACTCATATCCCGCACAATCATTTTGGCCGCAGCACTCAGTCCGCTCATCTGACGGTGTCCCTCAGGATACACAGCTAACGCATGATTGTGCATACTTGAAATCCCAGACTTCGCAAGAACAGTCCATGTGCCATTAATAAATTTCACCACAATCCTGAAAGGGCATTGGCAGGCCTTCGTCTTCGTATTTTTTCGTGCAAAAGAATCTGAATCTGTGTGCGACCCTCTATATCTCTCACCCCGACAACATCTCAAAAGTTTTACCAACCCCCCTTTCTTGTGAGACGAAATAACCAGCTCAAAGCCAATCCGTATAGCAATTCCCTTTGCCCAATTTATTGCTTCGGTATCACTTTCAAACCCGTTTTCATAAAAAAAACTGTTCACTGTAATCGATACCGTCACTGCCATAATCTTCTAAATGAACCTGCAAAACGTAAATAATTAATATAAATAATTGTAACAATTTTCAGAAAAATAAATTAAAATTACACTAGTTAAATAAAATCACAATTATAAAATAACATTAAACACATGAATACAAAAATTGGCTAACAAAAAAAGTTAAATTTAATCGAAACTCTAATTAAAAACACTAACAAATAAATAATAGTCCACATAAAATTTAATTAAAACACTAAACTTATATTATAACTAATAGAATTTAATTAATCTCTAACTAATAAAACTTAATTAATTTAAAGACATTTAATTATTTATTTCATTAATTAAATTTATTTATTTATTTAAATTAAATACAAAAAAATGAAAAATATTGTCCCTCAGGGACGGAATCGTCCCCGAGGGACAATTGATCCATTGGGCCATCGCCCAACGATGGCGATGGACCATATAGGCCATCGCCCAAAGATGGCGATGGCCCATGCGGCCATCGCCATCGTTGGGCGATGGACCATATGGGTGATGGACCATTTAAAAATATTAAAAAAAATTAAAAAAATTTTAAAACGAACGTAAAATAGAAAAAATACCTCGGCAAATCCGGATACGCTAGTTTCAGATGGTGGATATTCGTTTCCCGACGAATTACGAGCGTTACCCGTCATTTTAATCGAATTAGTAAATTCATTTGAGAGAACACATTTTTTTTTGGTTCAGATTTTTTTTTTTACAATAAAGGTAAAATGATAATTTTTGGGGCGGTGGCCAGTAATTTGGGGCGGCGAATAGTAAATCCCTAAAAAAAGTGAGATAATTAATTTAATATAATTAATCCTAATTAATCATACTTAATACTCCTTCCACTCTATAAAGAGAGGCAACATTACATTGAATTTACACAATAATTAAGAAATAGAAATTAAAGTAGTAATAGCTTAGGGCTTAGTAGAAACCGAACCAAACCGAAAAACTAAATCGAACCATAGTTCAATGTTTGGTGCGGTTTTTTGGTTAAAACGGTTTAGTTCGGTGTAAAATATAAGAAAGTATGGAGTTTGGTTAGGTTTTTAGGTTCAGTAAACCAAACTGACCGAAAAACCGATGTAATCGAAGTACTAATACGATGCCGTTTTGGTAGCACGTGTGGCACGTACGAAAAACATGTAATCCTAGCTCAAAACGGCAACACTTCAAGACCCTTTATAAACCCCTTATCTTTTCTTAACCCTAAACCTTCTGACTTTTCACTCTCTCTCGCCTCGCGCCTCCCTTTTCTCTGATCTCTCTCTCTCTCTCTCTCTCTCTCTCATCTCATACTCTCAAAACATCTCTGCCCTCTCTCTAAAATTTGAACCATAATCTTCTATGAAAAACCTAATCTCTCTACTCTGTCGTTCTGGTTTACTCTAGATCATAAAATACCTAAGCCATAAATGATTTCTCTTACTCGGTTTTGTACTATGGTTGTGAATCGATAGAGATTCTCAATAAACCTTTCGTTTCGAAGTGAATCATGCGATTTATTGCAGAACTTTATCTATAATTGGTGAAAAGGGTTTTGTTTCTCTGTTTTTTCATCATTTTGAGTCCTGTGTATTATACCTTATTTTCATGTTTGATCTTAGATTTTCTACCTTGTATGTGTCCTCTGTGTTTTAAAAATGGAGGCTTTATGCTCGAGGTGGAAGCCTGGTCTCAAAAAAGGTAAGAATATAGAGTTCGAGGGTGGTTTTGACACTTCGATTCTTATTTTGCCTTCTCTTATCTGTTTGATGGTTTTTTATTTCTGTTTTTCATGTTTCATATTTGAAAATGGAGACTTGGTTGGATTGGAAGCCCTAAACTAGATCTCTATCGTTCACGAGGTAGTACACATTAAACCCTTGTTTGTTTCTGTGTTTTGAGTTATGAACAGAGAGGTGTTATTCTGACACTTTGATTATATTTTTACCTTCTTCGTTTGATGGATTTTTTGTTTGTTCTTTTCATGTTTGATATTTCAAAATGGGGCTTGGTGGAAGCCCTAAACTAGATCTGTAAAATCATTGAATCAAGGTAATCATCAAATGATCCTAAACTATTAGTCTTTGTGTTTGTGTGTGACTCTGTGATTCTAAATGGCTTTTTAAAATGTATTCTTTTGTCATGAATCATTTGGCTGATTTGTTCATTTGATATGCTATGAGAATCACTTAATCCACTTTTAGTTTTGAAGTTTGTTGCATCCATATTCCTTAGTAAGCTTTTACTCTGACCTTTACTTTTGTTTTTTGTGTTTAATTGATTGAGTTATTATGATAATTAAACTAGTAGACTAGTATTTGATCTTGTTTTATTTCTGTATTTGCAGATGTCTGAGTCTGGGCAAGTTGGTGATGCTTATACTGGTGCTGATGATCCCCTCATTGGCCTTCTTGATCCATTGCCCTTTCCAAGTGAGCAGCGGCAGCAGCCTGTTGGTGCTGATGAGGGCTCTTCTCAGCCCACTTAGCAGCAGGATAAGGATGCAACTGTGACTAGCATGAAGCCAGTGGATAAAAAACGAAAGCAGTTAGTGGTAAGATCAAAAGTCTGGGATCACTTTGAGCGTATTATTTATGGCTAAGTGTATATATTGTGCTAGAGTCTACCATTCAGACACTAAACTAAATGACACTTCAACCATTAGAGCACATAACATTGGATGCTTAAGAATCCACATTGTGAAGACACTAAGCAGGCATTACTAACCCTACAACCTGTTATCAAATGTGAAGAGGGGGATGAGGGGAAGGGGCAGTTGGGAACCTGGAAATTTTCACAAGAACTTGTTAGGAATGCACTTGCTTACATGATTATCATTGATGAACTGCCATTTCGAATTATAGAGGGTATGGGCTTTAAAAAATTGATGCATGTTGCATGTCCTAGGTTCAATATCCCATCTAGATGGACTGTTAATAGGGATTGTTATCAGATGTATCTAGATGAAAGGTTGAAGCTGAAAACTTTTTTTTAAAATGAAAGTCAAAGAGTAAGCATAACCACTGATACTTGGACCAGTATTCAAAGAGTCAATTACATGTGTGTGACATTATGCCACTGGATTGATAATGAATGAAAGCTACATAAGAGAATTATGTCCCTTGTCCCTATTTGTGGTTATAAAGGCGATTATATTAGTAAAACTCTTGAAAATTATTTGCTTGCTAGGGATTTAAAAAATATTTTTACTGTGACAATGGATAATGTTGCAAACAATGAGTGCAATTGCTGTCTTAAAAAAAAAGATTTTATGGGGCACTGATAATTTTAAATGTCAGTACTTGTATATGAGGTGTATTGCACATGTTATTAATCTGGTTGTTTATAATGGGTTGAAAGAAATGAATGTTTCTGTGCAAAAGATTAGGAATTGCATTAGGTATATAAAAAATAGTCCATTTAGGCTCAAAAAATCTAATGATCTGGCTACTGATGCTAATATTGGTACCAAGAATTGCTATCAGATAGAATTCCACTTACCTTATGTTAAATATCATTAAAAAAATTAGATTCGTTGACAGTTAAATCTAATACTCTCTCCGTTCCAATAAAGTTGTTCACTTTGATAAAAAAAATTGTCCCAAAACTCTTATCCACTTTCAAAAAGTAACAATGTTATAAATAAATCTTCTTATTCTATCCCTATTTAAATTTCACTAATAAAGTAAATTGAAAGTGGACCCTACTATATTAAATAAGGGTATAACAAGAAAAGTAGAAAAAATTTATGAGTTCCATAACAATAATTATGTTTTCTTAAACTGTGTGATAAAGGCAAAGTGGACAATTCTATTGGGACGGAGAGAGTAATATAAATTTTCCAATTATCTAACTTGACATATGGCAATTTTAATGTTATTATTAATATGTTAATAATATTTAGCTTTTCTTTATCAAATATAATATTTAGTTAAATTATATATTTTGTCATTTAAATTTTTATTATATATATGGATCCCACCATACAAACATTCTGAATCCGCCACTGACCACGTCATCGGTGAATTGAATCAATCACATTATAACATGTCACTAAAATGATGACATTATTGTAATTTTATTTATTATTTTTACACTTTTTAATAGTGATAGTACAATAATGTCATCAATTTAATAACGTGTTATAATGTGATTGGTTTAGTTCATGGATGACGTGATAGAATAAATCTACCTAATAATTTCTCCTTACTTAACTTACTTTTATTTAAAACTTTTTTTTCTTATAAATATATTTTTATATTTTTAATAAATATATATATTATATAACTGATTGGACCGGTAGACAATGACGGAGATAGAGGGAGTATAAAAATATCATGACCCCCTTTAAAATTTCAAAACTATTAAAATTAACACCAATTTTTGTATTTTTTACAATTTAACCTCCCCTAATTTTTAAAATTGCCTACTTCATATATTACATATTGTAATTTGACCTTCCTATGTTGAAATTCTGGCTCCATTACTACCGGCAAATGAACCGGTCAAATTGGTCGGACCAAAAATTGATAGCTTCACCAGTTCGATTTCAACACTGAATTCGGCAACTATTTTATTACTTTTATTATGGTTATAATTTGTCGATCCCAAAAATATTTAACCCATTAATCAGGCAACTCACTTTCTTTTTCATTAAATGGATAGAAATGATTTCGTTTCATCAAGTTTAAAATAAAAATGATTTGGTTCATTTGAAAATAACATTTCAACTTAGTGTGCACATGAATTTCCAGCTACTCTGAAGTATTTTTTAATTGATTTGGTTAACCAATGCTAAAAACTAAAGTGAAGTAAATTGAAAAATAAATTTTAACCAATCAAAATTGAAACATGTTTTATTTGATATGATTCAGATTAACGGATAGTTGTGATCTTTGCTCATCTCTTCCGTCATCAATGTATTATTTTAAAGGCCAAACTTATCTGTATTTTATATTTTTTTCGTAGGTTTTTATATCTAATTTTTATATTATCTAGTCTTTTTATATAAATGGAGAAAAAAAAGATTGTAAGTAAAGAAACTGGAGGAAAAAAAATTATAAGTACAAAGATTAAAAAAAAATTAGAAAAGACATAAAAGTCGATAATAGGTAATTAGAAGAACCAGAAAATATAAAAATAAAATAGAAAAATTTACGGAAAAAAAAGTATAAAGTACAAAGACCTACAGATGGGTTAAGCCTATTTTAAACAAACACTGTTCTGCTTTACTCAACAGTAAAAAAACGTTTTTTTTATATGAATTATTAAAAAACGTTTTTCTTCTAGTTTTCTTTCATATCTTTTTATTCATTCTTTTCTGTATAATTATATCAGCCATTTCCTTCCGATTATAGTCAACCACATATTTTCCACTTCTCGCCGGCATGGATTCAACTTTTCCGATGAGATAAAGCTTTGCTGCCTTCATCGTCAAGGTAACTTTTTTTCTTGTTCATTTTCAAACTCTAAATACTCGACCATGAAAAACTCCGAACCAGAAGAAAATCCACCACTTTCTTCTGCCGAAACAGTCGCCGACAATCTAGATCTTCTTAATGAACTTCTACTCCGTCTTCCTGCAATGTCATTACTCAAGTTCAAATGCGTTTCGAAACAATGGCTTCACTTCATTTCCGATCCCAAATTCTGTACCTCACACACTCGCCTCCGCCTAAACCCTAGCTCCGCCTCTCCCGCCGGATTGTTTCTGGACAAACAGTTTAGTTTTATCCCTCTCAACCCTCAAAAATACGATGATCTATCAAAAAAAATCCACGCTCTCGATTATATGAGTGGTGAAATCCAGATAGAACAGTCGTGCAACGGCTTGCTCCTTTGCTCTTCTAACGAGGAGCTCGACTTTGAAAGCTGTATATTAAACTCCTGTCTTTATAGTAAAGTTTATTTTATATGTAATCCCACTACTAAGCAGTTCAAGAGAGTTAAACTTCCTAAGGAGTTTGAATTTTCTGTTAGGGCAGTTTTTTTAGCCTTTGAACCTTCTAAATCTCCTCACTATAAGCTTATTTCTTTGAACTCAATTCCTCACACGAGACGACTACAGCTTCGGATTGATATGTATTCATCAGAGACGGATTCTTGGAGTTTATTAGGTATTAATGTGCCTCTGGTTCATGACTTCTTCCCCCGTTTGAGAGGCGTTTACTACAGAAACGCCGTTCATTGGCCTCCCACGAGGAAATTCGGAAACTGTCTGTATTTTGATTTTGAATCAGAGTCGTTAAAGGAAATGCCGAAACCTCCGTTGTACCTGGCCGGAGCAATCGGGGGAGAGCTTTACTATTTCGGAGAGTCTCGAGGGCATTTGCATCTCGTAATAGGTAATCCAATGGAATCTATATCGTTAGAATTCGATGTTTTGGAGATGGATACGGATTATTCTCAATGGTCAGTGAGGTACCATGTTGATCTTGGTTCTGTAAAAATGGCATTTCCGGAGTTGGCTTGGTATGTTCGAGGAGTTGTAAAATTTTCTATTCTAAGTATTGTACTTTGTGGTGATGATTATAAGAATGAAGAAGAAGAAAATGCCATTGTTGTGATTTGTGTAGGTGGTGTAGTTGTGGCCTACAATATCTGTGATGGCACATCAAAGAAGCTTTGTGATTGTGATGTTAGAAAATGTGGTGGTAGATGGGATGATGATGCTGAGAACTTGAAGTGGTATGATGCATTTCAGTACTTTGATACCTTCTTGCGTTTCTGAATAATTTCTGATATGATCAATGTATCTTGTGAAATTCTTGCATCTCTTGTATTTTGTTAGTGTTTCAAGCCTCATCAATAATATTTATGTAGTGTGTGGTTCAATTTTAGAGTGCAATTCATTTTTCATTTTTCATTTATTTTCAAATGAATTATTATATTTCGTTTTCTAAAACATATATAAGTGTCATCTCTACTTTTTTTTTGCTTCTCTGGTAACTAATTTTTAAATATAGTACTCCTTCCGTCCCATTTAAAAAGGGACATATCCCATTTTTATTTGTCCCAGTTAAGAAGGCCATATCGTGTTTTTTGTGCCAATTTATATAAATTTTCCTTTTTACCCCCTTTTCTCTTTCCATAATTAATGACTATTATCTATACACAATATACAACACTATCATAAATATGGATAAAATAAGAAAAGACTATAGTAGTTAATGTTTTTTTAATATATGTGAAAAAGTCATTTGTCCCTTCTTAAACGGGACGAAAGGAGTATAACATTTTGTTGGTATTTGGGTCCCCATGACAAATTAATCAATGCAATTAACTATATAAATTTGCATGAAAATGGTTCAATATTTTTAAGAACAAATTATTAAGATGTCTCTCACATTTGATATAATTTACACTTTAAGTACCCTTTTTATTTGAAAATCAAACGTCATGACTTATCACTTTTATTTCTGTCAACGATTTAGTCCTTCCATCCATTTTTGGTGTTAGTCAACAAGGTCAACAAAACTATATAGCCCCACACTTTTATTTTTATCAACGATTTAGTCCATCACTTTTATTTTTATCAACGATTTCATCTCTCATATTTGAAAATTAATTTACTCCTAAATTCTTTAACTTCGTTGACTAACACAAAAAATGGATGGAGGGACTAAACTGTTGACGAAAATAAAAATGAGGGGTTATATAGTTCAATTTTCAAACAAGAAGGGTAAAATGTGAATTATGACAAATGTGAGGGGTTTTATAGTAATTTGCTTTATTTTTAATGAAATATTGCAACTCCATAAATTTTTTGTATCTCTAATACTGTTTTGCTAACTAAATTACATCCTATATGGACGGTAGGTTCGGAAACGTACCATAGACCATGTAACTATAAATAGAATGAAGTTTAAAATAAGGAAAAAAGATCATTTATGCTAAAATATGTTTATAAGATAAATTGAGCCCCTAACTTCTGGAAAGGTTCAAATATGCCTCTAATATTTTAAAAAGTGAACAAGCAGGCCCCTATTTTGACTTATAAATGAGACGTTGGGGGCCTCGTTGTCAAAATCGGAGGGCCTGTTTGTTCAATTTTTAAGAAGTTAGGAGCATATTTAAACCTTTATGAACGTTGAGGGTTTACTTGATCCTCGAATCAAACCTTAAGGGCATAAATGATCTTTTTTCCTTAAAATAATTTGCACCCTTTTCTTATCATCCAATTACTAGTGAAACATAAAAAAATTAAATTCATTGGTATAATTTGCATTTCAATTAAATATTTATTATTTACACACATGAATTTTTTAATATAATAATAAAATTAAAATAAATATAAATATAAATAGTATTTCAATATTTACAGTTTATTGGTGAGCAAAAAAAATTAAAAATTTAGATTTTGACAAAAAAAAACTAAAAATATATTATTACTATATATTTAAAGAAAAAATAAACATCAAATGAAAGTTCATAATTTGGTATAGTAAATTTAGAAAAGTTCATATACACAGTATACTTTCTAATAATTAATACTAAATAAATTAATAATTTTTAATAAAAATTTAGGGAACCAATTTGAATATTACGTCTTATAAATTATTCAATAAATTAATAATCATAATAATTAATAAATTTTAAATCCAATATATATATTAATTATCAGAGAGTCGACTGTATCAATAATAAATATTTTTTTATATTCTTTTTAACTAAATAAAAAGGACAGTCATGTTCTCCACCTAACTATACATCTACTGTTCTACAGAAAAAAAAATTATTTTTTTCGGATACAGCAACCAGAAAAAATACTACTGTAGTGGATCTTTCTCGATGCAGTTGGTATTATCAAAATTATTTTCTTAAGCCAAGATATATGTTGGTGTTGTCAGTTGTCACTCCTCACTACCCGCAAATTACGATCCTCAGTGACTCCTCACTGATTTTGTTCATTCATGCCTGTCAATTAGGGTGGTCCATCTTTTATTCGATTTGAAAGGATCTAAAAATGTTATTGAATTATTAAATAATCTATGGGTAAGGTTTAAAAATAAATAGAAGATTAATTCACCCCCTCAACTTGACACGAAATATTAAAATGATCTAAATTTGCAAAATTGAATCAAACAAACCCACAACTATCGGTGATAAATCCCTTAATATAAGATTACATTATTTACGGCTAATAATCACCCACGGCCCCTGACTTTAGGGGTACCTTACGCTAAACCCCCTGATCTAAAAAAAGTTGCCGTAAACCCCCTAAACTTTACCTAATGATCAGCTAAACCCCTTTTCGCATAAATTGACCAAAATATCCTTCAAAACTGTAAATAAATACAAACAAACCAGACAACTTCAATCTAACCACACTTAAAACCGACCCAATCAAATCAAACCAAACAAATCTAATCAAACCTAAATTTATTTAAAAATTAAATAAATAATTATTTTTAATTTAAATAAAAAAATAAAAAAATACTTTTTTTAATTCATGCCGGTGAGCAGACCCACCGGCGTGGGTCTGCTGCAAAGAGCAGACCCACCACGGGTCTGCTCTTTGCAGCAGACCCACGGTGGGTCTGCTCTTTGCAGCAGATTCACCGCGCCGGTGGGTCTGCTGCAAAGAGCACACCCACCGCGGGTCTGCTCTTTGCAGCAGACCCACGGTGGGTCTGCTGCAAAGAGCAGACCCGTGGTGGGTTTAAATTAATTTTAAAAAAAAAAATTAAATTAAAAATAATAACTATTATTTTTTAAAATTAAAGGAGTTATTATTTGGTTAATTTTTTTCCGGCAATGGACGATGGTGGCCGGAAAAAACCGGCGGCGGCGGGTGAAAGTTTCGGTTGGATGGTTTGATTTAATTGAGTTGATTGGTGATTTAAGTATCATTTGGATGGTTTATATCTGATTTGGTTAGGTGAATGATTTTAGATTTGGTTAGATTAGGTTGGTTTGGTTTTTGTTATTGACCTTAGGGGTATTTTAGGTATTTTAGAAAAAATAAAGGGATTGGGGCGGTTTTTTGGGGCGGTTTTAGGGTAAAAGGGGTTTAGCTGATCATTAGGTAAAGTTTAGGGGGTTTACGGCAGCTTTTTTTAGATCAGGGGGTTTAGCGTAAGGTACCCCTAAAATCAGGGGCCGTGGGTGATTATTAGCCCATTATTTACACAAATCTACATTTTGTCAATTAATTTTTTTCTTTCTACTTACAATATAAATGGTCAACTTCCTACATATTCATTTTAATCAATTTTTTATTGAATAATAATTAGATTTTAATTAAATTATTAGCCCAAAATATTTTTAGTAGTAAAGACATAATAAATAAATATAATATAGTTTAATCGGTTTAATTTTTCTTTTTAATTTATAATTAGATATTAAATGATATTAATTAATTAAAAGTGTCAATTAATATATTAATTAATATATTAATTTTATTTTATTTGAGAATTATCAAATATATTAGTAGATGAATATGCATGTGTTTAAAATATAAATATAGGTGTAAAATGATAAATGAATAAATATAATAATATTGAGTGTAAAAAATTATACATAGAGAATATTTTTTTAGTGTGAAATATAAGTGAATGGATTGGAAGGAAAACAGTGAAGAACGCATAAAATTGTGTTAATTTCACACTATTTTTAGATTTTAGGTTGGAAATGCCATAAGAACTGAGTAAAAAAATAAAAAAAATTATAAAAATATATATATTTTTTTTTGGTAAGCCCATCCGATTTCCAAGGTTTCGCCCTGACTAATCCGGATCCGACCCGTGTCGCGCACCTGACATGGTGGGTGAGTCTTCCAGTGGGAATTTTCTGCATTCACAAGGACTCGAACCCGACACCTTGCTTAAGCGATATCAAGCCGCTTACCACTTGGACCAACTCCCATTGGTTAAATTATAAAAATATTTTTGAAAGCATATGAACAGTGACAAAATAAAAACGCCTAAAAATAAAATAAAAAAAATATAAACAGAAAAATTTGTATGTAAACCAAGCAAAAACACAGCTTGAGGAGAATCGGTGATTGTAACTCCCGACCTCAGAATGACTTGGCATTGTCTTTTCTCAAAAGAAAAAAAAAAAATTTCTTCTAGTTTTTGTTTTGATATTTACTTTTTTTTTTTTTTGGTAAGCCCATCCGGTTTCCAAGGCTTCGCCTTGACTAATCCGGATCCGACCCGCGCCGCGCACCTGGCATGGTGGGTGAGTCTGCCAGTGGGAATTTTCTGCATTCACAAGGACTCGAACCCGAGACCTTGCTTAAGCGATACCAAGCCGCTTACCACTTGAACCAACCCCCATTGGTTGTTTTGATATTTACTTTAATACTTATTTATTCGTTGTTATCTCTCTGTACATCTATATCGGCCATTTCCTTCCGATCGTAGTCAACGACATACTTCCACATCATCGCCGACATGAACTGCTCTGTTCAGCGCATAAATTCATCTTTTCCGATGACCTGAAGCTTTTACTGCCTTCATCGTCAAGGTAACTTTTTCTTTGCTTATTTTCACACTCTAAATACTCAACAATGAAAAACTCTGAACCAGAAGAAATTCCACCATTTTCTTCTGCTGAAACCATCGCCAACAATCTAGACCTTCTTAATGAACTTCTACTTCGTCTCCCTGCAATATCATTACTAAAATTCAAATGCGTTTCGAAACAATGGCTTCAATTTATTTCCGATCCCAAATTTTGTACCTCCCACACTCGCCGCCACCTGAACCCTAACTCCACCTCCCCCGCCGGATTGTTTCTGGACAAACAGTTTAGTTTTCTCCCTCTCGACCCTCACAAATACGACGATCTTTCAACCAAAATCCACGCCCTCGATTATATGAATAACGGTGGTGAAATCCAGATAGAACAGTCGTGTAACGGCTTGCTCCTTTACTCTTATAGCGAGGAGCGCGACTTTGAAAGCTGTATCTTATATGGCCTTTATGGTAAAGTTTATTTTATATGTAATCCCACTACTAAGCAATTTAAGAGAGTTCAATTTTCTAAGGAAAATGAATTTTTTGTTAGAGCAGTTTTTTTGGCTTTTGATCCTTCCAAATCTCCTCACTATAAGCTTATTTTGTTTTACTCATTTACTCAAATGAGACGAGTAAATTTTCAGCTTGATATGTATTCATCAGAGACAGATTCATGGAGTTTATTAGGCATTAACGTACCTCTGGTCCGTGACTGCTTCCCCCGTTTGAGAGGCGTTTACTGCAGAAACGCGGTTCATTGGCCTCCCACGAGGAAATTCGGAACTTGTCTGTATTTTGATGTCGAAACAGAGTCGTTGAAGGAAATGCAGAGACCTCCGTCGTATCTAACCGGAGCAATCGGGGGAAAGGTTTACTATTTCGGAGAGTCTCGAGGGCATTTACATCTCGTAATAAGTAACCTGTCGGAATCTTTATCGTTAGAATTCGATGTATTGGAGATGGAAATGGATTATTCTCAATGGTCAGTGAGGTACCGTGTCAATCTTGGTTCTGTAAAAATGGAATTTCCGGAGTTGGCTTGGTATGTTCGAGGAGTTGTAAGCTTTTCAATTTTGAGTATTGTACTTTGTGGTGATTGTAATAAGAAAGAAGAAGAAAATGCCATTGTTGTGATTTGTGTAGATGATGTGGTTTTGGCCTATAATATGTGCAATGGCACATCAAAGAAGCTTTGTGATTGTGATGGTGGTAGATTGGATGATGGTACGGAGAACTTGGAGTGGTATAGTACATTTCGGTACTTTGATACCTTATTGTGTTTTTGAATAATCATTGATATGTTGAATTGAATGTACTTGCACCTCTCTTATGGGGGTGTTTGGTTCAGCTTTTCGATGGAGTTTTTAGCTTTTGCTTTTCAAAAAGCTCCACCAAAGCGTTTGGTGAGATTATTTTAGGAGTTTTTTAAACTTTCAACATCTGCTGTTTGAAAAGCTCCATTTTGGAGCTTTTTGCCAACAGCTGATAGCTGTTTCAGTTTTTTTTAATATTTTAGACAAAATTACCCCTATTAGAATATATCCTTTTTTTAATAAATAAAAATATTTAAATTATTTTTAAATATTATAATTGTTATAAATTACATAAAATTATTTTATTTATATTAAAACAATTATAATATAATAATTTTTTAAAATAAATATAATTTATCAAAAAACAATCTCTAAATAAATTTGTACTAATATTGCCTCTTATAAAAAAATGATTATTAATATTTTTATTAAATATTATATAATATAATATATTTATAGTTTAATAAATAAAAACAAAAAATATGTCCTTTACGGTCATTTTATATATAAACAGCAATAGCTAATCAACTCTCACCAAACACGTATGGTCTATCAGCTATCAGCTATCAGCCAACAGCTAACAGCCAACAGCTAACAGCTACCAGCTATAAGAAACAGCTGAACCAAACAGGCCCTATATATAGGGTAATTGATTCTAGAGTTATCCAAACTTACTAAACTTTGAGTCCTTTTATTTTAGGTAGTTTATTCTAGAGGTTGTTGTATTTTGCCTAAGTTTCATTTTAGTTACCAAACTTCATTTTCTTACAAAATGGTTACTTTATTTTAGAGGTGGCAAATGGTGATTTTGGGTGGGTTTGGGTGGGCTTATTTGGGTTTGGGCAATTTTGGGTTGGGTAATTTTGGGTCATAATTTTTTTGGGCAGTTTTGGGTTGGGTTGGGTTATGAAAGCCTACAAATACCCAAAATAGAAAGTGACATAATTGAAATCCATAAGTTAGATGAAAAACTCGAAATCAAAAAATCAAATTGATTTTTTTTCAACGAAAATTATTTTTTAAAATATTATTTTTCAGAAATAAATATTTTTCGGGGGAAAAAAATTTCTGGAAAATATTTTTTTTGGAAAAAATAATTTTCTGGAAAAAGATATTTTCTGGAAAAAGATATTTTCCAGAAAATAATTTTCCGTGAAAAAATTATTTTTTGGATAAAAATTTTTTGGGATAAAATGGGTTGGGTCAAAAATTATCCAATTATTTTTTGGGTTGAAGTGGGCTATATTTTTTGGATGTTTGGGTTGGGGAACTATTTGCCACCTCTACTTTATTTTATAAAAGGCAACTCTGTTAGGCTTCCAAATGATTGCCGGCCATTTTTATCTTATTTGGCAGTCGGACGGCTAGTCATTTCTAGGAGTGTAAACGAGTTGGGCTACTCGTGAGTTACTCGAGATCGACTCGAAAAAGGCTCGAGATCGGCTCGAAAAATTCGAGTCGAGCTCGAGTTCGAGCTCGAGTAGCTCCATCTCGAGCCGAGCTTGAGTACCATTTACTAAGGCTCGTGAGGCTCGCGAGCCTAAACGGGCCTAAACGAGCTTGTTATAAATTAACAATAATAATTTTATTGTCATTATATTAAATTTTTACACCTCTAAATTTAGATATGCATCATAAAAATTGGTTAAATTGTATAATATATAGTGAAAAATAATTAAAATACATCAAATCTGATTTTTTAATTATTATTTTTATTTTTATTAAATTCAACTCGAGCTCGAGCTCGAGTAGCTCGAATGTTGTTCGAGCTCGAGTAGCTCGAATGTTGTTCGAGTTCGAGCTCGAGCTTCAAAATTAAAGCCCAGTCGAGCTCGAGCTCGAGCCTGTAAAACACACTCGAGCTCGAGCTCGAGCTTGGCCTAACTAGGGCTCGACTCGGCCCGTTTACACCCCTAGTCATTTCCTACACATTCAAGCCAAATCATAAAAGTTTTAATTGCAAATCTACCCGATAACCTTTAAAGGTGAAATAAATAATTGCGTTGAAACTAATACAAATTTTGATTATTCAAAAAAATAGAAAAATTATCATCTATATCCCATTTTTTTAAAACTTTTGCAAAAATACCGCTTTATCTCTAATATACCAATGAGTTATCAACAATCTACTAATAAACTACCAAAAAAGGATGTTTTACAAAAAAATTAAAATAATGAAATATTTTTGAATAAAGCCCAAAAATATGAAACTAGAAAAGTTGAATCATCACAAAAATTGTAAAAAAACAACAAAAATCTACAATGAACAAATTTGAATCAGCATACAGAACTTGAATAAACCAATAAAAAAATTATTTTTCTTGTTTCACATATTTATTAAAAATTATATGATCGGGAATGTATATATTAATGTACGTATTACATATTTACAAATATCTCTTCAGATAAAACCCGAAATTATATTTCTAAATAGAAATGAAATTTTCAAAATCAAGATATATATTTGAAAATTAAAGAGTGTGTGGGTAGTTTTGTGATTTTTTTCATCATTTAATGCGATGTCATATATATGTCAAATCCATAATAGATTGAATGGAGGAGCAAATCGTGAACAATTGCCTGGTTGTGCTCTGGAAGTCACAATTATTTGAACCCATGGGCCTCAAAAATAAAAAAAAGGTTGAAGACAAACAAAAGCTACAATCAGAAGGTATTAGGAATCATGGGGACAACTATTGCCTATTGGTATTCCCAAACCCCACCCATGGCTTCGACTTGTATGTTGTTTTGCAAATCAAATCAAAATATTAGCATTAATAATTTAAATTCATCATCAATTTAATTTGACTAGTATTTAATAATTTAATTCAAATTCAGATTAGATTTTATTTATTTTTACTGATTTTGATAGCGTAATTAAAAATCAAATTCTATTCAATTAAATTGACAACTATGTCAAATTAGATATCTTAATATTAAAATGTAATAGACAGTTGATCTAAATAATTTGAACTCAACTTAATCAATAATAAAATAATTTTAAGTGTTTTTCAAATCCATTTTAAATAGTTTATAAAATCGATTTACTTGTACCGTAATTTTAATCCACATGATCCAATGCCTTATTGTTGTTTAATCGAAACAACATCGTAATGGTAGGGGAGAAAATTCTATTGACTTCTACTTTATTGATCCCTTGACATTTGACAATACTATTACTAGTAACTACATTTTTTATGTATCAAGTTTTCAATTTGTGGATTATTATCATTAAAATTAGAGCAAATTACTTTAAAACATTTGCTATAATTTATTTTTTTGGTCTTTTTTATTTAAAAATCAAACAATTTGATTCTTTATTTTTTATTATGTCAACAATTTAATTCCTCTGTCTATTTTTGATGATTCAGTAAGGACTATGGAGCTCTCATATAGCCTGCAAATTTAAATTATGTATATTAATTCAACATTTTAAATTATAACCTCATTAGTCGATCTGTTTATAAAAAATATATTTAGCACAATTTAAAGTTTTAAAATCGTCAATTTTAGTCCATTTTTTAATTTTCAATTTTAATTACAATCATCAATTTAAAAAAAATGTCCTTTGTATTTGAAATTTTTGATAGGAAAATGGTAAATACAAAAAGATAAATTAAAAAAATATAACAAATATTGAAGATATACATAAAAAAATTTACATTTAAGTTTGAACGAATGACTACCTTTAAATTTAAAAATTGGAAATATGTTAAAATTGACAATTTTAAATATTTGAATTATAAAAAAAAATTAGATAGATGAAATATTTTTAAATAATTAAACTACTATGTAATTAGTATATGTTTTAAGAAGTTATTGGGCAAGAAAGGAAGAGAAAAACAAACCCTAGCCGCCTAGAACCTTTTTTTTATTTTTTTTCTTCGGCAGCCGTCAATGGCTTAATTTTCTATTGACGGTAGCCACTCCTTTTGTTTATGTTATTTTAATGTTAAAGAACATAATAAATAGCCAATTCTTTTTCATTTTTCTGACGGATTAAAATTTATCACGAAACGCAATTCAATTATCAAAAAGCGACGATAGATTGAAGATCTTTCAGTAGCAAAATGGATTCGTCTATGAGCTATACTATTTTTATTTATTTTTTATTGTTTGTCTTTTTTATGAATGTTTTATTTTGTCCTTTTTTTATGAAAGGTTTGTTGTCCTTTCTCTGTGAAAGGTTTGTTATCTCCTTTTTAGAGGAGTTGTTGTCTCTTTTTTAGAAGGAGTTATATAAAGTGTTGATTGAATCGGATGCTGTGAGTTTGCGGGTATTTGAACGAAGAGTGATTGAAGACTGCACTTAATTTGCGAAACAATTAGTAATTTATTTTTATTTTCGTAAGTAAGGTCTGCGAATCAGACAGCATGTTGTCTGTTCCATGTCAGGTTATCGGATTTAGTTTTCAAATTATCCCGAATTTCTTACAAATGTAACTATTTCATATTCAATTTAATGAGATCCGATGAATTCAAAAAAAAAAAAAAGAAGTTATTGGAAAAGGATAATTTTTTTTAGATAGTGATTTTCTTTCTTTCTAGATAGTGTTGGCCCTCTAAAATATGTGTTTGTTCCGTTAGTTAAGCACCAGAAGTTATTGTTTTATTATCCAAATACATTCAGCTATAAAAACTGAAAAAATAAAAAAATAAAATATTCTTCAATGATTACATAATTAAAAATAGGTAATTTTTAACTTTTTATTTTTTTCTGACTGAATATAGTATTCTATTTAATTTTTAATCAATTAAATTTTCAAATGATATAATTTTTTTATTTGTTCAATTTTTGATATACAAATGTTGAAAACTCTTGACTTGATCAAGCTCTAATTGCATATGGGAAGTGTTTGATCCGGTCAATTTTTTTTATTGTTTCTTGGGGTTTCATGTTTTTTTCTTTTAGTTTGGCCAAGATTTTAAAAGTAATTGAAAGATAAAAAATATTTTAATATTTAAATGTAGTATTTAATTGTGTTTCTGCCTTTAGAAATTTTATGAGAATTTATTTGGATGGTTATAAAGTTACAACAAATCAAATCAAGTTCCAATTAATATTTAAGTTTTTCACTTCAAATAAATTGTATTGATTAGGATAGCCTGTAATCATGTTACTTTATATTTAATTGTTGGATTTAAATTTGAGAATTCATATGTTAAAATTGTTAATATGATTTTGATATTTATATTCTATTTGTTCTTAATAAATTTTATCTACCTTTGTTTTTTAAAAATATAAATAAAATTCATGTTAGTATTAATTATGGGTTTCATTTATACTAATAGAGAGATAATCAATCAACTCAAGCTGGCGTCTTCTAATTGCACCTTCACACTCCATCCATAACAGCACCGTCACTCCATTTCCACTTTCTCTCTCGTCTCTCTCCTTCTTCCACGAAGTAAAAGTAAACAACAACTCAGCGTCAGTTACCAAAAAAAAAAAAAAAAAAACTCATCACTTTAATTTCTCTGTTAAACACATTAATCAATAAATCCGTGAGATTTTAATTTTTTTTTCTTTGATGAAATGGTGAAGAAAAAAGTACCGGAATGGCTCAACAGTTCGCTCTGGTCTACAAATCCTTCTTCCTCCACCACCGCTACCACCGCCGACGACGATCGCCTCCACCGCTACTCCTCCGCTAAGCTCTCTTCTACTACCGAGGTAACCGAATCTATTATCCAGCCGCCGCTTCCCGTTCCGCCGCCGCCTCCTCCTCCTGCTGTAAAGAGTGAGCAAATCAGAAGTAGAGAGAAAGATTCGCGTAATTCTGGTGTTAGTAGTGCTAAAAATGATAATAATATTAGTACTATATATAATAATTATGATAATGATAATGATACTGAAGCCTCCGTTACTACTCCGTCTGCTGACGATATTTCTAGACAGGCTCAGCTCTTGACCGAGGTCAGTGTCAATTATTCCTTAATTTTTTTATGTGCTTTCTAAATTTAAATTAGTTGCTGAAAGAATTGAATTTCTAAGCGGAATTTGTTTTTAGAGTATTTGAATTAATTATTTTGATGCAATAGTGTACATTGTGTTTATTTTTTTGGTGATGATATGATATGAAATGAAATGTGTGGATTTTTAGTTGTCGAGGAAGGTTGTAAATATGAAGGAATTGAGGAGAATTGCCTCTCAAGGGATACCGGATGGTGCCGGTATTCGTTCGACCGTCTGGAAGGTATTATTATGATTATTTAATGTATAGAATGTTTGGTTGATTTCATTTCTGATTGTTGATTTTATTATGAATTGATTTTGACAGCTTTTGCTAGGGTATTTGCCGGCCGATAGATCTCTTTGGTCGAGTGAATTAGCTAAGAAGAGGTCTCAGTACAAGCATTTTAAAGATGAACTGTTAATGAATCCTGTAAGCAAACTATTGCCGATTCAATTTGTTTTGTTTTGAGGATATTTTCTTTTTTTAATGTGGATTGTACTCTATGGAACATGCATCATCGTAAGATCATAACTCAACACAACAGTGTCGGTTTTCCCACATGACAAACATTAAGTTGCCATACTGATGTACTTGCGTGAGTGTATGAGTTCTCCTATCCACTAAAATAATTAGGATACAAGTATAAGCAATGAATCTCTAATTTGTTGGCAAAAGGTTATTTGTTGCATTTCTTATGGTTCTTTTTATATTTTTGTTCCATTTGTAAATATCTTTGGATATCTGATTGTTTTTGTGGGTAGCTAGTCAGAGATTGCAAGGAGGTTGGAGAAATCTACAGGGTCCGAGAACGACGAGTCAAAAGGTGAAAATCGTTGTGCGCTTTCAAGGTTAGAAATAACCCATGGAGAGCATCCTTTGAGCCTTGGCAAGACTAGCGTCTGGAATCAATTCTTCCAGGTATCAATAAATAGCATCAAGGATTTCATACTTTCTGAACTCTATTTTATGGAAACATGAATGATGCAAAACTTTAATGTTTATGATACATTACATTGTGTTTAATTTTCTATGAATTAATCTCCAGGGTGATGTTAAAACTTGTGGTTTTTGATGTTTGGCTCAATGTGAAAGGAGTGTCATAATTTATGTTTCTTTTCTGTCTTCTCCTTTATGATTAAAAGAAGATTTGACTGGCTGGGATGGGGATTCACTTACTCTACCACTAATTCATACTTCCTCTTCCTTTCGTTTTTCCTTGAGGAAAAAAGGGTGATTCTTCACATTCAGCTAATTTTAGCGGGATTTAGTTCACAAACACCATCATGTCGGATGGTCTGAATCATTCAAACAAACCTAATCACTGTGGCCTTGGGCCTTCTGCTTCTCATGGACTGTGGGAAGTGCATATGAATAGGCAATATCCATGTGACACCTTGGAGTTTCTCATAGGTGGTACTAGTGGTTTAGGAGTAAAAATACACCTTTTTGTAGCAAAATATTAGAAGAAAAATGCAGAACTGACTTGTGATCCAAAAAAATCTTCCTGATTTTTGTTGGAGCTTTGGAGGTATCCGGGGCATATGATATGATCGATTTTTGCTGCTAGTTATGACAGTATGTGAATGCCCTCTGATGCAGCTCTCACATCAAGATATCATATTATTTTCAATAAATGCGCTTTGCATGTGGACATGGCAAAGACTAAATGCACTCCAAAAAAAGTTTCTTACACTCCCTCCATGTGTTAATCAAAAGATAGAAATACACTAGAAGAGAGTATAAGAAACTATTATTGGAGTGTATATAGTCATTCCCTGTAAATATGATGCCAATGTTTATGTTTTAGGCGATACCGTTTTGGTTGCGATTAGAGTTGTTGTTCAATTTATGTTTGATATGAAAATCCAGCAGTTGTTTTATTATTACTTAAGGATTTACATCTTGTAAGCATCATTTTATAGTAACTTTGTCACTTTTCAGGATACAGAGATCATAGAGCAAATTGATCGAGATGTCAAACGTACTCATCCAGATATGCACTTCTTTTCTGGGGACTCGTCTTTTGCAAAATCTAATCAGGTTTTACACTTTTACTGTCATTTTTAGTCTTGAATTTTGTGCAAACTTGAATATTTCAGCTGATTTGCATGTGCCTTTCTTCTGACAGGATGCCTTGAGAAATATACTAATTATATTTGCCAAGTTAAATCCGGGTATAAGATATGTTCAAGGGATGAATGAAATTCTCGCGCCACTTTTCTATGTATTCAGAAATGACCCAGATGAGGAAATGGCTGTGAGTAATTGTTTTTTTTTAATTTCTTCCCCAATTTTAATTTTGGAACTCATCTATTCCAACTGCTTGTCATTAATTATTTTGGATCTTCTTGCATTTACCTTCTTTTCTGGTTTGAAGTATAATTATTTAAAGCTAACAGAATTGGATGCTGGTATTTAGACAATTCATTTGATAGAAGTCGCAAGAGACTTGCAGCTAGTCGCTTGAACCTATCGGATAAGTGATGGAAACAAATAACTCTTCCATTACAACCAGACAAAAACCTTTCCATTGCCTACATATTGTTATTGTCATCCTTTTTTTTTTTGACATAATGATGATTCTCGTGTTTGTTTCCTTTTCTTTTTGTTCATTGTATTTATCATTTTTTTTAACTCTATGTTATACAGGCTTGTGCCGAAGCAGATACATTTTTTTGTTTTGTCGAGTTATTGAGTGGATTCCGGGATCATTTCTGTCAGCAACTAGATAACAGTGTTGTTGGAATTCGTTCCACAATTACAAGGTTGTCACAACTTTTGAAGGAACATGATGAGGAACTTTGGCGCCATCTTGAGGTTACGACCAAGGTAAGACACAATGTTGAGTGTTAATTGAGTTCATGTCATCTTGTCATAGCCCAACGTAAGATGCACTTATAAGAATGAATTTAGTTGAGTTTGTGCATGCAATTTTATATATATATATATATATATATATATATTTTCTTTCTGAAAGAGTGCCTGATCTTATTCACATCCAGAAACACATCCTCAATGAGTCTGTAATCAATATCTAATGATTCTTTCCAAGAACTTTCTGCCTCCCACTAGGATATAATGCTAATCTAGGTTATGATACTCTTATCAGAAGCAGTACCATCCATATTTCCATTCCGAACCGTATGAGTTGCTAAAAGTAAATCACTTGATTGGGTAGTTTGGGATCATAATAGGATTTTGTCACTTTAAATTTTAGAAACATAACTAATCAACGTAATTTTGTAAATATGGCCCTGTAAATATACATTTAGTCAAGTGTAACTATATGACTTGGCACATTGGGAATTCATGTCTTATCAGTTTTCTATTTGTTCAAAATGTAACTCACCTTACATGGAAGTCTTTCTATACCTTTGGATTTATGATAGATACCACATGATGTTGGGTCTGGTTCTCTTGTTGATTTGGTATGTTTATTAGAAATGTTTAAGCGCGCACTTGTTTTCACAATCATTATGAAATGAGATAATATTCTACTTTGTCTAGTGCACTTGCCATCAGGAAATTATGAATACATCTCCTGTAGTTTGTTACATTTGTTTGTCTTGATTTTGTTTCCTCTACTTGTAATTTTGGAATGCTTCGCTGATACTTCCCTACTTTGTGTTGAAAATTACAGGTCAACCCCCAGTTTTATGCGTTTAGGTGGATTACTCTTCTCTTGACTCAGGAATTCAATTTCGCAGATAGCCTCCACATTTGGGACACACTTCTTAGCGACCCTGAGGGTCCTCAGGTGAATTCCATTTCTTCTACATTCTCTTACTTGAAGATCGAGTGTTTTAGTTCTGAAAAAGATACAGGAAAAAAAGGAAATTTCCCATGAGATTAGATTAAGCTAATAATTGCATTGATCACTCACATTTTCAGGAGACTGTACTTCGAATATGCTGTGCGATGTTAGTCCTTGTCCGGAGGCGTCTGCTAGCAGGGGATTTCACTTCGAATCTGAAGCTACTCCAGAACTATCCGCCATCAAACATCAGCCATTTGCTATATGTAGCAAATAAGTTGCGCACACAACCATCAGGCTAATTGATCTTACCACTCTTTCTTAGTCTCTTTTTATCAGTCTCTCTCCCTCTTATTTTGTGTTTGAAAATTCGTTGATTGTAAATTACTTGGTATATATGTTGGTTGATGTTAACAGCTAACATGAGGGGAGTTTCTCCTATTTTCTTCTTTTTTATTCGTTCCATGCATCTTTTGATATAGTTTTTTTTCTTCTTTAGTTCTGTATTCTAGGTCGGGATAGTGAACTGTTATTCTATCTTGTATTTTGGAAATTTATAGGTTTTGTATTTTTTGGTGCTAAAGTACAGAAAATCATTTTGGTTCCATAATATTGAATGTAAGTACCAAATTGCCCATTTCTAGCTCATAGTTAACTAGCTCTGGAATTAATTATAAATCAATCTCTTAAATTTATCAATTTTGATCAATTAGACCAAAATTTGCTGATTTATAATAAAATTAATTTCAGAGCTAATTGGGCAAGTTGATACTTGAGCCTATATTATTGCTCCCTATCATTAGCTGGGGCATGCTGTCTGCTATTTGTTATGTGCTTATAGGGGTATCTATATGGCCATTGAACATGATTCACCTAATATGAAAAAAAAAAAGAATTATGTTGAGATTAAATGTATTTGTGTAATAAATGGGTCAATCTTATGACAGTTTAAAACATGTCCTGATTCGAGACATGAACTAGTTCAACCTATTTATAATAGTCTAAAATATGTCATGTCAACCCAATCATTTGTGTTCGTATAATCCATATGATTGATACATATTCGATACACAAATGAGTTAAAAGTGGTATGCTGGTATAATTCATATTGAATTCAGTTTAAACAAAGTAAATGGATTAATCAGATTGTTAGGCGCACTTCTGTAAGGAAATAGTACAATGAATGAGAATGAGAAGGAATATATGTATGATATCGTTTCATCAACTTCCGATAATAGAGATCGGAGATGCAGCGTGAACAAAACATTTTCTTCCTGTAAATGTATGCCTAGGAGAGTTCTCTGTCTGAGGGTGATCATGAAGCATCCCATGTTCAGCTCAAGACCATTGTGCCGCCTAAAAGCAAAACTTTCCAATCCCAGCTTATCATATTCCAAAGTTCACTCTAGAGAGAGAAGTTTGCTCAATTACACAAGAAAATGATCCTCAAACTCAACATATGCTAATATCTACTCCTAATTCTGTGTCTTATCTTTCTCTTCATAATCTAAATCTTTTGTAGTATGTTGCAGTCAAATTCTAAATAGTCAAATTTTCCGTCTGACGCCCTTTCACCATCAGCATCATTATCACCTTTGATGCTAATTCAAGTGTGAAGCATTTTACTTCCGAAGCAGCAATAATGGAGTATCTTTAACATGACAGCATAAATTCTGAGATCAGTGACTACCTGAGATGCTGAATAAGGTTGCAAAGATCCCTTATTTCTTCAATTTAGCGCATAGTGTTAATTACTGGCAAAAGCAGTAACAAACAACGAAAAATATAGGCACGTGTGTTTTTATCTTCCCGCCACAGATATGGTTGAATTTGTTTCATTCAAGGATTCCGAATCATCGAACACTTCACTCTGTAACTGGCTCTCTAAGATTTGCACGACATTATTAGGTGGGCATTTATGAGCAGGATTCTGCGTTTTAGTTTGGCAGAAACACTCCGGCCAAGAATTGGTGTAGAATGATTCAGGTGAAATTCGTTTGTGAGGGCCACCAAAGTTTGTTTTAAGCATTACACGCCGGACAGCTTCTTGAAAACCGGCTGTCTTTCCATTTTCTCGGTCAATGAAAATTGGAGCAAGACCTTTTCTGTCAGGTCTAATTGTTGTCCGGAAACCATAATAGAGACGGTGACCCAAGAGGTTGTTGGCAAAGTTGCTTGGCCCATCATATGTAGGCATAAAAATGTCAGCAAGGAGACAAACCATGTAATCCACAGCAGATCCCAACAATCCATGCGCGTTTGGGGCTAGCTCCTCAATAGGGTACACAGAACTATGATTTTCAAGGCGAGGAAAAAGGGCTCTAAACGGTTTCATGAATCGCTCTCCACCAAACAGTTCACCAGCTGCTAGATATATTCGACTGGAATTGTCGAACCCCATTGCACGTAAGATGAGACCGACCTGTAGAAAGACATAATATAAGATTAGATCTAATTTTCCATTGCATCTATCGATTCATATTTACCAATATTCAGTAAAATATAACAGACATTGTAATGTGGTAGAAGTTAGATGTTAACTACCTGAATATCCTACACTTAATGATCTATCCATTTCTAGAGTCAAAAGCAAATAGTGAAAATATATGGCTATTAATAAAAAAATATAATACCTCTTCTGGAGTTAAAGGGCATTTTCCAATGGCTCTCCTTTCATTATAAACAAGTCTTTTATCGGCAAAATTTTCCTTCCTATACTTCTTCAATATTGCTTGCTCAGCAGGGTTAAATATGTCAAAGCACCTGTAAATGTCGGCACTCAATCTATCAAAAACAGTGATATATTCAACAGTACTCGAATGCTTGCTATTAATAATATGAATGAAGTTTCCAACAATAAGCCATTAAAGATGTAAAAAATAAAATCTCAATAGTTGGTAAACCTTTCAATGAGAATGTTGAGCATACACATAAGCTAAAAATAGTTCACCAAGGACATGATGGGGAAAAAAGTATAAGCCCTGAAAAAGAATAAAGTCTCTAATCTCGCATCTGCATGGATCAAAGAGATGTGCATAATGATTCCTTCAGTGCACGTAAAGTATCCTAAGATGGTTCACAAATAAGGGAATATTAAATTAATAACAGAAACAGATGACAGATGACAGAACTTCCGTACACAATGCTTCATGGATGTGTTTTTCGCAACTGATAACTCACTTTAAAGGTTGAGATATGTGAAACAATCACAAACTTGTGAGAAGAACCACATACGGTATTTTACTATATCTTCTAAATTTGAAATTCCACGAAATTCATGAATGTAAATCTGATGTTACATATTTAGGTTCAAATATATGCTTATGAATGAGAAACCAATGACATGAAATTTTGCTAAACTCTTCTGTAACTATCCTGAGATGAACCTATAACAGATGAGGAAGTGTAGGGGCTAAGAGATGCTAAACAGAAAGTCCCGACCTTGCCCCTCAAAGTTAAGAAAAATTTAAAGCCCTGTCCCTTCTACTACTTCAAGGCACTTTGGAGAAACCTTGTAGTAATTTTAGAATACCCAGTTAAATTATGTCACAAGAATTTTGCATTAAATCTCAACTAACGCTAAGGACTAATTGAAATCATACCCAGCAAATGCCAGCATGTCCATTTCGAATCGAAGGTGTATTGCCATAAAGTGACCTTGTGCACGTAACTTCTCAACTATTGACTCACTAAGCTTCATAATATGTGGCTTAAACTGAAGGGCATGGTAATTAACCCTGCATCTCAGCCGCTGGTACTCGGGGATGTCAATTTCTTCTGCTAAACGATGTGAAAAGGGAGTTAGATAAATGGCCCCATGTTTCTTCATCTTCTCCATAGCTTCAGTTAAATACCAACTAATAGGAGCATCTCTAGGAGGCCGTATCTGAGGCAGTTGGAGTGATTGAAAAAAAGAACAAAGAAGAAGTTAATTTTTAGAGACTTATTCATAAATTAAAAATGTATCGTATGCTCAATTCATAGATAAGATACAACAAATTTTAACTTCTCTACCTGAAAAGCCTTTATCTTCTTAGTTTTCCCATTTTTATGAATATCAGGTATGCTTTCCACAATACGTACATCATACCTAAGTGATTGGATAAAATGCTCAACATCATAGATGCCGTGGAAGCCACTGTACACAGAAAATGAAAAAAAATAAGCATTTAACGTTATTGCACACTGTGAAGTATATTATGCCTAAAAACCATCTGAACAACAATTAATAAATGAGCCATTTAACATAGGGGACTTAACGAAGATGGATGATAGATCTACCAAATTCTTGTCAAAGGCATGCAAGTGAAAAAAAGAAGGCAATATACTAAAAACTGAGTGCCGTGTTAGATTCAACATGAAAGAGCAGCGGCAAACAACTTTGATGGGAAGAGAGTCAAGTCATATTCTGTTTGTACTTCACAAAAATGCTGAAAGAAGATCCCAAGCATAATTAATGTCCTCTTAAGCTAGGAGTATAATAATGCCATGCCCATGGAAAGTGAAAAGACCTAATTATTCAGAGTAGGAGCTTAGAATTTGCATGAAAACATGGTCGAAGACACTTTTATTACCCAGTGGATCATGGATTCTTTATTTGATGATCTCACGCGACATACATGACTGACAGGAGAGGTGTTAAATTTACTCAATTATAGATGAGTGCATTAATACATTAGGATGTAGGAACATATATACCTGTCATCATGCCAGAAGGAGTTGGCATCCAACTCAGGCAGCACAAGAGTAGCATTCATGATTCTAGCAGCAAGAACTGCATTACAGATCTGCACCAACAAAAAGTAATGTATTAATGGATGTCAAGCAAATCGAATAAACAGGCATCACAATCCTAGTACTTATCTAGCAAAATTTAGCTCATCCAAAGCATCTTTGTCCTCTCAGTCCAGACTTAGCTGCAGCGTTGCTATTTGCTACGATAAATCTAGTATGCTCATAAAAATGCAAATTATGTTTTAAAATTGGCCTTCAATTTCTCTAACTTATTGAGGGGAAGATGAAAGTCTTTTCCGTGCTTATATTCAGTCAAATTTTACAAGAGAAACCTACAAAGAAGCTAGAATGCAAGTTGTCTTGCAGTTTAGGATTACGAACCGCACTACGTTGCTGATTCAAACCACCGTTACAACGGACACGCAGATACCCATTACTCTCTTTGGAAGGAGCTGTCAAAAACAAAAAGAGGAACAAATGTAAATTATGCGAGCTCTTGAGCCTTAAATTTTCAAAAGGATAAATATATTTGAAGATCGCTTACGTGGCCAATCAGATCTTGGAGCAGAAGACGGCCTCCACTTGCCTGAATTAGCACTTTCCCAAAGTTCGTCAACATTTATCTGTTCAAATTATGACATCAAAATTAAGGAAAAGATTCTAGAAAACATGAGTACTACTAAACAACCACACCTAAAAAAAAAAAAACATAAATGAGAGACAATCAACCAAATCCGCCTTCAACTAAACACACATAAGAATAACTATATGCACGCACAGAGGATACCGAAATTTAACATTTGAAACCTATTCATTCACCAAAATCACTGCATTATCTATCTATAAACGAAAAGATCTAAAACACTACATTTTTTACCTAAACATTTCACTAAGTTAACTAACTACGCTGATTCATAAAACTCACAGTGCTTTTGCAAAAAGTGAAGTAAAGCTACAAGAATCGATTCAAAACAAATAATTTGCAAAATCTGGCATGAGTAACCAACCTCCGATGAACCACTGGATCCAGCAGTTCCATTAATGGTAGTAGTAAACAACAACGAGAGAGTACAGATCAAGAGAACTATAACAGCAATTGATAACTTAGCTAACAATCCTTTCAATCCAATCACTCCTCCTTGCTTCTGCCTGTGGTGCCCTAATCTTTTGAATCAAACGCACAAAAATCATAATCAGAAACAAATTCGGCAATAAAATTAAAAAGCTTACTGATCTGTTGTGTTGGAATAAGAAATAGTACCTTCTCATTGTTCAACGGAGTGAAGAAGAAATGTAGAGATCTGTTAACACTGACAGTGATAAATTTTTCGTGAGGAAGGGACAATTATTTGGATCGAATCAGGAAATAAATCAGGACTGATTTTTTGCTGTTTTTCCACTGTCGGGTTATTCCGGTTGGTTATGGATACAGTTCGTATCCGACATATTATATGAGCTAAATGTTACTCTTATCAAATTAATCATTTTAGCGATGAATTGTAAAAAATAATAATTATTTTAGCGATTTTAGTGGAAAAGAAATACTCCTTCCGTCTCGTTTAAGAAATGACATATTTCAATTTTTTTGTCCCGTAAGAATGTCAAATTATAGTTTTTGTGTCATTTTATACGGAATTTTCTCTTATATTATACCTCCTATTTTCTCTTTCTATAATTAAAACTGATACACTACACACAAACTATAAGACAATAATTAATAGGGATAAAATAATAAAAATAAAAATTAATTAATATTTTTTTAATCTATGTGTAAAAGGAATATGTCCCTTTTTAAATGAGACGGAGGGAGTAACAACTAAAATTATCTGAATGTATTCACTAAAATGGATATTCGCTAATGTTGTTTTAGATGTGTTGGAAAAAATGTCATTTTAGTGAATACGCATATTTTTAAATTTTGATTATTTTTCCAAAATATCACTTCCCAAAATAATTATTGTAGTGAATTTTAATAGCTGTTGGTTTAATTTTAGTTTGAAATGAATTAAATAGATACATACTATTTAAAAACAGTAGTATTACACTTTGAAAGCATGCAAACCAGTGAAAGAAAATGGGATAGTGTGAGGTCAGGGACTCAGGGGTACTAATTTTTAATGTTTATTATAATAAAGATATAAAAATATTTTAGAATTGAGAGCATAACACCATTCCTAATATATATCATTTCTTACCTATAAGTCATAGTTCAAATAATATATATGTTCAGCAGCATTCTACTTAAGTCAGAAGTTCAATTTCTTTTATTTTCTCTCATGAGTGACAGAGCACAATTAAGAAAACTTGCTAAAAATTGGAATAATTTATAAAAGTATATATCCAATATTTAAATGACACGTGTCATTGGTCATATATGAAACAAGTTGTGTGTCTTCACATAACAGAAAATATATAAGAGAAAACATATGCATAAATATTTGAACTATTTTTACGTATATTTATTTTTATGTATATTTTATTAAATTTAAAGCACCCACTAGAGCAAGCTAAGATCAGTTTTAGGACTCCTGAACTATTACTAGGGGTGTGCAGTATTCGGTTAAAACCGAATTAACCGACCGAACCAAACCGGAATTTTAATTTGGTTCAGTTTTTGGTTAATTTGGTTCGGTTTCGATTTTCATTTTTAAAAAATTTGGTTAATTTGGTTCGGTTCGGTTTTGGCGATGGAATTTCTGAATTATAAAATTTGGAAATAACCGAAATATATATATTAATTGTGTTATTTTTATAATTTTTTTAAAAAATTTGAGGTAATTTTGTAATTTTTTTCATATTTATATACAAAATTTAGATTGAGTCCTTTTTGCGGAGCTGGAATTCAAATTCGTTTTTTAGAATTTAGTTACTAAAACCCCTCAAAATGTACTTAAATTATAAATTAGTATTAAAATTATTGTTTTTTATTTTATTTTTTATTTTTTAATAATTAATTTTAATAGAATTTGGTTATTTCGGATAACCGAAATAACCGACCGAACCAAAATATTATTTCGGTTCGGTTTTGGTTCGGTTTCAATATAATTTGGTTCGATTTCGGTTTTAGAAATTTCAAATATTTTGGATTCGGTTAATTCGGTTTCGGTCGGTTCGGTTCGGTTTTAAAAATTTCAAATATTTTGAGTTCGGTTAATTCGGTTTCGGTTGGTTCGGTGACCGAACCGACCGATGCACACCCCTAACTATTACCGAAGATTCATTGTAAGTTACTCGAAAAAGGCTACTCAACTCGAAAGCATAAAACTCCGACAACAGTAGGTAAAAGCGAAAACCTGAAGGTTGCATTCTCTAGTTCAAATGAGAATGATGCTACAGTTTGATATTATAAAAAAAAATCGGGTTTTTAGTTCAGATTCCACCATAAAATAATTTTAGCTAATTTTATTGCAAACCAAATCGAAATAACTGAAACGAATCTTTTATCTTCTTTACATTTTTGGTTCGATTTGATTTTGACAATAGTAAAATTTTGGTTAATTTGGTTTGAACCGAATGCACACCCAAACTACAGGAGAGTAAAATTGGGGAAACTGCTATTCCAAAAAGTTCTCTACTACCAACCAAACTTCCACAAGAGCTTGGTTAGTCAAGACCTCCACCGACCGCCACCACCTATATTGCCCGCAAAGGAATCAGAACCACCCCCACTGCGGCCACATGTTTTGCCTGCAAAAGGCTACAATAGCAAATGGTACTCAAAAGTGTTCCGGACCACCTACGCCACCACCTTCTGCTCCCGGAAACTCCTACCTTAAAGGAAAGCTGTTGCTAAGTTGAAGAGATCCACCCAGATGATGAATCTGTTTCACAGCAATAATACAACAACTCGATGCTTTCGATCGGAACAAGGATGAAGAGAACAAAAAGTTTAAGAGCTATGGTACTGATTTCAACTTCCTCATGGTTACAAGGGTAAAAGAATCAATGGTAGATCTTCCCTCCAGCTGCATAAAGCTAGAGCTAAAGGTAAGTTTAGTTACATATACATTCCACCAAAATGAAATGGAGAAACTATAGATCATACAATGACGAGATTACCTGATTCTTATGGCATTTAGTGTCGGCCATCTTCTAGGAGAAGAACGAAACAAAGACAGCAAAAGGGAATGGAGAAAATGCTACTGCTGATAAGAAAACAAAAGGAAGTGTAAAATTGCTTGAGCGAGTTTTTCAGTTTGCAATTAGGATCTATAGCTTTGCAGTGAGATAAGATGACCATGCTGATAAGTTGGCCAAAGAATTTGCTGATGAAATATTGGTCAACTCATAAAACTAATAATTACTACATATTTTAATGGAAATGTATCTCAAAACAAAATAGATAATGAAATAAAATCGTAAATTCAAATGCCACAAACTAGTGAACTTGTCAAACTTAATAAAAAATATAAACAGAAGTTTGGAGACAATATTTTTATTAAAAAAAGCAAACTTCTTACAATATGAATTATAATATTAAGTATTGAAAGCTGAAAAACTTTCAATAAATTCCTCTTGACTTACTGTATAAATATTGACAATTTCCTTAACTCCTAAGCTTTGCCCTCTTTCCAACATAACAGAATAAAAACATTTTTACATCTACTTCTTCATACTGCAATTATAGTTTGCAGAAGGTAACATAGCAATTTAGCCCTGTTGTGCTGTCAAGGGACAGCAAAAAAAGCTATTCTTCTAAGCTTGTGACAGGTGAGCGTTATATTTGTTCTTATACTTGTCTATAAATTATGCTAAGAATAAATAGATGTAATGAGTACTCTAGATTTACTTACAGTCGGCGATTACAATGGAGGAGCTCCGCATGTTATACCCAGAAGCCTTGTCGAACATGTCTGTTTCAAAAATGAAAGCAACTACTATAGATAAGGTTCAAATCTCAGTTGAAAAAAGCTGTTCGTAACTTGTTTATCATTTGTTACATGCAGCTGATTCATAAGTTATGACTATTTAGTTTTATGTTTTTGTGTTATTCTCAGAAAGTGGCACTTTTCTTTGAGGCATTGAAATGTATCAGAGACTCGACGAGCATGAGTCAGAAGTGGATGGCAATATACGGATATGATAAGATCGGTAAAATGGACAGCACTGCCAAGGAGCAACTTGGTGAGCAAATTATTTACCTGAGCTCTTATTAATCTAATGGAGTTCCTCATACTTTGTTAAGGCTTAGCTCACTGTAATTGTCTACTTTGTTGTAGTTGATGCAGTCTTTGCAACACTCGATTGTGTGATTAAGGCAGTCGTGGAAATGTTTAATATACCGCAAGGGAAAGCCTTGAACAAAGATTTGCACCAAGAAAAAAAGGTGCCCGGCCCCCCTATGCCACCTCCCCCTGGTGCTAAAATCCTAACTCAAAGAAAAAGCAATGGTAAATTAAAGAAATCCGTCCAGATGCTGAACCTGTTTCGAAAGCTAAAAGACAAGATGGAAGGAGCTAACCTGCCTGTTCAATCGTCTATTACTAGAAACGTGCAGCTAGGGGGCTCTAGTGGTGGAAAGGAAGGATTGGCTGCTTCACTAGCAGAATTGACAAAGAGGTTTGCTTCCATTATTGCAGTAGGAAATATTCTGCATAAGCGTGCACTTTGAAGTAACGATATTTCCTTTCTTTCTCTCTCTTTATGGTATCTTAGATCGCCTTACTTTCAACAACTTGAAGAAGACGCTCAGAAGTATGAAAAACCAATCCTAGATCTAAAAATAGCCATTGATTCCTTTCAAACAAACAACATGAGAAAGCTGCTCGATTTTCGAAACTACTTTGAATCCGTCCTTGAAGTCCTAACTGATGAATCACAGGTCAGCAAAATAATAGCTCACTCGATTCAGTTCACCACTAATGATGGATATTAAGTTCGATAATTGCATTCCTTAAATATGATGGTCAATCATGAAGTCTCTGAGGTGCAGGTGCTAGCAAAATTTGAAGGTTTTCCCACAAAGAAACTGGAAACATTAAGGACAGCAGCTTCACTGTATTCAAAATTAGACAGTATAGCCACCACCTTGAGAACTTGGGAAATGATAACACCGCTGTCAAAGCACATAGACAAGGTTGACTGCTACTTCAGTAAGGTAAATTTTGATCCAAATTTGTATGAGAATAACATCTCTTCACAGCACTAAAGCTGCTTACTTGTTGACCTCATCAAGGTCAAACTGCAACTAGATACAGTTGAAAGAAATAAGGATGAGGAAACAAAAAAGTTTAAGAGCTGTGGTATTGATTTTGACTTCCTTATTATTACAAGGGTAAAAGAAGCAATGGTGGATGTTTCCTCTGGTTGCATAGAGCTCGCACTAAAGGTAAGTTCAGTTAAATTTTTTTATCAGAAGAGTTAAAGCAAATATCAATGAGATGATGACTAGATTAATTGAATCCTATAGGATTAATTTTAGCTTTTCTTTCAGGAGAGGAAACAAGAAAACAGAGCAAAAGGGGCCGGAGAATTTTATAAAGTCAATCAACAAATCAGAGGAAGTGCTAAAATGCTCTGGAGAGTGTTTCAGTTGGCATTCAGGGTCTATAGCTTTGCTGGTGGACATGATGACTGTGCTGACAAGTTATCCAAAGAATTGGCTGATGAAATATTAAGAAACCAGTAACTATAAATCATAAGAAAAAACAATACAGAATATCAAGAAACTTACTGTTTAAGTATATTAGAAATGTGAATATATTAGCATCAATCAGTCTACTAAATAGAAGTTACATTATAGCCTAATTGATTATGTTTGTTGAGTTCGATTATTTCCTAGAATAAGATTTACATTCTAGAACAGCTATTATATACTTGTATAAAATACCGATGTATTTGTTGAACATAATACAGAACAAACTAGTCTCAAGTTGTTTCGTAACACTTACCAAAGTCAAACAGATTCTTCCAAAGAGACTTGGATCCTTTGTCTACTATTTTTGGACCTGTACAGACAGAATGCATATTTATTCCACTGATGATCCTTCAACTTATTACATAATTCAGTATGTCAATTGAATTAAATTATCTAAAACATTTTCAATGAACAAATTTTGACTTGAATTTTTATTACCACAAAAAAATTAACTGATAAATTAAGCATTAAATGTGATTTAGCCATAATACTGTTTTTGGGTAATAATATTGATATTTTAATTTTGGATAGAAAAAATCCAGAGGATTAATATTCACCTGATTTACTTCCCTTTCCTGGGTGCTAAAATTTGACTTGTGGTAGCATGCCCTCCTTGATAAATGTAAAGAAAGGTGCCACTATGTTTGCATATCATTTGCAACATTCAGCATCAAACTTTAGGTGTTTTGGAATCAAGACACAGAATCCTCTTACATATTATCTCGTCCTGAGCTTCCAAACGACCTATAGGCGAAGAAAATCAGCCATAAAAGTCAACACCAAGTCTATAATCATTGCGGCAAAACCATTCATACAATATAATTAGAAGACATAACATACAAGTCGCAATCATTCATTTTCTTGCTGGCCTGAGAATGAGATAGACCTACAATCACAAAAATTCCGTCAGCTTCTGTCAGTTTCATGAGCACTTAGAGAGGTGCTTCTACAGAGAATATACATTTTCTTGATTCGACATGCCAAAAACATACTCCTAAGGGATTATCTTTCTGAGTAACAACAGAGTTTAGATCAAGCAACAGTGATGCATCAAATTTTGGCAAGGAGTTAGACAACCAAGTCTACGATCAATGCGATAAAATCGTACATACATGCAATTAGGAGACATAACATAGAAGTTGCAATCGTTCATTTTCTTGTTGAGCTCATATAGACCTACAATCATAAAAACTATGTCAATTGTCAGCTCCTGTGATTTCTCGAGCACTGAAAGTGGTGCTTCTAGAAAGAATATACCTTTTCTTGATCCGACATACCAAAAAGTACTCCTGAGGGATTATCTTTCTGAGCAACAACAGAGTTTAGATCATTAAGTCAAGCAACAGTGATGCATCAAATTTTGGCATAGAGATAGAGAACTGAATAGGCATCCTTATGGTAGCACATGGCTGGGTTTTGCTGTAGATTTTGTTGTGGCTGAAAGGAAAGAAAATGGAAACAAATGAAAAAAGATTATAACAACCAAACAAATACCAACACAGAAAAAGAACTGAAGGATGAATTACACAAAATTACCTCTGTTACTGGCCATATCCGAGACAATATGAGCTTCATGCAGTTTCTTTTCTTCATGTAAAATGTCAAGCAACCACTGGGTACTATACCGGCGAGGTACATAATTAAGTGCAATCATTTCTTCAAATATCATGAAGGCAGGAACGGCCAGGCAACGAGCACAAAACAAACGGAGTAAATTTTCATAAGAAACCTTGTCCGGGAAGAACCCTCTCTTTTGCATTGCATAGAAGAGAGACAATGACTCTAGCTCTCTACCAGCATTGCAAAGCCCTCTTACTAAAGTGTTGTACGTAACTCTATCAGGCCTATACACATTTGCATTCATCAAATTAAATAACTCGATGGCACTATTAATTTCACCAGCTCTGCTATGTGCTCCAATAAGAATAGTAAAAGTCACTTCATTTGGGCATATGCCCTCTCTCTGCATCAATTCAAACTGAATGTATGCCTCATCAATCCTATCTGCCCAGCAGAATCCAGCAATTATACAGTTATAGAGGTACAAATTTGGTAAAAATAAACTTTCTTTTGTTTCCCGCAAGAGCTTTAGTGCAAAGCTCTTCATTTCTTCCGGAGAATGAGCAGAAAATCTTAAAATATTTTCCATAGGCAAGACAGTTTTTTGATGTAGCAACTGGAGCAGCCTTTCTCTCATTCTTACAGATGCTCTGTTTACCTTACAAAATCTGTTTTTGAACCAAGTAACATCTCTACAAATACCACTGACAAGGGCAGTGCACAGAACAAGGTCAAATTTAATTTGACTCCTCTTCATCAAATCAATTAGCCTAAAGGAAAAGTTGAACTCTCCTTTCCTCAAAAAATGATAGACGAGAGAAGTATAAAACACTGCATTTGGCACAAAACCAGCTCTAAGCATCCTGTCAAGATAAACACATCCCTTATCAATCTCGTTATTCTTCACCAACCCACATATAACTGCTGTATAGGAATGTAAGCTAGGAAGAATGGCATTCTGTATCATCTTCTCAAAAAACTGAAGAGCTTCTGGAGATCTTCCATTCCTGAAGTAACCATTGATCATTGTCACATAGACAACTGCATCAGGGTCCACACCAGCCTTAAGCATCCTCTGAAACAATGTTTCTGCTTCAAACATTCTCTTTTCCCTGCTTAGACAACGAATGATACAGTCGTATATAGCAACACTAGGTTTGAATCCCCTCTCCTCCATCTGATTCAAAGCAAAGAATGCTGATTTTAAATCATTTCGTTGACAGTATTTGTTTACCATTACAGTATACATGCCCAAATCTGGAACTATACGCCGATCTTGCATAATAGTAATCAGGGATTCAACATGCTCAAAATGCCCATCCCCAAAAATGCATTTGATCAAAGAGTTGAAAGTGAAAGGTAAAGGAGTGCATCTAACATCTTCCATTTTCTTCAAACAAGCCAAAGCAGCATTTGACTTTCCTCTCTCACACAGGGCAGTAATATATATACAAAATGCCAAACTGGCCAGTTTAAAGTTGCTTCTAACAATCGTATCGAGAAGGAGCTCAATTTCTTGCTCCAAAGTCATAACAAGATCTCTATTAGGAGAACCACAGAGCAAAGAAGGCTCCAATCCACAGCCATGCTTAAGAATTTCTTGCAATATCAACAGACAGAGTTGAAGTTCGTTTCCTCTTAAACTATTCTTCATGAAAATAAGAAACAATACATGATCTGGAAAAATCCCATGGTCCAGCATGCTTTTATACAATTCATCAATTTCAGTTATCCTGTTATCCTTATATAGTGCAGCAATTAAAGCTGTATAGCTATGTACACTGGGAACCAAATTTTGACGAGTCATGTTCTTCAAAATAATTATAGCACAATCTAATTTCCCTATATTGCAAAAGTTACTAATCATAACATGGTGAATGACTGCATCAGGAAGCATCATTGACTCATTCATTTGTTCATACAACTTCCACCCTTCATCAAAAAAACCCATCTTGAACATCCCCTGAATCAAAACAGTATAACTAAAACAATCCGGACCACAACCCATCCTTAACATCCTCAAAAAAATCATCACTGCCATTTTTATATTCTTATCCTTAGCATAAGCATTCATTAGCGTGGTGTACATAACCCTATCCACAAAAAAACCCTGCGCTTCCATCTCTCCACACACCGACTCTGCCTCAACAACCCAACCTCTCTTACAAAGCCCGTAAAACAACGATTTAAAATTATGAAGAGTCGGCAAAAACCCACTTCTCTTACGCATTATATCAACCACTTGTAATGCTTCACCTACTAGACCTTTACAGCTCAAACCATCAATCAAAACATTATAACACCACATACCCAACTGCACTTTAACATTACTAATCTTAACAAGACAATCAAAAGCCTCCAAAAACAAATCTTTCACACAAAACTCTTTAAGAATCACATTACAAGCAGCATGACAAGGAACACAACCATTTGCAATGAGCTTATCAAAAAGAAACTTAGCGTCCTCTAATTTCCCTAGCTTAACAAAACAAATAATCATTGAATTAATAATGTTACAATCAGGCTCAATACCTCTACCAATTACACTCTCGCAATAAACAGTATGAGCAAAATTGGGCTGACCCAAGTCAACCAATTTCCTAATGAAAGCAGAAAAGATACCAACGGTTAGATTTATACCAGAGGTGGAAGCAAAATCGACGGTGGAGATTGCATCAGGGACTGTGGAGGATTGAGCAATAATTCTTTGAATAAGCTGCTGAGCAGAATATAATTGGCCGCGGCGGAAGAGATTATCAGCCAAAGAAACACAAAGGGCTTTATGGTTAATTGGGAGTTTAGAAGTTGAAGGTGGCTGCGGAGGCGGAGGCGGCGGTGGTGGTAGAGGAGCGGTGCTTGTGACTATTGATTTTTTTGTGTTTTTGAAGTAGAAGAAGAAGAGGGAGTAATATGAAGAATCTGGAGGTTTACATTTTAACATGTCTAGACATAGAAGCGAGAAGAGTTGGCATTTTCACTATGGTTTCAGCTTCAAGAACAGAGACATATTTTTTTCCGGCGAGCGGAAGCTTGGTTTAAGCGAAGAGAGTTGGAAAATTTGAATGAACCAGAAAAACCAACGGCAACGGGTTTAGGGTTTAAGACAATTGAACCGAACCGGTTTTAAATAATATTTATTTATTTAATTAGAAACGTTTTAATCATAATCCGACCTTAGCTCAGTTGGTAGAGCGGAGGACTGTAGTTGGGTAAAAGCCCTCAGTTGATCCTTAGGTCGCTGGTTCGAATCCGGCAGGTCGGATTTTTATTTTATTTTTTTGATTTTGCGTCCTTCTAAAACAAAGCATTTTATCAAAAAAAAAATCTAGGGAAAAGGGTCATTTATGCCCTTAAGGTTTGACTCTAAAATCAAGAAAGCCCTCAATATTCGTAAAGATTCAAATATGCCCCCAACGTCTTAAAAAGTGGACAACCATGCCCTCATTTTGACTTATAAATGAGACGTTGGGGGTCTGGTTGTCGAAAATGGAGGGCCTATTTGTTTATTTTGCAAGACGTTGGGGGCATATTTGAACCTTTCTGGACATTGAGGGCTTACTTGATCCTAACTTCAAAACTTAGGGGCATAACTGACCCTTTTCCCAAAAATCTATAACAGTACACATCAAGAATTTCACAGGTGCGGTTCCGGTTAGCAATTTCAAATCCCTAGCTATTTCTAATCGCATGGTAAGACCAAACTATTGCTTCTTTCAATTTCTCATACTTTCCATTAGCAATTGACGTTTCTCATTTTTTGATCAAATCCAAATCCAAATCAGAAATTCTTGAAATTATATATTGATTAATTTTTGTTGTTTGTTGGAAGGCAAATACACTGAGATTATATTTAACATGCATAAGGAACACACTGGAGGCAGCAATGTGTTTGCAGGTATTACTGTATCTCTCTCGATTGTTAATTGTTTTGGCTGATTGATTTATAATCTGCAACTGACATAGCAACGGATTTAACTGATTATATTTATTGTACTGTTACTAGTAGAATTTTCCATGTCAAGAAGTTGAAAGACATAACAAGCCTGAGGTTGAACTCAAGTATGCTCTTCTTTATTATTATTTCTTCTATTACCCTGTTGTTGTTTTTTATAGAGTAGAAATAATGCATATTGGTTTTGTTTTAGGTTTTAAGGATATCTCGATTCCAAAAAGATTTAATTTTATTCTTTTTACTATCGCAGGACAAGCCCTGAGCTTCTCTTGAATCCTGTAAGATTTTCTCATATTGAATGTTAATCACATGATTATTACATGCCTTTTATGGTCACGAGATTCCTCTGGTTTTCTGAATTTACCATTGTTCAGTTTTCACTTTTCCTTTAAGAACTTAATCGTGTCTTTGGTCGATGAGTTTCGGTGGTTATAAGTATTTAAAGCATGTTGAATGGGGATTGTGTGTTGCAGATTTTGATATGTCGAAATGAGGCGGAAAAATGCTTGATAGAAACTTCTATCAATTCACTGCGTATAAGCCTTAAGGTAAGCTGGAGATGATTGTGATGTTTCTTTCATCTACTCGAGTTAGTAGGATGGTACAAAATTGCGATAGTTGAGATTCTCTTTTTAAATGGTATCCTTATTGTTCTACACCTTTACTTGGTTTCCCACTTGTACTTGTTTCATCTTGTTGGTGATTTTTGTTGCTTAGAAGAAAAAAAAAATGTACTAAATTGAGTCATGCCATGTTTGTTCAAGTGAGCTCGTATATGCAACCTCGAGTATAGGACATTAGTTTTTGACCATGGATTATACCATTTTTGGATAGTTACCTAGATTTATCAACCGGAATTGCATATATGTGTCGTAGAATTTATAGAGGCGTGACTTCTCATTTAATCCTTGATGCATTAAATGCTCCTATTGTGTAGGTAAAGCAAGCTGATGAGCTGGAAAACATCCTAATTAAAAAATTCTTGCGATTTTTGTCCATGAGGGCAGAAGCTTTTCAAGTGTTAAGGCGAAAACCAATACAGGTATGGATGGCCTTACCTCAATGAGCTGAAATGTAATGTTCTCTCTGAGTTGTTTTGCTTGGCTAAAGACAAGTGATTGTCATTTCAGGAATAATTTTTTTCTGACTAGTAAAAATTATAGACTTATAGTAACAATGCAGTACTATTGGTATGCTCTCGGGTTGTTGGAAAAGAAATGCTTCTCATTTCAATTAATACTACTCTTATTTAGAGCTGAAAGTTCGTAGCTATTCATGTGTCTTTCAATACTGAAAACACTTTCTTCATTATGCTTGCTCCAACCGACAAGCGGAAATCATAGTTTGATAATATAATATAATTATGGCGATGAGGAAATCATTTTTCTTTTATTTTGATAATATAATGTAATTATCATTCCAATATCATGTGAGTTGGTGGTTCTGCTGATAAGTAAATTTATATGTTATACATGTATTTGGGGGAAGATGCTTTTGTTGTCGGCACTCTTGCAAAAGCCTTGTATGCAGCATAGAAGTTTGATCATGTCTATTGCGTGCAGAGGTGGTTTTACTAGCATATTAATGATTATTTTGTCTTGGGGCCTCACATTGCAGGGTTATGATATCAGCTTTCTTATCACGAACTACCACTGTGAGGACATGCAGAAACAGAAACTCATAGATTTTATAGTGCAGTTCGTGGAAGTAAGGATCTTACAAGCCTTGTTACTTACCTTTTTGTTTTGTACTTGATTCTTGATTGAAATATAACTGCTAGATGCTATGTAAGTTCATTGTGCCATGTTTGTGAAACAACTTTTATCCTGATACTCTTTCATCGTTGCAATTGGGATTCTTCAGTACTCTAGTCTGTCGTCAAAAGTATGATTTTTGCCATTGCATGTATGATTATTTCTAGTTCTTCCACTTAGGTAAATGACCATACTTTTGCTTGCCACTATTCACATTTAGCTGAATTGGGTTCCTGAATTTTTTTGTGATACTGTATTTGAGACTCATTCCACTGCTCAGATACTTTGGACGTGGAGAAATTTTGAATGTATGCACAACTCTGGGAGCAAAAAGCAAACCAAGCCGATAAATTCAGTTCGGTTCGATTTGACATTACAAAAAAATTGGTTTTCTGTTTGATTCGGTTGTAGAAGTAGAAAAATTTCCATTCACTTTTGGTACAAGCCGAACCAATTCATTTCAGGTTTGAAATATTATAACTCGTAAATTTGGTTCGATTTGATTTTGCAAAACAAAAAAGAAAAAATCGTTCAATACCAAAAGCACACTTCTGATTGAGTTGTATATGTTATGCTTAATGATCATCACTTGCATATTGTCGTATGATTAGCTTTTGTCTCTTCAGCTCAATTTAGATTTTGCATCACTTGATAAACTTAGTAGTCTGTGACTCTGTTAAGTATTTGAGAAAATTAAGACAGTTTGATCCCAGAGTTGAGACTTCTTATCTTTCTTCTTTGGTGCATTGTTTATTTAAGTTCAAAATGGATTATTCTACATTTTGATATCTCAAATTTAAGAAAATTTGTATTTAAATAAGTTTGCCATGATCTTTTTATACTTAATTTCCTTTTTATACTGTCATATGGTTTCATAGAAGACATTCTCCAGTATTTTTCAGTGGAGAGCTATGTTGATTGATTCTCGAATTGCAGGATATCGATAAAGAGATAAGCGAATTGAAAATGTCGATGAACACAAGAGGGAGGCTTGTTGCTACAGAGTTCCTAAAGCAATTTATTTAGCTAGAGTTTATGATACCAATTTATTTTGTTATTCCTGTTTTGGCCAGTGTATATTAGCTCATACATTGAAAAAATGAAATGTATTAATTCTACAGATTATGGGTCGTATGTGTAAAAGATGAAAGATGCTATGAGTTGAATTGAATTTGAGATTGGAGACTCTTTTTCCAATTTAAAAGGTGGTTGCAGCTTTTAGCTCTCTGCAAAATATTTTGTGTTTTGGGGGAACCGGAGAAAATGGGATGAGGATTTTTATTTACACATGAAAATTTTTATTATGTATTTTTGCTATGTTCCCTTTTTTTACTTATAAAATATTAGATTAATATGAATAGGTACATTTTAATAAAATTGTTATTGGATTTTTAACTTTATTTCTTGCTTTATTATTTGCAAATTATTAAATAATTTTATAAACATTATTATTATTTTTATGTACAATATTGAACAGAATAAGTTATATAAAATATACTTTTTTCTGGGAAAACTTGCATCAGATATTCCTAATTTATTGCTTTATTTTTTAATTCTCGTCATTTATTTCTTATTGTTATTATTGATATTACTACTCTCTTTTTATTCTACTTTTATGGTTATATGTGTCTTTATTAAGATGAAATGAAAAAAACCAAACACTCTAATTTTATATAGTGTGTCAAAGATGCGAGTCCATACATTGGTTGTGCCATGTCATATTTACAACAAGTCAATGAGCATTTGCAATAGAAACTCTTTTAATTAATACTTAATTTTTTTATCATTAACTTTTCCACATGACTAACGCCCCATTTATTTATTGCATGGATAACATAGTGCAACGGTTGCGTGCAATAATTTTTTCAAAGATATACTAATAATAAAATTTGCGACTAGTTGTTTTATAAAAATTGAATTCTAACATATTTTGAAATTCGGTTTAAGTTGAAAATAAAATTCGTCATAAATATTTATTTCACTAAAGGAACATAAATATAATTTAGCCAAGTTATTGATTAGTGGCTTAATTAAGAGGTTAGTAGAATCGCTCAGTTAAAGATTAATTAGATATAAATGAAAAAAAATTACATGAATTATTACTAATCTAAAGTGATTAATGACTTGAGATAAAGAGTCGTTCATATGCATAACATCTTTTTTTAAGACATTTCAACCAGTTATGCGTCCATATATGATTTAGGTGTGTGACGCTTAAAATATTGATTGTGTTTGGTTCATGAAATATGAGCGGAATGAGATATTTATTATGTATAAAATAATTTTATGTAATACACATTTTTTTTTAAAAATAAAAAACAATTATTTTATTATTAGATAAATTTTTATGTAGACTCAGTTTACCACGTCATTCGTGGACTAAAGTCTCACTTGGTTGGGGGTAGATTCATTAAGGGAGTTTAACTTCCCGAGAAATAGTATTTTTTTCTCACTTGATTCACTTTTATCAATCTATTTTTCGAAAAGTTAAGGGGTTGACTTCCCTTCTGGCTAGAAAAATGACTTCCCTAGCAAAATCTAGGTAAGTTTATCTTCCCTAATTAAATTATTAAAATACTATTATATCTCTACATTTAATTAGCCAATTTAGTTATTGAGAGTAATATTGTCTTTAAATTTTAATTAATTAAAAATAAAATGTAACTTTCCGGAAAGCTATTAAGTGAACCAAATAATGCAAATATTAACTTCCTCGGTAATTAACTTCCCGATAAGTATACTTTCCGGAAATTGTATATTTTTGAACCAAGTGAAGCCTAAGTCAATCATATTATAACAAGTCATTAAAATGAAGGTATTCTTATAATTTTATTTGTTATTTGCATATACTTTAAATAAAAATATTACAAGAATACATTCATTTTAATGAGATGTTATGATATGATTGGTTTAGTCTACTGATTCTATCTAAGATTTCTCTTCATTGTTATTTCATTTCATAAATCAAATATGGCTATAAATTTATTTTTAAGAAAAGTATTGGATGATCTTTACCATGCCCGGTCTTAGGCATAGGCCACTAAGGCCTATATCTAGAGCCACATATTTTAAGAGGCCCTATATTTTTATAAGGTCCGTTGAAAGATAATTATAATTTTATTAAATATTTAGAATATATATTTATTAATTATTTTAATGATAGATGTTCTAATATTTATTTTGAAAACTAGTTAAACCCTTTAATAATTAAAAAATTAATTTTAAGGGGATCATATTTATATGAGGTCTTTAAAATATCTATAAATATATTTATATCGATTCTTTTGTAATTTTTTTATAATTGATTTAAATTCTTTAATACAAATACCAAAAGAATAAGATAATTTACATGTTTTAAATCATTTAAAATCAATCTTTATGTATTTATCTTTCAAATAAAATAATTACGCTAAATATCCTTTTTTTGTTTTATTTTTGTAAAAATACATTTTTAAAAATCTAAAAATATATCTTTATTAAAAAATTATATGAAAATTGAGCATAATTTTGTGGAAAAAAAAAACGAGCTTATTTTTTAAAAATAATTTGACGAAAATTGATATTCTTCTAAGGACTCTTAGAAAAATCGCCTAGGGCCACATATTTTTTAAGGCCGCCCTGATCTTTACTCACACTAATATTTCTTAGTATATAAAAAAGGGTTGAGGTTGCACGTTAAATGAGAGACAAACTCCTTCATCTTAGTGTTAATATTCATTTGGAGAAAGAAATATACAAAAAATGATAGCAATTATATTTGCGGGTTTTTTCGGGCTCGAGGACTTTGGACTCCAAACCCGGTTCTAGAATGCGAGCTTGGGCGGATACTAAACGAATGAATATGTCTATCCTTCGGTAGCCAATAGGCTGTATTAAAAAAATTAAAATAGTATTAATAATATAATTAACTCCTGCTAATCCCACTAATTATATCTCAGTTAATAAAATAAATAAATCATACATTTAATTTATTGAATCAAAAAGAAAATTTTAATAAAGGAGAATATAGATCCTATATTAATTATATTTTTAAAAATTTAACTATTATGAAAAATAGTTTAATAAGAAAAAATTTAGTATAATGATGATGTGGCAATGCATATTTGTCTTATTTTGGACTTTTTTTAGAGGAGTCTTATTTTGGATCTAAATCATAATCGGTGAATTATTGCCAAGTATTTGATAAAAAAAAAAGAATTATTGCCAAGTAAAAGATCATAATTGGAGAAAATCACAAGCTGACATGGATAATTATAAGCCGTCTGGTTAACAAAAAGAAACCACCAGTTCCACGTCAAAACCCTTAACCCTCCATATCACCATATAAATACTCCAAATTTCTCTGTTTTCAAATTCTTTTCCTCTACAGTTTTCTTCTCCTTTTACGTCACTCAAAACAAAATATGCAAGGCCACCGTCCGCCCTCCCGTCCAGGAGGTGGCGGCTCCGGTGGTGGAGGTTCCGGTAGTGGTAGCGGAGGCTATTACCGTCCACCGCCACCATCACAACCTCCTTTAAACTCAGATACCAATTTTTTCCTCCAGAACCAAAATTTTTACTTGCAGAACTTAGCCAACACTCTCCACCAAAACTTTCTTCACCAACAAAACTTCAACGGTTACTTCCCTTTCCTTAACCAAAACTCTAATTTTCCAATTCAAAACCCTAATTATCCTATACCGCAGCAACAGCTATTTTTACCTCAGCAATTACAACAGCAACAAAATTATAATAATTTCCAATTTCAGAACCCTAATTTACCTCAGCAGAATTTAATCCCGCAACAAACCGCACAAAATTCGTGTCCTGAAACATCAAAAACAGCTGAAGATAAAATCGAACAGCAACAAGAATTATCCGGCAATGTGCAGAACGATTCAGCTCAGCAGCAGCAGCAGCAGCAGAAGCAGGACCAGAAATCAGTTCAGCGACAAGAGCTTCAACAAATGCTATTTCACAATCCGAAAAAGAAAATCCCGAAACATAAGCAACAAGAAGTTGATAGAGTTAACGTAGTAGTGGCGAAGGTGTGGAAGGATCTTCTTGCAGCTAAAGAGAGTGTTTCTGCATGGAAAGTGTCGCAGGCTGCACTTGTTGAACTTCAAGTTGAGTCATGGGATGCTTTGGGGTTCCCAATGCAGAGCGTGCCTTCGTTGCACGGGCTTATTCTCACCGAAGGGAAGGTATGTGCAAGCTGAATTGCCAATATTCATAAATTATAAACATAAATGCAATTGGTATGTGAAAATACTTCACCTCTTTAAACATAGAAGTTACATGATTTAGTAATTTGTTTTAGTTAATGCTTCTTTTTATGTTTCGTTATGGCTTTTAGTTTGATTTGGTGATTGCTTATTATTTTAATTAATATATGAAAGATGTGATGAAATAACCAAACCGAGAGCCTCTCAAATGGTAAAGATGAAAAGTCTGTCCTCAATGAGATAACAGAAGAATGAATCATTTTCATAATATTGTAACTTAGTACGGATATTTTTTTTCTCTGACTATGGATGCCATTCTTAATATAGTTGTTGAGAATGCGTACAGGAAAAAAAAGGATTCGTTTAAATTGATAATACTATGAAAGAGCTGTCAAAATATTTACAAAAAGAGAGATGTAAGATAATTCTATAATGTCACAAACAGTTGTAACATTCTGCAAAAGGATCATTCTTCATGTTGCTCTAAATTCAAATGATTGATGTTCATAGAATTCCAGTTGCATTGCTGACAATTCCATTGGAAATGAGAAGAAAATAAAAAAAATGAGGGACATTGAATGGTAGACCAATAGAAGAAGAATATCACTCGGCCAATATGTTTGTTGTGAAATGGCTGCGTAATACATCATGTAACTCTCAGTTGACACAGATGGTGAACTGGCTTAGCTGCTCAAAATTTTGCAATTTAGTCATTTTGGTTATTTTTACTCACTTCAAAGGGCTGATGTGTCTTTCTTTAACCGGTTTACTGGTTTATTTGTATGTCTTGTATGACGTATTAAATTAGGATTTTTGTTTTGGTGGCACTGTGTAGTATGTTATTTTCTGCTCTTCAGTAGTTGTACCAATTAACCGATTTTTTTTAGACTTTCTCAATTTTTAAGACACTTTCCAATGTTTCATTTTTTTTCTTTTGATTATTTAGATCAATTCATTTATTCATTGCTTTGCTGCTGTTCGGAGAATTGCATCATTGTATGATTTGGAGGCTGCAATTTGTGAGAATGAAGGTATTGAGCGGTTTGAAGAACTAGAATTGGGCCCTCTGTTGAGGCATCCACTGGTCTTGCATTATTTTTCAGTAAATTGTGATACAACTGAGGTGCCGAAGATAACTACTGAAGACGTGATTCTGAGCCTTCATGAGTATATGGATACTTCCAAGGAAAAAGAAGTAATTGTTGATGAATTTCTGGATTTCATTGCGAAGAAGCGATCTGTGAATGGGAAAGGAAATCTTGGTGTGCGTATTCAAAGTTTAGGGTATGTATCTTTAGATTATGTTTACTTCCCCCTTTCCTGCTCCTAAACATGCATTTATTGCTTGCTTTATTTATCATTGGTGTTATATTTCAACGATGTCTTAATTGAACAACATTAGAAACCAATATTTTTTTTTGCATCTCATAGAGGACATGATTGGATATGGTCAAAGTGTTTTGAAGCCCAGATTTATGTTTCATTGTTTTATTATTTTTAATTTTCTTATTACCGAATGATCACTGTTCTTTTTTATAGCATCTTTTTCCAGCCTATGGACAGTTGAGCATTTTGTTTATGCATGTGTGTAATGTATCTTTTATTCCCGAGAAGCTTAGATAGAACTAAATTGATTTTTTTGTACTTTATTACTCTCTGTGGCCACAGGATGCATATCAAGTTCATCCTGGAAGCGAAAAGATCAAAAAATACAAATTTGAAGAAATGTTTATCAGCAATTAGCGCACCGTCAAGCATAAGTCATCGTAAAACTCCTAATTTACAAAAAAAGGACATAGATGTACGTTTTAGTGACATCTCTAGACGTATTGAGTCTTTTGGCTATGCGCACATGGGTTTCCAAGGAAAGCACATTAGATTTGACTCATCAAGCTCAGAAGATGAAGAAAGTAATGATAGTATGGAAGAAGATAAAATGATCAAGAATGGTGACAGGAACCATTTTTCCTTACAAAATGTCAATAATACTGATAAGGTGAGTACCTGTCCTTACCCATCTGCAACTGAAGAAATGTCACGGCTGGGTTTGAAAGGTGAAACAAGCAGCCAATCTACTCTCAGGAAGCATAAGAGTCACTTAAAGCGCATAAATGATGAGAATACACAAAGCTCGTTGGAAAGAAAGAAAAGAAGATTTGAAGAGCTAAGTAGCAAGGTCTTTGCACCTTCCACATTGCTTAAAGGAGATAATGCTAAGCACAATATTCATCCACTTGAAAATGGCGATAAGAATGAGGTGGTCAGCACCATAAGTGAAAGGAGCTTTTCATTATCTATGGAGTCCTTGGTAACATTTATCACAACTTGGAAGGACGCATGCAAGGAGCATTCTGTGAATGAGGTAAGTTGATATTTGTCAATAGAACTATAAAAGCATTGCCTATATTGCTTGTATCGATACCAGGATGTTTATTTAGCATTTGTTTGCTTGCTTGCTTAAAGATTAGGAAAAAGTGAAAAGAAATTAGCTGACCATTCTAGTTGCAATATTTGATTAAAGTATTTCTTTGTATATCTAGATTTAAGCAAGTGGTTTTCTTCATGTTGTCTGGTTGGGGTTTTGGTTAGCTTATAAGTTTTCTTAGATATAAAATAGTTTAATATATGACCATTTTCCATGATGACCATTCTTTACTTTATTTTTTCCCAAACAAGGAAGGATTCATAATAACCATTATCTTACTTTTTTTTATTTTAAAAATCCTTATCTTAATTGCTCTCTCTTTTCCTAGATAATCCGTGAGAATTTACTCTAAAAATTCTTGACATATGATGATTAAGACTGGATTAAGCATATCTGAACCTAGAACTCATTTTCCATTTCGTTTTTAGTTTTAATAAAATTCAACATAAGGTTTTCAATTTATACATATTGTCCCTGTTTGAACAAGAGTCTTTTCTCTTCATTAATATCAATGGCTGTTGGTCGGTGGTGTTACAATTTCTTTTTTCCCTCTTGGTCTGTAATAGACGTGTCACCATTAATGTTGTGCCATTCATAGTTCTCTTCATTAATATCAATGGCTGTTTTTTATGCAATAAAATGTGCGGGACACACTAATAGTGTTGGTCGGTGGTGTTACAATTTCTTTTTTCCCTCTTGGTCTGTAATAGACGTGTCACCATTAATGTTGTGCCATTCATAGTTGGTGAATTTGTGGATAACATGCAGGAATCTGTCTTTTATTTTTTATTTTTGGGAAATGAATGAAATGTTATTCTATGTCCATTTTCTGTGATTACAGGTTCTTCAAAAAATGGTTGATTTTTATAAACCACTGGATGTTCGAGGTGGCCGAAGAATTAAATCGCATTTGTATTCATTCCCAAGTATTGGATTACTCAATGTTGCTGTAAGTAAATTTTATTTATCATTGTCATGGAAGAGATTATTTTTTTGTACTTGAGAAGATTGTTGCACAATATGTACTTCCACTATGCACTTCTTTTGTAGGGGATAAGAAAATGAAGGGAAACATTGTGGACGGAAGAATTAGTTGAAAAAAGATGCAGTGGTTCTAGATTAACTGGATAGAATGGAGGCAATTGATCCATATGGCATGCTCTAACTAGTTTAAGATTGAGGTTTAGTTAAGTTCGATATAGTATTTGACTTTACGACTGGATATTAAGGATTGGCTTGTGCTGACATTAGATAGACTTTTTGATCCAAGTTCTTTGAGTAAATTGTTAATACTATTAGAATTGTTGATCAGTTTCTATGTTCTTTGGGTCATTTATTGTCGAAACACATTTTATGCAAGGTCAATGGCACAGAAAAGTACTTTTATTTTATTTAGAGGTCTTAAATTTGAGGCAATGGTGATATATGCGGGAAAGAGATGGGACACTCTATTATGTTTTCTGGGGTTGACCTGTCCAATTCTTATTTCCTGTATTCGTCTATTAGAGATATTGGTATCAGTTATCAGCCAGATTTTCTTTATCAATTTTGCAGGTGGAAGCTATGAAATCTGGAATGTTAGATAGCATGTATGACGCTTTGCAATCTGTAACCCAACTTGAATCACTTGATACCTTTTCTTCATATGAAAGCATTGATGTTGAACCAGCTGAAAAGCATGGACCGGCTGTCAATCACCACAAACTAATGCAAACACAGAGTGAGGCTTTATTGCTTGGTTGTACTGCTATAGTTTCATCATTTGTTTTCATCTTTTTCTTTGGTGCCACATTGTCACATTAATTTCTTCCACAAATATAATTAATAAAGCAATGGCTTTTGTGCAAAACAATTAATAAACACTCAGGTCAAACTCGGGAATAAAAAATAATCATAACATTGCTGGTAGATGGACTTCTGAAAAAGTTCAGTTGAGCGTGGTGTGGTGTGGCTCATGGACACTCTTTTGGGCAGCTGTTCTTGGGTCTTAAGATAACTCTTAATGAATTTTTTGCATATCAAATGAAGAAAGTTTTTATTGTAAGTATTGTTTGCATAAATTTTCTTGAAACAACCCACCCACTTACTGATCATTGGGCCTCACAGGTGTTACAGTTCAAGAAATTCTTGAGAAAATTACCAGGTATTATGAGCTTGATCACAAACTGCTAACGGAAGGCAACTTTATCTCTTTGAAGAAGCTTTGCAGCTGTGAGCTTTGGCTGGTTGAGCAATTTGGGATTAAGGAATTCAAGTTCCTTGGCCATGGGGAATTTCTTAATTTTATATGGAAACATGCTTCCCTATTACCTACTGAGTTACAGGAGCTATTTGCAGGTAATGTGTATAAAAAGCCGCCTCTGGAGGTTTCTATGCTCCAGCATCAGTTGATGTTTTTATTATCACAAGCTTCAAACAATTTATGGGATGGTGAAACTATCTCCAAGCAGATGATTTCTGCATTGCTTATCAATCAATTTCCTTTAATTGGTTTTAAAGTTGTCGAAAATACCTCAATGGATGAGTTTCTAAAAGCTATCGACGAATACAAGAATGATGTAGTTTCAAAAAGTGTCCAGTTCTCTGCTACATTGTTAGGAGAACATTACACTGGAGACACATTAAGAGAAGACCATACAGTTGAAACTGCTGCAGTAAGAGTAGACCGTGACAATAAAATGACAGTCTATGAATCCATTACCTCTCAGAAAGCAGTTGAAGTTTTGCTTAGGGCACCAATGTTGTCCGATTTGAAGTCATGGTCACATTGGGACCTTATATATGCTCCTTCTCTTGGTCCTCTTGTAGGATGGTTGTCGAGTGAAGTGAATACCAAAGAATTATCGTGTTTGGTCACAAAGGATGGCAAGGTGATTCGAATTAATCAGTCTGCTAATCCAGATTCATTCTTGGAAGCAGCTCTGCAGAGATCATCTTACCAAACAGCAGTAGAACTGTTATCTGTGCTATCATTGGCTGGGGGAGAAAAGCATGTTCCCTTATCGCTTCTAAAATGTTATGCTGGCCGTGCTTTTGATGTCAGTTTCAAGAATCATTTTGAAAATGTTGATTTTCAGGAGAATAAGAATTATTTGTCGCGTGGGGAAGTAGTTGACAAGGTTGCTAATAATTTAAGCGATCAATTGGACAAGAGTTTGATCCAATTGAATCAAGCAGTGTCTGCTGCTTCAAGATTTATACTTAATACTCTAGGTTCTTTTCCTTCTGAATTTTGTGGCTTTGCAGCTGATGTGCTGCTTTCTGGGATGCTCTCTGTCAATAAAGATGCCCGTTCAGCAATTTTGTGCGAATGCAACATAAAAGAACGAATCATGCTTCATGAAATAGGATTATCTATCGGTATAGTGGAGTGGATTGATGATTACCACAAATTTTGCTCCACATCTGAGCCAGAATTGGAAGATTCTAGAACTGTGCTAAGCACAGCCTCTGGGCAGAATGCACCAGATATGTATTCTTGTGGCTATGTGGAAACAACTTTACTTATTGAAGAAGATGAGCATAACGAAGAAAGTACTGAAACTAGCCCCAGAATTCAAGATGTTACAGTTTTTAGCGATGCAACAACCATTGGTTGTGCAGAAAAATCTTCTATGTGTAACAAACAGAAGGATGCAGCTCTGGTAATTGAGTCTATCAGGAGAGATGAATTTGGTTTAGATCCAAACATTTCAAGCACAGAGAGTACCATTTTGAGAAAGCAGCATGCTCGATTGGGGAGAGCACTTCATTGTCTTTCTCAGGAATTATACTCTGAGGATTCTCATTTTCTTCTTGAGCTGGTAAGTAAGCTATATTCTTTTTCCATTTTGCTTCCATACAGAATTCTGCACAGGGGTTCATTATTTAATTGATGGTTATGGATAAATTTGCTATTTGCATACCAGTTATTCTCCTTCATCATTTTTTTACATGTTTCTTGGAAATTGTTCTCGTTATTCCTTAAATACCCTACTCTTTTAGCTGTAGAATTTCTTCATCGTGCTGAAAAATGCTGCTTTCAGATGCTCAAAATTTTGCTTACGGATTCCAGTCTATAAACTTGTCCACTTAAATGTGAAACATTTTTGAGATTCATTAGGTTCTCTAAACGATTTTCTGATATCAAATGATGATGGAGGTGGACTACAAGGCTTTGCAAGTACTTCTGAATGCAAGCTGTTTTATGAGTTTCAGGAACAAACAGTTAAATATATAATATTAATTAAAAGAACAAACAGTCAAATGAAGAGTAATAAAGTAAAAGGAACAGAACGCAAAGCCTATGATGATTTTGGATAATACACACTGAAGTAATTTGAATTAGATTATAAACCAGGGCAGCAGAACACCTTTTTTTTAATCATTTTTGGGGAGGGGGGCATTTTGGCGCTTGTGGGAGGATTTGATCCCCTGGTACCATTTGAGCTATAGCTCATTGGTATGCAGCAGTTGTGATTCATAGACCAGGAAGATGACTTGACTAAGAAGGGAAAAAGACTACATAAGGAGCAACCAGAAAGATGTGCATTGGAATTTCGTACTCGGGCTAGTTGTAAGAATCAAGACTTGAAATGTTGAGGAAATTCGAACTCTGCATTGTTGTGTGCTAAAATAGATTTGCTCAAAGCATTTTGTTACTTGAATAAAAATCAACACATTAATTACATTGAAGACACATCATAATGATATTTGAATTGCACATAAAGTTCTAGCACAAAATATGTGGTCCAATAAGAAAAATTGTCTTCCCGTATTAAATTTTTAGGTGTCATATGAACTAAAAAGAAGAACAAGTATGTAGTATTATGAACCTGGAAATCTACTCATAGCTGTTATTGGGAAACAAAACAGTTGATTTGTGTTTTTGTTTTTTCTCTAGGGCATTACTTGTTTTTGTGATGCATTGGTATTGTATCCTTGATGATGATTTAGAGGTCCTAGCTTCCTGAAGATTTAACCCCACATGTTTAGATTGGAAGAGTTGAATTGAGTTATTGTCATTGTATATGCTGTGTTCTGACCTTGCAAAATGTGGTTTCAGGTTCAGAATGCTGATGATAATATTTATCCAGAAAGCGTGGAACCAACCCTCACATTTATTCTTCAAGAATCAGGTATTGTCGTTTTAAATAATGAGGAAGGCTTCTCAGCTCAAAACATCAGAGCTCTTTGTGATGTTGGAAATTCAACGAAGAAAGGATCTGGGGCAGGTTACATAGGGCAGAAAGGGATTGGGTTCAAATCAGTTTTTCGGGTATGTTCTCTTTTCTCTCACCGAAACTGCCTACCTAGTCTTGTATTAGAATCAACATGTCGGTCAAATTTGGTTATTCATTTATAATGGAATGTGTGATTTAGCCTACTTTGATTTGTCTCCACGTATGCATTTAAGTTCTGCGGAGCGGAGTGTTGTTGGTTCAAGGCTATGTTTCCACCAATATATTTATGCACCAGTATGTTATTAATGGTCAATAACTCGAAATTTACCTGTTCTGTCTCAAATTCGATAGCCCATTTGGTTATGTTATTCGCCATTATGTGATTAAACTATAAATTTAAGGATTTCCTATTGTGTTTGTGTTGGATATATGGTATCTTAAAAAAATTCATCATATACAACTACAGAACAGAATCATCTTTTTTATAAACTTGAATTTTTGTTTTGAGTCATATGTCGAGAAAGTTGATATTTATGAACATGGTGTATTTTATGAGTATGGTAAAATTATTTAAAAATTCTTCATAAATGATGTTTTGGTCCTGTATGCAGGTAACGGATGCTCCGCAGATACATTCCAATGGTTTTCATATCAAGTTTGATATCAGTGAGGGTCAGATTGGTTTTGTTTTGCCCACAGCTGTTCCTGCTTGCAATGTTGACTTATTTAGCAGGCTAGTATCTGGAGAGGCTGGTCAAAAGTCCACTAGGCATTGGAACACCTGTATGCTCCTTCCTTTCCGGTCAAAATTATCAGAAGAAACTGCTATGAAAATGTTTTCAGATCTTCATGCTTCTTTACTGCTCTTTCTCCATCGCCTTCAATGTATTATGTTTCGAAACATGCTCAAAGATACACTCTTTGTGATGAGAAAAGAAATTTTGGAAAATGGTATTGTGAGAGTTTATTGTGGAAAAGATAAAATGACTTGGCTTGTTTCATCTCAGAAGTTGCAGGCTCATGTTAGTCGCCCTAAAGTTCAGTCAACCGAAATAGCCTTGGCGTTTACACTGGAGGAGTCGGATAGTGGGGTTTACTATCCACGTTTGGATCAACAGCCTGTTTTTGCTTTTCTTCCTCTAAGAACATACGGTTTAAAGTTTATTCTCCAAGGTGACTTTGTTCTTCCTTCATCTAGAGAGGAAGTAGATAAGAATGATCCTTGGAACGAGTGGTTGTTGACACAGTTTCCTGGTTTATTTATCAGTGCAGAGAGATCATTTTGTGCTCTATCTTGTTTTAGGGATAATCCAGGAAAAGCTGTGGCAGCTTATATGAGCTTTGTTCCACTTGTTGGGGAGGTGCATGGTTTTTTCTCAGGGCTCCCTAAAGCAATTGCTCTAGCATTAAGAAGGACAAGCTGCCTGCTTCTGGAAGGGGACAATTGTAATATGGTTCCACCATGCAATGTTCTGAGAGGTTGGAATGAACAAGCCCGTTTTCTTCTACCTGATGACTTGCTTCAAGAGCACCTTGCTCTTGGATTTTTAGATAAGAATATAGTCCTGTCTGATTCACTGGCAAGGGCACTTGGTATTGCGGAATATGGGCCTGAAATTCTAGTGAAGTTTATCACCTGTTTATCTCGCACAAAAAATGGCCTAAAGTCAATGGGTCTTGGTTGGTTATCTTCTTTACTCAACACTCTTTATGGTATGCTTTGTAATTCTTCTGGACCATCTGATATTATAGATAACCTTCGGAAGATTCCATTTGTACCCCTCTCAGATGGTACATTCAGCGCGCTGGATGGGGGTACAATTTGGTTATATTCTGATACTTTAAGTCTTGTATTTGATGGTGCACGGGAGCTTGAGGCTTTTCCTCAATTATATGCTAGGCTTAGGACTGTAGATTCTGCCCTCTTTTCTGTGTCAGCTGTGGATAGGACTTTGGCGGACAATATGGCTAAAATGCTTCTAAAAATTGGTGTTCAGCAGCTTTCTGCGCATGAAATTGTGAAGGTTCATGTTTTACCAGCTTTATGTAATGCTGAAATCAATGATAGGAATGAGACTTTAATGATAGATTATCTCTGTTTTGTAATGATCCACTTACAATCTAGCTGCCCTCACTGCTGTGTTGAACGGAAGGACATTATATCTGAGTTACAACACAAAGCTTATATACTGACAAATTTTGGATATAAAAGGCCTTCTGAAACGCCTCTTCATTTCAGTAAAAAATTTGGAAATCCTATCGATGTTAATAAACTGATTAATGTTGCGGATATGCAATGGCATGAAGTTGATATCGCTTATTTGAAGCATCCGATAAATGATTCACTTTCCAATGAGCTGATGAAGTGGAGAGTCTTTTTCCAGGAAATTGGTGTTACAGACTTTGTTCAAGTTATTCAAATGGAGAAAAATATTTCTGATATACTTCATACTGTTTTGAAGGATGTAAAATGGGATGCTAAGCTGCTTTTGCCTGGATCAGTATCCAAAGATTGGGAATCCTGTGAGTTAGCACAATTATTGTCAATCTTGTCAGGGACTGGTAATAAGGAGTGCTGTAAATATCTCTTGGAGATTCTCGATACAGTATGGGATGATAGCTTTAGCGATAAAACCTCTGGCTACTGCAATTCAGAATTTAGTGCTGACAGCATAACCTTCAAGTCCTCCTTTTTAGGCAGCATCCATGATGTTCCATGGGTAGTATCAACTATGGATAATAAACTCCACTACCCTAAAGATTTATTCTATGATTGCGATGCAGTACGCTCTGTCCTGGGTAGTTGTGCTCCATATGCTCTTCCAAAGGTTAGTATTTAATCCTTCTCAATCAAGTAAATTATTTCATGGTTTCATTTATTGAATCCCACTCAAAGTACAATGCTGCCTAGTACATTCTGTGTGCCGATTAGAACCTAATCTATTTTCTGTAGAAAAAGTAAAAATGCTGACAGGTGGAGCCAGGTAATGATATATCAAAAAGCTTTATGTTCTCTAATCAATTTATAAGCTGTCATAGATTGGAGATGAAAATAAATTGCCAATGAAATTTCGTCTGTGTTCATTTTGTATTTTGCTAGGATTGGAAAATAACATTTATTTATTTCTTGTCCCTAAACCTACCCCCTTTTCATTCTAAGATGGGGGTTGCTCCTCATGTCACCTTAAGGTCATAGGTTATAGGCTTGAAGAAATTTACTTTGCAAAAATGCAAAGGGAAGACTGCACAGTCCACACTATGCACCCACCCTCCTGTACCCCCTACAAAGTTAGGGAGCACTTAGTGTATGGGTTGAGCCTTATTGGATGGGGTGTTAGAATTGTTCTCATATATGAAGTCCTGTGTATGTGAGTGTGCATGATAGATAGAGATAGACATTATAGTCGGTCTGTTATTGATGTAGGGAAGCTTGGAGTAAACAATCCTACGAAGCTAGTGGTCTGTGATAGATTAATGTCTATGATTAGTGATAGAATTCAGATTTTAATAGATAGAAAATAAATAAGAGTTCTCAGAATCACATCTAGAAGGTTTTAAGCAATCACTTAGATTGATGATATCTATGATTAGTGATAGAATTTCAGATTTGAATAGACAGAAAACAAAGAAAAGGTAATAGGTCTTCTAAGAATTACGCCTAGAAGGATTTAAACAATCACACCTTAAGGGGTGTATGGCAATCGCACCTATTAGGGTTTGAGTGAATTTAGTCAATATATGAGTAGCAGAATGCCGAAATATTATTAATATTTCCCAAAATAAATGAATATAAGACTGAGTAGTTATTAACTTGAAAAAACACTACTAGTAGAATTAGGAATCCTAAAATAGGAAAAATTTAGCTAATACTAGAAAAATTTAAACCATAATCTTTGGGTGTTCGAATTATAAAAACTAGCCCAAAATTCCAAATGTTCTAATTCTTTCAATTTTCTTTTCTCTTGCCTTCTTTTATATCTGCTTCAGTAATATGAATTTAGCGTAAATGATATGAATTACTGATGGAAATAGCGTATGATACATGTGCACTGGCTTCTCGACATAACTTCTTGTGCTTTGTTCTCTCAAAACAGGTGAGAAGCTCAAAATTGTTGAGTGATATTGGCTTTAAGACTAAAGTTACACTAGATGATGCTCTGGAAATTTTAAGAGTATGGACGGAATCAGAAACTCCTTTTAAAGCCAGGTATTACTTTAATTTTTGTATGTGTATTATGGCTTTGAGGAAATTATGCTCTGTGCTTTCCTTTTAATACTTCGGTAACTTGAATTGCTTCTACTTGAGTTAAACAGGGATAGTTAAATAATTGTTATGCTATTCTGCTATATTTTGATGATCACTTGTTTTTTTTTTCATGTTACATTATTTAGCGCTCTGTTGTATATATATTTCTTATGATAATCTACTTGTGCAGCATAGGACAAATGTCCAAATTTTACACATTTATATGGGATGAAATTGCTGCGTCAAAGAATCAAATCTCAGAGGCACTCCATTTGGCACCATTTATTTTTATTCCATATGAATCTGGTTCAAGGCATGATGTTCTGGTTTCTGGTGTATTCTTAACTTCTAAAGAAGTTTATTGGCATGATCCAACCGGCTCCACCGACCACATGAAGGAGATTCATCCTGGGAACAGCTTGACAGAACTGCTTCAGCGTCCCTTAAGCAAGACGTTATGCAATATTTATACAGGACTTCACGACTTTTTCGTGAAAGAGTGTGGAGTACACGAGATCCCTTCCTGTCGCAGCTATCTTGATATACTAAAACAATTGTCAACTTTCGCATTACCTTCACAGGCTGCTGGCACGGTAAGTCACTGGCTTTTAAGTTGCATGACTTCAAAGTTATAAAGCTGGACTGCAGTCTGAGCATCTTTTTTTCCTTAGGTTTTCCAAGTCTTTTTGAAGTGGAGTGATGACCTGAAATCTGGATTACTAAGTTCTACAGATATCATATATATGAAAGAATGTCTTCTGAAATTGGAATGCACAGTGCTTCCCACTGTAGGTGACAAATGGGTTTCATTACACTCTTCATTTGGTCTGCTGTGCTGGTGTGATGATAAAAAATTGAAGAAGAGATTTAAAGATAAGGACAATATTGATTTCCTATACCTGGGCGATCTTAGTGATAAGGAGGAAGATATGCTTCGAGATAAAATGTCTGAGCTTTTGCAAGGCTTAGGGATTCCTGCTCTTTCAAAGGTGGGCCACTGTCCTGCCCTTGGACAATATTGTTACTAGTTTATCATTATGGTGATGTTTCCACTGTACAGTTCACATCTTTCTTTTTTTGAAAATTTCTGACCAGTAAAAATGAGTCTTTTGCTTTCAAATCTAAAAGCATGCTTAGTCTGTCAAAAAAGTACCGGTGACGAATTTCATTTAGGATATTCCATATCATTTATTTTCCTCACCCTTCACACGCTCTCTTCCTTATTTGATTCTTATTTTATCACGCAGATAGTAACTCGCGAAGCAATTTTCTATGGTCCAGTAGACTCCAGCTTCAAAGCCTTACTAGTTGATTGGGCTCTTCCTTATGCTCAACGCTATATTTATAGTGTATACCCTGAAACGTATTTTCAACTTAAGCAAGACTCTGGATTTAGTGATATAAAGCAGCTGAAGGTTACTGTTGTTGAGAAGTTATTTTACAGGAATGTGATAAAAAGTTGCAATATTACATCTAAAAAGCGGTATGAATGTAGCTGTCATCTGCAGGTGAGAAATAGAGCTTCTCATCTCTTCTTTCATTTTTCTTACTTTAAATTGTTTATGTTATATTTCCGTCATTTTTCTGCCTTCAGTTTCTGTCGCTTGATTTCAATTATAATCTACGTTTAAACTGCAATAGTATAATTCTTGATGGCATTGTATTATATCATTCTTGAGAATTCATTAAGTTGTTCTTGTTTTTCAGGGTAATACTCTGTATGTAAATTCAGAATCAGATTCACATGCATTGTTTTTGGAGCTTTCTCGTTTATTTTTCGATGGCTCTTCAAATTTACAATTGGCAAATTTTCTTCATATGATCAAAACCATGGCAGAATCTGGCTCTACTGAGGACCAAACCGAGTTCTTTATTGCCAACTCCCAGAAGGTGCCAAAGCTTCCTGATGATGAATCTACTTGGTCACTCCCTTCCTTTTCTTCGTTGACAGAGATTGATGATTCACTCGAAAAAGACGTTGCATCAGTGACAGCTAACGAGCACAAGAGCTCAAAGTCCAATGTGAAATTGGGAAGAACCTCTAATTGGCCACCTGCTGATTGGAAAACTGCACCGGGTTTTGACTACGCTCGTGCCCATGGATTTAACACCCAGCCTGCTGTATCACATCCTAAAGGTTCAGGTCACAGTATGGAGGATGATTCAGAGGACATTAGTGCACAAATAGAAACACTGCCAATTGAAATTGATGCCACTTGGACCATTGAAGAGAATTCTGTAGGACCAATGTTAGACTCGGATTATCCGGATGGAGATCTTTCTCAGGATTGCGATCAGTCTGTAAATGTCGATAATGCATCCAGGGGACGTGATCGGGGCTCTTCTAAATTTCTCAACAGAGAGAAGTTGATCACTGGGACACCTAATGCGGCACAACTTTCACGTACTGGAAGACTCGGAGAGCAAGTTGCTTTTAGATATTTGTCGGAAAAATTTGGCAAGAAACTTGTCAAATGGGTTAATGAAGACAACGAAACCGGGTTACCTTACGATATAGTTATTGGGGAGGATGAAAATAGTAGGCAGTACTATGAAGTTAAGGCCACAACTTCTTCAAGGAAGGATTGGTTCATTATATCAACAAGAGAGTGGCAATTTGCAGTTGACAATAGTGAAGCTTTTAGCATTGTGTATGTTGTTCTTTCAAGAAATAATGCAGCAACGGTCACAATATTTCCGAATCCAGTCAAACGGTGTAAGAAAGGCGAATTGCAATTAGTCGTCATGATGCCGAACCAAAAGAAGGAAAGTACTCTTGTCTCTGTATAAGTCAAAGTAACTGCAAACATGTTCAAGGTGTTCTTGCTTACCCAAACCGATTTCATACCTTGGGAAGGTAACTGAGTCGGCTTGTTGTATAGTATTTCTCCGGATTCAGAACACTTTCTAACGGAGAATTTCGATTCTTCTGCTTCTGATTCCTGAAGTGTACACAGTTTTGCTACTGACTATCGGTGAAGACGGTAATTCTATGTTCAGAGGAAGCAATAATCTGTGAGAGCACAGCCTTCTTAAAGAGCTGATTCAAGAATTTTTGCATAATACACAGGAAGATTAATTGTTTTTAAATCTCTAAATAGAGAAATAGAGAAGTGTATCTCAAAATCTCAACACTGTAAATAAAGTTTATATTGCCGAGAAATCTCTGACATTTAATACTACACCCTCTTTTACAATCTAATCGATTTAAGTTTTTTAGTTGATAATTTTTATTAAATTTTTCTTTCGTACTCTCTTCAATATTTAGTTATAGGAGTTTTTCGGGAGATATGATGTTATTGTAACATGAAAATATTAAAGTATAGCATATTTATTACATACTTTTAAATAATGTGAGTTTGTTTGATTAAATTGAAACAGAGGGACTAGTTGATTTACAAAGCTTGATGGCATCATAATGCCATTGGCGCAGGATAGTGTGCTAAAATAACAAAGCGTTGATAGCTATGATTATGTTACAAGATTGCCATCTCTGTTTCTTCCTAATTTCTTCATAAGGTCTCACAAGATTTGCTCAAAATCGCAATATTTTTTCTTAGAAAAATCCGGCAAGGATGGTTTGGTGGGAGATATATTATTTTTATATCTCTTAAAATTCTAAATTTTTAAACCAAAACCAGTTTCAAGCCATATTTTGTCCAACTTTTAACTAAAAGAAAAAAAAATTCCTCTCCCCTCTCTCTCAAATAGAAAACCCTAGCCATCAAGCGTTTCTCCTTTTGTTTTTCGCTTCAACTGCCGTCAATAATTTATTTTTGCCGTTGGCGGTAGCCATTTCTTTTTTATTACTTTAAAATAAAATAAATGACCGACTCCTTTTCATCTTTTTCATTTTGGTTGGTAAATCTATCGACGATGCGCGTCAATTTCAATATATATACAAATAAAAAATCAGAGATGGATTTCAAGATTGAAGATGAAATCGTTATAAATTATAATAAAAAATCAGAGATGGATTTCAAGATTGAAGATGAAATCGTTATAAATTATATTAGTTTTTTTTTATAACTATTTTACAGCGATTGTCTTTTTTTTTGAAAGTTTTGCTGTTCTTTCTATATGAAAGATTTGTTGTTCTTTTATGAATAGTTTGTGAGTATCCTGTTAGACAGAAAAGGATTTGATCTTATTATATTAGAGCAGTTATATAATTTTGATTTTATTTTCTAAGGCGATCTGCGAATTAAGATTTATATCTTGTTCCATGTCAGGTCATTAGAAACGGTTATACCCTTTCTGAATTCTTGCACATGTAACTGCTCTTTATTAGTAATGAAAGATAATTCGATTGTCAAAAAAAAATGTTACAAGATTGCCACTTTTTTAATGAATGGTACACAGATCATTCATACTTGTGTCCCTTAAATTTATTTCTAGATCAACTTTTTGGGATTATTATAATGAAGTTTTCAATAACCTCTCAATAGTATAATATCTTAGATTATTATTTAGGCATTATATATTACAAATTTACAAATCAAATAGAAACTGTAAATCAATTGTCTTATATCAACAAACCTGAATGCAATACCAAAAACTTGCACTAACAGTATCCAAATAACAAACAGAGAGATATTATCGAAAAGCACATAAACTTCATCCGATCACAAGCAAAAACGTTTAACAATGTTTCTAAAATAATCTTTAGAAGAAGTTGAGTGGTAACAACTAAATGAATTTACAAGTTCAGATTTGTAGAATCAAATACCTATCCAATAATTCAATATGGTACACTGACCATACATTTCCTTTCTAAGCAAAACCTCTAAACAATACAGCTCAAGTTAATCAAAATCCACTGGATGATCTCAATATTTAACTATCATTTACATCCACTTAATAGATGAGATGACAAAAAATTTAAAAATAAAAATAAAAAATCGTCTGCTATTGTTTCTTTGATCATCTGACAAAACCATATTGAAGTATCGATCACTGGGTCTTCGGTTTTTGAACCATAACATACGGGAAAAATCCCATGAAGTTAACAACTCTTGGATTCCACCCGAGCTGCTGAGCACGGCAAAACATCAGAAATGTGTTTGCAAAATATGAGTTGAAACCCATTAGGACATGCCACAAGGCGTGCCCTTGGGGGTTGAAGAACCAAAGAGAAATTTCACCACAGAGAAGGCGGTCACAGAGCCAACAAATACTCCCGAAAATCAAGGTAGCCACGTAGAATTTCGCAAGCCGCTTTGCAGATACATCATTTGTGTAAATGTAATATTTGTACATCCTGGGTATGCAGAGAAGACAGAGTATTGTATAGTGCACCTTAAATCCAATCCCGAAACGGAACAACGAATGTAGTACAGCAAATCCAGCTCCATACAAGAACAAGAAGGTGGGCATAGTACTCCGATAGTGCCAATCTGGCGAATATAAGATGTAAAAATACAAAAGCATTTCCCACACCATTGGAGTTTCATCACCTTGTTGTTGCCTGAAGTGTGGTCGAAAAAAGCATATGCCTTAAAACAACATAATGTAATCACCACCGATAACAAACAAATAGAGCCATGACAATTCACAATAATCAGTATGGCTTCCAATCAGCTATAATACATTTCCAAGGTAATCTATTTTCCGTAGGGACAAAGATGCAAAAACATATTTAACACTTTAGTTTCAAAGATCCTAAACAAGAAAGGGAAGTGCCACAAGAAGACGATTAATTCCTAAAAAAATTTGTCTAGATTCTTAGATCCTTTATTATCATCTCTAAATTCTACATAAAATAAAAATATGAAGGCACAATTAACCCCCATAAAAAAAAACTAATGCTAAATCCAGAAAACACATCATAAAATCAATTGAGTTGATACTATATTTGCTTTGGACTACAAATCGACCTAACTTAATACACAGCTTGAAAACAAGCAACTATGGTATAAAAAAAAAACATCAATCAGTAGTTGAAACTTATGACTACATCACTTAAGCTCAATTAAACAATAATTTCCACAAAAACAAAGAGAGAATAACAAAACAGTTAAACCTGCACTGGTTCGTACATCTGATTGGGAATTCTTTCTGATACTCTCTACTCAACTGAATTAACTAATATAAAACCTAAAGCATATATATGTCAATTTTTATAAACCATACTCATGTTTTTTTTTTTTTGCTAGTGCAGAGTTAAAAACAAAAATTAGAGATTGTCTTATCAAGGGTAATTTATAAAGGGGGCTAACTTGAGCATTCTATTTTTTCATAGCCTGGAAGCACTATGACATCATCATTCTGCAATAATATTATGTTGTCTATAACCATTTATCAGCCCCAGGTAGTTTAGTACTAATGAGTTACTGACCCCTAGCTCAATGGTAAAATTCCAAAACTCCCAAAAATTAAAAATTCTTTGCCACTGATAAAAGAACTGTTATAAGATAAACATCTCATTCCAAGTAGCTATCTATATAATTCTAAAGAATTGCTAGTTCTGACTATTAAGCAGTTAAAATAAAAAAAATCAAGAACCATCTGAAATGATACAGAAGGGCACTCACATGCGCTGTAACGTGGCATGGTATGACATACTCCCAATGGCGAGTATCATATTTGATAAGTGAAGTACACTAAACCTCTTCTCAAACCGTTGTCTCAGGGCATTTATAAGACCAATGAGTGCCAATAGAATGGTTGGAACATTAGAAACGGTATTGAAAAACTCTGCAATGTAAGAAGAGTAGACATAATTTTTCTCACACCATTCAGCAGTTGTTACAGGACCCCAAAAGCTCGATAATCCTTCTGCCATTCTTTACAAGAAGTGCCTATGCGTATTAGAATTAATTGCCGCACTTCTGCTATGAATTGCTTGAGTTCATAACCTTCAATACAATAACAGTAACACATTAAAATGATAAGCCTTGAGCACTTGAAAACAAATTGAATGAGCTGTTTTCATCATAAAAAATGCTATGGACACAAGAAAATGTGAGAGTAGATGTATTTTTAACTAATGCAGAAACAAATGGCACAAACTTCACATACACTAGATCACTGCTATTACTGCTTAAAAGTCTACCACCCATCTTTTAAACACAATTCATAGACCTCATATTTTATTTACTGCTGTTACTACTTAAAATCTATCACCACTCTTTAAAACATTATCCACAGACTTCAAGTTCTCTTTCTCCCAAAATATATACAGAGAAGTATGGGAAATGCTAAATAATCTGTCTTGCTATCAAGCAGGCACCACCTGGTGCAAAAATTCAATTTTAAAATAAATTGAAAAACCAAAAGGTCACAATTGAAGCCTTTTTTCCGCTACATTATTAGTCTGATTTCCATTATACTCAAATCAAAAGGAGATCAAAGGCTCATTTCTAATCCTCAATTTTTCCTTCTAAACAGCGATCACAGCACCGAAATTCCCATTAAAATGGATACACTAAATACCTACTCCTTTTTTTTTTAATAATGCAACACAAAACTGCTCATGAGAACTCTAACTAACACACCAAAATTAGCTTCTCAACAGACAAATATAACAATTTTTGCAATGTAAACTTCCAATTAAATGTGCTTCCCATATAATATACTCCCGATCTCTAGGTTCCCAAAATTTCCATCAAACAAAATATTCAAAGCTTGCTCCAAATTAAGCATTTGACCATACGACCAGAAAAACTATAATAAGCAAACAATTAAAATAAAATAACGAGTGAAACTACCAAATCTGCATAATAACGACGTCGTTTTATGTCAACATCCTAACTTTATCATCATTAACAAACAAAATCCCAAAAATAACAGCAACTGAAAAATCAAAAACTTTTTTGTTAATCCAAAATTCGCATAAACAAATTAAGATCATAAATAGTAACTCACCGTCAGATCTATTCGTTCACAGAAGTTTCAAAAAAAAAATCTACTCTTCCACTGAAATTCAAATTGAAATTGAAATTGAAAATAACTCTCTGATTTACGAATTCTGTTTCCTGCAAAGAAAACAAAATACCCAAAGGAAAATGGAGGATCGTGACTCGTGCGTGAGTCGTGGGGATGATTTTAGGGTATTTTTCTTTCTGCGTACAGAGCGCGTGGAGAAAAAGCTTTTTAGTACCTCTCACACGTGCGAACTCTATTGTAGCGTTGGATTAATTTATTCAACGGCTGTGATTTTGTTTAATGTGGCATTGATTAACGACATTCAAGGAATTTGCTTTTAGTACAGCCGCTTTGGCAACCGCGTGAGACAGAAAATTATTTATTTTTGTATAAAAAAGCAACGCGGTTAGTAAATTTATATATATCTTAATCAAATAAGTTCAATATAATTTTTTATAGGTCCATTAGATCGCAAATTTGTATTTTATTATCGGTCAATTAGATCCTTAAACTCTCTTAATTTAGATTAAAAGAACCCCAAAATTATATACTTCAAATATGAATTAACATCTAACCATGATGAGCTGAGTGTCGTAGGATTCGCTCACTTAAGCGAACTTCGGGACTCGTTAAAAATTTTTAAGTCAATATCAATCTAACAAATATCAGCAAGACCAAATTCTATGAGACTCGCCCATTTAAAACAGAATCCATATGTATTCACCCAGAGAAGTAATAATAAAATCTCACAAGATTCGACAAACGTAGATACTCCGAAAAGTCCTAATATTCAATACAAATCTTATTTGAAAATTTAGAATCCCAATTTAACTATACTACCGATGATCACGGAGATTCTAAAAGAGACTAATCTTCTAAAATAACGAGAAACACGTTTCTATTCATAATTATATTCCTATTCATAAACACAATTCTATTTAGAGGTTATTCCTATTTGGACTCATATCTATAATAGGAATTATTTTCCTATTTATGTTCTACTAGGTATTCTATCAACCACCATATAAAAAGTTTGAGGTATTACCAATACCACGCATTATTATAATTACTGTAAACTTTCTTAAACTAAATACTAATTTAAACATTTGAGTACTCATCAGACAACTACTGTCCAATCAGCAATTTAACCTATGTTTTGCAGATTAGTGTATATCGAGAAGACAGACTCATCATGAACTTATTTAATTTTAAAATTTATTTGACTTTAAAAACACACTTTTTGGATCTAATTGATTTCAAAAAAGTTTTAAAAGCCCGCGACATAAGTTTAAATGACATGTTGACCCTTTATTCATTTATTTTCTAACTAAATCTAATTATCAAATAAATCTAAATTTTAACTTAATTTTTTCTTTTAATCACCGATATGTGAATTATAACCAAATTTAATTAGTGCTCCTAAAATAATAATTTTTTTATTCGTAAACAATATTTATTCTTGACAATGAATTTGATAGATAAATAAATTATACATACTTCACAAAAATTATTAAGGCTAATCATCTTAAAAAATATAATTAACCTCCAATTTGATTGCACTTTCACCTTGTAAAATCTCCAATTTGGCCAAAATTTTAACCTTTTATTTTTCAGTTGCACCTTTAAAATATTAAATTGATCTCTTTTCATTTCAAAAAGTTCAAATCAATACTTTATAATTTAACACATATTCTAAATAATTCCTGATGGAGTCTGCCTTCTGAACCGGTGAATGAACCTGCAAAACAGGGTAGAAGCTAACCGGACGGTGGTTGTCCGATTAACTCTCCGATGCTAAAGTCAGTTTAGAGCTTTGAGCAGCGTTTTGAGTATATGAATGTAATTGTGATTCTAGGCATACCTCGTGCTCCTTTTATAGTAGTCGAATATACCTAGTAGAGTTGTATTAGGCAGGTGAATCCTACTTTGTAGGGATTCGGCCGTATCTTAAGGATTCTCCTGATTTGTCGAGATCTACCTTAATCTGATAAGAGTCCTATTTAGGAACGTCTTCCTAAATAGTCTTATCTTCCTAAAGTAGAGCTTATCCTTCCATATGTAGTGTTAGTGTCCAAATAGGACAAGATTTCCATATTCAGTCGTTTACCCGAATCCCGGACCTGACGCGCTCTTGGCGGATCATGTGGGATTCGGTCTTTATTAGTATATTACCGAATCTTAGAGATTCGGTATCTCCTTCATATCTTTCCGTCTTCAGGGGGAGTCCGGTGTCGCCTGAGAGTGGATCTCCTGCAACTCGGCTCCATTATACTTACAGTAGGATTCGGTATCCATCATTAGCCCCCCCGCAAGTGAGCTGAAGTAGTTTGGCATTTATGCCTTAGTGGATTTTAGCTCTTTTGGAGCTGAGTTCTTTTGTACGGGCGAGTCGTTTTGTATTCCGGGCGAGTCGTTTCATATGTTTGTGGGTGACGTTTCTTCTTTAGTAAGATTCTGTACTGCCACGTGTTGTCCATCAGTAGAGGGTTATGACTGGATGAATGACAAGTGTCTTCGTGCGCCATTAGTATTATGGGATCTCGTCTTTTCAGTTTCTTTGGTTCAGGCTATATAATAGTTCATTTTCTTTCATTTTCTTTCTTTTCCAACCTTTGCTTTCTCTGCAACTGCTAACCTTCAATTTCTTCAAGCTTTTTGTGGGTTTCCTTCTTCTGCTGTCAAGATTCCTCGTTTTCAAGTTGCTCCTTACCTTTCTTTTGATCCTGCGTATTTGCTTGCGAGGTATTTTACCTTTTCTTTAATTTAATTTCCTGGTAGTTCTTCATTTTTGATTTTATTCCTTCTGTTCTTGTTCTTCGCATTGTTCTTCGTCTTGTTCTCCTTCTTTTCCCTTCTTTTGATCTTTTAGAGTTTTAATTTTTTCATCATTCCGTGTTTCCCCCCCATTTTAAAAATTTTAAAATGTCAGAAGTAACTGAGGGGGCGAAGGGTGCTCGTGACGAGCTAGAATATACCCGGAGCTCCTTGTCAAGAGAGCAGATACTCGGTTATGCCGAGGATTTTAGCTTCCCCGGGTCGTATGTTATTCTGAGGCCGGCGAAATCGTATCGGGCGAATCATAGCACGGATTCGCCTTCTAAGATAGTAATTTTTCACGAGCAACTTTTAGCGGGTCTTAGGTTTCCCTTAGAGTCTTTAATCGTAGAGGTCTGTCATAATTTAGGTGTTCCTTTGGGCCAACTGCATCCGAACGCGATTCGCCTTCTTTGTTCTTTTATGGAATCGTGCAGGGTTCGGATGCAGGAGCCTTCGCTTGCTCTTTTTAATTATTTTTATGTTTTCTCCCGCCGAAAGGGTGAGGAATTTATTTTTGCTGGTGGTCGACCGAATCGGTCTCTTTTTAGTCTTCCTTCTTCTTTGAAGGGCTGGACCCCTAAGTTTTTCTTGGTTCAACACTCTTCTTTTTCCTCTTTTTCGCGGAGTTTTACTTCTAGTAAGGTTTCGCTTACTAACGTACCTGATTTGGATGATGGGGAGAAGGACTTTGCCCTGTCTTTGCTGTCGGATTGTCGTTTTGACAAACCCAAGTACAGCGTTCTTTTAGAACAATATTTAAGTCGCCGTGAAATACTTTTGGCGGATCTTCCTTTAGAAGGTATTTTTCTAATCTTTTGTTGTTATGTTTTGTTTTGTAGGATGTCGACTTCTCTTGAACATTTGCTTGATAATTTTCATGTCGATATGACTGTAGATATGGACGAGGTGACTAGCGGCGTTCCTAATCCCTCTACAACTGCTGTGCCGAATCCGACGCCTGATTCGGTGAATCCGGATCTTGATCCTGCTTCTGGAGATCAAGTTCCTGCTGCGACTTACGAGTCGCCTCTGCTTCCTTCGAAGGAGTCAGGTCCTTCTCTGAAGGGGTTGCCTACCGCCGGCCAGAAGCGTCCTGCTGAGGACCAGGCTGGGGCTTCTACCAAGCGTCCCAAGAAGAAGAAATCTTCTGGGGTGTCTTTCGAGGAGGCACCTCGGTTTGCTGCTTGGGCGGACGCGCAAAATCCGCCTCGTCTCTCAAACGTCGCCATTCTTCATGCTTGCATGGAGAATATTATGATAAAAGAGGACATTGAGTCCATTGATCGCGAACATGGCGATAATTTGGCTGAGTTCGCCTGTCTCGGCGGTTTTTCGGTATGCTTCTTTCTTTTTTATATTATGATTTGTTTCTCTTTTTTTCTTTTGTTTTTCTTATTTGTTGTTTTCTTTCGCAGGTGGTCCAGTCCATCGCTGTTTTGGAGCGCCGCCGAAGGGATGCGGTGGATCAATTGAAGAAACTCCAGAGAGATTCCGAATCCTGGCTCTCCGAGAAACAGAAGATGGAGGATGAGGCTGGTGAGGCGACTGGTCTGATCCAGCAGCTGAAGTCTTCCGTATCTGCCAAGACTCGGGAGATTTCCGCTTTAGAGGCTCGGGTTCGAACTTTGTCCGAGGAAGTCGAGTCTCTACATTCTTCTTCAGGTGCTCTCACTAAGGAGAGGGATGATCTGAAGAAAGAAGAGGAGCGTCTCCGCCGGCGATTGGGTGACTCTGGGAGCTTTTATTCCCAAGTCATGACTCAGTACCGGTTGGCGATCGGGGCCAAGCTGCGGGAGCAGAATCCAGGCGTCGATCTTTCTGGAGTCAATCAGTTGGATCCTGCTTCTTTGGCGAAGGAGGTGAAGGCGAAGCTTGATAAGCAGAAACAAGATGCTCTGAAGAAGGCTTAGTTTTTATTTTCTCCTTGTATTTTTTTTTGCGTTTTAGTATTTTTTGCTTTCGCCTTTTTTTGTATTGGATCGTGGGCGGATCCTTTGTAATTTTTCTTCTGTTAATATAATGATCTTTTGACCATTGCCTTCTTTATTTGTAGAGTTAATCTAAACTCGTTTGTTATTTTGAGAAGTTAATCTAAACTTCTGCTGGTGTAATTTATTTGTAGGTCCGAATGGATCCTTTTATTTATTTGACTCGGACGAGTCTAAATTATTTTTTAACTAAGATTCAAACGACTCTTGTTAAGTTGTATGTATTAGGTCTCGAGCGAGCCTATAAGATTTGTTTCGCCAAATCGCCTTTTATTTCAAAAATGGAAATAAGTACAAGCCATGAATTTATTGATAATACTTTCTCAGGTGTTCTACATTCCAATATCTGGGTACCATGGACCCAGTTATTGTCTTTAGTCTGTATGCGCCTTTGCCAGTAGCTTCTTCTATGATGAAGGGGCCTTCCCAATTAGCTTGCATTTTCTTTACTCCTGCGTTTCCTCTGCCAACTTCCGCGTTTCGTAAGACCAGATCGCCTCTTTGAAATTCTCTAAACTTCATTCTTTTGTTATGGTATTTTGCGGCTTGCTTCTTGTATGTAGCGGCTCGGGCTACTGCTTCATCCCTTCTCTCTTCTAGTAGGTCTAGACATAGTCTTGTTCTAGCCTCATTGGTTTCTTCTTCTAGATAGTTTACTCTGATACTGGGTATGCCAATTTCTACTGGAATTACTGCTTCAGTGCCGTAGGCGAGCCTGAAAGGTGTTTCGCCCGTTCCTTTTCTAGGAGTTGTTCTGTATGCCCATAGAACGCTGTATAATTCTTCTACCCAGTTCTCCTTGTACTGAGAAAGTCTCTTTTTTATTCCTTGTGCTATGGTTCGGTTGGTGACTTCTGTCATTCCGTTTGTCTGGGGGTGCGCCACCGAAGTAAATTTCAAATTGATCATTAGTCCTTTGCAAAATGCCTTGAACCGCTTGCAATTGAATTGTTTGCCGTTGTCTGCTATTACAGTGTGGGGTATGCCGAATCGGCATATTACTTCGTTTTTGAAGAATTCCTCTACTTTGGCTGCGGTGATGGTTGCGACAGGTGCTACCTCTACCCATTTTGTGAAGTGCTCTATTGCGACGATTAGGAATTTCGCTTGATGTTTTCCCGTTTCGAACGGTCCAACTATGTCAATCCCCCAAGTGGCGAACGGCCATGGGCTTTCCATTGATCCTTGAGGCACTGCCGGTACACGACTGATGTTGTCGTGTCTTTGGCATTTATCACATTTCTTGACTAATGCTTTTGCGTCTTCTTTGATGGTTGGCCAGTAGTATCCCTGGAGTATTGTTTTTCTTGCTATGGTGACTGCTCCCTCGTGCGCGCCGCATATTCCTTCGTGGATTTCCTTTAGGATGGATTCTCCTGTCTGAGGCGAGACACACCTAGACCATGGATGAGTTAATGAGGTTCGGTAAAGAACTCCATTGTGAAAAGAGTAGTTGGCAGATTTTCTGATGGTGCGAATGGCTTCGACTTTGTCTGTTGGTAACTCGCCGCGGTCTAGATATTTGATCAGTGGAGTCATCCAGGAGTCGGCCTCCTCGATTGCCATGACCTCTGTTTTTCTGGTGCTTGGTGATTCGAGAATTTCCTTTAGCTGCATTTTAGTGAATAGATCTCCGAGTTCTGACGCTGATTTGGCGATGGCGTCGGCTTCGGTGTTTTCCTCTCTCGGGATTTGAATGATTTCCCATTGTCCTCCTTGTGCTTCTAGCTGTTGAAGCTGTGTTTTGACTTGACTCAGGTATTCGATCATCCCTGTTTCTTTGGCTTGATATTCTCCCTTGACTTGATTTACCACCAGCTGGGAGTCGCTATAAATCTTTAGGATTTCCGTTCTTATTTCTAATGCGAGGCCGAGGCCTGCGATTAGGGCTTCATACTCAGCTACATTGTTGCTGGCGGCGAATTGGATGTTTACTCCATATTCAATCTTGATTTTGTCGGGTCCTTTGAGGATGGCTCCTGCTCCAGCTCCTTTTTCATTTGATGCTCCGTCTACATGGAGTTCCCATACCAAGGCTGGTTTGGGTTGGCCAGTCTCGGTTGGAGTTATTTCTGCTACGAAGTCCGCCAAAGCTTGTGCTTTCAGAGTTGGGCGAGGTTCGTATCTTATGTCGTGTTCGCTGAGTTGGATGGACCAGTGGACTAATCTTCCGGAGGTTTCTGGTCGTTGGATCGCCTTTCGCAATGGTTGATTTGTCCTTACCACAACATTGTGACTTTGGAAGTAGTATCTCAGCTTTTTAGCTGTGGTCAGTACGGCAAGTGCCATTTTTTCGATCTCGGGGTATCGTGTCTCCGCGCCCTTCAGGACTCGACTAATGTAGTAGATTGGCTTCATCTCGTTATCCTCTTCCCTTACCAGCACTGTCCCGATGGTCTCGTTCGTGGTGCTGATGTATAGGTATAGTGTCTCCCCTTTCAGCGGTCTGCTTAGCAATGGAGGGGTGACGAGGAATTTCTTTATTTCTTCAAAGGCGTTCTCGCAGTCTTCATTCCATTCAAATTTTTGTGTTCCTTTGAGGGCTTTGAAGAAAGGGAAGCATCTTTTTGCTGAGCAAGACATGAATCTACCGAGTGCTGTAATTCGCCCGTTGAGTTTTTGAACTTCATTTATGCTTCTTGGTGCCTTCATGTCCATAATTGCTTTGATCTTCTCGGGGTTCGCCTCTATTCCTCTTTGAGATATCATGAATCCCAGGAATTTCCCGCCTTGTACGCCAAACGTGCATTTGTCGGGGTTCAGCTTCATTCCAAACTTATTCAGTATGTTGAATGTTTCTTCAAGATCTTTTGCATGGGTTTCTTCTTTCTCGCTCTTGATGATTAGGTCGTCTACATACAACTGGACTCGCTTTCCTATCTCGTCTTTGAACATGAAATTCATAAGTCTTTGGTATGTTGCTCCAGCATTTTTCAAGCCGAAAGGCATTGCCGTGTAGCAGTAAGTTCCTCCCTCCGTGATGAATGAAGTTTTTTCCTGGTCTTGTTCCTTCATCTGGATTTGGTGGTAGCCTTGAGCTGCGTCGGCTAGGCTATACATCGCGTGTCCAGCAGTAGAGTCCACGTTGGTCGATATCTGGGAGAGGGTAGCTATCTTTAGGACACGCTTTGTTTAGATCGGTGTAATCCACACACATTCTATTTTTTCCGTTGGCTTTCTTTACGATAACTACGTTAGCTACCCATTCGGGGTAGTGGACTTCTCGTATGAATCCTGCTTTCTCCAGTTTTTCTACTTCTTCAGCGATTATTTTCTGTTTTTCTTCCAAGAACTTCCTTTTCTTTTGCTTCACTGGGTTCGCCGCTTCTGCTACATTTAGATCATGAGTAATGACCTGGGGGTCTATTCCGACTATTTCTGATGCGTTAGCAGCGAAGGTTTTGACGTTGTTTTTCAGCATGGCTGTGATTTCGCTTTCGATCTTTGGGTTCATGTTTGCGCCGAGATTTACTCTTTTCTCCTTGTCGAGTTGGAGTTTCTTTGTTTCGCCTTCGGGTGCTGTTTCTTTTTCTTCGATGTCGTGATTAAGGATTTCTTCTATTGCCATTGCTTCGCCTGATTCTCTTATTGCTTGTTCGTAGCACTTTTTCGCCTCGGCTCGGTTCCCTTGTATCGTGATAATTCCTTGTTTCGTCGGTATCTTCATGGTTAGCGCCTTTATGCTCGTCACGGCGGCTGAGTCGTGGAGGAAAGGTCTCCCCAGTATCGCGTTGTACGGCAGGTCGATTTCTACGACGCTAAACCGTGTAGGTAATTCCTCGCTTTTCCTTGTCCTTCCTAGCTTGACGTCGAGAGTAGTTGTTCCATTGGGCTTAATTGGCAAGCCCCCAAATCCTACCACAGGCGTGGCATTTCTCTTTAGTTCCGCTAGGTCTCCTCCTAGGCTTTCGTAGGCCTTTTTTGTTATCAGGTTTATTGCGCTTCCTTCATCGATTAGGATTCTCTCAACGTTCCAGTGTTCGATGATCATGGCCACTACCAGAGCTTCGTTGTGCTCTTCGGCTATTCTCCCGAAGTCCTCTCCGTCAAAAGCCACTGGAGGAGGAGTTGAGAGTTCTGTTGCTTTTCGTTTTCTCCGTGTCGTTTGATCCTTCAGGTTTACTCTTTCAGAAGTCATCTTCTTCAATGAGATTTGTTTTTGAGTTCAGAAAAGCTCCTTCTTTTGAAGTTTAGTTAAGCTTTTCCCACAGACGGCGCCAATTGATGGAGTCTGCCTTCTGAACCGGTGAGTGAACCTGCAAAACAGGGTAGAAGCTAACCGGACGGTGGTTGTCCGATTAACTCTCCGATGCTAAAGTCAGTTTAGAGCTTTGAGCAGCGTTTTGAGTATATGAATGTAATTGTGATTCTAGGCATACCTCGTGCTCCTTTTATAGTAGTCGAATATACCTAGTAGAGTTGTATTAGGCAGGTGAATCCTACTTTGTAGGGATTCGGCCGTATCTTAAGGATTCTCCTGATTTGTCGAGATCTACCTTAATCTGATAAGAGTCCTATTTAGGAACGTCTTCCTAAATAGTCTTATCTTCCTAAAGTAGAGCTTATCCTTCCATATGTAGTGTTAGTGTTCAAATAGGACAAGATTTCCATATTCAGTCGTTTACCCGAATCCCGGACCTGACGCGCTCTTGGCGGATCATGTGGGATTCGGTCTTTATTAGTATATTACCGAATCTTAGAGATTCGGTATCTCCTTCATATCTTTCCGTCTTCAGGGGGAGTCCGGTGTCGCCTGAGAGTGGATCTCCTGCAACTCGGCTCCATTATACTTACAGTAGGATTCGGTATCCATCAGTAATCAATTTCTTGAGAGATAATACAAATGTAAATAGAAAGCTGTAATAGCAAATCTTATAAAAGCCTTATATAAACAGATCTGGCCCATCTTAAAAATGGTTAAACAAGGGCCTAATTAGGCCTTTTAAATATTTTTGAAAAAGGGGCCCGGATTGGTCCCTTTAAACCTAATATAAAAAGGTCTGAGAAAGCCGCCATGTCCGAAACTGACGCCTGCAACACAAATCTGCTGCTTCTCCACGCTACTCCACTGATGGAAGATACCAGCGAGCAATCCGCCGGAAAAAAGCTGCCGATCGCCGGAAAGAGGAACATTCTGATTACCAGCGCGTTGCCGTATGTTAATAATGTACCTCACCTCGGCAACATCATAGGCTGTAAGCATCGCTCTGTAGATGAATTATTCGCAATTAATTAGTGATTTTACTAGTATTTAAATTGAATATTATGTTGTTTGCAGGTGTATTGAGCGCTGATGTTTTTGCTCGATATTGCCGGCTTAGAGGCTATAATGCTATTTATATTTGCGGCACTGATGAGTATGGAACAGCTACAGAAACCAAAGCTTTGGAAGAGAATTGCTCTCCTAAACAAATCTGCGACAAGTAATTTTGTTTCCTTAGATATTATATGTTTTCTTTAGGGTATTAAATTGGGAGGGCATGAAATGAACTATGCCAAAGTTTTAAAATGGGTACCGAACTAATTTTCGTTACAAAATGGGTACTAAACTTAGCAAAACTTTATAAAAGAGGATTCCCAGGCATTTTTCGTCCAATCAGTGGGAGACTCGTGGCTGAAAGTCCTCTTTTTGTGACATTTCACTAAGTCTAGTATCCATTTTGTAACAAAAAGTAGTTTAGTACCCATTTCACAGTTTTCGTATAGTTCAGTACCCTCCCAAGTTTAACCCGTTTTTTATATGTTCCAGCTATTTAATTTGTGGTTCATGCTAGGTTTGAATAAAATCATCTTGAACTTGACGATTTAATGTAGTTCTTTCAAACTGAATTCAATTGCTTTCAAAATCATTTCTGTGTTTTATGATCACCTGGAGTTGATCATATTGATTTTTATTAATGTGGCCATGTTTTGTTCATATGTATATACTTTTAATTGCACTAAGATTCTTATTTTATGGCTATTCTAGATTCTTTTCAACAGTTTAGCTTAGTTATTTCAACTGTGTTTTTCTAGGTATCATGCAATTCACAGGGAAGTCTACAATTGGTTTAATATAAAGTTTGATGAATTTGGACGGACATCCACACCACAGCAGACTGAAGTTTGCCAAGCAATTTTTAAGAAGTTATTAGAGAACAATTGGCTATCCGAGAACACCATGCAGCAGGTTTGGGGTCATAGATTTTTGTTCTGTTTATGATATCATAGCAATCCTTTTAGTTGTGCTGAATTGTTTTCTAGGTTACTGTGTTTGTTATTTGCTTGTTCTGTAGCCTGCTTAGTCACTTTCCTTATCTTGCTATTGAGATGATCTTGAGATGTGTTACGAACTTTATTATGATACAGCTTTACTGCGACACATGCAAAAAGTTTTTAGCGGACAGGCTTGTAGAAGGTACTTGTCCAACTGAAGGGTGTAATTATGATTCAGCGCGAGGAGATCAATGTGAGAAATGTGGCAAATTATTGAATCCAACAGAGTTAAAAGATCCTAGGTGCAAGGTTTGTTATTTACTGTCTTTTTTCTAATTATTGTATGTGTTCTTTACCTACCTATGAGCTTGTTTATCCTCCAGTAGTTTCAGTTGTGTAATGTAGCATTTACATCTTCTATTGTAATACTTTGGCCATGAGTTGTAATGGGACCTATTACCAAAACAGGTTTGTCGAAACGCTCCACATATCCGTGATACAAATCACTTGTTTCTTGAGCTTCCTCTGCTTAAGGATGAATTGGTAAAGTATATTGAGAGCATGTCAATAGCTGGATCCTGGAGTCAGAATGCTATTCAATCCACCAATGCATGGTTGAAAGAAGGACTTAAGCAACGGTGTATTACAAGAGATTTAAAGTGGGGGGTTCCAGTTCCACATGAGAATTTTAAGGACAAGGTTAGAACATGATATTTACGAACTCAATGTGATGGTGTGGAGTTGATTGGTCTCCTAACCATATCGTGTCTGTACATTTTTTCTCTTTGCATAATTATGTGTGTTTATAGTACATTACAATTTTCACTATTTGATATTGAATTTCATCTATAAACATGGTGTATAGGTTTTCTATGTCTGGTTTGATGCGCCAATTGGATATGTCTCCATCACTTCATGCTACACTCCTGAATGGGAGAAGTGGTGGAAAAATCCCGAAAACGTGGAGCTTTATCAATTTATGGGGAAAGATAATGTACCATTTCACACTGTAAGTAAACAAACTCCCTTTTTTTAATTAACAACATGCTTATCATTGCAACATATCATAAGCTCTGAAACAGTTTCTTTGCTTTGTCTTGCCAGATAAGTTTAAGGTCTTAATAGCTGGATTTTTTTTAATGTTAGACCTAGTTGACAACCTCTTAGTTTTAATCCAGTTAGCTTGAAGATGCATAGTAGACAATTACGTTTGATTGCAATTTTGAATGATGTAAGAAATTATCCCGTTAAAGCAAGTAGCCACTATAGGGATATTGCCGAAGTTTTGGTTTCACTTATCAAGGGTCTGTCTCGTCTGTCTATTTTTATCTGCTTACTTCTTAATTTCTTATATTTTTAACATATAATTTCAGGTGATGTTTCCATCTACACTTATTGGCACTGGTGAAAATTGGACCATGATGAAGACTATAAGTGTTACTGAATACTTGAACTATGAAGCAGGTTGAAATGAGGTGTTTCTTTCTTTAGCTTACTTAAGTAACATCAAGCTTAGTAATTCTAACAGTTAGTGTGTGGTATTCGTGAACTTTGCAAAAAATTAGGATGTAACCTTGATCTAATAGGAGAAAAGTTTGGTTTTGCCTTTTACGTGATTGTGATTTGTTACTGCAGGAAAGTTTTCAAAGAGTAAAGGCATAGGAGTTTTCGGTAATGATGCCAAAGATACAAATATTCCGGTTGAAGTTTGGAGATACTATTTATTAACTAACAGGCCAGAGGTAACCCTTTTTCTCTCTGTATCTATTTGACTAGTAAATAGTTCATATAGTTTTTTCAAAATATAGAATACTAATGTGGCTGCGTTTTTCTTATTTAGGTATCTGACACGCTATTTACATGGTCTGATTTGCAAGCAAAACTTAATACTGAGTTGCTCAATAATTTGGGCAACTTCATTAATCGAGTTTTAAGTTTTATTGCTAAACCTGCAGGTAAGTTAGTTGCTTGAGTTTGAGCGTTATGTTTGTAAAACTAACTGTCAAGATATATGCCATCCTTATTTAAGGTCTAAGAGAAGTTGCAGATTCAAACATGGTTTAGTATTTCGAGTTCACAAGGCATTATTGATATTCTCTCGTTGCTTCTAATTTTAAGTCTTGTTATATTCTTCCATTTCCCAAACCTCAATTACTTTTCAATTGTGGTATGTTTCCTCATTTCAAGCTTTGGTCAGTCACCTTACTAAAGCTATGTTCTCAGTTTTGCCTATTGAATCACCATCTCTCACTATTATACACTTGGTGCATGATTGAACAGTCTGCATTTTCACATTATTCTAAAATTATCTGAATGGTACACACTTAATCATCAACCTGCTATCCTTTTATCTTTCAATGCTCATAAGTTCTGAAATTGGCTTGCTGTTATTTTTGTTCAAAGAAAGTTATTCTGGCATATCCATATTTTTAACTGACAATTTTATTCTATAGGTTTAGGATATGACTCCATTATTCCAGATGCTCCTAATGCAAGCTCGCATCCTCGAACAAAGAAATTGGCTGAAGACGTTGGTAAATTATTGGGGCAGTATGTTGAAGCCATGGAGAAGGTGTCATGTTTTTCTCAATAGTGTTCCTAGCCACACAGCGACTACTTCTTGAATTTTTCTGATGTTTACCATTGCACCTTTCCAGGTCAAATTGAAACAAGGACTAAAAATTGCAATGAGCATCTCTAGTGAAGGGAATGCATATCTTCAGGTACGCTTGAATTAAGGACAATCCTTATTAGTTAAAAGCTCATCTACCTGTCTTGTTGTGGTTTTGCATTTTTAAGATGAAATTGCCATGCAGGAAAGCCAATTCTGGAAGCTATACAAGGAAGATCAACCCTCATGCAACATAGTTATGAGGGCTTCTACAGGACTTGTATATCTTCTCGCATGTTTACTGGAACCTTTCATGCCTTCTTTTTCTCTCTCGGTAATCTACTTGTCTGCAGATACATAATCAGTTGCCTTGGAAACTTATTCAATAATTTGAGCCAATTTTTTCCTAAACTGGTACTCTAGGTTTTCAAGCAACTTAATTTACCTCCTGAAGAAGCTTCTCTCTCTGATGAAAAAGGAGATATTATTAAGATGCCTTGGGAATTCCTACCTCCCAATCATAAAATTGGGACACCAGAGCCATTGTTCAAGGAATTGGTATGTCCTCTTTTGCATGCCTTTGGTTGTGATGTCTGAGTTTGAGTGTCAGATTTGCAGCATAAAGTCGCCCTTACCTTTGTTTGCCATCTTTTCTTGTAACATCTATTTATGATTTGTAGAAAGATGAAGAAGTTGATTTCTTCCGGAAGAAATTTGCCGGTAGTCAAGCTGAGAGAGCAGAAGCTGAAGCAGCACAGGCTGCTGAGAAATTGAGCAAAGCCAAAATTTCAGGTTATTAAGGCCTAGTTTAATTGTGGAAACTTTTTTCTATTTTAGTTTCTAATATTTTTCTCCCAATTGAAATTTTCTACATTGTATTAAAATCTTCAGTTGCCATTTTCTGGAAGTACCAATTAAAAATGGCATTCTAAAAAAGTTTCAATACTTGAGAAATGTTAAATTTATTTCATGATTTGTGAATTTTTTTGTTCTCTTGAAATTATTTTCAGTTTACTTCTGCAATTTTGTCGGCCCTTTAACTTTGTATGCTTTAATGGTATTAGAGAAACATAAGAATGAAATTTGTAACTTCTTATTCTTTTTTTCTTAAAAGAATTCACACCTAAACAACCATTTCTGCTGCACCTGAGGATATATACTACATTCTTTTGAGTTTGCTGGTTTAGGGAGTAAATCATGTTGAATTCCTTTTTGCTGCCTAGCTGTGGCTTGATAAATGAAGGGATTGTAGGAACAGTTTGAAAGTATGACTTTAGTTAGACAAAGTATTCATGTTAATACTATGAATTATCTAGGGATAATTTATAACGCCTTTAAGATGTCTAGGCATTTGTTTTGAATCCTGGAAGAGGAATTTCGTATCTGAATTGATGTCTCTGCTGCTGTCTTCAGATTATAACCAGTACCTTATCTTAATTTTCTATAGCAGTAGGCAGTAGCAGCTCTTAACCTCTACATCTTGTTATACTTGCATAAAAGTGCTAGTAATTTGTTTCTAATTAGGATCTTTTCCGGGTAACAGATGGTGGTGGAAAGAAGGCACAGACCAAAAAGCCTGCTGCTCCAGCCAAATTAAAGAGTAATGTGAAGCAAGAAATCTCCATCAGAAAACTAGATATTCGGGTTGGCTTAATAAAGAAAGCCGAGAAGCATCCTGATGCCGATTCTCTTTATGTGGAAGAAATTGATTTGGGTGGAGAAATTAGAACAGTCGTTAGCGGACTTGTCAAATATATACCTCTTCAAGAGATGCAGGTATTCTTCTCTCTTCTTACATATTGTAACAGTATGACATAGATTTCAGTTTTAGGCAATCCTTTTCTGCGACACTGTTGACGATTATGCTTATGCTTGCAGAATAGGAAGGTCTGTGTTCTATGTAACTTAAAGCCGATGACCATGAGGGGTGTCAAGTCACAAGCTATGGTTCTTGCTGCTTCCAACAGTGACAACACTAAGGTTAGCAAGCTTTCTATTTTTTGACAACAAGAACTACAATTTCCATGATTATAAAATTTGGTAAATCAGATATAATTATATTTATTTACAAATGATATATAAAATCTTATAATTCATTTGAACTAAATGCAAGGTTTGGAAAACATAGTTGTTACTTTCATTATTAAGATTCCTAAGTTGCAGGTCAATATCTACTAATATAATATTATTTCAGGTTGAGTTGGTTGATCCACCTGCATCTGCTGTAGTTGGAGAGAGGGTTACATTCCCTGGTTTTGAAGGTGAGCTTGATGATGGGCAATGTCCTAAGAAAGTCTGGGAGACGCTACAAGTGGATTTAGGGACCAACGCAGATCTCGTGGCATGCTACAAAGATATTCCATTCACCACATCAGCCGGTGTTTGCAAGGTCGCATCTATTCAGAGTGGTCCGATAAGGTAGATAAGCGAAGTCAGTTTCCTAGATTTTGACCCTTTTTTTTTCTAATTGTTTCTCAATGCATTTTCTATTATATGTAAACCAACTTGTGATCTGTGTAAAAATGATAATTGGAAGCAGGGAGGTTTTCTCCATAATGCTCCTCTACGATGATCAATTGTTTGCAGTTCTATACACTCATCCTTCTCAAGTTTTCAATTCTGTAAAATTATGTTGATTCTGTGAATGTGGATATTTATGTGTTTGATACATGTTAGATGGATTTCCTAACATGTCAAGCTCATCTCAATTATCTTCACACTTGGGGAATCCACGCACCGGTTATTAACCGGTTAATGTTGATGGAAAGGATTATCTTTGATGTAGAGATTTGAATGGAGCATGGCCAGCCATCGTTTCCTGCCTTAACCAGACGCTCCTCTTGCTTCCATCTGACCCATAAAGCAAAACAAAAATTAGAGCAGTTCAAGTGCGACCATCTGTGGAGAATTTATCGAACATCTAGTTGGGCATCATCATACATATTTTGAGAATTCTTAACATACAGATTGAAAAGACGATTAGTAACACCAAATTTTGGTGTAGTAACTTTGAATTTGTGGCATTATCGGACAAACCGGAAGATGAAGACTGAAGATAGATGTGCAAGTGTTGGTAATGGTGGTGAAGGTCATATTTAAAGGTGTTTATGTGATTATGGGAAGTGAAGAGAGTGAATGATTTGGTATTAAGTGAAAGCATTTGCTGCTTAACAAGTCCATCACATTTTGCCGGTATAAATGGCATTGAACTGGTTTTCGGTGACACTTCTGCTGTTAGCAGACTCCTCGGGCCAAGCACTACACCGTGATTTCAGAGACGGCGAGAAGAAGCTGTGACAGCTGATTGTCTAGCGTTCAAGCGACGATTGGATTTGAGAGTTTTGATTTTGATTCTGGAGTTGCTGCTGATTGAATTGGTCTTTGATGGCAAAAGGAGTAAGTAGATGATGGCAAAATTATCAATTGTCATCAAATTTATTTTGTGTTACAATATTATTATTAAATTATGATTTTACATGAAATAATCCTCAAAAATGATTACCACGTAGACCTTCATATGTAGAAAGGAAAGTCACATGCATTTTTCCGTTAATTAACAGATCGAGTCTCTTTGTTCTAGCCAATCGTGAAAATACTAATAGAAGGGTCGAAAAGATAATTTTTTGAGATAAGAGTCCTAAATAAAAAATGGCATAATGTAAGAGTCAATATGAGTTTCACCTAATTTTAACAATAAGGGACAAAACAATAGTTGAATCCAAAAACCCTGTTGAATTTACAGTGTTTTTGGGTTCATTTTTATAATAGTTATAGATTTAAAATGAGTGATTAATTAATCACTCAACTACTACAAAACCAAAAGTATATTTTGAATCATGGTCAGTTAAGATTTATTTTTGTCCTTTTAACATAACTGGTAACTAAAAAAGGGCTAAAAACACTAATTTAATGAAGAAAAAATTAAATTTAAATCACAAAAATAAAAAGTTTAGACAACGTTGATTTATTATTTTGCATTTTTTTCTAAATAAAAGTTTTCTTCTTCTTCATGGAGAAAATGAATAAATAAATCAATCAAAATTCGGGAGAATGGGGTTTCTCTCGCTTTTGGCATAGCGGGCTCCCGGCAGGAGGCATGCACGACGGGCTATTAGCTCAGTGGTATCGAATCTCTCTCTTTGCGGTTCCGGTGATGACTTGGAATTTTTTTTCTTTCAAATTTGGATAATTTTTTTACTTTAATTTAATAATTTAAATTGTTCCGGGGATATGCAAATAATAATAATAAATCTCACAATTTTTAGAATCTCATATATATTATGACTTGAGTAATATTATCAACTAATCAGAATTTTTTATTAGATCACGCTATTTGATTCACCAAATACATCATTATTGTATACTCTTTGGAAAGGAGAAGGAAGGTCAGAATGCCAGCATACATCTATTATTAAGTTCACCCGACTCGATAGTATCCATTTTATTTTGGAAACATCTTCGAATATAGAAATAGATTCGAAATAAAATCTAGAGCAAATTACTCTAAGGTACCTCACATTTGTCATAATTCACAGTTTGATACCCCTTGTTTGAAAATCAAACGATTTGGTACCTCAGTTTTGATTTTGTAAACTATAAGACTCTTCTGTTAAATATAGGTACTCAATTGTTAACGGAATGAAATGTGAGGTACCAAATAGTTTACAAATGAAGTACGTAATCGTTTACATAATTAAAACTGAGGTACCAAATCGTTTATATAATAAAAACTGAGGTACCAAATCGTTTGAAAATAAATTTTAAATTATTAACGGAACTAACAGAAGGGCCTTATAGTTTACAAAATCAAAACTGAGGTACCAAATCGTTTGACTTTCAAACAAGAGGTACCAAACTGTAAATTATGACAAATGTGAGGTATCTTAGAGTAATTTGCTCTAAAATCTATCATTGATTGTAATATTTAAATAGAATACCAAAAATAATATATTATAATTTTTACATTTTTCTTTGGCCTTTGTGATAATACCAATGTTATGAAAAACGGACGGGATCGGCTGATCAAATCGGGTTAACCGCAAACCGGCCGGTTGGAACGGGTTAACCGCAAATCGGCCAGCGGTCCGGTCCGGTTATATGTTAAAATCCAAGTAGTGTAAAAAACGCTTGTAACCGGATCAAACCAGAAAATCCGGTTATTAAGAAAAATCGTCCAAACCCGATTTTTGGACTCAGTGTCTAAATTTCCAGTCAGACCCACGTGATTATTTTTCTCTCCTCTATTTCACTGACATATTTACACATATTCTTCTTTTTCTAACACACTAACATTAATTTGTCTCTTTCTTCCTTTTAATAGTAGTTTTGTTTTAGTCTCTTTTTTCTTAGTATTTTTTAATATCTTTCTTTCTTTAGTATTAATTGGTTACTATATATATATACACATATACTTTTAAAAACTTAAATATATATTAATTATTTATAACTATATTTTACATTAAAAATTTATTTAAATATTATATCATACTTCTTTATAAAATTTATATTTAGTAAACACTTCATATAAAAAATTTAATTTTTTTTCTATCCTATATAACATTTATTGTCCTAATTCTAAAAATTATTCACCTATAATTTTATTTTTCACAACTAAATTTAAATAAATAAATTTTACTTTAATCGTCAATTTAGTAAACATTTACTATCAAAATTAAAGATTTTTGTTTTCTATCTTACATAAATTCTACATGCTTTTGAAAGTTATTCATCTATAATTTAATTTTACATTATAAAATATAATAAATCTTTTGATATATCATCATATTTTTTGTTTTATAAAAAGATTAAATTATATATGTTTTATTTAAATAATTTATATTTATTAAAATTAAAAAATCCGATCCAACCCGGTTGAACCGGTTGAACCATGAACCCCCAACAAAGCCGATTCACATTCCGATCCGATTTTAAAAACATTGGATAATACCAAGAACGGCCAGATAAAAGTGCCGGCATGCACGTTGTGGTAGAAAGATTATATCTAACTTCAAAACTTCTCGTATTCATAAAAATAATAAAAAAATATTCGTAAGAAAAAAACTTCAGAACTTAAAAATAATAGTCTAATAATTATTCATGGACCCTTAATTTTGGCAAACCTATCAGTAAACCCCCCAAATTTTAAAAACAATCTGTAAGCCTTATGACTTTTGTGGCGGCACTCATTCACGACCCTTATGGACGAGAATATCCCTAGCCTCAACTTTTTTTGGCGGCTATCATTCCTAAAAAAAGGAATTAGTAAATTTTTGGTATTTGAACTTTTTAAAAAAAATGTCAATATGGTGTTTCAACAAACATTTATATCAAAACAGTAATTGAACTTGTTAAATAATTACAAGTTAGTTGTTCCAGCCGATTTATGTCGGAAAAAGGTGACATGGCGTATGACGTGGCTGAAATATACAGGTGACTAACCGGCATTTTTACCTGTCAGCAAAACGAAACCGGCAGGAACAACTAATTTGTAATTTATTTAACAAGTTCACACACCTTGATATAAAAGAATTATTGAGACACCATATTGTTATTTTTAAAAAAAATCAGGCACCAAAAATTTATTAATCCCAAAAAAAATAATTGACCGCGCCACGTTAGTTGGCACGTCACCAAAAATTCAAAAAACTTTAAAACACCCCAAGAACTATTAAAATTTAATAAAAAAACCAACCTAGCCTAATAAAACCCAATCCACCCGGTGAACCCATTTATTACCGATCGCCGCCACCCCACCACCGCTGAAATTTTTTCGGTCCGGTCATCTCTTTCGACCTGTTCTTCATGATGTCCAGTCATGAAAGAACAGGTCAGAGAAGATGACCGGACTGGAAAATTTTCGACGGTAATTGATGGCGGCGAGCAGAGATCCGTGGTGAATGGATTACCGGATGAGTTGGGTTGATTTTTTTATTTTTTATTTTTAATTAAATTTTAATAGTTCTAGATGTATTTTGTGTGTTTTAACTTTTTAGGGTACTTTGATGACGTGTCAGTTGGCAACGCCAATTTATTTTTAAGAACGACAACCGCAAAAAAACAACGCTAGGGGTATTTTTGTCCATAAAGACCGTGAATGAGCGCCAAAATCCAGGGGGTTTACTGATTTTTTTAAGTTGGGGGTATTTACTGATAGAAAGGACAAAATTGAAGCTTCATGATTGATTATTAGTTAAAAATTTAAAATAACAAGAGACTTGAAAACTTTAAATTTTGACATGCCTAATCTAGTGGGTAGAAACTACAAGAAAATCTCAAATTCCAACATTCTCTTTCAGTTGTATTATGATAATAATAACAAAAAAGAGATTAAATTGTGACTCAAAACAAGTACACATTTTCCTCCAAACATTTTTTTCTCCTTTCCCATCCAATAGCCTCCTTCGGCCTTTACATGGCTTCACAAGCTATAAAAACAAAATTTTCATTTGGAGCATTTTGAAATGATTTTCATTTCAAATATTTGATCTTCTTCGTAGTATCTATAATACTTTTGCCTATTTCCGCGTGCTTGAATTTCAATAATTTCTCAAGCCGAACGGCCGCTTCAGGGAAGACATCCTTGTCGATGCAAGATTCTGAACATAGACCAAAAAGAACCATATTGACATCTTCCTCAAGCTGGATGCTGAATAGATGATTGAAGACCTAAAGATGAATATTACAAGACACGAGTTAGAAAGTAGTAAAAATTTCTGAAAATGGTGAATCGGGTTGTAGTTCGTATTCATATAAAGCAAAATCTGCTACAAAGATTGTTTGCTTAAGGTGCAAGATGAACAAAATTATAAAGTGAAAATGTAAGAACCATTATTTTGCATAAAAATGATATAGTTGCCCTATTTGTCATTCTCCATATGGTCCTATTTGCATTTAATAAAGGAACCAACACTTCTGACTTCACTAATATAGCTTTAATATGTTTTCCGTCTAAAAATGGTGCAATGCTATGGGCGAGCATTTGGTTCAAACCAAACTGAACCAAACAAACAAATTTAATTTTTTTTTTAAACTGAGCCGAGCTAGTTATAGATATCTTAAATTTTTCAAACTGATCCATAATTTGTTTTGTTCAGTTTGATTTGTAAATTGTTTTATCATAGAAACTGAACACAATTGAAAACCCAAATTTTTGTAATCATTTCAAACCCCCCAAATTATCGGTTCAGTTCAGTTGATCAATTTTGGTTCGCTTTTGCACACTCCTGGCATAATGAATTTAAATAAAAAATAAAAAAAATGTTCATATAGCAGCCTAAGCAAAATATGAGAAGCCACTGATAAAAGACGTGAAGATGTTACGTTGATTTAAACGAATAACAGATTTTTATACTCACCATTTTCATCCTTGATATAACCATATCTTTAATGGCTGAGGATCTAGAGACCAAATTAACAACAAAGAGACCCTGCTCAGCAAGAGAATCTTTTACAGTCTGAAGAAAAGATTCCTCCACAAAATCTGCAGCTGGGCAAGTCATTCCAGAGCTGTGCAGACAAAAAAAATAGATATTTCTCATAATCTGCCTTCTATCCATTTACGACCTGCATTCGGTTACAAATGAAAACGAACATATGCTTGTACCTCGAGTCTGAAGAGTCCACATCAATTATAAGAACATCAATCCCGGGACCATCTCTGCCCTCTGCATGAGATGTGATGCACATTCCATTTGAAGAAAGCTTTAAACCGCCTGGACCATCCTCATTTCTACCAAGGACAGGCATAGGTGTTTTTAAATCTCTAACAAACTGAATTCCGTCAGTAATATGCACCTGCAATGTTACATAAGAACGTAAAATACATTTCCAAGAAATTTTTAAAAAATATCATTTATATTACAATAAAACCTTTATTTTTGTCTTCCAAGAGATTAAATAAAAAATGCTATAACAAAAGATTATCAGTCGAATAATGATATAGTCATCTACCATTTCGAGTGCTAAGAAATTAACAAAATGCGGTTCATACTTGATGGAAGTGCCAAAATTGCGCAAAGAAAGAACCCTAAAAAAATAGAATTAATAAGGACTAAAAGTGAAACTGCAAAATTAAGTAAAATTACCTTTAAATGTTTATCTTCAGTAAAGCCAAAGCAGTCCCTTGCAAGATCAAGTATCACAGGATCCAACTCCACCACCTATGGATTGGATAAGTTATCAGATAAAGCAGACAAGTCTGTCAAATGATTACTTATGTCGTACCCTCTTGGGAGGGTGGGAAAGCTTTCAAAGCCTATAGTTACCTCAATGTGCAAAAAGGGCATACATCCATGGAGAAACATAGGAAGCAAACCAGCACCAAGACCTACTACAACTGTTTTAACCTGAAAACAAGTATTAAACTCAGCACCTACAAGAGCAACATAACATTCACACATAGATGGTATAGATAAACCAGAAAGCAGACACAGTCAAATAGGTATAGAAACATATATTAAAGCATCAGTTTGAATTTCTTTTAGCTGAACAATTCTTTTCACACAAAAATTCCAACTCAGAACACTGTGTCAACCATCAACAGCATAAAGTTTAAAACCACTATCAGGATATACATATATCGCTTATATCTAGTAAATCCAGTATTATGAAAAAAGGCCCTTACAGTATTTCCAGCTGATGCCACACTTTCCAAATAAGAAGAGATCAACATAAAGCCAGAAATGATCCCTGTATGATAGGAACTAGCCAAATAGTCATGATAAACCTTCAGCGGGTTGATTGATTCTACAGTAAAATCAAAAACAAGAAGTGCAAATGTAATTAGCAAAACATGATGTAGCTTCTCTTTTCTCAAAAAAAAAAAAATGATGTAGCTTCTCTGAACAGAAATACTATACAAAACAAAATTACGAAATCAATGAGCCATTAACAGAAACTTATAATCTAGACGATGACATATAGAAAAGAAAAAATGAAGTTAGCAGGATGTTAATTTCTATCAGTCAGACCCTGACAGCAGCAATGAACTAATAGCAATTAGGATTTCAATGGTGCAACATAATGAAAGCAAATTGAAGTAATAAAAGAATTGATAATTTGCAAGGAACCAATTAACAGAAAATTAATTTGAACAAAACCCCATGGTAACATACACAAGTCCAAAGATCAATGAAAAAGTGTGATAAAAACTAGTTAAACTAACGTCCATAAGAAATTTAAATATCATGGAGGACATCAAAATATAAATAATACTTCAGCTCAAAAAAGAAAAAGATACCGTCATTTTGTTTCTTATTTCCTCGCTTCTTTGATTTGGAAGATGATGTATTTTTCTTCCTCTCGGTTCCAACATTTTTGGTGGAAGATTCATCCCTTGCGAGAAGAGCCTCTGACTGCACCAAGCTCTCAGCACGTTGAAAGACAAGGCGCCGGAATATCAAATCTTTATTGGGCAACAGGCGACTGACATCATCATCAACATCTTCATAAACCACATCTTCAACAATTATCGGACCAGTTAATGCAGATGTCACCTATCAAATGCAAACAACAGCTGAAACAGATAAGAAAAGATTGCACGTATTTTGGCATTTCAAAAATCCAGAAGCAGTTACCCGTCATTTGCTTATAAAAGAAAATAGAGTATAAATTTAGTTATGTTAAGTTGTTCCACGTGAGATACTTTTATGTTATAGTTAAAGAGAGATACCAGCAACTGAAACACTTCATATATAGCCAATGAGAAACACAATAAGTAATTATTATAATCACCCAAACAAATGAGTTAAGAGAACAAATACATTGGAGTTAAGTACATGTGAAAAAACAAGCAATAGCATTCTGTCTGTTTCGCATCTAAAAGCAACAAAAATATTATGTAGTACTCAAAAAGCATTATGATAGAGTGCAAAACCTTGTGTACAATATCTCGATGTTTAATTCCATCACCAGCCATCATGAAACTGTAGTATAACATCCCATTAAACCAAACATAGTAAGTCCACACATTAAAGAAACATCTAAAAGAACAGCATGGATTTAGATATGATTTCAATAACGTACGGTATTTGTGCTCCATTGTCACCTTCAATGGGTGCTAACTGTTTAACCAGAGGAGATAAATCCTTCTGAAAAAGGAGTTAGAAATCAGTTCTAAGGAGCTGCAAATACTTGTCATTTAAGAGAAATAAGATCTATAATAATGTATTACCTGAATATCATCCATGGTAGTATTCATGTGGCTGCTGTCTAATATAACCTACATTTACATTACATATAGTTGCTTAAATGATAATGTTACATAAATTCATGCAACAAAGATCTCAAGAGAAAATAGAAATTTCATCAAGAGAAATTACCATAATCAGACGAGCTGCCTGTGAGCTTTCAATGACCATCCATTGTCCTTCTTCTGAGGAGAAGAGCCACTCATGAGCTCGGGTCTGAAACAACATTGGTTTAATCCCAATGCATCCTATATTGAAATTATATTTGAATGTGTGCATATGGATACAAATCGAAGATTTAATGGAACCAAAAGTAATAATAATAATGAAAACAAATGTTATGACTTCCGTATCTTAAACAAATATCTTAAATTCCTCTTTTAACGCTTTTTTGCCTCATACACATCATTGTCTGTCTGTTAATGAGAGACGTTTTATGGCTCTAGATATAATAAGAGAAATATAACCTTTTTTTTTTTTTTGGGGGGGGGGGGGGGGAAGACGTTGGATAGCTAGGGGCGGTAAACCTTCCCAGAATGATGAGAAAGTTTGAAAAAAAAAATGTTTCTTAATTGATCAATTGTTTGGTGAGTTCACTATTGGAACAAAAGAAGTGTTGAACTAAAATATGTCAAATAATCATTCACAATATATTATAAATGCTTGAACACAATAATAGTTGTCGTAAGCTTTGATTATTATGGAAAAGCTGTGACATATTATGGTAGCTATGACAGATCATCAACCTTATCAGAATGCACAGACCACAATTTCTAAAATAATTCAAAAATTTGTCAATAATTTTCTTGGAGAGGGTAGCATACGGGAAATTCCAAATAAACCAACAATAATTTTCTTACAATGCATATAAATCAATTAAATACCAGTAGTACCTTAGGCACAATGAAAACGCCACAATGAAATGAGAAAGGGGTAGAATTGTCCTTAGCATCAAGAACAACAGCTCTGTATGTGAAAAGAGAGCCTCCTCGTCCACCCAAAGTAAGCTGAAATCGACGACCTTGGCTAAGCTTTGTCAAGTCCCCTTTAGCGCCCAGTTGCAAATCTTCAAGAGAGTGCATTATATCAGAACCACTGGAATATTCTCTACGGATCTGATTCTCATTTTCAATAGCTTTTTGCAGAGCAGCAGCCTAAATATATATCCATCAAATTCCATTACACATTCATTAGATTCCAATTCTAAAACTTCCATCAAAGTTAATAATTAGATCTTGATAACTGAAATGTGGGTGTTGAAGCTAGATACTTAAATATCAATATATCATGGTAATCTCTATCTGAGTGATTGTGATTCCTTCCTTGATTGACATAGGCTTAGAATGTCACGCAAATTGCACATCTAATTATACCTCTAGTATATTGATCAGTAGGCCAAATGTCCATACAAAAATAATAATATCAAGCTGCTACATAACAATCTGGATTCCAAAAAAAATAATAGAAAAAATGTAATAACTTATTCAAGTTGCAGGTACTGCAAATTCCCCTACATTATGGTTGCATTTGCATAACAATTTATTTAAAGAAGTAAACAAGGAAATCACTACCTGATTTCCAGTACAATCAAGAAAACATGATTCTATCAACTGCAATTCAGTAGAGATTTCTTTCTCAGCAACCACCATAAAGGTACAAAACGCACGCTTGCTAGATGGCTTTTGTGGAATGGAATGAACATTCATTCTCCACCCATAACGGAACTTGGGGAAAAGCAAACCTGTAAAACAGTAATTAATAAAAAATCACATTTGAATTTAGCATGAACAAATAAGTTGAAGTCAACATATGCATTTAGCTTGAATTTGAGAACAAAGCACCTAAAATATGAGATTCGGCAAGAGTAAGACAAACAAATTTCCCGCCAAATCTCAGAACTCTTTGCACCTGTGAATATAGAATCACCGCCAAATTTAAAAGTCTTTTAAGACCAACCAATCTACTCAATCTGCACATTCAATAAATCTAACATAAATTTCAACCAACCTCTGATAAATATTTGTTCCCTAATTTAGACCCAACATGCGGCTCCATTAAAGCATCCAAGCCACCTTTATCAAGAACAACATCAAATGCCTCATCTGCAAACTGGTTAAAATTACATTATTCACAAAATTGAAGTAATAACAATAGTAAATACATAATTGCAAATAAATGCAGCCTCATGTTTACTACAATAATACTTAGGTCCCCAATGTTTCAGTAATAGCATTTCTAGTTCTTCTATTATAACTCGTCAAGGAAATGTTAAGTATAATTTTAAGGGACTAAATAGAGCAATTGAAAGACTTGGTTCTCAAATTGCTATTAAGTTTCAAGTTTAACATTGTCAGAACTAAAATTTTGCAATCAACTTGCTAATCAATTATGCAAAAGAACAGGAACACACCTGCATATCAGTCATGTCCATGAAGCGCCACCGCATGCCCGGCCGTTGTCGAACATTCCTTCTCAGCATATCAGAAATCACAATTTTCGAGAAATCAATATTCGTTATATCCTTAAACCCTAAATCGTACAATTCCTCAGATAATTTCGAACTTCCACAACCTGGCACCAGAATTTGCAGATTATGAGAAGAATTAGCATCGTTACCATTCCCGTCGGTGGCGGTGAGAAGAGAGACAAGTGGTTTACGAAGCTCCGGCCACTCAGCATACCACTCAAATGAGTCATCGCAGCCACGAATCTTAAAAAATGAGTCCCAGTTTTCTTTACTGGTGAAGTCTCCTAGGGTTTCGAGAAGAAGATCGTTGGATTGTCGCTGTTTGTCTACTTTTTTATCCATGTTTTTTTTTTATTTTCAGGTTTCTATCTGGTTCAACAAAATTAGGGTTTAAGTTAGTTTTGCTCGTTAGGGTTTAGCTAAGAAATGAAGAAAAAGAAGTGATATTTTTATGGTTAAAGGTTCAATCCGGCCCTCAAACTTATATCTAGAATTAAATAAATCACTTTTAATTTTTTTAAGTCAATTAGATCTATAGGCTTGTGTTACCGGAGCAAATATATCACTTTAAGGACTCTTTAAAATGAATGAATTCCTTTAATCAATTAGATTTTGAAATTTGTATCTCGAGATCAAATCAAGAGTTTGAGTTTTACAAATTGAGATTTACTGGCTTAAAATAAGAGTGTTTGAGATCTAATAAATAAAAGTTAAAAATGACTTATTTAATTTCAAAATATAAATTTAGAAATTTAATGGACTAATAAAAAATTTAAATAACTTATTTGATACGGAAAACAAATTTAAAGACTGAATTAATATTTTATTTGATTTTTTTTATTCTAAGCTCATATGGAATAAATCGATCTAGTTTGAATTGCAGTTTATATTCAAAAAAATTACATTAAACCTTTTCTCAACAAATTGCCTTTTTTAATACAAATTTGAAATTTATTTTAATTTGTTACTATTCGGGCGACTTCTTTTCATATGCTATAACTCTTTCTCAAGTTAATGCATAACTTGTAAGTGATTTTAAGTTTTTACATTGTTAGAGAGAATAATCAAATTCTTATTAAAGAATTAACAATAAATTGAAGCTTTAATGAACTTTTCATTTTATAGATTTCGAATAGAGGCAGTTTTAATCGACTATTCGCCGCCCCTTTTTACTTAACACCGTCCCTACAAAAGACATTTTTGCCCTTCTAGCAAAACTAAAACTACAAAAATTCTCTCAACTCATTCGAACAAATACGTAAAAAGTTGATTAAAACGACGGACAACGATTATAATTCGTCGGGTAACGATTATCGATATTCGGAAACAAGTTTTTTCGGCTTTTTCGAAATAAAAAATATTTTTTTTTCTAAATTCTAGGGGGACGTCCCGGAGGGACATCCCTCCACAAAGAAGGGACATCCCTCCAAAAGGAGTGGGAAGTCCCTCCTTGTGGAGGGACGTCTGCCGGTTATATTTTAAAAAAAAATTACAAATTGTTAAATGTAATTATTTATGTTAAACGTAATATTATAAATTGTTAAACGTAATTATTTATGTTAAACGTAATTTTATAAATTGCTAAATGTAATTAGTTATGTTAAACGTAATTTTATAAATTATCAAAAAAAAACGTAATTTTATAAATTGTTAAACGTAATTAATTACAACGATCGGTTTTCTTCAGAACATGGGTTTGATACTGATGTTGTAGCAATTAGTTGGGCTAAGAATATTGCTATAGGAATTGGGTTTAAGTTCGTCATTTCGTCTCATAAGAACGGGAGAAAACGAAAGCTTTTGATATGTGCTCGGGGTGAACGTTACAAAGGTTCGGTCACAGATTTTGATTCAGCCGTACGAAAAAATATTAAGTCATACTACTAATATTCAGTAAATATTAAATCGATTAAGTTTTTAAAATAACTAAAATTACAAAAAAAAAATTAATTATATATATATTTTTTTAAAAAAATCCGGCTGCGACGTTCCCCTTGAAGGGAGACAACCACGTAGAATATGGTTTTAGTTTGAATGGATTGAGAGGTTTTAGTTTTGTATAGAAACAAGAAAAATGGCAAAAGGGAAAAGTGTGGGTGGGTAATAAAAAGGGCGACGTTGAGTCATCATCAATTTTAACGTCTCTAATTCAAAACCGAACATGAAATTCTTTTTAATCAAATAACCAACATTCAAGTTTGATTTACTTTTATACTGACTCATGTTTAACATTTTAAAACTACTATACAAAAAAGAATTTATAACTTTTATACCATTCATATAAATTAGAACCCTAATAGCACAAACTCTCATAAATAAGATTATTTTCTCTCTCCTCATATTTATCTCTCCTTTCTCTCTCAACTCACCTTTTGTTCTTTGCATCAATCCGCCTCCGCCGTTCCATTTTCGTCGTTCCGCCTCTGCCGTTTCGCCTCCGTCGTTCCGCATTCGTCTCGCCGTTAGCTTTCTTTTATCGTTTTGATTTCAGATCTGAATTTTGTTGTTCTTTCTTTTATTTTTCAGATCTGTAATTTGTTTATTTATTACTGTTTTTTCACCATTAAACATGTATAAAGAGTATATTTAAAGAATCTGATACTCATTTCATGTTATGTAGAATAATTTTGTGACTTTATAGAATAAAATTCTGTTATTTCTGTATTTGTTTTGTGTTTCTGCATTTTTTTATTCTGCAAAACGATTTCTTGATGATGATTAATTGCTGAATTATTGTAATGTTACAGTGTTGTTGATTTTATGTTGATATTATGTTGATACCAACTGATTTGTTTATATTTTAATATTGAAAAATAAGATAATATTGTCTGTGAAATCAACTAAAAAAATTAAATTAAATTAAATTGAGACTAGAAATGATATGGTAGCATCAAGGAGAAGACATATAATGATGTTGAATTATTGTAATATTACAGTGTTGATATTGTGTTAATTTTTGGTTGATATTTTGTTGATTTTATCATCGGTGAAGAAGACAATAATGATGTTAAATTATTGTAATGTTACAATGTTGATCTTATGTTGATACTGTGTTGATATTAGTTGATATTTACTTGATTTAACATTAACGAAAAAGAACACATTATATGTGAAATAAAATAAAAAAAATTGATATCAAATTGAAAAAATGTTTAAAAAATAAAAATTAGTGCAAAAAAAGATTGAAAAATTTAAATTAGTAAATTTATTACAGATGTTGATTTCGTGTTGATTTCATGTTGATATTAAAACTGACGAAAAACATCAGCAGTAAAAAAAAGTCAAAATCTAAAAAAAAAAAATTGAAATTAAAATATGTGATAAATATTAAGTGCAGGAATATAATGGTGAAAATAATAATTAAAAATGATGAAAGAAAATGATGGAAAATGTGAATTAATATAAAAGGTAAAGTTTTTTCAAAAAGTAGTATAAAAGAAAAGAAAGGAAAGCTGGTATGAAACTTAAAGATTTAGAAGGGATGGTAAAAAAGTAAATGTTGGAGAAAAAACAGAATTTCATATAAAAAACCCTTATAAAAAGGGGCGGTGGGTAGTAATCCAGAAATAAAATTACTAAAAATTAGAAGCAAAAGTGAAATAATTAAGATGCGCACGTTAGAAGAAATCGGTGGCAATGAAGCGCGGCGGGCAGTTTTTCCCGGCTCCGTCAACTGCCGAATATCTTTCAGGTGACTGGTAATATCAAACTTCAACCTTTATTTTATATCCCATTCATATTATTTAAATTTTAAAATAATTTAATTAATTTCTCGATAATATAACATCTCTTCTTTCCATCATTAAAAAGAAAAAAAAGTTAATATTATTTAAACTTTATGAGTATAATAAAATTTATGAATAAAAGAATTAGAGTTTATTGTGATAAAATTAAAAAATATTTTTCTTATATTTAAGATATGTTTTATTTAAAAATATTGATCATTTTTAGTCTATTTTAAAAATACTGGATTGCTAAACACCGCCCCTTGTTACTTAGCACCGCACAGCCACATTACATTTTTGCCCTTTTCACTTTTTGAATAGAAAACCAACTCATAAACAAAAAACATAAATCCTCTCAACTCATTCAACTCTATTCAAATTCATATTTTTACGAAAAATGTCGGATTCCGAACGAGATGAAAATCGCCATAATCTTTTAAATGAACCTACAAAACATAAATACTTACGTTTAACAAATCGTAATAATATGTAATACAAAGTCGTAATAATATGCAATAAAAAATCACTGTAATTATTAAAAAAAAATCATTGTAACGTTTTTTTTTTAAAAAAAAAAATTAATTTCCGGCCGCGACGTTTCGATCGCGGCCGGAAAAGGGGGACGCCGACGTCCTCTCCAGAAGAGTGGACGCCGGCGTTCGGCGTCCCCTCCTCTAGAGGGGACGTTGGTTTTCGGCGTCCCCTCTTCTAGAGAGGACGCCGAACGTCCTCTCTAGAAGGGGGGACGCCGAAAATTGGCGTCCCCTCCTCTAAAGGGGACGTTGGTTTTTACGTCCTCTCCTCCGGAGAGAACGCCGAATTCCGGCGTCCCCTCCTTTGGAGAGAACGTGAAACGCAATCGTCCCCCTTTAAAAAATTTAAATAAAAATTTAAAAAAATTATTTTTTATTTTGGAAAAGCCGGAAAAACTTGTTTCCGAACGTCGATATTCGTTTCCCGACGAATTATACTCGTTATCCGTCATTTTACTCGACTTTTTACATAGTTATTCGAGTGTGTTCGAATGAGTTGAGAGAACTTTTTTTTTGAAATTTTGCTAGAGGGGCAGAAATGTCTTTTGCCTGTGCGGTGCTAAGTAAAAGCGGGCGGCGAATAGCAACACCCTAAAAATATGTATATTTTTCTATTTTAATTATTCTTTATGTTATTTGGTTATCAAGTCCTATCAAATATATTTTTGGATTAGAATTTTCTTAATGAACTTAAGGGGGTCATATTCATGATTTACACCGTTTATTATAAAATGAACAATATATATTAATTTGATTAAAATTATATATTTTTTAAATGAACGGTATAAATTATAAATATGACCCTTAATGAATTAGAAGAATCTCACCTCTAAATTTTTTCATGATAAAATGTAAAATTGAAAATTGTCTATTATATACATGTCTCTTATGTTTTGGAGACATATGGAGTAGTTTGTATTCGGGATTGAGATTCCCTCAAATTCAAATGGGGTCATGTTTATTATTTATACTGTTCATTACAAAATGAATGGTGTAAATTAACTTAATTAAAGTTGTGCTTTTTGACCTACACCGTTCATTTTATAATGAATGGTGTAGATTGTAAATATGACCCCCTTAAGTTCATTTTGAATTTGAAGAAATTCCAATACGTGCTTAATGAATCTGGCGAATCCCTAGTGTAACTTAGGGAGTACAGTTGCCTTCTTCTTTCCTTTAAGGACAGGTTGAGATCAGACTGACATAGAAAGTACCAAGGATGAGCAATAGTCATCTTGTTTTTTTTTTTTTTTTTAACAGAGATAGAACTACACTATTACAAACAAACTATAGATATACACTACTATTTACAAATTTAAACATCATCCACGCCATCCACATCGTTTACGTTGAATACATCGCTATCCCGAGCTCGCCAAACATGGCGGACGATGCCGCAGCCGCTTGCTTCTGACGCTTCTGACGCTTCGAACCTTCCTCCAAATATCTTCAATATCTTCATCTTCTTTGTCTATGAGGGGATTCGAACCCACGCCCCCTTTGACTTGATGCCTCACTCTTAGCCAACTGAGCTAGAGGTCATTGGCAATAGTCATCTTGTTTACGTCTTTAGAAATTTAACAGACTTATAAAGCTTGCTTTTGATTATATTAATTAATTCAACAAATAAAACCATATTAGTTAAGTAACTAATAATGATTAGAATAAATTTATCGTGAAAATTTAAATATTATACTTTTTGATTTTTGAAAAGTAAATGCAGTCAACAAATAATTTAAAAATTTCAGTGCAGGGGCAAAACTAACCCTTTAGCGCCCCACAAATTTTATTTTCTTATAAAATTTCCTATCAAATTTTACTTTTATTTTTAAAAATATAATTATTTAATTTTAAATTTTATACAATTAATCCCTTCAAAATTTATTTTGTACAAAGTAGCCACACCACATAATAGTTCCGTCCCATGTGCAAGTGTATATGATATAATTAAATATTTTACATAATATGTCACTTTTTATGTAAAATTAATGTATTTTATTTAAAAAAAACTAATTGTTTCACATTAAATCTTCGAGATATACTAATATCTAGCAAAATCTATTTGGAAATTTTTGTACTATACTTTTTTTCCGAAAATCTTTATACTATGTTTTTGGTTTTTTTGATCTCTTTATTTATCTAATTTTTTTTTATGGCTTTTTGCATCACTGGAGAAAAAAAGAGTTATAAACACTCAAAATTTAAATAAGTAGGGACTGAAAAAACCAAAAACACAGTACAAGAATTTTTGGGAAAACAAATGTAATACACGAACCTCCAAATGGGTTTATCCTTAATATTTTATGCTTTTATTTTTGTAATATTGTACTTTGCCTCAAATCAATATATATCTATCTTTTGTTAAAAAAAAAAATTAACAAGACATTTTTCAACAAATGAAGCCGTGAATCGGTGTACTTATCTAGAGAGAGAAAATATTTATAGAGAGAGAAAGTGCGATTTCTTCGATTTCGAGCGCAGGGGACGGTGATCTTCGGCTTTTAAGCGGATATCATCGTTTCTTAGCTCGTTTCTTTCAATGTTTTGCTGTTTGTTTGAATAAATTGCTTCGTTCTTTGGAGTTTTGGTGTGTTTTCGTGTGTTTTGTTCGTGGTTTTTATAGATGCTTGGTTCGTTTAACACTTTTAAGCGTTTGTTCAAGTTTCAGCTTCACGTTCTTGAAGATTCAAGGTTTTTTTATCGTTCGAAGTATCTTAGCAGCGGAACAAGTGGTTAATAGAAGTTATGTGATATGATTGGTGCCAGGAAATTCTTACACTGGAATTCATCCTGTTTTAGTCACCTGTTAAATTTGTATTTTTAAATTTCTATTTTTTTTTGTTTCTTTTTGTAGATCGATATAGGGTTTCAGTTGTTTTTATTTTTATTATTTTGATCTACGATGTACTTCGACCGTAAGATGTAATCTGTTTTCTATCAATATTACTATCTTTTGACAAAAAAAAACAAGACATTTTTCATGTTTGCATGATAATTAAGAATGTATGTTCTCTCTCTAAAATTTACTTTTTCATACTCTTAAAAAAACCTTCTCTTCATCTTTATAGAGGATGAAAGAAGGTGATTTCCAATTTTAATTGGAAAACCATCTTCTATCTGTCCAAATTATTACTCATCTCTACGGTATTTATTTTATATTTATGTCTTTTTAGGCTTTTAATCTATAAATCTTCTAAGATATAGAATTATTAAATTTTATTGTAGTGTTTGTTGAATTTTCTTGATAATCGAAGATGTTTTTAGAATAAAAATCTATCTTTTTAAATTTTTTCTGAAAATGAAGATCGGATAACATTCAACGGATCTAGCGGTTCGAAAATAACTTTTGAATCTACATATTGAAGATGAGATTTGAAAAGTTTAAAACTGTAAGAATCAAGCGATTTTAAGATTGTAATCTCAATATTTGAACTATTTATGTATTTGGTTAACTTTTTAATAATTGAAAAAGTCCTATTCAATTACTGTATTAAATAACTCTCATAATTATTCTATATTAGTCCTTTTAATTTGTTGAAAATTATTCAATTATATAATTTTTATAATTAACAATGAGAATTTTAGCTTTTGAGAAAGAAAAAAAAAGACATGTTTCGTATGGCCAATAAGCGGTATATTATTACATGCCTCTTCTTTTTATCTTTTTATTTTTTTAACCATAGATAGGTCAAAAGAACATAAAGAACCAAAAGTTAGGTACTACAAACACATATTTTCTGTAATGTGCACACTGTTCTTTTCTATAACTCATACATTATTTTACTTTTATCCCAAACAGGTAAAGATTGAAGTGGCCATGACATTGATTTGCATGGATGACGCACAAATCGTATGGATCAATATAAAAAAAAACAGTAATGGATGCTAAAATAACACAAATAATGGAGGTGTTTTTGTTTTTGTTTTAAAGCTAAAATAACATGTGTTTAGGCAATCACCAAAATAAATTGCATACAATTTTTAGCAAAATCATAGCTTTTGGAAAGCTACTTGTAAAATAATTGTTTCATTTCTTTGATGCAAAAATTACAGAAGATGAGTTTTGATTGTGGTTTAGGTATCACAAGGTGTAGATGATACTTTCGATACCACATACTCTTGCGTGAAGATCGATTCCATATTAAGAGGGTTTTTTTTAATCAATTTCAATAATTTCTTTTATTTTTTTCATTTTTAAAATGAAATATATAAAGAAATTCAAATCTAAATTATTTGATTTGAAAGTATAATTATTTATAATTAAATTATTTTTCAAAATTATTTATGAACTCTTTTCACATAAAAAGATGTCATGTTTAATGGATGATTAGAGTCATATAAAATGGATACGTGAAGAATCTCATTGGGATAAAAAAACAATTGAATCATCAAACGAATGTAGAATTTCAATAGTAATTGTAATTATTATTTTTATCATTTGAGGAGGGTGATTTTTTAGCGTTCGGAAAAAAATATTAGTAGTTGCGAACAAGCGTACACATCATTTGAGTTACAATTCATTAGTAAGTATTATTATAATTCTATTATGTATTTGTAGTATTGAAATGTATATAATATAATGAAGTTTTGATCTATTAAATTTTATCCCTATATTTTAACATTAAAATTAATTTTAATATTTGGTCATTTTTTACTATTTAAATTAATGAGTCGCATTATTTATTTTATAATAATTATCCTGTAAAATACTAAGTCAAAATAAAAAAACTATCAAACATTAAATTATAAAGTATCAATAAAAGCTGATAAAATAAAAAGAATTTAAATATTAATGATCAGAAAATGTAAATATCTAATAATAAACTATTATAGACAAATCAAATATCATATTTTTATTGACCAATTAAATCAAATACTATCATATTTTTAATAACTTGTTTAGCAATTAATCAAAAACAAAAAGAGGAGAAACAAAATACTATGAAAGAAGTTAACGGTGAGTACGCATTGGGAATCGGACAAGCATTGGAAAAGATGACTACTATCAACCTCCCGATCACCTCTCCCATTACAACCCATCATCATTTTTAGCATCCACGTGTCCTCCTTTTTCTAACTTCCCCCCTCTCCCCACCTCTGTTACACACACAACACAACACAACACAACACGTATTTTCTTCTCCATTCACCCAAACACTCCCAAATCTCCATCACATTCAACGTTAATTCTTCGTTATACACACAAAAACGAACGTGATTTCATTGGATTTTGAACTCGGTTATTAATGGCGGGAAATGAGTGGATTAACGGCTATTTGGAGGCGATTTTGGACAGCGGAGCCGGTGCAATCGACGAGCAGAAACCGGCTCAGCCGGTCGATTTGAGAGAACGAGCTGCCGATCATTTTAATCCGACGAAGTATTTTGTTGAGGAGGTGGTGACTGGTGTCGATGAGACTGATTTACATCGGACGTGGATTAAAGTTGTTGCTACGCGTAATACACGTGAGCGTAGCTCTAGGCTTGAGAATATGTGCTGGCGGATTTGGCATCTCACTCGCAAGAAGAAGCAGGTTAAATTACTACTAATTTTAATTTAATGCCGTACGTATAATTATATTTGAAAATTTTGATTAGGATCAGTATGATTATGAGTGATGGTGTTTGTTTAGCTGAATAATGTGATGAGCTTAGGTTTGATTTTGTTAATCATTATAATTTTAGTGTTTTGTTATGGTTGCCATGTTCTGATAATCAGCCACAGTAGAAAATCACAGGAACTCTTAAGAATTTTTTTGATTGTTGTTTATTTAGCTCTGCTGCTATGCATTTAGGTGTTGATGATGTTATTTGTTTATTTTACGTGAATTTATTTATGATGTAAGTGTTGAAATTGAATTGGTGCTTATGATCTGAATATAGCTGGAATTGGGGGAACTGCAAAGGTCGGCAAATCGCAGATGGGAGCGGGAACAAGGACGCAGGGATGCAACAGAAGACATGTCCGAGGATTTGTCGGAAGGAGAGAAAGGGGATGGTGTGGGAGAGCTGGTGCAGAGTGAGACCCCGAGGAAAAGATTTCAGAGGAACTTTTCGAACTTGGAAGTTTGGTCTGATGACAAGAAGGAGAAGAAACTCTACATTGTCCTTATCAGGTATTCAGGTTGATAATAGCCTTCTCATTAAAGAACTGAATTAGAATTTAGAGTATTTGGGCTTATTAAACATTTTTATCTCTGAATTGATAGATGTTGATGCGCAGCATCTTTTGATAATAATGACTGGAATTTAAAGTTCAGCCTATAATCCATTTCTGGCCTTTTGGATATTAGTACCTTTTTCTTCCTGTTTTATAACTTTACGATTATTTTTACGTTGCTTAATGAGGAACTTGATGATATGTTCTTGCAACTTGATTTGTATGGCCAGTATACATGGTTTAGTCCGTGGAGACAATATGGAGCTTGGTCGAGATTCTGACACTGGTGGGCAGGTAATGCTGACTACAGTATTTTTGAGTAGTTATCATTGTAAATTCTATCGTTTCATTTGTGTGTTAAGCGTTATAAACTATTTATCAGGTCAAATATGTAGTTGAACTTGCTCGAGCACTTGCTAGAATGCCTGGTGTCTACAGGGTGGATCTTTTCACTCGCCAAATATCATCACCTGAAGTTGACTGGAGCTACGGTGAGCCAACAGAGATGCTAACTGCAGGAGCTGAAGATGGCGATAGCAATGAAGCTGGGGAGAGCAGTGGAGCTTACATTATTAGGATTCCTTTTGGTCCGCGTGATAAGTACCTGCATAAGGAATTACTTTGGCCCTACATTCAAGAATTTGTAGATGGAGCTCTTGCTCACATTCTCAATATGTCAAAAGTTTTGGGTGAACAGATTGGAGGGGGTGGCCCTGTGTGGCCGTATGTTATTCATGGCCATTATGCCGATGCAGGTGATAGTGCTGCTCTTTTATCAGGTGCTTTAAATGTGCCAATGGTGTTGACAGGGCATTCACTCGGAAGAAACAAGCTTGAACAGCTTCTTAAGCAGGGACGACAATCACCGGAGGACATCAATTCAACATATAAGATAATGAGGAGGATAGAAGGAGAAGAGCTTTCACTTGATGCAGCTGAACTTGTGATCACAAGCACCAAACAGGAGATTGAAGAGCAATGGGGTCTTTATAACGGGTTTGATGTCAAGCTTGAGAAAGTTTTGCGCGCTCGTTCTAGACGTGGTGTCAATTGCCATGGCCGTTTCATGCCAAGGATGGTGGTAAAATGATTGCTATATTTAAATAAGTATATTTTAACTCTTAGGTATCGCAGGATCTCAGTCGAAATTATTATTTTGGACCTTATACTCGGATGATAAATCAATTTCTTTACAGGTTATTCCTCCTGGTATGGACTTCAGCAGCGTTGTGGTTCAAGAAGATGCCCCTGAAGTTGATGGGGAACTTACATCCCTTATTGGTGGCACTGACGGGTCTTCCCCAAAATCAATTCCGGCAATATGGTCTGATGTGAGTGTTCCATTGATATTTTGATCGTTCCACATGATTATGAGTATTAAATATCTCTGCCTCATTCTATGACTTTTGGCAGGTCATGCGGTTCCTTACTAATCCTCACAAACCGATGATTTTGGCCTTGTCGAGGCCTGACCCGAAGAAGAATCTTACCACTTTATTGAAAGCCTTTGGAGAGTGCCGTCCGTTAAGAGAGCTTGCCAATCTTGTCAGTACTCTGTATAACTACTCAATTAATTTTATTTTTGATTTTATACTCCAGGAAAGCTAATATTCTATAATGCAGACCCTGATAATGGGGAATAGGGACGATATAGATGAGATGTCTGGTGGTAATGCAAGTGTTCTCACAACAGTACTAAAATTGATTGACAAGTATGACCTTTATGGCCAAGTGGCCTACCCAAAGCATCACAAGCAATATGAAGTTCCAGATATTTATCGCCTTGCAGGAAAAACAAAGGTTAATTTGGAAACTTTTCTTACTAGTAATATTAGATGGTTTTTCATTGATGATTACTGAGTTATTCGGTGGTGGCAGGGAGTTTTCATAAATCCAGCATTGGTTGAGCCTTTTGGGCTTACCCTGATTGAGGTTGGTTGTTGTCAGTTAATTATTCTTCCAGTGTTATCATCTCCTTATCCTCAAAGAAATGATATGTTCTTTTCATTTATGATGGTTCAAATTATGCAGGCTGCAGCTCATGGGCTTCCTATGGTGGCAACCAAAAATGGCGGACCAGTTGACATCAATAGGGTAAAGATAAATTTGTGTTCTAAATTATTGAATAACTCTAAATTTGTGTTCATCATTTTCGAATAAGAGCTAGAGGAAAACAAATAATATTCTGAAAAAAGAAAGCTATTGTTTGAAATTTTGAAGATCTCTAAGTTTCTTCTAATATGCTATCGATTGTTTAGCTGTCACTAATATGCAATGCAATAATAAGTTGATTTTACATTTTCTTTTCGTTTTATTTCTTGTCCTGATCAACAGGCATTGAATAATGGTCTGCTTGTAGATCCTCATGATCAGCAAGCTATCGCTGACGCATTGCTTAAATTGGTATCGGAGAAGAACTTATGGCTTGAATGTAGAAATAATGGATGGAAGAATATACACCTTTTCTCATGGCCTGAACACTGTCGCACTTACTTGACTAGGGTAGCAGCATGTAGGATGAGGCACCCACAATGGCAACCCGATACCCCAGGCGATGACATGGGTTCCGAAGAGTCATCTTTCAGTGATTCGCTCAAAGACGTGCAAGATATGTCCCTCAGGCTCTCCATTGACGGAGAAAAATCTTCTTTCAATGGATCTCTTGACCATTCTGCTGCAGCTTCAGGTGACCCCGAGTTGCAAGATCAAGTAAAACAGGTCCTGAGTAGGATAAAGAAACCAGAATCTGGCTCAAAAGATGCCGAAGGCAGAAAAATTGAGACTGGTATGAATAAGTATCCCATGCTGAGAAGACGACGTAGGTTGATCGTCATAGCTCTAGACTGCTATGATGCTGAAGGGGCTCCTGAAAAGAAGATGATTCAGATAATGCAAGATGTAATTAAGGCTATTAGATCGGATTCGTTATTTGCAAAGATATCGGGACTTGCTTTGTCTACTGCCATGCCATTGTCAGAAACAATAGATTTTTTGACCTCAGCAAGGGTTCAAGTAAACGAATTTGATGCATTGATTTGTAGCAGCGGGAGTGAGCTATATTACCCCGGAACTTACTCCGAAGAAAATGGAAAACTTTTACCCGATCCAGATTATGCAGCACACATAGACTATCGTTGGGGCTGTGAAGGTTTGAAGAAAACTGTTTGGAAATTAATGAGCACAAGTGAAACTGGGGAACAGTCTAAGGAATCCTCCAGCCACCTCCAGGAGGATGTAAAATCAAGCAATGCCCATTGCCTTGAATACCGGATTAAGGATCCCAGTAAGGTATGGGAAGATATTTGACTTAAAAATTGAACTTTTCAGAAAACTAGAGTATTTTGCACGACTTTCAAACTGATTTGCTTTGGCAGGTAATCAAAGTGCATGACCTGCGGCAGAAGCTAAGGATGCGGGGTCTCCGTTGCCATCCAATGTACTGCAGGAGCTCAACAAGGGTGCAAGTTATTCCTCTGCTCGCGTCTAGAGCACAGGCCCTCAGGTACTTTCATCAACGAGTTTAAAAGCCCGCCTGCATCTTTCCATAAAAATATAATATGGTTTCCGGATCAACAAAGGTTAATTTTGTCCCCCCAACTTGACACAAAAAATCAAAAAAGTCTTTAAGTTTGTGATTTTTGACAAAAGAACCCCACAACTTAGCAATTTTGGTTCAATTTATATCCTAATATGCCAGTCTTGATGGTCAAAGGTGTAATCTGACCCAAAATTGACAAGTTGACATTAAAACCACGAACTTTGACTCTTTTGATCTTTTGTGTCAAGTTAGAGGGGTGAAATGAACATGTGATTAACCTCAAGTATGTGAAAGTGTATCACCCTTACATGTAAAACGGGAAATACTCCAACAAAAAATGGCGAAACAATCTTTTTTTACAAGAATACTCTATAAATATAAAGTTTTGGAGTTTCAAAAGCATTTCGAAACGATGAACATAAGACTCGACAAGTCTGTGCTGCACACCTAGTGACAATAAGTATTCACTTATGGACTTACAGTTGCTATTTTTTTCAAATTTCTGTTCTGTCCGTTTAACTGAATTGCTTAACCATTTCAATGATCCAATACAAGAATATGATTTTAATCAATCAAGAATATTTATATCTTTCAATTTGCTTCCAAATGTGGCAGATACATTTTTGTTCGATGGAGACTGAATGTTGCCAACATGTATGTAATTCTTGGCGAAACGGGAGATACCGATTACGAACAAATGATATGTGGGGCACATAAAACCATAATTATGAAAGATGTGGTGAAAAAAGGTTCGGAAGAATTGCTGAGAGCTATGGACTTAAAAGATGACTTTGTTCCTAAAGAAAGTCCGTTGGTTGCCTACTTAAGTGGAGATGCTTCAGCCAATGAGATTGCCCATGCTTTAAAACAAGTCTCAAAAGCTTAATTTTCGTAATATATTGTTCAATGAGAATCTGTAATATATTGTTCTTTTTTTATATAATTTATAGTAATTTGTAATTGTTCTGGATATAAAGAGATGATTAATATTCTCTGTTCCAAAATTTATGGCTCGATCTGATATAGGGAAGACATCTAATCCAGGGTACCTTAAAATGCAATTCCTATAGTCTCAGGGACGACACATTGAAAAAAAAAAAATTTTTAGGTGCTCTAATTTAGAATAATCTTATTTAATTATTTATTGAAGTGTTATTATTAAATTAAATTATTTTGTTAAAGGAGAGTATTTGACAGGCCTGAAAAAGGAAGCCAAAGCACTCCTAGAAAAAGGATTCAAACTGTAAACACTTCTTATCAGCTCATCAGAAATACAAGGAGGTGCTCATGATTATGGCGTTAATTTTGAGCCAATCCAATATCTGATGATAACACACATTTTGCCTCCACGGCCAGCGTCTTTACAGTGCCACGGCATGGGTCGCCAAACACGGAATTTGAGACCGCGACATTGCACGCATTTTTTCCTTGGCATGCCTGCAAGACGAGATATAACTATCAATCATCCATGTAAGTCAACTTTAAAGATAATAACAAAGAGGCAACACGAGTTCAGGAAAAAAAAACAAAGAGGCAACATAATGCTTAATTTGTCTTTCATTCCGGTCTAAACAAACAGTTCATCGGTAATGAGTTTTGAAGGATTGCTTTGCCCATACCATAAACCATACAGTATAAGCTATATGTTGTAAGGAAACACAAAATTTTAAAAATGAGAAGCAGCAAAAAATAATCATAGGTTTGCGTGTTTTGCAATTTTAACATAAACTTTCAATCTTGAACATGTAGAGAATGAGCTAAATTATTTACACTTCCCAACATTTTCTGATCTGAACAACAGAACAGGCTACATCAGCATTTTCAATCAAAATATTGATCGATGTTCCAAATTGCAAAAAATGAACTATTTGTGTTTTGAATTGCCAAATCAAAAAATCAAGTTAAAATTGCAAAACATGCTAAAAATCACAAAAAAAATCGCAACTAGCCCTAAATCTTTTAATAAGAATAAATTTATGTGCAACATAGATAATGCGTAAACATTCTAATTCATGTAACAGGCCTGTTATAGGAGATGGAAGTGGGAAAAAGTAATGTTGCTAAACGTACCTTCGACACGACAGACAATGAATCCGATGAATGGCAATTGCCTTTGGAAAACTTCTGGCAGCTACCTTGAGGAGTTCCATAGCTAGCGAATTCTACGGAGGAGATAATATATCCATCTTGACAATGTAATTGCATTTCTGGTGTCATGTCTTTGACTGAAACATTTCCATCTTTAAAACCTGTATGGTTCCACCTTTGGAGAGGTGGATAGTGGGTTTCGGACACTTGAGCACAGACCACACCCGCCGAACGCAACTTAACCGAAACCTCAAACGGGTTTCCTCCTGTCTCCTCAAAGATAACCAATAGATTGTTCGATGTCTGTAACCATGCCCGTGGGACGTGATACCTGGACATTAGTCAATAGAAGCATTAAACCTTTCATTGTCATACAAATTACATAAATTAGAAACGCTGAGCCAACAAACAATAGGAGTGAGCATCCTGTTTGTTTGGTTACACAGAACTAACTGATCGACCGAATGCCCAAAACCAAACCGACCAAGCATTAAACATTAACTGAAACTGAATTGACCGAATTTTTTTAAAACCGAACCAAATAAGTTGGTAATTTGGCCGGTTCGTTTAATTTGGATAATCCAAATCTCAAACTGAGGTGATAACCGAAAACTGAAATTTTAAACCGAACCGACTGGATCCAAATTTTATCATCAATCCGAAAGTGATCTGCTCATTCGGTTAATTCAGCCGTTCGGACATTTTGCTCACCCCTAACAAACAGCAAGCATGTATGCATATTTTGAGTGGTAGAATACCATATTTGAGTAGGCTTTCCACAGTTTGTTCTACACTTTTCTGAATCGTAAGCTCCCCGATAATCACACACCTGGCATCCTTCTTTTGGAGCAGCCAGAGTCCAGTACCTTCCTATGTGGTGTCCATTGACCCATGCCTGGCCCTTTCCCATGCTTCCAAAATCAAGAGCAAGTGGGTCTGTTCCAGCTGGTGTATCGAAGTATGTCTGCACAAATTTAAAAATCAGTATAATCTCAAATCCAAAGAAGCGTGCACGATAATATATGATTATCAAAAAAGAGCATTTAAAGGAATCGCTTGAATATAAAGATTTTGACATCATAATAAAATAGAAAAAATAAAAAGATGAGGAGAACTCTAAATCCACCTAAGGCCAAAATATTTAGCTAAGCCTAAGGCTGCTTTTCTTGTTTTATTTTAAATGGCAAGGAAAACTGTAAACTATAAGTTCAGACAAGGTCAGATACAAGTTTTATCAGATTTATAAATTATGATTAATTGAACTAATGAATGTCGCACCTGATGTTCCACAGCACACCTGGGTAGAAATAAAAATATGTGCAGGAAAGAAACAGGTCTAAATGAGTTTTATTTTTACAGTTCAGATCCCTTTAAAATTACATTTACCTTGTACCAGGTAAATGTCGAGGGAATATCATCACGTGTCAAAACAGTCCATCCCGCCTTTTCATTATTTTCAGCAGTATATATTTTCTGGTATTCACCCTGAAGGCCCACCTGCCATAAAAGAAAACGAATGTCTTTACTTTCTAGATTTTAATACCTGTACAGGAAAATATCAAAAGGTGCTTCATTCAAATGTGTAGAATCTGATTAAATGCCATAGCAATATAAAGAGAAAAAAAAACTCGAAAAGTTCACCATTTATTTACAGCATAATTGAAGGTAAGTGAATAGCACATATTAAAATTGAGACGTTCATCAAATTTGTTGCATATCCAATTACAGTCATAAGAATTGAAGTCTTAGATTTTCCACTGCAGATAAAGTTTTAATATGTGATAATTCAGGCATTAACCCTCTCTCTTCCTCTGCTGTTGTTTTCTAGGTAAGCAGCCCCATATCCAATTATAGTCGTAAGAATTGAAGTCTTAGATTTTCCACTGCAGATAAAGTTTTAATATGTGATAATTCAGGTAAGCAGCCCTCTTACTAGAAATTATCCTTTTACACTAATTAAAGCTGCAATGTTCACATCCCCTCTATACAAGTCAGCATTTGAATTCAAGATCTAGCAGTCGGATATAGCTTTCTTTCTTTCCTCAGTTCAAACCACAATCATGATTCAGCAATTTGATTCTATGAATTAGATGCCTTCTGATTTTGGTTTCTTTAAATCACAATGTGGGCAGGTATGCCTCCAAGAAACTCAGAAGTTTGGTCTGGCAATATCTCATTCAAAAATCAAATATACTGGTACAGTGGTACTTGCAAATTATGCATATATTGACTATAGACTACTCCAACTAGTTGTAAAATCAACACGCAACAACTTGGCCAATAGAAGCGAAGAAGAGAGTTGGCCAACTATGTAGTTCTGACTGGTGAAGAGGACATACCTGGTAGGTCCACACTCTGTGTGAGAGATCTATATCTCCGTTCTTAAATCCAGTAAGCTTAATTTGACCTCTAAGACCCGCTCCATCTTTTTCTAGGAAGGCACCATAATTCTACATCACGTGCAAAGCAGCATATGAATCAATAATGACCACTCCCTTAAAAACGAGATAATGATAATATTAAAAAGAAGGCATAAAAACAGGATCCAAAATGTAACGAAACTAGCCAGCAGATAAGATATAATATTGTTGCATAGAACACATTTCACAATGAATCAAAGGCATATAAATAAAGGATCAACGTGTCTTTTTCTCAGGAATCACAAACCATTAGATTTAAATAGAAAATACAAGCTTCTCCTCTTTTCTTGATATTATTTTTCCTAACAAACCAAACTAAGGGTTGGAAGAAAATTTCAGATTGTAGAAAAGCAACCGAATAGCTTCTATCCTATTTGATAATAAACTATTACAAAGAAAGGTTAGGTTTGCATCACGAAATCACCTGCAATGAAAGAGTAGAAGACAGACGTATAGACAAGTAAACCAGTTTTATCTAGATTCTGTTAGACTCGAATCACTTCATTCCAGTTTTTTCATATAATTAACTTCACCAATTCAAGCATATTGTACACGCAAATGACATAACTATCAGACAGGGAACATCTTAAAGACAAGTTTTATATTACTTGGCCATCAAGCGAACCTTACATAACATTCTGGACAAAATACTGAACTGGTTACCTGTAAACCTACTGTCTGAGACAATAGCACTAATTCATTATAACCTTTCTGAAACTGGAGTGGCTGCACTACCTTGACCCAACGGCCAATCATGCTGCCTTGACTTCCAACAAAAGTAACAGAATAAAGCATTAATAATATATATTATGAAATAGCAAGTTTTTAAAGCTAGCAGCAAATTTTATGAAGTATGCAGCATTTAAAAATATATTTTCAGGGATAGAAATGACAGACACAACAACACTCATCAATGGCGCAGGAGCAGGATAAAAATGCACTTGCCTGACACAATTTTTTTTACTCTGGTTTCAAGAATTCATATTATAAAGATATGTAATGGTGAGTGCTCATTTATACCAAACAATTATTATTGTCAACCAAGGTACCGAAGAGGTGCTACTTCCACCCATGTACACAAGTGCATACAAAACTAAGTCCATTTCAAGAAAGGACTGAAGCCAAATTTTTTACAAAAACACCATTTTGAAATAAAGGTATTTCTTTAATACAAAAGGATGGGCATGCAACCTCCCTTCTTCAGTTTAAAGTACAAAAAATGTGCTGCTCTGTGCCCTCACATCCTTCAAGGTTTGCACATACAATACATCAAATAAACAAAATCTTTATCCAAATTCCAACACAATATGGTTATGCCTCCAATAAATCTACTATTAAACAAATTAAATTAAATCACATTGATATATCAGAAAAGCAAGCTCATTTTTAAGTAGAGACATTCACTACCATCACCCACAAGCCAAAGCCCAAAGAAAAAGAGAAGAAGAATTTGAGACATCACCTGTAAGCTGGCCATTAATAAACACGCGCAACACGTCACGCATGCCGTCTATTGTGAGTGCAGGGTGAACCTCTTTTTCTTCCCAAAATGCAATGTCATCATTAGAAATATATATTCTACACGAGAAAAGAGCATTTACAGGGTCAGCAATGTATATAAAAAACAAAAAGTTGTTTATCTTTTATAATTAATAAATGAATGAGCGCCCTAAAGATCATTAAAGATAATCTTAAACAAGACAGAAGTTTGCAAGTTACAAAACTGGCGTGTTCAAACCATTATGACAATTTAAAGTCACAAACACTATGAAGGGGATGTTAATCGCATTCGCATAAAGATTTACTAAGAAGTTTATTCTTACAAGAGGATCATTTGATAATAATGAAAATGGTTGCCAACCACAATAAAATCTGAATGGAACTTAAATTCAAAATTTATATTTTTAACAAAGAACATCATGAGGGGATATAAAATTGAGCATTCTTAAGAGTCGTGCTATTGCCAAAGAAGTCTACTGGTCCAGACGCCATAAAGGCTATATCTCTTGGACCATAACAAGAAACGTACAAAGAAAAATGAGCTTGTGATAGTACTTTAGACATGTTTAATCAAACATAAAAAATAAGAGAAATCGCACATGATGTGGTTTTGTTAGATAACAGATAGTAATTGTATCGTGATGTTAAATCACAGCATGGCTCAAGACTTGGTCCAATGTCAAAAATTTACCTTTGGTCAAAAGAAGAAAAATGACCGAAGGAAATAGGAAGAGAAGAAATTAAAATCTAAGACGATGTCTGAACACGTTTATTGATAATGGATAATAATTATGTCATGACTTATCAATATGCTACTATACCTCTGTTTCTCTTGTAGAGCCAAATGTTTTTATAATTTGTAGCCATATCCATCACGTGACAACAACATACCTGGTGAAATACCACAGATAGTCAGATTCATCCTTTGTCACGTTCAGATGCTCTAAAATGCCTTCAGCTGTGATATTGTTCTTACTCCAAAGACTAATTGGCTCTTTTACCGTCACCCAGGATGACGATATGAGAGAACTTTCATTATGAGCCATGAGTTTCTTGGGTGCAGAATTATCCAGAACATAAGGCAGAGTGAGTACCATAGGCTTGATAGAAGTTTGTGCCGCAACCTGATTTTATTGAAAGAGAAAATGAAGGAGAAGAAGAAAAATAAGGCATCCAAGCTAAAATGTAGAACTTTTTGACAGATTTGATATAAGTTTGTGCTGCAAAATCGAAGAAATCAGATATACTGAAGCAAAAGAAAAACAAAGAAGAAGCCTGATTTTATTGAAAAAGATATTAAAAAGAAAATACCAATTATGAAGGAAAACAAAGGCTAAAATTCACGAAGGAAAAAGAAAACTAAAGTCTTATCATTGCCTAATAATCAAAAGGTTACAACTTCCCCTACATCTTCATCTTCTCTGACATTTTACAAAATCTTCTCCAATTCAGTAAGTTGAAAAACTATTTTGTAAACCATTAATATTGTTAGAGATAACAAAACTATTGTTGGAATTTCACCTAAAAGTTTTTAGGTGGATTGGTTATTTGACTGATATCAGAGGTTCTATTATTAAAAGATCAAGAAGTCTATCCTTGACATTTGACAACTCTCATTTGATTAATTAAATATTTAAGTAAAATAAAGGTGGAGTTATGTACTTGTTGGTTCACACTTTAAGCCTTACCCAACGGTTTGAACTTTTAGGTAAATTTGTTATTTGACATGGTATTGGAGCCTATATGATCAAAAAAGTCTAGAATTCGATCCTTGGCAGTCTGTGTTTGATTAGTTAAAATATTTGAGGACACAGTAAGATGAGCCTCTCTACTTCTTTGTTCCCACTTCAAGTGTAACGAGTATTCACATAGGGGATTTGTAAAAGATAAAAACTATAGGAGGCTCACCTAACAGCTTGAACTTTGGATGGATTGATTATTTGACAAATATAATACACAAATGTGTGCGAAAGAGAGCAAAGAGAAATGAAGATAGGTGGAGAACATATCTAACCTTAGCAGTGTTGAACACAACATTCATGCAGTCTGGTAAAATACTCACTGACCATGGCGGCAATGTATACGACTGACCAAGGAATCTCACATTGACTTCTCTATGTTCATCAATATTAGCAAGAAATGCAGAGCATCTGCTTTGAGTTCCATGGTGAGTTAAGTTCAGGCCTTCTGCATAAGCATTTGCATGGTATACATGTGCCTGAAAGTCAAGCTATAAAATAAAAACCTTGAAAAAGAGAGTACTAGACCAATCAACAGTTGTCTCCTGACAAGTACTTTTTTAATCAGTTGAAACTGAAAACAATGACCTCAACTCAATGCCATTTTTGGAAGTTGCACATGGAAATAGCCCCAGGCAGCAGCGCAATTAACATATTGATTAACCCAACATGTTCGGGGAACACATCATAAAGACAAATCCAAGAAAACAAGCACAAACCTCTTGTTTGGGTCCCAATTTTATATACTGGGCTGAATCTACAGCAACTAGAGCCGGTTCACAGAGTTTTATAGCAGCATGCAGATCTTTCAAATGTCCCCATTTGGGCTCGCTCACCAGACCTAAAAGGGAGAGAGAGCGAAAGGAGATGTCATGTAATAGAACACATATATGATATAACCAAATAATGTATGCGTCAGCAAAAAATCGATTTCAGATCAAGATACATCTCTTTCTTCCACTTACCATACTCATCAATTGGCGCATCATAATCATAACTTGTTATATAAAATGGGCCTCCAGCAGTCCGGGCAAAGTTTGTTCCTCCAAAATACTGCCACCATGAAGCATGCTTGGTAAATACAGCACAGAGACATCAATGGGCTATAGTTACTGAATCTTAAATATCCTTATTGATACCATAGAACACAAAAATAATCAACATTGATGCAAGTATAAAACCCTTGCTACTTGCACTGTTTTACTGTTTAATTTTCAATCATTGGCTTTATAGATGCACTCACTCTGATGCTATGGTGTACAGAGCCACTCCTTGTCACGTGATTCATTTAGTTCCTTATACTAAATCATTAAAATATGCATAATTTTTGCAATCATTGGCTTATCAGGAAGTTTACTTCCCCTCAAAGTGTACGATCCCACTTCTTGTGAAGGAACTGAATCAAACTACTAAATATGCAACTTAAACCACCAAAAACTGCAAGTCTTTTATTTTTCTCATACTGAACTACAAGGGTTCATTTGGGCCCCGATATATCTTTAACTGCTTATTAATTGAGTCTGATGGGTCACAAACATATAACTCACACCACCCACCCACAAACCACAGTACCACACAAGCTAAAAAAATCAGTTTGGGCACAATATTACTCCACCATGGCTTTTTACATCAGCATTCCTTCAATCAATCTTACCATATAATAATTTTGGAAGCTCCCTCCACGTTGAAAAAACCGTGCCACTGCGAAGGCAAGGTCTTCAACAGGCCTATGAGGTAAGCTTCCACCCCAAGTTGTAAACCTTCAAAAAGTCAAAGAAAATTGATGAGCATATAGTAACTTCAAGATAAAAGCACAAATCTAAAAATGATATATCCAAGCACTCTGCAATTATGAAAGCATTTCATCCTAAGAAACATGAGCAGAGAGCTGATTTGAGAGATTAGTTTCTCCTATCCCCCATGCTCCTAGAACCAGTTGACAAGCCCAAACCAATGTGTGCATACAAACCATATTAGTTAATAGATACGCATGTGACATGCTTACACATATAAATGAATGGTACCCTGCAACAAAGACTGTTCAAAGGTTAGTTGTATAGCCTTCCTGTTTGTTCACATCATCTTCCTCAGTCCAGGTTTTTAGCAAGTATTGCTATATTGTACTTATGTATGAATATCTTATTTTACATCAGTAAAGGGAAAGAGAACAACAACAGAATCAGGTACAGTAAGTATGCACATAACAACACATTTACATACCAACCATCCCAATCCTCAGTCCAAAATATCGGTTTGTCATTTGAATTTGGCTTATAACCGTCACAGTAGTATGCATTGCATGTATCTATCTGCCAAAAAAAGTAACCAAAACATTAAGAACTGACACATTGAAAATTCAAATCTCAGTACGATCAGAATTTCATCGAGTTAAAACCTCATTATAAATAATTGTTTACATGCAAAGCTTGCAAAGTTTAAAATGCTAAATAGCAGTAGCTTCCAAAACTTAAAAAAGCACGCCTTTTTAAAGAAGGTGAAGACCTTACAATGCTTGCGGGAGCATCGGTTTGCCGGCACATCACCCATGGAACCCCAGCATCAAGCCCTAGAGCCATTCTGGCAGCCCACTTCATGTATTCTTTCCCCCCTGGTCCGAATGAGTGTTCAATGTTTCCATATTCATTCTCAATCTGTCAAAAACGTCTTTTTAGTTATATCATAATTAGCAACAAACGGAAAATTCCATTATAGTGTTCATATAAGTGATGTAACTATGAGCTTGGGCCTGTACTACTACTAAATTTAATAATTACACTGCGCAAAGGTCATATATATTGAAAAGCCTAGATATCAGCAACTGGTTGAAACAATGATACAAGTCTCCCTCTCTCTCTCAAACAATTCCAACAGACAGCAGAACGCCCACTCACTAGAAGAAATGAGATGTCAGCGACTCCTTTTATTTGTATGAGATTCACCATCCCATAAAATCAAGGAATTGTGAGACTCAAATGGAATATAGTATTACTCTATTTCCCTTTCATTAGTAATGAAAACCAATCCTCAGCATCACATAAAATAATTATTTCTATGTTAAGCACCAATTAGATATCAAACTTGTCTAATAACCTGTAACATGATAACTGGACCACCTTGCCAAGAGAAGAGCATTTCCTCTCGCATCAGATCCACAATCTTTTTAACAAACCTTTGCATCTCCTCCTGTAAACATTAACTATGTTCAGGAAGTCACTACACCTCCACGAAGTCTGCCTCTAACAACCAAAAACTCTCGTCTAATTCCACAGATTCACTTACCTACATACACACATAAATTTGACAAAGTCCATGTTAGCATGACATAGAATCACAATGAACAGAGGCATAGTGATTGACATAATGTGAAAACCAATTACTGCAAAATCAGGGATCAAATAGAAAGGATATAGTAGCATCTCTTTAAAATTAAACTTGCCGCACTTCTACGCTTATTTCTGTCTAGGAGGACGAAAAGGTGATGTGAACAAGCAATAATATGGTACTCTAACTGAACAGAATTGCTAAAAACCGTATTGCCTCAATATAACGAACACATTGGGGGATTGCAATAAAAAAAAAAACAAGTTTGAGAATCTTTATCTTACTCTTTTTTTTTGTCAGAACACCAAATAGACTTTATTACTGTTTATATATATTTCAAAAAGAATAATTAATCTGCAAGTGTGGATACTCTGCTGGTTATACCTTAAAAGGCGCATTGTCTGTTCGAAAAACTATGCCAGGGATATCACGCAGCCACACAGGGAACCCCCTAAAATATTGCCAGTAAGAAAAATAAATCAAAAGATTGCATTGTTGTCTGTAGATGACTTGGTGAATTTAGCATGAAACAAATATAAATCACTATTGCGAATGAGCATTACTTCTCAATAACTATTAATATAAACATATACACAGCAATTCATTTATCCACTGCTCTCTTCAAGGTACCACTGAAAAATGATTTTTTATCACCCTGCAGTATTATTCTTTTCTTACTGTTTATTAAATTTGTTTACATAAGATATTCATTGTCTGTAACAAAAGGCACACATATTTACACAGCATCAACAACTCATGTCCAAGTCAAAAGAGCTTTCAAGTTCTTAGTATAGAACAATTCCTTGCCTCAGCCTACTATGCATATCTGTTTGTCATGTTAACTTATGAAGAGGTGCAACCTTCACTAAATTAGCGTTCTGCAATATATATTCATTTTTACTACTTTACTTGAAACCAAAGTTAGGTTCAAGATTAGCTGAAAACTCTATCAGCACAAGCAATATCGTAAAGTAGCTCGCATATGCATAATCGGTATAACCTTCCACTGACAGCAACTGATGTCAAACATAAGTTCATATATAAGCATGAAGCCAAAACAGAACTTTAAAGGATAAAAGAAAAAGAAGGCCAGACCCATAATTCCATTCGGCGCAAACATAGGGACCTATGCGAAGATGAAGAAAGAGTCCACTTTCTCCCACTAGCTTCACAAACTTGACAAGATCATATCTTCCTTCAAAGAAATACTGAAAAACACAAATAAAGAAAAGATCGATGAGTCCAAGTAAATGATCGCCACTTAGCTGAGATAAAATTTACCTCACCTGCCCTCTCACTGGCTCATGCCCGTTCCAGAAAACATATGTTTGAATCACATCTAGCCCACCTTCCTTGCTCTTTGCAATTAGATCAGGCCACATCTGACATCACAGAAAAATTAAAAACAGGCCAATCTTGCATCCAAAGAACCAAACATGAACATAGGAACGGGAAAAAACACTAAATATGAACATAAAATAAAATAAAAATACATGTTAGCTACAACAACAACAAAAAAATCCTGCACATCGATTCTGATACACAACCAGGACATTGAACAAAAACACACAGGCCTTGTTTGGAATAACTTGTACGAATATATTCAATTCAACTTTTGAAAATGCGCCACGATCTCAATTTTTTACCAAACTGATCCTGAACTGCATCTATATTTTCTTTTTAAGCAATCAAAGTCAACTCAACTTTGACCTGAAATTGACTAAATAGAAATGTTCAACATTTTCTAGACTGAATAACCCTATCTACCTTGACCTAATCGCTATATGCATTGACGCTGGTTAAATTCCAGTAACTCAATAACAATCTTCACATTACAAAACTCAAAGTCACGAACATTATTATGCTAATCAACATTTAACATTTCTAACATTCAGTGTATCAACCTTGTAATCCTAAAACTATTCCACCTCACTATCTATCAGCATAACAAAAACTAACGAATCAAAAATTAAGTTGATCATCAGTATAAAAACAACAGCAGAGTAATAGAAGCTACTAAGACATAAATAAAGCAAGAAAAAAAAATAGAAAATGAAACTGCCGGAGAAGTACCTGAGGAGTAGCTCGAGGATAGTGAATTCCACCGGAAATGAGCATGCGACGGTGACCGTCGATGATAAGAGAACGGCGATCATAACTCACATTGAATGGCTTAAAGAAATTAGCAGATACTAAGCAGTTGATTAACATACAATGGAGTAAAATTAAAGCTGTTCCTAGTTTTTTAGTTGCTATCATTTTTTTATTTTTTTTTATTTTGATTTTGCAAGTTTCTGAGAGAATCAGAAGGAAATAAATATATACAGTGAGAGTAAAGAGAGGAAATGGAATTATTTGTAGAAGAAGGAACCAAGTGCCGATTAAAACGATGTCTAAGTTTTTTTAATTATATTTATTATGATAATGACACGTTGCTTATCTTTTTTGAGAGAAGTTGATTAAACTGTGAGTCATGTTCAATTTAAGATGGTGACTGATAACACAGATTATTTGATTAAACATTTCCATTTCTTTCTAAATAAGATAAATATTATTAATTAAATACAATGATGAGCCAATATATAAATTTTAATATTCAGAATTATACTTCATCCAACTAGACAAAATATAACATACACTTTTTAAAAGGCCTAATGTCTTAAAAAACCCCGACCTTTTAGCCCCTTTTCAATCATACCCTGACGTTGAAAATTTGTCAATTTTACCCTATTTTGTATTTTTGTGTTTCAATTGTACCCTGAAAAATTAAATTAATGTCTTTTGCGTTTGGAAATTTGTTTAAAACATTCTCCATGTCTAGCATATATTGATTGTATATTTTTAAAATTTATTTAAATTTAGTTAAATTAATTAAGAATTTAAATTAGTGTTAATTTGATTATGGTTTTTAGTTAGTTTTTAAAAATAAAGGACTTATTTGTACTTTTTTGAATAAAAAAGAATTTAATTTCATGTTTAGACTTAATTAATTGAATGATTTCATCATTTAAGTAAAAAAATTAACAAAAATTAAAATATTGGGGTACAATTGAAAACGGAAAATTCAAAAGTGGGTAAAATTGACAAATTTTCAACGTCAGGGTGGAATTGAAAAAAAGTTTAAAGGTGAGGGGTTTTTGAGTGATTAGTCCCTTTTTAAAAAGTTACCTGGAATCTTAATTATTAGGAATATAGTGATAATTTTACTTTTGTTTTTTAACTTTTCAAAAAATTATTTTTTTATTTTTATGTGTTAAATAATAAATACAAATTTTTTTTAAGAAATAATTAAAAAAATTAAACTTAAAAATATTATTATTCTATATCTATTTATTTTGGAAAATATAACCTACCTCAATGTTAGTAGAGCAAATTATTGTAACACCGCTCACATTTAACATAATTCACTGTTTAATCTCTCTTATTTGAAAATTAAAATATAATCTCTCATTTTTGTTTATGTCAACAATTTAGTCATTGCGTCCATTTTTGGTGTTGGTCAACAAAGTCAACGGAATTATATGGTCCTCCACTTTTATTTTTATCAACGATTTGATCCGTCACTTTGTTTTTGTCAGCGATTTCGTCTCCCATATTTAAAAATTAATTTACCCCTAAATCCTTTAACTTTGTTGATTAATACCAAAAATGGACGGAGGGACTAAACTGTTGATAAAACAAAAGTGAGGGGTCATATCGTTTAATTTTTAAATAAAAGATACTAAATTATAAATTATGTAAATATGAGGGACCTTATAGTAATTTATTCATTTTATTAAGACAATTTATCAACTTCCCGGAAAGTAAGATACATAAAATAAACCAAACTTCTTTTTGTCATCACTTTCTGAAAAATCCTGCTTTTTCGGTCAATTTATCCTCAACCAATCAAGACTTAAAAATACATGTTTTGCTAAAAAAATAAGCAATAGTAAATATTAATAAAAATATCTAAAAAATTGTTCATACATTATAAATTAATTGCAACTTATATATATATATTATCATATAGTAATATAAAATAGAGTTTTTATATATTTTAATAATAAAGTACAAGATAAACATAATAAAAGACTGCATAGAATATTAAGAGAACTAAAACTAAATATTAACATTAAAATACTTTTATTAAAATAAAAAACAGATTAATTTTTGTCATAAGTAATTGAATTAAAAAATGTAAAAGTGAAAAATTACACACGCACGTGCGCGCACACATATGTGTGTGTGTGTGTATATATATATATATATATATATATATATATATATATATATTAGACTTAATAATTTTTTAAATTTAAATTTTTACACTTTTGTTATCAATTACGAATAAATATTTAAATTATTATAATTATATCCAATTTCAAATCTACTTTTGTAATTATGACCAAAATTTTAAATTTTATTTTTTAAATTCAAACTTTTCAAATTTTTTATCAATTGCGATCAAACGTTTATATTAACACTTTTTAAAAGTTAGATTTGTTTTAAAATTTGGTCATAATTGATAAAAAAAAGTGCAAAAGTTTGGATTTCAAAAATTAAACTCAAAATTTTGGTTACAATGCAAGAAATTTTTTTTTTGACATAATTCTAAGAATTAAAAATAGAGAAATTCACAAAATTATCATAAAAACCTTTCCTTTTCACCATATATCATTGTTGTAGTATTTATTACAAACTGTGCCATCTATTCCAAAGACTTTTCAACACTACCATTTTGCCAAATGTACCAGCAAGCGTGTGGACCAACTGACATGACCCGCGCATGACGCGCGGGTCACTTACTGAATTGGACCCATAATTAGGTCCAATCCAATATGTATGCAGAATCCAATTCATTGGATTTAATTTCCTTTTTTTAATAAATTTAATAATTTATTCATATATTTATCTAATATAAAAATATTAAAATTTAATTTTAATTGTTAAAAATATAAATATGTTAAATATTAAAAATATAATATATATATATATATATATATATATAACGATACAATTTTTTAAAATGTAATTTTATAAATTATCTAGAGTATACATTATTGATACATACCAAACACGGATGTGATGCATAAATAATTTATTTATCATGTATAATTATATATTAGAGATGTATCTATCATGTATAAATAATTTATTTATCATATATAATTATTAACTACAAACTATGTATTAAATATGTGTCAAACATGTATAAAAATATATGCAATATTACTTAAAAAGAAGACGTACAAAAAGAACAAGGAAAAAAAGTTTTGACGATCGAATATGTATCTAATATATATTAGATACATATCAGCGATGTATTAAATATGTATAAAAATACATGCAATATTACTTAAAAACAAGACGTACAAAAAAACAAGAAAAAAAGTTTTGACGATCGAATATGTATCATATATGTATCACAGATGTATCAGCGATGTATCGAAGATGTAATCGAAGACGTACAAAAAAACAAGGAAAAAAGGTTTTTGACAATCGAATATGTATCATATATGTATCATACATGTATCAAATATGTATCGGAGATGTATCGGAGATGTATCGGAGATGTATCGTATATGTATCATTTATGTATGAAATATGTATCGGAGATGTATCAAATATGTATCAAAAATGTATCGCAGATGTATCCATTTTTTAACTACGAGATCTGAATTATATTTAAAAAATAAAGTAACATATTTTAAATTTTTAAACATAAATTTAATATATAAAACTTTGAAAAATAAAAACAAACTGATCGAATTAGTCGGTTGATTTGATAAAATCGATAAAAAAAAATAGAAAAATGAGTTTGAGCGGTAGAATATTTATTAAATATGTATTGAAGTTGTATCAAATATGTAAAAAGATGTATTAAATATGTATCGCAAATGTATTAAATATATGTAATAATATTTATTATATTACGAGTCACGTGCATAACACGTAAAACAATCCTAATACATTTTAAAAGTAATCACCCTCTTCGCTACTTTTAGTTTATTTTACTGCTATTAATGATAATCTTGTAATTTTATATTAAGTAATAGTTATTAATTTTTTAAAAAAAAAATATCACATATATTTGTGGTATGAATTTTTTAATAGACAAATAAAAATTAAATATACTCTCTCCGTCCTAAAACAATAGTCCACTTTCCTTAATTTTTTTGTCCAAAAACAATAGTCCACTTTCTTTATAAATCAAAATTGTGTTTATTTTTTATATTGTCCTTATTTAAAGTATATCATTTATTACTATTAGCCTATGATCATAACATTTAATAAGGGTATGATAGGAAAAATGAAGATAAATTTATAAAAATTTAGAGCATTAATTATATTTCTTAAACTATGTGAAAAGGGAAAAATGAAATGTTATTTTAAGACGGAAGAAATAGTACTATATCTTTTAAAACGGAACAGAATATTGATTAATTAGATGATAAACAATTCAAAAGTTCATTTAATCAATTATTACTAGAACTGAGGCTTGGATTTTGGAAATGCTGGTCATGAACACGTGATTTTAGATGTAGCATGTCGCTACGTGGCATTTTCAAATGTGCTAACTCGTATTGGAATGTCCATTAATCATGTGATATAGTGCTCTTTAGCTCACGTGGAATAATCTATTACTTTAAGTGTTGGACAAGTGTCAATGAAAACTAAATGACTTTTGTGGTATTAATTGATATAATAATAGCAACAAAGAAATAACTATAACTAAAATGGTAATTGGTGAAAAACAATTGTGATTTATGACTTTTCTTGTTATTTTCTCTTAAAAATATCGGTCGTAATTAAATAATAAAACTAACAATTAAGTGCTGGAAATTAAGTGTTGAATTTGATAAAAAAAATGCTCATTTTGTTAACTGCTGAATTAAATAAGTCTGTTTAATAATTGTAATTATTGAAAATTATTAAAATTATTATATTTACATATCAAATATGTGAACATTAACTATTTAATAAATAAATTATTAAATAGATATTGTATTTAAATCTTTAAACTATAAACTATAAACTCTAAAATATAATATTATTTAAAAATATTATGAATAATGCACATATCAGAAATAACAACCTTTGTCAAAAAAATATCATAAATAAAAATCATAAACTTTAATTACGTATGTTGATAATTAGTCCTTAAATATTATAATATTTTCTTACAAATTAGTCTTTACAATAAAATATTATATTTACGGAAAAAAATATTATTTTAAAAACTCTAAATAACCGTTTAAATTTGATAATAAATGTTGTGTGTTATAAACAGAAGTCCAACTAATACGAAAAAAATAAAAATATCAAATAAATAATATCTATAGACTTTAAAAGGAAAGGTAAAGATAGAGAAAAAATTATCTATAATAAAAAATATAATTATTTATAATTTTAAGCGTTGATATATAACACGCTCATTGTGAAATTAAAAAAAAACAAAAATTAATATATGTGATATAAAAATATTTATCCGTGAGTAATAATTGAAAATAATAAAAATATAAAATTTATTCAATAATAATTTATAATTTAGTGTGTTCATAATAAAAAAATCAAATTTTTAATTTATTATTTTAATCAAACCAATTTAAAATAATTAAATACTTAATATATTAATTTGAACAATAAATTGGCTTATCAAATATGCCCTAAGTTAGGACTTGGGAAGGCTATAATCCCCTTTTGGTTTAATCATAGGTTGGCAAGAGTATTTTTTTATTAACTGTTTATACCGGCCAGAAAATGAATCCAAAGAAGATGAATTGTCAAGGAGCATAATGTGTTAAATTTGGGATCAAACTCACAATAATTGATTTGTTTAGCTTAGCTATAGAATGAGTCAAAAATGAGACTTTGTGTGTTTATTAGAAGTGTTATTTTTAGTTGTTAAGTCTTATTTTTTTTTTCTTATTTCTTAGAGCTTGTCCCTATAAATAGTTATTTTTTCAAATTAATAGTGTCTACACAAATTAATCAACAAAAACCAATTCAAAGACTTATGCTTTTCTATTCCTAATCCCTGCGATTGGTTAAATTAAGAGTAGATGGATACCAATCCCGCTTAGGTTTCTTAACCTCCAGATCGATGTTGTTAGATTTGGTATAGTTTGGTTGCTTTTATTGCTTTTGCGGAACAAGTTCGCATATCAAGTTTGCGGAACATGTTTGCGGAACAAATTCACTTGCGGAACAAATTCTCTTGCGAAACAAGTTCGCTTGCGGAATAAGTTCGCTTGCGGAATAAGTTCGGGACACAAGTTTGTAAGACTTGTTTACGAGACAATTTTGTGAGACTTATTTGCAAGACATATTTTGTTCCACCAGTGAAACATGGTCGATTCATTCCGATTAGGGAAACGTCTATTGATTCACCAATGAGACTTGATCGATTCGTTCCGATTATACAAACATCTTTTGTTCCATCAATGAAACTTGATCGATTCATTTCGATTAGAGCATCAAACGAGACATAACTCAATCATAATAAGCTTTAATTTTTCATTTATATAAAACAGTATTGTGATATCTAACTAATAACATCATAAGATAAAACACTATAGTTAAAAGTATTCGTGCAACTTTTCAATAAAAAAATTAGATTATCTTCCATTAACAATTAAAACTATCATTTTTAACTGTACAACTATTATAACTAGTAGCTAGCAGCTCCACCTTCACAATTTTAGGTTGTACTTATTATTTTTATATTATATATTCTTTTTAATATTAAAATCATCATTATAAGTACAAAATATATCTATATTTGGTAGAATTTATCGCAAGATGACAATTTTAATTATTATCAAATTTGTTTGAAAACTCAACATCTTCACTTCCGATGATAAATAAAAATTATACTTAAATTAAATTAGATAAGATTTAATCCAATTAAAACAGTAGACTGGAAAAAAATTACAAATCTAGATCAAAATTAGAGATAAATTTTATTTAAACTATAAATAAAACAAAAAATATTATAAATAAAAATAGATTAATTATTTAAAAACCACCCACCTTATTTTTTTTTATCTATACCATGATCTATAGTAAATATGAGGAGATTCGCAGACCCCACCTTTTCAATGAACATAATAAAAAAAGAAGTGACCAGAGTATGAAAGAGTTTTTCTCAAGAAACAACTAGGATTTTCTAAAGCTTTTAAAAAAGTTTAATATTATTTTAAATAATTCGTAATCAATTTAATATTATATTGTATAAAATTCTATTTAATAAAGTTAACATTGAGAATTTTAATTTTGCAAAAATTATTGATAAACCAATGTGGCCGGAGTCTAAAAATATATAAATTTGTATGGTCATTATAGTCTAACTTGATCCAATATGATTATTAAAAACGGTACAAGAAAAACTTCCATATTTATTTTGTTAAAAAAATTTGTTTGTTTAAAATAAGGATAATCTAATGTGATCAAATATCAAAACATTCTGTCCCTTGTCGTTTAAAACGAGTACAACTTAGTTGAGCGGCTAACTACTATGTCATAATAGATTCGAACACTTATCCTGTAACACTTGTCCTGTATCGACTTACAGATCATAATTGTTCTAGTGAATAACTATAGAAACTAAAAATAATATAATTTTTTGACTAAATTAAATTATTTTAATTATTATAAAATTATTTTAAATAAATGGTTGTTATTTTTTGAGTTTAATAAATTAAAAATTTAATTATTTTTTACCTTTTTATGTTTTGCTTAATAGTTAGGAAATTGATTATTTTCATAAATAATATGTTAATTTTATTATTTTTATTTGTTTAAACTATTTTCAGTTTAATTTAATAATAATAATAATAATAATAATATATAGTTACTTAATATAAACTTTTATTTATAAAAAAGTTATTATGATTATTTAGTAAATTTAGTTAAACTAAGTAAAAAAAGTCCATTGTAATTATTTGATAAAATTTATTATTTATTTACACTACGTTAAAATTAATAGTGTATAATTAAATAACAATTATACTAAGTTATTATAATAACTATTTTAAATTGTTTCTTTATCTTCTGTTTTATTACAGTAGATACAAAAATTATTTCAATTGCTTAATATGATTTTTATTTTAATTAAATTATGTTTAAGATATTCGCTACAAATTCCCTAAATTTAATCTGATTTGTTTGTTTAAATTAAAAAATATTTAAATTGTGATTCTTTAAATATTTCAAGTAAAATAATTTAATTATAAAATATAAAAAAACATTCATAATATTTTGATATTTTTTCTGAATGTAATGTTATTCATATTTATATAGATTTAATATTTTAATATACATTATAATTATTAATTATATATTTGTTTTATTAAATTGGACTTTATGATTATTCCTGTCAAGTTCAGGGAGCAAAATGAGCCTTATTGAAGAGTAAGTAATGCTAGAGAATAACGCGGGATTCGGAGGCAATCTTAAATTTGTGGGTTGTGAGTGTATTCATTGGTTTGTTTTGTTTCTCCATTTGCTGTACTCTCTAACAGACTCACCTCTTTCAGTTTCCCTTTGATTCATCCCTTCATTAATATCATACATTGTAACTCTCATTTTTCTTTTGTAACCCATTTTTTTAAAATTCAATTTTAATTTCAATCATCATAATTTAATTTAATTCAATTCTTGGCATCATGGAGGTGGTGGGTCATTAGCCCCAATTGCCCCATTTGCATTGTGCCAAGAGGTTTGTTTTTATTTTAGATTAATGAATCATTGATATAATTTAATTTTGTATTGTGATTTTTTTGTTTTTTTGTTTTGGTTTTGATTGATAGCTGAATTTATTAGGTTTTGGATTGGAGATCCTTGCAATTTTATCTATTTATTTGATCATGGGGATGTCTCAGGACAATATTCATGGACTTATTTTGGCTATTTCTTCCAGTATATTTATTGGTTCTAGCTTTATTATTAAAAAGAAAGGTCTCAAAAAGGCTGGGGCTACTGGAACCAGAGCAGGTTCTATTTTTTTTTATTATTACATATGACCACTTATTTATTTTGAAAATTGGTTAATTTGTGTTTTATGTGGTCAGGTATGGGAGGCCATTCATACTTGCTTGAACCATGGTGGTGGATTGGGATGATATCTAGTAAGCTCATCCTTTTTGTTACTGTATTTGTGTAAATATTTGGAGAAATAAACATATAAATGTGTGCCTAACAAAACATTAATGTGTGCATACAGTTCGTAGCGTAATATAATGAACCATCCAGTATATTAAATTGAACATATAATCGCACTAGAGTTGAGTTAGACTGAACATCGAATTTTTTAAATTATATAGAAAGTGTATGTTTGGATGTTCAATTCAACAATATTAAATGTGATACATATACTGAATAGTTCATAATTCGTAAGAATTTTTTCGTGCCTGGTGCATGTATATGCAGACAAAAAAAGAGAAACATTTTTGTGCATGAGAACTAAGTTTGGTGGAGTGTGAGAATTTTTTTTATTGATTTACTGTAAGTTATGATGACATTTATTTTGTAGTGATTGTTGGGGAAGCAGCCAATTTTGCTGCATATGCATTTGCACCTGCAATTCTTGTCACACCATTGGGAGCTTTAAGTATTATTTTCAGGTGATGTTTCTGTTTTCCATAGTTAAACAGTAAATTAATGTTCTTATTCGTACTCTTTCCATTATGTAGCGTCTATGTATGTTTGCATAGACTGATAAGTATTCAGTTCTTATGTCTTTGTGTTATATCTATGGCTGTAGAGAGGCTAACTGAAACATTGTTCTTCAGTGCAGTGCTTGCCCATTTCATTCTGCAGGAGAAGTTGCATATTTTTGGTGTGCTTGGATGTGTTCTTTGTGTGGTGGGATCTGTAACTATTGTATTGCATGCTCCGCAGGAAAGAATTATTGAATCTGTTACACAAGTATGGGAGCTTGCAACTGAACCAGGTATTTGGGAAATTATATTCCAGATTCTCGCCTTGAATTTTCCTATACATGCTCACATTTCATAAGGTTTTCAATTTTCATACTCGTGGAATTCTTATAACTTCCATATCAAGAATGATCGCAGTGTACCCTTCTTAGTTTCTTCCCTGGTTGAGAGGCAAATCATAATTAATTTAGACTCGAGAGTTGAGATATATTTTCTGTTCAAATTTTCGAATCATTTTAGTCTTGTCGATCTAAGATAGATTTGTTATTACAGGTTTTCTCGTCTATGCTGCCCTTGTTTCGATTACAGTTATTGTGCTCATATTCAGATACGTGCCACGCTATGGACAAACACATATGATAGTTTATGTTGGAATCTGCTCTCTCATGGGATCTCTTACGGTCTGTTATAAAATCAGATTTTTTTTATTAATTATAAAAGTTTCTTGGTATTCTTAATTTTTTGTATTTTTGTAGGTCATGAGTGTGAAAGCCGTGGGAATTGCTTTGAAGCTGACTTTTTCTGGAACGAATCAGTTTAAATACTATCAAACATGGCTTTTTACTATAATAGTTGTGTTTTCTTGTCTTTTGCAGATAAATTACTTGAACAAGGTAAAAACTTGAGAAATTTTCTATGCTTTATTATTCAATTTTGATGTCTGTCTCATCAAATATTATTGGTATTAATATCATACTTACACACTTCTTCTGATTAAGATTGCAACTGAAAATGATGAAACATGGTTAGTAGAAAACACTTAGCTCTTCGACCCTTGTACTAGAAAATGCCTATCAGTTGGGCATGATTAATTTAGAAAATGATGAAACATTGTCAGTAGAAAACAATTTTCTTGTCTTGACATTTCCTCTAAACCAAGACCATCGTTGCGATTCTAGTTTGTTCTACCTGGTTCAGATCTAAAAGTCATAAACCTTTTTTTAACCGAAAAATACACTTCGGATTTTGCAGACTCGTCTACTTTTAATCTATCGAATTGAACATTTCAGTCACAGAGAGACCACTGATAAAAGTCTGAAACTTACTTGTTTAGTGTAAGCAGTCAAAGTTTTGATCTTACATGTACTTTGAAAATCTATACGATTTCTGTTTGGAAAATGCTCACCTTATATTACTTTGCTATTTATCAGGCATTGGACACCTTCAATACAGCTGTTATATCTCCAGTTTACTATGTTATGTTTACAACTTTCACCATTATAGCCAGCATGATCATGTTTAAGGTAACTTTTGAAAGTCTGAATGTTCATGTTTCTTACCAGGTTTTGTGAAAGCTGATGTTTTAATTCTGTAATTTTGATGATAAAAACAGGATTGGGACTCACAAGAAGCATCGCAGATAGCAACTGAATTGTCCGGTTTCATAACAATCCTATCCGGTACTTTTCTTCTTCATAGAACCAAGGATATGGGGAATAGTCCGAGTGCACGCGAATCTCCTGTTTTTACAAGCTCGAATTCCCCTTCGGTGCAATCCGCTGCTTTTACTGATACACGTTCCAATATAAGCTTGAATTCTAGATAGCAGCATCTCTGACAAAATTTGGAAGTAGTTTCCAGTTTTATATGCGAAATTCCGGTTTTCTTAAATCGGAAGGGTTATCATGTCAACAAGCATTCAGAGGCGACATTTTTGTTAGCTGATAGGTTTCTGTCCGACAGTAGAAAGGCGTAAAGACGACGCTGAGATGGATTAGGCATTTCGTAACAAGAAGACATGGTGATGTGTGATGTTAATTGTAGTGATTATCATATACTATGTGACAGTTTCTCTGCGTTTTCTTTGTTTTTGTTCATGTTTTATTGTTTCTTTTCCTAACAACAGACAGAATAGCAGCATGTAAATATGTTTGAGGGAATGATGATTAGTGCTTCTACAAGGCATATATTTTTCTTTTTACTCAAAAAGACTAGAACAGATCGATTGATTAAGTTACTTGTTCTATTTTCAATGCATGCCACCATTTTTTAATCACACTATCTGTTCACTATATTAAGCGCGGATTAATCCGAAATCGATTAGAATAAGACCATATGGATGAAAATTAAAACTCGAGCTCAGCTCATTTAGCAATGGAATAAACGACCACGGAAGAAGTTCATTTATCATCTAAATCAACAAACACAAGGAAAGCTAATTTAAAACTTAAATGAACGAATATAAGATGAACAAATTGAAAAAAATAACACTAATAATTAATAATAGTTATCCAAAATGTTAATGAGAAACAAATATCAAAGGTCAGCAATCAAATATCTAAATATAAATCAAACCAACCACTCTCTAAAACATTAATAAGAAAAAATATCCAACTGACAATCATAAAAATGTCCTAAGATTATACACTTTTATGATTATGTATAAATAAATAAGTTATAAGTATAATTATATAAATACGTATTCTAAATCAAAAACTATTATTTTATATTTAATTTAAAAATGAAACAGTTCGCGAATGTACAGTCAAGGTTATGTATAAGTTAATTTGTGAATCCTTTAACAAAATTGATATCATTACTTGTTTTCGATTATGTTTTTCTATTGTTCCGATGCTATATTTTTTTAATTTTTTGTTGATTTTGTAATATCACACTTGAAACAATAACCGTGATTATAATTTGAGCTGAATATTAATGTTAGTCTCAATTTTGATTATCAAAGTTATTTTTTTAGAAAAATTGTGATTTAAGATTGTATTTTTATGAAATTTGCTTTTATTTTGATTTTTGTTTGTTGCATTGTGTTTGCATATACGCGTAGATATATTTATTATTTTTTGCTGTATCATTGCGATTTCTTTCTATAATTTGGCTATTTATGTAAAAGCTCCAAGAGAAATTCTTACCTAGACACGGTCTATGAATTTTCCATGCATGTAAAAGTAATTATACTAATGAAATTATATAAAAAAAAATCTGATTTAAATACTGAATTGGCTTAAAAAAAACTGAGGATTGAGATTCCCTTAAGGGGGTCATGTTCACGATCTACACCGTTCATTATAAAATGAACGATGTAAATCAAAAAAGTACAATTTTAATCAAATTAATCTACACCGTCCATTTTATAATGAACAGTGTAGATAGTGAACATGACCCCTCAAGGGAATCCCAATCCAAAAACTGAAGTAGTAAAAGTTAAAAAGTTTAGACACATTAATGTAATTTTTCCATATTATTTTATACTTTATGCATTATGTAAAAAAAGAAAAGAAATAAAAAAAATAAGCGGCCGTTGGACAGTATTGAACGGAACAGAGCAAAATTAACTTTGTGGGATTCAAATTGTAATCCTGACTCACTTTCTCACAGATTCCTTCACTTTCTCTCTCAATTTTCCGGGAAAATATTCCATCAGAAAGCTCCAAGAAAATCCACTTCAGCTCTTCAAAAGAGTTCGTCAACTGGTAAATCCTATTCGTTTCTACTGTAGCTAATATTAGTTCTTCATCTGGGTAAATCTGAATCAGGTTATTACTTTTATTAACTGTCAACATGTGAAATAATTTTGGAAAATCTTACTTTGAAATTACTGAGCTCAGTGTTAGGTTTAGTGTTGGTTTTGTTGTAAATACTGTTTGTTTCTGTTATTAATTGATTGGTGTCTGATGATGCCACCGAGAAGAAAGAAATGGACAGAAGCCGAAGAGAAAACCCTAATTGAAAAATACGGACAGATGGTGTCGGATGGGACACTTGCCAAAATGAAAACTAGAGAGAAGAAATATAAACCCATTGCTTTGTATGTGAATTATATGCATCATGTTCGCGATCCTAATACCTACCCTTGGCAATGGACATGGAAAGATGTCTCCACTAAGGTTCAAAACATGAGGCATCAGTACTTGCTCGTTAAGCAAAAGGTTAAGAAGCCGGATGTCGCTGTAGTGGTGGAGAATTCAGCAGGGGGAGAGGGGAGTAATAATGTGGAAGAGTTTGATTGGGTGGAAGGGCTTACACATTGGTCAAATTTTTTGTTGTATAAGGAGGTTTTTGGGGATGTACCGATGGCTTATAGCTCTAATGGTAGTGATGGGAATGATTTAATTTGCGCAATGGCTGAAGATAGGGAAAATGGCGGGTTGTTAGGGGTTGGTGGAGGGATAGAGATTGGTGAGTTTGGACCATTGGGTAATTCGGTTGATGGGGATTTTACGGGGATTGATGGTGGAGAGAATGGGATTATGGGTTTGGGTTTTGATTATGAGGGAGAGGAGGCGGAGGAGAATTGTAACAGTAATGATCGTGCAAAAGAGGAAGGAGATGATGGTTTTATGTACGAAGAAGTAGATGTAAATGCGTCTAATTTGAAGAAGAGGAAGGTGTTGAAGGGATTAGAGAAGAGGGTGCTCGGGTTCCTTTCCAATCAGATGGGGCAGTTGCGGGAAATGGAGTCCCGATTTGAGCAACAAGAAGTAGAGAGAGAGCGAGAGAGGCAGAGGAGGGAGATTATTCGAATTGAGAAGGAGCAGGAATGGGAGCAGAAGTTGGAAGAGAGGGAGAGAGAAAGGGAAGAACGGGAAAAAGCAAGGGAAGAGCTGAGGTGGCAAAGGTACCGAGAATGGGAAGCCATGGAAAAGGAGAGTGACGAGAGACAAAGAAGAAGAAGAGACGAGGAATTGATTCAAGAGAAAGAATGGGAGGACCGAATGAAGAGGAGAAGGTTAGAATGGAAGAAAAGGATTGACGGGATGTTAAATCAACACCGAGATGAAATGGGGCAGATGCATTCACGTATTCTTCACGAGCAACAGAATCTTACTAGCCAATTTCTTGGGATTGTTTCGCAGTGGACTGGTCATCCATCTGGGCTGTCTGATCATACAAGTGCTAGCAACCATTATCTTTCACAAATGATGCAGAATTTGCATCATGTGAATGGTATGGTACATGAAGACGCCAGAGTTGATGGAGATAATCAAGATGATCAATTTATAGTTGACGGATAGTTCCTTTACTCAGCACCATCATCTTCTTTGTAAGCTTATCAAATAACAAGAAAATATGCAAGCATGTTTCTGATGGTGACAAGATGTAAAGGTCAGTGAATTACTACTTAATTTTACCATGTATTCTTGTTTAATTTTCTTGTATATCTATCTATCTATCTATCTATCTGTCTCTTAGCAGAATTTTTTAGTCAATAATAATTATAATTGTTTGTTTCCATTTCCTTGTAACTATTTATAAATAGAATCAACTTATTCTGGAAATGACATTAAGAGTTGTTATAAAGAAATTATACCTCTTTACGGCTTTCATTTCATTTGGTAGTTGCATTTAGTTGCTTATGCCACCGTTTTGACAATAACATAAAAGTTAGTCTGATGAGTTTGTGAGATGTAGGCTGAGTTCCAGCATGTGTATGGTGTCGGCACTATGATTACGTTTAGGGGTGAGCATATCGACAGTTCACCACAAACCAATCAGTTATTATAAGAGTTTGAAGTTGAACTGAATCAAACTGAAAAATTTGGTTGGGTACGGTTAAAATAGATTGATTACCATATTATTAAATTCTATCCTTCTACAAAAAAATTTTATAGGAGTGTCTTGGTAGTAAGTGCTTATGTAAGCTTTTCATGTACCTAGGGTTCGATTCTCAAGTGATTCAAATGGTATTTCTTATGATTTTTGTAATAAAAATAAGAAAAAGTATAGTTTCAACATTTCTAGGATTCAAAACCATGAAGTCAAATAACTAATAAGAGCACTTCACCATTGAGATAAAGAAGAGAATTGGTAGTATTTGACCTTTTGTATATATATTGACATCTATAATAAATCTTGGTTGTTTCACTCAAACTATTTGGTTTGATTTGGTCATTCAATTCAGTTTTGACAGAATACTGCACACCCCTAAACATCGTATAACCTAATGTCAGGGCGTTTTTATGCTGAGGGATCCTTGAAATGCTGCTGTATAAATTATGTTCATGGAGTTCCAGGGCATAAGGAGTTTCTACTAGGTAGTGCTTTCTGTATTTGCAGCTCATAGAGAAGATAAGATAAGAAGTGACAGGAAAACAAGAAAAAATCCAGTACTAGAATGGTTTTATTGTAGTTGCTTTAAAATTGATTACTATGAAGTGTAAAGTGTAAACCACACAGTTCCTTAAAGAGTGTAAGAGACCAATCATGTGGCTGCCTCATATTGGGCAGTGTACAATTCCTGCGATCGTTTTTCGAATCTTTTCGGTCATGTACCCGCGGTTGCTGCTGCACAAATCACAAGCAATCTGCTAAAACTCATTTATAGCAAATAGGGGACAAAGAAAGAATTATTCAACTTCAAATAGTAATAGATGTGCTTGAAAAAGCATTCAAGCTGTCAAGTGTCAACACCAGTTCTTGAAGAGTTTGAGAATGCTCTGGTGCTAACCTGCAATCTTCTATCTTGAAGAAAAAGAAACTTGTAATCTTCTATTATAGCAACAAAAGTGAAGTACCGATATAGGCGATTCGGAAAAGTGACTATGATTTTTATTATTTGTGTCATTTGTTTTAAAAAAGTTAACAATTCTAAAAATCATTTTTGGAAGAAGCTGAAATTTCTGACTCTCTGTCTGGTAATGGCAGGATTTCTTTGAATTTCTAAACCGGTATATATTTCCATGTCAAGAAATTGAACCTTCATATGATTTAAGAGCTGTATCATCGATATCTATTATTGTTCTCCAGGTTTGAGTTTTTAATGTATTAAGCTCAATTATACTTTCTTTAGAACCATTATTATTTGATTTGCCAGCACATAACACCTCATCATTATTGATATTATAATGGCTTAATCACAAAAAAAAAACCCACTTTTTAGCCCCTTTCCAAATGCACCATGACGTCGCAATTTTGTCAGTTGCACCCTAATTCGCACATTTGGTTTTCAATTCCACTCTCAAATACTAAATTGATTTCTTTTTCATTTGAAAAAAGTTCAAATAAATCATCTATTTTTAACTTTTTATGTGAAAAAGAGTTCAAACAAGTATTTTATAAGGGTTTTTATGAATTTTTCCCGAGTGAAAAAAGTCCAATTTGATTTTGAGAGTGGAATTAAAACCCAAAGGTGCGAATTAGGGTACAACTAATAAAATTGCAACGTCAGGGTGCAATTGAAAAGAGGCTAAAAGGTGAGGGTTTTTTTGGTGATTAAACCTATTATAATCAGTGACTGAAGAACTGGACTGGCTCGATCAACCAGTTGATATTGGGCAATCTGGTCCAACTGGATTGGACCCGAAGAACCAGACTAAACCATCCATCTGGTTTCTTGGTATTGAGCAATTTTGTTTAGAATTTCTTGATATTGGGCCATGAACATACGAGTTAGATCCTTTTTTTAGGTCTAATTACTTAAAAACCACTCATCTTATAACTTTTTTTCTTTTATACCATGACTTAGGAAAATTTTCAACTGTACCCTATTTTCGATTTTTATGTTTCATCTCTATCCTAATGAGTTAAATTGACCTAATTTTTTTTGAAAAAAAAATTAAATTAGTCCCTCATTTTTAACCTATATTCTGATAAAACGTTAATGTTAATCATTTATATATCTTGTTTTTAATATTTTCATCTTTAAATTAATTAAATTATCAGATTTTCTAGTTTTGGGATACAAATGAAACATAAAAATCGAAAATAGGGTATAATTTAAATTTTTTTTAGGTTATGATATAAATGAAAAAAAGTTAAAAGGTGGGGGTGGTTTTTAAGTAATTAGGTCTTTTTTTATAATTTCATTAAACCGGTTGAACTGGGGGAACACTAGCCACACTGGTTCGGCCAATGTTTCAGTTTTAAAACACTGATTATAACCAACTCCACGGAGAGACACCTCGAAAAGTACCATCAGCATTTCGCAATTCTTTACGGGAGGGGGGACATCTCAGATTCCACAAGAACATGCTCCCATAAAAACCAGATCATTACAACGTATATTTTGTCCAAGGACATTTTTCACTATTGCTTTTCCATCAGGATTTGGCAATTCCTTACAGGATGGAGGACATCTCAGATTCCACAAGAACATGCTACTATAAAAACCAGCTCATTATGACATATAAATTGTGTAAGGGTCATATTTCACTATTTCAGGATAACTCGGGTTTTAAACGACATTTCTGATATCACCATTATAGGATGCTAAGGATTGTTGGGGCCAAGTAGTGATAAGGACCAGCTAGTAGAAAAATTTATAAAAGAATCCACAATAGTCTTCTATTACACATACCATTATCTAGTTTAGTAGTATAAAACCAGAATAATTATTAGACATAATGGTTTTGCGACATTGTTTGTGCAACAAACCAATTAGCCGATTGCCATGTCAGAATTTTTAACAATAAAAAAATTAAAAATTCCCTATAATAAATACTATTGTAAAAATAATTTGATACAATCATACAACTTTTACATAAGATAAACATTCATAAATCTATTTCATGGTGCGAGGCCCATTTCTTGTTCTTTTACTATTGATACCGTTGCCTAAAGGTAGCAAGCTACAATTACACTATGTAAAATTAAAATGTGACATATGATGTCATTATTAAATCATTAGTAATTAAAAAGTAACTATATATTAATCATTAATTAATGCGACTTTTATTAATTGGTAGTTATAGTTAATGACAATCACAGGTTACACTTTAAATGGATGGTTTTCACCTAAGAATTTTCTAGTGAATCTTCCTATTTTCATTTTTAAAAAAAAAAAAAAATTGAAACCTGGCCAAGTATTTGGGATTGAAAAATTCCATGTTTTGCATACGCGTTTAAATTGCAAAACAGTCTTGATCGAAAGACTAGATAGTATTTTGTCTAATGTGATGCTGACGCAACTTGAACATGACTGATAATTATATCCTTTGTTTTGTTATTGTTATTTTTATCGATTATCCTATGAAATGTAAATATGGATATAATTTATACTTGGTCATGGATCAGCAAGCTTAATTCATGACTTTTTATAGCAACATGTTGATTATTGAGAAAAAAGAGTTAATTAGGTAGCTGCCTAAATTGAACCAGTCAAGTTTTTGATTGTTCATATATTAAGTCAATTGAACATTTCAAAGTGATGAGTTCAGAAAATTATCATTCATTTCATAATTTCGTTAAGCTTCAGTGGATTATTTTAATATATTTTTTTCCAACATAGCTAATATAAAATTATATAAATTTCACCCAAAAAAGTCATTTCTTTTAAGTTTTGAGAACTAGTTTTTTTTTTTGTAAAACTATTATGTTTTTGAGATTTATTTATTAAAATTATATTATAAATTGTATGGAAAAGGGAAACACAAACATTATCGTTTTTGTTAAAATAATATAATGTATTTTGTGAATTTTTAAAATAAAGTAGAATTAATTTGAAAAAATAATGTAACCTTGCAAAAGACGATATTCCAATTTGAATAAAAAATGCCGCATTGCCAACATTTTTCGACATCATCTTGACCAGATCTTAGAACCTGTTATTGCAATCTTAATAGAGCGAATTGAATTTGGATCTAAATGCTTAAATAATGAGAAATTTGTTTGTGATTAACCTTTAGTGAAGAAAATATAACCAAATAGACACTAATAATCATTTAGTTGAACAATATCTATTACATTACGCTACAAGAGATACTATTTAATTCATTCCGATACCCTAATAATATCATCTTTATTCGTTTTATCCCGATAAGGGGGATGCTCGAACTCAAACTCGAACTGGATTAAACATTAGGTGAAACTAAACTTTCCACATATAACCCTAACTCACAAGCATCTCCACAATTATTCATCTCAAAATTCCTAAAGATCCCTTCTTTAGGATTATACAAATATAATTTCCATCCATCACTTTCCAAAACAATTTCACCATTCTTTGTTAGGCACAATACTTCATTATCAAATCCAGGAAACTTAATTTGAGGAAAATCGAACAATTTAGTCCAAAATGCTTCTCCACCATTGAAATTCAATACTAATCCCTCAAAACATCTTCCTTTGCATTCACAAAACACACACAACTTGCCATTTTCCGGCATCCCCAAACTCACTTTATCCGAACTCGGATCAAAACGTTCCGGTAACGACACAACCTCTTTAAATTTCTCATCGGCCATGTCGAACGAAACAATCACATACACTTTTTTGTTAACATTACTAACTTCTTTCACCTTTAGCCAATATAAAGTTCCATTCCATGCAATTCCTGAAAACCCTGACGACTCCTCAGGAATCGGACCGACATTTTCGATTTCTCTCCACATATTAGTCTTCAATGTATAGAGTTCAACTATGATTTCCCCAGAAAAATAGCTAGCTATTAAAACTCCATAATCATCGGTACCAACGTTATATCCAACTCCATGCAGAAACATACTATAAATCGCGCCTTTAGGGTTCGGAAGCTTTTTACACTCTTCGGTTGTAGGGTTCCACAAGAACATGGTGCCGTGATCATCAAGTAAACAAACCAAACCATCACAAGAACCTATAATTTTGACGTAAAAAGTCGGCGGGCCCTTGACGATTTCAGGGAAACTAACTTTTGTTATTGCATTACTTAAATCACCGTTGCTGAAAGCTTCGAAATCCAAGGATTGAGGAGAAAAAGTTGACAGGAGTAGTCTGACATTGTTGTTGGTCTGTTTGGCTCGTTGAAGGTGGAGCTTGATGAACTGAGGATCGGAGATTATAGAGTTCCAGATTTTGCTAACCTTTTTGAATCGAATTAGAGGCTTAGCAGGTAATCTGGAGAGTATTTCGATTATGAGATCTTCAGGTAATCTAGACATGTTTGGTCTGTAATTGGGAGATTATTGGTTGATTTGAGTTTGGTTTTGGGTAATGGTTAGTGAAAATTAATGTTAATTTATATGCAAGATTAATGTTGGTCATAGATTGGATCTTGTCTTATGTATGACTTTTTCTAGTCTTACTATAAAATTTGACCTTGTCTGCTGTATTTGTAGTTATCTTTACTAATTAAGCAGACGTTGCATTAGCAGTAAAAGACGAAAATTGATTTGAGTGGTCTGTTTATTTTTTACCCGGACTATTAGAGTCTCATTTTGTTAGATGTTAATAACAAAGGCGGATTTTAAACCCACGACTTCTAATACATCTAAAGGCATTTTAACCAAATAGATTGACCTACACTGACATTTGAGTGGTTTGATTAGTACTTTTATAAAAAAAAATATGGTGATTTTAAGTTCGAATTTTCGTATGATCATCTTCACATACATGATCATATTTATGATAAAAAAAAATATAAAAAATATTTATGATGAATATAAAAACAGACTAATTACTTCAAAATATCAAAACTTTGTTTTAATTGTAGCCAATTATTAGACATGTCTAAAAAAGATACATATCAAAATAAGACTAAAAATACATACATATCAAAATTAGATTATAATTGATAAAATTAAGGTTCTATCATAGATGAAAAATTTGTCTGTTCTTTTTTTAAAAATAAATTAAAATAATTAGCTACAATTGAAATGCATTTAGCGGAATGAAATTATAATTGACAAAAAGGTTATGTCATAAATAAAAAATTCGTTATTTTAAGTGATTAGGGTTAAAAAGAATTAATTTTAGTATTATGTAAAACTGAAAGCAGTTAGTAGGCTAGGTAGCACGGAAACGGAAACGGGAAACGGAAACGATACGAAACGGACACGGGGAAACGAAATTTTTTCAAAATAAAGGACACGAAACGTGGGGGAAACGTGTAAATAACAAAAATATAGGGATATATTTATAAAAATATTATTTAAATATTTATGATAATTAACAAAATAATTCATTTTAATATACTAAATATTTAAAATTTTATGAATATATAAAAAATATAATATAATTCAACACAAATAAATATATTTGATGTATTGTGGGAAATGCGAATGTAAAATTTATGGGTAACTAGTTAGATTTTTTTATTTATGGGTAATAATTTTAAATTTGTTTATAAATTTTTAATTTTTATTATTTACAGAAACGGCCGAAACATTTCATACGGGTGTCTAAGAGTTTCCGATTTCCGGAATATTTTCGAAACGAGAAACGCAACTTTGTCGAAGTTTCCGTGCTTTTTAGTTAGTTAATAGCCTTCTATTATGCTAGGAACAAGTCTTGTGATGATAACACTACCCAGTACCCATTAACCCAAAATAATAATAATTTGACCCCGATTAATTTCTGCATGCCATACATAGGAGTGAAGATTAGTTTGATATTTATGTAAACTATAAGTATTATTATTTTACTAATTAAATATCAGTAATACAAGTCCTACTAATACTATCGTGAAATTGTCAATTGCGCAATTATTGACTTGGACCGTAGCTGATATTAAATAGTCGGGATCTACTTCTAATTTTTTAGCATGCCCCACAAATACATATTATGGAAGAAAATGTAATTAATAATCATGTCCTTAGTTTGATATATTTGGAATTAAAAATGTATTTTTATAGTTTAACATTTTTTTTGTTGATTTATACCTTTTTCAGGTATGCTTTTTTTTTTAAAAGGCCTAATAATAAAATAAATCTAAACCTTTATGGATTATTGCAATTTTATTTAAATTTTTTAATTTTTATAATAATAGCCTAATTTCAACTTTTTATTGTAATATTAGCGAAAAAAATTCGATCAATTTAATTGTTTTAGTTTTTAGTTAAGTTTATAAATTAACACTGTAATTAGCAAAATCTATTTTTTAGAATTATAAAATATAACTTATAATATTTTAAAAAAAATCAAAAATAACGCTAAATTCTAATTATAAATTCTTTAATTTTTTCGATGATTGAAGCAAAGAAAAAATGAATCTGAAGTTAAAAATGACCGAAAAAAGTTAAACAAAACTAATAGATATTATATGAAGGTGAAAATTTGAGAAAATTAAATTGAGTGAAAAAAGGGCTAAAATTACAACATAAAATTAGATTATTATTATAAAAATTAAAAAATTTAAATAAAATTACAACATATCATTAATATTTAAATTTAATTTTTTTTTGGCCTTTTAAAAAACACATCTACTTACCTTTTTTCTTTCATATAGTAATATTTTAAATTTAAAAAGAATAGTCAATAACTTGTTTGGACAAATACTTTTCCATGTCAGTTATTTAAACAGGAATGACAATGGGGATTGGGGATGGGACGAAGAGTTTTTTATATGGGGAATTTTTATACCCCATTCATTAATTGTGGTAATGAATCTATTCACGTTTTTATTTTATTCTCATATAACATTTACATATTGATAATAATAAAGATATTTTATAATTAAATTTATATTATAAAAATGAAATTAATGAAACTTATAAACTATAATATTATATAGATTAACATATTATAATAAATTTTAAAATAAAATATAAAAAATCCTCATAGAAAGAGACCAACGCTCCCCCCCTTCCCCTCATCCGTGGATGGAAAATATAGACTTCCTTCTTCTATGTAATCATATGGCTAATTAACAGAAAAAAAATATACTCCATCCGGATAGATATTTATGAATTTGAAAATTTTCATTCCATTGTCATCCCAATTTTTTATTTTGAAGAAGATTCCAAAACTCTCAAATTGAACAAAAAAATTAATTATATTTTAGCTAATAATCACCAATGACTTTTGATTTTTAATGGTCTGATCATTAAACTTTCTGATTTTTAAAAATGATTACTAAATTCCCTGATTTTTGTGGCGGCGCTCACTAGAGCCCCTGAAAACAAACAATCGGCGATTTTTGAACAAATGGTGACGTGGCAGCGACTTTTTAATATTAGATCCAACAAAAATTTGATCTCGTGTCAGCCCATGTGAGGTGTCAGGTGACACTTCACCAAAAATTTCAAAATACCCCTAAACATTCAATTAAAAAATTAACACAACTCAACTGAACCATTCAAATTAAACCTAATTAAACTTAAATAAAACACTTCACCTCTAACCACCACCCTACCATTCTCCAGCCACCACTCTCTGGTCATCACCATCCTTCCGCCGCCGCCTCTATAGCCAGAATTTTTTTTCCAGCCGGCCATCTTCTTCTTCCATCTATTATTCATCAAGAACATATACATCTCGACTTGTTCTTTATAAAGAACAGATGGAAGATGAAGATGGCCACACAAAAATTTGGTCATTGAGGCGGTGGTGGCCGGAGATAGGTGGCAATGGTGGCCGGAGACAGGTGGCCGACGGTTAGGGTTGTAGTTGTCGGGTTTAATTTAATTGGGTTTAGTTTAATTGAGTTTGGATTGGATTTTTTTTTTTAATTGGGGCATTTTAGGTTTTTTAGATTTATGGTGAGGTGTCGCCTGACACCTGACATGGACTGACATAGGATAAGATTTTTGTTGGGTCTGACATTAAAAAGTCGCTGTTACGTCACCATTTTTTCAAAAATCGCCAATTTTTTGGTTGTAGAGGGTTAAATAAGCGCCATCATAAAAATCAGGAGGTTTAGTGATCGTTTTTAAAAACCGGAGGGTTTAGTGATTGAACCCTTAAAAATCAGAGGTCATGGGTGATTATTAGCTATATTTCACTTTTTGCATTTTTGAAGTCTCATGAAATATATCACTTTTGTTTATAAATATATGTTTTTTTTATTTTTAATATTAATGAATTTAATATATAAATTAATGTGTAAAATTATTGAGATACTTGACTATATCATATTTTCAAAAGAAGAGTGATATAAGAGAAGATGCATCTATAATATCTAATGAATATTTGTGATAGCGAAAAAATAACAAACAAACTGTGACCGAGAAAGTATTTATTATAATATAAAATAATTTATATTATATTATATTTATGAAAAATTATAAAAAGATTCGAGTTCAAATTTCCATAGAATTATATCTATATGTAGAAGGTCTAATAACAAAAAAAGGCTATATATTTGAAGAAAAATTTATAAAAATTCAAATCTTAGTCTCTATTCGGTCTTGAAATACAGATTTTCATTTCAAAAAAGTCAAAACTTTTTAAAAGTATTTGTAGCATTGTAAAACATGGGTTTTCGTTTCAAAATGTCAAGTTTGAGGGTGTAAACATTTTTAGAAAAATATTTAAAAACTTTTTTATACTTTTAATTTAATATTTGTTATGTGTGTGGCACACCATGTAGGCGTCATTTTTAGACATTTTTTTTTTGTCATTTGATCTAAATAAAATCATCACATTTATAATAAAAATAAAAAATGAATTTTTTTTGGCGAATAAAAAATAAATGAATTACTCTCTATTGTATAAGTCACCGATCATTGATCCTCCAACAATATGAAAAAAAAAAAAATCAGTGCTTAAATGTTACATCTCAAATAATCATCAGTAATCTTTCAAGAAAAGAAATTTATATTTTTTCCAAAACTAAAAATCTTAGATTCATGAACCTAATTAAAATAGACATGTTGCAAGAATATACAAAATGCAACTTGAAATTTTACTAAACAACAAATTAACGAAATGGTTCTAAGCCTGTTATATATAATGGGAAAATTAATAACTACTAGCAGACTAAATTGGAGATTATACATCAATCAATACTGTCAACAATATCCTCCATTTTTGCAATAAAATTAATTATTTTTACTAAAATTGATCCATGAATTAGAATTCCCAATTAAATAAATAAATACCATATTAGTCTCAAAAAATAATTCATGTTTGTTCTGTCTAATTAATTTGTTCACTATATATAAGATGTTATCTAAGTCTGTCAAGCAAACCATTATTTTTATAATTTACTACTCATAATTATTTTACTTAGAGAAATTTAATACAAAAAATTACTATGGCTAAATCGTTTTCTTCTGCCATCTTCTTGCTTCTCATTGCCATGGCCTTTGTCATTGACATCTCACATGTTAGCCCTTCTTTTTTCGTTTGATTTAGTTTAATTTCTCTGCACATGTTGCTAGATTTTGAACATGATATTTGCTGTATATAATATAATTGTAAAAGTATATTTGATAAATTTTATTTTTATCTAAGTCGGGATTCTTTACGCATATATTTTACTATTTTTGAATTATCAAGTTCACTCATAGGAAAGTGATCCATTATAAATAAGTTTTAATAAAGGATTCTATGTTTCATTCGTTTCATATAAATTGTTTTATCTATTAATTGATAGATTAGTAATGCATAATTATTATTGCTATTGTTATGGCTTTTTTCTAACGTTATTTTTTTACTAATTTTATTATTGCATGAAATTGATATTCATCCAATGATATATAGTAAGTATATATGCAAAATAGTAATATTTGCTTTATGAAAATAACATAACTATAGAAAGCACCTATTATTATTATATATTAAGTAAAAGATTCATATCTATCCACAACTTTAGTCTGTTTGTCAAATATACAGTATTTTAAAAATCGTGTCATATTTCATTATCTTTTTAACCTTTGTCGAATATACCTACAATAAATTTGAATCTGATGTGGCACAAATCTATGTGTATAACATCAATTTTACATGCGTGGTACTATAAATAACATCACTCCACTTTTACTCCAAATCTCAGTCTCCAAATCAATGGAGGGTATATCTGACAAAGGTCGAAAAGATAATATATATGTTGTAATTTTAAAATATGATTATTTGATAAAATGATTAAAGTCGTGATTACATATCAACATTTACTTTGCTACTAATTATTTGACGTTAATATAAAAGACATGCAAGATTTACATGGCTCTTTTTTATTATGTTTATACACTTATTTTCTAATTATATTTACTTTCTTGAGAATCATCATGCACAATAACAAATTGAATAATCTATTTTGTTTTTGTTTTTGCAGGCTGGTCCGGAGGGATCTGTCAAACCTGAACGTAATGATAAATTTATTTATTCAATTCTATAATCATTAAATCATAATAAAAATCATAAATTAATTATTTTTTTCTATTTTTGTTTCATTCAGAATGTGCAGCAGCATGTGATTTTAGATGCTCAGCCACACAACACAAAGGAAATTGCATAGATGGATGCAACAAATGCTGCCAAAAATGTTTGTGTGTTCCATCAGGCACATATGGTCATAAGGAAGAGTGTCCTTGCTATAACAATTGGAAGACCAAGGAAGGAGGTCCTAAATGCCCATGATCCAATTTAATTTAATTTATTGCTAAATAATTAGTTTATTTTTACACATTTTCCTTGTATTTTTCACACATTTAGAGTGAAAACAAAAACAAATTGATCTCTTTAACATTGAATTACCTTCTTTTAATTTTTCTGTTTTTGTTAAAAAAAAAGGTACAGTAACCTAAAAAGGCCAAACGTTCAGCGAAAATATCCATTATGTCCAAAAAATTAAATCGTCTTGATAATGTCCAAATATATGTAATATATCGTTTTAAAAATGGTCAAAGGAAATGTGCTTAGGTGGCGTGTTGGTGCGTGCCACATCGACAAAAACTAAGCCTTAAAAAGAGCAAACGTTTAGCAAAAGTCTCCATAATGTTCAAACGTTTAGTAAAAGTCCACATAACGTCCAAACGTTTAATTATAGTGTCCAGATGTCTAAATGAACGACCAGATGTACATCTTCCGCAATCTTTTACCTCTTGCATTAACGACCAGATATACATCTTTTGCATTATCTCTAAGAATAGAATCAGAGACCCTGGAACCATTAATTATAGCATTACAACATTTACCCCAATCATGAATAGTGCCAATAAAGTCAACTCGTACATTTCCACAGTAATCTTTTTGAAGAGATCCAAATATGCTATTGAACCTAAGGGGTTCAATTAGCATAAGAATTACAGCCAGTATATTAGTACGAGGGTTCTCACTGGCATAACCAACAGCCAAACTCACATTATTTATATATTATCTCTTGAGCTCGTGAATACTAAACATGACATTAAATTTTAATGGAAATGTCTCATCGTAAGACACATTCATATTAATCTTTTTAGAATTAGAAAAAATGCTAATAGGCGTCTCATCCTCCTTTCGGCTTGCCAGTTCCCAATTACACTCCAACCAGGTATTTATACCGCCAATGCAGTAAAGAGAATACCTTAGAATTTTAAACTCCATTTCGAAATCTTCCATTTCCAAATTAATTACAAAATAGTCGAACACTACGTAAACTGTATTCCCATATATTTCTCTCACCGGAGTTGGCTCGACTCCCTTAATCAAACCAATGGATATATTTTCAAACTCTCTTATCCTCTTCATAAATTCAATAAACTCCTCTTCATATCTACTCAACTTCATGGTGAAAACTTCCATTAAAAATGGGTCCACTTCCGCCCCCCGCCCCTGCCACCATAATATGAGAGAAGAATTTTTTTTTCATAAAGTTGCTCTGCAAAACCTAAATGCAAACTCGCAGTAAACTCGAAATACATAACGGAAACTGGAAATGCTTAGGAGGTTAATAGGTATCATGCATGTGCAGAGGCTGTCAGATGAATTTCTTATATGAACAAATGTAGGGTGGCAGCCAATATATAATGAATATTATTTACTTAAATAACTTAAGTTAAATTTTATTTAATAACAAATTTATTTATAAAATTTGTTTAATTTTATTATTTATCCAAATATAGCTAAATAAATCAATCAATTAGAAAAAAATGCAAAGTTCTAATAAAATAACATAAAGTAATATTTTACTATATAAAACATTTATATTCTAGCATTGCATTTTTATGAATTAAATTTCTTAAGGAAAAAAAAAGAACTAAGATACAATAGCATAATACAAAGAATAAAAATTAAATTTTAACTCAATATTAAATGTCAACATGAAGTAATTCAGTGGCATATAGAAATAGGCTATAACTCTTAATAACAAAAGGGATTACAGTTCTAAATTTTTAACTAATAATTAATATTTTTTTTCTGAGAATCTAATAATTAATTATTATATATGCAGCCAATACGGGGATGCTACCTCAGAAAGTTTGCAGGAAAATATTGTTCAAATACTGAAGGTATTAATACTAATGCATATGTAACCTTTTGAAACAAACTCCATAATTCACCAACCTCAAAAAGTTTATAAAACTAATCAAAAGATTATGATAAAATGGGTTATTCTCAGAAGTCAATTATAATAAATTCGGATGATAAAAAAATCAAAGCACAAAGGCTTTTCTTTGCATCATATAGGAATGGTTCCAACACCTACTACCATTAGAGTTGATGTACTCAGTTCTTATAGTTTCAGCTTATGTACCTTTTGTTTGGTTCAATTTGATTCTAAAATTCATTTCATTTGTAAATAAATTTATTTAAAATAAACAACGCTCAATTCTACAAAACTAGTAAATGATTGTCTAATTAAACTAAATACAACTATATTCATTTACAAATGAATTCTACAAAATTTTGTGAATCATTTGAGCATCTTAGTTAGAATTCAAAGCAATCCAATAGAATTTACAGGAGTATTAATTTGAGGAGCCCTCATCAGACATGAGTTCCATTGAAATGTAGATCTTTGAATTTTTTTTTTTTTTTTTTTTCAAAAGAGGCAACTCAGCAGCAGAGAAACCAGTTTAGATGGTAACTCATCAAATAACAACTTAATCATAAGAACCGTCAAAATTAGGCTCACACTGGAGAAGGAAAAAAGAGGAATAAAATAGAGAAAATGAAAAATGTGCAGCTCGAGCTATCCTTATGTTAAATTATGACTAACTATTAATAAAGAAGGAGACGACGGAAAAAATATACAGCACCAAGTTGAAAAGACCTCAACTGCTAACGGTAGCCCATGAATGGGTGTAAGAAGCTGTATTCATACTTTTGAGGGGCCAACAGAATGCAAATCAGATTGCAGTTCCTTGCGCATTTGTTCAACAAGCAGTTTTTCAATGGCCTCCACAAAGCTCACCAAGTTCAATCGCATGTCTATATCCAAGGAGTTCACTGCTTCCTATAAAATTGAAGTTATATAATCAAAAAAGAAACAATATAAAAATGCACGGCCATCATTTTTATCTCAAACTCGAGCTCAACTTTCTGGAAACATAAGCCATATGCATGCATACACCGATGGAAATGTCTCTTACCATCATTAAATGTTCCATTTATCAAAAGTTTTGATTTTAAATTTTGGAATTGTGGTTAGAGGCCTGCATATTTCCCACATGCACGCAAGAGTTTTGGGGTTACAAGAGCATGCATAAATGCAAATTGCATTTGCTGAAAGAAAGTTTAGCTTCCAATTTTGTAACACAACAAACTGAAAACCTTTCAAAACATACACTATATTCATAGAATGAGTTAAAATGTCAATCTATTTGAATAAAAATCTGTATTCTGCTATATTAACATTGAATCTTTTGTTCAAGTCTTTACAAAATCACTCATTGGACTGCATCTGAAATCCCTCGCAGTCATACAGGCAGAGCCAATTTCCTAGGGACATATCAAAGTTTTTAACTAACACTAATTGATTAAGTTTACATGATTTGTAAACTCCAGTAATCTCAAGGCAGATAAGTCCTACGTTGACAATTGCGCAAGGCCTCTTGACGCTATAGAAAATTAAATTCTTCAACCATATCTCAACAAATATGACAAAATCAGTTTCCAATTATATTTGTAGCGAAAACCTTGTAAACTAACAAATTCATTCTCCGGCCCGCTTAAAAGATAAAGACTTGAACAGGTAAGATTACTTCTATTCTCTAAAAAGACAAAATAAAAAAAATGAATGCATACCTCAACTCTGCAGAGAAAGCTTAATGAAATTTCCTTTGTGTGGTGGTCTAAGCTTTTAAGAGTTATCAACTTCACTGGAGATCTTGAAATGGGCCAACCTTGGCATAACTTAATAAAAGCATCAATTCCCCCAACCAAATGAGCTACAATTGTCTCATCTCTATCCAAATACTCTAAGGAGTGCCTGCATTTGAAGCTCGGTCATCTAATTTAAGTGAAATAACAGAATCACCTCATACCACCATGAATCTGTATCATTTTCAGAATGTCAACACCTGAAAATCTTGAACATAACCATCTTACCTTGATTTATTTGCACTCTTCACTACCAATCGTCTCAAGGTGCATTGAATAATTCTATCTTGCACTGTCCTTAGAAACCACGCCAGAGAAAATCTAGTCTCTAATATTGCTGAATCTGAAATTAGTTGTCTGGAATGGCATCACAGAGTACTATATCAAAAAGATATAATGTTTATGGAAATATGTAAATACAGATATAGTTACTCAGTTCACGTCGTAATAAAAGTTGTGTTGATGAGCGCAAATATCTAGAAAGTTACAGCCATTGCTAGTTTTCAAAATTCACATACATGCATAGCTGGAAAACGGATAAACTAGCAAAGGAAGTTTTGCAAAAAAGTGTAAGCAAGAAACCAGCCTCAGCTGATCACAAACTAGCCTCAGCTGATCACAAAGCCATTGCATGAACTGTAACACTACCCTCATATCATGTATTGTAAATCTGTATAAAAAGTATGATTTATGAAATTACAAAAAAGTTTGCCAAAAAAAGGCTCGCATATTACACCCATAAGTTCCCAATCAGCAATCAGCACTTATCAGTACAATTAAGAGTATGATTTACCATCTAACGGAAAATTCAGCAAAAAGCATATTGTTTGACATGTGTATGATTGTGAAAATGCACCTGATGTTAGTCCTAATCCAACATTATCTTTTATCATTAGGTTCAAAAAAATAGCAAGGCTTTCTAAAAAATTATCTTCACTTCTATAAGTTTTAAGTTCAGTTAACAGTGTAAGTATATGAAAGTTTTTCACTTGAAACAAAAGGCATCCAGTAAAAGCAGCCAAAGAGATGTTTAAGTTCAATAATTTCCCCTAAAATATGGGAAAGGTGGTCCCTCAGAACCAAAAGGAAAAAGGAAGAAGGGGAATAATAAAAGAAAGTGCAACATAAACTTAAAATGGGAATATACTGAACCAAACCTAAAGGATTTAGCAGCATCAATAATATCAGCTATGTAGATGTCATTTGGAAACATCTGCATAAAACCGACAGCAGGTCAGACAGTCGTCCCCAAAACCCATCAAACAGTAATAAAAACAGAGCAGAAGAAGGTAGTAGTACCTCAACATTCCTAAGCTCCATACTTTCACTTACTACTTCTATTAGAAATTCATGAATTACTTCAGATGGCTCAGCATCTTCAATCTTATGCTGGCACATTAAATCTTCAAATTTTGGTAGATATGTCTGCAATGACAATCTAATATAACTGCCATCAAATTCAATGACTTTTAGACCCGAAAATGCCTCTTCAATCTGCTCTACAGCATCAACCCTGAAAACATGATTTTACAATCATTTAAGAAACTCAAGCACAAGATATTAGCTATGCAAGTGCAACTAAGAAAAAGGGTAAAACCAACGAGTTACATTTTAAAGATGGAATCGGATTCGTGTAAGGACTTCAAAACTATTTTGCTTTTCTCAATCTCATCATCAAGCTTTAGAATCTGCAAGGTGTGGCAACAGTCTCATAAATTTGGATGCATGAGCAGGATCTCTGAACCAACTCCAAAAATAGGTCAGACTTTACTATTTAAAAATTACAGCACACAGAACTACTACAGTTCACCACAAATTCAATGTACATCATAACGAAGAGTCAATACTATAATGCATTAAGATTATCAGAAACAAGGAAACACATGCACCATAGTGGTAACATGATCATCGTAGAGAAAACAGTTACCAATTCCTGCCTACATGCATACATTCAATCCTAAATATAGTGCAACGCCCTCAAGAAAATTATATAAATGTGAATTATCCATCGATGGAATTGAAAGAAGTAGGCCCAGAACAAAAACAACAGCTAATTGAGGCCATGTTATGAACCTCAAATCCATAGTCTTCAGTTGTATGTGCTGAAGAAAGATCCTCTCTGCAAGCATGCTGTCCATCTGTCTCCATATCCTATCAAACATAGCACAAATTAGATTGCCACCAAATGATGCATCTGTCACATAAAACTCAGAATGAAGTAGTTCTTCCCTATAAGATAAAACATTTTCATACATGCATTTCCATGCTACATTTGATAGTACAGGCAGTTAAGGCCCATCATTAGGAGCAAAACAAATACCAGAATCTAATTTGCAACAGGTAAAAATGTTTGATTATCTAAGGGCAGCCACTTCTTACATAACCACTGAGGGCTGGGTGGATTCTTGTAAGAGCTCCCTCCCAGAGTGCCAATGGAATGCAAAGACAACAGGGAAATGGGAAGAATGCCAATCTAGAGGCTAACAACCATAAAATAGTTTCCTTCTATGAAATCATGAAAAGGCATACCTTAAGAGTCAAATAAAAAATATCAATCTAAATCCAAACCTACTGAACTGACATTAAGCATACAAATATAAGATTTGTTCATATATTAATTTTGAGACGAGTAGGCTTGAAGAATCACAAAAAACTCGGGCAACCTTTGTTTAAAACCACAAACACCTTGACTAAACAGATCAGAAACCAACCTCTGCTGATATAAAATCCAATGAACTCTTCAATAATTCAATATCACCCTCCAACCTATTATAATCTGGAAACACACATCCAAAACATACGTCAATACAAAGATATGCAACAATAGTGAACAAATTATATAACAAAGAAATTACAAATGTTTCAATGACCTTCCACTTGGTTTCTAGCAAGAGCCTCAATTTCATTACAGATCTTAGAAGTCTCAGCCTCCGTCGCAACAAGCTCGTCTTTTAATTGGCTCATAAATACATCTATACACAAAAATTAAAAAAAAAACATATTTAACTGTTTCTTAAGCTAAAAATATAAAAACATATACCAAGACGAAGAAAACTTGCTTAAATCATCAATCCCTAAGAAGCTGAAATCAGAACAGTCATTAATAATCTGCTGCACTTTGCTCTGCATAATTGAAAGAAATAAATTACGGAACTGTAGAATTGAGAAAAATCAACAGTAAGAAACCTCAATATCCAGTGATAAAAAACAAAATTGGAGGTTAAAAAGTGTAATTTACCTCAATTTGAAGAGCGGAATCTTTGAGAAGTAGGTCAGAATGTGAATCAGTATCTTCATAGAAATTAGTTTGAATTTGTTCTTCGAGTTCTCTTAATCCGCTGTAATCAGTTAGAATAATTAAAAAGAAAGAACAATAAAAAGTAATTAAAATAAAATTAAGCAGAAATAAAAAGAGACCGGCGAATGGCGTGGAGGTCAATGGAAGAATTATCTTCCATTTCGACTGTCACCGGAAGTTCACCGGAAGCTTTTTGCTTTCTTCAGTCTCCCGCTCAATAACAATACCAAACCGGCAAAGAAAAAACAACTGAAAAATTTAAAAGAAAAATAAAGATTGACGGATTTTAACTTGGAAGAGGATAATTTGGGAATTATAGTGATTAGTTGGGCTTTATATGGGCCGTACACTTCTATGGGCTTGACCATCCATATGTATATAGATGTTAGGGAAATTTAGTGTTTACATAAATACAAAAAACACAAAAAAATTACAAAAATTATTATCTTATAGTTTTTATCTTTATACAAAAATGGGGATTTAAATCTATTTAACTCGATCCTATATAGCAAATTCAAATTTGGACCGACTCGGTCTATTTACATCCATAATCACTAACCATAAACATAGGCCTAGATGGTCTATGTGTGTCATTAAATAAATATGTACATAAATAATAAAAAAATGTTGTATAAAATGACTAGTAACCTTATTAAAATGAATATGTCTAGATAATTTTTTAAAAAGGATAAAACATTAAAATTTGTAGGGCACTAAATCTTATTTTGAGTGATATATCGAACAAAGGATTAATTTACCCCATCAACTTGACACGAAATAATGAAAGAGTTATTTTAGAGGTTTTTGGATCAAATTAATCTGCAATTTGTGTTTTGTATTAAAAACATTCAAAAAAAGTGGAAATATCACCCCTTTAAACTATGTAAAACCATATCAATTTATCCCTTTATTTTTACCGGAGACCACTTCATTCCACCGCCAATCGCCACACCCACCGAAAAGCGTTGCCAGCTGAATATTTTTTCCATCGGAATTTGTTTTGGATACAAAAGCAGACCTATATCGGACTAGACCCATGAAGCAGACGCAGATGGGTCTGTTTTTCATTGGAGCAGTCCCATCATCTGGGCCTGTTGGAGTAGCCCAAAAATATTATGGCACTGGAATTCTTTTTCCAGTGGCAGTGGCAGATATGTGGTATGAAGCGCTAAACAAACTATAAAAAATCCCTAAATTTGTAAAAAGAATTGATTTTTTCATATTTTAATTAAAAAATATTAAGAATTATTTTATATTTTTACCAATTTTTTCGTGGAAAGTGTGTTTCAATCACTGATTGAGAGTGGGCGAGGATGACAGAGGGGCTTTTTTGATGCATTTTGACATAGTTACAGGTTTTTCTAAAAACTTTTAAAATGACTTTTTTGGTATTTCGTGACAAGTTAAGGGTGCGAAATGACCCTTTGTTCTTGGATTATAATTTCAAAAACTTTTTATTCTAAACGACACAGTATTAATGTGGATTCCAAACAGAACAAGACAAGCAAAGAGAGATTCAAAAAAAAGGTGAAAACACAGAGAAAAAAAGTCTTGAAAAGGCAATCAAAATCGGCGGCACGAAAAGATACCAGAAATCGACAATATTTTTCTCTTTTAGAAATACTAAAAAGTTAGCTTTATTATAATAATGATTAATAATCAGATTTTCAAACCCAAAATTTTTATAGAAAATATGATTTTATTTCCAAATAAAACCCTCTAATTAACTTTATTCTATGTATTATATTAAATAAATTTAAAGATGAAATTGCACACTAATTTTTCCATTAACACCAACAACAATAAATTCCATTCTTCACTAACCCTTCTTCTTCCTCTCCCATACCCACTTCCCCAATTCATCAAACTTTCATTTCTCTCCACAGGTATGGTAGCTCCACTATTTTGTTTAGTGATTATTTAAATTAGTTTTTTTTTTAAATTATGGCTGAATGATTAGCATAAACCATTTAGTAATCTGTTTTTGTATATTTTTTTATTTTAGTTCAAAAATTGGAAAATGATTGCTTAACTTTTCATGGGGGATTAATGGTTTTGGGAAAAGTGATGCAATTTATTTTTGTATTATTTGTTGTAAATTTGCATGTTGTGCACAATTTTGTTTTTTGTTCCTTTTTGACTTAGTTTTAGTTTCATTAACTTATAATGCAGATGTACACATTGTGTATCTATGTTGGGATATTGAAAGTTTTAATCTTTTTTGGTTTTCAGTTTTGGGTTTATGCTGTTCTATGAGAACTTAGCTTGCTTTTTTCATTTCCTTGGTAATTTATGTTTGTGTTGTTGTTTTATATAGTGGTTGTATGTGGAATAATTGCAGTTACTTATTTGGTGGGTTTATGCAGTTTCATAATCTTTCATTTGGGTGTTTTATAGACCTATTTTTGCATGGATTCATGGGGATTAAATTATCTAGAAGGGGGCTTAACAATGACGAATTCGCAAGGAAGAAGAGGGTTGGATTTAGACTTGGATCTTAACTATCCTCTACCTCCTCAAATGAGGGCACTTGATTTATCACTTGCGTTGTCCAGTCATAATACTAGTCATTCTCGACATATTCAAGCTACAAATGCTGCGGTCGAGGCTCTCGATGATGACGAAGTTGCTATAATTTCTCCAAGGACATTTGCTGAGGTATGCGTTTTGTTGTGTGTGCCATATGTGGTCATTGTTGTATTTTTCAGTTATATCGATTTAATGTTCCGATTTACTGTTCTTTTGAGCTTATCTTATTGTCATGGTGTTACTTTGTTTTAGGCCAGAGAAACTTCGGAAAGAAACCATACTCATGGAAAGCATGCTACTGGGATTCCTAGGGGAAGCTCAGGTAATCGGCATTTTTGTTCTCTGTCTGTCGAGATTGTTTGCTGATTTTTTTTTTAATGTGGTTTTAAACCTTTATGAAATGATACTTTTGTAGCCACTTCTCATTGTAAACAATGCTTTGAGGTTGAGATCCATTATGTTATATGTATGTTTTTTTTATGATATGAATCACGATATATGTAGCCTACCGTGTTTTATATTTCTTAAATAATCTAGTTATTCAGGAATTGAAATATTGCTTGTGTGAGGAGGGTACTCTTATGTTAAGTAATGTTCTCAGTGTGAACACCAAATAGTTGCTCTCTTATTATTTTTATCACAATCATTGCTGCTGTTGCTTATAAATAGCCCAGGCTTAAGTGTTAAAAATAGAGTTACTTGTGATTTTGCTTTATAGGTAAAACCTTACGCATGTCATTGCTTATCTGATTCATGCTGATGGTTTTATTGGATGAAGTCTTTTCATTCTTAAAATGGCTTTTAACATAGTACCCATATCGATATGTGCACTTGTTGTTGCATGAAGCTGCCATTTCTCTATAAAAGCCCCCTTTTCAAACTGTGTCAAATGCATGCTTACTACTATTAACATATGCATCACAGAGTTTTTAGGTTTTATTGTTGCTTTTTGTTTTGTTTTAATACTCATGCTGAAAGTAAGAATAGCATACCACCCGAAAGATAGTTTTGTGCTTTATTTTGCAGTTATTCATTTCGCTACAATATGAACTAATTTCTTCTTTGAGCAAGCTTTTATTCCATGCTCAAGCTTTTTGTAATGAAAAACGTCCCGTTTGCCCTTTTAGATTTGGAAATGGTATATGGTTTCTATATATTGTTTCTGATGGACGTTGTAATTAACAGCTGCGGACACCTTGTGCACCAACTGCAAAGCAAGAATGCCCAATGAGCGCCAGCCATACTTGAAACCAGGAACGAGCGACAAGAAGGTCTGGATAACATTTTCCTCAGTTACTATGTTCTCCTTACTGGATCTTGTTGTTTCTTTGCCTTTTATTTGTTGGCATGCTATATCTTTGTTATTACATTGCTTCTTGATGCATTGAACACACCTATTATATCAGTAATCACTCCAAACATTACTACCTTCCTATCTATTGAATCAGTCTAATCGATTTGTGGATTTTTTTAAGGTAAAATATAGATTGAATACCGTTTGTTCTTTTCTCTCCTTTTTACTTTTAATCACCTATGTAAATGGATTCATAAGTATTGCTGCATTTTCTAAAAAATTTATTCATAAGCATTGATGCATTATTAGTACTCTGCTTTTGTGCTTCGTAGTTTGGGTCCATATTTCAGTCTGGTAGAACTTTCAGCAAAGTTCTCTCTTGGTTTAGGGCAGTGAATGGTTATAACAGTTTTTACAGCCACTAAAACGCTTTCATTTTTCCATTGCAGGAACGGACTATTTCCGTGATTCAAGAATCACCTCAGCCTGTCGCATTGCATGAGGAATCTATCTTTAGCTGTCCAGTATGCATGGGCTCTTTAATAGAACCGACGTCAACAAGGTGCGGCCACATCTTCTGCAAGGAGTGCCTTCAGCGATCGCTAAAATCGTTACAGAACAAATGTCCGACCTGCAGACAAAAAGTCGGAAAGCGAGGCATCTTTAGGGTTTATCTTCCCTCAATCAATTAAATGAAATTTGAGTTCGCGAGCTGGTAAAGCCCTCGCATTACCTAGGCATTATTTAGGTGGATATCACCTTTTCGGGTAGATACCTGCCTCCAGTGAATTAGCTGATAGTCTGGCTGACCGATGAGATCTAGTTCTAGTTCTATTTTTAGGCAAGTCATGCCTTTGTATGAATGAAGATGGGGCACATAGGAGCCAGGAAAAATTTCTTTTGATTTAAAAAGTTAATTTATCTCATTCCCTTGATTAGTTGATTAAAGTGTTGTACCAATTTTGATCATGGTATCATGTACATAATTTGATTGATTGATTAATGAGTATAATAGAATCAGCCCATGCAATTCATTATGCTCAATAGGCTATTTGTTGGTCATATTATTAATAAGTGTTCATTTTGATCTTTCAATTTGGGATGAAAGATAAAAGAGCAAGTTTGTGGTTCTGAATTGTTTTTAAAAGTCGAGTTTCCATGTTGTTAAACCAAGATGTAATTGATCTTATCAAATTTAGGATTTGTTTTTCGAAGACACGTACAAAATTCAAATTACTTAATTGCTCCATTAAACCATTGCACTTGTCAACAAGAATATTAGTGCCCGGCGGCTATAGAGGAGACATCCAACGCATACGCATCGGACTCGATAATGACTCCATCCAAATCTTTCAACCAGCTAAGTGCTTCTTTTATAGCAATTAATTCAGCAACCCTGGGAAAACAAGAACCCTGAAGCAGCAAATTCTGAGCTTGCAACAACCGACCTCCACCGTCTCTGACCACACACGCAACACCAATGCTGTTTCCATCTTAAAAGATCGCAGCGTCAACATTTGCCCTAACTCAGTCCATCAGCGGCTTGGACCAAATAGAGACTCCTAATCTGCTCAACCTCATATTCATGCTCCTGTCCGTACCACTTTGAGCTAACTGTCATGCAGCAAGCTCGCAGTTGAGTAACATGCTTCAATGCTGGCATAGTGTTTAATCAAATTGAGTCAGAATATTATCAATTGAGTTCATCTGAATTGTAAAATTTGAAACTTGAAGTGCAAGTTTATTTTAAAATTCAAGCTCAAATGCGATAAAACAATTGAGATTTAAATTCTGCTCAATTTAATTATTTATTTAAAAACTAAACGAGTATTTTGACTTTTAAACTCAGTTTCAACAATTGAAAATAGTCCAATCTCGAATTCAATGTTGGTACGTTTCAAATCAATATTGAATAGTTTATGAATGAGTTACACCCCCCAAAAATGCCCAAATATATGCTTCATCGTAACGTCCTATATTGACAAAATGGATCATTGATACCCTAACATGAATTGCGCATATGAAATAACCAACAATTTTACCTCAGAGTTCGAAAAAAAAATAACTCAACTATTAGCAAGAACATGTTAGTAACTACAATTTCTTCAAAACTTTTGAAGCTATTATACAAGGGTCAGCTAAATAATTAAGTCGATAGCACATTGAGGAAGCCATTGCAGGATAAGCCGGATGTTGTTCTTGCCACCTATCCATGGAACTGAAAAACCAGCACAATGCCATTTTTCAAATTCCTAATGCTTCCATCTTCCCATTTTCATTGTTGTCATCTTCCTTTTCTTGTGGGCACGGTGTTTTGATGCAAGTCGTAGCTTCCGCTTGGCATTCCGCATGGGGTTAACGACAGCCATGACTTTTTCATCTTTCTTCCTCTTGTCTCTCTTCACCTTAATAATCTTTCGTATCTCGCTATAAACTTGCACAAAATTTTGAATGCCTAAACTGTTCCGCATACTTTCGCAAACCTCTTGAGCTAGTTGCTTTATATCATCTGCAAAAAAATGTCAATCAGTTCATGTTAGCAGTCAATTGTATACAGAGAGTTGAGTTTTAACTTGATAAGTTCAAGTAGAAACAATAATGATAGTACCCGAACTAATGAATGAGCTATAGCTCAAATAGTATGTGCACTAGACAGATTTCTGCTAAGGTCAAAAATTTCCCCTCGCTGATGATAAAAAATTAATGATAGTATCTGAAACATCAGCCTAAACTTTTATAATAGTGCATCCACTTGATGCCTGTTGGGCTAAATTGCATTTGCATAGCTTGGATAAGAAAGCCTTACTTAGGTGCAACAAAAGAACCAAAACAAGTAAATGTACCAAGCCGATAAATTCAGTTCAGTTAGGTTTGAGATTCAGATTGTAAAAAAATGGGTTTTCAGTTTGATAAAACTTAAATTCACTTTTGGAACGAAGTACAAAACGAAAAAGCCCAACTGGGCTGATTGGGTTTCGCAATATTTGATAGCCTTGTATTTCAATTTGATTTGATTTATAAAATTAAATTTCAGTTTAGTTTATTTGGTTTGGTTTGGTTTGAACCAAATGCACACACCTACTAACATGCATACAAACAATTTCAAAAGGCCGCATGGTAACAATTTATAGTAGAGATATTACATGTCAATACATAAAAGGCAACTGATTCATCTACGTGAAAAGAAAACGGAAACAACACAACAGAAGGAATAACAAACTGACCAGGGATGACTTTGCCAGCAAATCCTTCACATACTTTATACAACGGCAGCAACATGTCAAATGTATAAGGCTGTAACTCATCCTGGCTTATTTGCAAGGAGATCTTTCTGAAACTATTGAAAACGATTCTCATCTGCACGCAGATATTCAAACGTTTTATGACTAACCATATAAGCTAGAAAAAAAAAATCACTGCATTTTTGAAGCCATAACATGAAACCGATAGAAAGAACATCCACAAAATTATTAATCAGATGCAACAGCACTCTAACTAACCTGTAAAGCCTCCATTTGAAGAGCTATTTTCCCCATCTCTTTAATTAGATTTGAGACGAGAAGATGTTGAAGATTCTCAGGCTGCTCTTGATCACGTATGCCAGAGATAACATTTAAAAACGCACCTTTTCCTTTTCTTGATTCGAGCATTTGAAAAGCTTTAAAAAAAAGGCTCTGTTCATGCGATCCAAGACTGGACCAGAACAAATGTGGATCTGGACAGTTTACTTTTCCCATCAACAAATGGATAGAACAAACTGAGAAAACGAGATTCTGTGTTATCAGGTTTTCAGCAGCATCATCAATAACTTGTATTCTCAACTGACAGCAGAGAGAAGCAGCTACTGTAAAAAGCCTATGCGGTTTCATAAGAAGAAAATGTTCCAACGAATTTTCATGATTTTCCTTGCTGGCCTCAGTTGCAGTTGAAAAGTAAAAAGCCACAAGGCGACTTGAAATGTTCCGCAACCATGGATGTGGGTGCAAAAGAACCTTGCTTACTGCGTCCCATATATCCTAACATAAGAGAAAAAAACAAAAAAAGGAAAGAATGATAAGTACAAAGATAGAGAAGGAAGGGAGTGGAGAAACACCCACAATCATTGCCATAAGAGATAATCTGTCTCTATATCTTCCAATTTTCTACGGGTGTGTTTAAATTTATAAATATCTTTAAAATATGTGATAAATAAGCTCTTGATTGTGGAAGGTATGTAACTGAATACAAATTTATGTCATACTTCTAGTAAAAACTCGACCACCCATACCTCCATATCCTTTTTGAGGCTAAGATCTTGAAACTGATGCAGAATCTTCTCCACCAAAACTAATGAATAATATGCTTCTTTCCAGAGAGGAACTTCATCAGAAGAATCTTGATATGTCCTATCAGAAACAACAAGAGCCGCAGCCTGTAAAATAGTTCTACTGACCGGCAATATGCTGCTGATATGCTTTTGAAAGCTTTTAGTCATGGCCTCAACCAGTAATCCCATGGCCTGTATGGACAAAATTGGAGGTCTCTAGATAATCAAACATAAGGTGACAAACAATCCAAAAAGAAGTCCAAATATCAAATAGCCTCATCACACCTAAAACTACAATGCCATAGCTCAGGGAAGATGAAAATAATTATGAAAGAGAAGAATAATGCTAAAACACTAAACATTACGTCCTATTAGTTAATTGTATTTTAAGTAGTTCTTGAACTTTAAATTCTTCTAGCTGGGACTAATCAATTGTAAAGATCAGCACCCAAATGATAAAGATGTATTCTTTTGTTCATCTTTCCTCAAAGACAATTAAGCCTCAAGATGAATTATAAGCAACGAGTTGCAAGGAAATTTCCTTCAGTTATTTTCCTCTTTCTGAATTTTATGTCATTTACATCCGTTCATTACTTCAATTTCAATAAACGTGTTCTTCGACTTGGAGCTCAAATTTAACCCAAATTAAATGACTTTGCCTATCATGTTGTTTCGTTTCACATTTGAATAAGAAAAAGGATGTACATTGTCATCTGGACGTGAAGAAGGACAGATAAAGATGGGAAGACAAAGTGAAACTAATGATTTATGTTCAATTATTTGTAGATTACACTCAATATTTATGCATAAATTGAGATGCATTTGATCAATGTCGGGAGTCTTTCTTGGTTTGCATTTGTTCAAAGAGTCCATGATTTCTGGTTGCAAACTCATAGTATTCCGTCAAAAAATTAAATATCATGCCATTAGTTGTTTTTTAAACTTTCTTTATTTCTGTTAAGTACATAAATATTTAGTTCACAAATATAAGTATGGGAACTACTTAAAATACAATTGAACATATACGGATCCAATGCCAAAAAGTGGAAAATTCAAGGCCAAAGAGAAAGCACTTTGCCTACTTTCTACTTGACATTGCATCCTTTGAGCAAATGCATCCTTCCAAATATGATTTGTATATTAGAACCTCATGTTCTCATATGCAATCAAACACTGCACTGCACCAAATTGATAAATACAGTTTGTGCATGCTTATCCAGATATGTTTTAGGAAATTTGATTATAATTTGCTCATCCACAAAGCCAACTCAATGCTTTGTGCTTTATTTTCATAACTTTCGGGTAAACAGACCATGACTGTTAGATATGAGAGCCAGCTGAGACATATTGTCCCACAATACTTAAATTCTTCTTCTTATATAGTAGACCCTATTTTTTCCATTTGTAGAATGTGTAGCATTTTACCCTCCTCGTCCTTGAAACCAGACCAGAATATGCAAGTTATATGGTACACTTACAACACTAATAAATCATGTGTTTAAGAAATTTTACCTGAGCACCTATGCTCTGCAATTTCCGCTTCTCATCTACATACCAAGATAGACTAACATCAAGCATGAAATCCAGTAGATGGGGACTCACTCGTCCAATCAGAAGCTTTATAACTGTGCCAGTCATAGCACGAACTTTATTATCACTGTCATTCACCAAACATTGCACCAAATGGATAAATATTGTTTGTGAATGCTTATCCAGAAAGTTTTTGGGAAATTTGATAATAATTGCATGGAGCATTTCAAGCACTGCTTCTCTTCCAGTTGAATGCTCATAACTGCATAGCAATTCAGTGCATTAGGTGTAGACAGAGAGAGAAAATCGAGATGAAAAAAGAAGTGTTAAACTAGTACACATACCTTAAGTTCTTGAGCAGAAAATCTAAATGTTGCTGTAAATATGTTCCTGAAAGATGATAATCAAGCAAGAATTGCAATGAAATTTGACTGCATTTCTTACGAATTACATCCACTTGACTTCTAACCATTAATTCTCCAACCCGAATCATAAGGTCATATATCTCAGGAACAACCAGTTTGCGACTAACAACTGCTTTTAAAAGTGAGAGGGCAACAGGAGAAGGGTTGCTCTCAAGGTCAACAAAAAGAGGAAACTGAATTAATAAATATAGTTGATCAGAGGAAAAGGTAATTTTAGTACTTCGCAGGAGCACAGTTAACAATTTTAGACATGATTGCATCAGAGAATTGTTGGCGTTAGCAGAACTCTGGGCAATATCCAACAATGTAACCTTTATCTTATCAGCTTGTGAAGCAAGTGATGGCAGAGGTAGCCTTAGCAACGGAGTAAGGCATCTGAAGGAAGTAGATATAATATCTTCATACCTAGAACTCAAACAGTTGCCAAGCAGTTTAACAAAAGGATCCAACGCCGAGAGAAGTTCTTCATTTTCTTTATCCAATTTGACAGTCTTCATTCGATTATGAAATAACCCAAGAGCAAAAACAGTAACCAGACTTGCGCACCCAGATTTAGTTCCAACAACTTGGGCTGAAGAAACGGTTTTCTTACGCACATCATGTCTAGTGTTAGGCGTCAACTCTGTACCAGAAGAATCTTGCTGGCCATTCTCTGCTTTGAGTCCATCTTCAACAAAACCATATATAAAAATAAATAGATCTGTCTGATCAACAGATGGATTACATTCAATACCAGCTGCTATGTGATTTAACATACTTTCTAATTTGGTTTTCACTTTTGGCGTCAGATGCTTCTCCATATGAGCTTTAACTGGTAAAAGAAGTTTCAAGCTATGAGTTTTGAATGTTATGCTTTGGGCAATTATTTTCAGGGTTTCAAATGACTTCAGCTTCCTAGTTTCTTTCATTTTAGAAGCTATCTTATCCACTTCTTTCTCCTCAGCAACATCTCCAAGAATATCGTTCTCGACTACAAAAAGGAGATCTTCCAAACAGTAATCCAATTTCCCGCAAATGGGATTTGAAAGGAATTTTGACAAGATAAAATTTAATGTATACCCCAATACATGGAGTTCATACCCTCGTTTCAAGGTAGCTCGCAAAACCCCAACTACAAACTTCAAGTATTCCAGTCCAAGCTCCTTTAAACAAGCAGCCAAAGCAAGCCTAGCTTCATCACGGATGCTTTCCATCCGATTTTTTAAATGGTTTGCAATTCGATGCATGATACTCGGAAGTTGTGCGTCCATTATGTCTCCAGGAAGTAACTTCAACACTTTCAGTACAGCCACATTAACATTAACATTAACATTAACCTTATCAAAGTGATTATCCAGCAGCTTCTTCATCATTGGCAGCAAAGTTTTATGAAGGCATGTCTGTATCTCAGCAGCTATAGTAGAATTACTACTATGCTTGCATCCTGTCCCTGTGCTGTCATTCCCCAGAGTGTTCTCCAAGGAATCTACATCTCCTTGACTGGAACAACTCTGTGCAAAATGGAACTTATCCAACAAAGAGCAAACTAGCCGTACTAAGACCTTCTGCTTGTCCTGATTCATCTTCATCTCATGGAAGGATCTAAGTAATAATGCATAATACGACTTCCACTTCATTAAAGAGGCAATTGAGGAAAGAGCTTCAATGCAAGCACTTTTAATGTATTCTCCCTTTCCACCTTGTACATCTAAGAGCATTTTGAAAAAGAATGGAACGAACACTTTATGCATGAGGCCCTGGAGATTAATGATAGTTTTGTGAGTTTGAGTTGCATTATAAAGTAAATTAAAATATATTATTGAAGTAACAGCATAAAGAGGAGTAGAATGATAGCTAAAATATAATTACCTCTGACATGTTACTTTTATTGATAACATTACTAAAGCGTGCAAGTGCCTTTGCCCTCCTATGCTTCTGCAAACACAAAATATGCAGGAAGACTCGCAACAGTAAACAGAAGTACGTTGACATGCATAATACCAATGATATAGAAGTGCGTTGGCATGCATAATAACTATGACAAACAACTAGCAATTGACGGCCAAAATAATCTCCCATAGTATTATTAGAACAAAAAGAGCAACTCTGGCAGTGACAACACTTGCCATCTTACATCATAATATACATATGCATGAAAAGCTAGAAAAATCAGGCACAAAACTTTACCTGCAAATGAATAATATTGTAGAAAAAATCTTGCTCGGCGTCTGTAGAACATAGTGCTTTTAAGGAATTGAGATTTTCCATTTCTGGGAGTTTTAACACCATATCTCGTAGTAATTCAATCCATTCCTGAAATCACGTACAATCAACTATAAGCATAAAGAACATGACAGCTCCATGAAGTTTTTCCTGTAAGATTTATCCATTTTTATTTACTACACTTGTTTGCATTTTAAAAAATCGTTAAAACACAAATTATTGGTGACTAATGCATTTAGAACAATTATCTTAACCAGCTATCCAAAACTAAATAATTCACATAGTACTGTGTCGATACCTTCCTTGATGAACTTCCTTCCTTCAGAGCACTCCCCGTGTGCTTCAAAAGAAACTTATTAATCATGCGCTGAATGCATGCTTTTGTCCAAGTATTTTTGCCATCTGCTGTAATCACTGGATTTGGTACAGATTCACTCCTAAACTCTCCACCAAGTACCGAGGCCGAAAATTCAACAAAAGAAAGCAATGACCTATAAGCACTCTGCCTTAGAATTAACTCATCTGACGACATATCATACACGCAATGTGACAAGACAGCTAATGCATGTTCTTCTTGGACAGAATAGAATAACCCAGCATCAATCTTTTCATAAGCATTGACTATGGTGTCATAATCGAGGCCCCCCATTTCTATTGCAGAAGTTGCATTCAATTCATGAAGAAGTTTCGCCTGCATCAAAACCAACATCGATGAAAATTGTCTTCTGCTTAAATTCAGAAATTGAATAACAAAAAGTAGCACCCGTGTAGAGAATGTAATACCACAAAAAGTACAGATGGATCAGTTTTAGCAAGGGCATCAAGCAAATCACAAATATTCAACCGCATATCCAATTCAGCAGAAATAAGTAGTGGAGAGATAGCATTAAGAGTTTTATGAGAGCTTTCATTTCCTAGGAGTGGTATAATGTCTCGAATGATTTGCAAGCACTCAACACATACACCTGTAAAGAAAATTGATATATGTCAGATCTCAAGGTGGAAGTTAAACAATACAAAACCCAAACCAAAGAAAGAATATGCTCTCACCGGGATCTTTAGATCTTTTTGCCAACAATGAAAGCAAGATATCCAGAAATCTCTCTGACTGCAATTTATCTTGTATATACTTTGACAACAATTTGAATATTCTAACATGCGTCTCCTCGGGATATTTGCCAAATTTCCTGGTACAACAGACGTAATAGAGAGCTTACTAAATTAAGCTCATTTAAAATGCAAAAGTTACAACCATGCTATCAGTAAGTACCATAAACACCCACTCAAAACTTCAACAGCAAGCAGCTGCATATATAAAAATCCAATGTCCAACCTACTGCTAAGGCTTATCTATGTTGTGTGATTAAATCCCAAGTCGGCAAGAAGGCGGAGGAGGGTTGTCTCGTAAAGAAAAGCAAGAGCCATAGCCGAAAGCAACAAAAAAACTATGAACATATGGGAATGTGCTGATATACTGTCTGAAGGAACATTTTCTATTGCTCTTGTCTCTACTAAGAAACTTTTCCCCTCAAAAGCATATTATCATATTTGGAACAAATCTACCACTCCACTTATAATCTTATCTCTACTTATAAACTATTCCAAAATATTCAAAAGGATCATTAAAAGGGGAAACTGTAATCAACTATATATGGGCCCACAGTGAATAGTTTTGAGAAACTAAATGAGAAAAGAAAAGCAAAATGTGCACTTCCTTTGTTACACAATCAACTCTTGTATGAGCTATAAAGAGGAAAGAAATTAAATGGAGTTTCGCGATCAGAAAAATCACACAAGTGGTATTAATTTCCGCCAATGCATTTGCCTATTCCACCAAAGACCATATTTCTTCCTGATCTCCTCTAATTCAGGATCCTATAACTACCGCTATAACCTATTCTAGCAGAATCCAAAACATAGGTGAAGAATAGAACTCATTATTCCCCGATAGAATGTAGAAACAAGAGAATAGACCTTTAGTATTGCGGAGTGCCAAAAGATTGAGTCACTTTTTATTTTGAATAAAGTGTACACTTCAAACAAATAATAGAACTAGAGAAGCTTAATACCTTTTGGTTGCTCCATCACCCTGAAAGAGAGAGTGCAAGCTGCTGATAAGTTCGTCAAGGTTTGGGAGTATAACTCTTCTCACAATATTGTTCTCACCCGAGTCTTCATCGAGATTCAGCAGATTCTCAATGAATTTAAGAACACAAGACATAATAGCCTCGGATGCAGTGGCGACACTTAAAATGGAGAAAATATCAGAAATCAGATTATATTCCCTAGACAATAGTGAGACAAGGTGGTGACTGCTACTCATAGCCAAAAAGCATGACAATAGTGAACTTGGTTTCTCACTACTAGCACCCTCCTGCTTGAAACTGTCAACTAAAGGTTTTACTGATACAAAGAACATATCCCAGAAATCACAACCAAAATCATGATCATCATACTGGCTGAGAACAGAGGAAACAACTTTCAGGCACAAAGACCGCAAATCCTTCAACTGCTTCAGAGATGTACTGGTCTGAAAAAGAAAAAAGAACACGTCAAAAGTCAAAGTTGATGCAAACAACAAGAAGATTATTTTTTTCAACTGAGCAGCATATAATCCAATTGCACAAATAATTAGTAGTCAGCACATTTACTAAAATATAGTACAAGACTACAAGACAATATTGTTGGTTGCGAGTCAGCACTAAAAATTAAAATTTGGTATTGACAAGATTCAGTATTTGCTTAACTTAGCGATTCAATTCAACAAAGAGAATCACAATGTGCATAGATCATAGCCAAATCACGTAATCTGTTAGTGAATCAGGAAAATCGATGTGTATTTATCCCTTCCATCAAATTCTTCAATATCAAAAATAATGTCCAGATGGATCTAAATACCCCAATTTAACTTCAACTTAAAAATTGCTGAACCAATTTCCAAGCAGTGTTCTTTCAAATTATTGTTCAAAGAGCAAAAGAATTCAGCTAATCTAACCAAAAAGAGCCAATTCCTTAATAGCGCAAGCCCTTATTCTAATTTTAGCAGTTCCTTTACAAAAAATATAGGCTTAATTTTTTTTTACTACAAATGAATATAGGCTCAATGTATGATGTACCTTTCAATGTTATTGTAATAAATTGGCCATAAGAGCTTCAAATTTCTCAAAAACATTACAGGTTTGATGCATTGAGTTTACAATGAATGACTACATATATTATAATTAATTGATTTTGAGAATTTGTATCAAATCTGACAATTAATTCTTGATTCATATTATATGGATTTCAATGCTCGATTCAAATCTCAATTTGGTAAATTTAATTTAAGCAGAATTTAATGTTACCTGGGAGTTATTTACTGCAGCTCTGTCATCTTTATGCAATACACCGTTGACACTAGGATGACTTTCAGGTACAAAAGATCTAGTGCTCTTTGCTTCATGAAGACTTGACGTGCAGCTTCCAAGCACTCGAACTACACATCCCATTAACAAATCCAGGAAAGGTCTGATATGTGATTCATCAAAAACTGCAAGAATATCTTCAATAACATGCAGAAACCCATATCTCTTCTTCCAAGACAGAGCCATAATATTCTCCATGGTGAAATACTTCAAGATATTAAATGGTTGAAGTTCAACACTAGACTTTCCAGGTAAGATCCAAAACAAATCCATAGTATCATTAGCTTCCTTTGATATAATGCTCAAGGGCTTTATTAACAATGCAAAGAAAAGAGTAATCTCTTTAACATCAAGTTCAGCTATGAATCGAAGAACTGCCTTCCGGTTATGTGCGCTTGTATGCTGACAAAAGAATTGAGTGACATTCAGGTACATATAAGATGACTGAGAAATTTATAAATACACATAAACTAATGAATCAATTCCTTTGAGTTACCATTCTGCAAAAAACATTACAAAAATCTAATTTTTTTTTAAGCACATTTGTCCTCTTAAGCAGTTCTTTCTTCAAAGTGAGAGAAAGGTAGGAGTAACAGAATCAGTGCAGCAAAAGAAATCTGAAAAAAAATAAATTTAGGGCATGCATACCTTTCGGGATGCAAGTGTCTTTGGTTTCCTCACTTTTGGTATTAGAATAAATATAATAAGAGGCAAGAGATCAGCTCTGTGGCTCTCTTCAATTACAGGAGAAACTCTGCTTAAACTCCATGTAGTCAATTCTTCTCTCAAATTTTTTGAACTGATCAAGTTTCTCAGATGCTGCTCATATGGAAGCAGAAAGTCATCTTTCCAGGTTAAGAGGCAATCAAGAACCTTCGACTGTATGTCAGCATCATTTTCATCCATAAGCCTGAATTTAAAAAAGAAAACAAATCAGGGACTGGTCTTTGTAGATGTGCAGCCATTCACAAAATTAAATAAAAAAAAGGTAAAGTCATACTAGAATATCCCAAAAATATTCCAACCTTAAAAGCAGAACATCTTTTAAGAACTGAGTCCGATAGAAGGCCATAGGGTTCCGCATAAGTCTAAACAAGTTTAACCATTCTTTGAGAATGCCCCTCCATTCCTTGCCTTTGCAAGAATCTGAGTTAAATGACCCCACACTGCAATCCAAATTTTAAAAGTAAATCAGCAGTAGAACATGAGGTAAATCTTTCACAAAATGAGGTTTGCACACACATAAATATGCAAGGAGGGGGAAGAAAACAGATATCAGCAAGAAAATCCCAAGAAGAATCTACCTGAGAAGATTATTACTGTCATAGCCCAAAAACTTCAAGAAAAGTGGGACAATTTGTCTTGAATGAGACTCAGCAATAGAAGGAATTTTTTGTAAAGTCTGCAACAGTGAGGAAAGAACTGTTGCGTGTGGTGTGCTATCAGATCCAGGAACATCAAACGAATTAAACCGTTCGATCAATTCTGAACATCAAAACCCATGTAGAGTTAGAAGTGTATATAAAAATTAAAACAGTCTTCCTTTCTTTTTTCAATCACAAAGCAAAAGAAGCCAGACCCAAAAAAAAAAAAACAGGTATCAAAAACAAGAAATTCTTAAGTAGACTAAGTGCACCACGTCATCGTAGACTAAACCTATCACATTATGACACATCATTAAAATAGTGGCACTATCGTAATATTACTATTCAAAGGTGTAAAAAAGTAATAAACAAAATTACGATAATGCCATTATTTTAATGACGTGTCAGAATGTGATAGGCTAGTCCACGGATGACTTAGTAGACTAAGTCTACCTAAGAATCTCTCATCAAAAACCTACACATCCTAATCTGCTGGCACACAACTCTATAGAGATTCAACTCCATAAGGTAACATATAAAGCTGACCAGCTAAACACCTTAACCTAAGATGTCATATGACATCAAAGAAAGTAGGCCACCATCTATAATCTTCAATAAGAAAAAATTATCACTTACCAGTAGACTTGAAATGAACTTTATTACTTTCTGCGTCAAGGGTATCATGTGATGACTGAAATACACATAAACACTTCTCAATATGATTAGTAAATTTCTCCCACACAAGAGTCACATTTTCCCCAATCAGAATTGCAAGACACTCGGATGCCGGATTCCACAAAGAACTGAAACGGTTATGGAAGATGCCTATTATTCCACTCATCAGAACAGGCATATAAGTTTTAGATATCCTCCCAGCAGAGAGGCCTATCTGTATTTTAGAGATCAGTAGGATGACTTTCCTACTTGTAGAAATTGAAAGAGGAATTGCCTCAATTTGGAGGAGGAGCTGCAGGACCTGGTGTTTCAACAAACATTCCAAGTCAAGTTATTAGAAGGACTCAAAAAATTAAAGGGGCGATAACATGGATTTACATACATGAATATTATGAATATTTGCAGAACGAATCTGAGGAACTTCTGTTCTCATTCTCTTCTCGGGAGGCTGATCATTAGCAGACATTTCACATTCTAGGCATTGATAATGACATAAAATTCTTAGGGTTGGAGTCCGGATCCCCTTGTCCGAGTTGCACAAGTTATCGGCAAATATCTCTAAAGCATCAAAAGCCTTATTTCTTTCAAGCTCGGGATGGTATAATTCGCGGTCATCATCTGCATCCAATGTTGACCTATTATTTTAATGGTAGAAAAAGTTAAAATCCTTTCCCAAGCAGAAGTTATGATAAAAAAAGTGGTTAGTCAAATACATTAAGATCAAGAGTTATACTTACCCATATATGGAATCCAAATAGTCAGCAGTAGCAGACAATACATGCAGGGATGATTTGCATGTTTTTGCAAGATGCAGAATTTTAGTCGTCTCTTCAACCCCAGGTTTTTTTCCATACTTGTAATATGAACTTAAAGAAGCTCCTAGCAGGCTTTGCCAAGTACGTTTAGAAACACCAGCAATAATTTCTGAAAGCACACGATATAATTACTAGATTTAAACAAAAGCAATCTGAATAATGGTGCAAGCATATGAAGATTTCACCATGAATGACAACTTGATGTGTAGCATACAAAAAAATATCACAACTGAAGAACAAGTTATCTCACCATCGCTAATCATCAAGAGGCAATCAAGTGCATCTATCAAATCCATAAGCAAAGATGACTTTTCCAAGATACCCATCACATAGGGATAGCAGCAAATAACTCCCCATAGCAGAGCCAGCTTATCTTTGTTAATTACCGTACATGATGGATTACTAAGAGCAATCGCTTTGATCTCAGCCACCCATGAGCAGACTGTTCCCTGTAGAAAATCATGAATTTTTGGAAGTCCTTTGGAAATTCCATCCAAAGAGCTGGAGTCTAAAGCATCTTCTTGCAATCTATGGCAGAAGGACAAAAGCAAGCACAGAACTTCCTCTTGTGAAGTTTCAACTAAATCATTCATTGCACTGAAAATCCAATAGCAAATGTTAAGAAATTGAGTGCAAAAATAAAATAAAAAAGCTTATGTCCAAATCCCTACACTAAAATACAAAGATACCTTAAAATATTAGCTGTGAATGCATTTACTACGCACTGGTCTTTGCCCAGCAGTTCTCTTATAAAAGCCAAACAACTAAAACCCAAAACCACAGAAATGTCAGAGCACAGAAGACCTAAAGATTAAAAAAATTGATACCAAGAAACTAAACTGTTCCAAAACCTTGCGTTCCTTAATGCAAACACTGGAGGCCACTGGGATGAACAGAGAGAAATAGTAGTTGTATCATTCAAATTTTTCAGCCCGTCAAGAATACACAACATCAATTGCAGAACCTTGTCGACCACTTCAGAATTGTCATCAGCCACAACTATGCTAGAAGGCGCAACAAACTTCTGAATCATTGACCTCACTCGTTCAATCATCGGTTGGTACTCTGCTCAAGTTAAAAGCAGTGCAAGTCAGTAATGAAAAGGACTATTACTAACTCCTCTCAAGTTTCTTATGATACCCTTTTTCTCATCGAACAAAAAAAGAGGTATGCAGATGTCAGTCAAACCGCAGTGACACCAAAGTCTCAGAAAATGTTATTACTCACCAGAAACCTTAGCACCATTATGGGTCTGGACAGCTGATATAAGCAGTGATAGAAGGCAGCTTAGATGGCGGTAATCATCATTTGCAGCCTTGTCAATCTTCTGATATAAGCAAGTAAACAACAAATTTAACTCCTTTGCTTCTATATCCTCGCAAAGTCTCTGAAAGGTCGTAGCTACAACTTTAATAACAGTGTCCACACCTGAAAAATTAGAGAGAGAAAATAAAATCTAAAAGAAAACAAACAAACCCTGGAGTGTTCAAGCAACATTAGAGCCTACTAATCATATTGAAGTGCAGTACTAGTATTACAAGTTAGTAAATCGTGCAAGTTCTGAGGCTAAATTACTAATGCTAATACTAAAGGAGTTAAAGTTGAGTGTCCAGTAATTTTCATAGTTAGCGATTCTAATGCGAGAAAATGTAGATTTATAAATCCTTATGTCCCTTAGAAGATAAATTGCTGCAAATCCTAGATTTATGTCTTGCAGATATGATTGAAAAGGGCTTTTCCCCTTGAAGCACATGGAATCAAGAAAATACAGAACCTATACAATAGAGGGCGAAAGTGGGGAAAGAATGATTAAGCAGTCTACATGTGTACAGGTGAGATTCAACTCAAGGGAGTTAAGATAAAACTATATCTGAGATAAGGAACTTGCCTCGGTCGAACTTATTGCCAATACTAAATATAGAACTTTCTGTCAATAGCTGCAAGACTCGATCTGCTCTTGAATGCAACCTTGAAGAGGTTCCTCTCAAAATATGATAAAGCAAGCCACTCACTCCAGTGTCTCGCACAAGTGATGGTTCTTTCACAGCCTCAAACATGATCTTCCTAATGCCTGCAATAAGAGGTATCCCTTGCTCGCTTAGTTAAATAGAAACTCAAATTTGACAATGCAAGACCCAAGAAAAAACTATAAATTTTAAGGGAAACACAGAATTAAAGCCCCAAAAGAAAATACGTAAAGATAAATATTCAATGGCAGTTTTAAAAACTTTATAAATCTTAATTCCAACTGTTTTTCACCTTGCCTCTATGTTTCTTTCTGAGTTATGTGTTATGTGTATGGCTGTATGCTATCTAAACAAAGACAATAAGATAAATTTGGAAAATTCTTTGGCTTAAAAATAAATACTATATGAAAGCAACATTAACAACTTGCCATTAAGACTATGGGTGGCTCAATCCTAAGCCAAAAATTCAGGCGACAAAATTTGATATTTTTTCAATTTTAATCATTTATTTAAGAGGATATAAAACTATAAACTAAAGCGTAAGAATCAGGTAAAAAAAGAATCTAAAAACACAACAATTTCAATGAATTCATATTATTGTGTTTGAAACTGAGGCATAAATTTAAAAAGCATGATGGTACCTTTTTTAAGTTGCTCATCTGGAGCATTTCTCAGTAAAAATGAGGTTGCCACTGCCATAAGTTCTTGTAAATAGCTCTTATTGTAGTATCTCAATTTCGCTGTCACCCTTTACAAAGAATAAAAATGTTAGAGATAATAAAACTATATGATTAAGCTTGAGTGCATACTTAAGCACATGAAAAACATCCTTCACAGATATTTGTAACTTCATTTAATGACACTATCAGGAAATTCAAATTAGAACATTAGACTTACTTAAGCACATGAACAACATCCCTCACAAGATACTTTTGCAAATACATTAAGATATACGCCCATGATGTAAAAATCTGCAATAAGGATGAGCTTACAGTAAATATTATGTTTAAGCTTGAGAGCAAACAAGAATGACATCAACTATCAACAAATTCATGGAAAACATAGATAGACCTGCTCAATAATTTCTGGCTCCCTATCAGCGCCACTTTGAAGAAGCAAGGCAAATGAATCGATAAGCCTAGGCAAAAAGCTGCAACCACATTCAACAAATCAAAATCATTGTCAGAAAACCTTAGCAAGCAAAGCAACACTCAACAACAAACCAAATTTTCCTTGATATTTCCATAACATTATGCTATGCCTTTTGTTTCTTTTTTTATTCAAAAAAAAAAAATTGAAGTAAATGAAGAAACAAATACTTGGATAATGATGTGTAAGCACTAGAATCCAAAAATGCATTGACTAGAAGTTCTAATATACAATTGAGATACTTTGGAAAAAAAGAACTCGGTGACAAAACCACCAGGGACATAAGAAACTCACACAATGAAGTCTTCAAGTAGATCTCTAGATAGAGCTGTTGTTAAGCTGTAGAAATGAAACAACTGCATGAATTGTAGGTGGTACATATTAAAAAAGAAAAGCACATAACAGAAACAAAAAAAATAATTCAAGTCCCGTAGATTAATAGCGGCAGAAGGTACAAAAAAGCCCTCGAGTTTTTCTCAAAAGTACAGATCAGCCCTTTTACTTTATCTGCGCACAATTAAGCCCCGTGTTTTTAAAATTGAACAATTAAACCCTTATTATTTTAAAATCGAACAATAGACCCTTTTAGTTTACTTTTGGGACACTTACCCCCTCAAATTTTTGGTAAATATTTTAAATATTAAAATTATTTTTGAACTTTTTTCCTATATGATTATGAGAGACATGTCAGCCATTAACGAGTGTTTCTAATGATGTTGGATGAAAGGAGTTATTTGTTCTATTTGAAAACAAAGAGGGCTTAATTATACCCTAAAAAAGTAAAAGGGCTGATTTGTACTTTTGTGAAAACTACGAGAATTTATTTGTACCTTTTGCCATTAATAGCTGAAAGTATTAGTATGAAACTTCAGAACTAGAAGACCACAATGAAGCCAAATAAACTATCCTGGCTGAATTTAATCTAATAAAAATATCTAAAGTAGAAAGTCAATATGCCATTCTCAGTAGCACCGACCACATGAAAATTAACATTCTTGTATACTCCTCAAGCCATAAATTTATTGTTCCACTGAGCTAAATAAAAGAAGTTGCTTAGTCAAAGGAAGACTGAAATCCAATTGGAATCATTAGCAACAGAAAGCTTTGAATACTGGCCAAGATCAGTAAAAAAAATTCTTAAATATTCTTTTCTTTCGATGCTAAAACATTTCCATTTGCAGAGAAATTGGTTGAGATCTCTTGTTTGATCATATTTTAGCCTGATGGTTTTGATCATTTCCTTTCCACGACGAAAAATGCATATTCATTCACCAATCCTGAAGCAGATTAAATGTTATGAAAGTTGAAGATAGAAAAATGCCAGTTATCTGCATCAATACTGTTGGAACAATGGCGAGAAATATCTCCACAAAGAAAACACTCCCATCACACTTTATCAATTAAGAAGAAAAGTTGTACTCAATTAATGAAAAAAAGGAGCACATAAAGCATGAACATTAATGTGGATTATCTCAAAGAAAAGGATAAAAATTCAGTATGACATAGTTGGGATACCGGAGAATAGGCTCAATCGACAAACGTGCTTTCACTTGTAATCTGGAAATAAGTTCTGAGAAAATCGATTCTTTGTGTAGCAGCACTAAAGGTAATGTCTGCACTAAGGGTAACATTGTCTCATAGAATGAGATGAAATCCTCAGCTGTATTTAATTCCTGTAATTTTTTAAGCAAAAGAAAATAAGAACAAGGAATAGATAAAAAGGGACATATTCAACAGGTATTGTCGAGACTTACAACCCCATATCATATGCATACCGATGTAATCTAAAGTAGCCATAGAAATAGTGTACAATACATAAGTTAGTACCATTCAAGTATAAATAATATCCTTTTTAAGAAAGCTATATCATACCAAATTAAAACGAAAAACATGAATATTGACCAAAAAAAAGGATCACGTTATTAAATAAAATTATAAAACATATAAAAAGCCCCCATCTGCGCTTCCAAGTAAAAACATGAATGTAGTTAAAAACGACTTAAAATTATAAGATAAAGTTTTTGATTTACTATTTCTGCTGAACCCGTTCAGCTATAATTTTTAAAAAATATTGAATTGACTTCTTGCATCCTAAAAATTAAAGAATCGGAAAAAGACATACCCTCCATTCTATGAGGCAATCCCGAAAAAATGAGGACCCCTCGGATGGCTGAGACTTAATTTTATCAAGGCTTCGATAGACATCAATTTGAATTTCTTCTATTCTACGAGTCACAGACTTGAACTGCAAAAAAAAGATGTGAGAAAAAGAGAGATAATAAAACAGTTCATATAAGGAAGTGCTATTTTCAAAGCAAGATTTATTGGAACGGAGTAAAAGTTCTCATTTGAACAGAAATGTCCCTCCCACTTTTACTTAAAAAGAAGAAGTAAACTTGGATTAAAAGAAAATTAATTTTGTTAAAATATAAAATCTTACTTTATGCTCAAAAATTCTTGCTCTGGAAATTTAAACTCTTCAAACAATTACATTGAAAATAAACTGCATAAATAGAAAGCCAAAACTTTGCATCTCATATCACTAGCTTTTTCTACCTTTAAAACATGGCCGATTATAACTACATCTTGCTCATCAGAAACATTAATTGAATGAAAAACATAAAACGCATATATATGTTGCTAATTACTCCCTTCGTCCACAATTGATAGGCTTATTTGACTTAAACATATTAAAATTTCAGTTTTTTTAGTTAAACTTATTCTAATTGCCTATAATATCGTTTGTAAATAATTAATTCCTTCACCATATCAGTGCATATTTACTTTTATTAAATAATGATTCAAAATAACTCATAAAATGCATATAAAACTACTATATTAAGATTATCAAAATAATTAAGCTAAAATCAATTTAATTCAGTAGACTAAAACTAATTCAATTAAGGATACTTCCAATATTTATCCAGTTAACCGGCTTATAAAAATGAAAACAAGTAGCATATAATTTGAAACAACCAAAATGGAAATCGGAACCTATCGATTTTGGACGGTGATATATTAAAGTTATAATTCAAATTAAAGCACATGTCTAACTTAGATTCGAGCCCTAATTCATTCATAAACTGCAATTACAGGTACTTGAAAAAAACTTACCACAAAGCGCCGGCCGCCGGGAGATTTGTTGAGCGACTTGACGGCGTTAGCATGAGACGACGTCGCCATAGCTAACAAAAAGGCAATTAACGTGATAAATTTGATGCTGTTGAAATTGAAATGGAGATTGAATTTTATAGCTGAAAGTTGAGAGGGTTTAATTAAAACCTGCAAAATCTTCTAAAACCCTTCTCTAAAAGCTGAGCACCGGTGAAGTAACCAAAAGTTAAAAGCCAATCGGTTTTTTCTATATTATTAATCGAACCGACCAATTTATAAAAACAAATTATATCAGAGTTATAATATTATGGTTCGGTTCGGTTCGATTTTAATTTCACAATAAACTGGTTTAATAGAGCACATCAGCAAGGCAGCGGCGGAAGGCGGAAGAGAGGCGGCGGCAGGCGGAAGAGATGGATGAAACCAAATGAAAACAAATAATGGAACACTGTAATAAATTAATGAAAGAAAAATAAAAGAGACGGGGAGGAGGGTCGTTCACAGTGACTTTTGCTTTAGTTTAGGGTTCCCAATATGTAGATATTTGGCTTAATTTCTTAAAAAAACCCCACCTTGCATTTTTTTTTCGTTTATACCCTGACCTTGTAAAAACACCATTTGTACCCAATTTTGAGTTTTTATGTTTCATCCCTACCCAAAGCATTAAATTGTACTCTTTTCATTTGAAAAAAAGTTTAAAACAATCCTTCATTTTTAACTTATATACGAATTAGATATTAATGTTATTAATAGTATAAAAATACCATCTTTTTCAAAAAATTAAAAATAATAATAATTTTTTTTAGTTTTTTTAAAAAATATTTCGAATTTTTTTTAATTTTTTCAACTTTTTTAAAAATATTTCCGACAAAAAAAATTAAAAATAATAATAATTTTTTTTAGTTTTTTTAAAAATATTTCGATTTTTTTTTAATTTTTTTAACTTTTTTAAAAATATTTCCGACAAAAAAAAATTAAAAATAATAATTTTTTTTTAATTTTTTATTATTTTATCAAATTAAAAAAATTAATTAATTATTTGGATGTATTTGATTATTTTTTAAGTTTAAGGATTTATTTGTATATTTTAAAATAGAAAAAGTATGTTTTAAACTCTTTTCCAAATGAAAAAAGTACAATTTAATGCTTTTGGGTAGAGATGAAACATAAAAACCCAAAATTGGTTACAAATGGTGTTTTTACAAGGTCAGGGTATAAACGAAGAAAAAGTGCAAGGTGAGGGTTTTTTAAGGAATTAAGCCTAGATATTTAAACGTTCGGTTATATGGTTTTTTTTCTCATAACTGAACCAGTAATCGAATTCTTAACCGATTATTACTCGGCGCTACTTCTATTTTTTTCAATTTGATATTTTGATTCCTTCTATTTCTGGGTTTTACAATTTACACCGCAAAGTAACCTAAAAAAATAAAATATCAACAAAAATTTAAGCTGAAAATCATGAATTGAAAGTTATATCCGAGCCGTTTTGGAGTTTATTTTTTTATTCTTGTGTTTTGATTTTTTTACTCTAAAATTTGTTCTAGCTTATTTTTAAAAACAAATGGGGCTTAATCACTAAAAAAAAACTCTTTTTGCAATTTTAAACCGACGTAGAAAAATTTTCAATTTTATTCTAATTTGTCTTTCTGTGTTTCAATTGTACCCTAAATTAAAAACCTTTGACAATTTAATTACTTTAAGGATGAAAAAAATTTAACAATTAAATAAAAGGATAATATCATATTCTATAATATTTGAAACATGCAAATAAATCCTTAATCTTTTAAAACTTTCAAATAAGTTTTAAATGAATAATTAATTATTTTTTAAAATTTTATTAAAAACTAAATAAATTTAAAACCAAAATTTTATTAAAACCGCTTTCGTCCCTACCAACGGCACCATTCTAATCTCACTGCGACCCGCTAGAGTTCCTTTTCCGATGTAGAAGGAGTTGTCGCTCCGCCTTCTCCGATCTGGAGAAGGAGCTACTCGCTCTTTTTCCAAATGGGAGAATGAGAGCAGCTCTTTCTCATATTTGCGAAGGAGCGATGTTGCTTTCTTCTCAATTTGAGAAGGAGCAAGCGCTCGCTCCTTCTCCATCAGAGAAGCAACAACTCTTTTTCTATTGAAGAAGGAGCTTCGGCTGGTCGAGGTTGAAGACCATTGTTTTTTTTTTTTGGTAAAATGTTTTTAATTTTTTTTTTGTAAATCGATTTTGTCTTTGTTTTGTGTAAAATGTATGCTTTAACGATGTTAATTTTTAAAAGTTATCAACAATTAATATAAAAGTAATTATTGTTTGCTGATTTTAGTGAGGAAGAAGGCGTTTTATATAATAATAAAATTAGCGTCTATTTAGAATATGTGCCTAAACTGAAGAACTATTTTAAACCATTTTCTAATTGAATAAACAATTGAATTACGAAAGGGCAAATTAGGGGAAAATTGAGGATTTTTCTACGTCAGGATAAAATTGCAAAAAGGGCTACAGTAGGGGGGTTTGAGTGATTATGCCAAAAAATGGTTTAAAATAGTTTCATATGGTTTATGAAATACATTTTTACAACTATTTATAAAAAACAGTTTATAAAAGAGAGTCAAACATTTTATAAAAATACAATTTACAATCTTTTTCTAAAAAGAGTTTTAAATAATTTTATAAAATCAAAATTATTTTTATATATTTTGAAATTTAAAAATAATTGTTTTATAAAACAATTTTCAACAGCTTCTAAATAATATTTCTCAATTTTGAAAAATAATGAAACAGTAGTTTCAAACAGTTCAAACAATTTTAAACAGTTTTTAAACAATTTTGAAAAATAGTTTTGAACGACGTTTACATAATATTTTTATATGAGAAATAATAATTGTAACTCTTTCAAAAAACCGTTTCAAACAATTTTTAACAAGTTTTTAAATATGTTTTCTAGTAGTTTATCAAAGTTTATTTAAATATTTGTAAATAATAAAATCAAAAAATACATTACAACAAATTCTAAACAATTTTTTTGTGGTTCTTAAAAACAATCTATAAAAAAATGCTAAAAAATAGTTTCAAATGCTTTTAAGCGGTTTTAAACATTTTTTTAAAAATAGTTTCAAATAGTTTCACATGAATTCAACAATATTTACTAAAATGTTCATCAACATGTCAAAACGTCATTCATGGAGAATATGACGAAACCATCAAAAGTTTCTCAATAATTGCCAAAACTAAGCGTGGATACTTTTAAAAACATTACTAGAACAATACAAAATAATATAACAAATAATTATCATGAATAAATGGATGAATACGCCGAATTATTTAAAAATAAAATATAAACGAAATGATCAATAATTAAAAAGAAATTATCATGTAAAAACGTAGTAGAAGAAAAAGATTAAAATGAATCATGTTCTATTATAGAAAAAAAAAAGTAAAAAAACAAGAGAAACGAAAGAGAGAAAGAAAGAGTAAGAAGAGACATCTACATATGCCCCCTAAAAGAATGTAAATATACAAATTAAACATTTGTATTAAAATAGTGATTAAAACAAGAATTAATGTCATAAAAATTATATAAATTTTATATGCTTTTTCAATTTAATCACGTTTTTTAAAAATATCATATTTAGACACCAACTTGTTTTCCCAAATCGATACGTCAGATTATAATATAAATTAATTTGCCGATATGACAGTCGAAAAATGACTTTCGCCTCATCAAATTACACCAGATAATGGATGTCGCCTTAAAGAAATCCGATCTTATGTATTGATTTGAAAAAAAAATTAATATTGGTATCCAATTATGACACTTAAAAAAACGTAATTAAATCGGAAAAAAATGTATAAATGGTAAATTTTCATGCAACAATCCAAAAAACAATAAAATTGCAAACATCTCATTGGTTTGTATAAATAAAAAGAGACAACCGTTGCATTAAATAATTATTTTATTTTAAGTAAAAAATTGAATTTTTCCTTTTGACTAAAAAGATAAAGCAAGCACTGAAAGTAAAAAATTAGAAACTTTAGATACTAAAAGTACACTTTATCCAAAATATATATTCATTTCATCGCAGCTCAGCTCATATATCCCAATTCCCAACCAATTCTACGCAGCCACATAAGATATAGGTCGCTTCTTTTTTCCCTGTAATCTCATATTCCCGTTAAAAGAAATCCCCAATTTTTTAGGGTTTCAATTTCAATTCAATATTCCTCGTTAAAGATATGTTTTCCGTTTCTAACCCCACGAGCTTGATCTTCTAACAATTTGTTGTAAAATTCGTCATATAATATACAATGGCCGCCGATCGCAGTATCATCACTACCGCCACCATCTCAACCGCCGCCGCTGCGGCTGCTTCTAAGCCCATATGGATGAAGCAAGCCGACGAAGCTAAGCTGAAAAGTGAAGCCGAGAAAGCCGCCGCAGCGAAAGCCGCATTCGAAGCCACATTCAAAACCCTAACTGCAAACAAACCAGAGAAGCCCTCGGATTCGGATTCTGAAGAAGAGGAATCAGAGCATTACTTAGCTAACAAACCAGTGGGACCAGTTGACCCGACAAAATGCACAGCCGTGGGTGCTGGTATAGCTGGAGGAACGGCTTGCGCGCCGTCTACGTTCATGGTTGTGACGAAAGATTCCGATGGGAGGAAGGTGACGCATGGAGGCGCGCAGATTAAGGTGAAGGTGGCGCCCGGAGTGGGCGTTGGAGGGACGGAACAGGAAGGGATAGTGAAGGATATTGGAGATGGGAGTTATACAGTGACTTATGTTGTGCCTAAAAGAGGGAATTATATGGTAAATATTGAGTGTAATGGGAAAGCTATCATGGGTAGTCCGTTTCCCGTGTTCTTCAGTGCAGGTATATTGCATTCTTGAAATGTAATATCTCATTCCATACGTTGTATTGTAGAATTGCATCTATTTTTATGTATTTACATTTGTTAATTTGTTATCTTTCAATTAAATGTTTTTTTTTAATAGTTTAGATACTTGGTAGGATAGTATTCTTGCAAATTTAAGGGGATGTCAGTGCCATGTTGGTTATCTTATTAGGCTAAGTATTATTCTTTATACGTGCTGTTGTTTTCCATTCTTGTGCAGTGGATTTGAGTTGTCCTTTCTTGGGAAGTTTTAAGGTGGCTTATTTTATAACTGCTTTTGGATTATTCTTTGGTTCAGTTACTAGTGATATAGCATTTATGCTAGCTAAGTAGATATTAAATAGGTGATGTTATGGTAAAGTATATTTCTTTATACCTGGTATCTGCTGTACATTCCCCATTGTTATGAAGTGCATTCTTTTATTTTTATTTTTTGGAGATGATAGGTAACCTATCATAGGCTCACATTATCCTGATATGCATACATTTGGTAATTCATGAACTCCCCTTAATGTTCTTGTTTTGTTGTCTGGATTTAAAACTTGTAAATTTTGCATCGATTTTGATTGTATGAGAATTTTATTTTTGAACAAATTGATCCAGTTAGATGAATTCTATAGAACCTAACAAATCATTTTTTGGAAGTAACTATGGTGAAAAGGTTGGGAACATTTCATCTGGGGGTTAAGTGCATGGATGCTGCTTAATAATTTCAGGAAAATGAAGTGCCATTGCCTGCATGCCACTTAGTCATTTCATAATTCTTTTTACTTGCCGTCATTGTATATAGTGTTAAATGATATTCACGAGTGGATTTTTTTTGACGTTCTGAAGTGATTGTGCAGGTACTGCAACTGGAGGAGTGCTTGGTATGGCTCCCACATCCACATTTCCAAACTTAATTAACCAGACCATGCCAAACATGCCAAATTATTCAGGTTCCGTTTCTGGTGCATTCCCTGGATTACTGGGAATGATTCCCGGAATTGTTGCAGGTGCTTCAGGTGGTGCTGTTTTGCCTGGAATAGGGGCATCCCTTGGGGAAGTTTGTCGAGAGTATCTTAATGGCCGGTGTGCAAAAACCGACTGCAAGTTGAACCATCCTCCGCACAATTTACTAATGACAGCATTAGCTGCTACAACCACAATGGGGACACTCAGTCAGGTGCCCATGGCACCTTCAGCAGCTGCAATGGCTGCTGCTCAGGCCATTGTTGCTGCCCAAGCCCTTCAAGCTCATGCTGCTCAGGTTCAAGCACAATCTCAATCTACGAAGGACTCATATGGTAATTTTATCTCTTTAATTTGGCTATGCATATAGCAGCAACTTGTGTGCTGCCTTTTTCTTTGTTTTTCAGTGCTTTCACACCTGATGTTTTTAGGATTTTCCCGCCTTTGAAGTGTAATATAGATTATCCTCTCCCTTTCATGGTTTTATTGATTTTATCTTTATTTAGTGGAGCATGTTTCAACAGAGTGTTTGTTTCTCTTTTTGCTAGGTTCACCTGACAAAGCCGGGAGAGAAGACGCCCTGAAGAAGACACTCCAAGTTAGCAATCTCAGTGCGCTTCTGACAGTGGAACAGCTGAAACAACTGTTTGGATTTTTTGGTTCAGTAGTTGACTGTAGTATCACTGATTCAAAGCATTTTGCTTACATAGAATTCTCAAAACCTGAGGAAGCAACTGCTGCTTTAGCTTTGAACAGTATGGATGTTGGGGGTCGGCCATTGAATGTTGAGATGGCTAAAACACTTCCTCAGAAGTCACATTTGAATTCATCAATGTCTTCGTCTTCTCTGCCGATGATGATGCAGCAAGCTGTTGCCATGCAACAGATGCAATTTCAACAGGCTTTGCTTATGCAACAAACTATGACTGCACAGCAGGCAGCTAACCGAGCTGCAACAATGAAGTCTGCAACAGAGCTAGCAACAGCTAGAGCCTTAGAAATTAGTAATAAGTTAAAAGCTGATGGACATGTTGTCGAAGAGAAGGAAGAAATAAAATCCAGGTAAATGCCATTTTATTTTCTTTTAAAATAGAGGGCTGGTATAGATTCTTTTGTTAAGCTTTTCCATCACTTAATCTTACAACAAGAAGTCTTTCTTGTCAGGATCTTGTTTTACATCATTGTTGCTTTTATTTGTTTATTGTCTTTGCTCAATGTGCTGCTGATGCTAATCTGTTGCAAGAGATGGGACATCTACAGCTTGCTTATTTTCCTTGTGTCTGACATTTCTGCTGTTTTCTTTTCAAAGAAAATTATTTTTAAATGCAGTAAGGTTATATGAGAAATCATATATTTTTGTGTGGTAAATAATGAATATGTAAAACAAACACTCTTAATTACCCTGGCCTCTTTTTTTTTTTTATCTCTCTTCTTGTAATTGGGATGATATTATTTTAATATCTCATTGTCAAAAAACAATATAAAAGAGAAACTTGAATTTGTTGTCTAACAAGTCATATATTTCAATATGTATACATTTATTTTATACCACTTGCGTAGATGTATTAAATTATGGTAAAAGTTCAATTATTGTCGGGTTAGAGAAGATACCAAATTAGGAGTGTATGGTTCCCATTTGCTATGGATGTACATTTATATGAATTCTATTCTTGACGTCTTAGGATTCTTGTGTTTGTAATTTCTTGATAGTTACATATTATATGGAACAATTTTTAGATGAAGAGTATATACTGTTTGGGAATCAATTTTCATGACTAATAACTTTTACTGTGTTATGAAGATCACCATCCCCATCTCGAGCAAGATCTAAGTCAAAATCACCAGTGAATTATAGACGAAGGCAAATGTCTCCTTCTTATTCACCTCCTCGGCGCCGTCGAGGTCATAGATTCAGATCGCCTTTGAGATCTCGCCATCATTTTAGGTATGATAACGGAAGGCGGTCGTATAGAGACAGTAGGGATGTTATTGGGAGATCTAGAAGAAGGGATGAGCCTTATGATCGTTCCCCTGTTTCGAGGAGAAATAGGAGTAGGAGTGTGAGCCCTCGATTGAAAAGGTCATCCAGAGCTGATTCAGGTTCACCAAAGCGTCATCGGGATAGTTCACCTCGCAGACCTAGAAAATCATCCCATGGTGGTTCAAGGTCACCAAGGCATCATGGAGGAAGCAGGTCATCCCCAAGAAATGACATCGATTACAAACTGAAATACAGAAAGCGCTCTAGGTCCAAGTCTGTGGAAAATTCCAGTGACAAAGCAAAAGAATCCCAGAATGAAAAATCCAAGCAACAGGATAGGAGATCAAGGTCATTATCTGCGGATGAAAGGAACAATGGAAATAAGTCTTCCCCCAAAAGTACAGATGACAATGAACCTAAACAGAGGAGGCAATCGAGATCAAGATCTGTTGAAGCAAGGCACTGCTCCAATGAGAAAGCGAGTGAAACCAGGAATGATAGATTGAAACATCGTGATAGGAAGAGGTCCAGGTCAAAATCTGTTGAAGTTAAGGGCTGTTCCAGGGAGAAAGGGAACGAGAGCAGAGATAGAAAATCAAAGCATCATGAGAGAAAGCGGTCTAGATCGGTGTCTCCTGATAACAGAGATAGAAAATCAAAATATCATGAGAGAAAGCGGTCTAGATCAGTGTCTCCTGAGGTTAAGCGTTACAGAGGAAGCAGGTCATCCCCACGAGTTGGAGATGAGAATAGATCAAAGCACAGGAGGCACTCGAGGTCAAAATCTCAAGAAAGAAAGCACCATTCTGGTCACAAGAAGGATGGAAATGGAGAGGAAAAATTGAAGCCTCGTAGCAGAAGAAGGTCTCTGTCTGCTGAAGGTAAGCATTACAGGTCTCCAAGGAGCTTAGAAGAGAAGAAGTCAAAACATAAAAGGCGCTCTAGGTCAAGATCTGCAGAAGGATTGCGTCATTCAAGTGATATAAAGAACATGTACACAACTGAAAATCCAGTACCTGATAACTGTATATCAGATGAAGCTGAAATTGTGACCGACGAGCAATTATCCGCAGTGAGCAATGCAGGTAATATCTTTGATGACAGAATGTTGTCTTCAAAAAATGACGACTATTCAAAAAACTTGGAGGAAAATATGATGGTGGATGATAACAAAGAATGAGGGTCTACCGTGTTCCAATTTTCAAAAGCCAAAAAGGTTTGTCACCAAACTTAAGTAACCACAACCACAACTCAATCAGTTCTCTAAACTCAATTTAATGGATTGGAAAAAATATCTTTGAAATTTTCCACATTTTTGTAAATATTTATCATGTTATCTTGATTTTATTTACATGACTAGTCCAACACATGTGAACCAAATTAGGACCCGGAATTTCCTCAATATTAGGGTTGATTGTTCTGATTGATATTACTCTCAACTCACAAGTTGCCTGGTTGAATTGCAGGATGGTAGGATTCAACTGGGCTTATGCAGTTTGAAGTTCTTCTCCAATGTAGAAGAGATGAGATGAAGGAAGAAATGTTCAATCGGTCAACAATCTGAATGAGCAAATCACATATTTTTAGAAGTTGTTTAGATGCATGAACTTTAAATTCTGAGTATTCATCCTTGCTAGGGTGATTCTCTAAAATATTCTCAGTGTTTCTTTGGTGCACTTCGTGTTTGTTTATCTTTTGCAGGTTCACTTGTAACAATTGGAACTAGGGTTTCAGGCATTCTGACCTTTGATATGGATTAAATTTTGAGGAGGTATTCTGCTGATGTCTTCATCAATGTAGCAAGCTTCTATATCTTCTGAATGTATGTTTGACTATTACCTCTTGATTAAAAAGTTCATTTACAGGATTATTTCCAGTTGTTTTGCTATTTTTTTCTTTAAATTTTGCGCAATTTGTTCATTAAGATAAAATCTTAACAAGACCTCAAGTTCTGGATATGTTGGACAAAAGTGGTTTAATAGTTGATAGTTAGCTATGTTATCTTCTGCTTGCAATCCGAATGAACCGTTTTGAATTAGATTTTCATTTCCTTCATAACTGTTAAGGTGATAGCTTATAGTGTATGTAGTGGACTGATCATAGGCTCAGCTTTATTTACCTTTGATGGTGTGGTGGGCCTGTCATCTGCCAAATACATGCAGGTCATACATGGCGTTTGCATTGGAGCAAAGGGATCAATTCGGCTCAATTAAGATTTACTGATGGAGATGAAGGTATGCAGTCATTAGAGTGGCGAGTTTGTGCGTTAAGCTTTTCGTATATCTCAGAGCTTTTTGAGACTGTTGATAGTGAATCGGGTTTGTTGTATTTGCCAATACTTGCCTTGTGCGACAATGTTATAAAACCTCGTGCCTTACTCTTTTCCCCTTTCTTTTTCCTTCTTTTTTTCCCTTTTTTTCTTTTTTCCTTTTCTTCTTGTCAAGGTATTGTCTTTGGTTATTGAAGCCATTTTTGAAGTCAAGTGAAACCAGATGTTGCTGCAATGAGTAGCATTTGTTGAATATGAGCACAACTGCCAAATTGGTTTTTGACAGGTAAACTTTGGTTAAGTTGCTGGAATTATTGTGCTTTCTGATAAATTTCAGCTATAATTATCTTGCATAATTATGTATCTTAACTACTAGTTGTGGCCCAAATTCTCAGTTCAATGTCTATGCAGTAATTTGAAATGTTCATGATTTCTGCTATGTGCATGCATTATATATTTTGCTGGTAAGAATATAACTGCACTAGAGTTTATTTTGGGGGTCGGTGCCTTGATGCTTAGAGTAGCAGAGCGAACATTATGAAAATATCATTCATAGCAGTGTTATCAAAGGCGCCTCACCAGCTGAGATGCTGGCGAGTTCCCGAAAGGCGCCCGCTCCGACGCGCGCCTTTTGGAAAGTTAGGTTCTTTTTGCAAATTTAAAATAACTAAACTTCAATTGCACGCCTCTATAAAATAATTATTATACTCTATTTACAAAAAAAACTTATAAACGAAGATACCTAATTGTAGTACAGAGAAAAACAAAACTTAAAAACATAAAAAAATCTAAAGGTATAGAGAAAAATAGGAAATAATCACCTTCATTTTATGCCTTTTCTCTATTCTACCTATTCTTCTCTTTATTTTATTTATTTTAGCTTTCATTATTTTTACTCCTTTGCCTTCTTTTCTTTCTGTTCTATTCTTTTTGTTAATATTTATTCCACTTGTATTCTAATCCCACTCTTTTTTTATACATTAATTTCCTTTCTTTCAACTTTTAGTACTTTTCTATTATATAGTAATTAATTTTTCTATTTTAATAATGTTTTTGTTGGACTTGTGATTAATTCGTTGGCTTTTTTTGTTAATTTTATTGGGAGTTTGTGATTGTCTTTTTTATATTTTAAAAATGTGTTTATAGTTTTTATAAATTATGTGATTTTTTCCCATGCCTTTTTTCCGAAAGGCGTAGGCCCCAGGACCCCTTGCCACTTGGGAGCGCCTTTTCTCTTTAATAACTACGATTCATGGTTTGACTGAAATAGTTTAAGTAATTTGAGCGTCAAGTATCTGAATTAAATTATTATGATTGTTGGCTATTAGACTTCTTTATGGTATTATCTGAATCTGTATGTTCAAAAAATCATTTATATTTTCTCATTTGTTTTTAACTCAAATAATTCCCCCATCCAACCTCCGAAGTTTGTTCTTTTATTTTCCTTTTTTTGGTAGGACTATCATCGATCATGGTGGTCGCAGAGCCGTTGTTTCGTGTTCTGGATATGTATAATTATAACACGAGTTGGACTTGACATTAAAGTTTGAAATTCAATTTGAATCAAATTCGTTTGATTTTTATTTTAGGAAATTGAGCGCATACTTGGTAGAATAATTAAGAACCCATGTTGGTTCGACTCGATTATTTGTATATATAGTTTTAGTATAAAAATAAATGTTCTCTTGTAAATATTCATAAATAGAATTGTATAGGATTTTTTTCCTCATCTTTTTAGTCCAAACAAAATCAAGCAAAAACATTGGAGGTGATGAGAATGAGGAGTAAGCATAGTAGATAAAAGGATTTCAAATGTCATTTCACTTTCATTGATTAAGAGATTTTACATTTTATTTCGCTTTCAATCAATTTTTAATCGAATTAATTGGATTATTGAATCCAACTAGCAAACAAGTGTTTTTTTTTTCTATATATTTATTTTGATGGAAGCAGAATTTGTCAAAGTCAGGGAGTTTCAAATAACTGATAATGAGTCTGTGACATTTCCTAAAAAAAAAACTGGTTATGACTGACATAATGCTACAAGTGAACACTATTTACTATTTACTATTTAGTAGTTGCGGTCTTGTTATGATTCATTAGTTTAAAAAAACCTCAATAAAAATATTACTATGTCGTTAGAATAAGTGAACCTTTGAGTCGGTTTGGCTGGGGTAAATAGATTAAATAAGTAATTTTTTTTGAGAAATAATAAAAAAATTATTGGATTTGATATTTATATTTTAATTTTCGGAAGATTTAGAGTTCAATTTTCTTTTAATTAAAAAAAATGACTTTTCTAACAAATTTACGGAGTCATTTTAATTATTTTTCTACTATCCAACTTTTTAACCTTTTTAAAACTCATACAAAAAGTACGTTTATTTTATTTTATTTTTCAAAATATGTTTATTTTCTTTTATAATCATTATCTATAACAAAATTACTACTATATTTTAATTAATATTATGCTGACAATCTCTGTATTGCATAATCGAACTATCAGAATATTCATTATTTCAATACATAGGCAACCACTCTAATAGTGCTTGAATCATTAGTCAAGAATCGATAAATGGCAACTTAATTAGTTATTGATTGTATATAGAAGAAATAAAAGATAATAACTATTTTTAACAATATAAAACACAAAAGATTTTTTTTTTAATTTAATGAAATTATATTTTATATTATAATTAATTTTGTACTTCATGAAAAAGAAAAATGAAACAAACAACCTATATTATTAGCTAAACCATATCTTAAGTGAATGCTTTACAATTTGATTTTTTTTAATTCATTCATGTCTTGTCAATATAAAGATCCTTACTATTGGATTTTTCTGATTTTATATATACAGTCCACAAATTTCTGAAATATTAAAATATTTTTCTCATTTGATATACTCTATGTTAAGGTAATGGAAAAAAACTTAAAATAATTTAAAAATAAAGCTATCTAATCTTTTCGTCTGGGTTGTATGGACTTGAGTTTTGATTGATGTTAATTCATAGTTTATGAAAATGCCAATGTTGGAAAAAAGTTAGCCCCATCCATCTTTTATTTGTCTATTTTTGATGATGTGATAGAAATAACATTAGATTAGTTTGCGGATAATATTGGGGGCATAAATTTATATAAGAATTTCTCATGCATATATGAACCCGTCAATTATTATTGTAAATAATACCCTGTAGTTTCATTTTTTTAGGGAAGGGAAGATGGTTCAATAAAATTCAATTTCATTTTTGTTGCCTTTTTGCAATTGTAATTACTTTTTAAATTTTTGTTCATTTTAAATTAATGTAAAAGTTATTAAAATTTTTATTTTAATTTCACTAATTGTTCAATTTGATATGTAATTTTAGTATTTCAATGACGAATTAAAAAAATTATTATGTTTTCTTTTTCTGAAACTTTGCTTAATTTTTGTAGTTTCATATACATAACTTTTAAAAATTAATTATGTTACATGTTAATTAAGTAATTTTAAATTCGTATAAAAATTGCTGTTAATTTTCAAAATTATCAAAGTTATATGTTGTTTAGATTAAAAAAAAATTGAATTTTGTATCAATTATAGCTTTGAAAAATTCAACACTATTTTAATTGATGACAAAATCTCATGTTTTTTTTTTCATGATCAAGTGTATATTTTTTGGTACAAACTACATGAGGTGTCCTGAACGGGTCCCAACTATGAAACGGTATCTTTAAACTTTCTACATTCAGACTAATTCCCATTCGAGTCGGACAGGTCCCTTGCGGGAGACAAAACTCTGGGCTCAAATTTTAAACGGCTGCATACATGAGTACGGTTCGAACCTGCAACCTCACTTAAGCTAGAAAGTGACTTACTAACTCATCTTCGGTTTAGGGTTAAATGTCTATTAAAATGTATACTGAGCTACCATTATTTACATGCCAGCAAGAGTTGCATCTAATGATGAATAGTATTCAAATCTCAATGGACACATAATAACAGTGTATGGTGTTTATATCAGCTTTATGGACATGTTGATTAGTTCAGTCTCTTAGAAGATTAATAAATCATATAAATTTAATTAGGTGTTTGGTTCAGCTGTTTAACTGTTTCGAATAACTATCTTTTAACTTCCAACAGCTACTTATTTATTGGCTTAATTGAACCAAAAATCACCAACTTTTGCGTGTTTTTGGTATTTAACATAATCTTTTTTTCTTGGCATAAAAAATCATCAACTTTCATTTTTTGGCATATTTGTCCACATAACCATTTCCTTTGAAAAATTAAACTCAAAATGATGCCGTTTTAGCGCAAAACGGTGCCGCTTTACATTCAAAACGGCGCCGTTTCACATCCCGTGGACAAATATGCCAAAAAATGAAAGTTGGTGATTTTTTATGCCAAGGAAAAAAGATTATGTTAAATACCAAAAACACGCAAAAGTTGGTGATTTTTTATGCAATTAAGCCTTAATTTTGATAAAGTTATATGATCAACAGTTGTTGGCTATTTTACGAGCATTTCTACTGCAGTGCTAAATTAATCTCACAATACTAAACATTAAATTTAGGATAAAATAAACATTTTTATTAGGGTTAAATACAAATTCATATACCAAATTTGACCTAATTTGCAATTATAGTATAAATTCTGAAACTTGACAATGTGAGTAACCAAATTTACACTTTTAGCAAATCGATACACCAAACTCAAAAAACACTAACGTGAACATTGTAATATACCGCCATGTGTCGTTGCATGATTGGTCGGTGTACCAATTTGCCAAAAAATGAAAGTTGGTTACCGACATTGCCAAGTTGTTGTAAATTAGGTCAGAATTGGTGTATTAATTTGCATTTAACCCTTTTTATTACAATGTTATATCATGTGTTTACAAGATTGAGCATCGGTGGTTGGATTCATTCGGTTTTAAATCGACTAAAATCGACATGCCAAAATTTTGTAAATGGTCTTATCAATTTTTTGATCGATCCGGTTCAATTTTTGTTTTTGTATTCGGTTTGAACTTATTGAGAAGCCTGTAATTTTAGATTCAAAATCAAATAAAAAAGCTTTAAAAAAATTAGAGGAAATTAGATCCATCACCACAAAAGACCTGTATATCCTCACTCATACAAACCGGCAAAATTTCTTGCATAAATACGGTACAAACTGATTTCCTTTCATAATTATCTTTTATTTTCTGTTTTTACGGTAAAATAACATCAGAAATACGTCTGATCGGCTTGGATTTGATCCGGTTATTTCAATTGATTTTTAACTGTAATTGATCGATGCTTTATTTCTGTAATTGATCAATGCTCTGTTTATAAATTTTGAGTTTGTTGTTTGAAGTTGAGAGGATTTCTGTAATTTGAAAATTATAATTTTGAAGGAGTTTGGTTTTCTATTTAAAGGAACCGTATTTGTGTAAAACATTGCAAGATGTTTCGGTCAAAATATATGTTTGTAATTGATAGAGTCTGCCTTCTGAACCGGTGAGTGAACCTGCAAAACAGGGTAGAAGCTAACCGGACGGTGGTTGTCCGATTAACTCTCCGATGCTAAAGTCAGTCTAGAGCTTTGAGCAGTGTTTTGAGTATCTGAATGTAATTGTGATTCTAGGCATACCTCGTGCTCCTTTTATAGTAGTCGAATATACCTAGTAGAGTTGTATTAGGCAGGTGAATCCTACTTTGTAGGGATTCGGCCGTATCGTAGAGATTCTCCTGATTTGTCGGGATCTACCTTAATCTGATAAGAGTCCTATTTAGGAACGTCTTCCTAAATAGTCTTATCTTCCTAAATAGTCTTATCTTCCTAAAGTAGAGCTTATCCTTCCATATGTAGTGTTTGTGTCCAAATAGGACAAGATTTCCATATTTAGTCGTTTACCCGAATCCCGGACTCGAAGCGCTCTCGGCGGATCACGCGGGATTCGGTCTTTATTAACGTGTTATCGAATCTTAGAGATTCGGCATCTCCTTCATATCTTTCGATCTTCAGGGGGGAGTCCGGTGTCGCCTGAGAGTGGATCTCCTGCAACTCGGCTCCATTGTACTTACAGTAGGATTCGGTATCCATCAGTAATTATTTTAGTCAATGAATATTTGTGAGATTATTTAGCTATTTGGCAGGTATTTATCTGAAAATCTCAATATATATTATCTTTTTTTTATTTTTTATTTATTTTAAATCAAAATGTTGCATTTCATCGCTTGCTTGAACCGCCAAATACATGCATAGCCAGTAGGCCCAGTAGCCTTATTTCCAGGGGATAGTGTATTTATTGGTCGGTTGGACTAAAATGAACAAATCGAAATTTTCGTTTCTTTTGAAATTCGATTTGATTCTGTTTTTCATTTCTTAATAATATGTGCCGAATTTTATATTACTCCAACAAATAAAGATGTTGATATTTTAAAGGGCTTTTTACTCAATAGAAAATTGGCCCAAGTTTATTTTTATACAGTGGCTAAAGTTTACATTTCATACCATCCAAAATGAAAATTGTAACCTAATTTCTTTAAATTCTTACTTTTTTACTGTTTCTTCTTTTTCTCTTAAATTTTGGCGGCTCCTTCTTCTCCACGAGTCCAACAGTTTTCTCCACGTTCTTATTCCTTCGCTTCCGCCGTTCCACCTCCGCCGTTCCGTTTTTGCTGTTCCATCTCCGTCGTTTCGCCTCCATCGTTCCACCTTTGTCTCGCCGTGCCATCTTTCTTTTCTCTTTTTGATTTTAGATCTGAAATTTTTTGTTCTTTTTTTTTTATTTTCAGATCTGTAATTTGTTTATCTTTTACTGTTTATTCACTATTAAACATGTATAAAGAGTATTTTTAAAGAATCTAATACTTATTTCATAGAATAATTTTATATTTTATGTAATAAAATTCTGTTAACTCTGCATTTTTTTGTGTTTTGTTGTATTTCTGCGTTTTTTTTATTCTGCTGAACGATTTGTAGCTGATGATTGATTGCTGAATTATTGTAATGTTACAGTGTTGTTGATTTTATGTTGACTTAATGTTGATATTATGTTGATATCAACTAATTTTTTTATTTTAACATTGACAAACAAGATAATATTGTCTCTGAAATAAATGCCTCCTGTAAGTTTGCGGAATAGATGTTTATTTGAAAAGCAGCAGGATGGAATGTGGAGTGCACATATTTATTTAAATGATTGATCTCTTTGTGTTTTTTTCTCGATAAACGTTCTGCAATTTCCTACATAAACATATACTATTGGTATTCAGCCATTTTTTTTATAACTTTCATTTTTTAGAGTGTTAATTTATTAGAATGTACGAAATTCATTTCGGTGTTTTTGAAATTTGGTTGGTTTTTTTGCTCCTTATATTATTTTCTACGTACAAATTTTATTATAAAATCAATGTTGAATTTTATTGATGTACAATTATTTAAGTTGTATTAATTAAAATCAACGCAAAATTAAATCGATGTCAACCTAAAATCAACCTAAATTTAACATGCGCATATCCCTAAAATTAATTGAAGATCAACACAAAATCAACATAAAATCAACATATGTATACTATTTGTCATTAAAATTAATCAAATATCAACTCAAAATCAACACAAAATCATTATAAAATCAACATTGTGTACATTATTTATTGTTGACATTTTTGTCAGTTTTAATATCAACATAATATCAACATAATATCAACAACATTTGATAAACTGGATAGTATTAATTTTATAAATCTTTTTTAACACTATTTTTTATTTTTAATATTTATTTACCTTTATTTTTGCTAATAATTAATCAAAATTTATTATTTATCATATATTTAATTTTTTATATATATGTCAATATAAAATCAACATTAAATCAACATTAAATTAACCAAAGATTAATAAATTATTTTTCCAATCTAAAATACCAACATAAAATCAATATAATATCAACATAAATTCAAATTTGTGTAATATTATAATAATTCAAAATCATTATTTATATTTTTTACCAATACCAAAATCAACACCATGTCAACACTATATCAACATAAGATCAACATTGTAACATTACAATAATTTAACATCATTATTGTCTTCTTCACCGATGCTAAAATCAAAAAAATATCAACCGAAAATCAACACCATATCAACATTGTAACATTACAATAATGCAACATCATTATATGTCTTCTTCCCCGATGCTACCATATCATTATCTAGTCTCAATTTAATTCAATTTAATTTTTTTAGTTTATTTCACAGACAATATTATCTTAATTGTCAGTGTAAAATAAAATAAAAATCAGTTGATATCAACATAAAATCAACAACACTGTAACATTATAATAATTCAGCAATCAATCATCATCAACAAATCGTTCTGCATAATAAAAAAAACGCAGAAACACAAGAAAAATGCAGAAATAACAGAATTTTATTCCATAAAATCACAAAATTATTCTACATTACATGGAAATGAGTATTAGATTCTTTAAAGATAATCTTTATACATGTTTAATGGTGAAAACAACAGTAAAAATAAACAAATTACAGATCTGAAAATGAAAAAAAAAAAGAATTAAAAACTTCAGATCTGAAATCAAAATGATAAAAGAAAGATGGCGGAACGGCGGAAACGGAACGGCAGAGGCGAAACGGCGGAGGCGAAATGGCGGAGGCGAAACGGCAGAGGCGAAATGGCGGAGGCAAAACGGCAAAAATGGAACGGCGGAGGCGGATTGGTGCGAAAAACAAATCTTAGATTTGTGTGAAGAGTGTTTATCCCACACAACCGTTGCGCCACGTCATTTTTACAACAAGCCAATGAGAGTTTGCGATAGGGAATCTTTTAATTATCACTTATTTTTTTTATCATTAATTTTTCCACATGGCTAGCGCATGATTGGTTTGTTGCACGAATGACATGGCGCAACGGTTGTACCCAATAATTATTCTTGTGTGAAAGGTGAATTGAAAGAGAAATGAGAGAGAAATTTGAGGAGAGAGAAAATAATTGTCATTATGAGGTTTGTGTTATTAGGGTTCTATTTATATGGATGGTATATAAGTAATAATTTTTCCCTTACATGGTAGTTTTAAAATGTCAAATATGTGTTGATATAAAAGTAAATCAAACATGAATGTTGATTATTTGAGTAAAAACCCTATTTTAAATGCAAAAAAAGAGATTGATTAGATGAGTATATTATTACTATGTTTAGTATTTATTCACAATTTTGAGTTTAATTTTCTGAAAGTGGAGTTACAATCCTTCAATTTGGGGTATTTGCGAGGATATTATGCATCACCAATTTAGATTTGCGAGGATATTATGCATCACCAATTTAGATTTCAAGAATCACGGATAGTTTAGGTGTCTCGTCGGTTTAATAAAATGGCTCATAGTTTAGCTCAAGCTTGTAAAAGATTTTATGCTATTCTGTTTTGTCATTCCATTAGGCTGTTAATGGTTTTATTACCTTAATACATTATCATTTTGATAAAAAAAAAAAAAGATTTACTCCTACAATTCTACTCTTAAGACTTGAAAGTTTGAAACCCTAATCTGTAAAAGATATTAAAAAAATATGTCAGTCAAGTACTTCAAAAATGTGTAATATAAGATAATTAAGATATTCAAATATGTAAAAACAATTAGTTCGGTTTGGTGATTTTAATTTTAGAATATAAAATTAAAATCAATTCAAATAATTAAAAGATCGAATTAAACTTATATTTTTGACTCAATTCGAATTTTGCACATCCATATCTAATTTTATTTTGCATGGCTCGTCATTAGCACTTCTTAATAAGTCTATCTATATTCGTTAGTATAATATTAAATCCAGAAATTAATATATAGTGAGTTTATAATTATAATGTAATTATTTAGATTAATTATTGCAACGCCTCTTCACTTGATACCTTTTTAAATTAAATCACTTTAGTCTAAATTACTACTAGTTTTGACATTTTATAATAATCAGTACGTTGCAATTCAAATTTATAAGAATTCAATACATTTCTGTGTAAGGCCAATAAATTAGACGTTGACATAAAAAGTCAGATATATAATTGTGATTTCTGGTTAGATAAACATTATAATTTGCCAACTTTTTATTGAAAAAACAGGTCCATTTAGATATTAATTTCAATTTATTTTCTTTTCCTACGATACGGATCAATTAATTAAAAAGTAATTTTATATTAAATTAATTTAATTTATCAACTATTAATAATTTATCTCTTTTTTGTTTATCATTTTAGTTATATGAATGGATAAATATTTAATTTAATTCATCTAGTAAATTAATTTATACTTTAATTGGCTACAAAACGTACAAGTTTAAAAAGCATATCAATATTTAAGTGGAAAGCTATACGTACGCACCATTAATTCAACGAAATATTGACATTTTGTGTTGGTTCACACATGAAGTTATAGACAAGTAGAAAGTATAAAACAAAAGTTAAATAATACTATATTAAAAAATTCAAAAAATCACATTACTAAATAGAAAGTAAAAAATATTATCAAATTACTATACAAATTTAATAAAAAAATGTGGCAAGATTCAATCATTCATATTTATCAATAAAAAGATTATAATCAATCATCCATTTTAGGGCTTGACAAGATATTATATTTAATTCAATTATAATTTTGCTTCTTCAATTTATTACGGTTTGGATAGTTCGATACGACTCTCGGTAGAAATATCTATCTGTTTGCACCGGCCCAGAGATCTGGGAAGGAAAAAAAGCTGAATGGGCTCATAGGGGATTTCAGCCCAACATGAGCTATGTTTATTTTAGCCTTTTATTATTTAGTTTTTCTTCATTAATTAGGAGATAGAATCTCATTAGAATTAGGTCTCTTTATTAGGGTTTGTTCCCTATAAATAGTCAGTAGTTTTGTATTATTATTTTTATCAACACATCATTAATCAAAAAAAACCAAAGCTCAGGCTTTTTATCCCAATCTCCGGATTGAATCTTAGTTTAGGAGTAGAATTGACATTAATCTCGCTTGGATCTCAGGATTCCCAGATTAATACTGTTAGTTTAATCGAACGACGGCGACGTCATTCACAATTTGAACAACGTTACTTGAATTCGAGTTACGTCACTTGAATTAGGGTTACGTCATTCAAATCCTGTTTACCTCTTCTAGAATCATACCGGTTAAAGCATCAGTACCTAAAGTTACCCATTAATAAATTCAAAGGTTTGAGCAAGGTGAAAATCTAGCGAACAGTATCTAATATAGAATCGTGCCAGTTCTTTTTAGTACAATATAAATACAGTTAACAATGATATAATATTCTTTTAAATTTAAATAAATCTAATCATTTATAAATATTTCATTTTTTTATCTTTCTTTATTTATATATCAAACTTTTAATATCGTCAATTTTATCATATTTTCCAATATTCAGTTTCAATTGTTATCCATTTTTGTAATCAAGGTTTTTCAACTTTAAAAAAAGTTCAAACATTTCTTTCATATATAGCATGTGGTCTAAATAAACTCATAATATTTAAAAAAGTATTAAAAACTGAGACTATATGTCAAATATAAAGGACATTTGATTTATTTTTTCTAGTAAAATTTTAATTTATAAAAATAGGTACAATTGAAATTTAAAATTAAAGAATAGAATAAAATTAAAGATTTTGAAAATTTAAATTATTGATAGATACTGAATCATATCATAACTATAGTGAAACCGAGTCGCACAAGATATATTCTTCAAAAGAATATCAGTTCTCGCCCAAAGGGTAAGAACCAAACAATATCGGCAGCCGAATCTATGAAATTCGCTTTGACCGAATATCAAATGAAGAATCATACGAATTCTCAGGGTAAACCAGAATTTCCGAAGAAGCGGAAAAAGCGCGTCGCTTGAGGGATTCGCCCAAGAACCAGATCTACGGAATATCTTTCCTAATTAGACAAAAATTATAACTTAAAAAGATAAGTTGATTTAGGAAGATAATCCTGAATAAGACTATCACTTGAATAAAAAATCTCTTTTCTATTTAATTTCAAACCCTACTAAATAAGAATCACTTTCATATTCAAAGTTTATTAGGTATTCACTCCACTACTGTATAAAGACTGCTGTATAAAGAGTTTGAGATATGCCTAAAAACACAACTAAGTTTATATACTGAAAACGCTAATCAAGGCTAAACTGACTTAATCATCGGAGAGTTAATCGGACCTCCACCGTCCAGTAAATTTCTACCTTATTTTACAGTTATCAACCGAATCAAAAGACATGCTCCATCCATTATAAAAAAATGAGAAGGTGGAAATAATTCAAATTATTAGGCCTTTTGAATACTATTACTTCGGTTTTTAGTTCTGGATTGCAAAACACCGTCCGTTTTTACTTAACACCGCATAGGCACATTACCCTTTTACCCTTTTTAATTTTTGAATAGAAAACCAAATCATAAAAAAAATCTAAATCATCTCAACTCATTCAACCATATTCAACCTCATATTATACGGCAATGTCGGATTCTGAACGAGATAAAGATCGACAACCCCCGATAAGTTTTTTTTTTAAAAAAATTCGAAATAAATAATTTTTTTCCAATTTTTTTTTTTTGGGGGGGGGGGGGGGGCTCCCCATTTCACGTCCGGCGTCCTCTCCTCCGGAGGGGACGCTGGACGTCCCCTTTTCAGGCGGAGGGGACGCCGGAAAAATAGAAAAAAAAATTTAAAAATTATTTTTTATCTCGGAAAAACCGGAATAAATTGTTTCCGAACGTCGATACTCGTTATCCGACGAATTGTACTCGTTGTCCGTCATTTTAATCAACTTTTTACGTATTTGTTCGAATGTATTCGAATGAGTTGAGAGAACTTTTTTTTAAAAAATTTTGCTAGAAGGGCAGACATGTTTTTTGCGTGGGCGGTGTTAAGTAATACTGGATGGCGAATAGTAAAACCCTTTTAGTTTGAGTTTGGAAATCTTGAAGATCATGCATAACTCTAATGTAGGGTATTAGGTTTCCTTTTGTTGTTGTTTTTTGGTGAAAATTGTTTTAAATAGAGGATCATTTCACTCCCTCAGTTTAGCATAAAAGATAAAAAAAAATCATTCTCAAACAGATCAGACCATTTCAATTTAGAAGTCAGATAGAATCAGATTAAATTCATCCATGTGACAAAAGCAAAGAGTGAGATTTTTAATTAGACATAATTAACCTTAATTAAAACCCTAACTAATTCTAATTAATTGAAATTCTAATTATATTGTCATAATATTTTTTTTTCAAACTTTCTCTCTTAACAAAATTTGCTCTCCCTTCTCTCTAAACAAAATTAATCTTCTTCATCTTGTTTTTGGTGAGGGTGGAAGAAGATGATTTTTCCAGTCGCCGGAAAATTATCTTCTCTCCGCCCATAGTTTTATTTAGTATAGATCTATTCTTTGTTGATTGAATAAGACTTTTTTTTAAGATGTTTTTTATGGTTTGGAATTTTATCTTATGAAATAAATTGTTATGGTTTGTTTTCTTACCTCTTTGATCCGATGTTGTAGATCGTTCAATACTATTTAGTGTTCGTTCGAGTTTTAAATCCAAGTTCTTGTAAATCTAAACATTGGGGAGGTTTCTAAATCTATCTCTTTAGAATATCTTTGAAGATGAACCGAAAATGCTAAGTTTCGTCGGATAGAGCGGATTTCTTGTCAAATCGGAAAAAGGATGATCTAAGTACCCCGTCCAACGGGAATATAGTTCTTTGTTGTGTTAAATTTATCGGGATTCATGTCATGGATTTATCCTTATTTTTCGATTATTTTTTGCTTATCTTGGATTGTTGTTTAGTAGTAATTGGTTGTTCAAATTTGAAAGATCATATTGAGATCATTGTGATATGACTTTCATTGTTTGTATTTACATCTTCATCAATATATTCTAACTTTGGAAAAAAAAATTGAAATTCTAATTAAACATAATTAAATCCCAATCAAACTGAATGAAAACCTAATTAGACGTAATAAAACCTTAACTAAATTGAATTAAAACCTAATTAAAAATTAATCTAAAAATTGAATTAAACCCAATTTACAACAACAAAAACGCCGACCCCGCTCCTCAAATCGTCGTCGGCTGCTCCTTACCACAAGAATGCTAGTCCCATCGATGGTGGTTCGTCGACGAACTGACGAACAATGATACGTCAATTTGAACCCAACAGGGTTCAAACAGACATGAGTACGTCTTGTTTTGGTTTAGTGTTGTTTTGATCCGGCAGAGGCATATTGGCGGAGGAATGTTGGACAACAATGAAAAGAAATAGAGAAGAAGAATAACAACTAGATAAAATGGAAAAAAGATAAAAAAAAAAAGGTCCTTAAAATTTTATTTTAAGAATAAACGATTTCTGGAATTTTGAAGTTATATGGCTATAATTGCATTTTGAAAATGAATGAGTGTCAATTTGAAAAACTAACAAAATATTAAGGGCTTTTTTGAATTTATTTTATTCTATAATTACACATGTAGGGAGATGTAATTGGAGAGAGTCTCTATGGTTCGGTTTTACCAATTTGTGGATTGAATGATCGAGTTTGTTCGTTTAATAGTGACTCATTTGATCTATTTTTGTCAAGTTGAGGGGGTGCATAGATCCTTTATTCGAAATATCTATTGTTTCATTTGTGGTGTTGTCTGTTTTTTTTTTATTTCTTTGATATTTCTATAACTATGTCATTTAATGTGAAGGTGTGAGGTAATTTTTTTCTAATAATTAAAAAGGTGAGAGCATTCGTAAAAAAAAGCTTAATTTCTTAAAAAAAACCCACCTTGCATTTTGTTTTCGTTTATACCCTGACCTTATAAAAATACCATTTGTACTCAATTTTGAGTTTTTATGTTTCATCTCTACCCAAATACATTAAAGTGTACTCTTTTCATTTGAAAAAGAGTTTAAAACCAAAAACATTAAAGTGTACTCTTTTCATTTGAAAAAGAGTTTAAAACAATCCTTCATTTTTAATTTATATACTAATTATATATTAATGTTATTAATAGTACAAAAATATCATCTTCTTCAAAAAAATTAAAAATAATAATAATTTTTTTTATTTTTTTAAAAAATATTTCCGATTTTTTTAAATTTTTTTAAATTTTATTTAAAAATATTTCCGACAAAAAATTAAAAATAAGAATAATTTTTTTTTATTTTATAAAATTAAAAAAATTAATTAATTATTTGGATGTATTTGATTATTTTTTAATTTTAAGAATTTATTTGTATTTTTTAAAATAGAAAAAAATATGTTTTAAACTCTTTTTCAAATGAAAAAAGTACAATTTAATGCTTTTGGGTAGGGATGAAACACAAAAATTCAAAATTGGGTACAAATAGTGTTTTTATAAGATCAGAGTATAAACGAAAAAAAGTGTAAGGTGAGAGTTTTTTTAAGAAATTAAGCCAAAAAAAATTGAACCCACAATGTTAACAAGTTACCGATCAAACCTCAAGTCATTGGTCGAGGTAAAGCTTTTATGTTTTAATTAAGGGGTATGAGTTGCTTTAGCTTTTGCCAAAGGTTTGCAAATTTTCATCAAACTGGCATGAACATGGCTGCTCCAAATAATCTAGAGAAAATAACAAAATTGTCAAAAAATTGATGTTATTTACACTGAATACAACCAAAAACCTGAACATTACATTCGTACCAGAAAATAATTTTTCTTTACATTTTGTACCATCAATGGGTCTGACGCGCGTTAGAGCTTAATATTGACGCAGACGTCATAGCTAATGACGCACGCGTCACTCCTATTTATGGTTATATGGCGAGGCATGGATTTGGCGAAGAGGCTCTGATTCTCTTCGAGTAAATGAAGACAGTTGGTTATGGTAATTGTTGGCTTATTTATTGACCTACTTTCAAAATAATTTTTGCCCATGATGAACAAAATTTCTACCTTTTCTCCCATTTTATAGATAATTCACATTGGATAACGAGAATGTGTCTCATGATTGTAAAAATAATAATTCATTTATACATTTATTAATTTAAAGTTTATAAAAATTCTAATTTTAAAAAATATTTTAAATTTAAAAAATACATAAATACACAAATAATATAATTTAAAAAAATATAATTTTATAAATTATTTATCGGATAAACTATTGATACGTACATACCGAACACGGGTTTAATGTATAACTAATTTATTTATCGTGTATAATTATGTATCAAAGATGTATCTATTAAATATATTTAAAAAATATATATTATGTATAAATTATGTGGTAAAAGATGTAACCATCATGTATAAATTATGTATTAACAATATATCCGTTTAATACATTTGAAAAATGTATCTATTATGTATAAATTATGTATCGTCGATATATCTATTAAGTATATTTTAAAAAATGTATCTATCATTTATATATAGCATAAATTACAAACTGATAATAAGTACATAAAAAATGTATCAAAAATTGTATCTGAGATGAATCTAATATGCATCAAACATATATAAATTATGCATTGAAGATGTATCAAAATGTATTGGAGATGTATCTAATATACAACATTGATACACATTTTATACAACTCAAAAAACAAAAATGTATCTATCATATATAAATTATGTAGTAAAACAATGTATATATCATGTATAAATTATGTATCAACGATGTATTTATGAAGTTCATTTAAAAATTGTATCTATCATGTATAAAATATGTATCTGAAATGTATAAAATATGTATCTGAAATGTATAAATATATAAATGAACTGTTCGAATTAGTCGGTTAATTCAATTAACTCGATAATAATTCAATATTCGTATGATCAGTAATAATTAGTCTATTGATTCAATATAAATAATAAAGTATCAATTTTTCAACTCACGCTTTCCATCAAATGTTACTTGTATGATCAATGACATTAAGATCCCTCGGAAAATAAGAAAATGTGTGCAGTAGATCTACCAAAGCAACAAAAACATTTTCTCGATACCCATAAGTTTAATCAACAAAAATAATAACCACCCAATGTTACTTGTATAATTAATTAATTATTGATTTATTCTCTTCCATCTGAAATGACAAATCAAAAACAAACAAATTAACAATAAGAAATTATTGATTTTTTTTTCTGGCAAAAAAAAAATCAACAAAATAATAACCACCCAATGTTACTTGTATAATTAATTAATTATTGATTTATTCTCTTCCAACTGAAATGACAAATCAAAAACAAACAAATTAAAAATAAGAAATTAAAACCACTTAATTAATTATTGATTTTCTCATCAAATCAGGGACTCTAAAATTTCATAGCAATACATGTATGTCTATTAATAATTGAGATACCATGCAACCAACACCTGAACTTTCTCTCAACTTGAAAAACAGCTTTTTAAACTTATCTACAAATATTTGCCTGAGATCCTCCTTTAATGGATGCAACATTTTAAAAACAACTTCATGATGTTTCTCAAAATCATGAGCGGGCTAATGATGAGTAGCTAACCAAACATCACCAGAAATGGCACGTCCGTGAGTCTGTGCTTTAGTTTCATATCAGAAGGTTTAATCCATGGGGAGATGTGCGTAGGTGTAGCAGCAACAACTGGCTCCCCCTAACCACCTGCACAAAACATACACAATGTGTTTATTCTTGGACATGTGTCATCTTGTGGACGGTGGCACTAAATGAAAACTATATAGGTTTTGTGGTATTAATTGATATAATAATGATAACAAAGAAATAACTCTAACTAAAATGGTAATTGGTGAAAAAGAATTGTGATTTATGATTTTTTTTGTTATTTTCTCAATAATCTATATTATTATTTTCAACTAATTAAGGTACAACTCGTTTTCAAGAAATACTAAAGCATAATAAGTGACATCTAAGTGAATAAGTAATAATTACAAAAATATATAAACGTTAATTTTGGCCAAAAATTAGAAATAAATTATATATATATAAAATCAAGTTAAAACATATCTTTAATAAATTAAATGCAACAATAGATATATAAAATAAAATAAAACTGACACTTGATCTATAGAATAAAACAAAACAATATAAATTAGTGAAATCAAAGTTTTTGACACAACAATAATAACGAGAACCCGCATATTTCATTTACAATATGAAACTTTCATAATTTGTTTCATTTCAGATCACATTTCATTTTGTCACTAAAGAAATGCAGAATCATCAAAAAATCAATACATGTGATTTGAAATTAAATTTAAAAATACAATATCGAAACAAAATAAACTCTTTGTTGGATTTTTTTTTGAAGAAAACAAGAAAAATATAAAAACAAAGAGTAATACATAGTAATATTGTTGAGAAAATGCAATTTCCGATTAAAACCGAAAACACCCCTTTTCACCCTCTCAACCCAAAAGAAAAGAGAAAAATTGTAAAGAAAATGGAATAAAAATTAGAGAGAAAATTATTAATTACTCGTCATTCACATATAAATTGAAGACCAAATAAATATATAAGAGCATTTTTCATACTTCGATGTAAAATAATAAATACTTTGTATATAATAAAACTAAAAATAGTGTTTTTATAAATGTTTTTAAAAAATAATAACTTTACTTTAAATTAAATTATTAGTATATTAATTTTTTTTAATTCATCGGATCTCATTAAAATTGAATATGAAACAGTTACATTTGTAAGAAACTTGGGATAATTTGAAAACTAAACCCAATGACCTGACATGAAACAGGTAACATGCTGCCTAATTTGCAGACCTTACTTACGAAAATAAAAATAAATTAATAATTGTTTCATGAATTAAGTGCAGTCTTCAATCACTCTTCATTATTATATTAATTAGAGACCAAGTTTAAGGTTTTGATCAAAAACAAGTTTAAGGTACTATATTTATTAAAATTCAAGTTATTTTATATTCTACATTTATACAATCTTTTGTCCATTTTTTGTAATTCATTATAAATAATATAATAAAAGAATGACTTTTTAGTAAGTCTATAGAGTAATCTTTCATACTAATGTAATTATTAATTTAAAAAATATTTAAAACTATTATATTTAAAAGTCAAAAACAAAAGTATACACACACACACGTGATATACAAAGATAAACATTAGCTATTTTCTTACGTAATAAACATAAATACTTACAATTCTTTTTTTTTTCCGGAAAAATACTTACAATTCATACAAATTTTACATGTACTTTTCATAAAAAGAGAAACCAATAAAAAATGACAACTGGCAATCAATAAACCAACGGCTTAATAGTTTGACCTTTAAATTTGCATTCTTATAGCCCTCTAATCTTTAAACTTAACTTTTCAACTGTCGAATTTCTGAATTTATTAAATAATCATATTTAACTACTGAACTTAATAAATAAATAAACATTAAATCTTTTCATACGCACAATCTTTTAAAGTATTTTAATTGTCAGGTGAATAAGGATGGATTTAGTATTTATTTATTTATCAAGTTTAAAGATCAAATAAAATTATTTAACAAGTTCAGAAGTTTGCTAGCTGAGATGTTAAATTTAAGAATTAAATAGATACAAATATATAAATTTAAGGATCAAATTATATATTAAACCATAAACCAACTATAAATATCAGAAAACATTTCCTAAACTCTCATCCTCAAATTTATCGATCCTCATCTCCTAACTTTCCCCTTCCCCCACTCATCAAAAACAAATTACTCAATCCAAAATTAGAAACCAAACCCAAATCCCACACGCAACCCACTTCAAATCAGACAAAATGCATTGCACTACCTTAACCTCTCCTGGTTGCGACACCGTTCGCTTCCACTTCGCCACCGCCACCAACGCCACCGCTTTACCGACATCCAAACCCGACTCTTTTCTCCGATTCAAACCCGCCAACCGATTCCGAAACACGTCGTTCAAAACAACAAAAGCTGCCGTTACCGAAGCTATAACCACTGAGTTGAGCTTTTATGAGTTACTCGGAATACCCGAGTCGGGTAATTTACTTGAAATAAAACAGGCTTATAAACAATTAGCTAGAAAATATCACCCGGATGTGTCCCCACCGGATCGGGTTCAAGAGTATACCCAACGGTTTATCCAGGTTCAAGAGGCTTATGAGACTCTGTCTGATCCCAGAAGAAAAGCTGTTTATGATAGGGATATGGCTCGAGGTCTTCACCTTGCCTTTTCTGCTCGAAGAACTTACCAAAATGATGAGGTAAATTTTGGAAATTTTTGATTTTTTTTTATGTGGGTTTTTGTAATTTGATGTAAATTTTGGTTTTTTGTTTGTGGGTATTTGAGAATAACAATCTAGTGATGTTTTTGTAGTTGTTGGATTGGTTTTAAGGTTTATTTTTGATGTGGGTGTGTAAATTTGGTTCTTTTTTGGTGGGTTTTTGAGAAATTTTAAGCTTTTGCTATTGAATTAAGGTTTGTGAGAGTTCTTATTTTGTACTTGTCAAATATGGATAATTTGACTTGGATGTACTTGTGATTTTAATGATTGTTTAATGGTTAAAAATGGTGGTGCTTGGTGAATCTTGATACTAATAAAAAATTAAGCCTTTGGTTTATGACTTTGTGTTAGAAAATTTGGCTTAAATTAAGAAAGAAATAGAGTTGAATCTTTTAGTTTCTCATAGACTTCAACTCTTTAAGTTTCTCCCTGCAAAAGCTCAGCAAAGACTCCTATCTTGTTTTGAAATATTAAATTTCATATTCTGATTTCTTCTATTCCTTTCTATGTAGACCTTTTTTTCAAGATCCATAGAATTTGTGTTCTGTGTAGTCATTACTTTGCTCTATATTTTATTCAAGTTACTTTATTTCATTTATCCGTTCATCGAAAATCTGACAAGATCTCTTATATACCGGAAAGAGCTTGATGTTTAATTGGACTTGGCTTTGCATTATTATCAATTTATATTGATTTGGTTTCTCTTTATAATTCAGGAAATGGAAGTGAGTAGTGACTGGAAGAATCGCTGGGAAGCTCAGCTATCGGAGTTGAAGATAAGAAGCATGAATAAGGATTCTGAAGAGAACATGTCATGGGCAGCTAGGATGCGCAAGCGACGCCAAAGATGATCGAAAGAACTTAAAATAGGTCCTTATCTAATTCTGTATATACGAGTCTTTAAACTGTATACTTAGTTAGTATGGAGAAAGATATCCGGTTAGCATTGTTGCATGAACAAGCAAAAATATATGCACATGCTAATGGAGTAGGTATCGAAAAATCTTGTATAGCTGTTTCTTTTTCGCCATTTCAATAACATCTACTAGTAAATTATGATGTTCATAATGTTAGTATTACGGTACTCACCTTTGTTTTCATGCACACGCATGCATACTTCAAATAGTTATTATAGAGCATCCTAGCTTTGTTTAATGTTTGTGTTCCTTTGTTCGCATTAGCCTTAAGACCAAGCTTGAAAACTTGTGATCTTGATACAAATTGAGCTTGAAAATTCACAGTTCTAGTGTTTAGGGGCGGATCTGGGGTGTAAAGGTGGCGGCCACACCCCTCTGCCGAAAATATATTCATATAGAGTCGACATGCGGCTGAGTTGCCCCCTAACTAGAGACTCTGCCCCTGGAGAAGGGGTTGTCAATAACTTTTAAAACAAGGAGAAAAAAAAGGGCTAAACACATCTTAAGTCCTTATTTTATTAGCTTTTATTTTATCCGGTTCTTCATAAACATTTATATTTAAATAAATTTTTAACTATTTTGCACACTCTTGGTTCTCTTTAACATGAATTGCCGTTGTTTCATGCGAATCAAGACGACAATGTTTTTTTTTTTTGTAATTTCATCCATTTAAGGATTATATGTGTATAAAATAAATAGTTAAGAGATAATTTAAATGTAAAATACTTGGTAAGGGTCGAGTGAAATAAAAGCTTTACCACTATTAAGGATTTTGAAATAGATTTTGAATTATTAAACTCTGAAGAAACAAATTATATATGTTGTTCAACTGGCATTATAAATATTAGGCCTAAAGGTGTCAAAAGGTTAAATCTTTTCGACTTTTTGTAAACATATTCAAGTCTTTTATAAATTGTAAATTTATTCAAATTTGACAAATTTATTGGAAATTTATTAGTTTTATCAAAATTAATTTAATTGTGCCTACAATAGCAATTGAAGTTTTTTCTTTAAATTAAAAGAAAAAAAAATTGTCAATTTAAATGGCACATGATTCGGATAAATCAATTTAAAAAAATTAGATATATTATCAATAGATTAGTCAAATTACAATATATTTATACCTTTTAAAATGTTCGGATATATTTCCAAAAAGTTAAAAGAATTTAGCTTTAATACCATTACACCTAATTATTAATAATTTAATACAATTGCTATTATTTTTGAAATTTTAAAAATGACTGGATGATTTGTTATTTAAAAATTGTCTCAAACAATGTCATTTAAACTAAAAAAACAAAAAAAATACCAAACAATATTTCATTCGATGAGAAAAAAAACAGGATGTTGTTTGGCCAAATAAAATTTGATTCTCTTGTGGTTTATAATATTTTTTCGTATCTTTTTTATTATAATATTTTTCATTTAAAAGATTAAAAGAGCATTTGTTGCTATTTTTTAAAATTCATTTTATTAATTTATCAAAAAAAGTACAAATATAAAAATAAAAATAACAATTATAAGCATCAATAAATTTTAAAATGTAGTATATTTTTTAAAATATTATACATTAAAATGTAGTGATTATTTTTTAATTTTTATTAATTTTAAATGCGATAAATAGTATTATGTGTCCTAAAAAATAATTGAAATGTTTCTGGTTGTGAATCGGTTGGGTCTTTTTGGAGGATAGTGGAGAAGATCACAAAGCAACAGACACTGTAAAGTCTAAAGAGTCAATATATTAGAAAAAGATGGCAGGTTAAATGTTTTTAAATATTAAATTAATCGCTCAAGATTTTCCACCACATCAGAACGGGTATTATCTCACTTGCTTTTATTGTCTCCACCAAAGGTTCATTATGACTATTAAATTTGGAATTAAAGATTAAATAACATTAAAATTATAATGTTAAATAAAAATAAATAAAAATAGATGTTTTGAATAAAACCCTATTAAAATAGATATTTTGAATAAAAATATTATATACTTTTTTTTGAATAAATGATGATTATATTAGCATATCCACAAAGCATGAAAGGCAAAAAAAGAATAAAATTAGACTCCAAAAATAAATCTAGATTTTAAAATACATTATTGCCGTCTTAAAAGAAAATAGATTGTGATATTTGTAGTGAATTACCCCTTTATTAATAGAAAAAAAAATTAATTCAATATAATCCATCTTCTCATATTAAAAAATCCGTCGGTTTTTCACTTTCAAAATAAGTTTTTTAGCCGCATCAATTTCAATTTATACATAATATTCTGATTATATCTATCCCATCAACTTATGAGGTAAAGTTAGCCATATTAATTACTATATAAATGGTTTTGTTTAAAGCAATGAGCTTGTCTTTAATTAATAGTTTAGGCAAATTGAGGGCCAAAATAAATTTTTTCTTTCTTTCTCTCATGTGGCTGTGTACCCTAAAGCAGTGTTTTAAAAACCGAACCGGTGGCCGAACTGGTTCAGTCACCGGTTTCCGGTTTAACCGGTTGAACTGGTTTAATGACCGGTTTAACCGGTTTAATAAATTTAAAAAAAATTAAAAAAATTCCGATTCACCAGTTTTATACCGATTCAATCCGGTCCGATCCGGTTCAATATCCGATTTTTTACCGGTTCATTTCGGTTCAACTCGATCCAACCAAAAAATCCGATTTTTCACAGTTTCAGACCGGACCACTGGCCGGTTTGCGGTTCAACCGGTCCGACCGGCCGGTCCGGTTTTTAAAACACTGCCCTGAAGATTAGGCCTATATATATTTTTAAATAATTTGAAACTATCAAGAAACAAAATTGAATTCACAGCTTTTCTTTATTGTTGAATTGAAACCAGAACTAGCTGGTGAATTAAATATAGACAATGTTATGGTAATATTTAAGTATTTTTTCTTTTTCTAATTGGGGTAGGAGGATATCTGTGGAAATAATTGAACACACGATCTAACAGTTTGATATCAAATGTTTGTACCATTTAAATTATAGTTTATCGGTGTGGTACTATTTAAGTTTAGTTCAACTGTGTCAAGTTTAAAAAAAGAAATGTTTGATGAACTAATATAATCAACTATTAATTTTTTAAATGTAAAAAATTTACTGAGAAGCCAAATTTTGTTTTAAAGTTATAGTCATTTTGATATAGTTATTTCATAATTAAATTCATTGTTCCTATACTGTATGGTCTTATTTAAATAGTTTTAAATAATCTAATTAGTTAAAAATTATATAAAATTAAAAAACTATTACATCAAAATAGTAGTATAATTCAATTAATCCTGTGAGTTAATTGCATATTTTCAAAATTTACATATAAATAATTTCTTATTTTGAAATTTAATATTCTTCTCTTTTGCAAAAATTGGTCCATTGGGCGTGGTCTTTTTTTTTTTGGAAGATAGGGGAGAAGATCACAAAACAAAGCAAAAGACACTAAAATTGGTAAAGAACGAGTCAAATCTATTTAGAAAAAAGAGGGCAGGTGAAATGTTTTTATATACAATAAAGAAAAAGGTACTATAATTGCTCAACATTTTCCACCATATCAGAATGCCAATGGGGTAATACAGTTTCTCATGTGCTTGTGTATTTAATTAGTTCTTAACTCTAAAGATCAGACCTATTTATTAAAAAATAAATAGAGACTATTAAAATAACATTAGCTCATAGCTTTCTTTTGCATTTTTGTTGCTGAATTGAAGCATAAGTAGCGGATGAATTAAATATAGATATTGTTGTGGCACCATTTAAGTATAACAAAAAAATTAATAATTTAGAATTCAAATAATATGAGCGCTGGGCAGTAAGATATTATACCATGGATTTAATTCTTTTCACAAGGATTTTCAATCCCTTTGAACTGCTAGCGAGCATTTATTTTGGCTTTCTTTAAAGCGTTTCTCCTTTACGATTATTAAAAAAAAAGATAACAAAGAAAGATAAACAATTAATGTTGTAACCAATGAGTTATAGCTCAAATGGTATAAGCGCTAAACAGCAAACTGCTAGGTCGTGGGTTCGATTCTTCCCACAAGCGCTTCCCCCTCCCCAAATTATCAACAAATAAAATAAAATGAATAAGCTATATACATGACTGCTCCCCTATTGAGAAATCAAGTCAGTGTTCAATTCAACTGTTTCAAGCTTAACTAAGAAATGTTTTTACCGAATAATCTAATTTAAATGTCTGATAAATTAATGAATTATTGTCATAAAAGAACCTTCATTTTTTGTGTTTATTTTTTCAATTTAAGCACATTTTAGCACTCGACATTCCAGTTTTTAATTTTTTAGTATAAGAAAGTTCAACCTTTTATTTTTAAAACTTCACAAATCAAGTTTCTCATCTGATGTCGTTATAGTCATTTAACATGGTCAAAATGATATCGTTTTTTACAGAAAGAAAATGTCTAAAATGGCATTGACTTATAGCATGAAAAGCTTAAAATGCGGTGTACCACGTTTAAAAAAACATGCTTAAATAAAAAAACGAAAGGTGAAGACTTTTTTCATGACAATAACAATTATATAATTCATTGTTAAACTTTTAAATCTGTACTGATAAACAAAATTCTATTTTAAGGTTGTTTATATAATGATTGATAACTGATTTAATTTTACTAAATATTAAGATATAATTATTCATATTAAAATAAATTGTTTCTGTAATATATGGTCTTATTTAAGAATCCAATTAATTATAAAATTCCATAATATTAAAAACGATTATATTATATTAGTTATAATTTAATTAATCTTATAAGTTAAGTACATTTTTAAAAAAAAATCTTATTTTCTAAGTTTTAAATTTTACAAATTATTATTTTAATATAAAATAATTCAATTTATTTATAATGTAAATAATAAATTTATCTTACATAACATTTTCAACATTTAAATTAAAGAGAGTTCAAGTATATTTAAAAGAAAACTGGTAAACCTTAAGGCCCGGTGAATAGCTAAGGCATTATGTTTAAAGTAAAGTACCAGATTTGAACTGTACTCATATATTCAACCGTTTAATATTTTAAGGTTAAAATTTTACCTTTCGCAAGAGACTTATCCGATTCGAATGAGAATTAGTTTAAATATAAAAAAAATTAAAATACCGTCTTAGTTTAAAAAAGTTAGGATCCGTTCAGGACAATATATGTTAATAAAAAAAGGAAAACTGGTAAGTAGAGTAGATAGTGGTTTGAGATGAATTCAATGCTAATTCTCGGTTGTAATTTAATATTTGGAGACTTTCCTTTCATTGAAGAAAAACCCACCCCAGCTGTGCAAAAGTAGAACAAATTCTGGTAGTCTTGTACTGCCTAATACATGGATTATTGTATTGTTGTGGTCCTATTGACCCATTCTTATTGTCTCTATGCAAACTTGTTTCAATCTCTATTTATTTAACCATTTTTCTAAACTATGGTTCAGTTTTTTTAATCTTTCTCTTTCAGTCTTAATCTATTTTAAATTAGCCACCAGTAATTCATGTCCATTAGACTTTCTCTCTTTACAAGCCTTAAATTTAAATTCTGATGTTCCTTTTTTTCAAATAAAAAATAAAGAGTGAGGACAAAAATTACTTGAGATAGAATAATTTTTTATTTTGAGAAAACTATTATATTTGGTTCAAGTTTAAATTTTCTTTTTAATAAAAAACATAATGATTTTTGGAAAGCAAAAATTTTTTTTATAATTTTTATTCTAATTTACAGAGACTTAATTTAGATAGCGTTAGAACTAATAATGTAACTATAAGGATAAGTATCTATAATTATTCTACTCTCAAATAGAAAATCATAGCCGTCAAGCGTTCTCCTTTGTTTTTCGCTTCGGTTGGCATCAATGGTTTATTTTTACCGTTGGCGGTAGCCATTTTCTTTTTTATTGTTTTAGAATAAAATAAATGACACTCTTTTTCATTTTGATTGGTAAATCTATCGACGAGGCGCATCAATTTCAATATATACAAATAAAAAATCAGAGATGGATCAAGACCTTTCAAGATTGAAGATGAAATCGTTATAGGTTATATTAGTTTTTTTATAACTATTTTACATTCTTTTTGGAAGTTTTGTTGTTCTTTCTATATGAAAGATTTGTTGTTTTTTATGAAAAGTTTGTGAGTCTTCTGTTAGACAGAAAAGATTGGATCTTGTGTTAGAGCAGTTATGTAATTTTGATTTTATTTTATAAGGGATCTGTGAATCAAGGTTTATATCTTGTTTCATGTCAGGTCATTAGAAACGGTTATACCCTTTCTGAATTCTTACACCTGTAACTGCTCTTTATTATTAATGAAAAATTATTCGATTGTCAAAAAAAATTATGATTATTCTAAGATGAAACATAGGGAAGAAAACAACAGACATATCTATTAATTTTTCCATCGACATATATCATATCTATTAATTTTTCTATCAACATATATATTTTAATATTGTAAAATATTTATCTAGTAATTATGTATTTAAAATGTTCTTTTAAGTACTCTTTCCGTTTTCCCTCTCAAAGATCATTACTATTTAAAATTGTGTTTATATTTAAAATATTAATTTACAATCCGATTTCCTTTAAGCACACATAATTTAAAAATAGGACAATCTAAACTTTTCACATTTTATGCAATTTAAGTACATTAATCAAAATGTGTTACACATTTTAATCTTTTTATTCTATAGTTCAGTATCATTTTAAGCTTTTTTCATTAAAAACATTATCACTGGGGCCTTTTTGGATGACTAGAACAACATTTGATAAAACATGTAGACTGTGGAATGTTAACAAAAATAAAAAAAATGGGTTTTTTTATGTAAAAAAATGAAAGATGGAGATTTTTTCTGCCAAATTTCAAATAATACATTTAAATCACAAAAAACGATAGTAACTTTTAAAAATACTAGTTTTGCGTTACGTGCTATGCACGTGGCTCGTAACGTAACTCGTCAATAAATATATGAGAAAATAACAGAAAAGCCAGAATAATCACCCACTTTTTCACAAATTACCATTTCAATTCATTTGTTTACTTCCTTGCAATTATTCTTTCATCAAATACTAGCTCTCATTCTTAGTTTTCAACCAACACCACCTTCTTCCCTAGCCAACACGTGTATACAATTCTCACATGTGTCGCCCTTCTAATTTTCATGTTCTTTCCTTCTTTATTGATTTTTTTACCATTTTTTCAAATTTTCCCTGATTTCTCTCATTTCTTCTTCCCTCTCTCACACGATCTCTCTAATTTCAATCGTTTCTGCTTCTCCATTTACAGTTTTCTTGTTCCTTCCTACTTTTTAGCCATTATCAGTGTAGTGTCTAACGTGAATTTAATTTTTAGGGCTCCACATTTGCTATTAACTATATTACCTCTATAAATATCACCATGGTTATGTCTACAAGATCAACTCCTACAAAAGAAAAAATTGATTCTGTTGCTCCTGTCAAAATGAAGCGGAAATTAGTAAAAAAAGCGCAAAAAGATGTTGAAGGAAGTGTTGTTGCTTCTGCCTCTGAGAATGTTAAAGCAAAGGGAAAGAAGGTGGATGACACTGGTTTGAAAAGAAGGCGTTTGGCTTTTGATGCTGTACTTGATCCTAAGAAAGTTGAGAAATCCTTGCATATTGAAGAACCAACTCGTTTCGTTCAGGTATTTTTTTTTATATGTGTATTTTTCATGTATAACAGATGTATTTTGATATGTTAGGTCATGTTTTGTTTTAAAATTAGTTTATTAAATAAGCTTTTTTCATACATGTATCATTTATGTATATTATATGTATCTTACAGTTGTTTTCATTTTAAGTTTACATTTTTGATATGTTAGGTCATGTTCGGTTTTAAAATTAGTTTATGAAATAAGCTTTTTTAATACATGTATCATTTATGTATATTATATGTATCTTACAGTTGTTTTCATTTTAAGTTTACATTTGTAGGTTCTAAGATCTGTGTTTTTTTTAAATATTATATACTGTGTTGGTGATTTCAATCCTGTTTCTTTTACTCCATTACAGAATCGGTTGATCGATACCTATTTCCCAAATAGTGAAGTTACTCGAGATGGATTGGGTGTCATATTTTTGAACAAGGTTTTCAAGTTGGATGAAGACGCGGTTAAATTGGCTGTAATTTATTATGTTGTATAATGTATGTTATTCTGATATTGAAAGTTATTATGTTGTATAATGTATGTATCTTACATATATAATAAATATATCTAAACTTAACATGTTACCGGATATGCATATATAAATGTTCTTGTGATACTGAATGTAATACTTGTGTATCATTTATGTATCAGACTTGTATAATATATGTATCTGCAATTAATATCATATCAGATATGTATGTTCTGTGCAATTAGAAATTGACATACAACAATCTTTAATGTATCAGAATTGTATATAATACTTGGAAATTTATAATAGAATAAAAAATACTGAAAGAAATGATAATCTAGGTAGCTTTAGGCATGTTTCGGCATGTTTTCCTATTATGTCCAGCTTGCCCGCATTTTCCACATTTCCCTTTTTTCGGATTTTCCCACTTTGACGTGTACCTACTCTTTTTAGGCCTTCCAGTTCTTGTTCTATGTTGGGGTGGTAAGACAATCATGTTCTTGATATGTTATGGAATAATCCATTCTTCTTCCTTCTCCAATGGATATACGGTTTCAGAATATGTCGCTAACATAGCTGCATTTGTATAGTATCTTGAACAGTACGCATAAGGTTCAATCTTCTTGTCGGCTAGAAATGCTACGTCATGTTTACAAGGAATTTCATCGATATCAAACTTTTTGCATGTACATGTTCTCTTGACCATATTGACCGTGTATTCTTTACCATTTTCGAGAACTGTTATGATATCATCTGAAGATGGTTTCACCTAGTATAATAAAAACAATATCAAGATACCGTTTATATACATATTTGATACATAGAAGAGACAATTTTATGAAGTTCACAGCAAGTCAGATATATAAAATATACATACAACACAAAATAGTGTTTGTACTTTATAATATGAGATTTACATACCTGTAGTTTCAGTGAATTAATGTAATTGACGCTTTCAGATACCATTTACATGTATCATCGATACATTTTACAAAAATGTTCTTTTGACACGATTTAACTGTCTTTTGCTGGTAGTGATTATTAATTGCATGAAGTCGTAAGCATGCTTGAAGAGTTGCTTTATCTTTGAAAGATTGTCCAACTGTCAGATCTATATCTTGTAGTGGATCTGATACTGATTCTTGATTTGATCATTGTTACAGTCTATTGTATCAATTGCAAGAAGTTTTGTATACTGACCTATTTCGACGATTGTATCAGACATGTATCAATCATGTATCGATACGGTATCTTGATCTATCTTTGATTGTGAAATAGCTGTTGAAACACTTGATGATGCATCTGGAAGAATTGTTTGTATCTGGTTAGTATCACTGATAACTACTATGCAGAGAGGATACACAGTAAAATCGATTTCCCTTTGTGTTGTATCATCACTGGAATAGATTCCATGATGATACAATATTTGAGATAAAAAATTTGAGGAAGAAGACGATGCTATTTTTGAGGAAGAAGACGATGGTATATTTTGTGTATTTGTGATGTGTTTTTGATTTGATATCTTTTAAAAAGGAAAAAATCAAGTGTTATTTGAATCAGTTAGGAAAGAAACCCATGTTTTAAGAGAATGCAACAACAAATAAGGCGCGGATCCCGTGGTAGATTCTCACTAACAGTAATGAGCTATCTATTACACGTGGCATCATATGATAGGGATGGTGGTGGTGAAAAGTTTTGATTGTTTTTGGTAGTACTGTAAAATAGGAGAGTTAGGTGGTAATTTGTGAAATACTGATTAATTAATGTGGTAAAAATGTGATTTTCTCTAAATATATTAGTAAATTTATTCGGTTATTAAATTTTTTTCCATGCTGAATTTATTCTTCTTTTGGTTTTATAATAACCATAATTAAATAATTAACTTAATTTTATTAATTATATCTTTAAAAATAATAAGATATAAATTTAAATAATAACATATTAACCAAATACAATATTTTAATTTTGTAATTAAATCAAACTAAAAGATAGGTATTCCTAATAATTTGGAGACAATTTAGTTATTTATTATATACTAAAACTGAATTTGAGATAATTTAACTACCTATTCTAATTAGGACTTTAATTATAATAGTAATTAATTAAAGGCTTAAATGCACCAAAAATCGCCAACTTTCGCGTGTTTTTGGTATTTGACACGAACTTTTAATTTTGGTAGATAAATACACGAACTTTCACTTTTTTGCATATATGACCAAGTTTCAATTTTAGGTGAAAAACGATGTCGTTTTATGTATAAAACGGTGCCGTTTTAGGTCAAAAACGGTGCCGTTTTAAGTCAAAAAACGGTGCCCATGTGATATATGCAAAAATTGATAGTTCGTGTATTTATATGCCAAAATTAAAAGTTCGTGTCAAATACCAAAAACACGCGAAAGTTGGTGATTTTTGGAGCAATTAAGCCATAATTAAATAACTAATTAGTTAATGACTATAAAACCTTTATTTAGTAATAAACTGAAAAGAATTATTCGGTAAATTTGTCTGTCCCTCCATCCGTACTATTATATATAGTATAGATTATATACGTGTACTTTTTGGTTTCAGCATAAAAATTAAAAGAAAAATATAATATATTTGAAATGATGAGTAATCGGTGGGCGACAAGGACAGATTGTTAAATGTTTTGTGGATGTTAAGTTAATGGCGATCGATTCGGTGACAAAGACGTTGAGATATGAATCTGGCTTTTGGAAACATGATTGAGTTGCTAATCAAACTCATTACTACTCTTACAAATTTAAACATCTAATACTTTTTTTCCCTCAAAAATCATTCCTATACGGAGTAATATTTTACACTTCCAAATCTATTTAAGATAAATTCAATCTATAGATAGACCAAATAATATTTAATCTGTGGAATATGGTTTTATTTTAAGTTTGTCTCGCATTATTTAAAAAAAAAAAAAGCCTGTGTACTTTATATATATATAAAGAGAGTAAATTTTACATTTTCTATGAACAAAGAGGCGATGAATTGTTTTTGCTTATAAAAAAGAGTCTTCTCTACCTTTTGAAACTAATTCAATAAACAAATTTATAAATTTCTAAGGTTTTTTAATTTATTCTTTCTTTTTAATTTGCATTTTCTTATAAATATTAGTGGAGGATTTTTTAATAGTGTTCGAAGATATTATTTGGTTGAACCTAGTTAAATCTTTGGCGTTTTTTATAGCTTATTTAATAGCTATTATTGAGGGTAATTGTAGTGATATATTGTAGTATTAATAATATTTAGAAGAATTATGTTCCTAATGTTGGTACTTGAGTGGTGATTCGCTTGTGATCTCCAATTATTTCTAATATAGTTATTTCACTCGCTCGTATAAGGGTCTAAATTGAACAATATTAACATCTTTAACCTAAAAATATTAATGTAATTTAATAAATCTAAATAATTAAATGATTAAACGTTATTGATTTATTCCACATATAATACATGAAACAAGGGTTCGCATAATTTTTTATTACTGTTTAGATTTAAAAATAACAATTTATTTATAACCAACATAATTTGTCATAAATTTATGGAAATATTAAATAAACGACAATATTTTGAATATATTATATTTATAATTTTTTTTTTCAAATGATATGTATTATTCAAAAATGTATATAATTAATTTTTATATATAACCTTATTAATTATAGTAGACACATTAAAAAAATACAAGATACTAAAAAATACAAAATTATAACTATATTAAATATGCATAAACGTTTCATAAATTAATAGAAAAAAAAGTGTGGTATTTATCCAAAAATGTCTAACAATATGAGACGAATAAAGTATTTAGTATAACTATTAATATATGTCTTCTCGTTTTTAGTTTAGGTGGCGGACTCAAAAAATCTTCATAAACTAGATAAAAATATAAAGTGAGATGTGCTCTATTAAATTTTTATAAAGATAGATAAAATAAAATAGACATAATTATATTATTTAAATATATATAATAAGATGGACAATTGTTTACCATACACTGTATGTAAGTATGTTCACGGACAGTGTCATGACTGCATAGAGAAAAAGAAGGGCAATTGCCTCTTTTAATTCTTAGTTATTTTTCTTATATATTAATAATCGAATTAAGTTAGTTAGTTTTTTAAAATCATTGACCCTTTTAATTTGAAACTATACATTTTGTCTCTTTTAATTTGAATTTTTGCTACGCCATTATCCATGGCCATGGGTATAATATATGCAATTAGATAAAAGTCTAATTTCATTCAATTTTTAATGTGCAAATTGCAAATATTCCATTAAAAAAAATGACTTCACTAGGTTAGGTACCAATTTCGAACAATTACGAAACCTTCTTCGGAAAAACTCTGTTTGGGTTGTTGATTCAGTTGAATCTATGGATTGTCAGAGTTCGAGCCTTTTTGTTATTATTGTTACGAAATTGAGTCATTGTTGTTTGGAATTTGCATTGCATCAATTTCTTTTTAATATCATAACTAATTGAAACATGTAAACACCATTTATAAAGATTCTTTGGAGCCTTAAACTAAACTCTTTTGATAATAACATATTTGGTCCATAATATTTGTTAGTCTTTAATATTTATCACTTAAAAATATTAATAAAGCATTAGTTGTTATTTTTTTAAGTTTGTTTCTTATTAATTTATTAAAATAATATAATAATAAAATAAAAATAGTAGTCATAAATATCAATAAATTTTAAGATAGAAAATATAATAATTATTTTTTATTTTTTATATTAAAATTAAATACGACGAATATTATAGATAAGTCTATCATGTGCAATTTAAACTAATTAATATAAAAAAAATATAATAGTTTTTTTTTAAAAAAAACAGTCAATTAACTACTATTCTATTCATGTGGCTCCGCCCCCGTAAGAGAGGTTTACTATAGACTAAATCTGGATAAAAATATTATAGTAATTAATAAGTTCATATCCACTATAAGCTATTTAAATTTTTAGATAAAAATTTGTTATAATGATTCGCTCAGAATCAGGCTAATCAAACATATAAATGTCATCATTTTAAAACATGTATACAATTTACTTTCATTGTCAATGTATAAAATTTAATTCATCACATTTTAGGGATTTTATGTATAGTTTATCGTTTAAAACAATGAAAAAGATTCTATTATTAAGTAAACTAATTAAGCAACCACCATACCTACTACTTCAACTATTTTAATTCATATGCTTGTTCATGATAATATTAACTATTAAGTAACTACATTATTAAATTCGTGAAATAAATTCATGTGAGTAATTTTCTTTATTTAGCCTCCTCAAGATTTCAAAATGTCAAATTAGCCCCATACACAATATAATCGACAAATCCCTGACCTTTTCCGACTAATTATTTGATTAGGTCGTTTTCATTGGTACCTCGATGTACTAGAAAGCTTGCCAATTTTCTCAATCTGAATCTTTGATGGAATAATCTGTCTTAACAGAACTTATAATTTGATTATTGCTTAATAGCCTAGTTTTGGATGATTGGGGTCTTTTTTGCTAATAGTGGCTATTTTTGGTACATGCGTTTCTCTAACTTTTACAATAAATTGCCAGATTGTAGCACAAAGAGACTCGGAGTCTCAAACAATGGAACTTCATTATTTGGGCTTTGGCCCCAAATATTTGAGAGTAATTGAGATATTTTGTGGCAGTTAAAAAGACTGAAAATGCTTCCATTTTACAATTGTTGGCAGTTACCAACTGGGTTGACCCGCTCCAGTGGAAGTGATTGTTTTAGCCTTTCAGGTGTTCGGAGCTTTTGAGCATTTTGGGTAACTCTGTGATTTTCAAAGGCCCGTTGGACTTTAGAGCAGAAAGAAATGGGCCCCATGCTTGTATTAATGCACGCAGAGACAGGAAACGGGTCTCTAAGTATATGGGCCCAGCTCAAGCCTGATTCACAAATGAAGCTGTAATTTTAACTACGGTTTAAAGTTAGGATGAATGCAAATTAGATGGTAAAGTTTTGCTGGGTGTCCAAGTCTGGCTGCTTGATTCACAAATTACTGTCCATAGGGATGTTGTTAAGTTTGGTAGTACAGTCCAATGCAGTGGCACAGATTTGCTAGTATCACCCTTACAAGAGATGAATACCGCACAAAGTAGTCCGATAGGGCCGAGGAATGCCCGAAAAATGTCGGTAACCATGTCCGAGACAGCTACTTAGAATCATGCCACAGACTACATACCCTTAGCAGCTCGATTAATCATAGTTAAGTAATTTTTGTTGGTTGAATTTGCAGATGATGGTACGATCAGGAGGTGAGTAGTGCTCCCTAAGGGGTAACAATATAATAACTTGCTAAAGAAGGAGTATACCCTTGTGGATAAGGGCGTGCTTTCTAAGTTTTAAATAGAAAATATAGATAAGCGATAATTGTAAAAAGCTTAGCTTTTAATTTTTGTTATAATAAAGGGTGGGAGGAGGTGATTTTCCGATCTCAATCGGAAATCGCCTCCTTTCCGCCCATAAAAGTTTAATCTTTTATAAACTTAAGCCTTATTTCAATAAATTTATCCGTTTAATAGCTTTTTCGGTATGGATTTTAGTGTTTTTTTGCTTGAAAGTTTATGTTTTTATGTTTTTATGGTGTGTGTTTTTAGATCTATCAAGAATCTCAAGTGATTGTTCAAGCTTCATAGTCAATTTTTTGTAGATCTAAATTTTTTGGATGGGTATTGTTCTAACTTTTTAGAACTTCATTGAAGATGAGGATCGGAAATACTTAGCTTCAACGGATCAAGCGGTTTGCCGGTCAAATCGGAAGGACAAATCGGAAGACCCGCTCCAACGGAACTTCACTCTTAAGTTCTTGTTCGGTCCTTTTATGCGGAATCGATGTTTAGATTTGCTTAATTTCGATTTATTTTTTGCTTGTATCTTGGGTTGTTTGTTAGTATTTTAGATCAAAATTGAAAGATCATATATTAACTTTGTTATATGACTTTCCAATATAATTTACTCTTCATCAATGAATTCTATCTTTGGTAAAAAAAAAAAAAAATTGTTATAATGTGAAATTTGATCCAATTTTAATAAAATATATTTGAAATGTAGTAAAAAAAATATCTTCGTTTTTTTGATAGAAAGTACTTGTTAAAATTAGGTTAATTTACTGAAATTTAAAAGTTGGTCATATGTTAAAAAAATGAAAAGGTTGATCCTTTATTAGAAGGAAATTGAATAATAGGCTATAATATAAGGGTTTGAATTCATCAACTTTATAAGTTTTTTCAATTTAATCACGCTTTTTAAAACTTATTATAAAAATACACTAATTTTTTTCCTTTCAAATTCATACACGGTGTTGACATGGCATTCATTTATTGATTAAAATAACCTCCACCCCAGCTATAATTTAAAAGTTGATGTAATTTTATGACAAATTTTAAAAGATACTCTAAATATTAGTACTACCATTATATTTGTGGAGTATATAAGTTGAAAAAATGTGTAAAGTTTGTGAATTTTTATGACATTGTATAATTTAAGTGTGTTTATTAAAATTGATGTTAGATTTTTTTAACCAGACATTATTAAAAGAATTTGAAGGATCTTTAAAATTGGAATGATCAACAAATAATTAGGACAGTGAATTTATCTGAATACGCAAGAGACTTATCATACAATTTCTCTCTTTTTTTTCTTAATTTTTTAATTAAGACTTTTGATGGAATTAAGGTTCTGTTTTTCAAGGATAAAGGACCAATTTACATAAACATTTATAGAGCTTATTGTTTTAAAAATACTAAATCTCTTTTATTTTGAGGTTAATTGTACTAAATCTTTTAAAAGCATTTTGTTGAGCATGTTTCGGAAGTTCGTTTGTCAATTATAAAAAATTTAGAAAATAGTAAGATCTTTTGTCAAATTTAGATCCTTTGATTAGATGCCACATTGACGAAAGTTTGATTATTTTTCAAATTGTCTATAATTGACACACAGCTTCCAAAGCGGGTTAAATGAGATGATTTTGAAAGGTTTAGATAAAATTAACTTGTAAACATTTTTATTTATGGTAATGTCCATCACATCATCCTAAAATTAATATATGAAATTAATTAATCTAATGCTAATTTATAAAGGATTTTATTATGCTTTAATTAATTTTAAATGGCCATTTTTGGTCTTATATTTTAATAATTAGGTTAAAGTTGACCTTTATGAACTTGTAAACTCTATTGGCTGATTTATAAAAGCAATCTTGTTTCTCAAAAAAAAAATAGAATATAAATAAAAAAACTGAAAAGATTGATTACTTTTGAACGATTAGACCATTTAACAAAAAGTAAATAAAATATTCAGCTAAATTCTTTCTGTCTCATAATTCATGAACATAATTAATTAAAATCTTCCATGTTACAATCATATTATCTCTATCACAATAAGTAATAAAACAGTAATATCACTAAATAATTTTTTAGATCAAATAATAAAATAATATTAATGACAACTGTTCATTCAAACTCATTTTCAGGCAATAACCCATTCTCTTTGAGCTCGGATTTAAGCTTCATCGCTTCATTTTCCGGCAAAATCACGGTAATAACTCTTCCTTCACCGTCATACTTACCGCAATTTTCTGGCCATGGAAGCACCAAAACTGCACCCTCATCTCCAACACCTTGAATGCTGTAGTGCACAAATATTGGTTTATGTCCATTCCATTCTAGTCCATATAAATTAGCCTCCTCTAGATTTAAAAATGTCAAATTAGCCCCATACAAAATATAATCAACCATTCCATTATCTTTTTCTACTAATTCTTCAATTAGATCATTTTCATCGGAATCTCGACGTGCTAGCAAGTTTGCCAATTCCCTCAAATTTGAATCCTTGATGGGAAAATCTGCCTTAACAGAACTTATAATTTGACTATTGCTTAATAGCCCTCTTTTTGGATGATTGGGGTCTTTTTTGCAAATAGTGACTATTTTGGGTTCATGGCTTTCTCTAACTTTGGCAATAGATTGCCACATTATAGCACAAAGAGACTCAAACAATGGAATTTCTTTATTTGGGCTTTGACCCCAAATATTTGAGAGTAATTGAGATACCTTTGTGGCAGTTAAGTAAATTGAAAATGTTTCCATTTTACAGTTATTGGTAGTTACCCAAAGGTCACCAAGTGGGTCGACCCGCTTCAGTGAAAGTGGCTCTTTTGGATCCTCGGAGCTTTTGAGCCTTTTGGGTGATTTTATGATTTTTATAGGCCCATTGGACTTAAGAGAAGAAAGAAATAGGCCCCATGTATTAATGCATTCGGAGGCAGAAAATGGGTCTCCAAGTATATGGGCCCAACTCAAGCCCAGTGACATTCCTCCACATTTGAACTTCGTCATCTGCATAAGAAAGAGATCTTAACTATAAAAAATATAAAAACAATATGTATTTAATTTCGGAAACCAAGTGAAAAAGTATAACTAATTTGAATTCATTTATAAATTTTTTTCTTGTTTCTATATCTCTATTACTATACTTTCAGAAAAGTATTTAAAAAAAGATATTAAGTGAGGGTTAATAAGGAATAAAAAAAGGTTAATATATTAGATTACATTAAAAGTGGATCAAGAAAATACTTTATGTTTTTCATTTTGAGATAGTCTATCTTAGAAGTTGTTCTATTTTAAGGCAATTAGTTCATTAAATCCCATGACTCAACTGAAACATAAGACTGTTAATTTTTGGCAAGAAATTTAGTTATAATTATAATTCTATGGTTTTGTTTAAAAGAACTCAATAAATGTTCCTTCTATTTTGTGGTACAATTTTCCTCTTTAAATACCATATAAAGTTTATCTACTCTTTTAAAAATAAAATAACAACAAGAAATGAGAGCGGTCTAGTAGTTTATTATTCACAAATTATGATTAAATGATTAAAAAAGTAAATTGAGTAGTACTTAAAAGATATCTAAAATATCCACCATTGGTTGTACATTTGTAACTCATGTTAAAATATTCCATTATCCTAATTAAAGTTTATAGTCATTTTGGGTATAATCAAAGAGTTAAAATTGACATGAAAGCTTACCTGAAGGTAACATAACGGAGAGAATGAAATTTCAGGACCAATAGGGAGATGATAAATAAGAAACTTATTATTAAGTGATGAACAATCTTTCATTTTTAGCCATTCATCGATCGTCTTATCGCATTCTGCCTCGATTATCCTAACACCGCAATCATTACACTTGATAAATGGTCGTCCGGTATCATCGGACCGCCGGAACCGGCCACAAGCGGTGTAGTAGTCACAACACCAAAAGAAGAGTGATTCTTTAATACGCATTATGTCTAGGCCTCGGCTTGCTTGGCTACTAAAGAAATAGACACCATGTAAATAATGTAGCTTCATGGCTATGTCTACCCCGATCGGCTCATGGAAAATGTCTGTTCCCGTAACTCGGCTCGGACCGACGGACGAGATTTTTAAATCATAAACTAAATTTTGATCGGTTGAAGCAACCATGGCTAGGGGATTTTAAGAATGAGGGGTATTGATATTTGGTTATGGGCACTGAGTGAATGAAAAAATTGCAATTTATATGCCAAAGCTGTGGTTAGAGCTTACAGGTATTCTGATGGCAGTTGGGTTTTTAATGCTTGACCACTTTCTAAATATTTCAAATTCTGAGCAATCACGTGGATACATTATTATTTGGATAAAAACATTTATTACATCAATAATAAATGTCAGGAAAACATAGATATTAGACCGAAGAACTTCACATTTGTTAAAATTTACGATTTGATATTTTGTTTGAAAATTAAATGATACTTATCTACCTTAGTTTTGATTTTATAAATTATAAAACTCTTTTATCAAATATAGGTACTACTAATGAAATAAAATATGAGATCTCAAATCGTTTGAAAATGAGATATAAAAGCGTTTATATAATAAAGTGAGGTATCAAATCGTTTGAAAGTAAATTTTAAATTATTAACAAAACTAATAAAAGAGTTTTATAGTTATAAAATCAAAATTGAGATAACAAATCGTTTGATTTTTAAAAAGATACCAAACTGTGAATTATGACAAACGTGAGGGACTTCAAAATAATTTGCTCTAGAGTTCACAAAAATAAATAAAATTACTCCTTTCTATCTAAAATAATTGCCAATTTTATTGATTTTATAAAATTTAAAAGATATAATTAATATTTTTATTTTTACAAAAAAATCATTTTATTGATATTTTTATTAAATATTAAGACGAATTTTTTCATTTGAGATGAGCTTTATTGCTCTCATTAATTAATCAGCGAGAAATTTGTCACATTTCTAATAAATATAAGAAAATTGGGTCGCTCACACGGTTAACTATCAAATTACTTTTCATATGCTTTACAATTTTTCTTTCAAAAAATGATACTTTACAATTAGAAGGTAGTAACTAGGGATGCCAATGAGACGGCGTGAGGGTGGGGAAGCTATCCCCATTCTCGTTCCTGTTTGTATGGAGAATTTCTATCTCCGTCCTCATTTATTTGATGGAGATTAATCCATCCCCATCTTTATATCCGTGAATTCTTTATTTCTATAAAAATTTTCATATTTCCGTATAATTTTAATTTAAATATTTAAATATTTTTATTATTTTTATAAAATATTTGAAAAAAAATATAGACTATTCAATATTAATAATATAAAAAATATAAATTAAATTATCCCAAAAATTAATCAATCATCTAAAATATTTAGCAATTTTAAATATTAAAATAAAATAATCAAAATAAAATAAAAAGTCGTTAAAAGTCATTATTCAATATCCTGATAATTAAATAAAATTATTAAAAAATATGAATAATATTTTAAATATTGTTACAAATTATATAAAAATAGATCGGGTCCCCATGGAGACGGGAATAGGAATTCCCATGGGGTGGGGGCTACATCCCCCGTTCCCTTTCCATCCCCATGAATGGGGAATAATAACCTTCCCTCATCCCCGTATTCATGAGGGTAATTGGTGGGGATTTCCTGCTCCATTAGGGGCAGGTCCCCATGGAAATTGGAGAATCCCTTTTCCATTGCCATCTCTAGTAGTGACTTATAAAATAGACTATTCGATATTAAAAATATGAGAGTATTTATTTTCCTATAAAGATAGTTTTAGACTGCTAAGAAAAATAATAAATTATCAAAATATATATATACGGTATGACAAAATATTTCATGATGATTTAATTAAGAGAGTTCACTTGATTAACCATTTAACTTCTCAAAAACCCCTAAAAAAAATTCAAATATGTTTACAATTTTAAAAAATATTTTTATCTTTTATGCTTTTATTTTTATCCATAGAAAAAATATCACAAATGCGTACCACACAACCTAAATATGCACTATTGTCTATTGATACATTTTAGATTATGATTTTGATACAACGCATTGTAAAGTGAATGGTTTTAAATATAAAGTGGAAACATAGATAGAGCGTACATACAATTCCTTCCATAAGCGTTATTTTTTAAAATTATATGTAAAAAATTAAGCCATTTCTAATATGGTGACTGAATACTGAACCAATATATTAAAAGGGTAGTACTATCATTTCTTGCACATCTCACTTTAGCTAAATTTAGTAAATATTTAACAACTTAAATTATCAAACGAGACAATGTACTAATTGTTTGTTTTCTTATGTTACTCGCACATGTTCTTCTTTCAATTACTTTAAACAAATATCCTAATTAAACGGGGATGAGTTATAATGATCTTATTAACTATAAGTAATTGAAATTCCTATAAACACAATTAGTACACCACGTCATCCGTGAACTAATCCTATCATATAATGACATGTCATTAAAATAATGACAATCGTGTAATATTACTATTCAAATATGTAAATAAATAACAAACAAATTTACAAAATTGTCATCATTTTAATGACTTGTCATTATTTAATAGATTTAGTCCACAAATGATGTGGTGGACTGAGTCTACATAAAAAATTTCTCAGTGTGATAGTTACATCCATCAATCATTTTTTTAAAATCATTAAATCTCGTTAGGATAAAATTTTATTAGTTACATTAAATAATATATTAGGATTTTTTTTAAAGAAGTCCCGATGACTAGATAAGAAACAATTATTCTACACTAATATGTACACTATTTAATTCATAAATCGCCATCTAAAGATAAAGTAAATGAATTATAAAATTATTTCTCTAGAAAAATACAAACTCCGATAACAAAACACCCCCTTCAACAAAACTTGAACTCGTCATATTATTAATATGAAAAGAATCTTTTAACTAACTTAAAGCTTCTCATGTATGCTTATCATCAATTCAGCTGATTTAGGATTGAAAGAGCCAAAAAAATTGACTTGTCTAGGAGAAGATGACCTTTGCTATTGCGAACCACACAACTATTAGCTATATGACATGTTGTCTATAATGTTTTCGTATCGACATCAACCTTAATCCAATCTGGTTGGTGACGTTACACAAATGTACCGTCTTCCTTATCGATAACAAATGTACCGTCTTCCTTATCGATAACAAATATACCGTCTTCCTCATCGATAACATAAAGTCGAATACCATCGACTTTTAGACAATAATTGTGTCAATCAAAGATGGGGTTTCAAACTCTATCCTCAAACTTCTTTAGACACTTTTGACAGAAAACATGTTTTTAACATCTTACATCCCAATCCAACTGTCCTTAGAATCAATAATTGGAACTTAAAATCAATAATTGGAACTTAAAATTTATTTCTCGCGGTGAAAAATGAGATTTGTTTTAGAATTTTGACTCATTCAATGCCTAATCATGTAATGAATATTTTCCTCCTGCCACATGATTTATATATGCAACGAGCTTGAAATGGTGATGAATTTCTTTTGATGGGGTAGAAACCGACAAAAAAGAAAATGTATTGGACCAGTTGGGACAAAATTTGTATTTCAAAAATTATTGGCAGAACAAACCTTAAAAAACTTAATGATTCTAATGTTTCAATGTTTACAGATGAACATGAGGTTTAACCACAAAACTATCCATTAAATTACTTTATTTCAAAAAATGTTCTAATTCCAAAAAAAATTAAATTTATCTAAAATTCATTTTTATCACTATTTTTATTTTATTTATTCCTACAAAAGATACATCATAAATACTTAAAAGATACACCGCTATTACATTTTGGGTTAATTCCTAAAAAAATCACGAACTTTACACGGAATTTCATTTTAATCATGACCTTTAAAAGTTGTCATTTAAAGGCACGAACTTTCATTTTATTTCAAATCTATCACCAAAGTTAAATTCGGTGTATTTTATCTGACTAAAAATTCCTAATTCTAGATACTCTAAATGAATGATAATAAGATTTGATGTTGATTAATAAATTGGATATTTCATTGATGGTTTAGTGAAGAATTTACTCAATAAAAATACACTGAAATGATGAATTTGAAACAATATGAAAGTTCGTGCCTTTAAATGGCAACTTTTAAAGGTCATGATTAAAACAAATTTTCGTGTAAAGTTCGTGATTTTTTTAAAAATTAACCCTTACATTTTCGATAAAAGTTTTCATACGTCTATGATACAATGCAAACAAAGTGAATTTTTTTATGGATTTGAGAATTATAACTGAAACATATTTAGACTAAATAAATAATTATTATATGGCTTTAAAGTTGTTACAGACTATATATGATCTTTACATGAACATAATCAAATTAATAGCGTTGTTCATTTACATCGATCTCCAATGAGAATATATTTCAAAATTGATAATTAAAAATAAATTTGTTTAACTATTTGGTGGTTTGGACTTTTGAGATAAAAAGTCCTGGTCAATGTAAAATGACTTTTTTTGTAGCAAAAATAGCATTTAATTGCTCAACTTATTTTCAATTCAAATTAGTTCGAATTTTATGGATAGAAAAATATGTACATATTAAATTATTATTTTTTTCAAGTTCATTAGACAAATATTCTCAAAACCATTCAATATAATTTTCTCAAATTCATTAAACATGAATTTTCTCAAGTTCAAAACTGGAGTATACATTGCAGGATGTAATCTACTATATCTAATATGGTTGGTTTGCATTTACTTATGACATTTATTATTTGGCTGAGTCGACATAAATTTTTGAGATAGAAATATGGGCAATAATTAATATTGTTGCATGCAATTTTACCGTGAATTGGTGTTTACGTACGCCATGTTGCCCGACCAACCCAGGCCTCCATTGCCCTACCTTGGCTCTATCAATGTCAATTTATCATAAATGTGTAGAATATTAGTCATATTAACAAACAAGTGGGTCTGGCCACTCAGTTTTGAACCAAAATCGGTGGTTTCAGCTCAAAAACTAAATAAATACAATGAGAAAAGCTAGGCTACTCGGCCCACAGCCCATCCCGCGTGTTGGTCTCATATACACTTTGAGATGATCCAAAGAAATAGAAGGCCCATGCATTCTCCTATGCATAAATTGATTAAGAAAATTGTAAATTAATTTCATATGTGGACTTTCTTTTCTCAAAAGTTAATTTATTAATTTTTTTTTGATTTTTTACAGTTTATAATATATAATTTATGACTTAGCTTGTTGATTTATTTTACAATAATACCCTTTCTAAAAAGATATGTGTCGCGACATTGTTTGGTGCGTCAAGCTAGTCAATCGTGTTAGTTTGTCAATTGTGTCAGCTTGCCACCACATAAATATTTTAATGTATTATAAATACATTTTAGATATATATATATATAATATTTGTCGAATACATTATAAATACGTTTTATAAACAATAAAGATATAGACAACTTCTCTTTTTTACTATATGTTTAATTTTTTAATATGTGAAATGCATATTCTCTAAAGTTATTTGAATCGTTCATGAAATTTGTTTTTTCTATATGAAATAATCAAATTGTAAATATTTTTTTTAAATAAGTGTGAAGTTATGATATATGTTAGATATATATTTAATATATAATTTAAAATAAATTACTATGAACCCTCTCATATATATATATTATAATTCACACTTTTGTTTCTTCCGTTTTAAAAATTAAACGATACAGTTTTTCATTTTTATTTCATCAACGATTCAGTCCCTCTATTCATTTTAACTTTTTTTTTGGGTCAAATAGATCCAAAATTTATATTTTCAGGTCAAATAAGTCACATGAGCCAATTAGACTTTTAAATTTACTTATCGGGATCAAATAAGTCTACTTTTAAGGTGTACAGTTTCAGGTTTACTCAATCTAAATTAAGAGAATTTTGGATATAATCGACACAAAAAGTTAAAATATACTTATTTGACTCTGGAAACACAAATATCGAGTCTAATTTACTTAAAAAGTTAATTTGTTTTAATTTTTTTGATTCAGAGACATAAGTTTTGGGGCCCAATTGGCCATTGTGCAAAGATAAACTCAAGTGAGCCAATCTTAGATGCACCTTCAATACAATCCTAAACCCCTAACGACACCTGTACATTCGATGACAAAAATAACTCATCAAACCAATCAGTCAAAAGTACAACTCTAAATCAAGCCACAGGCTAACCCGGCTCCCCACTCAGCTGCTTCACTAGTCTATAATAATAGAGATTTTTGTGAAAATGAAAATTACACTATTCAACTCTTAAACCCTAGCCGCTCCATTCTTCTAGTTTTTTCTCCAAGGTAATAATACTCTTTCTTTAAACCCTAATTTGTTTTTGCCTTTTAATTTTCAAATTAACGTTCTTATTTGTATCTGATGATCATTTGATAGCTAAGTAACCTCTTAATATGTCAAAATTTTAAGACTTATTGTGATGCGTTTTTGAAAACTAATTTATTTTTCTTAAACCCTGAATTTATAATGTTCTTTTTTTCAATTTTTTTGTTAATTAAGTTATTGCTTATTGATGGTGTTGGAGTTCTGTTTTGATCTTTGATTTTTTTAAACCCTAATTTTTTTCCCTTTAATCTTTGATTTTCTTATGCTTAATATTATAGCTAAATTAGTTTAAGGTTTATGATTTTCTTGTCTCTCTGTACCAGTAATATCGAAATGGCTTTCTGCAACAAAATTGGGGCTTTGGTGAGGCAAAGCATGTCCCAGAATGTAAAAGTTCCAGTTATGTTAAACTCTTTCAGGGCCATGTCCAGTTCAAAGCTTTTTGTTGGAGGTAATTGATAAATACCTGTTCAAATTACGTGTTCTTTTGTTGCGTTAGATTGTGCTATTGCTTATGTTTTTGGGTATTCTTATATCTGCTATTAGGTCTTTCGTATGGGACTACTGACGAGTCTCTAAAGGAGGCGTTTTCTGGTTTTGGTGATGTGGTTAGCGGTATGTTTTTTAACATTTATATTATCTTATATATAATAAGTATAGCTGGTTTTTTTTGAAGCCTACTTAAGCCTCTAGTTCCTTATTGTCTAAGGAGGTGAATTAGTGTAATTTGGCATTGATAAACAAAATGATATGTGCCATCAATTTTATCTGTATCCAGTTTAAGTCCCATTATTGCCTCCTGTCAAAAAGAAAGGAATTAACTAAAATATCCTGAGAATGTGCATGCATTTGCGTGAAGAAAAAACAAGTTGAAGATTAATGTTCTTTTTTGTCTTAATACTGATTTACATGCTGTGTTCTGATGTACAGCAAGGGTTATCACTGATAGAGATACTGGGAGATCAAGGGGTTTTGGATTTGTTGACTACTCGAGCAATGATTGTGCAAGCTCCGCATTGTCATCTATGGACGGCCAGGTGAGGATTAGAATAATAGAATGTTCTGAAAGATTCATGCGAGCTAATTGAATTGCATCTTATTCTTGTTCTGCAGGAGTTGAATGGGAGGAACATTCGAGTAAGTTATGCCACTGAGAGAACCGGTGGTGGTGGCGGTGGTGGTCCACGATCATTCAACAATAATTTTCGTGGGAACAATAGTGGCTTTGGTAATGAAGGTTTTTAAGCTGTTGGGTGCCATCAAGTGACTGGTTCTGTTGCTAGTTACTGCTTGTTTGGAGTCCGTGTGCTTATGAAATTTTCTTTATATGAAGCGTATCTTAAGTTTTAGCTTAAAAATATTTGATGGCAATTGCCTATTATAATATATGTCTTGGCAAGTGTTAATTTGGAGTGGGTCAATTTTAGCTGTGTTGCTATATAATTATATTAAAAAAGGCCCTCTGCTGCGATGGTTTCCATAATGTTTCTCTTGCTATGCGGCACATTTAAGCATTAATAGAAAATTTGTGGTGCTATCGACTCACAAACCTGAACATTAGCATATTTGGTTATCGCCATGGCTATTTTTGTTGTTTGTTTTTCTTATTGTAGGACTAGTTTCATGAACGTGCTTCAATTTTTCATTCAAAGATTTTGAATGTGGCATTTTCAATTGCTGGCGTCATAGGACAAATTGTGTTTAGCATAATCCAGTGGTGAGGGTGCCGGCTGAGTGTCATATTGTAGTTGATTCTGTGGTAGCTATAAAATAAAGATTGCATTTGGTATTCTTTTTTTATCATTACATATCTGAGCCTCTCGGAGTGAGGACTGTTGAGGGTCGCATTGCAGCTAAAGGGATTTTATTGTGAGAAACCCATGTTTTGGACTTATTGAGTCTTGGATTTTTATTTGTCGCTTGTCATATTCGGCATGGTGTTATGTAGTTAAGGGTGTAATCCAGTCACGATGAAATACTGCCAAGTGTAGCTAGTTTGTGTAGCTTGAACTCAATACTTAATGGAGTCGGTTTTGAGTATTTTTTGAGTCGATTTTGAGCAACTCTTAAGCTGGTTTTATTTAGTTACATCCCCAACTGTGTAGTGCACTAAAAGCCTGCAAAATTAATAGTGATATTTAATTTTTCCCATCTTACTAAAAGAATAAACCAATTTGGTGGTTTCTTTTTTGCTAATGTATGTTTTAAATTTAGGTTTTAAATGTCTAAAAGTATTCAACTCTCTCGACTTATTTATTTTATTTAAATTTTTAAGATCATTAATTTTAAGTTATTAGTTTCATTTGTAACTATTTATTTAAATTGGAGTGGACGAAAATTTAGATGTGTTCCATATTTAGAAGTGAGGAAAAAACAGAACCAATTTGAGAAATGGAACTGCTTTAAAGTTTGTTGTTTGGTTTAGTTATACAATGAGAATGGTTGGGTTCGGTGGTTAATTAGATAAAACTTAAAAGTTTGGTGTTTAGTTTCGCTTGGACATTTGAAAATCAAATAAATTTGAAAACTACATTTGAAAAAAAATAAATTCAATATTATTTTATAAAAATAATACAAGTATAAATGTGTTTATATTTTATGGTCTTTATTTTTTTATTACTAAATCAATTAATTTCATACAATGTATACATATACTAATAAACATATGTAAATTTATTGGATACCAATTTTAAAATAAAATAAGTACAAAGTAACTGTAGTTTTTTAATTTAACCGGATTGAACTTTTCAGTTCGATTTGAAAATCTTTCAAATTAGTTTAGTCATTGCTCAGTTTCTAACTGAGCTAACTGATATTCACCCCTATTCATATAGTTTTATATTGTTCCAATATATTCTTTTGCCAAGAAAAATTCTAAATATAAATCAATATGATATGTATACTAAATCTTTTCTTATACTAATTTAAATAAATTACTAAAACTGAAACTGCTGAAAACTAAAATGATTATCTTTAAGAAAATGTTATACCAAATAACATATCGCTTGATCAAATTCTTTAAAAAAAAATCATCAAAACAAAATTCTTTTAAATTTTTTTCCGATCCATTTTATTCAATAATTCGGTCCTTGTTAATTTTTTTTGAAAAATATCAATTACATCAATTTCTTTTTATAATTTATGAAATATTAATTAATTAATTTAAAATAGATTAAAATTAATGTTAATTTCTCTAAATTAAATTATTGAATAATAACAAAATATTAATCAATAATTAACAAATAAATGAAAATTATTAACTAATATCAAAAATATTGTAATAAAATGCTTAATTGTTGAATTATTAAATTCACCAATTGTGATACTAATTAATATAAATAATCTATTTATTAAACTCATCAATTGTTACTAAGTAACCAAATGTGGTAGGGGTGAGCAAAATAACCGTCCGACCGAATTAACTGACCGAACCGATGAATTTCGGTCAGTACGGTTTTGCTAAAATGGTTAATTCGGTTAATTGGAGTTGTATATAAAAAATTTCAGTTATTCGGTTATCGGTTCGGTTTTAATTTTAAATTATCCGACCGACTGAATTAATCAAAATTTTGAAAGTTTTTGAATTTTTTTATCATAGTTTGTCTGTTTTAACCGAACTGACCGAATCTACTGATTTATTCGGTCGGCTTGATTTTGAAATTTTTTCTATCATATTCGGTCGGTTCAGTTTTCGTATAAAAAATCTAATTCGATCGATTCGGTTATTGTTATTCGGCCGAACAATTAATTCGGTTAAGGGAGTGTTGGTTCGGTGTCGGCCGAACTGACCAAATGCTCACCCCTAAAATGTGGAGATAAAATTAGAACAAATTACTTTGAGACCTCCATATAAGTCATAATCAATATTTTTGTACATCTTGTTTTAAAATCAAACAATATAGTCCCTTATTAATATTATTATAATTATTATTATTATTATTTCCGTCAATGAATTAGTACCTCTGTCCATTTTTTGTGTTAGTAAACTAAGTCAAAAGATCAAATTAAAAAAAATTAATTAAATTCTTAAATTTATATTTTTAATGTCTCCATAAAAATCATATTATTATGAGAATTAATGGGTCAATGACTTCGAATTATTTTAATATTTACTAATATCAAAAATATTAATGTAGTATTTTTTAGTTTTAAAAACTAAATTTAAAAATTAAATTAAAAAAAATTAAAAAAAAAGAAGTAACAATTAAATAATTTAAATTTATCAAGCTATTGAATTTTACTCACTCCTTCTCAAAATAATATTCCTATTTTTAAAAACACACATATTAATAAATAGGGGTATTGGTAAAATATACATCTTAACGTTTCAAATTTATAGCGATTTAATCCCAATATTCAAAATGTTACAAATAAATCCTAATCTTTTCTATTTTTGCATTTTGTAGTCCCAATTCATTTTTCGGCAAATTTGTCATCTTTGTTAGGCTGCAGAGTGTAAAAACGCAAAATGTTAAAATTTCATTTGTAACGTTTTTAAAATATTGGTATTTAATATATTAATATATGTTTCTAATATAACTGACACGTATCAATTATATACATATACTATAAATTATTTGGTTTGCTATGAGAAATACTGTTTCAGTACATCTGTATAATTTAAATCATCTACCTCTTAATTTATTTGTACTTGAATTGCATACGTTTGACGATCATAAAATCTATTATTGGAATTCTGTTATATAAATCACGACATGCCCATCATCCACAATTTCTGAAACCATTTAAGACTCATTAAATTTAACATATGTTCTTATTCTATTTTTCAAGCATATAATATACATTCAGCTACTGAAAATATATCGTCGGTGTATTATCAATTATTTTCTCATAATATAAAGTTTACACGTGGATAAAAATGCATGTAATAATAGGCTGGCAGTCCACAAAAGCACATTCTTTTGGTCAGCCAATCCATAGATTCTTATGAAAAATGGAGTTTTAAAGTCAGCAATTGATGACAATTTCACAGCTAAGCCATTTTGGAAATATTTATACTTCAACGCGTTTTATTTCTGTAATTTACTCTGCTGCCACAAATCAATCTTCTTTGTTTCATCCTTTTTTGTCTTCCATTTTATACAAATATCAATTTCTCCATATAGATAATTTACATTAAAGATTATTTTTATTTTATCAATTAATATTTTGAAATTATTATTATTTATCAATTGGTCTAAAATTTTAACCGTTAGCTCAAATTTTGGATCATGAGTATCATGCGGCTATGAGTGTACACTGATACTAACCAAATTAATCAATCGAAATAAACTAAAGTTTCAGTTTAGTTATATTTTTAGTTAATTCAATTTGGTTATGGTTAAGAATTTTGAGTATTTCTGTTAATGTGACTTGGTTAAATTTTAGTAAATATGTTTTTAATTAACCAAACCGACCTAATTAACCAAACTATATACATACATGATACTCCCTCCGTCCCACTCTAATTGACAAAATATGGAGTTTTTAGTGTCCCATTCTAATTGACAAAACTAACATAACTATAATTTTATTCTTTAATTTTCCATCTTTACCCTCATTTAAAACCATGTCTTTTATGGAAAATAGTGAGCATTTAATGAAAATTTGACTAATATACTAATGGCATTGATTAGCTCCATTATCAATAGAAGGGTATATAAATAATTTTTTATGTCATTTATTAGCTTGTCTTGGTTATTGAAATATAGTTATTTTGTCAATTAGAGTGGGACGGAGGGAGTATTTAATTTTCATAATCCTAGCCTGTTGTTGACAAATAGTAAAATGTCAGCTGTACAGATGTAAATATCATTGTCTCACAAATTCTGAGGCTTATTTAGGAATTCCAAGCTAGATTGAGTTGCTGATTACGTTAATGGGTTACATCTCCTCAATTCTTGTACTCTAATTTACACCCATGTTTCTTTGGGGATCTCACAGAATTTCATATCTCCTAGGTATTAATTTCAGTTTGAATCTTGCATTTTAAATTTTTAGATTTAGGGTTTGTGTGGTATCAATAAATATTGAGATTTAGGAGTATATCATATGTATCTTACAAGCATAATCTAATAATTATCCAATTGCACAAAATATTTATTTATAATATCAATTTTGACCTAACTGGGTAATCAACTTACAATCGTAGCCAAAAAAAGTGTTTCTAAAAAAAAGTCAATTTGTTTGAATTTTTTATTTATTAACGAAATTAAAAGGATTGGTTATAAATACTATAAAAGTAGTATAATTATATTTTCCTTTAAAAAATAAATAGTCGGTTATAATTAAATGTACTTATTAGAATTACGTTAAAGTTGATATTTTTTATAAATTAAAAAAAAAGAAAAAATTAAATATTTTTGAATAATTAATCCGTTTAAATAATTTAACAATCACAATTCAGTAACTTAACTAACTGCTAGATTCAGTTATTTTATTTTTGTTATGACTTGTTCGATAATTTTTTGATATAGTGAGCTGTTAGGAACTGTTAGATATGTCAGTGAAATCTGACCGCTACTAACGTCTTCATTTTAAAACTTTTTCTTTGAAGCGTTTGGTGAGATTTTTTTTCATGAATCTTAAAACAAGTTGTAAAATTAAATTGGAACTGTAATAAAGAAAAATATACTAACATGTTTTACGTGAATAAATAGTAGTTGCATTTCGTACTTCCAATAAATGTTAGTTTTGCTGGCCAGTAAATTTATATACATCTTTGGCTAGACATTTGCTGATGGGGAATTACAGCAAAGCCAAAAAGAGTTGATCATAATCATAAAAATTCATTTTGTGGAACAGTATTATTAGGAGTTTGCAAAAATCGAAAAAAATGAATCGATAAATTTAATTTAGTTCGGTTTAATAATATATAATCTAGTATTTTAAATTCAGTTCTTTTTTTAACATAAAAAAACTATTTAAATTTTAGTACAACCCAAACCAGAAAAGGAGACCGAACTGAAATTATTAACCCGACCAACCTATTTAATTCATATTTTTTATATTATAATTATATTCGATTTATTTCGATTCAAAACCATATACACACTCCTTAAGTGTGATAGCCATGAAAGTTGGGACAAAGACTAGTGGAGCAATTTGACTGAATAGTGCAAAATCATGTGCTTTTTTATCTCCAAAATAAGATCCCAACTGTACCCATAGAAACTTCCATCACCTCTCAATTTTTAATTTTTGTTCTTATGTATTTTTGGTAAATTTATTAAAATTTCTTTAACAGTATCTAAAATGGCAAATAGCTTTTTTGTACCCAGAACCTGAAATCATTACCTTGCATGATTGAACAATTTTTTACCTCTCTTTTCATTTTCATCCCTTTCATAATCAATAATTGAATCGTCAAATTTTTACTATAAATCATTTTTTAATTTCCTCCATTTTCTATTCGATTATTGGGGTTAAATAGTGTTGCAGTTAATAAACTATAATTTTTTTACAAAACGGCTACCGACTTCTTATTTATTTAATTCTAATAATGAAACTGATCTTTTATTAACGGATTGCTGAAAATCTAACTTTTCCACAAAATTAACTTGTCAAACATTTAATGATTGTTATTCGAAATAAACACATTATCGTAAAAACGAAAGTCTGATTATCAAAATATAATAAATAAAACGTCGGTAACCATTTTTTTTTTAATATCTCCATTATTGGAACTAAAAGCATCTCTTTGAAATCTCAAATCATGTTCCCAACTTGCATATAAACACAAAAAAGAAAAAATAATTAAATGAACACATAATTAAAACCCACAAATCTAGATGTCACCATTGTTGTTCAATCATAATTCTTTTTTTTTTCTTTAAATATTGAATTTAATGGTTGAGATCTACATCCTTTCTAGCAGATCTCCCCCAATTTTATTACAAACTTCACAGATCTACAACCATAATTTCCTCTTTTTGTCCTTGATTTTTTTCTTAATTCACAATTTTTGTTTTGGTATAAAATCTATTTCTATATTCTACATAACCAACACCACCGACAATAAAAAAAAGACCATTACAGCAAAATACAGCAACAAAAATAAAATAAAAGAAAACAGAAATTAATTTTATAAATTAATCTAAAAGAAGTAAAGAAAACAAACTTGAGTATAGTAGACCTCAATCTTGAACATGGTGATCACTAATATTGTCACTTTCCTTTTTTACCCTTGATTGAATGCCGTAATATCCGACATACCACTTGACAAATTTTCTCAATCCAGTGCTCAAATCTGTCGTTGGTTTGTACCCGAAATCTCTCAATGCCAAACTTACATTAGCGTGAGTAAACGGAACATCCCCATTTCTTGGCATTTTTATTACATGTTTTTTCGCTTTTGTATTCAACAAATTTTCCAAAATTGACACCAATTTTCCGACAGGAACCGGTGAAGTATTTCCCAGGTTGTACACTCTTAATTGAGCCGGCCCTTTCTTTTTCCCGCCGCTTCCCGTACTTTTCTCCGCCGTGTCCAGCGCTCCGATACACCCTTTTACTATATCGTCAATGTACGTGAAGTCACGCGCCACCTGCTTGTCGTCTTGCGTCTGATATATGTCGATTCCTTTTCCTTGTAATATATCCTTGGTGAAGAAGAAATAAGCCATGTCGGGTCTTCCCCATGGGCCGTATACTGTGAAGAACCGTAACCCGGTTAGGGATAACCCGTAGATGTGATTGTAAGTATGGGCTATTTCTTCGCCGGCTTTTTTAGTGGCGGCGTATAAACTAGCGGGTTGATCCGTTTTGTCGCTCTCGGAAAAGGGTACTTGAGTGTTTAACCCGTAAACGGAGCTGGACGAAGCCCAGACTATCGCCGGCTGGGGTTTAGCGTTCTTGGAAACTTCGAGAAGGTTGACGAAGCCGGCGATGTTGGAATTAATGTACGACTGTGGGTTTTGGATTGCGTAACGAACGCCGGCCTGAGCGGCGAGGTGGAGTATGTGAGTGAACGGAACTACATCGAAAAGCTTAACGAGTAATGCGCCGTCGTTTAAGTCACCCTCTACGATGAATATTTCATGCTTGTGAAGTAATTCCTGACGAGCTCTTTTCAGCGACGGGTCGTAGTAGTTGTTGAAGTTATCAAGACCAAGAACTCCGTCGCCGCGCTTTTTCAAAGCGAGGGAGCTGTGCGATCCGACGAAGCCAGCAGCTCCGGTGACTAAAATGGAGAACCCATTAGGGCGACGGGGAGTAGCGGAGCGACGGACTTGCTTCTCCCAGTTGGCGCCGCCGATAGCGGAGGAGGAGGAGGAGAAGAAAGCAGTGGAGAGAAAGCTGTGATGGTGAAAATGGCGGTGGTGGTCTTTATCGTGGTGGTGATCGGAGAGTGGAGGGTAATTGATGGTGAAGAAAAGAATGAGAACGATTGCTATGAGAAGCGTTGATCGGAAAAGAAGTTTGGAAGAAGCGTTGAGGAGTTTAGTGTTGTGGATTTTACGGATATAGCTGTTGTATCGTTCTATTTTGATGGTTTTGCTTGTGTCCGGTGGTGAAGCCATTGAGTATTTTTGTGTGAGTAATAGTGTTATGGCGTGTTTGGGAAGAGAGAAAGAGAAGGAAAATGTGGGAAGAGCTCTGAAATGTTTGTGATTGAGCCCTGAAAGTTTGTAGAGTGGTGGAGGAAGATTATAAAAGAAAGAGGAAAGAGAGAGAAGGCTATGGGGTGGGGTTGTTGTTGGTTGGAGAACACTTTGTTTTTTTGTTTTTTAATTTCTCTTAATTCTTTACTATGAAATAATAATAAAAATAATTATTATCAATAAATTAAATAGCAATATGAAAAACCAAATATTATTAAAAAATTATGAAAAATTATATTTGTAATTTTGACTATTGATCGATCTATTTAGTTAAAATGAATATATATAAAATGTGGTTGATTCAAAATGGACAATTTATATGAATTAACTTTACTATTCCATTTATTCAAAAAACTCTATAATTTTAATTGAACATATATTTGAATATAATTATTTTAATTTGTCAAATGATGGATTAAAATATTTAATTTTTTAAAATAAATATTTGTGAAAAGAAATAAAATTATAGATATATAAAATTATTTTTCTAAGAAAATATTATATATCATTTTGTTAAGTGAATTTCTAATCTATATATATACATGTTTTATTTGTGCACTAAACTAATTCAATATTGCTAACTTTTGATTTGTTAACATATTGATAACGTAGTGCATCATAAGAGTGAAGTAATATCACCGATATATAATGTCACTAAATCAAACAAATAATCGTACTCTAGACAAGTCTATCGAAATACGACATGTAGCTAGTATCTCGGTGGAGGGTACTAGAGGTACATAACAAGGTATTCGAGATAAAGCATATAACTAATATCTCAATATATCATAAATAGGGTAACCGAGATGAAACATATAGTTGGTATCTTGGTGCCTCATAAGTAGAGTGATCGAGATAAATCATATATTCAATATCTCGGTATACTTCATATCTCGAGAAACATGCGAGGCTAACAACTTCCGAGACTATAGAAAAATCTCTGTCACTCGATAATATCACTACATTGCACGTCTCTGACACACAACTTGAGGCATAATAGTGCCACCTCGGCTAATAGAAGGTGGAGAGCAAATAAAGAAAAGGAAAATCTCAGCAAAGTTTACATGGGTTGGTTATATAAACCACCTTATGTGCATTCCCTAAAGGTATTTCGTTTGATTTACCATTTTTTACTTTCTCTTATATTTTTGTTTTCTCACTAAACTGATTTGGGCACCGGAGTAGACAACCGATGAGGTTCATCGTTTTGACTTATGTTTTTTTTGTTCTTAAGTCTGGAGAAGTTCCGATAACCCGTTTGGTCATCCTGTGATTTATCATATATGATTGATTTAAATCTATGTATAAAGTAAATAACAAAATAAATAATTAGTTTAAAATAATATTTATTTATTTTGGATTTCATAATTTTATTGTTTATTTAATATTTAAATACTAGACTAATGAAATTTTTGATTAAAATATGGCTTTAATTAAATAAAATTAGAACAATGTAAAAGATAATAATTTTTCATATTTTAAAGAGAAAATTGAAATTGAAATTTAATTTTAGAGAATATTAGTAGTTTTTTTTTAACATGATCACTTATATTATTGATGTCGATGACCATATTAAAATATTAATACTATAAATTAGAATATAACTTTAGCCTTTATAAATAAAATATAAGCAAGTGAGCAATAGCTATCAAAATTTAATGATTGCATTGGTGTTTTCTTGTTTGGAATTGTAGATAGTAAAAAAGCGAAATTACAACAAAGATTAAAACAGCGTTGGAAAGGTGCCAGCTATTTTCTTTTGTAATAAAGATAAACCTTACCTCCCATGTGATTTTCACGTGCCTTTATGCAAATACTATATCCTCTTATAATACAAATTCTAATAATCCTTAAAGTATTCTTTTAGCATAGTGCTTAAAAATAAACTAGAATTTGAGGTTTTAAAAGTGATTTTTAACCTTAATTGGCAGTTTTTAGGTGGTCCTTAGGGTACTAAGACCTAACCGATTTTGCTGTTTATACATTAAAATGTACAATTAATAAGTCAATTATTCATATTCTCTCTGTTACTATAATTTAATAGATCAATTTTTATTTTTTCTCCAAAATAAAATTAATTTTTATTTTTTCTCTAAAAAAAATAGATCAATTTTTTTTTTGATATTTTGAATTTATTTTTTAACTAATTAAATTAGTTTTAGTTCATTAATTAATTAATTGTAGCTTAAATAAGAATATTAATTAATAATTTTTAATAATAATACTAGTAATTTTAATGTGGATTTATGAGCCATTTCAAATAGCTATTTGACAAGAGTGCATTAAAAATACGAATGAATCAATTATTAGTAAATATATTATAAGTATTTAGTATAATTTTAATTAAAATTTAACTTTTAATTTGTACAAATCAAATGAGTTTGTTAATTATGGGGAGAACTTATTTTTTATAGTTATTACATTTAAATCACTATTAATTATAAATTTATAGGTTTGATTTTTTTTTTTATAAAAATAAATGTGATTAGATCAAAATAAATATTATTTGATTGTTAATATTTTAAATTATACTATTAGTGCAAGAAAAGTAATATAAAAATTATTTTATTTATCTATCCCTCCGTTTCTAATTTAATTTCTGCTTAAAAGGATGTATTGGTCATTAAATAGTTGTCATTTTAGGACTATTAAATGACTTATGCAATTATATTTTAAATTTATCTTTATTATGAATCACTTCGTTAAATAGATAGAAAGTACTAGATTTATAAAAAAATATAGATATCAAAATTCAAACTATAAAGAATAAATTTATAAATTAATCTTTCAAATGAAACGCAAAAAAATCCAAATTTTATCGACACGCCGTTCTGGTTAATTTCTAAACATAGTACCACCAAATAAATAGAAGGGAAAAGGTGCAAAAATGATCCTCATGTATTCCATGTGTCTCTTGTTGACAATTCATATATTTCGGATCTCAAATATGACCATAACATTGTGAAAATGTATAAAAAAACATAAAAAAGGACGGCGTTAACAAAAATGTGTACGGCATTAAACGGAAATGTTAATGGAAGTATCATTTTTATACTTTTTCTAGACGTTAGGATCATTTCTGAAATTCGAAATACATGAGATGCCAACATGAGATATATGCTATATATTAGGGTCTTTTTGCACCTTATCCTTAAATAGAATTATATGTATAATTTATAATTTTTTTTAAAAACACTATTTTAATATTAACGATTTATTTTAAATTGCTACAATGCCAAACAAAAACAGAGGATAGTACTATGTTGATTCAAAATTTTGTGGAAAGTACATGAGATAGTTAAAATTGGCTGAATACATAGTTTGACTTTAGAATTTGTACCTTTCTACCCATCTAACTCTTAAGTTGAACGTCTCACCTATCGCACATCTGAACTTGTTAAATCACCCAATTTGACCCTCGAACTTGATAAATGCGTAAACATTGAACTTCTCAGTACACAATTTCTTTTAGAATGTTTCAAGTGACAGGTGGACACGGAGGGGTTCAATATTTACGTATATATCAAGTTCAGGGGTCAAATCGAATTATTTAACAAGTTTAGAGGTTCGATATGTGAGACATGAAGTTTAGGGGTTAGATAGATAAAAAGGTATAAGTTTAGAGGTCAAACTATGTATTAAGCCGTTAAAATTTATTTATTCTGATTTTTTTTGGTCTAATTTTAAATAAGTAAAAAACTGTCAGTCACCGACAGAATGCCATGTAGTGTATGCTATTTTTGAGTTAGTATTAATGTAGAGCTAAAAAGTTAGTTTCTGTTGTCTCTAATCAGCTTGAAAGTTGCTGCAACACTAATTAATTAACACTTAAATTAGCCTAATAGTCGGTGGCCTTAATCATAGCAATTTTCTAATTTTTTTATTGTAGGATTTTTATAATTTTTGCTGAGGTGGAATGTTGAGTTCTTTTTTCCTGTTTTTGTTTAAGTCATGATTGGCTCTACCATTGTTTATTCAGAAATTGAAGAAAAGGGAAAGCCAATGATAAATTCTTTTGCTTTTTAACGGCAAAAGTTAGATTAAAAAAAAAAAGATTAATGTATAGCTGAAACATGTCTAATGGGATAAGAGTATTATCAACGGTAGTACAACATTTATGTATAAAAAATTAAACTTTTAATAATATTTTTGTAAATACTAAATATTTTAACTTTATTTGTGATACATATTAAATAATATTAGCTTATATTTTTAGTTTAATACAAATAATTATGATCAATTGATTATTAAGTCTAATATTATTAATTAGATATAAAGTCAAAAGTAAAGTTTGGTTTCGCACTTTGAGTTTCGGGAACATGCAAATAAAGCTAAAAACGAATCAAAACGCTTAAGAATAATTCCAATACATAATGAAATTGAAACACAATAATAAAACATGCATTAATCATCCTAAAACATGCTTTTCTTTCAATCTTAAAAAATTAACTCTTTTATTTAAACTATTAGAAATAAGTAAAGCTGATTACAATAATTTTATATATTAAAATAATTTTACATTAATAATGTTTAAACTATCATCTATATCTCTCTGATCCATCTTAAACTTGAATTCATACTACTTGATTTGTGTCTAAATTTTTTATTTAGTAACTTGATTATTTTTGTGGTTATTTACATGCCGCTTGTATCAATTTTAATGACGTGGTATGGCAATTGTAATTTTATATAAACGTCTAAAATTGTAATTTTATATCATGATGCGGCATGTTATAATTTTAGATGTCTATAAATTTTAGTTTGTATGTCATGCTATTAAAATTGACGTGGAACAAGAGTACCAAGATAGATAATTATATTTTTAAATTAAAATTAATTTTTAAAAATAACTGGGGTATGAATTAAAATTTAAAGACAGTTGAAACTATAAAAATAGACGAGACTTAAAAGGTCAATATAAATTGTCTCTAATATTGAGACACTTAAACTAATTAACTAGTTCAAAATGACTTATTGTTCTTTTCATTTAATTGAAATAATGAAAATTTATGTTCTTTTTTATGATAATTATATCTAGATGGTCAAACGGTTTACCCAATTAAACTATTTTGTATATCCATCAATTTGTAATCTATTAGATATAGCTCTTTTAGCTCAATATATAGTTCTTTTATTTTTTTTGGTTTTCTAGCAACAAAAATCAATCTCCCTATAATGGAATTAAAACAATAATTTCATCTAACTCATTCATCTTCCAAATATTAAGAATATGTTTGGAATATTTTTTTATAAAATTTTAAAATGTATTCATACTTTTATAGAGTCCAACTTATTATAACTAAATTTTAGTAAATGATTTTTTTAATAATGACAAAAAATGCTCTTGAAATTTAAAAGAAAATAGTAATAAATATAAAACATATAAAATATATTAAAAGAGAAAATAAAATATTTAACTAAATCATAATTACTCCAAACATGATACTTTTAATTATTTATTTTACTTAAAATGAATTATAATTTATTTATTTTATATTTTAAGTACAACAATTCATTTATAAAAAATAAATGAATTATAAATAATCAAACCAAACACTATATAAATTTGCTAACCGGATAATTATGCTGGACCACCTTGGTAATTTTAAACAAGTACATGGTCATTTTCAAAATTTATCGAATGAGAGCCAATTTCTTTAGAAGTAATAAAAAAATCCAAAAACGCTTGCATCGCTATATAGATAAGTTTGTAATAAGAGCTTCATTATGCTTTACATAAATATCCTTCCATCAACATAATATACACCTTTCCTAAAAAAAAAAGGAAGTTTTATAATACACACTATAGTCTATCCATCCTATTTTAAACAATTATCACTGTTTTTAAAAAATTAATGACTATAACCCCAATCATAATTTATAATGCCATTGTCAACCAGTATAAATTAAAAAAAATACAAATAATTATCTTTTTAATTTATAAAAAATGCTTATATCCATTCTTAAACCGAACATAAAAAATCTATATACTCTAACACTACAAGAAAAACACTCTATTGTGACATTAGACAAATGTTACTTAATCTCTAAAAAATGTCGTTTAAAATTTATACCAACACTTTTTGCAAATGTTACTCGAGTGTTACATTTTCCGGTATCGTTATGTGTTTAAGTGACATTTCATGCAAATGTTGGTAGCCATCTACACTAACATTTTATAATATTTATTGTGACACTTATTATATATTGTTAGAATATTTTTATAATAACATTTATAAAGTGTTGCAGTAACTACTAATTTTCTATTACATGTACCATTTTTGACGACGTTTATTAAATATCATTGTTTGTATAATAATGCAACATTTAATAAATATCACTTCATACATTGTAAGAAACGTCATTAGAGAATTTATGCAACATTTTATACATGTTGCCTAAACTATAAAAAATGTCATTTAAAATATATACAACAATATTTTGAAAATGTTTTATCAAAGTGATATAATAACATTTAACTAGAGTTATTTAAAATTTTATGTTGCTTCCTTTAACTGATTTATTACAACATTAGTCGAATGTTTCAAAAAGTTAAAATTGGCTGCGGATAATATTTAGTAGACAAAATTGTATTTTACTGAAACAAATTAAAAAACATAAAAATATGAAAAGGAACAAATGTAATTATCATATAATTAATAATTCAAATACATATTTAACCAATCAAAATATTCATATAAACAATGACAATACTAAAAACACTAAAAATATAATTCAAATTGTGTAAATAAATTTGCTGCTAATACTATCAAGATCGAAGTTCGGAATCCTATTTCTTGGGCAAATTCTGTCATGCGTGATTGTATCCTACACCAAAGTCAAAAAGCAAAGTAAGAAATTACATCATATAATTAGTAAATCAATACGAGTATTTAAAGATCAAAGTATTTCACCTTAAGCAGGGGATTCGGGGTACCTAGTTGACACCTGAAAAAAAAATACAATAATAAATTAATAGAATTAGCAATGATCATAGAAATCACATTTTAAACAATATGCATATGACGAGGGTATTTAGGCTAGTATGTAATTCGATACCAAACAAATTGCAACCAATTGAAATACAACCAAGCACTATATATATATATATATTAAATTGATCTAAGTTCATCAATTTTACGTATCTTCAATGGGTTGATAACTCAAAAGTTTGAAATCACAAAAGAGCAATAAGAATTGTAAACAGACTTGAATTGCTGAGATCGAAAATGATCAATAAATTGATATGAATTGTTGAAATAGATGAAGGAATTCCAACTAAGAAAAAAAAGTGAATTGAAAAAGACGATATGGAGAGGAAAGGAACACAAAGTGTTTTGTCATGTCGTTTAAGTTTTAATAACATATACCGTGAATGTTATCTTTTGAAAAAACAACGTTTATAAAATATGTTATAAAAAAAGATAAAATTGTTATAATAAATAATTATTTTTTGTGTCATTTGTACAAATGTCATTGAAAGATATTTTTACTATATTAAGTAACGTTTCTAAAAAATGTCACTTAAACAATGGCATAATAGACTGTTTTTCTTGTAGTGTAAGCGATGACATGGAACTACACTTTCTTCAAAAAATTATAGATTCAATTTGGATATAATCTAATAATGCAGTTTAGAGCCATTTTGAAATAGACTGATATAATAATTACTTAGATTTTTTTTAATAATTAGATTAAGAGAAAATATACAAATTGGCATTTTCAAATACTTCTAGTGAAGTAACACCCTAAAACAGGAGGAGATGCAGTTGTTCGTTATGTCCTTATGGGTTATTTGGCTGGATAGGAACAATATAGTTTTTGATAACTACCGACCCCCTATGCCAGTTTTATTCAACAGCATCCCGTCAATGCTTGAAACAGGCAAAAGTTTGAAACCCAGGAAAACGTTGGCCCAGGATAGTGTTCAGACATGGACAGCTCCTCCCCCAATGTGCTGGAAGATAAACTCTGACGCAGCGGTCTCAACGGATAAACAGCTTTCCATTCTCAGTGCTGTTTGTCGAAATTCTGAAGGAGAAATCATTCGAAGTGGAGTGTCTGTTCTAGACGGGTGTGTGAACGCTGAAGTTGCAGAAATCAAAGCTGTAATTTTCGGTCTCAGTTTAGTTAGCAATCTGCAGGATATGAAAGTTATCTGTGAAATGGACGCGTTGAACATAGCTAATAGGCTTCAGAATCCTGGTAGGGCTGAGGATTATCTGCAGGTTTTGACAGAAGATTGCATGGCTGCATGTTTGGACCGGGACGTCAGTTTCCAATTTGTAAAACGGTCATGTAACCAAGTAGCTCACGCGTTAGCTAAGTGGGGAATGTTTTTCGGTAGAGATTGCGTCTTTGATGGGAACGTTCCGTTTCCGGTTAATGAAATTGTAACCATTGATATTCATTAATAAAGCGCTTCTTGATTCTCAAAAAAAAAAAATACTTCTAGTGAAAGAATTAGATTTTAACCCAGTTCAATCATGCTCTTAAATATATAAAATAGGTGGGCATACATTTTTAGCTAAAAAAATAAACAAAAATTATCAAAAGGGCGTGTTTATTCTGATTTAATAATTTTGACTGTCAAGTGTACCGAGTAAAAGTTTATAAATATAAATATTCTTTCATAAAATTTTAAAGACATATTTGCATATTTTATTTAAGGACGGGTCTCCATCTTTCAAAATTTTAATTGAAAATTAAAATTATTTCAAAGATAACAACTTATTAATTTTATTATTTAAATATAATGAATAATTAATTACTTCAAATATAATGAAAATAATTACTTCAAAAATAAAATTTTAGTTGAAATTCGTATTTTTTAAAATAGAATTGGACAGACCAATTTACTTAAAAATCAAATGGTCAAATTTTAAAAATAATTTAGAGTATAATGTTTTTCAATACCAAAAAATAATCTACTATATTTAAAAATGCGATAGATATGAACATATAAAATAAATTTCTAAAATAACTAATAACATTTAAAAATATTTCAAACATAATAAATTACTTTATATTAAAGTGAAAAATAACGTATGTTTGAACTATTAAAAATAATAAACTATCAAGTTCAATATGTAAGCACTTACAATTTAATGAACTGAGAAATGGATAATTCTAAGGTTAAACTAATATTGAAATTTAGAAATAAAAATTAGCTTTGTCATATTTTTTAATTAAATTAGTAAAATCAGGTCAATCAAATTTTTATTTATTTTATTTTAAAATTGAATATCTAATTAGATTTTACAAATAATCAATTTTCACTTAATTTAGTCCAGCCACTTGGCAAGATCTGATTCCAAAAATATTGTAAGCAATTAATTTTTTTTGAAATAATTATTTACTTATTATATTTAAAATAATTAATTACATATCATATTTCAACAATACAATGAATTAGTCATTATTTAAAAATAATTTCGTTTTTATTAAATCTATAAAAGATACAAATACGCTCTTAAATAAAAGGTGCATATAAGCCTTTATACTTTTATATATAAAAAACAATTACAGTTTTAATATTAATTCAGTGCAACCTGATCTTTAAACTTGTAAAATCGGTGCAAATCAGTCCGTCGGGCTAGCTCCCTTTAATTATCCATTAGAAGCAATGAGTTTTTGATGATGATTATAAAAGTTTAAGAGCCAGTTGATCTGAATTAGAATTTAAGGACACAAAAGGTTTGTTTATAAAAAATGAAGGACATATTTAATCCTTTAGCACATTTTCAACAGAAATGAAACTGTAATTTTGGAAAAATTTACCACACAATTCAATGTTTTCATTGCAATGCGTAAATATAGATTAAGATTGAAAACAAAAAAAATCTTTTGAAGTATAGGATAAGTTAGTGGGCAATAAACAAAAAACAATGCACATAAACACAATAGGAGGATGGATGATAATGTGACGTGGGGTCCTTTTCAAATTGGGGTGGGTGATGCCGGGAGGGAACCTCTAAGGGAAGGTTCGTAGGGCACCTTACCCTACCTTTATTTATTTTTGTAAGACTTAATTGCTCATTCTCTATGGAATTCACATGGTAAAGGATGATGATATATAGAAAGGGAAAGGGATATTTTTTAATCACAATTTAATACACTCCTATTGATGTCTACTCCAGTTTTTAAAATATATCAAGAAATGAATAAATTTTTAGAATTTTACAAAACATAAATAATAATAATTTAATTCGAAGTTCTAAAATTTTAATTGTTACTATAATTAGTGTAATATTCTTGATGTTACTTATATAGTACTTAAATACAGCTTCACTGTTATAACTAAAACTATCCACTAATTTTGAAATGACAAATGTATATGATATATTACATGCTGTATTAGAACAATTGTGATATAATTAATATGTGAATATGCAAAAGAAATAGGACGATTGTTCCACATCAAAATTTTACAAGGTTAGAATAACTTTTAGAATTTAGACATTTCTATTTTTTTTATAATTAGTTAATGAGTTTCTTTTTTTATTTATCTTTTTATTCATAAATTAACTTTATTTGATAGTAAACCCACACCTAAACCCTGAATTTTTTTGTTTGCATTAACCTCTTTCTTTTTAATCAAATGAAATTCTAATGATAAACTGCAAATCAAATTTTCTAACACACAACCATTCATCAAATTGATCAGATAAGTTAATATTTTTAAACTTTTTATTAATGGCTCTTTGACAATAAAAAAAATATCCAAAAAAATTCAACAAATTGCATTCGACAAATTTCATTTTTTCAACAAGTCAACTCGATTCGAGTTGATAAAAATAGAGAAATGAAGATTCTACAGAACACAAGATGCAATAGTATTCAGATATATTTAAATAGGGTTCATTGTTCTTTTTATATATTTTCCGTCAACTATAAAATCAATGTTTGAATAAAAGCTTATGCAAATTAAAATCTGATGAATGAACAAATAATTTGCCTCAAAAATTTATTTTGCAGTTCATCATAGAGTTTAGGTATTTGTTTATGGCTAATTTTAAAATAAAAAAACAAACCAAAAAAAATATTATTGACTATTTATAAAAGGATAATAATATTCAAATACTAAAAGCTGCTCTGGAACTATAAATAGTTGATATGAAAATATCATCACTCATATATTAATTGGATTTATGTGAAGGTGTGGGCAGATATATTGTACTTTGATTAATTATTTTCCCCTTTTAAATGAGGATTTCACATTCTATGACCTTGGACTATGAACTATGTACTAAAATAAGAATTTAGAATGTGTCCCAGTAGGATGAACTTGTATTTTTTGGTATATAATGATGAGTCATGTTACCCCCATTGTTTATAGATTGGATGGTACCATGCTTATTTGACCAAATTAATGGTTTTTTGCATAGGTCTTGCAAATTCGAGGGTAATTTATTGAATTTGAACCTTACATAGTGAAGTTGGATGGTACCATGTCTTTTTTTTTTATCTTCTTGTGTAATTTGGATTGAATTTAAACCTTACATTGTGATGTTGACAGTTACAAAAAAAAGATTATATGATTTATCATAATTAGTTAGTTATTTGATATATCCATACAGATTGGCTCAATCGGTTCTAAATGTGAAATTAAATTAACTTTGATGGGTATAAAAATAAAATTTACACTTATATGGTGGGTCAAATACTACAAGTATAACTAGACTTTTAAATTGTTTCAAAAAAATATTAAAATAAAATTGTTTCTTTTAAAGCCTTCAACATTTAAATTTTAGTTAATAATAACTTTTTTTTATATAATTTTTCTGATGTGACAATTTAAATTTAATATATATATATATCTTGTCAGCATATACAACCTTATGCCATGTATAATTGAATCATGGCCAAACTCATATAGAGGTCTCTGTACTTTATACTTTTTTTCTATAGGTTCTTATATTTAATTTATTTTTGTATTATCTGGTCTCTCTACTTACCTATTTTTAATTTTTAGGTCCTTTGTGAGTTTTTTTCAGTCCCTCTACTTACAATTTTTGTTTCCTCCAGTCCCTCTACTTACAATTTTTGTTTCCTCCAGTCCCTGTACTTACAATTTTTGTTTCCTCCAGCCACATAAAAGGACCGGAAAAAACTCACAAAGGACCTGAAAATCAAAAATAGATAAGTAGAGGGATCAAATAATATAAAAATGAAGTATAAGGACCTACGGAAAAAATGTGTAAAGTATAGGGACTTTTATATAGGTTAACCTTGAATCATTAACGTGACTAATATTCTCTAATTAGTCTAATTCATCATATCTATATCTATCTATAATTATCTTATATGTGGGAAGGGTGAGAACATGCAAAATTATATTAATAGACTTTATTAAAAATATAATTTATTTTATTAAATAATATTAATTATTCAATAGGACTTATGTGCTTTCAAAAGATTGGAGGCAATAGAAACCGCATATGCCATAGTGATTGAATCACTCAACAAACACTACTCATATATATGATATATGTCACTAATATTGAAGGCTTAAACAAATATGGTAATTATAATATTTTATACTTATTATTAAACAAAAAAAACGTGGTTTATATTAATTTATTTTATTTATTATTAAATATTTAATGGGTCATATAAATGTCGAAATAAATCGAAGTTGTTTAGGTCTCTTTTATTAATTTAAAATAGTAATTTATAAAACATATATTATTATATTAATTTATATACACATGTGGTGTTTAACGTAGTATGCATAAATTACGGGTCACAAATATCACTTGCGTGCTACAACTTTAATTAAATATATATTTATTTTATTTATTATTAAATATTTAACGGGTCATGTAAATGCCGCTCACGTGCACGTGGCGAGACGCTAGTACTATATATAAAAGCACGGATTGGGGGGGGGCAGGCATATTTACGTTAATATCCTTTTCACTTATAAAATTTAATTATTAATTAAAAACTATTAAGGTAATCATTAAAATTAGATAAACTACTATGTTAAGATAAGTTAGAGTAATAATCAAAATAAACTACTACGTTGAGATAATTGTATAGAGTACTAATTAGAATAGAATACTTTGACTATTTATTGATTACTATTTTAATTATTTTTTATTGTATATAATTCTAAATAAGATAAATTATTTCAATAAACTACTATTCTAATTTTTATATTATATTTTCTATTAAAATTATCTATAATATAAAATTTGAGTACCAATTTAAATTTTTTAAATAATTAAAACCGTCATCTTAAGTATTTAATAAGATGAATTATTCCAAATCAACTATTATTTTAAATTATATTTGATAATTTGACGAGTCACACTACGAGCCACATGTAAACACGCAAAGCGACACTGGTAAGTAAAAAAGATTGAAAATACCTTTTCTAAAATACAAATTGAAGTTTTATAACTTTAAAGAAAAAAATATGGTGTTACTTCTTAGTAAGAATTAATAGAGACAAACCAAAAAAAAAAAGTTTGACAAAATCATCTCTCATCACATCTATTTCTTCATTCTTAATGGAAAAATGAGTAATTTTATCAAAATTATTTTTTTTCCTCTATTAATTCTTTCTTTGGAAACAGAGCCATTTTTAAATTAAAAATTTAGCGACTCATAAAATATTTAATAGGCAAAACGAATTTATTTGTCTGTGTATAAGTGTAAATCTTATTTTTATACCCCAAAAATTCTATGATTTATCATAATTAGTTAGTTATTTGATATATCCATATAAGTGTAAACCTTATCATAATTAGTTAGTTATTTGAAAGGTAATTATTGCATTGATATTGTAATTAAATTTTAAAAAAATAAATTTATTATTACTTTCTGAATTGTATAGAGTGATAATTAATGATGATTTATAGAATATAATAAAAATTGTTGAAATTGATAAAGGTTAATATTGGTATTATTCAAATTAATATCGTAATTTAATCTATATTTTAAAACGTCTAAAATAATCATTTTGTCTATTTTTGTGGAACGGAGGGAATGTTATTGGATACTTAACCCAAAAATTGATAGTATTACCAAACATTAGAAAATTTTGTTTTTTTGTAAGTATTCTATTTGAAAACGAATTTGAAGCTTTTTTTTTTGCCAATCAATTGAATTATAAATTGGTTGGAAAAGTGATGGCACGAGGTTTTCTTGAATTGGAAAACCAACTGTTTAATTTGGTACTCATGAGATTGAATGATGTTAAGTGCAAAGCAATTCAAATTATTATTTATGTACAAAAATTAAATGAAGTTCAAAAAATTGGGACCCTAAGAGTTACTGTATTACTTATTTAATTTAATTTAATTTTATTGTTAGTGGAAAATATAGGAAACAGTTAGTCATTTGAATTATGATAGGATTCATTATTATGGGATACAATTAACAACTCATTCAATTCTATTTCATTATTAAGTTGCTTAATAAACTATGAAGGTACCCAGAAAAATAAAAAAAATCTAGCCGTCTCTCTCTTTGAGAAACCTCTCAAACCCTAATAAGTTTTCCTCTTTTTGTCATTTGGGAGGTGGTTTTTGGCCATTTTTTGCCTAAAATCACCTCCCTAATCTCTCATAATCAGTCTTTTTAGTTTTTTTCCATAGTTATTGTCTTTAATTTTGAATAAAATTTCTTTCTTGGCCATTTATGGTCTAGATCTAGAAATTATTTTCTATTCTAGTATCTTAATTTCATTAGATCTGATCTAATCGAAATTAAGAATAGTTTTTTTTTCATCGTTAGAGATGAAATTGTTTTTTGCGATGCAAGCGACTTGGATCTCTAAAACAATTAGAGCCACCATCTTACGACGGATTTCACCAAATATCGGTATGTTTTGCGTCAATATCGATGATGTCTTTAATGTTCAAGAGAAGAGATATGTCACAGAAGATGTGATTAGGTACTTTAACGATGAAATTATAGCTGCTAACTGTAGCAGTCGTGCGCGTATTATCATGGCAAGCGAAGCTAATCTAATTCCCTTTATTTTAAAGGTTGTAATGGATGCCTTCAACAACAACTCTTTACTTTGTAATATTATCAGTTTGATAGCAAATGACTACTTTAGCTTAATTGAGATGCATAAATGTTGTTTTAATAGAAAATCTCATGTGGTAGCATATGACTATTTTAGTTTATCTAATTGGTTGGGGCATGTCCCTCCGATTATCAAATTCTATGTATTGGCTGATCAATCAGCTTTTGATTAATAGAACTTTTTATCTCAAACTATGAAGGTACCCTATTCTGCAAATAATTAATTAACCATTAGTTTATATAATTAGAGGCGGAAGATGAACGGTATACAGGCGGATATTCATAATCACTATCTTGATAAATCCGGATATTTTTTGATAATTGAAAAGGGAAGAGCGCTTGTGAGAGGAAATGAACCCCTAACCTTGACAGTTTATTGTCCAACGCTTATATCATTTGAGGTATAGCTCATCGGTGATAAATCCGGAATTAGATGGTGCATGTCATGACTATAAACTTCTCTTATAAGATTTTTAATGGTACACTTAAATGTAAATAGGCAAAGATGGAGATAAGTCATTTTCCATGAGTTAATAGGAAGGAAAGGGACATCATGACCCTTTCGCTCTACAAAATTTGTCGGCAGCATCACCCTTTTGATGAGAACCTGCCATTAATTTATGCCATAGTCATTCCAAAACTCTTCTTTGAAATTATTTTTAAATATAAAATATTGGATGAATATTTAAATTATTTAAAAGAAAAAAATACATATTTTGAATCATTATATTTGTATTATTTTCATGTTGGATCCTTGAATTTTTTTTATCAACGCTGAATGTTTATACTTTTGATTTAATAGACATTAACTTATATTTTTAATGTGACTGAAATAAATTTATTCATTTTTTAAATAAAAGTTAGTCCTTATACTATTATTTTTATCATTAATAAATCTCTTTAATGGATTTTATATATTTATTAGTTGTTTAATTTTTTTCCAAATTTTTAATTTAAATTATATTCTATTTAGTTATTTAAGATTAAAAAAATTAATAATGTTTTAAATTATAATTTATTTTAATTTTATATTAAAATTAAAACATTAATTTCACTTCTCTTTGTAATTTTATGTTTTTCCCTAAATATGTTAGAAAATGATATATTTATTAAATAATAATGAAATTATTTGAATTCATACTTTAAAATTTTATTATTTAAAAAATTAGATAAAGATAATTTTAAATTTTATTTATAAATTTATTAAAGTTTGACATTTATTACAAAATAATTTCATATTTTTTTTATAATTTATAATTTAAATTATAAAAAATTATTTATAATTAAATAAAAATCACTGCCTTAATTATTAATAGTTCAATGATTTGAGTTATTTGATAAAAACCTTAATAATATTAGGATCTAACTGATAAAAATAAAAAATAAGAATATATTTATATAAAAGTACAAAAATGAAGGACTAAACTAGATTGTTTTGATTAGAATTGGACTGTTAACGTAACGCCTTTTATGACGCGGGATCCAATGTCTATAAAATAAAAAAATATGAGAATTTAACGTTGGCGAATAGAAGCGTAGGGATTTAATAAAAAAAAAAAACAAATATATGAATATGTATCTTGCATCAATGACCTCCAGCTCGAGTAGTGAGGTTCAAGACTTCGAGTCTCATCATGGACAAAGAAATAAGAAGGAAAATTATGAAAAACTAAAAGATGGAGACTATACACTATAAAAAAGGACATGAGACTACAAAAGCAAGATGGAAAACTGCACAAGTCGAAGGCATCAACATCCGGCCAAAGGCGATAAGATTCAGTGATTCACGCACACCGTAGACGAGAAATGGTTGTTTGTAAATATTAATTGTAAATAATTAGTGACATATTTATATACGTTTTAGTTTGGACAGAAAAAAAACATGTATTTTGCCATTTTAAAAGTGGAATTTCTTAAAAAAAAAATAGTATAAAATAAAATTGAAAAAATATATAGTTTAATAAATAAGAGTTGAACTAATTAATAATATAAAATAAAATCAAAAGTTGATCAGTTGACTACTATTTATTTTGTCAAATTCGCCACAATGTATATATGTAAACTCTGACGAGTTCAACAAAAATGGTGAGATATACATAAAGTCCTACATGATAATTTACTGAATGATCTATGGTTCTAATCAAACTTAACTATTTTATTCTTTTAGCTGGATTATTATTTAGGAATTTACATGGAACAATTGCAAATGAGTTAAAAATTAAGACTACAAAGCTCAAACCTGAACACAAAGACTACAACCCAACAATTATAAACAAACACTACTAATTAGTATGTCACCGAGCACACTACTGTGACCGAGCATGCTATCGTCGAACGCACTGACGTCACCTAGCATGCTACCATCAAGCACACTGCTTCGACCAATGTTTTTAAAACCGGACCGGAGATCGAACCGGCTTCATCGGGGGTTCACGGTTCGACCGGTTCAACCGGATTCAACCGGGTTCAACCAGATTTTTAAATTTTAATAAATATAAACTATTTAAATTAGAAATACATATATTATAAGTAAAAAGTATGGTAAAATATTTAAATAAAATTATTTTTTAATTTTATTATGTAAAATATAATATAAATAATCAATGTTTAAGATATATAAAATAATTATATTGTATGAGAAAGAATTTTTTTACTAAATTTGTCAAATACAATTATAATTGATCAATATTTAGATGTATATAGAATAATTATATTGTATGAGAAAGAAATTTTTTTAAAAAACATAATTTTCAATTTTAACATTCATTATATTTTTATTTTTAAAACTTAAAAAAGATTTATTGTGTGAAATATAATTATAAATAATACTATATTTAAGAGTATATAGAAGAATTATTTTATATTAGAAAAATAAATATATAAATTTTTAATTTTACTAATTTATAATAAAAATAGATTTTTAATTTATTTTAAAAGTTAAATTCTAATAGATACTTTCAGTTGAAAATTAAATTTATTACCATTATAATATTATTTTAATAGTTTATATACTATATAAGAATATAATAAACAAATAGAGTATGTTCAATAATTAGAAAATAAACAGCAAGTTCTTTTTTGTTATTATTATTTAGTATAAGAAATTAGCTACTAAAACCTATAGAAGTCCTATAGATAAGCATAGAAGCATCAACCTTTACCTGCGTGGCCACGTGGATGAAACTGACATTGTCAGTTTTCAACAAAAGGTCCAAAACTGCTGCTTTGGTAAGGAATTCAAAAAAACGGAGTCATCCGGTTTTTACTGAAAATCGGATTTTGCCGGTTTAATCCGGTTTTAGCCGATTTTTTGCTCATTGGATTTTTAATATCTAACCGGACCGGACTGGTGACCGGTTCCCGGTTAACCCGGTCGGACCGCCCGGTCCGGTCCGGTTTTAACAACATTGGCTTCGACCGAGTATGTCAATACGAAGGATACTATCCCGACCGAGCATATTATTACTGAGGGCACTACATCAACTGAGCATAACTAAACAGTAACTTAAGATAAGAAACATTTCCTGACACCCCGTACTTCTGACCCGAGGATCCTGACACTGTGCCGGTATATCCCACTGCAGGCCAAAAGTACGAAAGTATCAGTCTTCACCCCTACCAACTCTTATCATTTCAATACCCTATAAATATTCATAATAAAGGTAAGTTTAAAGTTAATACTCTTTTTCTCACTATACAATTCTTATTCTTTCACTTCTCATTTCTTTGTATCGCTTAAACTTACTTGATCGTCGGAGCGGTGGTCCGGAATCCCCTTCTAGGGCCCTTCTAACAATTGTTCTTTATGCCTCAGGTGAGTATTGAGGATCAGATTTATCGGAGACCCGTCCTGGTGATATATAAAATTATCAATTATATTATTCCCATGAAGTTTCATCCAAAATACTACTTCTCGCATGAGTTTTAAAAATAATTATTTTTTTCTCAGTTTTATATTTCAACTTACTAAAACCCCTTTGTAAAACAACTCAAATGTAATTAGAGAAATTGTATTTTTAAAAAACTCATGAAAAAGTAGTATTTCTGTTAGTGATATGCACTAGGTCAATCATGTTTGACCATGTTTTGACTTTATCATTTTATTATTTATTGATTGGCAGTTTTTATCATTTTATATTAATGATTAAAATACTTGAATGGTTAATTCTTTCTAAGGTCATCGAGTATGTGACTTGATAGTAGAACCCTTAGGTTTAATAAAAGAATTATATACCATCTATCCCTAGTCTTAATAGAACATTGAGACTAGTATGATGTTGACTGATGATTATGTTTTACTAATCATGTATATGAGATATTAAGTTAAATCATAGGTGCTATTTGAGAAATAAAGCACTGGATGACCCACTGTGAGAATACTACATAGATCACTGTCATAAGTAATTCTCATTACAGTTCTATTAGTATAATCCTTTGACCTTGAAATCATCATGGATTTCTACATAGTTATTTCATATTTTGATACAGTCTTACATTATCTTTAACAGGATAATGGAATAGATTGTCATTGGATATGAAAGTAACTATGTGAGAAATATGAGTGACTGAGAAAGAATTTGTCCCTCATTTATTTGAGTAAGATATCTATGGGCCCCTTGAAGAAGATAGACTGAAGAAAATGCATGGCCATGCTAATTGATAAGAAATTATCATTTTCAGTCTATTTAGAGTCAAGAAACTAATGATTGAATGTTATAAGGATGACATAACTATGCCTTATATTCAATCTGGATATCGAGAGACAAAGGGATTAAAATATTATTTTAAATGGTTAAATCGGATTATCGATATTCATATAACTTGGGTAGTCATAATGTCTTGCTAGAGGCCACTTATGACTTGTGGGCTGAAATAGGGATTTCGAGCCTACTGCCAACGTTATATGAACCTACAGGGTCGCACACTAAGAACAGACCCAAAACAGTTATGGGTTGTACAAGCCCAATGTGATTAAGTGATTAATTATATATATATATATATATATATATATATATATATATATATATATATATATATATATATATATATATATAATTCGTAATATATATATATTAATATATATATATATATTAATTCGAAATTTAAGGATAAGTGTTTTTCTTAATTTATTATTTTTGGAAGATAATAAATATAGTAATTAATATATATGGATAATTATCAAAAAGGAGTTTTTGATAAACATAAACGTGTAGAATTGCAATGAGATTAAAATTCGAATTTGTCTCAAACCCTAGTGTTATTTATCACTATAAATACTCATTAAGCAGTTGGTTTGAGAATCACGAAATTCATTATTCACTAAATCACTAAAATTCGAAATTGCTTGTGAAGCAATAGTGCTAGCACACAAGCACTAGTTTTGGCTAAGGTCTGTTCGTGTGGATACTCGTAGAGGACGCGTTCTTTTGGAGGCGTTTCTGATCAGAGGCCAGGTATCACCAAAGTGAACCACCTCCTTCCTTCCTACATTGCTGTTGAATTCGACATACAAGTAAGTAATTATTCTGTTAATTCGAATTACATGGATCTTGGTTTGGGTTTTTAGATAAATTTTTGAAATTCCGCTGCGTTATGAACCTATAAAACCCAACAATTTCAACTCAATCTAATGGGGTAATAGTAATTATCCTTATTATTTAATGTGATATCTAAGAGACTAAGTCGTATACACAGTAATTTGTAATGAAAGTTTTAAAGTTAGATTGGAGAATTCTATGTATCAATTAAATATTTCAATTCAAAATAGATATGATTAAGTTTTATGTGTAAAATTATACTTAAAAATTACTAAGTTTACTATCATAGTCTCATTTAATGATTTAATTTTTTGATTGGATAATAAATTATTTGAAAATAATTTAAGTATAATAATAGAAAGTAAACTATGCATCAACAACAATGTTTTGCATACTTCACTTAATAAATTGAAAATTGAATAGCTCACAAAATCCCTTGAAATTTATAAATTGGTAATGTATGTAGTAATATTAAATTGGTTTGACATTCGAGTTAGCCAATATATATAAATTTTACATATGCAATTGCATCACATAATTTATACTTAATAAATGAATGGCATGAATCGGGAGTTCGTGACTCTCCTATACATAAAGTCTTCCATATTTGTATAAAAGTTGTGAATGGCATGTATTTTTATAGTTTATTTTTTTAATTCACCACCCTCATAACTTTAGTAAGATCATAAACGAACTTTTTAATCTCAAACTAAGTTAGTTATTTGGAATCTAATTACAAATTACAAATTATCCTTCTTTTATCTAAATTTTTAATGTTTAAATTTTTAAATTACGCTCAGTGACATAAAAGAAAAGGCGAAAGATAAAAAAAAGCTAATAACTGAAAATAGAGACGGAATGAGATGATAAAGGATATTAAAATGATAGTAAAAAGTTGAAATAATCAAAAACTAATTATTTTAAAATAATTGATTACATGTTGTCCTCATATTCTCACCCAAATCATATATCCTAGTCGATGCACAATGGAATTGTCTACATAGTGAATAAACAATTAGTTCGACTGAAAATTGGTCTATTTATTTAAAATTAAATTATTATAATTATTTTATTTTTGTGATTGAATCGATTAAATTATTAATTTTATCTGAAATCAGTTTAACCAAAATAATCAAAATATTAAAAATGCAAAACCAACCTACCAACATAACCAATTAATTCGTCCAGTCATTAATAAGTGGCTAATAATTACCGATGTCACTCCAATTTAGACATTCCAACCATCAAACCCTCTGCCCTAAACTTTATTTAATGATTGACTAAAGCCTTTATAAAATGACCAAAATATCTCTAAAATCAATAAGAAATAACAAACAAACCAAACCAACTCAATCTTATTAAACCTAAAATCACCAACCCACCTAAACCAATAACCCAACCAAATTAAACATAATCTAATCAAACCTAAATTCATTCAAAAATAAATAATTATTTTTCAATTTTAAAAAAATTAAATAAATAATTTTTTTTAATATTAAAAATTTAAATAATTTTTTTTAAATTAATCTGGTGAACAGACCCACCGTAGTGGCCTGCTCTTTATAGCAGATCGGTCTGCAACAGAGAGTATGGCGTTTTTTGGTGGTTGCTGTAGATGACAGCGTTGGTTTCAGCGGCGATATGCGCGTCGGCGAGACCTGACAAGGAAATAAGGGAGCGGTTTTATGGTAATTTGTTGAATTCGTCTGCGCCTGATAATGGAGATGACAATATAGCGCAAATGTTCGATCGAGTTCTTCAGAAAGAATTTTTTGAAAATGCATTTTTTGCTTTAATTTCCCGTTTTAATGAATTTCACTACGGTGGATTTGTTTGCTGGATTAATTTTAAAAAAATTAATAAAAATTATTTAAATTATTAAAATGAAAATAATTATTTATTTAATATTTTAAAATTAAAAGATACATATTTATTATTTGGATATATTTTTTTCGGCAATGGGCAGTGGTGATAGAAAAAACTGGCGGCGGCGGGTAATGGTTTCCGGTTGAGTGATTTGAATTAATTGGGTGGATTGGTGATTTAGGTATGATTTAGTTGGATGGATGAATTATATTTGATTTGATTGGGTGGGTGACTTTAGATTTGGTTAAATTGGGTTTGTTTGGGTTTTTTTTATTGACTTTAGGGGTATTTTGGGTATTTTTTAAAAAAATAAGGGGCTTGGGGCGGTTTTGGGGCAAACGGCTTTAGTCGATCATTAAGTAAAGTTTAAGAGGATTAGCGGGCCAAAAATTAGTTCTAGGAGTTTAGTGGTTGGAATGTCTAAGTTGGAGTGTCATAGGTGATTATTAGTCTTAATAATTTGATTAATAGTAGATAGAATTTTTTTTCCAAATTAAAAGTTGATAAAAAATAGCTAAAAAGATGATATTCGAGGGGGGATGCTCCTTATGGGTACCGGATTCAAGGCTGGATAAAGCAAACTCCCTCCTTGGAGGAGCACGAGGTTTAGTCGAGTAGAATAAGGTTACACTTAACACATGCAGGTCGAACGTTGTTTTCAGGAATCGTAAATACATAAATAATAATTTAAAAAAATAGGACTTAAAAAAGTTAACCAAAATTCTAAATTTCAATAGTAATTAGATCTATATTTGATCTTGACCGAACCAAATTGACTAAAAAAATTAATCAAATTTAACTGAAATAGATAGATTAAACCTATTAATTCGGTTTTACTGGTTTTTTTGTTCACTCCTAATTATCTAGATGCTTCCTAAGATAAACAAATAATAAGAATAAAATCATGTTTTTTGATTTTATTTCTATTAAATTTGACAAAACTTGTCATATTATGGAGTTGAAGTAGGGTATTAAATAATGAAAATTAGCAAGTAGCATGCTTGACAAAAATAATAAGTATTTGTTTGAGTGTGTGTGTGTGTCGGCAATGTAAACTTTGATCGAAGATGAAAATGATGGAGGGGTACGTATTTAGTACATTTAGGCATCTTAATAAAAACAAAATTAAATCTATTTCATCAATTTCGCTTTATCTGCTGCTATCTACGATAGAGCCATTCCAATAAATTAATTAAAATCTAATTTAAAAATTATACGTTGTCAAGCAAATGATTTTTTTTTTTAATATTTAAAAACCGAAATTTTTTTCCTTTTAAAAAAATAGAGGTTAGATAGGTAATCTAAAGTACACATGTTATAAATATTGCTAAAAAATTTGCCTTGACGGATGAGGCTAAATCACGAGCCATTATATTAAAACGACGCCCCCCCATAAATTATAAAATTGAATAACATATTTAATTCTCATAATAATATGCATAAAAAAGAATTATAAATTAATATTATTTGCTAACGAATAGTTCATTATCCAAACTCAAATTGCTTGTGCGCTGAGAAATGAATTTTCCCAACTCATAAAATTGCTAAATAAAAATAATTATGAGTATAATGGGACACTGAGATGAAGATCTCTTAAGAAAAATGGTCTTAATCGATTTTTGAGATAATAATATGCAAAATAAAATCTTACTGAACTAATTGTTTTTTACATTAATATTCTTTTCTCATAACTGACTTATTCGGTAAATTTACCACCTAACTACAAATGTTCAGAAGTAATACAATATACAACCCTTTGCAAAAAATTTATCCATAGATAAAATTTATTGAAAAAGAGTAATTTACAAATGGAAAGTCATATAACAAGAATAATATATAATCTTTCAATATTTGATCCAAAATACTAACAAATAACCCAAGATACAAGCAGAAAATAAATCAAAGTAAGACAAATTTAAATATCGATTCTGCATAAACGGACTGAACAAGAATTTGAAAGCGAAGTTCTATTGGAACAGATACTTCGATTTGCCCTTTCCATTTTACCGACAATTCGCTCGATCCGTTGAAATTTAGTATTTCTGATCCTTATCTTCAATGAGATTCTAAGAAGTTAGAACGATAACCCTCCAAAATTTTAGATGTACAAAAATCGACTATAAAGTTTGAACGATCACTAGAGGTTTTTGAGAGATTTAAGAAAACAAACCAAAAAAAACATAAAATATAAAACTATAAAAAATTCGATCAAGAAAATGCTAAGATCCATATCAAAAAACCTACATAGCGGAGATATTTTATTGAAATAAATTCTAAATTTATAAAATATTAAGTATTTACGAGCAAAGAAGAGGTGATTTCCGATTGGAATCGGATAATCACCTTCTTCCAGCCTTTAAAAGATGAAGAAAAAAAGAAATTTTTTAAATAGAAGGGAGAGCAAAGTTTTGAGAATGAGAAGCTCTCCTTCAATATTATTTATCTTTAACACTTTAATTTTCTCCAATACCTTCATTCTTAAAATTTGAAAAATAATTTGGTCTTTGAGTATTGTGATTGATCTTTAACAAAAATTAAAAATTAATGTGGCTTTTGAATGTAGGAGTTAATACGATTTTATTTACAAGTTTTAAATTATCAAAGCAACTTAAATTGAATTCATGTACAATAGATTTTGAATGAACTTGTAAAATGTCATAATATATTCATTTTCATGTATATTTTATGCTCATTAGAAGAAGAAAAAAAACTCTAGTACAAATTTTAAATCTTGGATAAAGGAAATTTTAAAGTATCACATAATATTCATTTTTTGTATAATTTTTGCTAATTGTGAAATATGTAGATTTCAAATCCAGAAAAAAAAGACTTAATTGCTTTAAAGGTTATGATCTTGCGTGTTTTACAATTTTAATACTAACTTTTAATTTTGGCAATTTAATACATGAACTATTTTTATTTATTTTTGCAATTCAAAACACTGAGCGATTTTCCATTAAAAACCCCGAGGTGGATACCAAAATAAACATTGTTTCGGCGTTCACATTAGTATTTTTTGTGGAGAATTGCTTGGTGTTTCGGACTGTAAAAATTTAAAAGCCGGTGTCCGATATTTTTAAAATTAAAAATTTGTGTGAAATTGTAAAATACGTTAAAGTTTGTGATCTTTGAAAGAAATTAAGCCTAAAAAATTAATATATTTTTTACCTGCATGAATATTTTTGCTAAGGGTTTGTGGGGTAAAACTTACTCTTTCATGCCTCACTTTCAAAAAAATCAATTGTTAATTCCCTTTCACTCTTGATCAGTTATATAAGTTCTTTCTTCCGTCTTATAACTTTGTAAGCTCACCGCTAAAATGATGAAATTGTTAACAATGGGACTTTATTTTAAATCCTAAACATATATGTTTTAAAATAAGTCAAAAAAATATTAAATACATAAACTTTAACTAAAACTAATAAACATTGAAAAAATGAAAAAACTGATAATTATGATATATTATTATGAAAGATTTAATAATTATCTCAAATTTTATTTTATTTTTTGTCCCTATTTTTGTCAAAATTTGTTGCCCACATAGTAATGGCATCTCATAGTGTGACATGAAATAGAGTATATGATAGAAAGAAGAAAAAATAGGGAATTGTTCATATTTTTTTTTCCAAAAGGGAATTATTGATTCACTCTCATTGAATAAGACATAGTGTAGGCCCACCCACATGCAATAATACCCTCATCCCCTTCCCTTTTCTCAATCAAATATGTTTCATTGAGCCTTTCATATGGATCATAGGCTTGTTTCCCCCATTTTATCTTTAGTGCATTTTTCATGGTGAAAAATTTTCAATTTTATTTTTATTCAATTTAAAAATTACTAAATAAAGACAAATTCGAATCAATTTTCATGTTACTTTTTCTTTGAGGGATTGACATACAGCCAATAGAGGAAGAGTTCATGATTATTAATGCTTAAGACTAATATTTATCTTCATCAAAGTGGCAATTAATTATTAAAATATGCACAAATTTTATAAACAATTATAAAAAAAATACTAATAATTTATACTATGGATGAAGATGAGATACACGCGGAAACCATTATAAGAAAAAAAATATACCATCAATCATTATATAATATCAATTGTAATTTTGTAATTTTTCTTTTGCTTAAGCATACTATAATATCATATCAAATTATCAACTATCACTTGTGTTTGTCTATATATTTTAACTCATTGAAGGGACAAAATAGATTAACTCAAGTAGTATGAATGGTTCTTTGTCTTATATAGATACATACATATGTATATATATATATATATATATATATATATATATATATATATGCGATATTATTTAAAATTTTCACCTATGCATTTCGCTTTCGTCTTTTGTATTTTTGACTATGCTATTCTAAATATGTAAACGTGATTGTATAAATAATTAATTTTGATGTTTTTTTAATTTTTTAGAAAATATTTGTATGACCTAATTGGTTATCTGTTCATCTATGTTAATTATTATTCTATACCACAATGGAAATGGAATTTAATAATTATCTTATAAGAGTTAAATTGGAAAGTGAAATTGTATGTATAGTGCTTTTCTCATTACAGTATTAAAAAAAAGGTTCAAACCTGAAATAAACATTTGAGGACTATTAGAAAGTCGAATGACTAAAAAAGATTAAGTTTTCGGAAAAAAAATTATAAAATTTTTTAATTTTTAATTTTATCTATATCGTTTTAAACATTTGAATTTTCGTGAGATTTTTATGAAAAACTTAAACTTTTTTTAATCAGTTGGCCTTATTAAAAACAATAACAACTGACTTTTATGCCATTTACAAATGAATAATCAAGGGAATTATTAGCAGCATCTAAAAGACGGGTGAAAAAGACATGAAATATATACAATTTAAGATTGTGTCCATTTCACTTTATAAAAAAAGAAAAAAAATAGTACAAACATGATTAAATTTTCTTTTTGACTATTGATAACCTAAGTGTTGCTTAGGCTTAAAGCTTGTTTTCTTTGACAAAAATAAAACATATCCACATGACCATTCAAAATGTGACAATTATTTTTGTAGGGTATACATAAAACTTCGTAACTTAATTTTAATAATAGAGAGTATTATTATGTACCAAAGGTTTTTGTTAACGTCTGATGGTATTAAAAAGCCGATCCTTTTTGATTTTTTAAAAGTTTATTGAAACTTTTTAAAAGTTGTAAATTTATTTATGTTTGATCAATTTGCTGAAAATTTATCTAATTTTTCAAAATAATTTGATTGTGTTTATGCGACAATTGAATGTGTATTTTTAAAGAGATAAAAAATTAAAAAAATTATCAATTGAAATTTCACATGATTGCAAATGAGGGCTGGCCTAATTGACAACCCTCATATTGCATATTCCAGAGAATGTGGGTTCGATCTATCCCTCTGTAGCTAGTGGACTGAATTAAAAAATGAATAACTCTACTAACTTCTGCTAACACCTAATCTAATGTAGTTTTACCTTTGATAAAAAAAAACGTCACATGATTATTTTAAAAAAAATGATAGATTTTCAGCAAATTCATTAAATTATGATAGATTTATAATTATTAAAAGTTTGTTTAGATTTTTAAAAAGTCAAAAAGATTTTATTATTTTTGGCACTATTAACCTTTTATTAATTATATAGTATTATGCATCATAAGCTATAATAAAAATGATAAAGCTTCGGATCGAAGTCTTATTCGTAGCTTAAAAGCTTCAACAATTTGATTTTCTTTTATTAAATCGAATCATCTAATTACTTTGTAGTGTATGCAATAAACATTAGTAGTAGTATTAGATATGTTTGCAATGTATTATGAATAATTAGTATTTTCGTGTGGAGAAATTCTTAGGTAGACTAAGTCCACCACGTCATCCGTAGATTAAGCCAATCATGTCATAACACCTCATTAAAATGAGGGTATTCTTGTAATATCATTATTCAAAAGTGTATGCAAATAACAAAGGAAATTACAAGAATACCCTCATTTTAATGAGGTGTTATATTATGATTGGCTTAGTCCATATATGACGTGGTAGACTGAGTTTACATAAGAATTTCTCGTGTGTGTGTGTGTGTGTGTGTATACGTGGAAAGAGATAATAGGCATGGTCAGTAAAGGTGTACAGCAAAATCGAATTAACCAAAACATCAAACCGATTAAAATCAAAAATAATATGTTTGGTTTATATTATAACTTTTTATAAAATCGGTTAGGCTCGGTTTTAATTTTAAAGAACCGGAAACCCAAAACAACCAAACTATATAAATATATCATTATTTTTTAAAAAAAATATTGTTATTTTCATATGTGATTTGTGCTAAAATGTAGAATACATTACAATTTGACTTAAATTTGATATATAATAAATTTAATATTTTTTATCTTAAATTTTTAAAAAAGAAAAATTCTTCTTCTAATTTGGTAAAACCGAAAACCAAACTGAAACAAATTTTCTATCTCCAAATTCAGTCCGATTTTTATTTTCTTTCAAAAACCCAATATATTTTGAGATTTTCACTTCTGAACAGAGATGAATTACTATTTGCGTTATCACTCAGTAGCGGACCCATTTTTTTGTACAAAGTGATATATTTCACTATAATTCTGTAATGGTGAATAAAAAAAAAGTTAGGATAGACATTTATATAAATTAATATAATTTAAAAATTTAATTTACAAAGTGAATAGTTATCGATCATATTTTCTATATAGATCCGTCCATAAATGAACTTAGAAATTTCTTAGGGTAACTATTTTTTTAAAATGTGAAACAGACGTGAAAAGTTTCAAAGTCAGAAATATATGAATCATTTGTATATTGAAGAATTTTCTTGTAATATTGTGGGAAAATATTATGTTATTAGAAGAGTTTAGTTATTGAAGAGGATAGACTAGAGAGTCCACGACTTGTCCGTGTTTGGGTGTCGGTGCACGCAAATGTCAATCACTTCTTCTACTTGACGAGACACTGGGAACCACCAAATCATTTTCAAAAAATTCATCAAATGAGCTTTTATATTACCGTTAAATTTAAAATAGTAATCGACATCCTAAACTTGTAGGCAATGGCGGCTAATCCAGCGGTAAAGCTACCATCAGGTAATGAATATACTTCACCTCACACACTTGGTTCAAGCAACTCATGCACCAAGTGTGTGTTACAGCTCAGCACATTAACTCACAATACTGAGCGCATGTGTTCAAGGTCAGCAGAACACACAAGGCACATGGATGAACTGCCGTTAGTAACTTCCGTTAGATAGGTAGTTATTTTAACTTTCTGTTAAAGTTTGTTGAGCTTCTGTTATAGCTGCTTCAACTATAAAAGCAACCATAACTGGCTCTTGTAATCATCTTTTGCAAAATTAATAAAGATCACATTTCTCATCATGGTATCAGAGCAGAGAAAATCCTCTGCTACACTCTGAAATTCTTCTTCTTTTTCCTCTCTTCTTAAAACTTCATTGAAGCTTTTTACAGTTAACAATGGCGAATCACACTTATCATGAACAGCGTCCAGAAGAAACAATGTCCAGTCCCTATTTCCTTCATCCAAGCGAAAATCCTTCGCTTGTTCTGGTTTCTAGTTTATTAACTGAAGGAAACTATCATCCATGGTTTCGAGCAATGAGAATGGCGTTATTATCCAAAAACAAATACAAATTTGTTGATGGATCCATTCCAGTACTCTCAAGAACTGATCCTTTGTTTGAGGTTTGGGAACGCTGTAATACTATGGTGGTTTCCTGGATAAACAGGTCAGTTTCTTCAACTATTTCTCAAAGTCTTTCATGTATGGACAATGCTCTTGATATTTGGAATGACCTTAGAGAAAGGTTTTCTCAAGGTGATGCAACCAGAATAGGTGACCTGTATGAAGAAATTTATGCCTTGAAACAGAACAATTTGACTGTTACTGAGTACTATACCTTAGTGAAAACACTTTGGGATGAGCTGACAAATCTGAGGCCCATACCTGTTTGTGTTTGCTTAAACAGATGTGCTTGTAGTGTTTATGATATAACTAAGAGGTATTATGAGGATGATCAAGTCATTAAGTTCTTAAAAGGACTTAATGAAAAATTTTCACAAGTGAAATCTCAAATCACAATGAGTCAACCTTTGCCTTCAATTAATAAGGTTTTCTCATTAGTGCTGCAATTTGAGAGACAGTTAGGGATTGGACAAGCAGGTTTGACAGAGTCAAATGTGTTTTTCTCAAAGGGACATACAGCTAATGTTTCTGAGAACAATGAGAATCAATCTAATGTGAATGAATCTAGTGCCTTCTTTGTCAAAGGAAAAGGAGTGCTAGGTACTGGACCTGTTTTTTACAAGCAAGGAAATTATGGTGGAAATAAGAAATGCTCCTATTGTGGTTATACCAATCACACAGTGGATATATGCTATAGAAAGCATGGATATCCTCCTGGATATCAATTCAGAAACAGACAAAATGTTGCAGTGAATCAAGTTGAAAATGATTCTAATCATTCATATGGAAGTGCTGAGAATGTTGCAAACTTCCATACTAATTCTCAAGCTGAGGAAATAAGACCTGGAAATGGTGCTGGTTCTGTGTCATTTCCATTTACAGCAGATCAATATGCTAAGCTTCTAGCATTGATTCATCCAAATGGAGCATCAGGAAATCCTTCCTCTTCTCAGATTAATACAATATCTGCCACCTTCAAACCTGACTACAGTTCAGGTAACACTATACACACTTGCTTGCAAACTGTCAAAAATACTCTTGATAACTGGATTGTTGATACGGGTGCAACAGATCATATTGTATGCTCAATTGATCTGTTCACTAAGTTCAAACCAGTAAGTGGTGTGAAAGTTAATTTGCCAAATGGACAACAAGTTAATGTTACTCATATTGGCATGGTTGAGTTAAGAAACTCATTGATCTTTCAAGATGTGTTGTATGTGCCTGATTTCAGCTTTAACTTGATATCAGCCAGTAAACTCACAAATCAACCTCATTTGTGCTTAATCTTCTATTCTTCACTTTGTTATATTCAGGAACTGAGCAAATGGAGAATGATTGGACTAGCTAGAAAGATAAATGGATTGTATCAGTTAGAAACTTCTAAAAATTCTTCTTGTAATGTAGCTATTGTCAAAAACAATGTCAATTCAAAATTGTGGCATCTAAGACTAGGACATCTTTCAAATTCCAGGCTTAGACTTTTGCAGAATATAGATTCTGATATCTCTTGTTCTATGTCAGATGTCTGTGATACATGCCATTTTTCAAAGCAAAAACGATTACCTTTTCCAATCAGTATAACTACTTCTGATTCAATTTTTGATCTCATTCATGTTGATTTATGGGGCCCTTGTCAAAATACTTCCTTGAAAGGTTTTAAGTATTTTTTGACCATAGTGGATGATCATAGCAGGTTCACTTGGATTTTTCTTCTAAAGGCAAAATCTGAAGCTAGTATGCAAATCCAGCACTTTTGTGCTTTTGTTAAGACTCAATTTCAAAAGTGTATTAAAACCATTCGTTCAGATAATGGCCTTGAATTTTCCATGCCACAGTTCTACAATGAACATGGTATTGTTCACCAAAAATCTTATGTCTATACCCCTCAACAAAACAGCATTGTTGAGAGGAAACACCAGCACATTTTAAATGTAGCTCGTGCTCTCTATTTCCAATCTTTTGTGCCCATTTATTTTTGGCCAGAATGCATTTTACATGCAGTCCATCTTATAAACATTACTCCTTCTCCTATTCTCTCCAATTCCACTCCTTTCTTTGTTTTAAATCAAAAACACCCCTCTTATTCTAGTCTCAAGGTCTTTGGATGTTTAGCTTTTGCAGCTAATGTTCATTCTCATAAGAAAAAATTCGAATCAAGAGCTACAAAATGCATTTTTCTAGGATTTCAGACTGGTGTCAAGGGCTATAAATTGTTTGACATCAGTTCCAAACAGTTTTTCGTTTCTAGAGATGTTACATTCTATGAGTCTGTTTTTCCCTTCTTTAAATCTACTGATACAATCCAATCTGTTTCTAGACAGTCCATGACTCATGCACCTTCTATATTTGATGATTTCATCCCACTTACTTCAGTTCCTATACCTTTCTCACCCTCACCAGTCACTTCTGTCCAAAATCCATGGAACACTGTTCCTCCAATATCACCAACAACCTCTATTCTTCATTCTCCTATCTCAGTTTTCCAAGAGCAAGATTTTCCTGCTTTAAGAAAATCTTCTAGAAACACTGTCATACCTTCTCACTTTAAAGATTTCCATATTGACTTACCTCACACAAACTCAGCAAAATCTGCTGCAGTACTTTACAGTACCTCACCTTATCCCATCTCTTCTTTCACTTCCTTTCACAAACTATCCCCAACACATCATGCTTTCTCTGTTGCTCTTGACAATCTTAAGGAGCCTCAGAGTTACAATGAAGCAATCAAATATCCATGCTGGACACAGGCAATGCAGGCAGAAATCTCTGCTTTAAATGCCAACAATACATGGCTTATCACAGATTTACCTAAGGATAAGCATGCTATTGGCTGCAAGTGGGTGTATAAAACAAAATATAAGGCAAATGGGACTCTTGAGCGTTGTAAGGCTAGACTGGTGGCTAAGGGTTTCACTCAACAACCAGGTATTGATTACTTGGACACATTCTCTCCAGTGGCTAAGATTACTACTGTCAGAACTCTCCTTGCCCTTGCTTCCATCCATCACTGGCATTTATTTCAGTTAGACATAAATAATGCCTTTCTTCATGGAGAATTACAAGAGGAAGTGTACATGAAGCTTCCACCAGGATTTGAGTCCACTACTTCCTTTAAAGTCTGCAAACTACAGAAGTCTTTGTATGGCTTAAAGCAAGCCAGCAGGCAGTGGAATGCTAAGTTGTCTCAAGCCTTACTTGACAAAGGTTTTAAACCAGCAGTGGCAGATCCTTCATTGTTCATTAAGACATCAGGATCTAGTTTCATGGCTTTGCTCATCTATGTGGATGATGTGATCATTGCCAGTAATGATCTACCGGCAGTTCAACTCATCAAAGATTATCTTCATGAGCAGTTTTCTATCAAAGATTTGGGTAAGCTCAAATATTTTTTGGGTTTTGAGGTGGCCAGATCTTCTAAGGGTATAAGTCTATGTCAAAGGAAATATTGCTTGGATTTGCTTATAGAAAATGGTCTTGCTGATGCAAAGCCTGCTCCTACTCCTTTGCTCAAAACTACAAAGCTTACTGCTGCAGACAGTCCCTTACTACCTGACAATGCCTTATATCGCAAGTTAGTTGGTAAACTGTTGTACCTTTGCAATACTAGGCCTGATCTGTCTTTTGCTATACAGCAGCTATCTCAGTTTCTTGACAAACCAACTGAAGCACATCTTTCAGCAGTCTATAGGGTCTTAAAATACCTCAAAGCCTCTCCTGGAAAGGGCTTATTTTTTCCTTCTGATAGTTCTTTGAGCTTAAAGGGTTTTACTGACTCAGACTGGGCAGCTTGTGTTGATAGTAGAAGATCAGTTTCTGGTATGTGTATCTTCTTAAGCTCTTCTTTGATTTCTTGGAAATCAAAAAAGCAAACTACAGTAGCTCGTTCCAGCTCTGAAGCTGAATACAGAGCCTTAGCCTCTATCACTTGTGAGATACAATGGTTGTTGTTCTTGCTCAATGATCTCCAGCAAATGCATACAGGTCCAGCTCTTGTTTATAGTGACAGCCAATCAGCAATTCAGCTTGCTCATAATCCTGTCTATCATGAGCGTACTAAACATATAGAAATTGACTGTCATTTGATTCGTGAGAAAATCTCTGCTGGTGTCATTACACTGCTGCCTGTTCCATCTTCTCTTCAGCTTGCAGATTGCTTCACTAAGCCTTTGGCTCCTCAAGCTTTCCATGTTGCTTTCTCTAAGCTTGGCATGCTTGATATATTTGCTGCCAGCTTACGGGGGGATTGTAATACCCCGAAATATTGAAGCATTTAATTGGACTATGTGTCCAGTCCTGTTTCGCCAGGGTGGCGATATTGGAAATAATTTTCGAGAAACTTAATATTATATTTCAATTCTAAAGTTAGAATTGGAATTAGAAGGAAAAATGTCAAGAAAAGCTCGAAATAAGGTACAGGGACTAAAGTGGTAATTTAGCCACTACGACTTAAAATGGAAATTATTTCGCCAAGATCCGCGAAATGTTTTATAGTATATGTGGTAAAAGTTTCGGGTCAATCGGAGACCTTTTAAAATTTGGACGCGGATGCGTTTTGGACTAAATTGCAACTTTTGAAAAGTTCAAGGACCAAAGTGCAAATTAGCCAACTAAATCTCGAGAATAGTAATTAAAAGATTATTGACGGAAAATAATAATTTTGGGTTAGTATTATTTATATGGATATAAATAATACGTATGTAATTGAGTTAAAAGGATAATTTAACCATTTGGTTAAATTAGGAAGTTTAAAAGAAAAATGGTTTAAGTTAAAGAAGTGAGGGATCAAAATGATCTTTTGGCCAAAGTATATATATGAATCAGGAAGTGAAAAGAAGAATCGAGAGAAGAAGAAACAGAGCAGATGAAGGAAAATGGCGATCATCGTCGATCCGCCGCCGCTTCGTCGTTTCTCGTCCGAATCGAGCAATTCTCGCGCCGTTGGATCAAGAATTCGATCCTCTATCTTTTCTAAGGTTCAAATGAAGGTAATTTTGTTGTTTTGGGTGCTGTAATTGAAGAATTCATGGCTGTTATGTTTCGTTCGATTCGTATCAAACGTTATCACGTCGTTTTTGACGTTTTTGATGATTATTGAGTTGAATATTGTGTTATATTGGTGTAGAAACATGTCGGAATGAGTTAGGGATGTCGGGAGCATGTCGAGATGATGTTTGGGCCTGTTTAGGGGTGTCGCACGACGTGCGACTATGTCTCACGACGTGCGACATAGTTTCGTAACGCGATCAAACTTAAAATCGACATAACTCCTTCGTTCGGACTCGGAATTGAGCGATTCTCGCGGCCACGGAACGAGGAAAGGATCCTCTATCATTTTGCAGCATCAAATCAAGGTAAGAGTTTCGTTTTGATGGTGAAATTTGCTGAGTAAGGGGCTGTTTCGATACGAAACGTTACGTTTGAATCGAAATGTCAAAAACATGTCGTTTTTCATCATGTTTGAATGGATTCTTAATGACTTTTGAGTCTAGATGGATTGGGTATATATTAGAAGAGATTTTGAGTGTTTTGGGGCTTCGGAAACGGTCCGAAAGCATCAAAAACGTCGTACCCGAAGAGTGCACGACGTGCACCACCAGAGGTGCACGACGTGCGCCACAAGGGTGCACGACGTGCACCACCAGGGGTGCACGACGTGCACAAGGAAGGGCACGACGTGCCCTTCATGAAAAATGAGGGGCACGACGTGCCAAGCTAGCACGACGTGCCCTACTTCGATCGTGACCTCCGGGGGACCTCCGGGAGCGAAAAATAGCTTCCGAAAGCATGAAAAGGACATGGAACTTGACGTTTTGAGCTAGGCTTTTGGAATGAACATATTAAGCAAGGCTTAATTGATTAGTTGAACACCACTAATGGTATTAACCAAGTGTAAGAATGAGATTTGGTGGTAGACATCAAGAAAGATACGTTTAGAACACGACGACTTATGTTTTGCACTTTTTGTCATGTTTGGTAGTTAGAATAATCGTTAGAATAGGATTCTCTAAGTATATGTTTTAACGATAGAATCCTATGATAGATGTGACGGACTATCGAGCTACAAGTATGACGAACCAAGAAGCTCGACGAGGATTGACGGACCAGTCTCCTGGAGCTTACGTTCGGATATAAGGAATAGCGGTCACAGTGAGTGGCAATTTACTTTCGCGTATTGTTATTACAAAAGTTATTTTCATATATTATGAATATTATCATTAATACATCGCGTTTACATGATTTGTTCGTATGAGATATTATGTTTGATGAATTAGACTATATGAATGCCATTATATTCATTGTTTGAATATGAGTATCTAGTATGCGATCCGAAGAAACCAACTACCTATTGGGTGTCAATAGGCTGTGTGATCACCAGTAGTTGAGTCAGTCTAGCGTGTCTAGATTGTCTATGAGATTACGAAATGCGCATACGATATGAATGTGATACGAGTGAGAACTCGGTTACGGTGTAACCTGAGCCCCGTATCTAGTGGGTTGGACCCACCAGTGAGTTGGACTCACACTTTGAGATTAAGAGATTGGTCGCGACTGACGTGGTTGAGTGTGAACACTCCCGGGTCGGACCACTTGGATCAGTTTAATTTGAGTATTCGGAATGAGATAAGTTCAGAGTTTAAGATTAGGGTTTCGGTCGGATCTGCTATTTATGAATATTATGTTATTTTCATATTATATCGAGATAAATATATATATGTTTGAGTATGCGATGTGTATTTTGATAATACCGATAATAAGTTGCATACTCACTCAGTATTTTCCCAAATACTGACCCCTCACTCTGATGTTTGCAGGTATTAGAAGTCGGATCAGACAAGCCATCTCCATTGTGCCAAAAGTCATTGGACTTGCACAAGTATGAGTTCCTAGAGCTGCAGTAGTCAGTAGGTGTCAGTATAAGGATAGCGATTTAATTTCAAATAGTTTATTTTGAATGTAAACTCTAATATAATACTTTGATATCTATAAGTATGTTATCTAAAAGAGTTTTCTGAAAATATTCTATATATATATAATAATATGTTTTTAAATGCGAAAAATTATTAGTGGTTTTAGGCTTGCTACGGGTTTTGGAGCTACTACTCCCATTCCCTAGCGCCGGTCTCGGCTCAATAATTTGGGTCGTGACAGGGATAATGAATATACTTCACCTCACACACTTGGTTCAAGCAACTCATGCACCAAGTGTGTGTTACAGCTCAGCACATTAGCTCACAATACTGAGCGCATGTGTTCAAGGTCAGCAGAACACACGAGGCACATGGATGAACTGCCGTTAGTAACTTCCGTTAGATAGGTAGTTATTTTAACTTTCTGTTAAAGTTTGTTGAGCTTCTGTTATAGCTGCTTCAACTATAAAAGCAACCATAACTGGCTCTTGTAATCATCTTTTACAAAATTAATAAAGATCACATTTCTCATCATCAGGCGCAGCCGAGCGTCTCCCATGATATGAGTCGTGGTTTTTTTAGAGAAGTTTTGATTTTAAATTCCGTCATAATTGGTAAAAAAAATGGTTAGTTACTGTATTTAGATAAAGTATTAGGACTTTTGGATTTGGATTTAGCGATTTTTGTATTTGTATTAGGATTCCTACGATCATTTCCCGACTAAGTTTTATTGCTATGCAACTAAGCTAATCAATAAATTATTTATGGTCTGGTTAAATGATCTTAAAGTTCATGAAGATTTAAACAATTTAAGGCAAACATAAATTAGGGTTCATGAGTTTTTTAAAGGATTTTGAAGTTTTGGGTAGTAAGGAAAAGAGATAAAAGAAAGCTTGCTTATGAAGAACAAGATATGAGGGCTAATGAAAATAGAAATTTAGGCTATTTTAGGCAAAATATATTTGTAACTCCTTGTACTTGTTGTCAAGTATCATTTAAGCTCCTATGCTATTTACCAATGCATTTGAGCCCCTATAACCTTAGAAACTGGTATAATAAACCCTGCATGTCGACTGAGTTAACTCAATCCATTAGATACGTACTTTTATTGATTTATAGTTTGAATAAATCCACACTAGATTATTTCAATTGATGTTTCCGTTCATACAATGACTTGTTGTTTATCAAAACAAATCACTTTTCTAAATCTACTATTCAATTAGACCTGTCTATTTATTACCTGTTTAAACATATTTGAGTTTGACATAAAATTATGTCATAAATAAATCAACCCGTTTATAATATATTACTTTCATGTCTAAACAGATTACACACATCTAATCCATTTAGAAATGATTAAATGCTTTTAATCAAATATGATTTTAAATTCTATTTTTATTAAATTCTTAATCATACATATATTATGTTATATTATAATATTATTTATTTTAGTTCGTGTTAAGAATTTTATTTGGTATATTAAATAAATTCATATGTTATTCAAATAACCAAATGGATTTAGTCATGTTATTTTAAACAAGCTGATCCAGTTACATTTTTAGTCAAACGTGTTTATATGTATCATATCATATAACTTATATCATAAACATGCCATGTTTGAATTTTATATATCAAACACAATTATTAATCATATCATGTTTGTATTTTAGGTAATCATATTTATGTCTACTTAAACAAGGGGCATTTACGACAATAAATACAAATTTCCAGGTCATCTATTTTTTCGTTTAGTATTTCAACATTTTAAAAATATATCACACAAGTACTTTTAAACGTTTTTCAGTTAATAGTTAACTAAAAAGATAAGCAACCCCTATTTTTAAAAAAAAAATTGTGATATTAGCAAACAACAATGGTACTATGGTAGTGTGCATGATAGACTTGTGTATATGAAAACAAAATGGAAAACCATATCAATAAATTTAGTAGTTCGGTGGTTAAAAAAAAGCTATCAATACTCATTTGATATATTTTAAAAAAATTGAAATACTAAATTTGTCTTTTTCAAGTTTAGATATTTTAAAATATTATTACCGATTCTTCCTATATAAATTAACCGCTCAAGGGAAAGTCTAAATGGTCATTATTTCTTTTCTTTTGGTCAAACAATGGTCATTATTTCACTCACCAAAATAAAATTAAAATCCAAATATTATAACAAAAGAATACAAATTTAACATGCATCATAAACTCGTAAATATATAGTGATATAACATGAATAAGGAGAAACATATCAAAAACAAAAGGGTGCCAAAAGAAATTAAATGACAAATAACATGCACAAATAAGAGAACAAAGACAAAGAAGAAAGCATAAACCAAGTACTAAAAACAATACTAAAAAGAAAAAGGAAAGAATCAATTTTACAGCTAAATTGTTTTAACATATGAACAGAAATTTGTTGTATTTTCATTTAAAAGAGTTGAGTTGCATGGCAAAAGGCAATAGAAGAAATGGACATAATAACCTTTTGTCTCTTCATCCATGTGCTAGGACATGTGCTGTGTTGGATTTTCTCTTAATAATGACCCGCAAATTCGGAGGTCCATTTTGGATCTTGATTTAGACATTTCATTCTCACATTTCAATTCATTTTTTTGCCTTTGATAAGTGAGATTTTGGCACTTGTGTATAAGTACAAACATAAAATACCAACCCTTCCATATAACTCCTTCTGCTTCTCTCCACTAAATTTATAAATGAGTAAAGTGTCATTTCGGTCTTTAAACTTACAAGGCAGATGTATATAAATAAAATTCAATCTAGTTTGATGATTCAGTACACAAGTCTTAAAAATAAATCCAATCATGTCCACTCTTGTGTTTTTAGAAAGTGTTAAAAGCAACTATGAATTTATTAAAACTGACAAAAGATATTAGACACAAACATGTTAAAATTGGAGTAATATTTAAATAAAAATATCTCAATAGTTACTTTTCATGCACTCTGAAATAAATTTGTTGACGTAATTAAGTTTTATTTTGAAGAATTTTAAACACAATTATCCAAATATGACAAGTTTTACTTAAATAAGCGCAATCTATAAGTTCCAGGACTGGATGACCTTTACTCCTTTTTAATTGTGGTCCATTTGTTTACAAAACCTATGCGCAACTTGATTCATCTACTGGTCCAGCTCAATTCAAGGATAACATGATCGAAGAAGAAAATAAATTTGTGCTTATTATTGCTTGGGAGACGCACAGGTAAGTAGGGGTATGTAAAAATGGAACTAAACCAAATCGACGTATTGATTCTGATTGATTTCAATAATAAATAATTCAGTATTCAGATCGGTTCAACCTTGAAAGCTAAAAAATTCAATTCACGTTTGGTAAATACCGACTTGAACCAAAAAAATTAACTAAACCAACTAATTTGGTTTGATTTGACATAGTTAAATTTCTTATAAACATGATTCAAAAGCACACCCCTAGATTTAAGGAGGAAACAAATGTTACAAGATTATGGCATGATTAATAGTTTAGCGCAAAATGCCCAATACTTGTTAGATCATCAGGAGTGGTTCTGTCCTTTTCCTGAATTTCTCACAAATGTAACTGCCTCTGATTTGATTTAATGAAATTATTTTCCCATAAAAAAAATAGAATATCATGTCAAAACTCCAATCAAAGCTTAGCCTAATGTTGTTCTAATTTCCCTAATAAAGTTATCATGCCAGAAACACCAATCAGGACCTATCCTATTTGTGTCCTAACACCGTTCAAGTGCCTGAGAGTGAAGAGGTTTCTAGTCGTTTCCATCTACATGTAAGACCAAGAGTTCTATAAAGAGCAAGTTACTTCATTGTTTAGCACACAACCCAATGGCTTCCAAGAAAAAAGAAGACTTCCCATATCAAACCATACTAAAAAATTATATATATTTTTTGAGGTTTCCTCGTGTTAATAATCCTAGCCGTTAGGATAGATATAGAAAGTGGCCCAAATGGTGATCCATAATCGAGGTTTGTTACCTCCATTGCATCTCTCAATTTCAAATCTTACTCAAAATTGGAACATGGTTTTGTAGGAAGAGCAGAAATACTCTCTTGCTTAGCTTATTAATCAACCTAACAAAGAGTTTCACTAGCCATAGCAATTAGATAATTTCTCCTCAAAAGGCTACTTGAGTCAATTTACATTCCCCTAGGTCAGTACTAAAAATGTAAAATTATTTCATCTGAAGCAAAAAAAAATCTTAGAAGTAACCTCTCTGTTGTAACTTAAAAAGGTGACAACTTCCCAAAATTTAATTTATCATTGCAAGTTTGTACAAAGAATAGGCATACATGATTATTTGAGGATAAAAGTAAACCTGGTGATTATGGCACAACTTTCAGGTCCACACTTTTTTCATCAGCTGTGTCCTTCGCATCCGGGAGACTTCTTAACACCTAAATATAGATAAAAGTATCTTCAGTAACTCCAACTACAACTGGAAAGCAGTACTAAGCAATTACCTGGTGAAGTTGCCAAGAAGCAAAAGCATCTGTAGCAGCATACTCTTGTTGCGCCTTTGACAAGACATCTGTTTCCCAGTTTCCCAATCTAATTTTATTGGGCTTCTGAAGCTGCAAGGATTAAGTGACATCACTAAAAATTCCCATAAAAAAACAAGCACAGCAATTTGAATGACGGTAAATGCAATATTCCATTCAATTTACAATGAACCGCTGCGGTGCTTGGAAAACTATAAAAATGCAAAACAGAAAGGGAGACTCGTTGCATGAAACTAAGAATATAACATATTATGATTGCATAAAGAGAATTTAGGAAAAACTAAAGGGGAGAGTTGCTTCTGACCCTCTCAATTATGCACACCTGGGGCATGTTGGCCCGATTACAAGCGTAATAAGTTAAATTATGTGCAATGAAGTGCCCTACATCCAAAATTCATAAGATTCAAATCCAATAAAGGTATATACAACCTGCTGCATATATTATTCCCCTACAACAGCACAATACACAGTCATTAGCCTCAGGGTAAAATTTTACGTGGACAGTGCATGAAAAGCTTCAATCAAAAACTATCTTTTAATTTTAACAGTATTTCAACAAATCTTTTACCAACAAATCTAGAGTAATTTTGTAATTATTGCAACAAAAAACAAACCAGATCCCCTCTGTTGTCAAATTGTACTGCAATTGCATCTTGGATAAACATGGTCCGAGGACAATAATCACTGATTGACTATTAATAAAATAAAGGAGCAAGCAGCACAGCTTAAAATCCAGAAATTACTAATGCTTAACGAAGACTTCCACATAATGTATTCAATGCAGTCGGCACCATTAGCTAGTGAAGATATAGATACCTCTTTGCAAACAAGCATCTCAGCCAGAGATTGAAGACCCCAACTTTTGGATTCCCCACCAAGTTTCTTATTTGCCAGATAGGAGAGGTCCTCTACTGCTTTAACAGATACTTTATAATCTCTGAAAACCTTAACACAGTCATTGCCAATTCCGGCTCCAACCTGTAAATATGTCAACCGGTACACTGGAGTCATGATTTGCCAGAAAAATACTTCATGCATGCACATAAATGCAGAAACTTGTGCTAGAAATTTTCCGAACTTTGATAAGTGTAGAATCCTCAAGAAGAAACTGCAGACTCTCGGGGATTCCAGAATGAAAAATATGCATCACATGACAATGATCGGTGCCAATACATAACTGCATTACTGCTGCCTTTCCAGGCAAAACACCTGCAAAATGAGATTTTTCACTAATTAGATTACCAAAGGTGTAAGTCTGATATAACCCTTTTTACAACCTGCACACATCATGAACCTGCTCAATAAGATAATCATCCACTCTCTGTTTTCAGCATCATCTAATTGAATAACAGAGCTCTACGTAAAAATCCAGGCAATGTGCATTTACACATGCGATGCGTAGTCCTCCCAAATATTTGGACAGCGGATACAAAAGTAGCTGGGAAGAAAACATTGCAAGTTTCACATAGGTGGCACTAGAACTTTTCAAATGGAAGACCTTAAAATAATTCTTTTAGTACACTAAAGTAGAAATAAATATTAAAAAAAGGTAATAATATATTTGTGATTAAACTTTTAGATATAAGGTTCCAAATTTAAGAATTAAGGAAAATGCTGCTAATATTTAGCAGGCAGAGGCTGATGTAGATTTATACCGAATTTTGAGGGGGCACCAGTATTTTCTGGAGAACATAACTTTTGTTTAATGGTTAGTATTAAACTTCAATCTTTTTAGGGTCCTACAAATGCAGGTTCTCCCCCGGATGTCACAATACCCGTACAAAAGCTACTCATCTTTCCCAGATACTAACAAGTTAGGTGTAGGGAATTGTTGTCCTTTGGTAAGAGTGAGATCCGTAATCAGCTTATGACACGGGAAAGATTCAGATTGTTTGAAACAATAAGGAAAACAATTACTTCTCGACTTCATTTAGTAGTTACATTACATCAGTTTCCCAATGATAATGACGCAGCTGATTGTAAATCTAACTCAACATGTTTATACCGAAGCTTTATATTTATGATATACATTAGAATGAAGACTGCAAAATTTCACAAGAGAAGTTTAACGAAGACATAAAACGGCCAGAGGTTTTGGGTTGCTCATAACAAGTAAGACCACGCCATGAAAATTGTTGAGGTAACATAGCATTTCCTAATTAAGACGGTCATAGTATAATATGCGAAGGTAATATTCTGATACACATTTCAAACACAGAAGAAAAGTGACAGCCAACAGTAATTAGTGCTACCACAAATGCCACAAAACTCCGCATTAAGTAAAATCAGCTAGCACGCGTAAACATTCTTTCAAGCTCAAAATTAAAATCAAACAATAACAAACAAACCTTTTTTAAAAGTAGGTTTCCACTCAATATCAAATCCAATAGAAGCAGAACTTGTTTCCTTTCGTATAGATTCGACACTCTTTAAAAGCTCCCTCGCAGCTTTGTCAACATCAGCCGGTGTCCTACTATACAATATTTTCCCACCAAATTTCATCGCTGGATATCTCATCTTCACATAATCACCGGCTGTTGAACAAATTAAAAACAATACATTATAAACATTTCAATGTTAAAGAAATAAACAAATGCATTAAATTAGGTCGTTTACTTCGACATGGAGAGAGCGAAAAAGGCGTTAAAAGGCCTAAAACAGAATTAGGTAACTGTCTGCGAGTTCTGCGGGGGCATGAGTCGGAGTTGTCGTTTTGAGGAGGTGAATGTCGTTTTTTGCGATTGGTTGATTGTTGAAAAAATGTCGCTTCGATTGCGTCAATTGCTTGGAGATCTTCGTCTGTTAAGGGCTGTGCTTGTTCCCAATCTGAAACTGAAGGGAATCGAGACGAAGGAGAATAAGAAGAAGAAGAAGAACTGAATTGTTTATTGTGCATAGTATTTCCCAATCTTTCTGTAAGATTCTGTAAGGAAAATTGAAATTGAGAAAAACAAAACCTAGTTTTAACATTTCTTATTTGTGAAATCTTTACAAGAACACTTTGAGTGGCGCATTTTTTTAACATTTTTTGGCGCTTCAAATTGTTTAAATGATTTTTTCATCAGATTTTATTTAAATTCATTTAAATGTATTTTTGCTCCCTTGCTTGTCGAAAATAATAATATTTTATCAATTTTTTTTTTTTGATAAATGATTATTATTAGCACATCCACAAGGAGTGGAAGGCGATAAAAGCCCGACCTTAGCCTCTAGCAAAGAAAGCTAAGTTTCTAAACTGGGCATGGAAATCTCTCTACCCAGAGTATGAGGCAAAGCTCCTTGATTTTGGTAGGTCGGATCATAGACCTATCTTGTTGTGTGGGAAGAGAAAGATTGGCAGAGGGAACAGAAATCAGAGATGGGGCTCTAGGTTCCATTTTGAAGAGATGTGGACTACCAAACCTGAGTTCAAAGACAAGGTTGCTGAAGCTTGGGCTACAGAGGGTAGTGTGAGTAATATGAAGGACATTCCTAGAAAACTGAATTTTTGTGCTAAAGAATTTGGCAGATGGGGTAATTTGAAGTTTGGGAATATGAAAAAGAAGATAACAGAAAAGAAGAAGTTACTTAGGGTTCTTCTTAATGCCAAAGCTGGAGACACTTCTTTAGATCAGATTAAAAGAGTGGAGTTTGAGTTGGAGGAGCTGTTGAGACAGGATGAAATAGCTTGGAAACAAAGATCTCGAGTTGACTGGTTAGCTCATGGGGATAAAAATTCAAGATTTTTTCATTTGAAGGCTTCTAAAAGGAAAGCTGTGAATAGAATAGAGGGGCTTCAAGATGAAAATGGTAACTGGAAGGAGGAGCCTGGTGAGATACAGCATATTATTCAGAGGTATTTTGATAATCTCTTTGAATCTTCTAGTCCGAGTGAGCAGGATATACACAGTGTTACTCGTTATGTGACTAATTCAGTGTCTGCTCGAACAAATGATATGCTGATCAAAAATTTCACTTCAGGAGATATTGTTAATGCTGTAAAAGATATGCCTGCTACTAAGGCGCCTGGCAGTGATGGATTTCCTGCATTATTTTTCCAGAAATATTGGAGTATTGTGGGCGATGACATTGTTAAGGTATGTCTTCATATTTTGAATGAGAATGGAGATGTGAGCTGTATTAATAGTACTGTTATTGCCTTGATTCCCAAAGTGAAAAAAGCTGCTAATATGACCCAGTTTAGGCCTATTAGTCTTTGTAATGTTATTTACAAAATTGTTTCTAAAGCCTTAGCGAATAGGTTTAGAATTTCTCTTGATGAGGTCATTGATAATGCTCAGAGTGCGTTTATCCCTGGTAGGCATATTGTTGAGAACGCTCTGATTGGTTTTGAGTGTGTGCATGTTATTAAAAAGTCTAATAGAAAAAAGAATGGCCCTGTTGCTATTAAACTTGATATGGCGAAAGCTTATGACAAGGTTGAGTGGTGTTTTTTGGCTGCCATGATGAATAAAATGGGGTTTCATAAGGATTGGATTAAGAAAATTATGAATTGCATTTCCTCTGTCCATTTTACTTTTTTGATTGATGGTCACGTTAGAGGGAATATTTGCCCTGAGAGAGGTTTGAGGCAAGGGGATCCCCTGTCACCCTACCTTTTCCTTATTTGTGCCCAAGGCCTCTCTAGTTTGTTAAACCATGCTGTTGCTTCTGGGGTGATAAAAGGGCTGAGTTTTGGTGGAAGTTGTGTTGTTTCTCATTTGTTCTTTGCAGATGATAGCCTCCTTTTCGCTAGAGCAAATGTTCAGGAGTGTACTGCAATCAGAGACATCCTTTTGATTTATAGCAAGGCTTCTGGGCAGACTATAAATTTTCATAAATCAGCTATTTCGTTTGGTAGAGGGGCTGATTTGGGGCTGCAAAGTGAGATTAGTCAGCTTCTCCAAATTCATGTTGTTCAATGTCACGAGAAGTATTTGGGGTTGCCTTCTTCTGTTGGTAGACAAAAAGGTCAAAGTTTCAATTCAATTAAAGAGAGAATTTGGAACAAATTGCTGAGTTGGAAGGGTAGTCTCTTCTCTTCTGGAGGAAAAGAAATCCTTCTCAAAGCTGTTGTGCAAGCAATTCCATGTTACTACATGAATTGTTTCAAATTCCCTAAGGGGCTGGTTCTGGAAATTGAGAGGCTGTGTAATCGGTTTTGGTGGGGCAGTGAGAATGGGGCTAACAAAATCCACTGGGCCAAATGGAAGACCCTTTGCCAACCGAAGTGTCTGGGAGGTATGGGGTTCAAAGACCTGGAAAGTTTTAATAAGAGCCTTCTGGCTAAACAAGGCTGGATGATAATTCGGAAGCCTAATAGTCTGTTAGCTAGAATTTACAAGCAGAGATACTTCAAAAATGGGAATTTTCTCTCTGCTGACTGCCCTAGAAACGCATCCTATACATGGAAAAGTATTATTTGGGCTCGAGAGATTATTTCTACAGGGTCAAGATGGAGGATCGGAGATGGGAGGTCGGTTATGGTATATAAAGACAGGTGGCTCCCTCGGGAGAAATCTTTTAAAGTGCTTAGTAACCCTGTTCTTCCAGAGAATACTACAGTTAACGAATTGATTTCGAATCCAGGTCAGTGGGATATGGAGCTGATCCAAAATTCCTTCATTTCTGCCGATGCTCTTTGCATTAACAGAATTCCTTTATCGAATTCGGTGCAAGAAGATCAGCTGCGATGGCATTTTGACAAAAATGGACAGTATACGGTGAGAAGTGGCTATAGAGTTGCGATGGAGTTAAAGAACTCGCCTTCTACTTCTGATTCTTCTAGTTTGTTGCGCTGGTGGAAGTTTCTGTGGAAACTGACAATTCCTAGCAAAATTAAAATTTTTCTCTGGAGGTGTTTTAATAATTGGCTGTCTGTCAAAGAAAATCTTATACGTAGAGGTATGTGTATTGATCCTACTTGTCCTTTGTGCCATCGTGATAGAGAGTCAATTATCCATAGCCTTTGGTTCTGTAAACATGCGAAGTCAGTATGGAAGAGTTGGAGCAGGTATTATATGTTGAATCCTAATGTGAGCTGGAATATGCAAGATTTGATTTTCTTAGCTTATGACAAACTTAGCAAGGATGATTTTATGATTTTTGGAGTTCTTCTTTGGCTTATATGGCACAATAGGAATGGAGTGGTGTTTGGAAACTTTACTAAGCAAGGAGATCAACTTTTAGACTGGGCCATCAGCTACATAGAGGAGTTTCAAAGTGCAGGTCAGCTGTCCGCAATTGCTCTTCCTCAGGGGAAGAATCTTGATGATGACGGTAGGTGGATCCCTCCTAAGCCAGGGACTTTCTCAGTCAGTGTGGATGCTGGTTTCGATGCTTTAAATAACAGATTTAGCACGGGTGTGGTTATACGGGATAGTAAGGGCATGGTTATGGCTGCGGCGAACAGGAGGTATGAAAACCTTATGGATGTAAGTGTGGGTGAAGCTTGTGCAATTCGTGACGGAGTTAGCTTGGCGATTGAAACAAATCTAATTCCCTTTCAGGTCTTTTCTGATTCCAAGGTAGTAATAGATGTTTTCAATAGTAACAATAAGCCTTGCAACGATCTGAGTCTCATAGAACAGGATTGCAGAAACATGTTGTTAGATATTAACTGTCTTGGTTTTTCTTTTGTTAAGAGAAATGCTAACATTCCAGCCCATATGTTGGCTAAGCTAGCTTTCCAGGTTCAAGATAGTTTCTCGATTTGGATGGGGTGTGTCCCTCCGGAAATCAATCTTTATGTAATGGCTGATATTTCAGCTGCGTTTTCTTAATGATACCCCTTTCTTCTCAAAAAAAAAAATACATCATTACCATTATACAAAAAACCGGGATTGTGATGTTTGTAATGAATCACTCCCTTGTTAATGCTTAGAAAATTTAAATCTGTGTAATCGGTTACTTCCTGGTTGAAGACTCTTCTGTTACGAGCTTTTCAAATTTCCCACACACAAAAGAACCAAATTGTCGCCCATAATTTTCTGAATTTGTAGTTTGCTAACGACAGCCATTGAACATAAAAAGCCTTACAATCTGCTGGAAAAGTGTAAGTTGTAACCTCTATTTTATGTATTAAAGCATTCCAAAAACTCCTAACTACGTCACAATGAAGAGTAATATGAATTCCTGTTTCGACATTGAAGCAAACCGAACAACAAGAATTTGAAGCAGTGAGCAGCCCCCTCTGAAATAAGAAAAAGTTCGAAGCAATCCTTTCTTTACTTAACAGCCAAATAAAGAAAAGAATGCGGGGAGGTACTTTGTGCTTCCATAAACTGGTGAAGAAAGAGTCTGTCTCCCGTTTACTGTCAAAATAACTCTGAATCAAGGAAGTCGCAGTGTATGATTCTGTAAATTTCCATCTTACTTCATCATGGCGAAGAGGATGAGTACTAATATTCTGCATACAGTTAAGCAGCTCGGACAGATCAGCTGCTTCCCCAACACGAAGTCTGCGCTTCCAATTGAACTCAGTAATGCGACCTGTAACATCATTAATGAAGTTCGACAAGTTTGCTTCCGGACAACTTGACAACCCAAAAAGACGATGATGCGAGAGAGCAAGGGGCTGTTGCTGATTTGGCAGCCAAATATCTCTCCAAAACCTGATGTGAAGACCATTCCCAGGCTTGAAACTAATGTTAGCTTGAAATAAATTCCAAATGTCAGGATTCGAACAACAAAGCTTTCTAATACCCCGCCATAAAAAAGATAATTTCCGATTCTTTGTGTTGATTATATCATGCCAAGAAGAAATGTTTGAACCATTACGCATAACCATAAACCAAAGCGAGTTTTTATTGCTACAAAAAAACTTCCAAAACCACTTTAATAACAAGTTTTGATTTTTCAGACGCAAAGAAGGAACGTTCAGACCACCCAAACGGAGAGGAAGACAAACATTGTCCCATGAAACTTTACATATACCTCTATGCGTATGAGAACCAGTCCAAAGGAATTGCCTCATGCAGCTCTCCATTGAATCAAGAACAGAAACCGGAATTACGAAAGTACACATACTATAAATCGGAAGACTGCTCAAAACCGATTTAATCAACACAAGACGACCAGCCGGAGAAAGAAGCTTTCCTTTCCAAAGAGACAAATGATTTGAAAAATTATGAATCAAAGGATTAAAATGAGACCGAGTTATGCATTTTCTGGATAAGGGCATGCCGAGGTATGAAAACGGAAGATTCTCAACTTTGCAGTTAAGAATATTAGTTGTTTCAGTTGTGCTCTCAATATCCACGTTCAAGCCAATTATGGAACTCTTTTGAAAATTAATGCGCATGCCAGATATGAGTTCAAAACATCGGAGAATTCTCAATAAATTACGGATTATGTCCATATCATTCGGAAAGAAAAGGAGTGTATCGTCTGCAAATTGCAGCAGAGAGATTGATTCATGATACCCATCAATTGCAATGCCTTCAATTAGACCCAAACTATTTGCTTTGTCGATAAGAATTTTAAACCCTTCAGCTGCAATAACAAATAACATGGGAGAGAGCGGATCACCTTGTCGCACGCCTTTCTCCATGAAAAAATTGTCCGAAGGACTGCCATTGATTAAAACAGATAATTGAGAGGAGTTGAATATAGAAGAAACCCACTGCATCCACTTATCATGAAACTTCATCTTTTTAAGAATATCCAGAATAAAATGCCAAGAAACATTGTCGAAAGCCTTTTGGAAGTCGAGTTTGATAATGAAATTCTGCTCTTTTCGTCGATGGGAGAGGTGAATAATTTCAGCTGCAATAGAATGGCAGTCATGAATATTGCGACCCTTGATGAACCCAAACTGATTCTCTGAGATAATTGAATGCAAAAGCGGAGCGAGACAATTTGCAAGAAGCTTCGAAACAATTTTGAGAATACCATTTATGAGACTTATAGGTCGAAAGTCTTTAATGTTGCTAGCTCCCTTAAACTTCGGCAAAAGCACCAAAAAAGCTGTGTTTAACTCTTTCGGAAAATGACCAGATCTATGAAAGTTCAAAAATAGCTGTTGAATATCATGTTTCAAAACATGCCAAGCCCGCTTGTAAAAAAACATATTGAAACCGTCCGGACCCGGAGCTTTGTTGTCGTCGCAATTTAACAAGGTAGATTGGATTTCGTCCAACTCAAAAGAATGAACAAGATCTGCAGCTTGAGAAGTAGAGAGCGATCTAAAAGAGAGACCATTAAGACTGTAAAGACGGAAACTGTTACTGCTGTACAACTTCCTATAGAACAGACTGATGTTGTTTTTGATGTCGTTGGGAGTAGAGAAGCCAACATTTTCCACAAAAATCTCGGAGATAAAATTATTCTTGGCATGAATCGAGGCTGTCGTATGGAAGAAGGAAGTGTTTTTGTCTCCCAAAAGACTCCAATTTAGGCGCGATTTCTGAAGCCACAAAGTTTCAAGCTGCTTGGTAATTCCTAAGTGGTCAGAATGCAATGAAGAAAGATTGGCCTGTTCTCCTTCCGTAAGGTTTCTGATATCAGTTATAGATTCCAAAGCTGAAATATTCTGCTGCAACTGATTGACTTTGGTATTCAAGTCTCCGAAAACATTGATATTCAGCCTTTGATTAATTTCCGTAACTCTCGAAGCTTGATAACCAAAGAAGAATTAACATTAAGCGAAAGCCAAGAAGTTTTTTTTATCAATTACGACTGAATTTTTTTATTTGTTTATAAATATATTTAATTTGAAAAGTTTTTTATAATTACGAATAATACTTTACATTATATTTTTTAAATTTAAATTTGTGTGTCCTTTATCAATTAGAACAAGATTTTAAAAATATTAATTAACTTTTAGGAAGAGTTATATAAATTTTGATTGTAATCGATAAAATACGCAAGGGTTGGATTTAAAAAATAAAATTTAAAATTTTGGTTGTAATTGAAAAAAAAAAGTTTTAAAATTAGGTATATTTACAAAAGTTAAAATGTTTGATCATAATTAATAAAAAAAATCTAAACATTTGGAGTTAAAATAGCAGACCCACCATGGTAGGTCTGTTCACCAAATCCAATTTTAAAAAATTTAAAAAAAATTATTTAAATTTTTGTAATTTAAAAATAATAATTATTTAATATTTTAATATTAAAAAATATATATTTATTATTTTTTGGACGAATTGTTTTCCGCATGCGCGAGTGGTGGTTTGCGGTTGAGTGGTCCAATTTAATTAGATAGATTGATAATTTACGTATGATTTGGTTGGATAGATTAATGATTTAAGTATAATTTGGTTGGATGGATGGATTATGTTTGATTTGGTTGGATGGGTGACTTTATATTTAGTTAGGTTAAGTTGGTTTTTTTATTGACTTTAGAAGTATTTTGGTCATTTTTGAGAAAAGGGGGCTTGAGGCGGTTTTAGGATAAAAAGGGTTTAATTGATCATTAAATAAAATTTAGGGGTCAAAATTTAGTTTATGGAGTTTTGTGGTAGGGATATTTAAGTTGGAGCGCCATCAGTGATTATTAGCCTAAATTGTAACATTATGATATTACATTTCCAATTTATATTTTTTAAGATTTTTTAAAAAATTACTTTTAATCTCATCTATTTTCTCAATATCATTTTTAATAAATTTTATAAATTATGGTTATGTTTTTTTTTGTTCGAGGTGAGCAATATACTGAACGTGTATGAAGCTTACCTCGAGTATGACTAATCTCAAGTATGATAGGTTAACCGATTAATAATAAGTTTGAGAAAATAAATTAGTTATGTTCGGGTAATATTTTATAATCTACATAGCATAGATACAGATACTGATATGGGAAAACGGGACACTTGGACACGGCAAAACGGTGTTATTTTAAGACATTCTATACAAAAAATGAAATTTCGTATCCGAAATATCAAGTGTCGGAAGCAGGACACGTCGATTGAATGAATCGTCTGTGCTACATAGTTTATAACATATGGTTTGTTAATTAGCATGTAATATTAATTTTTACTAATGATATTACATGTTCAAAAAATATTTATTAATGCTAATTTTTATTTTTATTTTTGATAATTAGAGATTGTGAGAGAAATTGAACACATAACCTTGGCAATTTTTTTTTACCAAAGATAAAATTCATTGATGAAAAGTAAATTACAGTTGAAAAGTCATATAATAAAGCTAATATATGATCTTTCAAATTTAATCTAAAATACTAACAAACAACCCAAAATACATGCATAATATAAATCGTAATAAAGCAAATTTAAACATCGATTCCGCATCAAGGACCGAACAAGAACTTAGGAGCGAAGTTCCGTTGGAGCGGGTCTTCGATTTGTCCTTCCGATTTGACCGACAATCCGCTTGATCCGTTGAAGCTTAGTATTTCCAATCCTCGTCTTCAATGAAATTCTAAAAAGTTAGAACAATACCTATCCAAAAAATCTTAGATCTATAAGAAATTGATTATGAAGCTTTAACAATAACTAGAGATTGTTGAGAAATCTAAGAAAACACACCACAAAACCATAAAAATATAAATTACCCACACCAAAAAAACTATTAAATGGGTAAATTTATTGAAACCAGTTTCGCATTACGTGCTATGCACGTGGCTCGTAACGTAACTCGCTAATGAATAATATATTAACCAAATACAATATTTTAATTATGTAGTTCAATCAAACTAAAAGATAGGTATTCCTATTAATTTAGAGATAATTTAGTTTTTTTTTACATACTAAAAACTAAATTGGAGATAATTTATCTACCTATTTTAATTAGAACTTTAATTACAATAGTGATTAATTAATTAACTAATTAGTTAATGACTATAAAACCTTTATTTAGTAGTAAACTGAAAAGGATTATTCAGTAAATTTGCTTGTCACCCCTCCTCATCCGTGCTTTTATATATAGTATAGATAAAATCTAAGCTTATATAAGAAAACTAAATTTTCATAGGCGGAGAGGGGGTGATTTCCGATTGAAATCGGAAAATCACCTCCTCCCACCCTTCAAAAGAATAAATTAGAGAGAAAGTTGTTTAAAGAGAAGGAAGAGGGAATTTTTAGAGAAAGAGAGAGAGAGTTTTTTGATATGCTTGGTTATCGTTTAAACTTGGCATTTTGCTGTTCAATGTTTATACTATTTGAGTTACAGCTTGTTGGTAAAATAATATTTTAAATTAGTATGAAGTACAAAATATGTTTTTATTAATTAACTGATAACACATTAGTTGAAACTATTTGTAATCCCGAAGTACCGCGAGGGTCGTATATTAGTAAAAAATAAAAAAAGCTTATTAAAACAATTGAATTCTTCAAAAAGAAAATGTAAATGTCAACTTCGTTAATTTTGTTAAAACAAATAAAACCCAAATTTAATTTCTCTTTTTTATTTTCCCTCCTTTTCTACTACTGGGAGGCGTACACCATTGTCTGTCTCCTCCGTTCTCTGCTTCACTTCCCCGTTTTATTTTAATGCGCTTCATCAAAAATCAAAACTAGGGTTTCGAGTTTCATTAATTTTTAACTCCAAACAAAGAACAAAATGAGTACGGTGGACAAGATGCTGATTAAAGGAATCCGGAGTTTCGACCCGGAGAACAAAAACGTCATCACCTTCTTTAAACCCTTAACCCTAATCGTCGGCCCCAACGGCGCCGGAAAAACTGTAACAGTCTCACTTCTCTCTTATTTTTTTTAAAATTGCTAATCGTTAATTGTTTGTGTTGTTTTAATATTTTTTCATAACTAATTTTGCAGACTATTATAGAGTGTTTAAAGCTATCTTGCACAGGGGAGTTGCCTCCAAATGCAAGGTCTGGTCACAGTTTTATTCATGATCCTAAGGTATAATCTGATCAATTCCTTAACTAATTTATCACTAAAATTTTGTAAAATTATAATCTATTTGAGAATTATGTGTTTGATTGTTTGTAGGTTGCAGGAGAAACAGAAACAAAAGGACAAATTAAGCTGAGATTTAAGACTGCAGCAGGGAAAGATGTAGTGTGCATTAGGTCATTTCAGCTTACGCAAAAAGCTTCGAAAATGGAATATAAGGCTATTGAGAGTGTGCTTCAAACAATTAATCCGCATACCGGAGAGGTTACAATTTTTTTTAATAATGCTTTACTTGGTGCATTCCACATGTTTTTATGGAATTCATTTGTAAATGAATGTAGCTATGTTTGGTTCAGTAAGAAATTCATTTGACCACTCTACTTTTAAGTATAGTAAAATTTATCATATTATGTCAAATGGATTATAAAATAAATTATAGAGTAGACTTTAACAAAACAGGTGATAAGCATTTGTTTTAAGCATTTTTATATTTGTTTTATGTTTTCATTATATTCTTGCTGCTAAATATTGCTGTAGCATGAAGTTTTAGAATTGTGTCTAACCTAGCATGAGTTTAAATATCTGGTAAATATTGTTGTTTGTTTGCAACTTCATGATTCGGAGGACAATGCACTTTAGTTTAGCTGTTCAAACACATTGAAAGTCTTGGTCAGATAGATGACTTGTGCTAAATTTGTCATGGTTTCATTTGTTTATTCCTTTGGTTGACAACAATAATATAGCTCATGTGACATTTGAAGAAGTGGCGAGAAATTCCTGATCTTATTTGATGATTAAGCCAATCTGAAATTTAGGAAACTTTTCATGTTTCTTGTTGAATTGCAGAAAGTTTGCCTTAGCTACAGATGTGCTGACATGGACCGAGAAATTCCTGCTTTAATGGGGGTCTCTAAAGCCATTCTAGAAAATGTTATATTTGTTCACCAAGATGAAGCTAACTGGCCACTGCAAGATCCTTCCACATTGAAGAAGAAGTTTGATGATATCTTCTCTGCTACTCGGTATATTTTGCATTTCCTCTTGAAATGTCATGACAATTTTTGAAAACTATGTCGCCAAGTGTTAAAAGCATTAAAAAGGAATCTTTTATCCTGTTCTGTTTTGCATTCGGTTCAGTTGGCTGGCTCACCTTTTTTCTCTTGTTTTTATTGGTATCCTTTAACTAGATTGTGTGTTTATGGACATGTAATAGATGCACATTGCTTTCTATACTTAAGTTTTAATATATGTTAAAAGTACTGCATGATGCTTTGTATTTTTTTGTCTTAGAGAACATTTGTGAACTTAACAAACCCTTTGAACATATCTGGCAGAGCACGTAGCAAATTTCCGTGACAAAACCTTATTTGCCTGTTTGTTTGTATTCCCTTCTTGGGTGGAAAGTTTTAGCACTGCAGGATTGTGCCTTGGACCCCTTATGTTGAAACGGGCAACTGAGTTATTTATAAATGACATGGAGCCGTCATTAGCTCTTCTGGTACTGCACATTGTCATAGTAGAGAATCCACTTTGGCTATCTTTTCATGTTCATCTGACTGAATACTTTCTTGTGGTGCAGTCAAGGAAACAGACATCCCAATATGGATTCTCCATTTACTAATTTAAGGAACTGGTTTGAAGGTTCTACATTGAAACTTATATGAAAATGAAGGATTATAACAATAATTGCAATATAAAAAAGTATTTCCAATTGATCTTGTTGCTTACTTTTGGATGCCTTAGATGGAATGCTGTTTGCAAGAGTCTTCTTCTTTGTAATGTTTGATTATTATCAATATATATATCACTTGTTTCTTTCATTTGAGTGCATTTAGTATAACCAGACGTACTTTTAAGGTAAATCTTTTTTTTTTAAGTTTTGGCAATTTTCATTGATGCAGATATACAAAGGCTTTGGAGGTTATTAAAAAACTTCATAAGGATCAGGCTCAAGAAATAAAGACATTTAAACTAAAACTGGAGAATCTTCAAACTTTGAAGGACTCTGCATATAAGGTTTTAATACCTTTCCTATTCTCGCTTTGAGTAATATGTTTGACCTGTGCTTTCACGGATCGTTGGCAGCAAGGATATGCCTATTTGGTGGTCAACTAAACTTGTCATTTTTCTTATTACAATACTATCAATCATTTTGAAATGGGAAGGCCAAAAGAAGTGTATCCTTGAACCTTGGGTAATTGGCGGATGTTGGGTTCTGTTCCTTTAGTTCTTAAGCATGAAAAGGCTCTCTGTTTATGATTTCTCTGAGCATTGGATTTTGCTCATCACTTTTTTATGGATATACTTGGAGTGTTGTTTAATAATAGGGAATACTTTTATTAGTTGATCCTAATATCTGTGATCAGTAAATTTCTTTCATCTTTCATACTTGTAACATGCTTCGTTTTCTTCTTGGGTATTTTTATTCACCAGAAGTGTAGGATAAAATAGCAACAAAGGTTCATTTTGCCCTCCGAACTTGGCACAAAAAATCAATTAAGGCCAAGATGATCACTTTGAGAAAAAACACCATGAACTTGGCATTTTGACTCATTTTACCCCCTTAAATGAGGTGGCAAAAAACAATTGGAGCATTATATACAAATTGGAGTTGAGGTGGCGGAAAATTATTGGTCAATTTGAAGCTGAAGGAGTAAAATGAGCTAAAAAGCCAAATTCAGTTTTTTCCCCCAAAGCCATGAATTTTGCCTTAATTGATCTTTCATGTCAAGTTTAGGAGGCAAAATGAACCTTTGCTGGATAAAATAGACAGTCTTTCCTTTTTTGTTCCTAGCTATTGGAACTTTGGAAGTTCTACATAAACCGATTTTGCAACTATTAGAATGATGCTCTCTCTCTCTCTCTCTCTCTCCATTGATCCTGCTACACCATTAATTCATAATACTGCTTTATTTGCCAGTGTTATCAAAGAGGCACTTGAGATGCCAGCCTGGGTGCCTCATCCACTGAGAGGCGGGCGAGTTCCCTAAGTCGTGCGCGCCTTTGGGAAATTTAGTGTAATTTTGACTTTTTCTTTTTAAAATTAGAACAAAACCCTTATTTCAGCGTGCTACTGAATACTTATTCAACACTGACTCTCTCTTTTTACTTAGAGACATAAAAAATCTAAACCTAAACTACACTTTCAAATTACTAAAATTAATTGGATTTGTGCTTGTTTGTTAATGCTATATTTAAAAAATACATTTATATTTTTATATATATTTTATTGTGTGATTTATTTCTGGCGCCTTCCTCCTTTAATGACTATGTTGTTTACACATGTTACTTAAATTTGTGAACCTGCTAGTTGAGCCAAAGTTTATGTTTTTCCCGCTTATCAAGTATGCAACTTGCCAATTGAGTAGTTGTAAGGGGTTTGTTTTTGATGGCATCAAACTGTGTTTTTATAGCTTCGAGAAAGCATTACTCAAGATGAAGAAAGAACAGAATCTTTAAAAGTCCAAATTCAAGAGTTGGAAAACAAAGTCCAGAATATTGATTTGAAAATTCAGCAAAGCGAAACAACTATGAAAGACTTGAGAAAACTACAGGAGCAGATAATGACAAAAACTGTGGAAAGGAGAACTTTATTTAAGGAGCAGCAGAGACAGTATGAAGCTCTTGAGGAGGAAAATGAAGGTTTGCATGCTTAGCAGAGGCATATTGGTTTTTATCTTGGTCTATAAACCCTTGTTTTCTTGGCTTATCTCAGCAGCGTGCTTAAAAATATGCAGACACATATATAAGCACACTGTTTGTGTTCATCATCCTGTCCAACAAAGTTATTTCCTTGAGATAGTTGTCAGTGCTTTTTACCAAATTGTTTACTTTTGCTTAGCTTTTTTTATTGTATAGACCCTGATGAAGATTTGATGGAATGGAAAACCAAGTTTGATGAAAAGGTTGCTCAATTGGATTCTAGCATTAGCAAGCTGGAGAGGGAAATGGAGGACATGGAGATAAAATCTTCTTTTCGTAAGAAGTGCATTACTGAGTATACCCGGGAGATTAGCAGGCTTGAGACTGAAGCTGAAGTAATCAGTTATAATTTTTAAAAAGCTTCTTTCCTAATTTGTGGAATATTTAAATGTCTCCTGTTTTTTGTTTTTGGAATCAGGCTAACATGTCCCTGAAGAGTGAAAGAGATTCCACCATCCAGAAACTTTGCACGAGATACAATTTAGGGTCTCTTCCACATGCCCCTTTCAGTGAGGAAAATGCTGTGGACCTCACAAATAAACTAAAATCAAGGTTGATCGACCTCGAGAAGGATTTGCAAGAAAAAAAGGTCTCTCGAGTTCTTCCTTCCTGAGTGTGTGCTCTCTAGTGCTACCATGCATGTGTTTCTCTAGATTTATCTATCTTTTTACATGTCTACATGCACGCATATGTACATATATATATATATACATGTGGACGTTCTTTCTTTTTTTTGTGAATTGAATTAACCTATATGATAACTTGTTATGCCAGACATCAATTGACCTTGAAGTTAAGACAGCGGAAAATCGCTACTGGGATGTAAATGATCGCTGGAAAAACAGCAATGCTCAGAAGCATGCTAAAATAGAAATAAAGGTGCTATATGTTAACCTTTTCATCTAGCATGCGGGTGCTTTTTCTTCCTTTCCTTTCTTTTTATTAGAAGGATAAATGCATTGTGTTCTAGTGCAAATTTCTTCTTGTTTCATGATGCATTATTACTGACATCATTTTATGTAGAATGGCATTTTGAATCGCATTACGGAGAAGGAACATGAGCGTGCTTCATTTGAAGAACAAATTTCGCATGTTAATCTTTCTCATATTGATGAAAGAGAAAAGAATACGGTGATAATTTTCTCACTTTTTGCTAAATTTCTGGCTGGAGGTTCAATAACTTAGTCTTATTAACAAAAATGAATCTTTAAATAAAAAAAAGTCTTCTTTTTTAGAACAAAAAACAGAAATTTCAATGTAAATTCTCTTGTTAACTTTGCAGCGAATTGAAGTTGAAAGAAAGACAAGCCAACTGGCTGAAAGATCATTTGAATCAAACATTCGTCAAAAGCAAAGTGAGCTTTATGGCATTGACCAACAGATTAAGGTGCTGAATAGGGAGAAGGACATCTTGGCTGGAGATTCTGAGGATAGAGTGAAACTGTCCTTGAAGAAGGCAGAGTTGGAGAATCACAAGAAGAAACACAAAAAAATGTTAATGATATATATTTGTCTTTTTCTTATTTGTGGCTTCTCTTTTCCATTTCATGTTTAAGTTTGCCATCTAGCTCTTCAAGACCTAATCTAAATTTTTGGCTTCTTAGAATTGATGAATACAAGGATAGGATCAAAGGAGTGCTAAAAGGGAGGCTTCCTCCTGATAAGGATATAAAGAAGGAAATTACTCAAGTTTTAAGGTTTTCCTAACTTCTCTAATGCACTTTAAATTTTGAGATGATATCCCTTTGACAGTTCATATGATTATGTCACTGTTGACCTTGATTTTTTTTTTTTTTTTTTTTATGTCTACCAGCAAATTCTTTTTGACTATGATTGTTCTCTTTGCTTTCTTTCTTTCTCTCAAAAGAAAACTTCTGTTTGTTTCTAAATACACTGGATTATAGCAACTACTAGTCTACTACTATTAGTCTGTCCACCCAACTCCTTCCAAGCCGTGCTTTTTTTGTTGAATTCTATTGTGTTTACAATTCTGCCCTTTCTGTATTTAGCGCTTTGTGCTTTTGCTGCTAGTATATGTGTAGCTATCTTTACTGTATTTTTTTTTAAATGATGCCATATCTCAGAAGGTCCTACTTCAAAAGCATCGTTGTCATATAATTAGATTATATCTCTTATGTGGCTGTCTTTTATAATGTTAATCTGTGTTGAATCTTTAAACCAGCTACAAACATCAAAGTTGATTTCATCAAGGAATTACATGTTATGTATTATCTCATTGCAAGTAAACCATGCCACTAGAAGGCACATGAATAATGTCATTAGAGCATCTGATATTTTATTTGGTCAACCAACATCGACCTAATCACTAGGGGAAAGCATATATAATTTTAATTATTTCTTTTTCCTTCATTGTTGTTATTTGGTTAAACAGTCATATTTTCCCGGCAAGGTTTCCGGTGTTCATAATTTGCTTTACCTAACATTTTCTTCTATAAGATATTTTGTTGTTCCTCAAGCTGGTATGCTACTGGTGTAGATCCCTCGGATTGGAATTTGATGACTTGAACTCGAAATCTGGTGAAGCTGAGAAGGAGGTGAATGTGCTGCAGATGAAAATTCAAGAAGTTAATAATAACCAGTCCAAATCTCGCAAGGATATGGAATGTGAGTATTGTTTCATTGAAGTTGAAAACTGGTAAAAGTTGTTTGGGTTCAATTATATATTAGGTTACTTAACTATCGTTGTTTATGTGGGTTTATCCTTTTAAATGAATCAATGAGATGCAGTAGTTGTCTTAAGAGTTATAAGAAGTTACTCAAATGCATGAAAGAGTTGGAGTAGTCTTCTTGATTCTTTTTTATCCAGCTCAAGAAATGATCTTCCACAAAAAATTTGTTTAACGAAAACAGGATTGTAAACAAGTTGAGCTGCTCACGGGTGGCTCAGAGTTCAGTATTCAAAACTCCAACCAACCTCGAGCCGAACTTGAACACCTCTTTTATGTAATGAGCTCAACATGAACACTTAAAACTCAGCTCCGTTCGTTTGTTTACAGCTCTAAATGGAACTTTGATTCATGATTTTAGCTGTATTGCTTTACGTTATCGGACTGCCAGTCTTGTTTCGAAGGGCTTCTACGCTGATTATCAACTACATCAATAATGTGGCCTTTTAGGAATCATAAGATGTCCGCTTCCATATATTCAGGAGGATATTGAGGTTATTTTTGCTTCAATTTTACACATGAACTTAAACATCCCTTGAATGAAAAATTGAGCACGAATATAATAAAACATTTTTGGTTTTTATTTAGCTATTGATAAGTAGCCTAGCCACGAAGAGTTAACATAACATCAACTTAGGCGTGTATTATTTAATTTTTCCCGCCTTTTCTCAGTATTAAAGTAGTTCTTTTTTATCTATATGAACGGATGTATGGGTAGGTTGTCATTTTATGGAGTTGGTTTTTATTCTGTTAAATGAATTCCTATAAGACTAGAATGATAGCCGGTAACATTTTATGGTTGGATTTTGGCAATTTATTATGCTTGTTAGCTTTTGTAATCTTTTGCTGATTATGGCCTAGTTAACTTATCTATATATTTACTTATTAAGTGGATTTAATGTAGCAAGAAAGAGGTTCATCGAATCAAAACTCCGGTCATTGGATCAACAATCACTTAGCGTTGACTGTTACCTTAAAGCGTTGGACTTATCTAAGGATAAAAGAGATGATCGGAAAAGGTATCATGACTTGACTTCTTGTTCTCCTAAAATTTATACGAGCTAATTATCATGTTGGTGATTGATAGTGGGTTACAGAGGAGCTAATATTGTGCTGGTGAATTGCATGCAGCAAGTACAATGTTGCAGATGGTATGCGGCGGATGTTTGAACCTTTTGAAAAAGTAGCTCGTGCCCATCATTTTTGCCCTTGTTGTGAGCGTCCTTTCTCTGCTGAAGAAGAAGACGAGTTTGTTAAAAAGGTTTTCACTATTTGAGCTTAATGTCTGGTTTCTTACTCAGACAACTACGATATTTTATAGAGATAATTTTTCTTTTCCTGAATATGCTGGTTTCATCATGTCAAGTATAGCAAAGAGTGAAGGCTGCGAGTACTTCTGAGCACATTAAAGCGTTGGCTTCAGAGTCCTCCAATGCAGATTCTTATTTTCAGCAGCTGGACAAGCTTCGTGTGGTTTACGAGGAATATGTAAAAATTGGCAAGGAAACAATTCCTCAAGCAGAGAAACATTTGCATGACCTTACAGAAGAGCTAGATCAGAAGTCTCAAGCCCTTGATGATGTAAGCTTTTTTTTTCCCACTTTAAACTGTAAATAACATGGATATCATATATTACAACTTATTTTGATGGAGACTTTTTCTATTTTAGTCTTTTACTACTCAGTTATAGTTCTCTTAAGTACTTTCAGAAATTTTGGTTTTATCTTATGGGAAAGCATGTGACCCATTGTTTCAATTTGTATGCTCATTATAGTATCATATTTAAGCGCTTAGACTGCAATTATTTTTTTATGTTGGAGATGTTAAACATTTCATCATTGGAGTAAAGATAATTGATGTAATCTGAAAAGAGTTGAATATATGAGTAGCCTGCAAGGGAAAATATTTGTGCTATACAATCTTAGGTAATTTTTCAGATAGTAAATCTATCAAAATTGTTACAAACATGTATACATGTTGATATGTAAATGTTAGAAAATTGATTTAGATTTTAGATGAAATTTTTTGCCAGCATTCGACTAATCTCTCATTTGCCAAAATCCCTCAAATGAAGAATTTGAAAGCCCCATTTTAAAGAGGTGGGAAATTTCATAAACTTTCCTTGGTTCTGAAATTAGATTTCAAAATGTATACACTACAATGCAATGTCCAATACATTGGACTAAAATCCTGGGTTTTGGAAACCATGATTTTCTGAAAATCTGTTGAAGGTAGATTAGCCTTTAGCCAGTAGAAAGGAGGCATGAGGATCATGGCATCATTCAAGGACCAATTTTTCTCTTTGCAGATTGTCTTGGGTAAAATTATTATTTGCTTGGCTTATCATGGAAGCTTTATGGCTTTAAGAGAGTTTCGCTGCTTGTGTTGTTCCCATTCAGTGTAAATTTGTAGCTTCAGTTTGCTTAAAACGTTTTTTTATGTTGGAGATCTTCTGCTTATAATTACTGATCCTCAAAAAAATAAAAAGAAATTCATAGCAAAAAGGTTGCCTATTTAATCGTGCATCAAATTCGCCTCTTGCAGGGAAATTTGGTTGAAAGAACCATGAAGCCAATTGAAATTATATGAATCAATTCTTTTTTGTGTGCATTTCATTGTTTAGAGGCCAATGATATTATCTTGTTGATATGGTCAACTGCATTTTCTTAATGGTTATGTATTTTATGAAAGTTACGAATGGTTTTTCTTGTAGGTGCTGGGTGTTTTTGCTCAAATAAAAGCTGACAAGGAATTAGTTGAGGCCTTGGTGCAACCTGTTGAAACTGCTGATAGGCTTTATCAAGAAATTCAACTTTGGCAAAAGCAAGTTGATGATTTGGAGTATAAGCTTGACTTTCGTGGCCAGAGTGTCAAATCAATGGAAGAAATTCAGTCAGAGCTGAGTAGTTTGCAGGGCACAAAGTACATTTTTTTTTACTCTAGTACTTTTTTTTACTTGTTCATTATCTATATGAATTTTAATATTTTGTCTTTCATGAACTATTAAGCAATTTTTCATTCTACATTTTCATATTATGTTCTTTCCGTTGTTTTTGTTGCTAACATAGATTGTATAATTGTTTCTCTCTGAAATGTTGCTTTCTAGAGTTTTTTCCCCTTTCATCTTCATCTCTTTCCTTATATTTGATTTTTGTGCTGGCGATTAGGGAAGCTTTGCATAGTGAACTGGAAAATCTCAGGGAGGAACAGAGGTACATGGAAAATGATTTGTCACACATGCAACTGAGGTGGCATGCCCTAAGGGAGGAGAAAGTTATGGCAGCTAACACTCTACAAAATGTCAAGAAGGCAGAAGAAGAATTGGAACGTTTGGTTGAGGAGAAAAACCAAGTGGAGCTTGATGAAAAGGTCATCTCTCATCCTGGCTGTTTTTGTTTTCTTTCTTTGAACACCAGTTTTAATTGTCAAACGTTTATGAATGCATACTTGGGCTAATCGTATTAGAATGAATGATGGAGTGCGTGATCAAGGGCATTTTTATGTGGGCTTGATGTAATGCTATTTGAGTATATTGAGGCTGTTTGTGAAACAGGGATTTCCAGTTGATGATGCTTTGTGTTCACTCCTACACAAGTAGAAGTGGTTTTTATTGCATGAGTTTACTACATTTTTTTTTTGAGCTTTGGTGTCCAATGACACTGAATAAACAAAATATCAGTGAGCAAGTGTGTGTTTGAACTTTCCTGCCTAGCTCTCCCAGACTCTATCGGCCTTCTTTTTTTTCAAGAGTCCATGTCTGAAGTAGCCTGGTTTTAAAGGGGCTTGGCTCTGGATGAAGCTTACCTGCTTATTAGAAGTATGATTTGAAGTTTTCATTTCTTATGAGACCTGTGGATTTAAAATGAATATCTTCTCCCTTTGCTATTTGGGTGGACCGATGTCAATGAAGGTTTTACATATCATGCCCATGTAAGATGGTAGGGCTTTTGCTTAAAGGCAAGGGGGATGGATAAACAGAAATTTTGGTATAGAATAAGGCGTTCTCTTGTCCTTGCTAGCATGTGCATGGCAATTCGTCATTCGTGGCCCCCTTAGTATTTATTTTCCCTGTCAGTAAGTTAAGTCAATTTGATAGTCCTGATTTTTTTTGAAAATCCATATTAGAGAATTTGATTTTAATGGGGCATGCATGTGGTTCAGTATCTTGGAGTTCTTAATTTTACACACAAAATTTAATTAGAATAGTCTTCATGATAATCACTCTCATCATCATTCCCTAGCAAATTGATTTTCTTGATATTTTTCAGCATTTGGCAGAGGCTCTTGGCCCTTTATCTAAGGAGAGAGAAAAATTAGAAAGTTATTACAGTCAATTGAAAGTCAAAGTTGAGCAGGAATATGAGGAGCAGAAAAAACAATTGAGTAATTATCAGTGGGAAGTTGACACACTGCTTAAGCTTGGCTCTAAAATTAAGGAGTAAGTTTCCCGTAAACTGAGGATTGATTTACAAGATTTTCCCAGCTTATCATTTACCACTAATTTTATACTTTCAGGTATAATGACTTGAAGAAGGGGGAGAAATTGAAGGACATGCAAGAAAAGCTCTCTCTTTCGGAGTCTCAACTTCAAAATTGTGATGATAGGAAGAAGGAGATCTCAACTGAATTAAACAAATTCACAGACCTTAAGAAGAATCAAGATAGACTAAAAAGAGATATTGAAGATAACTTGAATTACAGGAAAACAAAGGCTGCAGTGGATAAGCTTAACCAGGAGATTGAATCATTGGAGGAGGAAATGCTGAAGATTGGTGGAGTTTCTTCATTTGAAACCGAACTTGCAAGACACTTGCAAGAAAGAGATAGACTTCTTTCAGAGGTATATTTGTAAATTCCAAATCCATTCCACGCTTAATTCTAGTATGGGAAGAATTCTTCACTGGTACTCCTTTCTGTGTGATGCATGCAAAGGAGTTGGAAGTAAACCTATTGGTGCTTATTAATAAACAATTTATAAGCTGTCCTTGACTCCAGCTTCTCATATAGAAAAATGTGTGGCTTCTCCATTTTAAATGTATTTTTCTTGCTTACTATACAGCTTTTCAGCATATTTGTGTTTTCACCGTGTTCATCCATACAACTACCATTTGATCTCGAAAAAAAAAAAAACTACCATTTGATCTGCTCGAATGCAAAGTATTTATCTTTTTCTCTTACACAGTTAAACAAGTGCCGGGGTACGATGTCAGTATACCAGAGCAATATTTCGAAGAATAAAGTTGATCTAAAACAGGCTCAATATAAGGATATTGACAAGAGGTACTTTGATCAGCTAATTCAGCTAAAGGTGGGCTATATTTCTGATTACTTAAACATGCTCTTTGTTAGTTTTGTGGATGTTATTAACCTGAATATTTTGTGCCAGACAACTGAAATGGCAAACAAGGACCTGGACAGATACTACAATGCACTTGACAAGTGAGCTTTTTCCTGATCAAGTTAATATATAAGTTTAAGCTTTTCCTGATCAAGTTAATATATAAGTTTAAGCTTATATCCAATATAACTCTTTAATGATTATAATTTGGGTTTAAGTCCTTAGTCAAATTTCTGCTTGAAGCTGTGTGATCCGAGAGCCTAGTGGTGTTTTTGAATTTTGGTTGCCCTTCAGCTCTTATTGCAAATTTTGAGTACGTTAGACTGTTAGTTGCTTACTGTTCTCCATATATCATGGATACACATGGTTGTAGTTTTTTGAGTAATTTTTGAACTAGTGGGAAATGAACTATGACCTATCCTGCCCTCAGCTCGCCCTGTGTATAGGGAAAGCCTCCTTTTTTTTGGTGGCTCATGACTGACAAACATATTTTGAGTCATTTTGAAAATTTACTTGCCTGGTTACCTATTTATTATATCTGAGCTGCACAAGCGCAATGAAACAGAAATCTTTGTTTTGTTTTCAGTTTCCACCTTAAGAAGTTTGAACAGTTGCTAAAATACTGTCATATGCTTAGCTGATTACAAGAACGGTTGGCTTGCTCGTTATTTAAACGTGTATGCATGTGTATGGCGATTATTGACAAGAGTTGCTTCATTTACTTCGTCCCCATTAGCATGGGTTTTTAAAAGTTTATTTCCGTTTGTAGAGCACTGATGCGCTTCCACACAATGAAGATGGAGGAGATAAATAAAATCATTAGGGAATTGTGGCAACAAACATACAGAGGACAGGATATAGATTACATTAGTATTCATTCAGATTCTGAAGGTGCTGGGACCCGTTCTTATAGCTACAAGGTATGAGCTATGGGATAACTCCTAAAGACAATGTTTACTTCTTGCATTTCTCTCTTTTCAAGTACAACTCAATTCACTTTAATCCAAATCTCAATTTCAATCTGGTTCAGGAAAATTAGGTTCATTTTTTTTCATTCTGTCCATTTGGCTACAGTTCTAGTCTGGGTAATGATTCTAAATTCTTTCGACCACTATATTCCCTACTGCACTCCTGGATCTACCACCAGCCGTCCCTGATAATTTTTATGTGCTCAGTTCCTTAACTGGTGCACCCACATGTGTATTAACTGATAATCAAACTACCTCAATTGCATCCCTCCCAACTTCACCTTTATGGAAAGCACTTCTATTTTCACTTTCTATGAAATACTGTAACAATATTGCCATTCTTTTCAAAACAGGTGGTGATGCAAACTGGTGATGCAGAGCTAGAAATGAGAGGAAGGTGTAGTGCCGGTCAGAAGGTGATTAATTATCAAAATTCTCCTTTATTCAAGTCAAAAGAATAATTTAAAGAAGAAATGGGAAAAATAGAAGATATAAAAACACTTATGCTGTGCTTTCAGGTCCTTGCTTCTCTTATCATTCGGTTGGCTTTAGCTGAAACATTCTGCCTCAACTGTGGAATATTAGCTTTAGATGAACCTACCACAAACTTGGATGGCCCAAATGCAGAGAGCCTCGCTGCAGCTCTCCTTAGGTATGATCAAGCTATGTTGCATATAAACTTATTGAGTCCTATGTTTTGGCGCTCGTTTCTGATTTCCGAAAATGCTTCTTAAACTCTACATTTATAAGTTATATTTGTAAAATATGTCGTTTCGGCATTTCTTATTCGATTTGCATGCCACAGCTGTGTTTAACAGATAATAGAAGTTCATTACATGTCCCGCTTATGAATTTCAGATTAATTCTGGACCTGTGTGTATATTAATCTTCATGTTTTTACGTTCTTCAGAATCATGGACGATAGGAAGGGACAAGAGAATTTTCAGCTGATTGTAATTACTCATGATGAGCGTTTTGCTCAACTAATCGGTCAGCGACAGCATGCAGAAAGATATTACCGAGTGATGAAGGATGATCAGTAAGGCTGTTTTCTCCTATAGTGCTCCAATTTGTGTTAGTTTCTCTTATGCTATATATTGTTTAAGTGTCATTTTTCTGTTTTCCAGCCAGCACAGCATAATTGAATCCCAAGAGATTTTTGATTGACAATCCTATACAATATGGTCGAATGCATCATTTGCTCAGATGGAGAAACACTTGGAAGATTCAGTTAATGTGTTCAAGTCAAATGTTTCTCAAGTTGTAAAGGGTAAATTAATTATCATATCTAATTCCTCTTGTGATACTATTATTGTAAATCTAAAAAGTGTGTTTTTTAGTGATCGTGATACAATAGTGCTTTTGTTTTTTATTCTATAATGGAAAACATATTTATTAGAAAAGAAATACTAATCAAAGTATGTAGTTGGTGAAAGTGGCGGTCTCTCATAGCTTATATGGGTTTTACCAAATTTTTGGATGTGAAGAAATATTAGCCATGTTTTAACATGATGCCTGCCTACCTTAATATATACAATGCTTTCTACCTACCAAAGTGGGGGAGCATTACTACCTACCAAGGGGGTGATGATTTCAACTTGGTTGGTAGACTAGTAGTGGAATTTTTTTATGTGGTATATACACTTTGAATTCTAGTTCATGTGCTGATACTTAGACATACACTATCAACCTGACTCGATTCTTTGTTAAAAACCAATTTTTTGGTTTAACCCACTGTATGAGCCATTGAACCATTGAATCGGATTAACTGAAAAAATGGTCGATTTTTATAGATTTGATTGTAATATTTATTTATTTTTCTTTTTAAAAACTGTAAAATTCCATTTTGAGGTCCATAAATATTTTTATTGCTCTAAGGGTTCATTATATATACATATATTGAAAGAAAAAAAATGATCATATCGTATAAAATTTTATATGTATTTATATTTATTTAAAGGGTTCAATCAGTAGTTAAACTAGTCGAACTGTGGACTAATGGCTTGTTTGGTTATAATTTCTTTTTGAAATACTCTAATTATATAAATTTTAAAGTTATTCAATTGGAGTATTTATTTTGTAAGGATGTATTAATGTTTTGAATTTCTACATGATCATATTTAGGAAAAGGTCATTTATACTTTTAAGGTTTATTTCGAGGCTCAAGTAAGCTCATAATATTCGAAAATATTTAAATATGCTCTTAACATCTTAAAAAGTGAATAATTAGATCCCCAAATTTTGACAATCAGGCTCCTGACGTCTCATTTAAGAATCAAAATCGGACAATGGTTGTTCACTTTTTAAAATAATGTTAGGGGCATATTTAATTAGGGGCTCATTTGATCCTGCAGATAAATTTTAGAGGCATTCTTTTATTGCACAGTTCACCCGTCATTGTACTTATATAAAAAAATGAGAGTGGTGATCTATCCGTAAAAATATAACATCAAAAAAACGTATAGGAACCATTTGCATTGAGGGAATTTAAATGATTAAAATTCATAAATTTTGTATAAATCATATTTAAATAAAATCCACCGAATTCTCAAAATCAGCCATCTTTTAATACTCTTCATTTGATTTCCCTCTTAGAAAGTGAAAACGTCAAAATCCTCCAATATAATATTCTTCATTTGATTTTCTTCCTAGAAAATGAAAATGTTAAAATCCACCAATTTTTATGCATGATATGTGCTATAATATATGTTTCCAATAAGTCTATCGATTTTAGATTCTGATAACTTCATGAATTTTACTAAATCTGTGAATTTCAAAATTCCTCAATCTAAACAGTGCCAAAATAGTGGAACAATTTCTCATGGTAAAAATATGGATTGGGATTCCCTCAAGTTCATTTAAACTTGAGGGGGTCATGTTCATGATCTACACCGTTCATTATAAAATGAATGGTGTAGATCAAAAAAATATAATTTTAATCAAATTAATTTACACCATTCATTTTACAATAAACGGTGTAGATCGTGAACATGACCCTCTCAAGTTCAAATGAACTTGAAGGAATCCTAATCTTTTAAAAAATAGAAAATGCAAACACGAGATAACATCAAGATTTCACATATCAAACAAGCTTTATATTAACTTGAAATGGTAATTCTCTCAATTAAGCGGTATTTCTCTCAAAAAAATTCGCAAACATTTTCTTCATCCAAGAATCATTTGTGAGGGATAAGGAAGTGATTGTTTCTGGTTTTCAGCTAGAAATTCATCATTTTCTTATCTCTGTGAATTTATTTTCCATGTTTATTAGAGTTAATTTTCAACAAACTTCTATATTGTGGAGATTTACTTTTTGGTGAGTTTAGCATGTGGTTTGGATTGGGATTCCCTCAAGTTCATTTGAACTTGAGGGGGTTATGTTCACGATCTACATCGTTCATTATAAAATGAACGGTGTAGATTAATTTAATTAAAATTATGTTTCATTGATCTACACCGTTCATTTTATAATGAACGATGTAGATCGTGAACATGACCCCTCAAGTTCATTTTGAACTTGAGGGAATCCCAATCCGTGTGGTTTTGTTAAATTTGGGTTTTATGTTGTTTGTGGGTTGATCCTGTATATCAAATTCAAGTTTTCAAACATAATGATCATGGAAGTTTTAAAAATGTAAATAGCACTTGTAAATTCTCATCACTTGAATCCAACAATATATTGGAGCTGTTAAAATTTCATTCTTAATCAATTATTAAGTTCTAATTTGTATTTTCATAATCTTTGCACCAGCTAGATTATTTGCAGTGCACTTTGATGTTTTTCTCAATATATACTTTATCTTTGGAATAGAAAAAAACAGCTTCATATTAACATAAGTAATTACTTTATTAGTTTGAGGAATGAGCATCATTAGGTCATTAAGAGGATGAAACATCCCAACCTCCAACAACAAAACTTTAGATCACCACCATAAACCCCAAATCAAATTAAAAATTGATAGCTAACCTACTGGACCAAAAAAAAACAGAACAAAACAAAACACACAAATGGAAGCCCTTTTTCGCTTTCCGGTGGACGCTGAAGTTCAGCAAATAAAGACGCTACATGATAAGTATTTAGACCTAATTCTTGTACTTCATTTCAGACATGAGGAAGCCGGGCATGTCAAAGGAGGTCGAGAACTTCTCAACATCAGCCTTGAGAGCCTCAATGTCTTTGTTGTTCACCAAACCTTTGTTGAAGTCCTTCAACAGCTTTCCATATTCCTTCTGGATGCTCAATGTCAGGGACACTGCACGGTGAAGGAATTCTCCAATCTGTACGAAATCCTTCTCGACCAAACCTCTTGAGGTCATGGCAGGGGTACCTACAAGTAGAAACACCAATCAACAATCGTTACCTAAAATACAAATAACTATTGTTTTTTTCCCAGAATAAATAGCGCAATCATCCTTTAAGTATGTGCAGGCAACTGATTCACATAAATTTTACATGTACAATACTACTATTTTAAGCAATATCCAGAAAAATAAAAATAATAATTGCATACTTCAGAATTTCTAAGTGAATAATAGCAATGAAGACATTTTCTTATTTTAGTTAATTATCATACCGATTCTTACTCCTCCAGGAGCCAAAGCACTGCTATCACCGAACACAGCGTTCTTGTTTACGGTGATATTGCAAAGGTCACACAGCTTTTCAACTTTGTTGCCTGCAATTCACCAAAATAGTCAGATTGCATGACAAAATAACTATACACAGCCAGTAAATCATTCAAGTCAAGTAATTTCAATATGCCTACCGGTCAATCCAAGAGGACGGAGATCCCAGAGGACAAGGTGATTCTCGGTTCCTCCAGTGACCAGCTTGTAATCCTTGCTCATCAAGTATTCCCCGAGGGCAACTGCATTGGCCTTGACTTGTTTGGCATAAGCCTTGAACCCAGGGAGCATACTTTGTTTCAATGCAACGGCAAGAGCACCAATCTGGTGGTTGTGAGGACCACCCTGAAGAGAAGGGAAAACGGAAAAGTTGATCTTGTCTTCAAAGTCGTAAACTGCATCCTCTGGCTGGCCCTTCTTGGGTGGCTTAGGTCCCTTCCTGTAGAAGATCATACCAGCCCTAGGACCCCTCAAACTTTTGTGGGTTGTGGTTGTGACAATATCACAAAACTCAAAGGGATTGGCAGCTTCCTAAATTCAAAAGTAAAAGTCCAAAATTAGAAAAAAAATCGACATCTTCAAATTATTTCACCAAATTCATACTGAATGCACAAATCAAGTTTATTACTGTGACAAAATCAGATCAAATGCAGCAACACAATAGCACTTCCGAAACTCAAATTAACCAAGGCGATAATTTAATCCTAATGATAATTTATAATCTAGAGACCTTTATAAATGCCACTTTCTTCATCAGATATTACAAATGCATAAGCATAAAATCACAAAATATCTTACTTAGGTAGTAAATCCAATTGTAAGAATATCCCAATGCAAACAAAAAATAATAAGAACTACAAAATGGATAGCTTTTGTTTTCTTCAAAAACAATCATCTAGAATTTAAAATTAATAATAATATACAACAAGCAAATCTTTGAGATCTAAAATATTTAATCCACCTAACAAAAAATATAATAAATTAAAAACACACTTAATAGTTTATAACCAAATCAATGAGCTATATAACTTAAACGGAATAAACGATGAGCAGCAAACTACTACGTCATGGATTCAAGCGCTCTAAAAAAACTTTAAAACCCAGATGTATAACCAAGTAAATGAAGCTGAATTTAACAATCCAATCAGATCCAATAAACCAAAAATAAATACAAAACTATAAGATCCAAAGATTTACCTGAGCAGCAACAAGGCCACTAATATGAGCCATATCACAGAGCAATAAAGCACCACATTTATCAGCAACAGATCTAAATCTGGCATAATCCCAGTCTCTAGGATAAGCGCTCCCACCACAAATTATCAATTTAGGTCTGAAATCCAAAGCTTTCTCCTCCAACTTATCATAATCAATGTACCCATTTGTCGAATTAACCTTGTAAGGCAAACTCTCAAAATAAATCGAAGTCGCCGAGATCTTTTTCCCGCCGGAAGTGTAATACCCATGAGTCAAATGACCGCCTGACGGCAGATCAAGACCCATAATCCTGTCATGGGGTTGGAGCACGGCCGTGTAGGCGGCGAAATTAGCCGGAGAACCGGAGTAGGGCTGCACATTGACGCCCCATTTAGTGGCGTCCAAATGGAAGGCTTGGAGAGCGCGGGAACGGCAGAGATTCTCGATCTGGTCGATGTATTCGTTGCCGCCGTAGTAACGGTTGCCGGGCATACCCTCCGAGTATTTGTTGGTTAGCGCGCTGCCGAGAGCTTCGATGACGGCGAAGGAAGTGAAGTTCTCGGAGGCGATTAGCTCGATGCCGGAGCATTGGCGGCGCTTCTCTTTCTCGATCAAGTCGTTGATTTCTGGGTCGACGCTTTCGAGTGAGGAATTTCCCCAAACATTGACGGGATCCATTGTTGAGAAGAGAAAATTTGGAAATGGGATGAGAAGGTGAAGGAATGCGAGAAATGAAATTGTTTCGAGCGGTGCTTATAGAGGAGATTGTTGAGATTAGATAATTACATTTCTATCCTTTTTATTTTTAGTAATAATAATAATTCATACGAGTCAATATCAGCATTATGTTCGATTAGGGGTGAGAAAAAACCGAAACAAACCATTAATCCGATCCAAATCAATCCAAAATTAATTTTGGTTTGGTTAAAATGGTTAAAATGGATTGGTTTGGTTTTAAATTATAAAAAAGTATGGTTTTTGGTTTTGGTTTGGTTTCAACTAGTGGTTAACCGAACCGACCGAAAAACTGAAGTTTACAATAATATTATTTTTATTAATATTTATATATGTTTAAATAAATATAAAATTTATTTATTGAAATATTTATATAAAATTATAATATGTGTGTATAGATACATATATGAAAATAAAACATATAAACTAATACACACATATAAGTAAAAATTATTATGCATAATTTTAATTATTACGTATAATTATATATAATTTTTATCTAAATCTATATTAACTATACCGAACCAAACCGAACCAAAACCGATGCTAAAGTTTAGTTAACCGAACCGAAATTTTACATAAATATTTAGCGTGGTTTGGTTTTTATATTTTCCCTTAAAATATGGTTTGGTTTTGGAGTTTACTAAACCAAACCAAACCGAACCGAACCATGCTCACCCCTATGTTCGATCATAAAATATGTTGTATAATTTTATAAATCAAAATCAATATTTAAATTATATTTATTCGAGAGTTTAATACAATTATGTTGAAAAAATATTGGTATATTTTAATTTAATTTGATTGAAAAATGTATTCATAAATCTAAATCAAACTCGACATGATAAAATTGACGTAGTAACTAAATATTTGGATTCGATTCAATTTACAATTATTTAAAAGTCATAATTTTTACCACACATAAAATATTAGAGACATTTGAACTCCACTATCGACCGAACTAAATTTTGTATTTATTATTTGACTTTATTTGGAATGTGTGTGGCAGTAATATGCTATATCAGTATATATTATAATAATATATGTGTGAGAAAAAAAATTATATATTTTGATTGATAAATAATGATAAGATATGAAAAATAACTATATTGTCATGTAATTGTATATATATTTCGTTCTTTTGATTTCTTTGATAAATAATATAATTAAAGAAGTTATCTATACTCTTATTTTTTATTTTTATTAATAAATCAAAAATATAAAATTTACATAATTTAGTTCGTCTCAATTTAATATAATCAAATTAAAAATGTTAAATATTCAAACTACGTTGAACTAAAGTGTAATTCATAAACCAAATTGAGCAATTTGAACGGTGTCATCCAATTCGCATAAAAAACGTAATTTCAAAATAATTTTAGATCTTAAATTTATACATGAATTACAAAATGTTGGACTTTTGTTAGTGTATTTGCTAACTATAATAAAAAAAATAAAGATGAAATGAAAAGTTACTTAATTTAAAATAAATAACATTATAATCCATTTATATTCCATATAAAAAAGTTAAAGTTTGTAATTAGAGTTTTATATCTCTTTCGTTTTAAAACAATTATCTAATTTACTATTTTTACACAAAATAAAAAATTAATTAACATTTTGAATACTTATAAACTTATTTTTATTTTTATATTTTATTTTATTAAATACTATACTAATTCATTTTTAGGATAATAATGATAAATAGAGACTTAAAATAAAAATATTAATTTAAAAAATTGTAATTATTAGAAATAAACAAATATCAAAAGAAAAATAGACAATTGTTTTGGAATAGAAAAAGTAATAGAAGTGTGAAGTGTCAATTAAAATATTAATACTTTTTTTCTATATAAAAAGACAAAAATAAATATAATAATTATTACATTTAAATTTTATAAAATTATAGTTCTCTAAATTAAAGTTTGCAATTATTTAAAAACAATCAACCATTAATAATAATCGCTGTTTCTTATTGTTTTATTTTATTTATTTTGCGTGATTAGTAATGGGATTCGACACTAGTTTGGCATATTATCATTTAACTAATGAGTATTTAATGTACAATTCATAATTTAGCTATGAATTACATATATTTGTTGGAGTTACATAAAAATTATAGTCATTTTTCGGAAGAATTCATAATAATTTCATGGACCTAATAAAAGTTTAGTTTCTGGACAAAAGTAGGTGCATCTATATATTGAAAAATTGACAGATATACTCAGTTTATAATGTTATTATAATATTGACGTGTCATAATATAATAGATTTAATTTATATATGTAGTGGCCTAGATCTGTTTAAAAATTTCTTATATCTGTATTCAAATTTTTTTTTATTTAACATATTCTTCCTATATTTTATTAATTTTTCTTATTTAGGGACACTTATTATTAAATATAATATAATTTCATGTCCTACACTTTTAACTTTTTACGCATAAAATTCATGCACTATAAAATATTAAAATGCATTTATTTATTAAATCCATTTATTTCTATTTTTTAATATATTTTTTGTTAGTGTGAGTACGTTAGGAACTAGAATTCATTTTTATAATTTGATATAAAACGATTAAATTTCTGTACTTTTAATTTATACAAATAAAATTTTGTGTATTTTTATTTTTATAAATAAAGTTCTTATATTTTTAGTTTATAAAAACAAGGTTCTTATTATAAAACTCTTCACATAATTTGCTCAATTTGTTTTCACGGATTACTATGAGCAAATTAATTTTATACATTTAGAGTAATTAAGGCCTAATAGAGTATCAAATGAAAGTGAGACGTTATCAGTTCGTAAATAGTACTCCCTCCGTCCCGTTTAAGAAGGGACAAATGAGTTTTTACAAATACTAGTTTTTTTTGCCACGTGCTACGCACGTTAATGATATCTATATGACTCGTTATTTAAGGTTATAATTGTATATATATTATAATAATATATTATTATTTAAATTTTATTGGACTTGTGTTTTTTTATTTGTTTTTGTTTAATTATTTTTTAAAATTTTAATTTCTTTTATTGGAAATGTTAAAAGTTAGAATTAAGTAATAGATTTAATTTTTATTGTTAAAAATGATTATATGATTGAAGCAAATTTATATTATTTTTCATAGTAAATAATTAATAAAAAAAATCAAAATTTTAACACAAATATTATAATATAATTATTTAATGTTAATAAAACTCATCATATTCTTTTATATATAATGATATATCTGTGCAATTTCTTTTAGGATTAGGAATTTAACACATAATGATAGCTGTTGCGCAATTCCTTTTAGAATTAGGAATTTAATACATAATAATAGCTACTGCGATAATTATTTTTAATATGTTTCCTTTATGGATTAGGAATGTCATGTTTCTATTTGTTAAGCACAAATATTCTTATATGTCACAATTAAGAATATCAATTTGGATAAAATATGTAGAGGGTATTTTTGTCCGTGAAAGGAAGTGTTCCCCCGCGAATACACTTTTATATTTATTATAGATTAATAAAATAAGATAATATTTTATTTTGTCAAGTCTACCCCTATTAATTAGTATGGTTTCTTCTAATAATGGAATAAATGTATTGTAAATTGAGTTGCATTTAATGCATATTGAAATAACTAAAGGGATAAAAGTGGAAGTTCAATATAAATTGGCACAAAAATTACGATATGGCCTTTTTAAATAGGACAAATAAAAATGAGATATATCCCTTATTAAATGGGACGGAGGGAGTAATAGTAAGTATTTTAGTAGATGTAAATAGAATCATCAAAAATGCCACAGCCATTCCTGTTATTTGCTGTGATATAAGGATGCCACCAATGCAAGGTTGTGACTTGTGAGAGCCACAAAACTGCCATTTAAAATTATTTTTAAAGATATGTTTGTTTTTAGGCGTTGTTTGATTTGATTTTGAAAAAAATTCAATCAAATAAATTAATCCACTATTCTGATAAAATTTTAATAATTAAATTCAAAAATAGTAATTAGTTTGAGCCATTTATTAAATACTCCCTCCGTCCCAATAGAATTATCCACTTTGCCTTTATCACATAGTTTAAGAAGAACAATTATTGAGTATAGGTTTTATAAAATTTTACTTACTTTTCTTATAATACCCCTATTTAATATAGGGTTCACATGCAATTGACTTTCACTTTATTCATTAGTGGATTTTAAATAGGGGTAATATAGAAAAAATGAGTATAAAAGTTAGTTACTTTTTGAAAGTGGACAAGAATTTTGGGACAAAATTTTTCTCAAAGTGGACAACTCTATTGGGACGGAGGGAGTATTTTCCACTACTTAAAAATAAAAAGGTTAAACTATTTTGAGGAAATAATGCAACCCTCTATTTTTTTTAGTTGTCTATTTAACCAGTTTTTTTTATCTATAATTTTTTTTTTAAATAGAATTTATTGATAAAGAGTAAATTACAATGAAAGTCATATAACAAAGTTAATATATGATCTTTCAATTTTGATCTAAAATACTAACATACATCCCAAGATACAAGTAAAATATAAATCGAAATTAGAGAAATTTAAACATCGATTCCGCATAAAAGGACCGGACAAGAACTTGAGACCAAGTTCTGTTGGAGCGGGTCTTCGATTTGTCCTTCCAGTTTGACCGACAATCCATTTGATCCGTTGAATTTTAGTATTTCCGATCCTCATCTTTAATGAAAATCTAAAAAGTGAGAATAATACTCATCCAAAAATCTTAGATCTATAAAAAATTGATTATGAAGTTTGAACAATTACTAAAAATTCTTGAGCAGTCTAAGAAAACACACCATAAAAACAAAAAAATATAAACTTTCAAGTAAAAAAACATTAACACCCATATCGAAAAAAACTATCAAACGGGTAAATTTATTGAAATAAAATCTAAATTTATAAATTACTAAATTTTTATGTGCAGAGAGGAGGCGAATTCTGATTGGGATCGGAAAATCACCTCCTCCCACCCTTTAAGAGATGAAGTAGAGAGAAAGTTGTTTAGAGCATGGTTGTCAAACCCGAACCGGACCGGCCGGTTCGACCGGAAAATCCTCAAACCGGTTATATTAACGGTTCGGGTTGCACTAAAAACCTTTATAATCACAAACCCGCAGTTTTTTAATCGAACCGGCCGGATAACCGCTGAATTGGACCAACTAACCGGTCAAGTAACCGGAAAACCCGGTCCGGTTCGGTCAATCACTGAAAAACCAAAACCCTTATTAAAAAAATAAGGAATTTAAATGTCATTGCTGGAATTTGAGCCTTGGTTGTTCAGTATTTTTAGTGGAAGCATTCAATACCACCAAGCTAACTTACTATTTATGTCTATGTTTCTTATTATATAATATATATATGATTATTAATAGTTATAATTTTTTATTTTTTTATTTTTATAATACGGATTTAATTCCGCTTGAACCCCGGTTGAACCTTTAACCCTTGACCCTCTAGTCTCACCGGTTTTATCACCTGGCCGGGTTTGACAGCCATGGTTTAGAGAGAAAGGAGAGAAAATTTTAGAGAGAGAGTTTTTTTTTTGTCTTTAATTAATTGTCTTGTCCATTTAGAGATCTAAGATAATGCTAATCTTTATCTTCTAAATTTATCCATATTTAATAAATAACTCTATATTTTACTACAAAAGACATTTATTAACTAGTAGAACTATATTAGTATTTTGTTTTATACAATTTAAGATAAAAAGAGCACTATTTTATTATAGGCAAGTTTTGCTAAATGGACAACTAAACAAAAACCGAAGAAGTGATATTTGTATTTTTATATTTATATGAAATATTTTTATAATAAAATAAGCATTGAACAATTATTAAGAGTACTTACTATACATTTATTAACATATAATTTATATGTTATTTTCTAATCGTACATTAATAAAATTATAAATAATAAAGTATACAAATGCATAATTTTTAATTATTCTTTTAATTTTCATCTAATAGAAAAATGTATAAAATAAAGGGTGTTTATACCATATAACTATTGCTAGATTATTTTTATAATAAAATAATGAGCATTTATGATAATAAAAAATACAAAAATCAGAAAATTATAAAATACAAATACAAAACAAATAATAAAAAATTAAGAAATTGAGCTTTATGGGTTGCCTAACATTAATGTCTCTTTATTTAGTTGGTAATTGTCGGCGAAATATGGAGTGTCTTCCAGTTTTGGTACAAGTCCTCCCTCCCTTAAACACATTCTGATTTTCATCCGGTTAAAAGAAATATAATTACTTAATAATTTTCCAAATTTATCTCTCTTTTATATTATACTCAACGGATAATAGTAAATTAATATTCCCTCCATTTTATAAAGATATGTAAAATAAAATTTACACAAAAATTAAAAAATAAAGGTTAAAGTAGTTATTTTTTATGATCTTCCAATAATAACTTTAATTTTACTATTTAAATATTATTAATATTGTCAATTCATATTATGGGAAAAGTAATGATTGTTTTGGAATTATAATTTTTTTTTTAAAAAATAAGTCAGTTATTAATTTTTATATTGTATAAAGTAATAATTACTGAGGATTTATAGAATATAATAAAAATGGTAGAAATTAATGAAAGTTAATATTGATATTTCATGTTGATTATTCAAATTAATATAGCAATATTGTCTATATTTTGAGACGTCCAAAATAGCCATTTTACCTATTTTTGTGGGACATAAAAGTATTTCAATTAATGTTTAATTTTTATAATAATGTATAGATTTGATTATTTAATTGTAATTTTTAACCAATTTTTTTCTAATCAATTTAATTGTTCAAATTTTAATTTAACTCCACAATTAGAAAAATTTATTTTATAGAATTTTAAAATTTAGCTTTTAATTTTAAAAAAATTAATATAATATTAAAATATAATTATGAATTTTCTAACTTTTTCGATAGTTGAAACAAAAAAATAAGTAAATTTGAAGTTAAAAATGACCGGAAAAATCAAATAAAACTAATATGCATGTATTGAGGTATAAAATTTAAAAAAACTAATTGATTAAAGGACTGTCAAAATTTCAAGAAAATATTAAAATTAAGCTATTATTATAAAAATTTAAAGATTTGGATATAATTGCAATCGTCAAAGGTTTGTATTTAATTTACCATCAAACCATTTATCAAAAACAAGTATAATTTCTAAATTTTGATTTACTTGCTAACAATAGGAGGTGGCTTATAATTTGAACGCTAAAAATAATAAAGTGATATGTCAGTTCGAGTCAGAAGGACTATTTAATGATTTGATTGTTCTTTCCGTAAATCTTTATAGCGATGTTAATTTTAATGATACGCCATTTGATTTAAAAATCAATTTTATAATATAAAAATTGGTCGTAATTTTATTGAACCATAAAAAGTTTCTAAACGACTTAATTTTTTAATTATTTTTTATATTTAAGTTGCATGTATTATATAGATTAGACTTTTTTTTTAATTTGATAGGATTCAAATTAGTTGGCATCAAATAGACTATTAAATCAGGCGAGACGTCTTGTAGTGAAGTTATATCACAGGAATGATGACGAGATTATTAATTAAAAATTTAGAGATAATTATAATAAGATTTAAAGTTTAAGGATGGTTTTGAGAGAGAAACAATAATATAAGATGTTTTATTGTAAATTAACTCGTTTGTTTATAAAAGTTTGGGAGAAGGTACAATGACTCTAATGTTTACTCTAAATCTCACTTGACCCCTTTATGTTTTTCGGATCTCAATTAGGACCATCATATTACCACCGAAGTGAAAAAATGATCCTAAATATCTTAAAAATTGAAATTTAGATCCATTTATTAGACGGGGTTAGATTTCACCCTTAAATTGAGGGTATCTTTGCACATTTCAATTTATTAGGGTCATTTTTGCACCTCAGTTATATACCTTTCAGCCGATTTATATTAAAAATTTAATCTTTTGAACATCTATTATAAATTTTCACGTAAATATTCTACCAATCAAATATTTTTTTAAAAATTCTCAACCTTTATTGTTCTTACTTCATTTAGTATCCATGAAATTAGAGGTGAGCAAACATCGAATCAAACCTAACTGAAGTTGAAAGTGGATTGATTTGTGGTTAATATGGTTCGACTGGACTTATAAAAATTCCAGTTTTGATTTGGTTTCATAGTTGAGTTTACCTAACCCAAAAACAAACTTCAAAATCAAAATTGAAATCCTAAACGCAACCAAATCATATTAACCACTAACCAATCCACTTTCAATCTCGGTAAGATTTAATTTGGTATTTGCTCACTCCTAATTCAGTGAATATTAAATGGAATAAAAATAATAAAGATAAATTTTTCAAAAGAAAGTTATTTTATTGATAGAATATTTAAATAAACAATTTATAATAAAGATTTAAAAATTTATTTTTTGATATAAATAATCAAACAAATACATAAATGATCCTAATGTTGCACTGAAATGTTAAAATGACCCTAATGATTTGAAAGGTGAGAAAATGACTCTCCATTTAACGGTGAAATTTTACCCCGTCTGATAGAGGGGTCTAATATTCAACTTTCAAGACATTAAGGTTATTTTTGCACTTCGATAGCAACACGAGGGTCTTAATTGAAATCCGGAAAATACAAAGAGGTGAAGAGAGATTTTGGGTAAACATTAGAGTTATTTTTGTACCTTACCCCTAAAAGTTTACTCTGAGAGTTGGTGCCTGGTGGATACGTGGGTTGTTGGGAGGTTGTTTTAGTCAATTCACAGCAAAACTTGGCTAAGCAATTCCTTTTCTTTTTTGTTTTCTAAGGAAAGCCTAAAGCAACTCTTCCTTTCGATCATGATGTCGACATTGTCATTCATTTTTTTTTTAGGTGGTGTATACACAAATACTTAAAAAAACAACAAATATTTATAAAAATGAAAGTGACTCCCTTCAAATTTATATTTAGGAAAATTTAAAAAAATAATATCCTTCTTCATTTTTTTTTTCAAATTTTAATTTCTTTCTTTTCTTCCATTATTATCCTCCACCACCATCAACTTTTACCTTATAAAGCTTGTTGCCGCCAATACTTGCCACCGCATACATCAGCCGTCGCCGCCCTTTGTCACGTGTTCGTTGCCCCACCGCTCGTGAGCTCCTCCATGCCGCCGCTTGCTGGTCTTTCACGAAAATTTCGCCACTCGCCATTTTTCACGTCGACGTCGCTAATCGGCCTTTACAGCGCCGCCACTTGTCAGATCTGAAATATTAGATTTGAAATTTTAGATCAGATATTCTCATATTTGAATTTTTTAAAAACAAAACATATATACTTCGTATACAATTCGTATTTTATACGGACTATATACAATAAAATTGTATTCATAAAAAAATTGTATGCATACATTATTTGATTTATATACGAAAATTGTACTGAATGTATACCAAATTGTATTTTTGTAAATATTTTTAAAAAGATAGTATTATTTTCGTTGGATGGTTTACACCTCACTAAAACTAACCCAATGGTAGTTTATTGAGATCTGAAGTTTAATGTCATGGTTTTTTTTTTCATTTCAAATCCTAAATTCATATAATTCTAAATTATTATAATTAATTTTGAGATTATTTGGTTCCATCTAAGTAAACATTGGATCAATTCATAAAAATCTTAAATTTTATAATTAAAATTTTAATATTTTTAATATCAAATTGAATTTCATGAATTTTTCTGTAATCTTTAAAATTTTATAATAACATCTATTTTTATATTTTCAGATTATAAAAATAAACATAATGATATTTTTATTTCAATATAGTTTTTTTTTTTTAAATTATAAGTTAAATTATTAAAATATAGATTTAACATATACGAATCAGAATAAGTCTAAGGTTTGGGATGAACATTTACTCAAAATAGTTTTCATTTGAGTTGGTGAATTCGTCCTTTGTTAGAGACTTAATTGCATAAAAATCACCAACTTTCGCGTGTTTTTCGTATTTAACATATTTTTTTTTCTTGGCATAAAAAATCACCAATTTTTTTTTTGACATATTTGTCCTCGAGATGTAAAACAGTGCTGTTTTGAATGTAAAACGGCGTCATTTTGCGCTAAAACGGCGCCGTTTTGCGTTTAATTTTTTAAAGGAAACGGTTCGTGGACGAATATGCCAAAAAATGGAAGTTGGTGATTTTTTATGTCAAGAAAAAAATACGTTAAATACAAAAAACACGCTAAAATTGGTGATTTTTGATGCAATTAAGCCTTTGTTAGGAGGTCGTTTTAGTCAATTCACTACACAACTTGGCTAAGCAACTTTCTTTTCTTTTTTGTTTTTTAAGGAACGCCTAATCAAACTCTCCCTGTCGATGTAGACATTAAAAATGATGAATGCAAAACAGGGAAATAAAAACTGAGTTCCATTTTAATTCCAATAATTATACAACTGGAGTATGCTTGCAGAAATAAAAACATATCAACTTAATACTTATATATATATATATATATATATATATATATATATATATATATATATATATATATATGTATTCGTTTGTTATGATTCAAATATAAAAAATCAAAATTTAAATATAAATTTGAATTTTAAATAATGTTATATTATTGTTAGGCAATGCCTATATGCATGATTTATTCACGTTTTCATGGTTTTAATATAAGAAAAAATAGGTTTAGAAATATGAAATATAAAATTTAAGTAATTTGTTATTAGTATTATTTAACTATACAGGCATGATGTAATTCCTTTTTCTTTTTAATATAAATGTCAAATTTTAAATAGGAAATTTAAAGAGATTTTATGTTATTAAGTAACTACTAAAGTAAAGGAGTGGAAACTTTATTTATGATTATTTTACATTTATAATTTTAGTATCTTTCTAAAAAATCAAACTCTTCCTGTCGATGTAGACATTAAAAATTATGTTTAGAAATATTTAATCTTAAATTGATTAAACCATATTTGTAATTATAAAACATCAAAAGATAGTCAATATTGTGCTACTTGGCCAGTACGCAATTTGGATATTTTCATAAAATGAGGACAAACAGGAAGAACAATTGGGGTTGTTGTATGTTAATAATTCATAAATAAATCTGTATTAGTAAACAAATACGAATTAATTAACTATATTTTTGGAAAACTCTTTTTCCTTACCAACCCAACCCTACACCAACCTCCCCATTATGATGAAAAGTTTTGATCCGTAATAGGATACAAAGTTTTGGCCTGAGGGTATTGTCCAATTTTTGTCTTAATTTCCATCTAATCCACATTTCATGTTGGAATTAAAACTGTAATTATATTAGGTTGCTGTTTTTTCAAGTGATAAAAATTGCTTCCACGTACGAAATATCTACAGTCACTTTCCTTCGGTCAAAAAGCTTAATTAGTGCTTAATATTTTCTTCATGGTGCAATTAAATGTTCAAATTTATGAATTCCATGACTCAAAATAAAGATCAATAAGATTATGACAACTTTGTATTTGTGAAATAGAAATGCATTTTCCTAAATGTTTACTGAAATGTATCCTAATAGTTACATCCAAATGTTTAACAATTTTTTTTATAAATTGTTAGGATTAAATATTCAACAACATAAAAGAAATCCAAGTGCATGCACGACCATTGATGGTCTCTATTAAAAAAATATCAACCATAACATGGACTAAAATATGCATCACCAACCACATTTGTGCCATGTGACACTTATGCCTTGGTTCCATCTTCACAAGATTTGATTTTGTTTTTTCTGAATCATTTATTTACTAGTATAAATTTTTAGAAGTATTAGGAACTCTTTTATGCAATAGCATTTTTGTTTTTGGGAAAATTTTAAAATTTGTTTTTTCAAAAAATAGGATAAAAGCTTAACTTGTTTAGTAATTTTTTTTCAATATTAAATTTAACATAAATTAAAAGTTATGTTCAATTTAATGCATAATTTAGCATTTATTTTCACTTAATCATAAAAAAATAAATTATTTTATGGTTAAGTAAGTTATAGAGATGATTAAGTAAATTTAATAAGAATTATAATTGTTTTATATAATTAAAAATGAGGTATCAAATTGTTTAATTTTTAAATAAAAGTTTTCAAATAGTAAGTTATAAGCTTAATCTATACTATATATAAAAGTACGGATGGGGGGGACATGCAAATTTACTGAATAATTCTTTTCAGTTTACTACTAAATAAAGGTTTTATAGTCATTAACTAATTAGTTATTTAATTAATCATTATTGTAATTAAAGTTCTAATTAGAATAGGTAGCTAAATTTTCTCCAATTTAGTTTTTAGTATGTCAAAAATAACTAAATTGTCTCAAAATTAGTAGGAATACCTATTTTTTAGTTTGATTGAATTACAAAATTAAAATACTGTATTTAGTCAATATAATATTATTCAAATTTATATCTTATTATTTTTAAAGATATTATTAATAAAATTAAGTTAATTATGGTTATTATAAAACCAAAAGAAAAATAAATTCAGTATGGAAAAAAATTTAATAACCGAATATATTATATTTATTTATAATTAATATTAAATTAGTTAAGAATTTTTTTAAAAGTAAATATAATATATTCGGTTATTAAATTTACTAATATGTTCATTGACGAGTTGCGTTATGAGCCACGTGCATAGCACGTAATGCGAAACTAGTTTCTTAAAAAAACCCCACCTTGCATTTTTTGTTCGTTTATACCTTGACTTTGTAAAAACACCATTTGTACCCAATTTTGAATTTTTATGTTTCATCTCTACCCAAAAGCATTAAACTGTATTCTTTTTATTTGAAAAATAGTTTAAAAAATCCTTCATTTTTAACTTATATACTAACTAGATATTAATGTTATTAATAATACAAAAAATACCATCTTCTTTAAAAAATTAAAAATAATAATAATTTTTTTATTTTTTTTTAAATATTTCTGAACTTTTTTTTTTAATTTCTTTAATTTTTTTAAAAAATATTTCCGACAAAAAAAAATTAAAAATAATAATAATTTTTTTTTTATTTTATAAAATTAAAAAGTTAATTAATTATTTGGATGTATTTGATTATTTTTTAAGTTTAAAGATTTATTTTTATTTTTAAAAATAGAAAAAAGTATGTTTTAAACTCTTTTCTAAATAAAAAAAAAGTACAATTTAATGTTTTTGGGTAAGGATGAAACATAAAAATTCAAAACTAGGTACAAATAGTGTTTTATAAATTTTGGATATAAAGGAACAAAAAATGCAAGGTGGGTTTTTTTTTAAGGAATTAAGCCTAAGTTATAAATAACATATAATATAGGAGTTCTATGGTAATTTACTCTGTCGACGGTGATCGTGCGCTCCTCAATCTGACGAGTGCACATGGTAATATTCGTGTGGCGTTGAACTCTTATAGGACCGTTTTTCATTTAAGTACCGAACAAGGTGGGACCGCCGTGAGATCACGTGACGGATCGATTTTGTGTTCTTTTATTTAATTTTCTTAACGTTGGTCCCTTTTATTGCCCTCCATACAGACAGTTTTAAGCTTACTTAGATCACCGACACCAATAACATTTCATCAAATAATTGCTGTCATACTATGGTGCACACACTATCCAACTTCAAGTACTAACAAAATCATACCACCACAGCCTTATATATAAAAATTAGAGGTCACTCTACCTGTTCATGGGAGTGGTATCTGCGTAACCCGCCCAGGCCCGTCCACCTAAGACCGGATTTGTATAGCAATTTTTTGTGAAGATCTGCTCCGAGTCGCAATCCGAAAAAATTCACTATTTCATAGGCAGGATCGGGTGCTCTATTTTTGAATAGTTTCTCATGTAAGCTCGAAGAGTCCGGTCGGAGTCCGTAAAGTAGAGTGTAAGGGCGGATTTAGATAATGAAAATCACGTTAGGCCTATATTCGGATGGAATTGGACCTACATAAAATATATAAAAAAAATAAGTAGGCTTGATTCCAGCCCAACTCAAAAACAGATCTAGAGGTCACAAATAACTTGAATATGTGAGATTTGATTTTTATTCATAAACGCCATTTTTCTCGACAAATTCTCCAAGTATAGCAAGAAGCACATATATCCGAGTTGAGCGTCATTTTTTGAAATTGTCCTTGTCCATCGATTACACATAATCCAACTGATCACCTTCTCACAAATCACAATGCTAAAAACTCTAAAATCTTGGAACCACAAATACCTAAATAGCATACAATTTCTTTGAATCCCATAATATCTAAATAGCATACAATTTCTATAGAATTAGAAGCTACTACCGCAACAAATCCATATTTATATTTCTTAGACATAGCTTAATTTCAAACAAACCATCATAAGATAGACACCACTGGCACATTAATGCTGAAGATGTAGCAATAATAGAAGACCATGAACATCAGTAATATGAGTCTCAATTCAAAATTAATATAAAGTATAAAATCTGGTAGTGTAGTTATCCAAGGATCAATCTAACATTATAGGATAGAAGACCCTGAATTAACCTGCCATAACAGCCCCATACGCACAAGCTTTTTGTCACAGAGCAAATTACGCCATCCCCAGGATTAATTGACCAGAATTCTCTAGTAGAAAATAACGATCCTTAAGTATTTGAAACAATTTATCAAAAGAAAATTGAAACAACGTGAAATTTATATTTTGAAGAGTGTTTCTATTTTGCCAATAAAGCTTGATTAAAATATGATAAATTCTTAAAATCTAATTTTCCATTCCACTTATTCAGTCACATATTATCCCAATCTACCCAGTAGATTTAATGTTTTTCATTCCTTTCTCTCCAACATAAATGAAAACTAACCTATTAATCTGTTTGTGAAGACACATAGTAGCTCAAAAACACATTATAAAATAGATTGTTTATATTAGTGTTCTCAATTTAAGCGAAGCCTCGTTCTCTTCTCTTCTTTTTCCTCTATTCCTCTCAATAAATCCTACCTCCCATTTTTAATTCTTTTATGGTGAGAGGTGGTTTTTGGCTTCTTTTTTGGCTAAAAATCACCTCTCACCTCTAAATGTTTTTTTTTTTATTTCACAACAAATACATATTTTTTACTTTATAGTTTCAGTTTTAGTATTATTTTTCAAGTAATTTTTAGTTTATCTATTATATATAGGTTTTGTTCCTCTAAATAAAGAAGTTTTTGCAAGATATATGAAGTTGTAGTTCGCTTGATGGTGCCCGCAACAAGTGGATCACATTTTTGTGTAGAATTTTTACTAATTTATAATTTTTAAAACCTTTATTTGTGATGTAGATTTATGATATATCTATAATTTCTCATTGTAATTTTTTTAGATTTATAAGGTTAATAGCCATTTGGCTAGATTCGAGTATGGATTTAGTTATTCTCGAGTTGATGTAGTAGATCGTTTTTGGGTGACACTTTATGTAGCTGGAATGTTTTTCTTGACTGTAATTATCTAGCCTGATATCGTGGTTAGATTTGACACTCTTAATAGTTGATTTTATATCGATGAGATAATTTCTTTAGCAAAATAAAAAAAAGAATGGTTTTATATATCCCTTCCACTTACATTGTATCAATTCCACTTTGACGATTTAATTTTGATTGTTTAAATTTAAATTAGTTTGAGATCATAATAAAATAATTGATTTTTTATTATTTATTTAATGTCAGATTGAATCAATTCAAATCAAATTAAATCTAATGTAATAAATTTTTAACAATGTGTACATTATAATATGATTTTAAGTATATAATAATTTTGATTTTAGATGAATTTATTATTTATTAATTTTTATTAAAATAGTCATGTGAAATAATTATTATTTAAATTTCAATTAATAATAAAAATTATATAATATATCAAATGAGATTAAAAATTTTATTATAAATAAATGGAAATGCCCATGGAAAGTTAGTATTTTCAACAACTTAATTTTTTTAGTAATTTACAAATAACTAAACTTACTAAGACAAACATAGATTCAACTTAGCAATCTTCTCAAAAAAGATTTTTTTTTTAGCAATAATAGAGTTATAATATTATAAAATTCAATGTCGATATAAATCCGATCAATAAGTTTCTAAATGTGGTCATAATGGAGCAAATGGAGGAATTATTTAGACAATAAAACCATAAGAATTTTGGACATATGTGATCCACCCTAAAACTATATGTTTTTCTTTTTGTGTATATGATATGCATATCTACCAAACATAAAAAAAAAAAAACGCATATCTACTAAACGTGCAAATAAGGTGCGAGTCGGACGTGATAAAGAGTGGCTAAATTATTAATCAGAATCTGCTGATGTGCATTGTGGGAGCACAGTACATCATCTTTTCCATATAGCTTGTTTTGCTTTTTCTCAATAAATAATTGGCTAAACCCATTTATAAGTCCTTGTACGACTCACGTTTTTTTTCGTAAGGTCCCTGTATTAATTTTTCTCTCGTCCGAATCCCTCTACATTCCATATTTTGTTTAAAAAGTCCTTTTCTAACGGAAACAGGATCGCGTGGTCTCAAATTCCGTTTGAGCGAGTTTACTTACTATTTTAGGTTCACATCACCCACAAACATATATGGACACATATTTTTCAAAACACTAAACGACACAGTTTTTATTCCAAACGACCTTAAATAGAAAGCTAGCCTGGTTCTCCTCCAGCCTCGGAATGAATCCATCCACCATGGCATATACTTATTTTTCTGAGTGGTGGCTTTATTTGCATTATTATCTTTCAGCTGCAGGTTTAAAAGATAAGCTTTTACTAGTTGCTTATACGTGTTGGCATATTTGGTGCTCAAGGAATGCTTATATTTTCTCTCAACGACCTTTGGATCTAAGGGTTACTTCTTCCCAAGCCTGGAAAGACTATTGTTTTGACTCCTCCTCTAGAGAGTCAAGATCTTCAGTCAGAGCTCCCAGCCGCTCCTCCCCCAAGCACTGGACACTTCCTCCATCTGGCAGGCTTAAAATCAATTCCAATGCCTCTTTTGACAACACTACTTGCACGAGTTTAGCTGGTGTAGTTTGCAGAGACCACCGAGGCAGGATGTTATATGGTCAAGCTACTACTCACTTTTGCAGATCTCCTCTAGCAGCTGAAGCCCTGGCCCTTAGAGACGCAGTCAGAAATGCAATCCGCATCAACTGGAACTACGTGGATTGCGAGTCTGACTCTTCAGTCTTGATTAAATTATGCAATCATCACAATGAAGTTGTCCCCTGGGATATCAAACCAGTAATAGAGGAGATCAGGGAACTTGCTAAGCGCATTTTGTCTTGTAATTTCTTGCATATTTTTAGAGAACAAAATGTTGTAGCTGACTGGATTAGCAAGTTTCCTATTTTTTTACGCAATGAGGGCTGGTACATGCACCCCCCTCCTGAACTGCAATGTCTTTTGCGATTGGATTCCGATCCTCATCAATGATATATACCATCCTGATAAAAAAAAAGCCATATGAACTAAGCAATTTAATCAATTTTCAAGAATTTAATGATTATTTAAGAAACTAATTATTACTGTAACCATCTTTAACATGAATGACCACAAACCCTTTGAGTTTCAATACCTCTATGATTTATGATGCCATATTCAACGGCGGCAACAATTATCAAAACAACCTTAGCCGGAGAAAATAAAAACTTAATATGATCAGATCTTGAAACATTTATGAATAGATATCAACGGCGTTGATCCAATCTTTGCTCGTGTAGAGATCTCCGGTAGTGGGATCCGCTAGTTTAATAGCGCTGTTTGCAGTAGAGGCGGCGCCAATGATTCTGGCAGTTGCTTCCGGCGATGAAATAACTAAAATTACATGCAATGAGAAAAGGCAAAAGTTTTAATCCTCCAAGTTTACAGCCGTGCACAAATTACGCCTGTTTAGATTCCAGCAAGCAAATCAAAAGCTCGTCACCCGGACAGATTTCTCTGGAAATCATCATTGAACGCTTCAGTTCCTTATCACTTTTTACCTGTCCGAAAAATAGGTGTCTACAGTTTGCCCCCTCTTTAACGAGAATTGACGAAGTAGGTCAATTTTGCTTAAAGAAGAGACTTGCTGTTAGACGAGTGACAAGAATAGCGCGCTAAAGAAGTTTCATCCATGGAACAATCCATCTTAGAAGGTTTGGAAAAACTTAAAAATCAATCTTGGGAAAAGTAGAGTTGTTTCGTCTGTCGTTCGGTTCGCTTCCATCGCAACAATTGCTCCTCGATGGCGGATATATAGAGAGAGTAATTATTTTCTTCTTTGGATACGCCATTACAAGTAATGGAACAGCTTTGTGGGTTTCTCTTCGTTTTTATTTTAAAAATATGGAAAGAAAAAAATGAAAATATGTGAGGGGTTGTGTTTAGGGAAGAAGATGAACAGATAAAAATTTCAGCGCGGCATTGGTTACTATATGGTGAGACACGCGGCTTCATTAAGGATATTCCGTTAGTTAGACGGAAGTGAGACCACGCGATCATATTTCCGTTAGAAAAGGTCTTCTTAAACAAAATATGGTATGTTGAGGGATTCAGATGAGTGAAAAATTAGTACAAGAACCAGATGAAAAAAAAGTGAATAGTATAGGGGTTCCCAAATGGGTTTAGCCTAAATAATTTAATTATCATTCATAATCATGATACAATTTAATATTAGATAAAACAATATGCACACATGAATATTTATATATTAAAAAAAGATTTATTTTATCATATATTAAACTAAATTGTCTTAACAAAAAAATCATTGTATTGGTGTGCACAGATCGCACACAAACACATTACTCCTAACCTAAACACTAATACATTTTTAATTTTTTAAAATAATCTTACTTACCCCCTCTAAGCTAGTATTTGAAAATTCATATTTTTTTATATATTTTACAAAAAAAGAAACAGAAACTACTAATATTAAAATGTGCAAAATTGAGATAGTTGTTGAATCTCTTGTATAATTTTAACTTTGATTATTTTTAAATAATAAATTGAATATAGCCTATCTCATTTAATTAATTTGTATCCTTTTTAGCACCGAGTGATATTTAGTCTATTATTATTTATTGATAATATAAAATATTAATTAACAAGTATGTTAGTCTAATGTGACAATTCCTATCATATGAAAATCTAAAATTATCAAAATTAATAGTGTAAACACTATTTATGTACTGTTAAAATGAGAGTATTAAAATGTGCAAAATTATCGTAAATATAAAAAATGAGATAGTTGTCGAATCTCTCGTAAAGAATTCGACTCCGTTTTTTTTTAAAATTAATCGAATATTATTTAATTAAAATCTACACCCTTCTTAGCAAGTATATTGAGTGAGATCTAGTCTAATTACATTAGAAGTTTAGGTTCGACACCAACCTCTTCTTGTTGTTTGAGCCGAATAAAAAAACATACTTTTACCATTCTTTTTAAACAGATTTTTTTTTACATACCATCCTTACGCACAAAAAATATTATGTATTCAATACAAAAATCTAATAACTTTTTAATATTTTATAATCTCACTTTAGTTAGATGACAATTTAATCCTTATATGAAATTGTTGTTTGGATAAAAAAAATATTTTTATAAGTTAATTTTTTAAAATCATCATTTCAAAGTTATATATTTTTTTTGAAAAATCTATTTACTTTTTCTTCACTTAAAATATTAATTGTTTTTAGAAAAATAAAGGACGTTTTTATTCAAAGTCAGTACCACTAAACAAACAAACACTCCTCGAGTATTAAACCATGTGTGGATCAATCCCTATACAACAGGTCAGATTCACCGTTCTATATTTACTTTTAACCACAAGAATATCCGCAAAATTCTCCGTCTCTTCCGCAAATAATTTTCTACAATATTTTCACCCTTTACCAGATCCACCAAACCCACGATTAAAAAATCAAACAAATCTGGACCGTCAATTTCACATCTCAAACCTATTTATACACCCTTCATTCCTCCAGTTATCCCTCGTCTTCTTTCTCTCTACAAAACCCTGTAAACCCTAATCTAGAGAGAGAAAGTAAATCTCCTTCCTCATTTCTATTCAAAAATGGCTTTGCTCGTCGAGAAGACAACCAGTGGCCGCGAATACAAGGTCAAGGACATGTCTCAGGCCGACTTCGGTCGTCTTGAGCTTGAACTTGCCGAGGTCGAAATGCCCGGTTTGATGGCATGCCGAACCGAATTCGGCCCATCTCAGCCTTTCAAAGGAGCCAAGATTACCGGCTCGCTCCACATGACTATCCAAACCGCTGTTCTTATTGAAACCCTAACCGCCTTGGGCGCTGAGGTTCGTTGGTGTTCATGCAACATCTTCAGTACCCAAGATCATGCTGCTGCTGCTATTGCCCGTGACTCGGCGGCCGTGTTTGCGTGGAAGGGGGAGACTCTTCAGGAGTACTGGTGGTGTACTGAGCGTGCTCTTGACTGGGGTCCCGGTGGCGGCCCAGATCTGATCGTTGATGATGGTGGTGACGCTACTCTTTTGATCCATGAAGGTGTTAAGGCTGAGGAGCTTTTTGAGAAGACGGGTGAGGTTCCTGACCCGACTTCGACTGATAACACTGAGTTTCAGCTTGTTTTGACTATTATTAGAGATGGGTTGAAGACGGATCCTAAGAGGTACCGTAAAATGAAGGAGAGATTGGTGGGTGTTAGTGAGGAGACTACTACCGGTGTTAAGAGATTGTATCAGATGCAAGCTAACGGAACTTTGTTGTTCCCTGCCATTAACGTTAACGACTCCGTTACTAAGAGCAAGGTATAATTTTATTTATTTTCATAGTATTTGGTCTGGATCTGCATTTTATTTGATTAGATCTGTAGTTTTTGCTATTGTTTTTTTTACCGATTTGCTATTAGATCTGTAGTTTTTATTATAATTGAACTAGCTAACGTACTTCTGTTGCTGTGTTATTTCATTTCTTAATGACCATTTTGTGCATTGCAGTTCGACAACTTGTATGGATGCCGTCACTCGCTCCCCGACGGTTTGATGAGGGCTACTGATGTTATGATTGCCGGAAAGGTCTCTGTTGTCTGTGGTTATGGTGATGTTGGCAAGGGTTGTGCCGCTGCCTTGAAGCAAGGTGGATCTCGTGTGATTGTTACAGAGATTGATCCCATCTGTGCCCTTCAGGCTCTTATGGAAGGCTTCCAAGTCTTGCCCCTTGAGGATGTTGTGTCTGAAGCCGATATCTTTGTTACCACCACCGGTAACAAGGACATCATCATGGTTGGTGACATGAGGAAGATGAAGAACAATGCTATTGTTTGCAACATTGGTCACTTTGACAATGAGATCGATATGCACGGACTTGAGACCTTCCCTGGTGTGAAGAGAATCACCATCAAACCCCAAACCGATAGGTGGGTGTTCCCCGATACCAAGTCTGGTGTTATTATTTTGGCCGAGGGGCGACTCATGAACTTGGGATGTGCCACTGGCCACCCAAGTTTCGTTATGTCTTGCTCTTTCACCAACCAGGTTATTGCCCAGCTTGAATTATGGAATGAGAAGGATACCGGCAAATACGAGAAGAAGGTGTATGTGTTGCCCAAGCACCTCGATGAGAAGGTTGCTGCTCTTCACCTCGGAAAGCTTGGAGCCAAGCTTACCAAGCTCTCCAAGGACCAGGCTGACTACATCAGCGTACCCGTTGAGGGTCCATACAAGCCTGCTCACTACAGGTATTGATGGGGGAAGAGCGGAAGTTCGAGAAAAGGATGCGCATGTTTGGGCGGCGGCTTGATTGTTTTGTTTTTACATTTTGATGATGAATTGTGGTAGAATGGTAGGATTTAATTTTGGTAGGATTTTGTGATTTGGAGGGGAGGAGTTGGGTTGAATGAATTGAGAGGGTCTCTGTTGATGGAAGACCAGAATGGGGAAGAATAAGGTTTTGGAATGGGGTTGTGTGGGATGTACTATTGCTGCTGCCATTTGGGTTCTGGTGCAGCTTTTTTTTATTAATTATTTACCCAAAAAAATATTACTTATCATTTGTTTTTGTCATTTTAAATTCTTTAGTAGTATTAAGTTTAAGCCTGGTTTATAATACTGTTCTTTTTGAATCTTTATTTTATTAAAAAGGATTAAATTTAAATTTTTAAATTAGCAATGGCTCATGCGTTAGCCATATATTTGGCATTATAATTTATACATTTTATATTAGTTTGAATTTATGAATTCATAACTGTTTGATTCTAGGTGAGTTTTTTTTTCCTAAAACCAACCACAAAAACCAAATTTTAGATCTAATTTTTGTCCCCAATATATAAAAATAATGTTAATTGAATAAATTTTTTCCCCTCTTCATTTGTATTTCCACTTTCGCCACATATTCAAACGATTATAATTCCACGTGATGAATTATACTTGTGCAAAGAATTTCACGATACCAATATTTATATGAATAGTTTTATACTCGGCGGACTTAGTAACACACCATTCAACAATGTATTTTAAAGCAAATTATTCTAAAACTCCTCATATTTATTAAAATTTATAATTTGGTACTTTTTATTTGAAAATTAAACGATTTAGTACCTTTTTTTTAATTTTAGCAATAATTAAGAGCTTCTGTTAGTTCCCTTAATAATTTAGTATTCACTTTCAAATGGTTTGGCATCTCACTTTCAATTATGTTAACGATTGTCGATTTGGTACCTCATTTTCAAATGATTTAATACCTCACATTTAATTCGGTTAACGATTTGCTATCTATATTTATCAAAAGAGTTGTAAGTGTTTGCAAAACTAAAACTGAAGTACCAAATCGTTTGATTTTCAAATAAGAAGCACCAAATTGTGAATGATGACATGTGAGGGACTTTATAGTAATTTTTTTTTGTGTTTTATATGTTTCTTTTGATTCAATTGGTGGGCATAGATGGTTTTGTTATAGTAAATTTTTTAATTATAATATGATCTAAACTATATTAATGGGAATTATATAATTATAACATAATATTCTCTCCGTCTCAAATCGATAGGCACTATTTTAAATTTTTTTGTCCTAAATTATAGGCGGTAATTTATTGCTTTAATGCTTAAATGACATATATACCCTCATTAATTATATTTCCTCTATTTTTTTAGTTGTCACTTTTGGCAAATGCATTTTTCCATCCATAGTTGTCTTTTTAGGAATTAAAGATAACATTAGTTATTATCTTCCAAATTTATCCCTCCCCTAATAAATGACTCTATGACTCAATTTACATAAACATTTATTATATAGTAGGGTTATATGAGTATTTACTCCCAGAATTTAAGATAAATTCCCACTTTCTTAATATGTACAACTTTTGCTAAATGGACAACTACAAAAAATGGAGGGAGTAATATATTACATTAAAAAAAGCAAAATCCACTAAGAAATAAAGTCACGCATTAAATGAAGGTAAGTGTGGTATGTTTTTATAGAATTACTTATTTTATATAGATTTATTAAATTTTTTAATACTTGTGAGTCTATCAATTTGGGACGGAGGGAGTACAAAATAACTCAATTTACTGTAAAGAATACAAAGTATTGAAATATATTGAATTTCTTTAAATGAACTTCTCTTTATAATTGGAAAGAGACAGTGAAAATAAACTGTCATAAACAGATTTTTAGGAAAAAAAAGTACTCCATTAAATTTAAAGAGAAAATGTGCAAAAATTATCTTAATGTATAACCTGCGTTCTTTATAAACACCTTATGTTTTGAATTTTAAAAATAATCTTAATGTCTTGAAAATGCATTAAAAATTATAAAAAAACTCAATTTCGTTTAAATTCTAATGTTTTAACTTTACAGCGATTTAATCTCATTGTTCAAAACGTTATAAAACAAATTATAACCTTTCCCTTTTGTACTTGTAGTCTATTTTATATTGGGCTTTTTACTCAAATAACCAACATTCAAGTTTGATTTATTTTTATACTGACTCATGTTTGACATTTTAAAATTACCATACAAATTTTTTTTATTACTTTTATACCATTTATATAAATAGAACCCTAATAGCATAAACCCTCATAAACAAGATTATTTTCTCTCTCCTCAGATTTCTCTCTCAACTCACCTTTTGTTCTTTGCATCAATCCGCCTCTACCGTTCCATTTTCGTCGTTCCGCCTCCGCCATTTCGCCTCCGCCGTTCCGCCTTCGTCCCGCCGTTAGCTTTCTTTTATCGTTTTGATTTCATATCTGAATTTTTTTGTTTTTTCTTTTATTTTCAAATCTGTAATTTGTTTATTTATTACTATTTTTTCACCATTAAACATGTATAAAGAGTATCTTTAAAGATTCTAATACTCATTTCATGTTATGTAGAATAATTTTGTGATTTTATAGAATAAAATTCTGTTATTTCTGCATTTTTTTGTGTTTCTGCGTTTTTTTTATTCTGCAAAACGATTTCTTGATGATGATTGATTGCTGAATTATTGTAATGTTACAGTGTTGTTGATTTTATGTTGACTTTATGTTGATATCAACTGATTTTTTATATTTTAATATTGAAAAATAAGATAATAATGTCTGTGAAATCAACTAAAAAAATTAAATTAAATTAAATTGAGACTAGAAATAATATGTAGCATCAAGGAGAAGACATATAATGATGTTGAATTATTGTAATCTTACAGTGTTGATATTGTGTTGATTTTCGGTTGATATTTTGTTGATATTTTGTTGATTTTATCATCGGTGAAGAAGACAATAATGATGTTAAATTATTGTAATGTTACAATGTTGATTTTATGTTGATATTGTGTTGATATTATGTTGATATTTACTTGATTTAACATTAACGAAAAAGAACACATTATATGTAAAATAAAATAAAAAAATTGATATCAAATTGAAAAAATGTTTAAAAAATAAAAATTAGTGCAAAAAAAGATTGAAAAATTTAAATTAGTGAATTTATTACATATGTTGATTTCGTGTTGATTTCATGTTGATGTTAAAACTGACGAAAAACATCAGCAGTAAAAAAAAGTCAAAATCCAAAAAAAATTAAAAAAAATTGAATTTAAAATATGTGATAAATATTAAGTGCAGGAATATAATGGTGAAAAAAATAATTAAAAATGATGAAAGAAAATGATGGAAAATGTGAATTAATATAAAAAGTAAAGTTTTTTTTAAAAAGTAGTATAAAAGAAAAGAAAACTGGTATGAAATGTAAAGATTTAGAAGGGGTGGTAAAAAAGTAAATGTTGGAGAAAAAACAGTATTTCATATAAAAAGCCCTTTTATATTTCAGTCATTTTTTGCATACATGGTTGCCTAAATTTTCATACATCACACATTCAATACTACATTATTCATCATAATACCACATCATTAAGTGGATATATTGGCGTATTAAATCTCAATGTTTTAAAACGTTACAAATAATTTTTCAATCTTTCACGCTTTTGCATTATGTAGCTTAAATCCAGTTTCCGGCATTTCTTAATTGTTTCGAAATGACACTAAGAAAACACTACTTTTTTTTATTTTTTATTAAATCAAATGAATTTTATTAAAATCTAAAAATACAACCAAACCAAATCAATCAGACTCATATTTTCTTTTAATTTGCTTTTTAAAAAAAAAAAAATTGAAAGGTTTTTGATAGAGATGAAAGACGATAGATAAGAAAAAAAAAAGAGGAAACACTTTTTTTATATTATAGCAATTTTTATAGGAATCGGTATCTAATAATTTTAAGAGTTCCAATAGAATATAACTGAAAGGCGGGTAATAATAAGATTTTAATCGAAATAAAATCAATTAGAAAAAATCATGTAAAAACTACTTGTATATTTAAAAAGTTATAAAAATAAAATTGAAAAGGTAAATAAAAAATATTGAATCAATATAATTATATTTAGGCTATATAGTGTAAAAGTGCGAAATGTTGGGATTTAACCTGCCTATACATGTACCTGACATAACACTCCGGTTTAATTTAACTTTTCACAGAAAAAAATGAGAGAATTGAAACCAAAACATTGTTTACACATAATAGATTATTATTATATTTTTTTTTTTTTGATAATTGGGAAGGGGGGAGCGGTTGTGGAAGGAATCAAACCCACGACCTAGTAGTTTACTGTCTAGCGTTTATACCATTTGAGTTATAACTCATTGGTTTGTAATATTTTACTTAATTCCAAATATATTTCCATATATCTATTGATTTTATTATATTAAAATTCTTTCCAAAATAAGTGGGTCCATTGACCCCTCACCCCTCTTCATCGATCCATTGATAATGTTGGTGAACAAAAGTGTGTAAATCGGCGAGATTTTAAATATTTGGGATTCAACAACTTGGTGGTTGTTGTTAGGTTAACCCATCTTTTTCTATTTGGTAATGTCCACATGCTTTTTTCACAAGTTGAGTGTTGAGATATTTATTTTCTCCATCAAACGATCAAATGAGTGACGGTGTCGTTTCGTCAGAGTACAATTACATTAATTCAGAGACAATAGAGAGTGGATGTTGTTGAAAAGTGTACAAAACAACATGCTCATATTATTGGTCAGGAAATTGGCAACCGTTTGAGAAAATATCCCACATTCTAAAATATAGATAAAGATATATAGTGGTTTCAAAATTGTATTTTAATATTTGAACTATAAATATATTGAGTGACCCATTTAATGATTTAAAAAGATCTTATCGATGACTGTATGTACAGCTGTATTTACAACACTTATCATTATCTTAAAACAGTCCGTTCAATTTGTTGAAGCGTTCATTCATGTAATTTTCGTTATTATTAATGAAAATTTTAGTCTTTGTTAAAAAAAAGATAAAGATCCTACAATTTAAAAATAAAAATAAAACTAAAATTTATCAATTGTTTTTCAATCGTCTTCTTTCTTACTCAAATACAAAAAGTTGAAAAAATTAAAATCCTAATAAATGCCGAGCGGTTGACGGACTAGGACGAAACATCTACATATCACTACTTTCTCACGGAACTGGTGGATATCTTAAGCATAGCTTTGCCATTGTATTCAGTTACTCAGTGATTTATGAACTCTATTATAGGTAATTGTTTTAGGAAAACATAGTCATATTATGTGTAGCTAATAGTTGTCTCTCAAAGTTAAGAGGATCACAATGCCAAAAATGACACTTGTAGCATTTTTTTTAAATATGGTTTAAATCTTAAAGTTCAAATTTTATTTATTAACAATTCTCCATTCCTAAAGATTAAAAAATATATATCCACTTCTTGCTTTCACATGATTTCGACTATATTCCAGCTTTGTTTGAGCCCCATGAGCCCAATGATATAATTGCTGGGAAAGTTCGCCAATTTGCTTGTTAAGTTGGGCCAAATTGACTTTGCAGAGCCTTATTTGTCAAGAACCGAAATCTAGACATCCCAAGAAATCAAACGCTCTATTTTGAATCTACAATGAAATGGACAAAAAGCTGTCAGGTATTGGGATTATAAGGAATTCCCACCTATGCCTATTCATGGGCCGGACTTGAATGGATTCAAATTGAGCCCAATAAAGTTTAACTCTTTTAAATATAAATTTAAATTCACTCCAAACCTATTCTGAGCTTAAATTATAATTTACTTAATTTTAAAAGACCAAGTACGTATACTGAAAAAATGTGATTAATTTGGAATCAGGTTTTGATTGGATGCAATGGGAAAAATAAATATACAAACCCAGCATAAGTGGACTGGGCTTACGCAGGTCGGATCAATACCCGAACAAATTATTACGTCTAATCCTACCAGAGATAAACTCTCTAGGCTTAAGACCAGTCTTTCTCTAAAAATGCATGATCAGAGATTGTAGTTAAGCAAAAAATATGTTTTTTGGTGCATACACCACAAAAACATTTTTGTTTTGTTTTAAAGTGAATTGATTATCGGATCAATTTAGTACGATTTTGTTAAGATATTTAATCTAACTTTTTAGATGAGGATTATTAATTTATGCATTCATTTTGATTTACGAAAGGAATAGAAAATTAGTTCATTTAATCACATAATTACGAATTGAATTAAACGATTTGATCTTTTATGGATTAAAAGACCGTCTTCAATAATAAAATATGGTATATAATGAAAATTAAACTTTAATACATATATGTAATACTATGTAACAATTAATTGGATAGTCCATGATTTGTCATCAAATAATTATTAACAGATATTATAAACCAGTTAACATAAGATCTACTAAAATGAAACTTGAATTGATTAGATAGTCCAACATAACAAACCAAAATGCAGTTTGTGAAGTTTTGTCAAGATAAGCGCATCATCATTATGCTGGATACTTACTACTAATAGTCACACGTTAATAAAGCTTATGACAACTTCGGAACACTCATGTCCGATCGTGAGACTGTCCGTTGAACGTCTGATGGCGCCTAATGAGACCTAGACCGGTTTATGGGCCAGACCCTGGCCAGGCCTAGCAGGCTATCTTATTTTTTTTGCAAGGCCAAATCCTGCCTTAGCCTAGTTAGAATTTCATATTGCTACCCAAGCCCAACCTTATATAAAGAATTGTATAAAAATGATAATCCGAGCCCACCCGTAAAATGCAATTTTTTTGGGCTTGGGTTCGAAATCAGTCCGGATTTGAGACGAAAAAATCTGGCCCTAGATAGATAGGTTTGGACGGGTGCCCAAGCCCATGACCCAATGTGTTTTTAAAAAAATATTGAATTCAAACATTTTGCCCTTTTTATTTCCTTTCGTCGTTGATGTTCTTTCCGATCTCTAAGCATTTTATCGCTCCACCGAAAATTCCCTATGCCCTACCATATTCCAGCTTTGTTTTAGAAAAGGAAAGACGTTCATTTTGTCCCTGGAACTTTGCATACAAAAAGACCAAACTCGTAGATGTGGTAAAAATACAATTAAAGTGGACATTTCGGCTCGTTTTATCTCCTCAACTGAGTGAGCAAAAAGTATCGGAACGTGATGTATAAATGGAAGTGAAATGACAAACAAATATTGAAGCATTATGTATAAGTTGGAGTTTAAGGGTAAAACGAGGTAAAACACTCATTTTGATCGTCTTTTTGTTTAAAATTATAAATTTGACCTTATTTGATTTAAGCATTTTTGTTTTCGTGGTTGCTTATCATGTTTCCGTTTCAGTAGAAGAACATCAACTTATCATGCAATTCATAAAACTGAAAAAACATTAACCAATGACAAAAATAATTCTGCATCACATGTTAAACCATGACATTCTGTAAGCTCTTAAACTCAGTACCTAGAAAATCAAGAATGTTCTCACAAATCATATATCTTGCTACACAATCCCTCCATAATGCATTTTCAATATTCCTAGAATTTCTTAAAATGAAAATGTAAAACCCTACACATTAACACCCCTCAACAAAACATTACTTTCACTTTATCCAAAAACAATTCAATTGTTATAAATGGACTCATCTAAACAAAGATCAAATCTTTTATGTCTAGCACCAAATAGAAACTTTAGATCACACCCATAAAAACAATGACCAACAATTTACTAAAAGAACCCCAGATCTCATAAAAAAAATTCAACATTATATATAGCAAATTAAACCAAGATTCTTGAATATACAAAATAAAGACCCAATTAACAAGATAATCCACTAATATAATTTCAATTTTATTGATCAGTGGCCTCTACACCTGGTAATCATTTCACAGCCTCGGCTATAAGGATTAGCTTGACCAGCATGACAATCATAGTAAGACGCACCTGGTTTATCACAAGGAACCATGTCTCTCTTCAATGTCTCATAGCTTATGTATTTTTTCTGCATCACCAGAACCCTTCTGCTAATCTCCGACTCCATTAATTCCGGCTCTTCCAGGCAGTCTCCGATTGTGTTGGAGCAAGCCCTAGGACTCAAAATTGAGTCGACATCAGAGTTTTTGAGGGTGGAAACTGAAATCTGATGGGAAATTGTGAAATGGGTATGGAGTAAGAGGATGAGTAGAAGGGGAAATGTGGGTTTGAGCATGTTCTTGAGATGAGTTTTGGTGATTTTGGTGGGGAAGTTATGGGATGAAGTGAGATTTTTTGGTGGTTGTGAAGGTCATTAGATGGGACTACACAGCACAGTAGAGTGTGTATGTGGGCATTTACAGTACCCAATGGCAGGGGTGTGAAAAACAAATAGAGAACTGGATTTGGTTGGTTCGGTCTGATATTTTCTACAAAATCAGTTTGATAATTTTTTTTTTGATTTATTGGTTCGAAATAAGATCTAATATGGTTTGATTTAAGTAAATTATATCCTTATAAGTTTGGTCTGCTTCGAGCCTTCGATTAGAAAAAAATGAAATTTTTTCAAGGATCGGATCACGTCATGTCTTACAGCAGGGGTTCGGTTCGAACCAAATATATATCCTACTCAATCGCTTGTATATTGTATGCAAATGTATAGAGTTCTATGTTTTGGATGATTTTTTATTTTGAAAACGCTTTTGAAATTCTTTTTTTTTTTTAAATGTTAGTTTATTGTTTTATTTCATTATTTTACGGTTTAATGTATTAGTTTCCATTTTCGTATAATATTAGTCGAATAGTCGGTGAAAGTGTGAAGTTTGTTTGGTTACCACTAAAAACATTAGCATTTTCCAACTTTTATCAACTATAGGTGATGCTTGCAATAGAGATTACGGCACACTGAAATAAATGATCATTAGCTATATTGACGATGGGATCTCCATTCTTTACAAATTGGACCAACTCAAGGTCTAAATTGGATCAAAAAGTTATTAATTTAGTTCTAATACAAGTGAAGATCTTCTCTTGTCATTAATGGAAGATTCATTTTCAACCTTATAATATACATGACATTAAAATAAGTTGCTTAAGAAATACCTAATTACCCGATTCAATTCCAAATAATCAATATCAGCGATAGAATATAGGAAAGTTAAAAACATTAACATCTTTGAAGATAAATGGCTTAATTACTTAAAAAAAACCCACCTTTTCGTTTATACACCTTGTAAAAAAATCATTTGTACCCAATTTTGGGTTTTTAGGTTTCATCTCTACCCAAAAGTACTAAAATTGTCTCTTTTCAATTGAAAAAAAGTTTAAAATAATCCTTTAATTTATGTTTATATACTAATTAGACGTATGATATAACCTTTTATTTAATTGTTTTTAATTTTTTCATCCTTTTTTAATTCATTAAATTGTCAATTATATTTTTTTATTGGGTAGAGATGAAGCCTAAAAACCCAAAATTGGGTACAAATGGTTTTTTGATAAGGTCAGGTATAAACAAAAAAAATGTTCAAGCTGTTTTTTTTTAAAAAGTAATTAGGCCAAGATGAATCATTTGATTAAGACTTGATAATATGTTTTTCATTCAGCAAGACAGTAACTTCCAATTTCAAGAAAAAAAGAGAATTTGTTTTTATACAATTTGATAGCTGTTGTCTTTAGTTGGTTGGAGGATAATTTTTATATTGCATTTTACATATTGATTCGATGCATATGGAACTGATTTTGTGTCAATAAAGTGATCGAAGAACAAAATAATAAGACGAGTGAGTAATAGATGATAAATCGAAACTTCCAAAATTATTTGCCTAATGTATATTTTCATACATATAAACATTAGAACTGTAGTAGTTAAAATCTTGAAATAATAAGTCTTTCACTATAATATTCCTTTATTAAAATGAAACAATTCATTGTCCACCAATATTTTTAATTCATAGTCAAGGTACATAAATTTGCGCATGAGGATCAATTTTATTTTAATCAATTAAGATTAATATATTCTCTATTTTTAAATCAATTAAGGATAAAATTAGTATCTCAGTCCTAGATTTGTTCATGTTGTATAATTTTATCTTTTATTGACCTAAAAATAAAAATGACGTCTATCTTCATCTTAACGCACAAATTCAGAAATTGGGATGAGCCTTTGCTCAAAAATAACAATCCATTTTAAATAAGAATTTAATCACAAAAAAAAAAATGAAAAGGAAATATACTTATAATTTAAGATAGAACAAAAGGGAAGCGAGACTATAATTATAAGGGCATTGGTTAGTACAAATTGATGGGTGAATTGAATTATTTTAAATGATGATTATGCAGCAATCTTAAAAGAGAAATAAATGAGGTAGGGGGCAGAGTCACTTTCTCAACAAATGGGAAGGTATTTCTCTTTAAATGCAGAGGGACCAACTACTATTTTGCACCTTTAACTTGTCTAATTCTTAAGGAAACTGCCCTAATGTTATTTTCCGACCACCGGAGTACTAACAAGTCAAAAGATAAATTTCAAATTTACCGTTATAGTTTGTCATTTTGATTCTACGGCAAGTATATCATATGCAAACTAGTAACAGAAATACGAATAATAGCACTTCATTGATATATTTAAAATAGTTTTTCCATAATTTATTACCATAAGGGTAAAAAATATTTTATAACCAAAACATCTCAAGGAAATTGGAGCATTGCTTGCTAAAAAAGAAACCTCAAGCTTTTCATAATTGATTTGGGGAAGACACATAAAATGGGGACCAAAACTCAAATTTCCATTTGCTGCTTCTTTAATTATTTTAAAGATACCTTTGAATGGTCCTTCTTGAGGCATAGCACAGAAAAGAAAGGCACTACCTTCTGGTGGGTAAGAGGCTGGATATGGCTTATTCATTATAGCATATTAATGAGAGGATTACAGCTTAGGGTTTTGAGAAAACAACTCAGAATAGCAATTAAAAAAATATTTATTTTCAGCATGTTAGCCTAATATCATCATTAGTATTGTGAAGAAAATTTGACTTGTGGTGTCCTCGTTCACACCACAATCCCAAAGTACAAACACTAAGCTAATTCAGAACTGATTTTTGACTCAAATATGTTGATAAATTAATCTTAACTATAGTTAGGGGTGTAAATGAACCGAGCCGTTCGCGAGCAGCTCGGTGTTCGGCTCGATAAGAGCTCGGTTCATGTTCGTTCGTATTCTAAACGAACCGAGCTTGAACCTGATTTTATGCTCGTTTAGATAAACGAGCCGAACATGAACATAGTGGTGTTCGGCTCATTTATGTTCGCGAACAGTTCGGATAAGAGTTCATGAACAAGCTCGTGAACGAGCTCGATTAAGAGTTAGTAAACAAGTTCGTGAACGAGCTCGTATCTAGTTCACGAACAAGCTCGTTTAGAAACTCGATTAGGTGTTCGCGAACTAATTCATATTTAGATTAATTTGTATAATTATGTTTCTAATTTATTCAGCTCATATTCGTGAACGAGTTCGATTAGATTGTTTTTAATTTATTCAGCTCATATTTGTGTTTGTTCGTTTAAAAGTTCGTGTTCGTTCGTTTATCCGCTAAACGAGCGGGCTCACGAACGAGCTCGTTTAGTACTTATCGAGTTCGTTCGCGAGCTTGTTCGTGAACGAGCTCGTTAAGTACTTATCGAGCTAGTTCATGAGCTCGTTCGCGAACTTGTTCATTTAGCGGCTAAACGAACAAACACGAGCTGAACACGAACCGAACATGAACACTATAAAATTTAAACGAACCGAACATGAACACTCTGTTCAAAGCTCGACTGAACATGAACCGAACATGAACACCTTGTTCGCTAAACGACCCGAACATGAACACTCCAAGCTCGGCTCGGCTCGGTTCATTTACACCCCTAACTATAGTAGGATTAAACTCAGTCCACTCCTCCTTATAGAGCTCGTACAAAACAAAAACGAAATTGCCAAAATGGAAAATATCAAAATGAAAAACGGCGAAACAATATTCTTTTTTATTAAAATAAGAAATAAATATAGATTTTTAAAATTTTGAAGTTTCATAAGCGTTTCTGAAAACTAGGGATGGCAATGGGACGGGGTGGGGACGGGGAAGCCATCCCCATCCCCGCGTGTATGGGGAATCCCCATCCCCGTCCCCATTTAATTAATGGGGATAAAATCATCCCCGTCCCCATCCCCATGGGGATCCCTGTTCTCCGTACAATTAAATATAATTTATAAATAATTTTATTATTTTCATAAAATATTTGAAAAAAAAATTATTATAGAAAATACTATTACCTTTTATAATATTATATATTTATGACTAAATAGAAATTAATAAAAAAAATTATGTTAAATTATTTAAAATTATAAATAACATAATAAAACTTATAATATAATATAAATATACATAAATATAAATCGGATCCCCATGGGGACGGGGATGGGGACTATACTTCCCGTCCCCTCCCCATCTCCGTGGTTGGGGAATGATTTTCCCCCATCCCCGTACCAATGGGGGTAATTGGTGGGGATTCCCCACCCCATTAGGGGCGGGTCCCCACGGGGAACGGGGAATCCCCTCCCCATTGCCATCCCTACTGAAAACAGAAATGTAATGCCGGAAATATGAGTTGATCACATGATCATGAAGAACCATTAGGCAAGGCACTAAGGCATGCCACTATGTTATCCAGACCAGACAGATGCTCTACATATGGTCATATTTCATATATGAAGTAGTGAATTACCAAATTAATGAAGGTAAAGTAAGTAACAGGAGATAACTTTACAAACCTGTCGCAAGCTTTACAGCGAAAAGGATGCTCAAAGAGAGAGATGCCCCACAATTTTAGAATTTCTAAATAGTCCATGGCTTGACCTTCTTTCATCGTGTTCCTCGTATGGATTTCCTCTATAACTTGAGCTTGCTTCTTCATTCTCGGAGGAGCCTGGTCTTTCTGTGAGGAACTGTTCCCAAAATACATCATTAACTCGAGGAGGAGCAGTTGCCGCTTGATTCTTATTCGGTAACTCCTTTGAGGAAGATAAAGGTGTGTCCCCATTGCCTGCACTTCTGTCGGTTACGATAATTCTCGTATCAGATTCTTTACCATTCTCATTAAACTTCGATTCCGGAGATGTGCAAATTTCCGAACCTAGCTCAGGTGTTTTAGCCGAGTAAGGACTCTTGATTTGAAGCGGTGAAGATGCCAGAGTTAAATTCAAATGGCAGGAAATATGGCCATCAACTTCGTCATTCGAACTCAAAGTCTGTTGAAGTAAATGCAGCCCTGGAGCTTCATTTGGTGTCGCTTTTCTTGGGCAAGCTTGATCCCCTTTAAATGTATAAGATGCCCCGGTATCTGAAAGTTCATATGTCGCTTCAGCTGCAAACAATAGAGATGTTTTTGGATGTGCATCTTTAGGGTCTTCTGATATTTTCAGCAGCGGACTTCCACCATCTTCATTAGAACTCTGCGTGCTATTTGAGACCAAATTAATATCGGAAACAGCTGGTGACAATTCTAGTCTCAGCCTATTAGAAAAATCTTGATGGAAAACATTCCCAAACTCAGATCTAGAAGTACCGTGACTGTCCACAAAGCTAATTTCTGCAATTGATTTTGCATGATCATTTTGAGGCAGTCGTCTTTTCTTATTATATGCTGAAAAATCCAAAGATTCAATTTTACGAGCAAGATTTTCAACGAAAGTAGAATTCTGAATGGCCTTCTCTAAGAATACCAGCAATTTTTCTTGCCTCTGCTCCATGCTATCCACCTTCTGCATGAGTTCTTCCAACTGAAACTTTTCCGCTAATTGTTGCTTCTTCGACCTAACAATATTAGCCTCAAGTGTGGCCTTTTCACGTGTCAGCCTATCTATCTCTTCATCAAATGCTGCTCTTTCTGGATCCGCTGCAGAACCCGGAGGGTGACTATGGCTGTGAATCGGTTTCCTTCTATGAATACCTTTAAGAAGATGCTTTTGATCTTTCACAAAATCTTCATTCGCAAATTCCCATTTCTCAGGATCAATCTTTCTAAATCCCTGTCATCATCAAATTACATTGCTGAGAGATATACGAACATCAAAAAAACACATAAAAAACCTCATCCCTAATTCAAGCGAGAGAGATGCATAAGCAACCGCGTGAAAAAAGAATCACACAACGAATTTCACCACCATTCACCAAGAGAACAAAGAAATGAAAACTTCTACAAAGGGGGAAGTTGTTCCTCAACAAACAAAAAGAAGTACCAACACAAAGTTACCACTCAAACATCTATCTGTTCGAATACAATGTCTCTCTCGCATCTATCTGTTCAAATACAATGACTCTCTCGACGTTAAAATATTCAAATACAATGGCTCTCTCGCATCAATCTGTTGGAATACAATGTCTCTCTCGCATCATCCTCGACAAGCACAATAATTGATAAAATGCAATATTTGTAACAAATTTAGGCAATATTATCAAACAGAAGTTTGGTTTGAATCCAAATCATGTGTTACTTTGGCATAGCAATGTGACACAACATAATCAAATACATTCAATCCAATTAATCACTCAATTTCTATTTAGCTCATAAAAATTTGAATTCATCTACACATAACAAACACATACAATATTATTTCACAATTAGATTAAAGCAAACGAACAGATCACTATTAACGACGAGGAGGAAGAAGAAACATACATAGGTATTCAACTGCCTGATAAAGCTAGAGAAGTTATTATGCTTGAAATAAGTCGGAAGCAGAATCCGAGCAAATTCCGGTGGATTCCACACAACAAAGCTATTATTCGTCGAGCTCCACGACACAATTTCGTCCGTCGCCTTATCATCCACCATATCGTACGTCTTTAACAAAAACGGCGCCGGTCCTCCTCCGGCTGCCGCGGAGGTTGTTGCTTCCATGATTAATTTTGATTGTTTAATTAAAATAAAAAAATGGATCGGAAATGAAAATTAAACTTTTTATGATAACGATGATCGATTAACAGAAGACAAAAGAAGACGAAGGAGGAAAAGATAGCGTAAAGACCTTTTCGTTTTCTTTTCTTTTTTCTTTTTATTGTGTTTCAATTGCCACGTCACAAATTTCCCTTTTTTAAATAATTGTTTTACTAATTTATTAATTTTATTTTGGTATTGAAATTTTATTGGTCAGCTGATAGTCTTTATAATAATAGTCAATTTACATGCACATTTTTTTTGACTCAATGGGATTGGATGAGTAAAATGGGTTTACTAACCGTTGGTTGGTTGGTTAAAATGGCTCGGTTTGCTTGATTATCAGGTATCGGATTCGAGTTTCGCCTTTGTTACGAGATGAATTTATAGCTGATTTTTGGCTATCTCGCTGTGAATTAGTTTGTATAAAATCCGAGTTCTGAAATATTATAATTAACAATACTTAAAAAAACAATTCATGGTTTGGTAGAACACAATCTGTGTTGGACCAGTTAATTTGTTATAAAGATTTAAATTATTTTATTTTTATTAAAAAGTTATTTTTTTATAAGTTTCATCTGCTTAATTTTCGATTACAACAGACTAAATCCAGTCAGGCCGAAATGTTTGATTCGTCTGCTATCGAGCTTGACCAATTGGTCCCAAATCCACTACAATTTTCAAAGCACTACATCAACTACTAATGTTTAAATAAAATATCTTACTTAAATCTTAAAAAATTGCTTATACTTAATTTTCAAACAATTTTTTAATACATTTAGGAGATTGTATTTCGTTAATGAAAATTTCCCCCAGGCCACTCTATAAAAAAATTGGATAGGCCTAATCGATTAAATGTTTAAAAATCTTACATACAAGATTTGGACAAAATGGCGGAGCCGAACGCCCGTCGTGTCTCCAATTGAGAGTTGCTTGAGAGAGGAATGAGGTCAAAACGCTCCGCCCCGATTCATGGGTTAGAGTTCTAAAATAGAGAATCTTTTATTTAATTTTCTTTTGAATTGAAATGACATTGCGTTTGGCCTTTAAAAAAAATTGTCAAAACTTCTTAGGCTTCATACAAATCATGTATAATCTTACGTGAAAAAAAAAAACTAGATTCACATAAGAATTTTTCGTCGCACACCCTCTGACTTAAATTCCTAACTATGCCGCAGTTTGGATGTAGAAGGAAAACAATATAATCCTGCAACTTTTTCATCTTATTGCAATACAAAAAATTTCATGTCCTAAATAATAATTTTCAGGAGATGAAATAGAAAAAGAGGTTCACAAAATTTTAGACATGATTACACCAAAACTTACAGGCAATCAATTAATGTAGCCACCAAGCAAACAAATTCTCTGCTTATTCAAAAGCAAAAACAACAGAATCGCAGCAATTTTTCCTTTGGTACAACGGAAAAAATTTAAATCACATATTCGCAGTGAAGTTGGTTGAAAGAGGATGACAATTGCTGGTACATTTATGGTAGCTGCAGACAAAAATATCTCAATTCTCTACTGTTCCCGGCGCATTTCGTGCTCGATCAACTGTCCATATGGTTCCTATAGATCTTCCCCATAAAGCTTTCAAAGCTTTATTTGGATGAGTTTTAATGATTTCTGTCAGCTTCTTGTTAGTATTCTTTTCATATTCTGGGCTAATAATCATCGACGGTCCTCGACCTTTACCCTTAGCTTCCGTAAACCCCCCAACCTTTCAAAAGCTTCCCTAAACCCCCCAACCTTTGTGGCGGCGCTTATTCACGGTACTTATGGACGATAATATCCCTACAAAAAAATTTGGCGGCTGGCGGCGCAAAAAAAGAAAAAAATTTGACGGCGCCACATCATCATAGGTCCAAAAATATTCAAAAACCCCAAAACACCCTTAATTTAACCAAATCAAAATCAAACCAAAACACCCTAGTCTAATCTAACCAAACCCAAAACAGCCTAATCAGACCATATGGCCAACAACCGCCGCCGGTCCGACCACCACCTCCGGCCGCCACCTCGGCCGCCACCTCCGGTCGCCACCTCCGGTCGCCACCGTCTGTTCTGATCTGTTCTTCAAGAACAGATTTCACATCTGTTCTTGAAGAACAGATGTGATCTGTTCTTAGAACAGATCTGGAAATCAGATCTGTTCTAAGAACAGATCTGTTCGTCTTCTCAGACAAACTGAGAAGACGAACCCGTCTTCTCAGTTCGTCTGAGAAGACGAACGCCGTCTTCTCAGACAAACTGAGAAGACGGGTTCGTCTTCTCAGTTCGTCTGAGAAGACGAACGCCGTCTTCTCAGACGAACTGAGAAGACGAACCCGTCTTCTCAGTTCGTCTGAGAAGACGAACGCCGTCTTCTCAGACAAACTGAGAAGACGGGTTCGTCTTCTCAGTTCGTCTGAGAAGACGAACGCCGTCTTCTCAGACGAACTGAGAAGACGGGTTCTTGAACTAAACAACCATGGAGCCACCGGAGAATTACAGCGGCGGATTTGAAGAAGCGGAGAAGATTATTCTACGGTGGGATTCAACAGCATCAGAAGAAACCAGAGAAAAAATGATATTCGAAGGAGATAGAGAAGAAGTAGATCGTTACTTAAAAGCAATTGACCAACTTTCCATTTCCGACGACCAAGATAAAGTCAACTCCGGCACCATTCAGATCGCCATGGCTCGACTTGAAGACGAGTTTCGTAATATTCTACTCAACCACACAACCCCCGTCGAGTTAGACTCACTCGCCGCGGCTGATCCGAGTTCTTCCGGCTCAGGAGCTGAGTTCCTTGTTGATCTGTTCTAAGAACAGATCTGGGTTTTCAGATCTGTTCTTAGAACAGATGGTCGCCGGAGATGACGACCGGCGACTGTACCGGCGGCGGGTGGATGGTGGATGGTGGTTTGGTTAGTTTGGTTCATTTTTTTTTGGTTTGGTTGGATCGAATATGATTGAATTTTGGTTTGATTAGCTTATTTTAGGGGTATTTTGGGGCTTTCATTTTTTTTTTAAATTCTGACATGTCAGATGACGTGGCGCCGCCAGCCGCCAATTTTTTTTTTTTTTGTAAGGGTGTTTTCGTCCATAAGGACCGTGAATGGCGCCGCCACAAAGGTTGGGGGGTTTAGGGAAGCTTTTGAAAGGTTGGGGGGTTTACGGAAGCTAAGGGTAAAGGTCGAGGACCGTCGATGATTATTAGCCCATATTCTGTATAAATGCCCTGCATAACAACATATATTCACTTTTTGAATGATCTAGATATCACCATCAATAAATGAACTACATTAGTCGGTGACTAGTGAGATATGTTGCACATGAACTTTTCGAGTCTTATATTTGGGAGTTCCGTTTTTATTTCCACCGCTTCTAAACTTAGATTCTCGATATTTTAAACATACTCAGCGTTTTCCGTTTCAGCATTTTATGTTTCTGTGCTGCATAACTAGTGAGTGTGGTCTAACCAGATTTAGGGTAATAATGATTGAATCATAAAGTATTTGCTCATGTCAAACTGAAATATCTTTTCCATAAGCTACACACAAAAAAAGTCCTATTTAAATGAGAAACTGAAGACATCAACACCAACCTGAAGATCAAGAACTTCATAGATATCTTTCACTTTTGCAACACAGACTGGATCCGCTTTCCCATAATTTTCCTGCAAAAAAAGATATCAATAATCAGTTGGATGCGTCTTATGGAAGAAAATAGTACAACATTCAAATGATGAAGCGTATTTCTTACATATAGCACGTTCTTTTGGTCTGCATTAGCAAGTTCTAATGCTTTCACAATAAACCAAGTGCATTTGAAATCTTCAATATCTGTTCCAACCTAAGAAATAAAATAACAGAACACGAATCGAGCCTCCAATTACATAACAAGAGAAGTTTAACAGATACGGTCTAGTTTTTTACAGCAAACTTACTTTACCAGTCACTTTCGGGTCCCCAAAGCAGTCTTGATAATCATCCTGCAGCACAAAAATACATATTGATTATAAGAAAGAGAACATATGCCAACTTGCTCAGCGATCAACAGAAATCAAAAAATTCATCTGCATTTAGTGAAGGAAGAATACGAGTACTTCTGGAAAAGTGAATAACCTGTACTTGAAAGTAGATAGTAATTTCAATAAGAATCTTCATAACATCGTCCCGATTCTCCAGTTTTTCACCCGCCAAAATCAATGCACATGCAACCTAGGGTATACAGCAAGTACAACTAAGAAGGCGTCAAATCTGATACAATGGATCATTGTGCATCTTATAGAAGGGATACACCCCACAAAATGGAGTCAAATATTTTTTCTGCACTACAGATGAACTAATTAATGCACCTGCTTGTTGCATAGGCTATATATAACATAAAGTACTTAATGCAAATTATAGATATTTTCCTAATAAAGGCAATAAAATATAAAGTTTCAATGAAACCATCCCTGAAAAGTTTGCTAAGTGAGTATCTTTTGTCCAATCATCCAGAAGTATCGTCGTATAATACTTGAAATCGGCAATTTGTACAAAATAATTAAATAGTAGCATTTATAAAAGAATCCTTACTTACCGGAAGGTACATTGAATAATAAGCACTTTTGTACTCAACAATGCGGTGATAACTGCATGAAATCACAGCAGAGAAGAAGTAAACCTGTTTGATCACAAGCTAAATAATGAAGCAAACAAAACCATTATGCTTTATATCTCACAGTGACAATGAGTAGTTTGACAGATCTTTTTCTCCTTCGAAGATGGTAATTAAATCTATCATTTCTCCAGAAACCATCTGAAACTCCACCTGTGTAAACATGATTATGATAAGAAGTTGGTTCTCGATTATAATGAGTAAACGCGGGAATAAATCATCCTTGACATACTAGTTTCAATAAGATTATATTACCTCATTAAATAAATCAAGCAGATCAGCATAATAAGGCTTGTCTCTAAAATACATCCTCAGAATTCTGTGGCGTTGATTGTCGAGAAGCATACTGTCATTTATAGCAATAAGCCCAACCTATAATGGAAAGAAAGTTATAATAGTTGCTAATCTACAAACCAGTAAAACAACAAATAGAGAACAATAACAAATCCTTGTTCTTCAGGAAGAAAAGAGACCGTTCGCACCTTTGGTAGTTTGTACCAACAGGGTCGACCACTCCGTGTATGAGACTTATCCATCACATCATCAAGAACCAATGCATATGCTTGAAGCTGGAATAGTTGGTGTCCGAAAAAGTTACTATTCTCACACAAGAAACTAAAATCATGCCAACTAGTACCCTGCCTCAACCAAACTCATAAGTTTTTGTTCCATAATCATACCCATTCAATGCACCAACCAAGCACACTAGCAAGAAGAAGTCCGCCGTCGGTCAAGTCTTCTCCTTCCTTAAGCGCCATGTAACAATCAATGACGGCCAATCCTCGGTAAAGTTTTCCTGCCAGAACACAACCGGAAAAATTAGGAAATTAAGACGAAAAAGTCTTCAATGGTATTGGTATATATTCGTTCGCGATAAAGCTATTAAAAGATGCAACTTCCATATCCCACCTCTAGGTACATTATAATCCAGCATCTGCAAATAAAAGGACAAAGAATTAGGACTGTAATATAAGTACTTGATCACATTGCAGCAATCTCATAACAACCAGTAGAAACTTATAGGACCAAACCATGAAGGTTGTTAGAAAAGTGTAGCTGTAATGCTTCTATAAGCTAGGGAGCACGGATACAGACTCGGGAAAACGGAACACTTGGACACGGGCACGGCGAAATAGTGTTATTTGAAGGTTTCTAGTAAACAATGAAGTTTCTTGTTTGAAAAGTCAAGTGTCCGAAACATTTTCGGAACGGAATGCGGTGATCGAATAACGTGTCTATGCTACAGGTTCATAGCCTAAATCCATATTAGCTAAATTATGGAGTTGCATTGATCAGCTAAAATAAGGTAAGGAGTATGAAATAATGAAAAGCTGCAACTTATGCAAATTAGAGAAGAAAATTGAAAGAAAAAAAGGAGTGAAAGTAAAATGCCTGGTCGACCCATTGACGAGAATCATCAGTGAACTCAAAAGCAGAATCATTGAGTAGCTGCGACTTCAAGATTGAATAAACCTCCAAAAACTTAGTTTTTGAATCTCTCATGTTTGACTTTCTGTTAATTTCGGCTCTTTCTTGGTATTTGTCTAAACACATCTAATTAGGTCCTTAACTATAAGTGTCTTAACTAAAGGTGTCTTTTTTTTTATTTTTTGGTTAAATGCAAATTCATACACCACCTTTAACCTAATTTGCAATTATAACGTAAGCTTTTAAACTTGGCAATATCAGTAATGAACTTTGCACTTTTGGCAAATCGATAGACCGATATTTTTCCAAGACATTTTTACCAAGTTGGAAGTCGGGATTGTCACGTAGACTGACAAGTTGGAAAATAAACGGTGTTTCGATTTTCCAAAAAGTAAAGGTTGATGCCTGTTTTTACCAAAATTTTAAACTTAATGTTGTAATTGCAAATTACGCTAAAGTTTGTGATTTTATTTGCAAACGTGCCAAATTACGTGGCAAATACGAAAATCCACTGTGTCAGTATACGTATTCTTTCTGACTTCCAACTCAGCAAAATTTCTCCGAAAAATAATCGGTGTATCGATTTGCCAATTAGGTCAAAGTTGGTGTATGAATTTGCATTTAACCCTTTTTTTATATACTAGTGTCGCTTTACATGTTTCACACGTGACTCGTAGTGTGACTCGTCAAATTATCAAATAAAATTTAAAATAATGGTTTATTTGGAATAGTTTATCTTATTAAATACTTAAGATGACGGTTTTAATTATTAAAAAAAGTTAAATTTGTGCTCAAATTTTATATTATAGATAATTTTAATAGAAGATATAAAGTAAAAATTAAGATAGTAGTACATTGAAATAGTTTATCTTATTTAAAATTCTATACAATAAAAAATAATTAAAATAATAATTATTAAATAGTTAAAATAGTCTATTTTAATTAGTACCCTCTTTTCCAACCAACTTCACTATGAATATGTGATTCTAAATTTTTCTGTTGTACCAAAGAAAAAATTAATGTGATTCTGTTGTTTTTTGCTATTGAATAAGCGGATGATTCATCTGCTTCATGGCTACACAAATTGCCTGTAATTTTTGGTGTAATCAATTATCAACTAATCATGTCTGAAATTTGTGAACCTTTCTGTTTAGCTTTTATACCATTTGAGTTAAAGTTCATTGGTAATTAAAGGTGTCTTAACTAAAGGTGTCTTAATTAAAGAGTTTTATAGTATGCAATAACTAAAGATGTCTTTATTCCTCCCACAAGCGCTCTCCTCCATAAGTGATCTTTTTATTTATTTATTTGGTGTTATGAGATCAATAAATTCGGTTATAAAAAAGTTATTGAAAAAGAAAGTCAGAGATAGAAGAGACAATTAATGAAAATAATGCATTTTTTTCCATAAGTGAAAGAAAGTTAGAAAGAGAAGTGGAGACAGTTAATGATTTTTTTTCATACATAAAATTTAATTATGTGGTTTTCTATTGGTGAATGTGTTGCACGGACATTTAAGAAATGAAATAATTTAACAATAAATAATAATTCAAGGATAAAAAAAATTAAAGATTGGAAATTAGTTAATCAAAATACCTAGCCAACTCAAAAACAAATGTATAGACCCGAGTAATCAAATGTTAAAAAAATCGTACATGTTTGATTTGGACGTATAAAGAACACAACATAATCCTGTAATTTTCTATCTTATTGCATTAAAGAAGCTTTCATGTCCTGAGTAATTATTTTCAGGAAATAAAAAAAATGTTCGCAAAATTTAAGACATGATTAGTTGATTATACAAAAAATTGCAGGCGATTTATGTAGCCATGAAGCAGATGAATCATCCGCTTATTCAAAAGCGAAAAACAACAGAATCACAGCAATTTTTTCTTTGGTACAACAGAAAAATTTAGAATCACATATTCACAGTGAAGTTGGTTGAAAAAGAGTCAAAATTTCTGGTAGCTGTGAAGAAAAATATCTCAATTTCCCTCTGTTCTTGGAGCATTTCGTGCTCGATCAGCTGTCCATATAGTTTCGATAAATCTTCCCCATAAAGCTTTCAAAGCTTTATTTGGATGAGTTTCAATGGTTTCTGTTAGCTTCTTGTAAGTATTCTTTTCATATTCTGTATAAATGCCCTGCATAACAACATATACTCATCTTCATGAATGATCAAGATATCAGCATCTTCAAAAAAGAACTTCTTGCATCTAAAGCAGCGGATTTTAAAACAAGTTATTCGTCAATAAATGAACTACATTAGTCGGGGACCAGTGAGCTATATTGCATGGGAACTTTTTGAGTCCTACATTCAGGAGTTTTGCTTTCGTTTCTGAAAACATTTCTGCAACTCATTAACTCTATATTAATAATCTACTCTGATAAAAAATAGAGTTAGCTATTTCTCATTTCAGTATTTTTTGTTTCCGTACTACATAGCTAGCATGATCTAACCATATTTAGGGAAATAATAATGGTAGAATACCAAGTATTTGCTCATGTCAAATTGCAATTATTTATAAGCCACAAAAAATGAAATGTCCATATTTAAAAGAGAAACTGAAGACATCAACACCAACCTGAAGATCAAGAACTTCATAGATTTCTTTCACTTTTGCAACACATAACGGATCCGCTTTCCCATAATTTTCCTGGAAAAGAAAAGTGAATATCAAATAATCAGTTGGATGCATCTTATAGAAGAAAAAAGTACACCATTCAAATGATGAAGCGTATTTCTTACATATAACACATCCTTTTGGTCTGCATTAGCAAGTTCTAATGCTTTCACAATAAACCAAGTGCATTTGAAATCTTCAATATCTGTTCCAACCTAAGAAATAATAATACAAAACACGAGTCGATCCTCTAATTAGCTAACAAGAGAAGTTTAATAGATTTGGTCCGTTATAATACAACAAACTTACTTTGCCAGTCACGTTGGGGTCCCCAAAGCAGTCTTGATAATCATCCTACAGCACAAGAATACATATTGATCATAAGAAAGAGAACATATACCAACTTGCTCAGCGGTCAGCAGAAATCAAAAATTCTATCTGCATTGAATGAAGAAAGAATATGAGTTCTTCTGGAATAGCAAATAACCTGTACTGAAAAGTAGACAGTAATTTCAATAAGGATCTTCTTAACATCATGGTTCTCCACTTTTTCACCCGCCAAAATCAATGCACAAGCAACCTGGGGTATACGGCGAATACAACTAACAAGGCGTCAAATCTGATTCGTAGGATCATTAGTTACTTGCACAAGCAGTGCATTTCAAAGGAAAGTCACAGCCCACTGAATGAAGTCAAATATTTTCCGCGGTACAAATGAACTAATTACTGCACCTGCTTGTTGCATAGGTTATAACATATATTACTCAAGGAAAATCGTAGAAACTTTGCTAATAGAAAGCAATAAAACATAAAGTTTCAATGAAACCACACCTGACAAATTTGCTAAGAAAATATCTTTTGTCTAATCATTCAGACTTATTATCGTATAATAAAGCAAATCAGTAATTTATAAAGAATAAGTAAAATACATTATCAAAAGAATTATATTACTCACCGGAAGGTAGATTGAATAATAAGCATTTTTGTACTCAACAATGCGGTGATAACTGCAGGAAATCACAACAGAGAATAAGTAAACATGTTTAATTACAAGCTAAATAATGAAGCACACAAAACCATTATGCTTTATATCTCTCACAGTGACAATGAGTAGTTTGACAGATCCTTTTCTCCTTTATGGGTGGTAATTAAATCTATCATTTGTCCAGAAACCGATTGGAATTCCACCTGTGTAAACATGATTATGGTCAAAAGTTGGTTTTTGATTATAATGAGTAAAAGCAGATAAACGTCATCCTTGACATACTAGTTTCAATAAGATTATATTACCTCATTAAATAAATCAAGCAGATCAGCATAATAAGGCTTGTCTCTAAAATACAGCCTCAGAATTCTGTGGCATTGATTATTGAGAAGTATACCATCATTTAAAGCAATATTCCCAACCTATAATGGAAAGAAAGATAAATAGAGTTTGAATTTTACATCAGGTCGTGCTAATCTACAAACCAGTAAATAATAAACAGACAACGATAATCCTGGCTTTTTGAAAGAAATTTGGAAAAAAAGAAATCGTTCACACCTTTGGTAATTTGTACCAACAAGGCCGACCACGCCGTGTATGAGAATTATCCATTATGTCATCAAGAACCACTGCACATGCTTGAAGCTGGAATAGTTGGTGTCTGAAAGGGTTACTATTCTCACACAACAAATTAAAATAATGCCTACTAGTACCCTGACTCAACCAAACTCATAAATTTTTGTTGCATAAGCATACCCATTCAATGCACCAACCAAGCACACTAGCAAGAAGAAGTCCGCCTTTGGTCAAGTCTTCTCCTTCCTTTAGCGCCATGTAACAATCAACGACAGCCAATCCTCGGTAAAGTTTGCCTGCCAGAACACAACTGGAAAAATTAGAAAACTAAGATGAACAAGTCTTCAATGATATATATTAGTTCGAGATAAATTAGACGCGACTTCCAAATCCCACCTCTAGGTACATTATAATCCAGCATCTGCAAATAAAAGGGCAAAGAATTAGGACTACAAGTACTTGATCATATTGCAGAAATCTCTTAACAAGCACTAGAAACTTCTAGGATTACCAAAACATGAATGGAGTAAGATAAGTGTAACTCTAATGCATATATAACACTAGGAAGCACGGAAACTTCGACAAAGTAGCGTGTCCCGTTTCGGAAACCGGAAACTCATATGAAATGTTTCGGTAATAAAAAAAGTTCGACAGTTGTTAAAAAAACCTAAAAAAATTCTTAACAAATAATTTTTTTAATCAATTACCCACAATTTTTATTATTCACATTATCTACAATCAATCGTATCTTCTTGAATTTATTGGGTTAATTATATTTGATTTTTACAATTAATTGGCATAAATGTATAAACAAAATTTAATATATATAACATTTTATAATTTTTAATATTATGAAAATGTTCCTATGTTTTTATTATTTACACGCTTCCCCCTCTAGTGTCCTTCATTTTTAAAAAATGCTGTTTCCCGGTGTCCATTTCATGTCATTTCCGTTTCCCGTATCCGTTTCCGTGCTACTTAGTATAAGTGCATAGCCTAAATCTATGATAGTTAAATTAATGAGTTGTATCTAGAAACATGAGTGTAATATAAACAGAATGAGCTCACCAATCTCCAACCTGGGTCATAAGAAACTCAACTTTCAAAGTCATTTAAAAACTAGAAATAACAAACCAGGCCAAATTTGTATACTTATAAGAAACTTTGTTCATTCTAAACTAACATTGCATGAGAATACGACCAACTACATACATGTTAAGTCTATATGAAATCGAAATGAAGAGTACCCAAATTCTAAAACAAACGAACAGACAGCAAATTGAAAGAAAAACGAGTAAAAGAAAGATACCTGCTCGACCCATTGACGAGAATCGTCGGTGAATTCAAAAGCAGAGTCATTCAGTAGCTGCGATTTCAAGAGTGAATAAACCTCCAAGAACTTCGATTTTGGATCTGCCATGTTTGGTTCGGTTCGGTTCGGTCGGTGTTAATTATGAATGTGAAGTCTGATTTTTTTAATTTTATTTCTGTTATTCAAAGGATTAAATCTGGGTTACTGGACTCTTGAGGATGCTAGTGAAGAAGAAAATGCGCCATTCTTAACGCTGACGTGCAAATATAAAAATCTATATTATCTGCACCAAAAATAAAACAGATTCAAATATGTCTGCGCTTCATTATTCCAAGTAAAAGGATATAATTCTTTTAATTTTTAATAGTACTATTATTTTGGCCTATCTTAAAAGAATCCCGACCTTATAGCCCTTTTTCGTTCCTAGTCTAACGTTGAAAATTTATCAATTTTACCCTATTTCGTATTTTATCGTTTTAATTGTACCCTAAAATATTAAATTGACGTCCTTTTCATTTGGAAAAAAAATTCAAAAACGTTCTCCATATATATCATATATTAATTGTACATGTTTAAAATTTATTTAGATTTAATTAAAAAATTAAATTACTTTTAATTTGATTATGATTTTTAGTTAGTTTTTAAAAATAAAGGACTTATTTGTACTTTTTTGAATGGAAATGAATTTAATTTTATCTTTAAACATGGTTAATTGAATGATTTTATCATTTAGGTAAAAAAATTGACAAAAATTAAAAAAATGGGGTACAATTGAAACGATAAAATGCGAAATAGGATAAAATTTACAAATTTTCAACACAAGAGTAGGATCGAAAAGCGGTTATAAGGTCGGGTTTTTTTAAGACATCATGCCTATTATTTTTATGAAATTTGATTTGATATTAATGGATTTTCCAAATGTCAAATTAGTTATGAAAAAAGTTACTATAATTTACGAAAAGGTTTCTTTATAAATTACTATGTTTCATGATCATGAACAATTTAACAAAAAATGGTAACTACAATTAAGGAATTGTTGAGGAACTATGGATACCGGATATTGACAGATCATAAAAAATAGCCTATATTTGATGCATTTTGCATACACTAATTCTATTAAATGGATACAAAAAAATCTTGTAATTTTACTCTAAACTAATCAAATTATAATTTTTAAATACGAGTACGATCGGTGATGGAATCAAAAAATAATACCTTCTCCGCCTCGAATTGACATGCTACCTTAATTTAATACAAGATGTACCAATAAAAGAACTTATTATTAATATATTATTTATATATCTAGAATTATAAAATGACAAAATTGGAAAGATATATAAAAAGGTAATTTTAATCATTTTAACTATATTTTTTTAAAATTTCCGTATTTGTCCAAATGACTTATTATTGAGGGAGTAATAAAAAGCAGAAAATGAAAAAAAAAACCCGAAGACTGAAAATAATAATATGAAAAGGATTAAATGGATAAAATAATATCAAAAGAAATCAGAGACAACCAAAAACAACCTGTGACTAATGGTGACTAATAATAAAGGAGCGACCACCGTACCGTTAATTCTGCCCCATGTAATATATTTTTCTACGTATACGCGTACAAAAAATCCTTGAATAACAACATGAAATACTAGCTAATATTGAAAAACAAAAGTATACATCAATCATCAATTTTTTAAAACTATGTATAAAAATCATTTACATGTATCTCTCTTTCAAACTATCTAACAAAATGCATAAACAACTCTATTGCGTATAGATTACTGGTGAGCTTCAATGTACAAGCAAATCACTCACTCAAGTAACCACTATAATTTCATTCAAAAACATACATACTAAAAGAAAAATAGAACAAAACCTAATAGAAAACTTGTTATCTCTCCAATTCTTGCTTGCAGAGAGGGCAGCAAGATATAATTCTGAGCCATTGATCTACACATTTGAGGTGAAACATGTGCGAACATGGCAACTGCCTCACTTCTTCCTTGTCTTTGTACTTGGCCAGGCAAATACAGCATTCCTGTCAATGTCATTTCATTTACGGCTCAGCAAAAATCGAACTAGATTGTTTTTCATACTAGATCACCCTTAAATTTCTTGTGATTTGGTTAAAATGGTTTAAAAAGGATTAGTTTGGATGTGAATGCGTAGGAAGTTTGTTTTCGATTTTGATTTGGTTTGTACCGTTGATAAACCAAATCGAACAAAAAAGAACTTCAAAACGACAGTCTTTTCGATTAATTTAGTTATCATAGGTAATTTTGGCATTAATATATTGAGCCAAACCAAAGAAGATTGTAAATTTTGGTTAACCGAATCATTAATTTATAAATATTTGGCGTGCTTTGATTTTGATTCTATGCTTTAAAAAAATGGTTTGGTTTAAAGTTTTGCTGAATCAAACCAAACTGAACTGAACAAGCACACCCAATTTTCAGTGATTATGAGACAAACTCATGATCTATGAAGCAGTGTAAGCTACCTTTTCTGAATAAATTAACCAGGACTTACCGGGTCATCATTTGCGACGAGGGTTGAATTGCAATCAACATCATTGTCATCTTCTGAATTGGTGTCACCTGCTTTATATTTCCAGCTTGGAAGACTGGAGATTTGATCATCAGATGCTCCTCTTTCAGCTGATCCCATTTGCATATTGTATCCGAGGACGCTGCTAATGAGTGGCACACAACAGCATAGCAGCAGAAACAGAAGAAATGGAAATGAGTAGCACACAGCATTCCAAGCAAGCAGAGAGATGCAGAGCACATGGAGTTTTGGAGCTCGGTTGAAAGATCCAAATCGTGAATCGAACACCCAAACATTACCCATTACAAACCATATCGCAAAGAACAGCTCGAGGGAAGTCCGGCATCTGTTCATCAAATGTGTGCATCTGAACAAATAGTATAGAGGAATCAATGGATACAGAAATAAGTTCAGAAGTTTTTTACTAATCCATTGATAGGTGAAAAGAAACCTTATGAATTTTCAATTCGTCTCTTCTACAAAGAAATCAGTTTCCAACTTCAGCTATATATTGCACGAAACTTGTCTGAGTCCTATGTTTCGGTGTTTTGTTTTCATTTCTGAAAACACTTTTGAAATTTCAAAATTCCATTTGCCAACTTTGTGAAAAACATTATTTGGACGTTTTCCGTACCATGCAACATAGAACTTCAGTAATTACCTAGCTATAAGATTTCTTGCTGTTACCCACAAGTTGTCAATTTTATGTTATAGAATCTTGAGATTACTTCAGAATTCTAAATATTTCACAATATATAGTTAGCACTGCAAGAAACGTAAACTCAGATACGTACCTAGAATCCTCACTTCCTCTTTGACGTTCCAAATCAGGAAGGCCAAAACTATCTCCCTGAGCGACATGAACTTGGCGGTAGCGCCCATAGAGCAGCAGCAAGCTAAGAAGGCAACCAATATCATAACCAACAATCCATATTCGCATAGGCCAAACCGGCTTCTCCCTCTTAGAAATCGCCACAGTGAACGTAGTCATAGTAATTTGAACAAGCAAAGCTACAAGCTCGAGCATCATCCAAGTGCTAGAATTAAAAGGATTAGACCCAAGATTGGACCTCGAACCATTCTGATAGTGAAACACCCTTCTCAAGAAAGTAAACCACCTCGCTCTCGATATTCTCATTGCCAATCTTATCAGAAAAGTAGCAGGGGGAGCTCGGGCAGGCCTGGCTCGAATACTCACAGGACTATGATTCTCTCCAACCGCAGAATTCGACGAGAATGATATGAACCGGGTATTCATCTGTAAGTATTTTAAGATATGAACTTACAGAACTGAGCTTTGAGCAGCTCAAATATGAAGATACTATGAACACCTCAGAGATTTAATAATCAAGCAATAGCATGATCTTATACAAGTGAACAGCAGCATGAATTGTATGTTACCACTAAGTAGATGAATCACAAATATTGTATTGAAAATAAAAGAAACTGAGTATTACTGTAATGAAATTTGGGTGATCATGTAAATTCAGTGAGGCAAAAGTACAAACACCACTAGGGGTGGACCAGTTTAAGCGAAAATCAAAAATTTTGAACCGTTTAAGCGAAAATCAAGGTCTCTAAAAATATCTCAGTACCCATTAATCAAAAAAGCAAAAGGGTATCTATAAATAACACAAAAACAGGGAATTAGTTGACAAAGTTTTTGACTTGAACATGAAACAAAAAGATCTCATAAAAAAAACAGACATAAAAATTTGAAAAACCCAACTGGGTATTTAAGCAAACATGTAATAAGATTGGAGGGGTTGGGAAGAATAGGACAGGAAGGTGAGAGTTGGGTTAGAGATGGTGACCAAGAATCAACTGGTGAACAACAAAAATTAAAAAAAAAAAACGTTTGCTTGGGTTATAAGCAAGTCAGATGTTTGGAGGGAAGCTAGGTAGCTAATTCTGTTGCCTGTTAGCGTAAATTTTGAGAGGTTTTAGTTTAGAAAGCAAGCAAAGCTTAAATAGATGATAGATAGCAGCAACAGCAGATTAATTGGATAAGAGGGAAAGAGAGAGATTATTGTGATATTTTATTGATTAATTTTGGATTAAGTGTTAATATCTGAGGATTAAGGAAGGGATTTTGAATTGTGGCGGGTACAGTAAATGTAGGAGAATTTGATTCCATGATGAGAGGTCGGCCAGCCACCTAATTCAACAATTAACTTCTCACCCTACGTGGGGGAGCTTATGGCCCTCTTTTTTTGTTGTTTGTTAGTTATTTGCTTCCATTTTCTTCAACCTTACGTGGGGGTATTATAAAGAGATTTTATAATGTTAAGAGTAATTGAGATCATGCTATTGCTTGATTGAGATCGACCTTAATTCATTGTTTTATGATTTTAGGGTTTTTGCCAGGCGGAGTCGTGCGTCCATCCTACTCGGAAGTGGTCGGAGACGTAAATTTTTTTAAAGAGGTAGTTTTAATTTTAAACTCCGGCTGTGCCCTTATTGGTATGAAAAAATCGCCAACTCCCGAATAAATTTTCCGACTATCCCAGTATTTTAAGGCGAACGTTCTGTTAGATATATGATTATGATACTCATATAGGACCTGTGATTGTAAGATATTAAACTCACTGGGTCACTCAAGTCTCAGAAAATCTCAAAAAGGTCACTAAAGTCAATTTTTTTACAAAATGATCACTGAACTATACCTTTTACTACAAAAGGGTTCACTTATATAAAATGACGTAAAAATCTAACATTTTTGCTTACGTGGCAAGCCAAAATTATAAAGAGGAACATAATTCAGTGACCTTTTTATAATAAAAGAAATAACCTAATGATTTTTTGTAGTTCACAAAAAGTTTAGTGTTCTTTTCGTAACAATAGAAATATTTTTGGGATATTAAACACTGTAAGTCACCGAACTTACTTGTTATTACAGAAAGGGTATTAAACTTCATTTTGTTACAAAAAAAGTCACTAAAGTATACATTTTGTTACAACGAGATGTCACTAACATAAAACGCACCGTTTTGACACTAAAACGCACCATTTTTACTTATGTGGCAAGCCGGAATTACAAATAGGAATATAACTCAGTGACCTTTTTGTAATTCACGTTAAGTTTAGTGACCTTTTTGTAACAAAATTTGACCGAATCCGCCGTAGTGACATCCCGTTGCAATAAAAGGTATAACTCAGTGATCTTGTTGTAACAAAATGAAGTTTAGTACCCTTTCTGTAATAACAGATAAGTTCAGTGATATAGGGTGTTTAATATCCATATTTTTGCAAAAAAAGGTAATTCAGTGACTACTTTATAAGAAAATTGACTTTAGTGATCTTTTTGAAATTTCCTGAGACTTGAGTGACGCAGGGAGTTTAATATCTGTGATTGTATTATGATGAGGTAATGCACTTTTTCTAATTAGAATTTGCAAAAGTTATATTGAATTGGAGAATTAAAATGAACCAATAAATTTATTTTTATTCAATTGATATTATTTAAAATTTTAATTTTTTTGTTTGATTAAATTTTAAAACAAAAAATAACTCATTTATTTAATAAAATCGAACCAACAAACCAAACCAAACCAACAAACTTATAAATTATAACTAACAACATAATCAAATCGACTTGTTTGATTCAATTTAAAATATTTCGTATTATTGCAAAAATGATTTGGTTTGATCACATACCCGACCTTGGTCGGTTTCGAAAAAATGAAAGATAATATTAATTTGATTTAGTTTGATTTGAATGGAATGCAAACTCCCAACTATTATCATAATGATACTCTAATTTTGTTTGCCATACAGATATTTTTATGAAAGTATTGATTTAAACATTATTCTTCTAAGAAATTTTAAGCAAATTGAGATTGAATGATATTAAAAGCTTGCATTCTTTATGATTAAGGATTTTTAGCTTATTACTTCAAGTAAGGCCATAGTTTGAGAAAGATAATTAATTTCTCATTGAGATTTAGAGTAAGCAATCAAGAGAGTACAATTGGATGGTGATTGGTATTATTACACATCTTCTTCTTTCTATTTTTACATCTTTCCATATTTTGTTTAATGTCAACATATCTATATTGATAAAATTAGTAATGGTTTTGTCTATTTCTTCTAGATTAGTTTATGGTTGAAAACAAATTGCTTATGGAATTGGCTAGATTAAATGTTCTTTTATTGACAAAAATTGAATATTGATTTTAACACGCATATGCATTTCATATCTAAGAGATCATCTCAAATTTTTAATTATTCCTTTGTCATGTCATGTCCTATAAAGGGAAATACATAAATACACAAATTTATAATTATTTCTTAATTCAAACTCGTATGATTGAATAATAAAACTTCTTTTAATAAATGTTTAAAATGATACTTAAATTACTTTAAAGAAATAAATATATATGGGCTATTGTTATCTGTATGCAAACAATTAATTATTTATTTATATTTGTTATATATTTTATTAATTATGTTATTTTATTCTTCAATCGCCAATCATTTTTCCTTTCTCCCATATTTATTTTAGAATTTTGCCACTAATAATCAACATAATTTTAAAACTACTATTGTAAATGCATTAGTATGTTAACTAAAATATAACTTCCAAGGTTCATATGGAAATCCAACAAAGATAATATTCATGTTTTCTTAATTGACTTGTATTTGACCATTCAATTGTAAACGTGTAAAAACTATATGGATTTCTACATTGAAAATGAAATATACACAATTTGAATAGAAGTAAATAAATTGTAAGTAATTTGATTTTTTTCCTCAATAAAATTATATGTTACTTGATCGATTAATGTTTGAAATGTTTTGACCAATGAGCAAAGGAAAAGTGTTATTTTATGGGGGTTAGGATGTCTAGTTTAAGAAAATGGTCATATTCAACAAATACAAAGGTGTAATTTTATGATAGTAACATGTGTAATGTTTGACATATTTTGAATTCAAATTCTTTCATGTTTGATGTTTTGGGAAACCTCATATTTAATTATGTTAAATAGTAGCTGAAAAAACAATTATATCGACAATGGATAATTTAAATCACTAACTTGATTCTAGTTAATAATTTAAATTATGGTTCAAACTTGAACATACATTTAAAAGAGTCAAATTCGGCTGAGTTAGGTTTGAATTCGCCGTAGTTACAACCATAGCACATGTATAATTACACGGAAGAATTACAAAATGGCAAAAAAAAACTTTAATAAATCAATAAGTCAGGAGATCGGTTTTGGCTAAAATTAATAATTTAATTAGTTTGGTTAAAAATAAAATAATTCCTTATAATTTTTTACTTAATCGATCTTGATGACATTTAGGCAGTTTTTGATAAAATTAAAAATTGAGAATTAAACTATTTAAATGATGAAATTAATATTTTATTTGTTAATTCAACTACTAAAAGATATTGATATTTTTATTAAATTTATTTTAGTGTTAAATTTTTAATATAATAATTTAAATAAATATAATTACAATTAACATCTTATGATTATATTAATATTTCTTTTTTTATAATTATTTTAATAAATAGTATTCATTCAATTTTTTAAAAAATTAAACAATTTTGTTACAATAATTTTGGTCAACTTGTAATATTGAAAATATTTTAATGCGACATGCGTATTAATATAAAAAAAACCCATAAATATATAAGGGTAATTTACAAAAATCCCTCAAAAGTGCTATAGTCTAATGTTTTTACCTCAATTTTTTCTTTTTTGCAGTAATCACTCAAAAAAATAAGAATTTTTTTATAAATCTCTCATAATCCAAAATAAGTTGATCTTAATATAACATAGGACAAGTTTGTCCTTCTATATTAGAACACGTGTGTATATGTAGCTGAATTTATGCTACTTGACGCATGCATGTAGCATACTTGTGTACTATGTATATTCTTTGGCCCTGTATTGCACGTGGCCACATATTCCATGTTTATCTAATTTTATTACAATGCACTTATCCCTAGCAAAGTATTTTAATATACTGTTACAGTCTCTAATATTGTTTACCATTACTATTTAACATTTAAAGTTCATATTAAATTAATCTTCAATTTTTCTTTTCCAAATATTCACTTATTATTAATTATGAAAATATCTAACTATTTTTTAAATGATTTAGTGATTAAATTTTAATTTATCTTTATTATTAAATTTCAAATTAACTACTAAAAGAAAAAAAAAATAGTTCGAGAGCTCTTTAATTAATCTAATAATAATTTATTTTAAGTTAGTTTATTTTAAGTTCACATTTCATTTAAATTTTATATTAAATTTATTTTAGATTTGAATTTTGTTTGTATTCATCTTTTTCAAGTTTATATTAAATTTAAATTTGGTTTAAAGTAAAAATTATATAAAATTAATTTTTTAGTTTACTCTTGTATTAGAATAATTAATTTAAATTTATAATCAATCTATTAAGTATTTATTTTAGGTTAGTTTATATACTTAAGTTTATTTTACACTTAAATTCAAATTAATTTCATTAAAAATTCAAATAGTATTATCATTAGTTTATTTGTTACTTTATAATTGATAATATAAATTATTAATAAATTAATTTCATTATAGTAAGAAAATTTTAAATTTATCATCATTTTACTAAGAATTTAATGTAAATTAGTTTAGTTTGAATTTACATTAAGTTGACATTTATTTTACGTCTAGTTTACATTAAGTTTCATTAGGTTCACCAACAATCGCATAAATTATTAGAAAGATTATATTGAGTTTATTTTCAGTTTACTATTAGTTTATTTGTCACTTTAAAAATATATTTTTAAATTATTAATAAATTACATTGAGTTCATATTAAGTTTACATTGGGTTGATATTGAGTTGACATTGAGTTCACATTCGGTTTACATTGATTCGACAATTTATTAAGTTTTATTTCAGTAAAAATTTAGATGGTTTACTTTCAATTTACTATTAGTTTATTTGTCACTTTAGAAATTTATTTTTAAATTATTAATAAATTACATTGAGTTTACATTAAGTTTATATTGAGTTGATATTGAGTTGACATTGAGTTTACATTGAGTTCACATTCGGTTTACCTTGAGTCGACAATTTATTAAGTTTTATTTTAGTAAAAATTTAGATGATTTACTTTGAGTTTACTAATGTTTAAATTAGTTTATTTTAAATTTATATTATGTTAACATTGAGTTTACATTAAGTTGACATTGTGTTCACATTAAGTGCATATTGAGTTTACACATTACGTTAAATTTAAATTAGTTTTCATTTCAACAAGAACTTAGATAATTTACATTCAATATATTATTAGTTCATTTATTACTTCATGAGTTATTTTTGATAGTGTTAATTACTAGTAAACTAATTTGATTAGAATAGTTAATTTTAAATTTATAATTAATTTATTAAAAATTTATTTTATATTAGTTTAGTTTGAATTTACATTAAGTTGACTTTAAGCCTACATTAGATCATTTACATTAAAATTACACAAACCATCGCAATTATTTTTTGATCTTTTGCTTTCAATTGACTATTAGTTTATTTTATCCTTTAAAAATTTATTTCAGATGGCGTAAATTATGAAAAAATAAATTTATTAATATAATAAAAAATAAATTTATTTTGAGTCGATATTGGATTTACATTGAGTTGATATTGAGTTGATATTGGTTTAATATTGAGTTTACATTGAGTTCACATTTAGTTTATTTTGAGTCAACATTGAATTTATTAAATTTTATATTATTTTACTTTGAATGTACATTAAGTTGATATTGAGTTTACATTAAATTTACTCTTTGTTTATTATAAATGTACTTTCTATCTAATTTCAATACAAATTTATATAATTTACTTTTTTGGTATATAGATAATTTATTTTTAGGTAACCATGAGTTTATTTGTCACTTTAGTTTTGTAGTAAAAATCATTAAATCATCAATAAATTATTTAATTATAATAAATTAATTTTAAAGTTGTAATCAACTTATTATGTACTTTAAATACTTGATTTTGAGTTATATTGAGTTGACACTAAATTTCTATTGCTTTTATGTCAAGTTAACATTAAATTTATACAGACTGCCATAAAAACGCTAGATAGTTTATTTTTATTTTCATAATTTTTTAATTGTCACTTTATTGCAATCTTTTCCACGTAAAAAAAGCATATAGAAAATAATAATTTATAATTAGAAGAATAAAAAGTTAAATAATAAAATTTGCAAAATAAAACTAATAGTATTAAAAAGAAAAGGAAACATATAATAATATGTAAACAGCCACCTAATCTATTCTTTTTAATTTAACAAACTAAATAATATATAGAGAAAATTACGTTGAGGTCCCTACGATATATCATAATTAATAGCATTGCATCTCGTGTTTCAAAGTCTACTTAATGGCCACTCAGTTTTAATTCAGTTAACTGAGAGACTCTTTTATTAATTTGAAGGAGTAAATCGTTTAACGGAACTAAAACCGAGATATGAAATCATATAAAAGTGAGGTACGAAATTGTTTAATAAAATCAAAAATGAGGGACCAAACCGTTACGGAATTAAAGGTGGGTTACCAAATTGTTTGAAAGTAAATGTCAAAATTAATAAAAGGGTCTAATAGTAGATAGAATTAAAATTGAGAGACTATTAAGTAGACTTTAAAAATAAGAGGTATCAAACTGCTATTTATAATATACTTCAGGGACCTCAAAATAATTTGCTCTAATATATATTATTGATATATATATATATATATATATATATATATAATTTTGTTCATGCAGATTAATTTTATAGTAAATAATTTTTTTTCAAATAATAATATAAAATTCAAAAATTATATTTAAAATAAATTAAAGTATCTATTAATTAGACAAGCTTGTTATGATATTACATCAAGAGTAGCAAATAATAGTTGTAGATAAAATTGGTAGCAATATAAAAATAATAGGTCTGATTCTTCAGAAATAATAATAAAAAAAAGAATAGTATGTTTGACGTTGTAATCACACATGGCACACATAGGCATAGTGAGCAACTACAAATGTGATAATAGATGAGCAGTTAGGTATAGCAGTTAGGCATACGAGCAAGTAGGGATATAATAGGAATGGTAAATAGTAAAAGGTAGATATGAAAAGAATTTTTAAAAATTGAGAGATTTTTGTAAGAAATAAAAAGCTGGGTCATTAACATAAAGATTTGAGATTTTGGGTGATTTGATGTAATTTTCTCAATATATAACTGATTGGGCTGACACCGTTCCTACTCGAACCTCAATTAAGGTCAGGCCCAAATAAATTCGTCAAGCTCGCTCAATGAAGAGTGGTCCGGTCCGTGATTTAGCAAGTCCATAAAATCCAAACCCAAAACCAAAGTACCCAACATCTGAACCGGCTCTGAATCGTTTTAGGACCCGTCGTTGTAATCATTTTTCCTTCGTTTTCTCTCTATTTTTCTGCTTCATCGAAAAGATTAGAAGTAATTCAAACGTAAGTTAATCTCATTCGTCTTTGTAAATTGAGTTCATGATTTCAAATTAGGGTTTCTGTAATCTGCCACTTACAATAACCTTAATTTTTCATATAAAGTTTATTTTCTTGCAATTGAAATTTGATTTTCTGGAATTATTTTCTGTTTTTCCACCGATAGAACTTCAATAACTGATTTCTTGCATAAAATTCAAAATTAAGAAGATCGGTGATTATGAATTACTGCTTTTATTATGTAGAATTAGCGTAATTTGTGATTTTAGGGTTTTAATTTTTTAGTTTTTTTTTTTTGATTATTAAATTGTTGTTTGGGATTATTTTCTGTGTTGAAATTTGTGTATATTTTGGTTGGTAGTTCAAAGAAAGTAAGAAGCAATGACAACTGCAGCTCGACCGACATGGGCACCTGCAAAAGGTGGTAATGAACAAGGAGGTACTCGAATTTTTGGCCCATCTCAGAAGTACTCGTCGAGGGACATTGCCTCTCATACCACTTTAAAGCCTAGGTGCGTATTTCTTGTCTCTACTTAACTGTGGATACCTGATATTATATGTTTATGACCGCACTTGAGATTGCTGCTTGGCATTAGGATGTTGACATCAGCTACGATAAGTGGCACAAGATGAATCAGATAGTGCTTTGATCTTTTTATTTCTGATAGTTTCTTTTGCATCTAGTTTGAAAGCTTAGCTAGGATATATCTTTTCTATGTGCAGTATACCGGCCTTCTTGTTCCACGCATGACGCATTAATATTTGAGTTCTAGCTGGATAAAGGATTTTTTTCCCTTATGCTTAAAATTAATATGATATTGTTGCTCGCCTTCTAGAACATGCTTCATGCATTTCTTTTATTATGGAGGGTGAGTATGTTTTTGTTAATTTTAATAAGTTTATTTGGAAACTCTAGGCCTTCAATTCAAATCCACAAATGTTGTATGTCTTGGCTATGTGAAGATATACTTAGTTCGGCCATAGGGATAGCCACTAATGCTTCTGCTTGTGCTTTGTGCTCAATTTAACTGTTGCATTTGCATCTATGTTGATTATGCATAAAGTGATTTGTCTGTTTATAATTATCTGTTGAATCTGCATTTTTAAATTGGTGTACTGTTATTTGAGAATTTTGAGTTATACTATGCATTGTCTTTATGTCATGTCATCTTTTTTTTGCATATATGCTGATCCTTTATGTTTGATTTTAATTGTGACTTTTGTTTTAATTGACTCCTGTGCGTGCATTACAGGAGGGAAGGGCAAGACACTCAGGAAGAAGTGCAGAAGAGGAATCTCCGGGATGAGCTGGAAGAACGTGAAAGGAAACATTACTCATCAAAGAATAAATCTTATACTGGTAAGATATTGCATTGATATATAACTCTTGCGGGAATTCTGAATTCAATTTTTTCTCTTCGGCGAGCTTTTTAGTTTTGTGTTTTGTTTAATTGAACTTTTATGCATGGCAGATGATAGAGAACGTAGAAAGAGTAATCAACTTTTCCTGGAAGGTAAGTATACTGGCCCATCCATCTTATTTATCAAACTAACAATCTATGTGATTGCTGTACTAAGTATTCAAGTTACTTTCAGGGACAAAAAGGGACGTTGAAGACCGTATCATCCCTCGTAGTGTGGATGCTGATGATTCTGATGTCGAAGTTAACAATGATAGGTTAGGACTTTGGGCTTATGTATCATTAATATATGTACAAACGCAATCAGCATTTGCTTTATCTTTTGGATTTGGTGTCAACTTATTACCATATGGTATTCCTCTCTATTTGGTGATAAATAAAGCATACGTACTTTTTTGAATCCCTCAGAGATTACATAAAATGGGCTTTCTAAAGACCCCCAATGACCAATCTTGGCATGAATTGCTAAAGATCCAATAAGTCCAACATTGATTCCTTCAGATGTGTCAATTGGGCAAATGCGCCCGTAGTGACTAGGGTGTATATCTCGTATCCGAAAACTAGCAGTTCGCCCTGTCAATCCTCCGGGACCCAAATAACTCAATTTTCTCCCATGAACTATTTGTGTCAATGGATTAGTTCGATCCAAAACTTGAGACAGTGGGTGTAATCCGAAAAAAGATTCATAAGTGGTTGTTAATGGAGTTGAAGTTACCAAATTTTGAGGGGTCGGTATCAATTTATGCCTAATTGCTCCACATAGAGTCCCTCTAACCGCATTTTCTAAACGAATCAGAGCCAATCCGAATTGATCTTGTAAAAGATCCGCTACAGAACGAATACGTTTATTTTTTAAATGATTCATATCGTCAAGCGTACCCATTCCAAATTTCATTCCAATCAAATGATCCGCAGCTGCAAATATATCTCGCGGTAACAAAAATGTATTGTTATGAGGTATATCAAGATTCAGTCTCCGGTTCATATTTAATCGACCAATCCTTCCTAATTCACATCTTTGTTGAAAATTTTTTTTTTGTAATTCTGAAGTTCCCACCTTAAGTAACATGGTCTCTTTGTTTTATTTGTGCTTTAGTGATGACGATGAGGATGACGATGACGAGGAGGATGACACAGAAGCTCTTATGGCTGAGCTTGATCGAATAAAGAAGGAAAGAGCTGAGGAAAAGTTCCGTCAGGTAAACATAAGTCATTCCTCTTTGAGAAGTGTGTTTTGAGAGATTCCTTGTTCAAACTAATAAGTCGGCACATTTGGATGTGAGGAACTCAGTATTCTTCTTAGTTGGAAATAAATAATAAATGCTTGATGACCGAGTTGTATTGCATTTAGAATGATGCAAGCTGTGCTGTTATTGGTCAGTGGCTAGGCTAGTAGCAGTAACTAACTAATGTTTTTCATGCTCTTGTAGGAACAACTAGAAGCAGCCGAAGAGCTTAAAGTTAAGGAGGAGCAGCTTCTCAAAGGAAACCCACTGCTTAATAATCCAACATCCTTTAACGTGAAAAAAAGGTCGGTAACTTTTTAATTCTCCTTTTGGCTCATACCTATGTTTATTTGATACTTACAAACACAATCTTTTATCCTAATTTCTTGTATGGGTTTGCTTGCTCAGGTGGGATGATGATGTAGTCTTCAAGAACCAGACTCGAGGTGAAACTAAAGCACCTAAGCGCTTTATTAATGACACCATAAGGAATGACTTTCACCGAAAATTCTTGCACAAATACATGAAATAGTTGTGCTAATCATATGAATCACCAAGAAGTATGAAGATAAATGTGGATTTAAATTGTTGTATGTAGTAAAAGTGACGATTATGTCCGGTGTTTGAATTTGTCCACAAGAATTCGAGTTTTTTGCTTGATTTGTATGGCATTACGTAGTGAATATGTGATCATCCCTTTTCCAACTCTATAACCTGGTATTGACAAATCATCTGTTAAAGTTTTTCACTTCTCTCTTGATCCCATTTGGACCTTGTCTTTTTCATTTTTTCATCCCGCTTAGAAACAAGGTAGTTAAAAAGACAATACCTGTGTTTTAAGAACTGAACCAGATCGGCCAGTTCAACTGGTTCCATCGATAATAGTTTGATTTTTTTCTTAAAATAAAAGCACTCAATTTCTTTGAATAGAGAAGGGATGCAAAAATTGGAAACTAATGAATCAGTTAAAATGTAAAAACCGTTCGACTTTTAATTTATTAGTTAGAATGTGACCCAATTATTAGTTTTTCATTTTATTCGCTAGTTAAATTTATAAACCTAAGCCGAACGAATACTAAAAATTCGCTAGTTAACAAGAATAGCACTTATCTGTAATTTTTTTGTACCAAGAAATATGTTTATTGGCTCTGGTTTGCCATAGTTTTGTTTTCTTGAGCTGTTGTGAAATTGTTTCTTTTGAGATGTTTTTTTGTAGGACGTTTAATCATTTGACCTAAAACTTCCTAAAGAGTACAAGGAGAGAGTTTTGTTCTTGATATTCATAATATCAGGACAGTACGCAAAATACAATTTTTATTTGCAATTTATCCTATAACAGAAAGAAACCAAAACAGCCAGAATTGAATGAACAAACTAATATATATCACTTCACAAATTGCAAATAAAAGAACGGAATATGCACTAACATATATGTTCTTCAGATTTCATTCTGCTAACCGTTTTTACTCGGTTTTTCCAACACAAATTTGGCGTATAGATCCTTACGAGCAATCATGACAGTGGTTATCAATGGCCTCATTATTGCACCATGTAACCGTTCACGAAATTAAAGATGTGGTATCAAATCGTTTGGAAAAATGTTGAAATTAACGAAGAGGCCTAATATTTAATGGAATTAAAACTGAGAGTCCATTAAGTAGATTTTTGAAACAAAAAGTATTAAACTGTTAATTATGGTATACTTTAGGGACCTCAGAATAATTCGCTCTATTATTAGTCATATTCATTATTACCACCTAGGCAGCTAGGCCGGTTATTGAGTTTGAATCTGTCTGCAAGCATTTTAGGTATTCTGATATGCTTTGTAAAAGTTGATTCATTATTGCAATTTATGCATTTCTCTGTTTTTGTTGCTACAGGAAGAGCACTTACAAGTTGAGAAATACTTGAGTGAACATACTTCGCCATATAAAATTATAAACTATCCATTAAATATATGATACGTGGCGTTATTAAATATCATATCCAATCAATAAAGAGCATTTAGTTCTAATCAATGTGTTATTTATTGATTGGAGGGAAATTCTTACCTAAACCCGCTCCATGAAAAATTTCTAAACCTATCCAATGAATTGTTAGAGAAATGAGAAGAAAGAAAAAATAATGAGAATAGTGAGAAAATTGGTTCACAATCTTTAATAACGTTATGTGTCATGCATTTAAATGGATGGTTCATAATTATACGTGACAAACTAGGTTCAAAACTAGCGCTCTGATTTTTCATACTTTTATTTTTTAAGCTATTGTGAAATTGTTTAGTTTGAGAATTTTTTTGGGACGTTTAATGAATCTCACCATTTTACTTTAAACTTCCTAGGCTTCCTAGCGAGTACAAGGAGAGAGGTTCGTTGTTGATATTTATAATACCATGACAATACACAAAACATATTTTCTTTTGTAGAAAATTAAAAAAGAAGGGTGAATCTTCTTTCTTATACTTTAGGTTTGTAATTATGTTTGAAAAAAGTACAATTTTCTTGAACTTTTGCTATTAAAAGATTATTTGATCCAAAGGAGTTCCACCACATCCCAAATATGTATGCTTTTTTCTTATGTTTTTACTTGTAAAATAGAAAAATTAAGAATGACAGTTTTTGTGATTTTTCGGATAAGAAAAGTGTCGAGTAATATAATGAAAAATAGGTTCGCAATCTTTAATAATGCTTCTCGAAGGTGACGGGATCTGCCATGGGAAGACCCTTATATCAAAACTTTAATAATGCTTCTGAAAAGTAAAGTATCGGACAATTATTAATCTCACAACAATAAAAATTCTCATATTCATAACATTACAACTCCAATATGGTTTTCCAACGCTCTTACAACAATGAATACATGATAAATATACAATTTGAATTTAAATTTTCCTTTTCTTTATGGTGCCAGATGAAGCAAATTCAAAGTAAAAATCTATCCTATAACAGAAAGAAACCAAAACAACTAGAATAGAATGAACAAACTAATATATATCACTTCACGAATTGCAAATAAAAGAATGGAATATGCACTCACAGAAATGTTCTTCAGATTTCATTCCGCTAATCATTTTTCGTCGGTTCTTCCAATACAAATTCGGCGTATAGATCCTTAAGTGCAATCATAACAGTGGTTATCAATGGCCCCATTATTGCACCCTGTTATTCAAGTAAATAAATTTATTTGTTAATATAATACCACACAATGTATTGTTCAAAATACTAACAAGTTCTTAAAGAAAATTCTAGCTAACTAAACTGAGGACGAATATCATTTTCTGCTCACAAGGCAAAGATTAATGAAACAGATGTATAATTCCAGTCCTCTAGGATATCTTTTAGCAATTTTATCAACTTCCACAACTATCTAATATTCAATTTAGCCTATGTTGCACGGAAACGGAAAATGCTGGAAGGAAAATGCTGAAACGGGAAACAGTGGAATCACATTTTTATAAGAGTAAGTTGTAAAAATAAAGTTTTGGATTTTGCGACGGAATGAAACACCAAAACATAGGATTCAACAAGTTTCCATGCAATGTAGATTCTAGCTATAGCTACAGAAATCTTACTATGTTCAAGAATAGAGTAGAATTAAATTTCTCTCAAAACAGCAACTTAAGGATGAAAAACTAACAATTGACAGAAAGACTGTACCTCCACTGCAGATGGGAAGAGTGTCATTCCACCAAGAATGCTGAGCGCCGTAAGATATTCGCTATAACCCGGTATGTCCTCTTTGATTTCAGAAGCACCATAGTCCATAAGCACAACATGAATAATGGACAAGCTAATAGCGAGAATGTATCTACTTTCCATTGCTAACTGCAAGGTCGCTGGAAGGGTTGCAAACCACGACGGAAAGATCGGAAACAACGGGCTGATCAATGCAAGAATAGTTGATACATACAAGAAATGTATTTTGTACACTCTGAATAAGAGCCATGTAAGACATCCTTGAAAGAATGCAATCTCAGCAGTAGCTAAAAGTACTCCAGAAATAGCATTATCAAGAACTTCAACACATCTAGTACTAGCCGACTTTGGAATTGGAAACATTTGCATCACTTGTTCCGTTACTCCACCAGATTCTGATGTGATTAAATAATACAAGACCCAAAAGAACACCATCGACTGAGATACAAAGTTAAAAACCTCAGCTGCACCAGAGATGATGGAGTTTCCCACAGAAAACATGAACTTAGCACCACCGCCTACCACAGAGGCACTACTTGCAAACACCCGTTGTGACACATCCATTCCTCGAACGGCAAACCCTTTCGCCTTCTCAACTAGATCCTCACGAGTAATTATCAATTCTCTAAGAAGTGCATCTAATTCTGTATATATATCTCGCCACTGACGATTACTCATCTTTGTTCGTAAACTCACAAGCTTCTCCGTGTACGGAGAAGGGCTCATTAAAGCGGATGATTGTCGAGACATATTAGACGGAGTACTAATAACAAAATGCTTGATCCCGGTAACAAGCTCAGTCATATTATATTGCATAGCCAAACTATCTATCTGATCAGACACCGTATCATAGACCGTAGTAGTATACTTATCTACCATACCAGGAACATCATTATCTTCCATCCATTTCTTAATGCCAATCCTTTCGGCATAATTATTCTCTTCGACATGCGACTTCAACGAAATAACCGCGTCTTTCCCTTCAACACCAATCTTATAAGAGAAAAAGATAGTCCCAGCCAAAAACCCAACAATCATAGCGAAAATCAACCCGATTGCAACAATAGTACCCAATCTCTTCAAAATCCCTCTAGTAAAAAAAGCACTAAGTTTACTATGCCTAAAACTATTACTCCTAAAAGAAGACATAGCAGAAAAAGTAGAGTCAACAGTTTTAGAACCACACATAAACCCTAATCCAAGAATCATTAATGATCCCATACCTCCAATATTCTCATAAGCAATCACAAAAACCCCAAATGAAACCAACCATCTAACAATCTTTGAAAACCCGGTTCGCCTTCGATTCCTTCTAGGACCAATTCTTTTTGCTTTTTTAAGAAAAACCCGTAAAAAAACCTCCTTAATATCAACAAGTGTACCCACAAAAGCTTTAAATATAGCAACAGGAATAGCAAAAACAGTCTCAGTAAGCCCTAATGCTAGAGGCTCCTTCCAAAAATCAACAAGGGTCTCTTGAATACCTCTCAATGGAATTGAACATAGAACAGCCCATTGAATTGGCCTTAAATAGTCTTGCAATAGTTTACATGCGAAATACAGGATGAAGATTGTAAAAGCTAGACCAGCGTGAGCCATGGCTATGTAAATTGCGAGTCTTACCTGTGGGTCGCCTGATAAGGTGGCGGGTGTTTTGTGATCCGTTTCGTTTGAACTTGAGCTTGATGAATTGGGTTTTTGGTTTGATGAATCGGATTGGTTGTTGTTTGAGGAATTGGGCGGTGGTTTTGGTGGGTTTGTGGTGGTGGGTTTTCTGTATGAACCGGATCTAAACATGTCTTGCCATGGAAGTGTGGTGCTTGTTGATTCTTGGGTTGAATTTGGGTCTGTGTATGGAACTAACTCCATTTTTTTGGTTTCTGAAGAAAATGAAAGGAAAAATAAATACAATCTTGAAGATGACAAATGAATTACAGATTGAGTTTTTATGTTACTATGTGCATGTGAAACACAGAGTGAAAAAAGAAGCAGGGACAGGGACAGGGACAAAAAGGGAAAAATTTTGAAAAAGAAGAGGAAGAAGAAGAGTGGTGGAGTGACAAGTGGAGAGAAATGAATGGATTTTTAGAGAGAAATAATTGCAGAACTGAAAGAGTTCAATTGGATTTGATTCTGCAGAAGTGAATGGCAGAGAAAAATAAATGTAACTATAAATTAAAAAGTGACCTTTTTGACCATTTTTTGGTTTCGAATTGGATGCATGATGATTGATGATTGATGATTGATGATGAGTTGGAGGGAGCGAACTTTTTTTTTTTCCTTTTTTAACTAACATATTTTTATTTTAATTAATTGTGGGACATGGATATAAAAGTTTTTGGAAATGGAACTTGACCAAATTGGCATCACCTTTGCTTGTATGGAATATCTTATGGAACAAAGGATCATTTTACCCCTCGACACAAAATATTAAAGAAGTCCAATACTAAAAAAACCGGATAATTTATACTCTGAACTTGTCAAACCCGGCTTAAAAATCCTTCTATACTGACGTGGGATCATAATTGGAGAGTGAGTTTCATAAATAACATAATTTACTCTAATTAATTATGATTATAATTAAACTCTAATTAATTATAATTAAATTCTAATTATTCATGACCTTTTTGAACTTTTTCAAAAAAAATCAATATCTTTTTATTTCTAGAAGCTACTACTTCTCGGAGCAGCAGCTCCTCCGTCTGTTCTTGAAGAACAAAACTCATTCGATCTATTGTATTGTTCATCATTCAAATCAATCAAACAAAAATCAAAGTCATGTATTTTTTATCCCGCAATCTTCAGATTGTTATTAATTTAGGAGTAGTTCTAATATTAATCTTCAGATTACTTCTTGTAATTTTTATGATTAATTTTGTTAACACAAAAATTTTGTGTGGCTCAGAATACTGATTCGGTTAAAATATTAAATCTGAGAAATTTCTACATAGGTTCGAGTGAGGATTTATTTCCATGCGAGCATTATTAGAATATCTCAAATGGTTTCTTTAAAATTGACAAACCCTCTAATTTAAAAAGTTTTGTCAATAAATTAAAGTCCAATATAATATCTAAAATTTAAATTTAGAGTAGAGAGTGAAGATTACTATCTACATGTGATGAGCCATTTTTATTCTTTATTTTATTTTTAAAAAGACAAAATTTTAAATTTTAAAATAAGTTGGTTATTTTTCGTTTGATATGTATTATTTTAAATTTTTAAAATTAAAAATGAATAAATATAATGTTTTTTATTTTTTTATAAAAGTAACATTAAAATAAAGAGTAATATTAGAAAGCTTATTAGAATAAATTTAAATATATAATTATTTATATTAAAAATGTTTTTTATTTTAATAATTAAAAAGTACTATTTAGACATTCCATTTTATTTTGAAATAATAATTAAGGTCTCTATTATTGGCTTCTTTCAGTGAAATGATATACTACCAAATTGCCAGTTATGCTGTTTAAAAAGTTCCAAATAGTTGAAATATGACGTCATGCTTTACTTTAATTAATTAATTTAATTAATGAAATAATTCCACTTCAAATCAATTTTTCAAATCATAAGGAGTTTTTCGCTATTAGATTATTGCGGCCGGGTGGTGGAACTAGGGACATGGTGGACCGCCGTTCTTTAATTGCAATTATCAATTATTTTAAATTTTTTATATTAACTTTTCTAATTATTTTATCTCGTCTTTATTCGTATATTTAGTTTTTGCATCTATTATTTTCATACAATCTTTTTAATTTGTTTCTCAATGACATTTCTTCTACGATTACATACTTTTATTTACGAAATAGATAGGATCTTGATCTTCAGTTTTCCTTATGTAATTTACATTTTGAATATAGTTCAACGCTCTTTTGTTAGTGGTATAAGCTGAAAAACTTTAAAATATAATCAAATTTTTGTTCATTTCTGTTCAAATCAATTTTATTTTCAATATAAATATCATATAATCAAAGATGGCATACATTAATTCTCCTACGAAGGCAGAAATAAGCAATGATTCTGTAACCTAAAGCCATGGCTAATAGCACCCACACTTCTTGCAACCCGCCTTTCAAGTTCACCGTGTCGAACGACGGCGAGCTTTGCAGCGGCCGGCAACCCCCGTTGCTGTCACATTCGTAGGGTTCTTCTCCGTCGTATTGAACCTTTAATAGAAGCCTAAATCCGTAGTACATGAATGATAAATACTTTAACCACTGCATAAATTTTGGTATGTGCTGCATCCAAAAACATCACATTTTAATTCTTCATCATCATATTGAAACGAAATTAATTTAATCTGATTCGACATGAAATTATAAAAAAAATCAGTTCATGATGGAGCAAAACAAACTGAAAAACTAAACCAAAAAATCAAACCTGGCTCGGTTTACCTGATTTAAAATATATAATTTGATAAAAAAATAACAATTTTTTAAAATTTGATTTGATTCGATTTCTACCCGAGACGGAAACTTGTCAATAATTAAATTATTAGTACCTGAACATAATAACCTCCGGTGAGAAGAAACAGCATTAAAATCAAAGAAGCAAACATTCCAGCTCTTTTAATGCTCAAGCTTGCTGCTCCAAATAGCTCTCCTGCCCCCTTTTATCACACACACAAATTTTCACTGCTATCAGATTACATAAACTAATACTCTCAATGTACTTCAAAAAAGATGCTCAATGCACATTATTTTAAAAAATGTAATTAATAATACATACTTTAACTCTTATATTCTCGTTAGGGGCGCACATCAGTTGGTTCGACTATCAAACTGAATTAACCGAAATTAAATGTCTTGAATTTTTTTTAATCGAGCCGTAATTGAAATATATAAATCGAATTGTAACCAAACCAAAATAATTATATGGCAATTATTTTGGTTACCTGAATAACAAATTTCATTAACATAAATTATTTTAAAAAATAAAAAATAAGCTCGGGTTAATTTTCCATTACATACAAATTCAAGAGGCAAGTTGATATGAAAGTCTTACATAAATTTACAAAAAATACCATTTCTGCATATATAATTTGGTTAATTTTGTTGGTTCGGTTAAATCAAAAATCTCAAATTGAAAACCCGAATCAAATTAACCGAACTTTTCAAAAAAATTATTCACAAACGGACATGTTAACCGAAAATGAAATCAATTACAATTTTAATTTAAATTGATTAGTTCGATTATATGCATACAAATATACAAGGGCGGAGCTACTCATGCCCTAAGGTGGGCCATTGCCCCTCCTTAAAATAATTTTTGACTTCGCCCCTTCATATATATATATATTAAATACATCAAATCTCTTTTAAAAAAAATTCTAACAAAAGATCATATTAATTGAAAAGGGGACAATCATCATCAAATTGGAACACGAAAGAGTACAGAGGTAATGCGAAAATCAAACTAAATCGGAATAACTGAGCTGAACCAAAAACCGACATACCGGTTTAATTTGAAACTCTAAACATTTTAAGATTTTGGTTGGATTTGATTTTTTAAAATGAAAAGTTTAATTTGATTCGGTTTGAACTGAATGCATGCACCCCGTACCAAAGAGTATATATGTAGGGGTTTGAAGAACTTACTTGGCTTGTAATGGCGATCAATAGGATGGTGAACAAAGTGAAGAAGAAGCAAGAGACAGTCCTCTTAAAGCCAGCCATGAAGTAGACAATGACCATGAAAAAAGTAGGGTAGAAGACATGAGCCATCATGTCGCACAGAGTGCTGCAAACATAGTATACACTTAATCTGTACATGTCTGCTTTTCTTTCTTTCACCAAATATATTTTCTCGAATGGAAATACGTATACTGCTCCGAATATCGACGATGATGTCCAGAATATGCATATGTAGAACATCAACCCTACCTGAACATTCCAACAATTTTATGTTTATACAACGATTGGACTTCATTAAAAATGATGAATTCTGATACACTATTCAAAGAGTGGTCTAATTAGTATTCTCAATCCCGAATTGTCATTTATATTTAAAGACGAGTTTATCACTTTTATGGTGAGCATAGAAGTCTCATCGAGTCTGAATCAACTCGCGAACTACTCAAAATTGACTAAAAGATATATATTTAAAATTCGCTCAATTATATTAATCAAGTTCTACTACGAGCTAGTCAAGTCAATTATCCAGTTAAATTTGATCATTAAAATTCCCATCTCAGCAAATTTACGAACTTAATCAAACTTTGATGAATTTTATTTTTATTTTTTTATATATGTAGTACATTTATTTTAGTAAAAAATTAATTTTAAAATATAATTAAAAAACGTTTATTATTATATATTCTTGTTTTATCTAGTGGAGTTTTTCATAGAATTTCTTTTAAAATGACTTGAAGAACAATAATTTAACGTAAAATTGCTCTAGAAATAGAACTGAAACTTTTAAAACAGGAAGGAAGATGTAATCTTTATTTAATTCAATTTGGTTCAGCTCTTAATTTTCAAAAAATAATACATTTGTTTAAATTTGATTTACAAAAACAACATCTTTTAATTGTTTTTAATTTTTAATCTTTACAATTTTAGAGGAAAAAAAACAATCATTTTTCTATTTCGGTAAAACTAAAAATCAAACCGAAGAAATTCAGTTTAGTTTTTATTTTGTTAAAAAAATTCAACCGGTTTAGGTTTTTATTTTCGAACCAAACCAATGTAAAGAAATGAATCCGTATAAATAGAAAAGAAATTGAAATTTGAAGAAGAGTATATACTTGATCTCGAAGCTGAGCCTCCGTTCCAGTTTGAGATTTCCACCAAAGAAGACCTAACAACACTGCCACACCAACAGCTTGAACCAGTCTCAGCTTGTCGAAATAATCTCTACATCTCTCTCTGTACGTTCTTTTAAACAGTATCACAAATTGCGCCCACCAGCTCAACGTCCAGTCCTTCTTCACCTGAATCGCCAACTGCAGATTCTCCGGCGCCTTCGTTCGCCGGTGATTCTCTTCCTTCTCTCTCGGCTCTATTTCACTCTTATACTTCATTTGAAGATACTAATTTCAAAACCAAACAAAATTAGGGTTTTCCATTCAATTTTGATGAAAAAAATAAAATCAGAGGTGTGTTTTGATTATTACTTTGATGACTGCCTTGTCGGAGTCGGGAGATCCCGGAGGTGTTGAGATATCCTGAGGCACGCTGATGTCGGTGACCTGTCCGGTGGCTAAATCGAGGAGGAACTCGGCAGGATTCATGGCGATCTCAGGTATGAAACTTAGAGAAGAAAAATATTCCATGGATTCTCTAGCTTTGCCGTAGTAGACAGGGTAGCCTTCTGATATTAGTAGAAGTTTGTCGAACATGTGAAACATTCTGCTTGATGGCTGATGAATTGTTGTGATCACTGTCCTTCCTGCCTATCAACAGATAAATCGGTTATAAATATGAAGTTTTGGAGCTTTAAAATCGTTTTTGGAAATGGAAATGAAATGCTGAAACATAAAACGCGACAAGTTTTCTTAAAATATAGCGAATATTGAGAGATTTTGTTAATACCTTAGCTAATCGTTGAAGAACCTGAAGGAGTCGATTTGCGGAAGTAGAATCGAGGCCTGAGGTGGGTTCATCGAGCAGTAATAATGAAGGATCGACGAGAATTTCATGGCCAATGCTGGCTCTTTTTCTTTCTCCACCTGATATTCCCTTTATGAACCCTCCTCCAACTCTTGTGTGCCGACATCTATTATCAATTCATATCCGAATCAATTATTTTAACCGAATCAAAATGAACTTCAATCTTGTCTAATTCGAAAAAACAGTCTAGCTAGTTCGATTTTCGTTCAATCCTAATAAGATTAATGTCGATACCTTTCAAGACCGAGCTCTTTCATAATGATCTCAACTCTAGCATATTTCTGTTGTCGGCTCATGTTTCCGGGTAGTCTTAAAAACGCAGCAAACACTAGAGTTTCTTCCACTGTTAGTTGTGGGAATAGCACATCATCCTGTGTCACAAACCCAATTCTGTCCACAAAAACCGCAATTAACTACGTACCAATATAAAATATCATTAACTCTGTCTACAAATGGCATGGTCGACATAGTTTATGTAAAAATTTCGTTGACGAACCTTCTTTTAAGGGCAGCATTGTAAGGAATATCATTGTAAGAAATGGTTCCTTTAACATTGTCAGTTAATAATCTTCCACCAATTATTTTGAGTAAAGTAGTTTTACCACTGCCGGAAGGACCCATTAGAGCAAGAATTTCACCAGGGCCAATGCTACCTGTAATACCCTTCAAGATATTCTTGCAGTGATCTTGCTCCAAATGTAGCTGTGAGGCTACTTTGGACACTACTGCCTTTACTGGATTGCCTGAGCTTGCTCGGCTATTCTTCACTTTGTACTCCACATCTTCAAACTACACAAAATTAGAAATTAATTGCATCTATGAAATGAAGATGATCTTTTGAGTTTCATATTGAGAGAATATTAATAACTTGAATTCTTATTATATGTTGGACTGCTAAATATCGGATCATTAAAAGTTCATAATCCAGCTTAAACTGAATTTGAAGAGTCGCATATATATATATTTTGCAGTGCATGAGATTTCTGATATATTTTTCGACTACAAAATTTAAAAAAAAATGTCGATTTACCTTAAGAAATATAGGAAGAGGGCGATCTTGATTCATATTGAAGCTATGATCTTCAATGTCAATTCCAGAGTATCTATTTCTAAGATAAGCTTGAGACATATACTCAATATTATGACCAAACCCGTTACTTCCTGCAATTTGCATAGACCCCATTGTTGGAGGAGATAGTGGTGTGTCTTGAATTTCATCTTCGTTTCTTGTTTCCATTTTTTCTTCTTAATATGATCAAAAATCCTAAGAATAAAATCTATACTAATGCCTTCAATCTAACTGCAATACACCAAATACATTCCTGCCTATTTATTGATAATAATGAGTTTTAGACTATTTCTTGGTTGGACACATGCTTTCCATTGCTCAAGCTTGATAGATGAACATTTTTGCCTTTAATTCTTTGTTTATTTCATATATCTAATCCATTTTTTTCCTTAACTTTTTGCCCTTTTTTTGTTAATACTAAATGTGATTAGCATATGTATTATCCAATTCAGCATTTCAAGAACATATGTCTCATCCAATTCAACATTTCAAGAATATTACAAATGTCGCATCCAAAGATTGCTGAGCATATTGAAAATTTTAATTGGCATACGTTACTGCAATTTACTTTTCTATCAAAAATAAGTTTTTTTTTTTCCAATTCTCATAAACTTAATTAGGTCAGGTTATATTTAGAGCAAATTATTTGCATGATTCTAACGTACGTCACAGTTCACACTTTTTTTGGTCTGAAAATTAAACAACATGATTTTCAACTTTTATTTTCGTTAATATTTTAGTCTTTCTTTAAAATTTTGGTGTTAGTCAACTAAGTCAAAAGATTTAATTAAAAAAATTTAAGAATTAATTTAGTCTGCCCTTGCTGACTCATCGGCTGACGTGGACTAACTTGTAAATTTTTTTAACTAATGTAATGAAATTAACCTAACCCCAGTTGAAGCTCGCTCTCCTTATACCTACATATTAATCCAATTTTTAAGTCATTACAAGTAGTTTATTTTTTTATATTTTTATTATAACCCCTTTGGATTTTTATGAACTAATTTTCGGTTAATTACGCTTCAATTTTTTAAGTTTGTCACTGTGCACTGGTCTAGTCCGCTTGAATTCAAACATACAGATTGCTAACTTGTCTTCGGGACAAGTTCCCCGAAAATCATCATCTTACGCTTCAATCACGTATCACTTTTTACTTGTCTGAAAAAGAGGTGTCTATAATATGAATATTGAATTAGGTAGCAATATGCCCTATCAACTTGTAGAACTGGACAATTAGCATATAAATTAATTTTGTAGGCAAATCAATCATAAAATTTACAAATTTATCTACAAATTGAAGGGAAAAATGCCAATTGAGTGGATAATTATCTTACAAATTGAGAAGGTATGTTATAATTACCAATTTTATGATTGATTTATTGATAAAGTTAATTAATTTGCTAACTATACATTGTTTATAAGTTAAGGGGGTAAATTGCTATTTAAACTAAACCCATGTAGAGGCCCTTGTATTATATCATTTTTGTTCAAAAAGCCCTTGTACTATTTTATTTTTTTCAGGTCTCTATACTTGACAAAATTTTGATTTTTAGGTCTTTTTAAAGGACTGGAGGAATAAAAAAATTGTAAGTAGAGGGACTGAAAAAAACTAAAAAAGGACATGAAAATCAAAAATTAATTTAAGTAGAGGGACATGAAGAATAAAAAAAATAGTACAGGAATTTTTTAAACAAAAATGATATAGTACAAGAGCATTTAGATGGGTTTAGCCTGTTTAAATCAATGAATATCTTTATTATTCTACCCATAAACAACGAAGTGATCCAACGGTTAATCAGTAAATGTTGTGACGTGGCCGATAATACCAAGCAGTCGAAGAAACACAGTAGAGAGAGAGTAATTCGAAACAGTCCAAGAGGGAAAAGCTTTAATGGAGCAGGATGATATAATATTGTTGAACTCGCTACGAAACGCTGGCGTTTCAGTCCCAAGTCACACTTCGTCAATCGGAGAACTGAAACCGGCCACTTTGGTTTCGATCTGTCAGGGTCTTTACCTTTTAGACAAAACGATGTCGTTTCCCTCGTCTTTTTCCAGATTCCGCTGTCTATAAGTAACAGACTAAGGTAAATGCGCCCTTTTCAATAATCTGAATATTTCGTTGTATTAGATTAACTTATTAAGTTTGAGTTAGTTAGTGATGTTAATTAATTTTGCTTAATTACTACTTAAATATCTTAGTTTTGATTTTTGGTCAGGTCTTGAAATTTATGTGTATCTGCTTCATTTGTCACTCATTGTGATTACTGCTGTACTTGTTGTTTTAAAAATTATTCTGAAATCCATCTGAAGAGGATTTGTATAAGTTGGTGAGATTCTTGGTGGAGAGGCTTTTCCAGCCATCCAGTGGTGTTGGAGTCGAAGATATGAAGGATGCGAAAACCGAGAGTGACTCTAGCGACAATTTGGAATACTTCATGGCTAAGGCGGATATTGAAAAATTAGATCTTAATCATCAACATAATAAAATGAATGCCGCTAGTCATTGTAATGTAGAACCTGAGTTGTCTGATATCAGTGTTCACGATGCACCCTTCATTGGGTCGAGGACACCAGAGTTTGGTGATGACGAGCTAAGTGGCGCTCCAAGCCAAAGCCATTTGTCTGCTGAAGAAGGGGATGATAAGAATTTTCAGAAAGTGACTTCTGATAACCATCAGTCGTCTAAGGTATATTCAGTTTTTTTAGCGAGTGAATTCTGGTGGTTATATGGCTTTAAATTAAGATTTTATTAAAATAGCATAATTGTGTTTAAGCTGATTTAGGTTTATAATGCCATTTTGTGACATAATAAAAGGATTTAATATCGAAAATTTATATAAAGAATGCTCCGTAAATATCTTAGTTTCATGGTGAGTAAAGTAGACATGAAGGAAAAATGCTGATGATTTTTTACACTTTTGTCTGTTCTATTAGATAAGAAATGAAACCCAAGTATCACAAAGTCAAGAAAAAGCTCTTGCGAGGAAGGTGATCGCAAGGACTTTTGAACTACAACAACTTGAAGAAGAGTATAATTTGTTGAAGGCTGCTGCAGATATGGCATTCAGTGAGGCACATCCGATTGACTTCTACCTGGAGCAGCTTAACCGTCAAGTGGATTCCAAAAGGCATAACATTACAGAATTGGAGTCTGAGTGGTAGGATATATCCGTTCTATTAGTCTGTAAAGTTTCATTTTAACTATACTTAAGCAGAAAATAAATAAATAAGTATAATATATTGATTCTTCTCGGCATACATAATTTGTCCAGGGATGCTTTTAGAAAGCCTTTGGTGGAGAAAAAAATAAGCCTAGAAGAGTCGCTCTATGGAGACATGCCAGATGCTCAAGAGAAGCTTCAGAAATTGAGGGAAGTTGAATTGGAGAAGCAGTCAATACTGTCTGAAGTTAAGCGACGGTATGATGTCAAACCAAAATCATGATGATGATGACATTATATCAAATATTGTATGGCCTTCTTACGACAGCTATCTTCTTGATTTCTAGGGAGGAGGATTATTCAAAACTTTGCCTGGAGCTGGAGAAGCTATCTGGACTGCCATCCAGAATATCCTATATCGAGCGAATAAAAGAGATAACAAAAAATAGCCGGAAACAGGATGCTGATATAGAACGGATTTTAAAAGAAACTCGAGAGCTTCAGTTAGAAAGTAACTCTATTCAAGACAGCCTTCATAGAACTTATGCTGTTCTGGATGAATTGGTTTTCAGGTATGAAAAGCTTGTTCCATAATTTGGGGCTTCCATTAATACTGACTTGCCTTCTTTCTTTAGGAGAACAAACTACTATTTATCTAGGGTTGTAAATGAACCGAGCCGAGCACGAGTTATACTAAATTGAAGGTGTTATAAAAGCTTGAGCTTGACTCGAGTAAAAACAAATATAATTGTTGAAATCTGATGCTTTTAGAAAAAAATTCACCTTGAAATATGGAATTCAACCAATTAAAAGGATATACACGTAAGAGGCATAAAAAGCTAATTTAGTAAAAAATAAATTATTATTTTGTGTGTAACTCGCATTTGGCTTGATATTAAACTCAAGCTCAAGCTCGACTTTGTTGAGTTTTTTTTAAATCGATCTTGACTTGACTAACTCGTGAGTAGTCCAACTTGTTTACACCCCTACGTTTATCATTTTTTAAACTGAAAAGAAGGATGTCTCTGCAGGGAAGCAAAGAAAGAGCCAGTAGGGCGTCAAGCTTATAGGCTTCTCACAAGTATACATGAGTGTTTTGAGCAGATTGCTGAGAAAATTCTCGTTACTGATAGAATTCGAAGAGAGATGGCAGATTATGAAAAAAAATTAACAGCCATGGCCGCCCGAGGGTTAGATGTTGAGAAATTGCAAGATGATCTTGATGCCATTAGAAAGGAGAATGAAAAACTTGAACAACTCAAAGAAAATTAAGCTCTGAAACATCCTAGGTATTGCTACTTTTATACGGTTTTAATTGTTTGATGTTATTCGAGCTTCCACATCACACCCTCATATTCATGCTTATATTATTAATTGAAAGCAAAAAATCTTTCATTTGTATTCAAACGTGTTAGTCTTCTTTCCTCCTACTTATGTTGCATTTATCTGTTGAATGAATTCTCAAGCTCTAATGTATATTGGCTCGGTGGTATTTAAAGGGTGTCAAAAATCGAATCAATCCAAATAATTGAATCAAACTGACAAATTCGGGTTGGTTTAGTTTTGAAAGTGATTGTTTTTGTTCAGTTTAGTCCAAAATTCAATTTTGCCATCCATGGCTGTGTTTTAAAATCCAAATCGGTGAGGCCACCGGTTCCCTATTCAATCTGCTGAGTAAATTACACTAGTGTCGGCTCAACCACTGGTTCAATTGGTGGTTCATTTCGAGTCTATAGTCCAATCCAGTTCAACTGGATTTCCGGTTTTTGGAGTAAATCAGACTGGCAGCTGGCCGGTTCCCGGTCTGATTTTGTAATCGATGATCCTTGGTCTTCTGCAGTCCAATTACAGCTACTCTTTGATTTGTGTATAAGCGTAAGATCTAATAAGCCTAGAAAATAAAAATTAAGGTGTTGTATCGTCATTTTGTGTTCAACCAAATCTCTTGTGTGAATTGATATCCGCCAATTTTTTAGATCCTACAAAAATATGATACATAGCTCTTTCATGATACATAGATCCGACAAAAATTGATATCCTTGGCAGCGACTAGTCGTAATGGGGACATAAAATATCAATTTACTCTCCCAAAATTTATATGCTTTACTCAATTTAATTTTAATACTAAATTCGATCTGAAATTTATCTGTTAATATAAATTGATAACGATTAATAATTTTTCTGATTAATTTGATAATAAAGTAAATTTTTACGTTAGTTTACAAATTGAAGGGGTAAATTAATGTTTAAGTCGGAAATTGAGATTTAAACACTTTGAGATGGAAGGATATCACTTTCAAGTAGTTAAGTTGCATTTCTCCTTAATTAGTAGATTAACACAACCCATCAAACATAAGGACATGACATAACGAAAGAATCTAATTTGTTGCACCTACCACTTCATCTTGGTGACGAAAGTGATCTCTATAGTTTTTGATGCCTTGGTAGGAGAAACATCAATTGCTCTTTTTCTTCAGACAAAAAAAAATATTTCATTAGTATAAGAATTCAAAAAAGTCTAAAATTATTTGTAATAATCCGATATAGAACAAGATGCTTGAGCAATTATATGCGTAGCATTATTCACAATGAAATCGTATTTCTTTTCATTTTTACTTATCAAAAACTCCAAGACTTGAGAGTAGTTCAAATGTGGCTTTATAGATCCAATTATTGTTCATATTTTTATCATTAATTGAAACATTAGTGCCAACAAACCCTCGGATTTTTTTATTTAAAAATCATAATAAATGACGCCGAACTCAAAAAATAAAATGAGGAATAAAATTAAGGAAAGGTGGTTATAGAAGGGAACGATTTGAGATAATTTAAATAAATTAGAAACAAAATGATGATTGAAATGTGTTGATGTTTTTTAATTCTACCCGTCATCTTGATTAGGCGATAATCCCTCTAAATTGGGTTCATTACACACAAATTTCAATCGAACTTGCGTATGATCCCATGGTAATGATTCTTGATTTTCTAAATTGATATTTTCAAATCATTAAAGAAACACAATTAATAGTTTTAAAAAGATTTATAGGTATTGATGTTACCTTAACTTTCCCGTAAATCTACATCAATTAAAATTAGTAGTATGCTATACGCTGCCCTACCAACGTTTTAAATACTATTAAGCAAGTGATACATAACCTAAGTGTCAAACATGATTGAATTTACTATCTTATTTTCTTCATTTATTTGTTCAAAATAATCAATTTTTAAAGAGATAATCGATTTTTTTTTTTGATAATAAGAGATAATCGATTTTCAAAATCAACAAATTACATTAATCGGTCCCTTATATTTAAAAATATATATTTAAAGAACTCTCAGTTTTACTATAAACACTTTGAAATTTGAAATATTACACTATCAAACTTTAAAATTTGAAAATTGTATCCAAATAGAAATATATAAATTATTTTTGTCCATATCAAAAATATATATTATTATTTGTGAAATTATATTTTAATCACAATAAATTAAAACACTTTAGAATTTTGTTAATTAATAGTCGACTAACGAAAAACCTAATAGAAGAATAATTTAATAATAATAAATATTTTAATTTATTTTAAAAATATTAGAGATTAGCTAGTGTTTTAAAGCTCAAAATTGAGAGTTATTGTCACTTTTTTTAAAAAGTGTTTCACTCTATATAAAAGACTACTACATGTACATTGTTTCATATACATCAACCACTTGTTATTATCTCATTTACATTCTTCAATTTCTTTCAACATCTATTCAAATAAAATCTATCACCATCATTTCAATGATGGGTTTATATTAATCTGGTTTTATTATCAATGGCTAACTAATTTAAAATTGTGTTATATCAAAGCAAAACCATTAATTATTAGTTTCTTTTTTTGTTTATTTGTTTTTGCTTATGGGGTTGCTTGATTCTTTGTTTGGAAATGATTCAAGAAAATTTCTCAAGAGAAAAGACAGCGATGCTGGAGAAGCAGGTTATGATCAAATGCATTAAAATTTTAATATATATTACATTTTCTTAATTAAATTATTTGTTTTAGTGTTCTTGTCTTGCTTTGATTAATATATTTTTCTGTCTTTATTTTTTCTGTATGCTTTATTATGAGATTTTGAACATATACCGGCCATTTGGAAGCTGCCGTCTTTCTTTTTAAAAAGAAATGAACATTCATTTTTTTTACAACAACAATGGAAGAAAAACGAAACTCGAGACTTTCAGGTCGAATTATACGTATACATTAATATATACTCTCATACAATATTTCCTTGAAATATAAACAAATTCGCAATTTTTTCTCACTTTTTTTTGTATGATGCTCTTCATTTTTTTTACGAAAAACTGGTAATTTTATAATCTAGATTTTGTGTGTATTACATTTGATCATATTTTTCTCAATTTTGACAATTATTGTTTTTTTTTTTTCGATTTCTTACAATTCGTAGTCGAAAATTTCAGGACGAGCATTGGAAGAACTCAGAAGTAATCTTTACAATGATCTTAGAACTTCGGAGGGAGCAAAGCGCCAACAGCAACGGTTTTGTGGACCGGTTATAGCAATGACATTCAATTTCATGGTTGCTGTTGGTGTTATTCTGACGAACAAATTAGTAAGTTCAAACTCATTAATTTCTGTCAGAATTCATTTCTGTCAGGTTTTGCATCAGTTTCATGGAAGCGGTAACGTGCGAAATGAGTATCTAATTTTATTATTATTTACGGAACACAACCTCAAATGTTTCGTATCAGTTTCTGAGAATTTCAGGAAAAGGCAGATCATAGTTTTCAATCTTACAGGTTTTTGTTTATAGGTTATGGGACAGATTGGATTTAACTTCCCAATCTTTCTGACATTGATTCATTACACAACTGCATGGATTCTGCTTGCTATTTTCAAAGGGTTTTCGCTGCTTCCGATCTCTCCTCCATCAAAAACTACTCCTTTCACTTCCATTTTCTCGTTAGGCGTCGTTATGTCTTTCGCGTCCGGCCTTGCCAATGCTAGCTTGAAACACAATAGGTGAAATTTCTGGCCTAATTCAGGTTTACTATCCTGAAACTACCATATCATAGATCCGGACTAGGCAAGAATTTCTCGTTATAGAAACTTAGTTTGTTGTATCGATGTCTTACTCTTGTTATTCGTATTGGCAGTGTCGGTTTCTACCAAATGGCGAAAATTGCAGTCACTCCTACCATTGTTTTTGCAGAGTTCATTCTGTTCAGGAAAACTATTTCGAATAAAAAGGTCGATTCTAACTTTATGGTTTGTTTTTGATTCAAAATTGTACGGAAGTACTGATATTGCAGCTTACTAGCTTGCAGGTTTTCGCTTTGGTGATTGTATCAGCAGGAGTGGCAATTGCAACCGTAACAGATTTAGAATTCAACTTATTCGGAGCGTATATTGCACTCGTGTGGATAATTCCAAGCGCGATTAACAAAATACTCTGGTCTCATCTGCAACAACAAGCCAACTGGACAGCGCTTGCGTAAGTAATTCACAATCTCATCATTTCCGTAAGATCACGAACAATGCAGCCTTTCATTATAACCAAAAAATGATCGTTTTTTGTTATAATGACCGCAGATTGATGTGGAAGACTACACCGGTTACCATATTGTTTTTACTCGCATTGATGCCGTGGTTGGATCCACCAGGAGTGTTATTATTCAAGTGGAATCTGCATAACTCATCAGCAGTATTCATATCAGCTCTCTTGGGGTTTCTGTTGCAATGGTCCGGGGCTTTAGCTCTCGGGTTAGACTCAAAACTCTTGATTATTTTTTCTCGGAGAAACCGAACAATGATTTGATTCGGACTGATTTTTGTATGCAGGGCAACTTCTGCGACATCTCATGTGGTGTTAGGACAGTTCAAGACGTGCGTGATTTTGTTGGGTGGCTACCTTATTTTCGATTCCGAGACAAGTTACATAAGCATCGGCGGAGCGATGACAGCTTTAGGTGGAATGTCAGCATACACGACACTCAACTTGAAAGGGTCTAGTGAGAAAGTTGTGAGCAATCAGATTTTAAAACCAGCCCTGCCTTTATCAAAACCGAAAACGGAATCGGAACCAGCTGCAGAAGAAAGCATACTCATAAATGGAGCAAATACTGTAGATGCTGTTTAAGATTATAATTGTAGATGATCTTCTAAAAGAGCACATTTGTTGGAATTTTGATTAAATGAATGAATGAAATGTACATAACAAATGGTTACTCATAGATTAGACTTAGGCCAAATGTGCAATTTTAGCCTTCATGTTAAGCTTGATTTTTAACTTAGACTTGATGATTATTTTGTTTGAGTGGTACCTAACGTTATCAACAACTGATCAAATGGACCCTTTAACAGATTTTTTTGCCGTTATCAACACCAATGATTTTTTTCAGTTCAAAACTTAATGTTAGTAAAAAATTACAAATTGAAACTTCTGTCAATGCCACGTATATAGCGGGGAAAAAATCTGTTAAAAGAGCCAATTTTGTCATTTTTTAATCACTTTCAAAAAAAAATTATTAAGATTCAAATGACAAACCAAACCAAATATGAGGATCTAAATTGTACATTTAACCTTATACATATTTATACATAATCTGATTATTTCTTTTCTAGAGGTCTAATAAGTTGTAAGAACTACATAATTAAAGTAAACAATATGAACTACACAATAAAAAATAGATACTAAATAAACAAGACTATTGTGTAGACCTGAAGACTGTTGGGCATGAATAGATCAAAAGAGTATAAAAATATAGTCAAAAAATCAATTAAAACAAAATATAACAGAAAATTCTGATATATCAATTGATATTGTATAAATCTTTGTTCCCCAAATTCTAATATACAGGTGAGACATCTGAAAAGGAAAATTTGGTAAAATCCCACCTATCCTCAACTCCTCCGCTCCAATTTCTAAGGGCATCTCCAGAAAATTATAAGTTTCAGCATAACGGCCAAAAAAACAAAAAAAAAATACACTATCCAAAATAAAATTTCTACTGAAAAGAGATGGGGGAAATGCAAACTAGAACAACAAAAATGCCTTGACCTATCATATTGAAACTTAATGTCAGCATGTCTATCCCCACCTATGATATTAACCTACAATTTCCCGGCCGCACTTCATATTTACACTCAGATCAGGCCATCTTTCAGAAGCACTGTCAGGCTGTCATTGATCCACACCTGTCGTACATTTTAATTTGAAGCAACTTAGGTTTCACCTGTTCTATTAATAACTAGAGTTCCAGTTCATTTGTGCAAGTTGAGCCTGCTGATAAGCACCGGATGGGGGTCCAACGGTTTCTGCAGTTACAGACATCGGCTGAGACTGTTGCATGACAGTTGGAGGAGCACCCATTGTCTGCATTTGCGGATAAATTCCTGGATAAGGACTATGACCGGGCTGTACATGGGAGAAGGCTAGGTGCTGCCCTTGAGGGGTTAGATGGTACATAGGATTAAGGTGCAAATTCGACATATCTGGGCCCGGCGGAGAGATCCAAGCGGAAACATCGTTCTGCAGAACGAGAAAAATTTATAAGAATTTTAGAAGTAAAGTAAAAAATTACTTGGAAAATAACCATATATGCACAGTTGAACCTTATCTCTTATCTATTACGGATTCATTTGCATCTTGAAAATGAACAAAATGAAAATGCAATATCATATCATATATCAATCAACGGAAGGAGGAACAAAATAATAATTAAAAAGGAAATGAAACCCACCAGTGCTCCTGTCGTGTAGATTTGATTTTCCTTCAGCTGAGATGCTGTTAGATCCTCGTTGCTGACAGCACTTCCCGCGGTCACAGCTGGACCGGGATTGAAACCAATAGGAGAGGTGCCATATGAACCGTATAATCCTTGAATTCCAATTGGAGTTGAGTTTCCATTGCTAGTTCCAGGCTTAAATTGTGGAAGAGGGAACTTCACACCAGGCGTAGGAGCTGCTTGTGTAAGATACGGATTGCCAGTGGATGGCTGTTGTGCAATTCCATTGTGGCTTAAGAATTGGTGCATTGCTGGTAAGAAATAAGGGTTAAAATAGCCATATGGGAAGTAGCTTGGAGGATAGGGGGGCCTGAAAAGAAGAGGATGTGGAGAAGCAGCTATAGAATTTTGCGCTGGCGTTGGACTTAGACTTGGACTTGGACCAGATGAAGCTGTAGGATTCTCACTCTGCAATACAATATGGCACCATTTAGAAATAATAGCAGCATTGTTAGAAATAACAAATAGACTTTACATACAATCCGTAGGATTTAAATATTCTATGATATTCCTATATTGCATAAACTTTAAATAATTGATCCCTGAGCTCTGGTCCTTCGGCAAGGTGGGTTTTTGACATAACAATCTTAAATATTCTGCAGTCCGTCACTCCTATTTGATAATTCATAAGAGTTTAGCTAAAGCATTGGAGCCAACAAAATAATCTAGCATTGCTTTAACGTATAATGAGGCAAATTATCATCTCTCAGCTCCCTTTTAATAGACATCTTTTAGTTTTTGTTGAGCCTAACAGAAAAATTTTCCTTATTTGGTTGATTACATAGGTTAAGTAACAGCATATCAAAAATATCCTCATTAATTGACATTCTTAACTTCACAAGATATTAAAATTTTGTCTTGACTTGGCGACTACAGAATAATCACTTATTAGTTCAAATAGAAAGGACTAAGTTAAATGCTTTGATTATAGAGCATAAACGCAATGTAGCTCATCGTAATTAAAAAAATATGTAAGGCAGTAAGGGTATATGAGAAACAATTTATAGGTTAACTAAATACATCCATATAGCATATCACAAAGCACATACAAATATATATTTCCAAACGACGGACTCCAGAAAATGATGTTTTCTCCAACTAGAAATGACTGAAGTCGATAATTAAGTTTATTTACTTAAGAGCAAGAGGACAATTTTGAATAAATATACCTAAGAATCTAGATCAAACTGCTCAACCCAAGTATAAGATACCCGTGACAACCAATTCAAATGATTCAGTTCTCTTCTTAATCTTTTTGCTAGAGTTGTACATTTGATTATGAACCAAAATTATCCACTGATTCTCAGTTGACAATTTCTAAACAAAATAAACAGTCTAAATGGACACTTGACCGATGAAGGGTCTACAGTTATATTTTACATATAAATTTAAGAGTGCCAAGAATTATCTTGGCAACTTCTGAACCCATACTCTGCAACATCATATATCTCCCATATTCTCATATCCCAGCAACTGCAAAATCTATTCTCCTGTTTCTTTTCCCCAAAACCCCACCAAAAAGACGAGCAACCACAAACTCAAACACACACCACATGATACAACCTATAATTTTAATTACCAAAGCTAATCTATAAGAGCAGTCCCTAAATGCAGAGAGCAACAACATGCATAATTTATCTTGATTGATTTTCTGGTTTCAAAAAGTAGGTGTGCACAGGATTTTCAAAAAGTTCTATCATTTTAGATAGTTCAGTGGTTCTTTGCAATCCAGGCTGAAGATGTACAAGTCCAATCCATCCTAATTTTTAAGAAGGCTAAAATGCAACCACTACTAGGAAGTAGGAACCCTTTATTAGATGATTACAATTCAGTAAAGGCCTAACAGCATAACACAGCTTAAGACATCTACTAACAGCAGAGAGGAAAATAACATCCCGCACCTGAATCTCGTGTCCCTCATAGTGTACATAGTGTCCCCCTTGCATGTGTGGTATAAATCCAAAACCATAGTTCGGAGGGAAATGAACAGCAGGGTTGTGGTGGCCTTCCAAAATGGGCATCGTTTCTTGAATTGGCTTATCAGAATTTGTGTCAACATTAGGTGCAACATGACCATCTGATTTGCCTGATTCATCACACACTTCTTGAGGAGATTCTGGCTGGTCAGGATAATCCACTTGTACAATAGAAGAAGCGCTCTGACTGCTGCATAGAATTTTATAAAAGAAAATGATGGATGAAAACTTCAAAATAAAAGTAAAGCATAGTTTAATGTAAAAGCCCTTTTTTCCTTTTCTTTTATTGATATCTAACTTCAAAGTGTTATCCATGATCCCGAAACAAATAAAGCATACTTTACTGTAAGTCCTTGTTCTTTCCTTCTCTTTACTGGTCTATTGCAACCTTTTCTTTTCCCTATATTAGTCTCTCATGTTAAATAGTTGATGATATTGCATTATTAAAAAGTCAATAAGTTCCTACAGCTATAGTTGGAAGCAGATAATGTTAATAGTGAACTATATTAGAGAACAGGTGAAATAAACATAATTCGGACAGCATAACCACATAAATCCAAACAGCATTATCAGAGCTGAAGTTTCAGTTATATTTACTTTCTGTTTACTTTCTTTCACATACTCAATACTATAATCAAGCTTCCGATCAATAAACATCAAAAGTCAAAACATGATATACTGATCACCAACCTTAAAGAAGCCTCTCTAGCAGTTTCATCAGTCCCATGCGACAATTCAACAGAATCCGCAGAGTTGACATCATAACTATTGTCATTGCCATTTGATCCCACTCCAGAATTGGTTTCAAAACTTCCAAAAGACAATCCACTTTTCAAAGCTTCAGGTACTTTGAAGTGATTTGGAAATATAACATGTCCATTAGGTACAGATTGCTCAGATGACATCAGAGAACTGTCTTCAGCTTGTGACTCTTCTGATGAAACCACTGCACGAAAACATGAAAAAATAAACAACCAAAAACTAAATACGTAAAGGAAAGAAATAAAAACATCTGCTCCAATATCCCGAAGTGCAATATTCTATAAATCCGCTGGATGGACTAAAAAGTGCATAACTAGATCATAGAGTTTCCAAACCAAAGAGAAAATACAACAACAAATACGCAAGTATAAACTATTAAACAAAGCATATCTATACCTGCTAAAGGAAGGACAGAATCCTGTGATGCATGGTTATCACTGCTTCCAGGCCGGACAGCTAAAGAACTGTCATCAGTTGACAAAGGAGGTTGAAGAGTTCTTGATAACTCATTCTTTTCAGTTGACTGCATCTTGGAGGATACCTTTTCCGGTTTCCCAGATGGAGCAATAGTAGAGCCTGCTTTTTCATTCTTAAGAAGCTTCGGAGAAACATCAGGGGACACAGGTTTATATCCTTGCAGGTAATTATGTCCTGCATCCCCTTGACGGCTTCCCACTTCACGCTTGATTGCAGCCATGGTACCAGTATGCCATGCCATAGATGGTGCCAATACAGGATCTGATGTAGAAGAATTCACACCAGAAACTGATGCTGATTTGGGAGTTGGGAGATGATTCAGAATCGGTGCAGTCTTTCCTTGCTGAACTTGAACCACACACTCAGATGTCTGATTAAGTGGAGACAATGGAACAGTTGGGAAGATCGATGTCTTTCCAGGCTTCTTGGCATCAATAACTGAGCTATCTATAGTAATATTAACAGCTTCTTTTGTAGGCGACTGTGGGCCCCTTCCAAGAGTGGAACCCCCATTGGGTAAAGTCAAAGAACCATTAGGCATCACTGCTGAAGCCCTATAACAATACAAGATAAGAATTAATTGCATAGATAAAGCAACAGTATGAACAGTTATACATCGAATCTACAACCATAGAGAAAATTAAACTCTTCTATTACTTTGTCTCCTTGATTACAGGATTACTGATTGTATTCTGCATAACCGGAAAAGAGGGTGGATAGCCTTTCTCTTTCGTGTGGTTGACTCCATTTTCCCTTCGAGGAGCTGCAATTTTCCGACCCATTGTATCTGACAAAAAATTACAAGGAATGGCATCAGTTATACAACTTGCAGTAAACATTTTTCAGAACAGACAATCATTTGAATTCTAAGTCAACAATAGTTATAACTATTAACCAATAAAAGCGCATCAGGAACCAAAATCTTGCCATATTAGAAATAAAGCGAGAATGAATACGAAATTCGTAGAGTACCAGATAAGTGTCTTACACAGTTGATTATACAAAAAAGGTTCAAGACGGATAAAAATTTCTAAGCTCATGAACTCAACACATAAAGTTTAGAGCAATAATTTATATTTCGGATAAGAAATAGGCGAGTACCAGGATGGATATGATTTGCATAATTGTTTCCTCGACCGCCCCTTGCCCCTCGACTTTGGGTGCTTGATATCTGCATAATAGGAGCACCAAATTATAAATGATTTCCATTACCCAATAGCAACACCAAAACTGATTCATCAAATCAGATACATCCATCATTTGCTTAAATCTTAATCAATCTTCCCCAGAAAAATAATAAACAAAATGGAAAATTCTAATCGATGAAATGCTTGCCTAACCTAGGGACACTCAAAATCTAGCGGCAATATAACTAGCAATTAATCTGACAACGGAAACTAGACATATAGTTTAAATCATTACAGCGCATCATAATTAAGGACAAACTCAGATTCATCAATATTTGCAGAGTACATGAATCTCAGTCATAAAAAAAGACAGATACAAACTATTCACAACTTCTCATTAACAATCAATAGAAGTGGCATAGATATCAATTTCATGGTAAACCCGAAGACGCAAAACCAATAAAAATAATCGCGCAGACACTTCCAAGATAAAAACTTCCTGAAACGAAAAGAAAATTCACCTCCTTTCTTCGATCTCGTTTACTTTTCACCTCATGAAATGTATCTGCAATACCAAAAGACTATTAGAAAATGACAGGCGAGTAACATGACAACAAACATGTCATTCTCAGCTCATACACCTTAAGTACATCCTCAGCTTCTGAAATTAGTATAAATCAGATGAAACTGTTTCAATAATGTGCAAATTAGATCAAAAGAAAAATAATTCACTACAAATCAATTAAAAAAACTTTAGCTTTATAAAGTTTATACTTATACAAACACATATACTAATCCACCACTTATATAATCATTAAAACTACAAACAGATCAAAACCCATTCAACCTAACTGATATATACAAACAAAACAAAACAAAAAATAATTATTTTCATTATTTTCAAACCAACCCCGTTAAACCCTAAAAATATTTTTTTTACCTAAATAAAGTAACTTCTGCGCAGTTTCGTTAGGATCCATAGCACAATCTTTAAGAACAGAATAAATATCTTCATCACTGTGTTGTCTTCCTGTAGTTTCCCTTATGCTTAAAATTGTTTTCCGTACTGTTTCCGGGATCATAACTCTACCACTCCCACCTCCACTGCCGCCGCCGCCACTACCACGACCGGTTCTACCTCCGCCGCCGCTATTGCTCATGGTTAGGGTGTGGTTGTGTTTCTCTAATGGCTAGGTTGCAGAGGAGAGTGAGAGTGTGATTGTGGTGGCGAAGGGCAAACAAAAAAAATTGATTTTTGTTAATTTTTTTATTGTCAGGAAATTTTGACCTAAAAATAATAACAATAATGCACAATCAAGACGATGGTGAAAGTAGGTTTTGCTTATATATTCCACCTTTGGTGACATATTTTTATTATTATTATTGGGCTTAATCACAAAAAAAAAAAAGAGAAAATTACACTATATCACTCAAAATTTGAAATGTTTACATTAGTGACTCAAAAATTATTTTTATACAAAAATTCCTCATTTTTTAAAAATTGTTTTCACAGTCTACCTCAATATTATATAAGCCCTATTTTACCCTTCAGTTAAGCGTTAAGACTAAGAGTATAGAAATTAGAGTTTAGGTTGTTAGTGGTGGCTGGAGGTCCTGCCGATGATAGTCCGGTTGCGTTGGCCGTTCGATAGCACCGTTTTCTTTTGAATTGAGGGGGTTTCAGCTGCATATGTCAAAAATTCAATTGAAATAACAAATAACAACTTAAAGAACTCACTATCCTCTTATGAATATGCCTTCTATTTAATCATTCATCTGACTCTGCCTAAGTTACAAAAAAATATTTCAATCGAGGTGCCGGAGGAGAACTTAAATGACGATGATGTAACATTTGACGTTCATGATGATTTCGAGGAGGGGGCGAGACAACTGTCGGTGAGTAATCGGTGTTATCGATTCATAGTACTTTGTTTGGAAAAGTTTAACAGAATTGCACAAAAATATCCTTTTAATGTTGAAAATGGTTTTTCTTCTAATGTAATTGTTTGATTTGCTCTATTTTTTGTTGCAGGCACTTATTATGCCATTTCTTTTATAATTCGCTATTCTTTATATGTATAATAAGTTTGCACACTAGTTGTTCGACAAAATGTCTCAATGGTACAATGATCTTTTTGTAGACTAAATATGTAAAATAGGATAATAATCGAAATCTGTAATATTTTCCAATTTTACATAAACAATTAACTTTATTTCCTGACTACAACTAACTCCGCATATATTAACTGTTTGTACATGATATGAGTTGGTAATTTTTATTTCACACATCAAATTTTGCACTTCGCGTTCATTTTATGTTTGTAAGAAGTCATGCTTTTGTTATACTATCTTCACAGGTTTCAGTGCGAGAGGAAAGCATAAAACCAAGGGCCAACCGTCCTCCTTTGTTAGTGCATCTTCGAGAACGGCGATTAGAAGCTCCACTGGTGTTTCATTTGGGCTCACTTTGGACCTTTTTCGCTTTTGGGCAAGGTGTAAATTTGTCACCTTTTTGTATGTTATGTATATTGATTCATGATTGTGGTGACAACACTATCATTTCTATAATCTAATTAATTAACATTGTAAACTCCTGTGAACTTAATGTGAACCTGATGTGAACTTATATCAACTGAATTACTTTAATTTAATTTTTAAGTAAATTTGTCTTACTGTTCTTTACAATCTTAAATGATATTTTATATAAAATCAATTTTGAAATTTAGTGTAATATATTAATTGAATATCTCTTTTAAGTGAAACGTATTTGACAGACTATAAAACCGAAAATCAACCTGATGTGAACCTATATCAACTAAACTACTTTAGTTCAATTTTTAATCAAATTTGTCTTACTGTTTTTTATAATTTTAAATGATATTTTATATAGAGAGAATTTTAAGATTTAATGTAATACAAATTGAAAATCTTTTTTAAGTGAAATGTATTGATATTCTATAAAACTGCAAATCAACCTGATGTGAACCTGATATGAACTTATATCAACTGAACTATCTTAATTCATTTTTTTTTATAAAATTTGTCTTAATGCTCTTTACAATCTTATTTGATATTTTATATAGAGAAAATTTTGAGATATAGTCTATTATAAGAATTGAATAACTGTTTTTAAGTGAAATGTAATTGATAGTCTATAAAATTGAAAAGCAAACTAAAGTGAACCATATGTAAACCTGAAATAATACCACATACTGAATTTTTTGGAACATAATGGACCAAATTTAATTTAAAATAAATCTAAATAAACTGAATGTAAGTTTTGTTGTCCAATTGGACTCGAGAAAAATAGATAATTCGACTTAAAAGAAGAGTACATATTTGAGTTTATCCTTTGAGAAGCTGTGTTAATGAGTACAATAACAATGGCACAGATGATGCAAATTTCCGTTTGGGAACTTAAGTAATGCAAAACAGCACAAGCAGCGAATCGTTGAATTCAAAAGAAGAATTTAATGATAGTAGAATGCAATATCATAATGCTTGAAATGGAAAATTGAGAACGCTGCAACTAATAGTGTTGCGGATTCTGTCAATTGATCAAATCTTATACTAGAGAAAGAAAGTTCTGAAAAATAATGGAATTGTTTGTTATCTTGTTGTATGGTTTTATGAAATTGATGGTTTTTAATTTATTTTTTAGCTTTTATTCCAACTGACTTTTATGATTACTTTATTTTTATTATAGAATTGAACTCTTTTAGTTGAAATGTATTTGATAGTCTATAAAACCAACATGTGAACCTGTATCAACTGAATTATTTTAATTCAATTTCTAATAAAATTTGTGTTGCTGCTCTTTACAATGTTAAATGAAATTTCATGTAGAGAAAATTTTGAGATTTAGTTTAATATACAAATTGAATATATCTTTTAAGTGAAACGTATTTGACAGACTATAAAATCAAAAATCAACCTGATGTGAATCAGATGTAGACCTATATCAACTGAACTACTTTAATACAATTTTTAATAAAACTTGTTTATTTGTTCTTAACAATCTTAAATGACATTTTATATAGAGAGAATTTTTAGATTTAAATGAGATATACAAATTGAATTTCTATTTTAAATGAAATATATTTGACAGACTATAAAACCGAAAATCAACCCGATGTGAACCTATGTCAACTGAACAAACTTAATTCAATTTTTATAACACCGATTATAAAATTTAAAATTAACTTAGTCTAGTTAAACTAATATCCGTATACATTAAATATAAACGCAAACTCAATGTAAATGTAAAATCAACTTAGTCTTATTAAAACATTAAGAATTTGATATTAACTTAATTTAATTAAATTATTTTATAAAAAAAATTGATATTAACCTCTAGTTCGTTATCTTGTTGGTTCTGGAACTCTTGTCAAACATATGGAATGCAATGAATAAAACATCACCCCAAGAAATTTGGTTTAAATGAGAAAATTGATGTCGTAGTAGCAAATCTAATTTAACCATATCATGAAATTTATAACAATGTCCTAATCCATAGAATGTATGCTCATTCTTTGAATATGAAACTTTGCAATGTTTGATACAGCAGTAACCACTACCCAAAAAACATTACAAACCAAATTCCATAGCAAGTGTAAATATATAAATAATGTCAAAATAATATTTTTTTTCCAGAGCAAAAGAATCTCTGTTCTACTACTCTACTCTGTTTGTAGTCATTTCCAGCAATGCTTGTTGTGTTTTAATGAAGCTTTCAAATTCTACTAGTCTGCAATCGGTTCTTTCTTCAGGGGAGGAAATGATGTCGCGATTATCATTCTTCGCGATGTCCACCTCGGATTTACTGCTCACCGCTCCCACTCCGGCCGGTCTTTGTCGCCGCTCTCATCGCTGTTCCTCCTCCAATTTTGACTATTCAAAATTGAAATCCCTATTCATCAAAAAATAAATTGAAATCCCTATTTTTCTTGAATTCAAATCCCTACTTTTATTATTCAGAATATTATGATGAATATTTGACAGAAAATTGAGTCCAACCAACGATTATTGATGATTTGACATAAAAGTGAAGCGATCAACCATATTGAAGTCTATGATAATGGAGCAATCGAGAACAATTTTGTGGAATTGACAACGAATTGTTGGGATGATCGAATTCTTAGTGAAATCTGAGAAGATACGATTTTAGTAGCAGTAGGTGATGATAAGTAATAGAAAACTGGAAGAAACACCAAGTCCATTCAATTTCTTCTCTGGTACAGTGTTATCTTGAGAAGAAGGGAACATGAGTGTCGGGGGCATGATTGTCCTATTTTTTTTATTTTCAGTGTATTTTGGGTTATGGGGGATTTGTAAAAAAAAATTTATTTTAGTGAGAGATTACTGCCAAAATAAAAAAGCTGAGGTACAAATATTAGATAAGACCACTTTTGAGGGATTTGTGTAAATTACCCAAAAAAAATCCTCACCTTTTAGCCCATTTTCATTTGCACTCTGACGTTGCAATTTTATCAGCTGCATTCTAATTCGCACATTTGGGTTTTAATTCCACCCTCAAAATTAAATTGGACTCTTTTTCACTCGGAAAAAAATTCATAACAGCCTTTATAAAGTATTCGTTTGAACTTTTTTTCACACAAAAAGTTAAAAATGAATGACTTATTTTAATTTTTTCCAAATGAAGAAGAGATCAATTTAATACTTGAGAGTGTAATTGAAAATCAAATGTGCAAATTAGAATGCAGCTGACAAAACTATAACGTGGGGATGCATTTGACAAGGGGTTAAAAGGAGGGAGGTTTTGGTGATTAAGCCTTATTATTATTATTATTATTATTTTACTACTAATATTTTATGTATATTTGGACTTTTGATTCAAATGGTTAATTTCTATTTAATGGGGATAAAATTAGCTCGGATTCTTTTTTTTTCTCAAAGGCTAAAAACTTCCATTAAAATAATAAAAATTACAAAGATGAACGATTTCTCAAGACGTTGAGTGAACTATTCTAAAAGAGATGATGAGTGTTATAAAAATACAGTCCTCGACTAGGGCTTCACTAACCACCAAGCGGGTCACCCAAATAAGATTAGACTTGATTTTACTAACATGCTCGCACAGCTTTCAGAACGTTATAGAAGAGCCTAATCTCTAAACGTTCTATTATAAGTGATTATTGATCTCGGTGGTCCTGCATCACATGAGCCACTGTTGGAGCAACAATCACAGAAACACCTTCCTCGTTAATACACTCCAAGACTCGAATTGTCGTTGTTACATAGTTAAAAGAATCACCTTCATTTTCATCAGAGCTTCGCAAAGCCAGTGCCTCCGTTTCGCCAAAAAAGCCATTAACGTGAGTTGCTCCTAGCATTTTCTTCTTGGAACCCTTCCCAATTTTCTGTTTTGGGCTTAGAGTTCTAATAGTTGCCTTAAGCCCTTTCTTTCCTATCCTGGGCCTTGATTCCAAATAGTCCATTTTTCCAAAATCACAATTTTAAAAAGAAAATTTGGATTGTGTCATAATCTCCTTTCCTTTTAAATATGTTACCTTATCCACCTCAATCTCAATCAAATATTTGCTAACCAAATTAATTCCTGCATTATCTGCAGATTTCCCATTTGCACATACCTTATCACCCTCCATTTCCTTATTCAAAATGGGAAGTATGATATTTGCTCCACGAATCTCTATATCTACCAAATTTGTAGTTCGGTTTTAAGATTCCTTATCTCTACCGTCGTCGGAACTGTGACCTGACTTCCGGCCATGCTCCTTAGACGTCTACTCATTGAATCCATGGCAGAGATTTCAGCTGCCTGCTCCATTACCTTCATCGAAGTAGCAAAGCCAGTTCCTCAATCACTGTCGTCATTGTTTTCATTCGAGCGAGGTTTCTTCCCTTTATTTTTCAGCGCACTGATCGACCCAGCTCTAATCAGTTCATTATACTTATATATGTTAACTTTAGAGTTTAACTTCACATCACACTCTAGTAGGGGATGACCGATACTACCACATTTAATACAGAGCTCCGGCTGTCGTTCATATCTAAGTAACACTATAACGATAGCTCATTCAGAGTTCACCTTAACCTTTAGTCCCCTCTTCAAAGGTTTGGTAATGTCAACTGTTACCCTCACTCTCATATATTTACCAATGCAATCCCCTAATGCTCCAGGGTCTACTTCGATTACTTCTCCAATTTGAGATCCCAAATTCAACCCTACTTCCTTAGTGAGACAAAGAATAGGTAGGTTGTGAATTTGAATCAAAAAATTAGTTGTATCAAAAACCATACTCATGTGGTCTCCAATACCCTCAGGACTCTCCAAAACGATTAAGCAGTCTAGGTAATTCCAGGAACCCCCAGTCATAACTCTTCTCTTATCAGCTTGTGACCCAAAGTGTATAACAAAAATATTGATATGTAGATATTCCACGATTACTGGATATTTAGTTTTCCAGACGTAGTTCATAGTTGAAATAAAGCCATCCATACTAACCTTCTTTGTGGACAAACCTTGAGTTTGCAACCTTTTCTTCTCCAACTAACCTTGCTTTGTCTCCTAGATCACAGACAACAATATGCTCATCATCTGACAGGGATAATGATTGGCACATTGTAGTTAAATCCATAACAAAAGAAATACAAACGTAAAAAACTATCTATGTGAAACAGAGAGGAAAACTATTCATGCAAAGATATAATAAACTGCAATGATATTTAAAATCGAAATCTCAATAATGCACCTAAAGAGCATAGCTACTCGGACTAGGTCTTACTGCATTTAAATGGTAAATTATATTTAGTGACTCTTTCATAATTAATATTATTTTATTAATTTTTTTTATCAAGGGTTAATTATATTAAGAAAAAATAAAGTACATCAGTGTAGATCAAATATCAAAACATAAGAACATCAAATTACACCCGACGTTTGATTAGATAATTAAAAATAAATAAAAATTACTTGCTAATACACGTATTCTAACGTTTGATATGAAATAAAGTTTTGAATTTAAGATAGTTAAACAATTTAAAAATTAAATTTGATGAGTGGACGTTGTATAAAAATTTATGTTTACAAGTGCACTGCTTCATTTATAGGATTGTTTATGGAAAATGAAAAGTAAATAATAGAATTACTTTTAATAAAATGTAGTCTTCGCTCAACACCTCTCACTCACCTGCAAACTCACCCGCAAACTAATTTAGGATCATAATAAAATTTCATTGAGACTTGAATTAATTTTGCCTAAAAATAAAAAAAATCTGAAAACATTAGAGTTTAGTCAACTTTTGACAATAATTTAAAAATATCTCTTAATCTTCAAAGAACGTTGATATAAAAAAGTATAAGTAACACTTTTTTGTCAACTAAAAAAAAGAATGTTTGTGAGAGAAAGCTAATCCCGACTTTAAAATGTTGTACCATGGCGAGAAGGAGCTAACCAACGACTTAATAGAATGTTAAACTATTTAAATTATATTCATTAGCTATAAGACATTTAATTGAACCATTATTTAATAAAGTTTTTATAAAAATGGACAAACAAACTTTTCATAAATGGAATAATTCATAAAAAACATACTCTCTCCGTCCTACTAGAGTTGTCCACTTTAAATTTATTACACAGTTTAAGAAAAACAATTATTATTTATGAATTTTGTAATTTTTTTTATTTTTCTTGTCATACTCTTAATTAATATAGGATCCACTTACGATTTACTTTCAATTTGCTCATTAGTGAATTTTAAATAGGAATAACATAGAAAAATTAAGTGTAAAAATTAGTTAATTTTTGAAAGTGGACAATAATTTTGGGATAATTTTTTTTGTCAAAATAGACAACTTGGGACAGAGAGAGTATAAAGTTTTCAAGAAAAAAAAATGATTAATTTGTAAATGTGAAATATTTTTGCTGATATAATTGTTTTTGAAAATTTGACATGTATGTAATCGAACTAGTACCCTGCTCAGCATAATAGATGTCTCTGCTCTGCAGAATCTTATTCATACATCTCAGTTTTCGACATAATTATCAGTCTTTGCTATGGATATCATAGGTTTATGCCAAACGCTGTCACTCTCGGACGACGACGATGACCTGGTGGTGTGCGACTTGGGGGAAAAGGCAAGAACGGCGGGTGAGCAGAAGATTGTTAATTCTCTAATTGGCAAAGTTTTAAATACAAAAAGAATCAATAGAGACAGATTTATTTCAACAGTTAACTTTATCTGGAAAACAAAAGAGCCAATAGTAGTGGAGACGGTAGGCAATAATATTTTTGTTTTTCATTTTGGTTCAGAGACAGATAAACGTAGAGTAATGGCAGGGGGGCATGGAAATATCTGGAATCTATCATTGCTTTTGAAATCCCTATTTGAATTAGGGATTACTCAAGAATGGAATTCAAGTATTTCCCTTTCTGGTTACAATTCATAGCCTACCCCTCATGTGTCTCAACAAAGAGGCCGGGCTTTCTTTAGGTAAACAGATTGGAGATGTCGAAGAAGTTGATCCTGGAGTTTCAGGGGATTGTATTGGGAAGTATATCAGAGTTAGAGTAAAGGTATATGTGTCAAAACCTTTGAAAAGAGGTATGAGAATCAAAATTGATAATGCAGGAACTATGATCACTGCAATACTAAGATATGAAAGGCTACCAGAGTTTTGTTGTAAGTGCGGTATTATAGGGCATCCAATACTAGAATGTCCAATTATTACCTCTGAGTTCAAAGAGTACAAATATAATGACCTGATAAGAGCAGGACCGTCGCAGATGCTGACCAGCAGAGGAAAGAGAGGAAGACCGGCGACGGAGAAGAAAACAGATATGGAAGATCACGGTGTTTTTCATGAGACTCCGGTAACGGCAGGAGACAAGAATTCTGTTTCAGTCGTTAAGGAAGGAGGATATATTTCAGCCATTGATAAAGGAAAATCTAAGATTCTTCCCTTAAGTATTGTTGACCAAACAACTACCAAGTCTGGCAACGTTATTTTAGGAGAAGATTTGGCAAAACAGATTTTGAATTTGGTCGAAGTTGATATTGACAAGGATATTGAATTTAAAGGCCAGGAGCTGATGGCACTATCAAAGTGTATTAATTCAGATCCAAATGTTGAAACAATTGGGCCAAGTAAAAGTTGACCCAGAGGCAAAATGAAAGGGCCTAAAAAGCCTAATCTAAAATTTAGCCCAATTCGCAAAATCAAAAAAACAAGTCGTAGCAAAACGATGTCGTCAATAGATGTTAGCCATAGTAGATTGGATATTTTGGGAGAGACTCAATGAGGAATTGAGGGGAAAATTCAAACTGAACATTCTTCTGCAATTCGATCTTTAGAGTGGACGGCTGAGGAAGGTGTTTCTTTGAATGATTTATCAATGGTGGATCTTGCGATGCAGGTCCACCAAGATGAATGATCATCTTAGTTTGGAACGTTAAGTGATTAGGCTCTACTAGAACGTTTCGAAATTGTGCGAGCATGTTAATAATATCAAGCCTAATCTTATTTGGGTAACCCGCTTGGTGGTTAGAAAAACCCTAGTCGATGACTGTATATTTACAGTTCTCATCATCTCTTTTAGAATAGTTCACTCAATGTGTTGAGGAATCGTTCTTTTTTTTGTAATTTTCATTATTATTAATGGAAGTTTTAGACTTTGAGAAAAAAAAATTGACATGTATTAGATTATTTTTAGGGTTAATTCCATATAAAATTACCACATTTACACATTTTTTTATTTTAATCACGTCCTTTGAAAATTGTCAAATAAAATCACCACCTTTCATTTTTTTGCAAATCTATCACGAATGTGAAAATTCGGTGTATCTTTACTGACTCGACAATCGGAATCAACAAGAAAAGAGTAAGAAGAATGTATTTTGTATGTTAATAGGGCATTAGTCAGATTAAAACATATATTTGGGAGAAAAAAAACATCAAATTTTATTCATCGATGATAGATTTGCAAAAAAATGAAAGGTGATGATTTTATTTGACATATTTGAAAGGACGTGATTAAAATAAAAAAACGTGTAAAGGTTGTGATTTTATATGAAATTAACCTTTATTTTTAAAATTTTATAAAAATATATATTAATTTTATATAGCTGCGTGGCGTCCACCTAGGTAAGTCGGTGTACACATCTGTCTCTATATATTTTAATGAATGGCAATCTCGGAATTTCATAAAACACACAATCCCTCTCCGATTGTAGTCCACTCCCTTCTCCTTGCCGAACCCTAATTCTCAATTTTCTTTTTTATACCCCAAATTATTCTCCTCAGAATTTCACAAATTTCCCCAAAAATTTGTCAAATCCTACAAGCAACCAATGGGTTCAAAATCCAGAAGCGATAATCCTCATACCGGCGACGGTGCCAGCCCTGGGTTCGTCTCTTTCTTTAGGAATCAAATTGATTTTTTTTAAATGTGTTCTCTAATCTTAATCGTTTATTTGTTTGTTTTCTGTGTGTTTAGGAAGATTTTTATTGGAGGATTAGCTAAAGACACCACGTATGGTAAGTTTATGGTTTCTGAGCATCTGCTTTTTAGTTAAATTTTATATGTTACATCTTGTGATATGAAATTAAATTGAATTGAACTCTTGCAGCTACGTTTAATAAGCATTTTGGTAAGTATGGAGAAATTACTGATTCAGTAATTATGAAGGATCGGTACACTGGCCAGCCTAGAGGATTTGGTTTTATTACTTATGCTGATCCTTCAGTTGTAGATAAAGTTATCGAGGATACTCATATTATCAATGGGAAACAGGTAAATATTATTTTTTATCTTCCATAGGTAAATTTTTTTATGTAATGTGTAAATTTTATGCATGAATGCCCAAGTAAGCAAGCTTGGACTCTTGGGATGATGTTGTTTGTTTAGTTTTCATGCTGTATCCATATGTGTCATAGAGATTCTATGTTTTGGTTCGTGGGTTGTTTTTGGACATAAAGTTGCCCTTTTTGTTTGTTTGATGTAACCTTGAGCTTTGATTTTTAAGGTAGAAGGTTGTCTGTAAGTTGGGTTTAAGGGTAATTTTTTGGTTTGCTCATCGAGTAGTTGCTAATTGAACATTTACTACATAATCTGTATGAAGGATCCCAGTTACCTTAGGCTGGTTAGGTAGCTTGTCATTTGTATTCTTAATGTTTGCTTTAATTTTCAGTGTCTGGTTTAATAATTGCTGGTGGAACAGGTTGAGATTAAGAGGACAATACCTAAAGGTTCTGGGCAATCGAAAGATTTCAAGACTAAGAAAATATTTGTTGGTGGAATTCCATCTGCTGTCACTGAAGGTAATGAATCCAAGCTTCTTTTAGTTTTGTTTTAAGGTGAAAGATAGACGATTGTTTTATGGTGCTTCTTTTACACAATTAAAATTGGTGTCTTTAAACTTTTCAGATGAACTTGAGAACTTCTTTTCAAAGTATGGGAAAGTGGTGGAACACCAGATCATACGTGATCATGAAACCAACCGTTCACGAGGATTTGGTTTTGTTATTTTTGACAATGAAGATACTGTAGATGAAATGTTAACCAATGGAAATATGATTGATATGGCTGGTACTCAGGTGAGCTTGGTTAAGTTGGCCCGAACAAATATTAATATAAAGAGATCCATTTTTGTGGCGTTGCATGAACTTGCGTTCCCGTCTGTTTTATTATTCCTTTTTTTTTTCTTCTTTTAAAATTTTTTGTCAGTCTTTGGATTTTGTTAAGTACTGTTAGTTCTTTCCTTGGTTAATGTTTGTACTAATGTAGAAATGAAGATTTTCAGGTTTAGATTCCAGGAAAGGGCTAATGATAGTTTGGCTCCTGCAGAACCTAGGTTAACTAAGCTGCTTTGTTGTAGGTGGAGATCAAGAAAGCTGAACCAAAGAAAGCCTCCAACCCACCACCTGCTCCTTCATACGGTAGTAACTCTAGGAGTCGTTCTTACAATGACAGCTATGGTGGATTTGGAGGTTCTTATGGGGGGTTTGAGGGAGGTTTTGGATCCGGTCCTTATAGGACTCCTGGGGGTCTGGGTGGTAGACTTAGTGGATATGGCTATGGTAATGGTGGTGGGGATATTGGTGGGGGCTATGGAAATTTTGGAGGGGGTAGCTTAGGAGGTTACCGAGGTGAACCTTCCCTTGGTTATTCTGGTCGTTTTGGACCTTATGGCGGCGGTGGGTTTGGTGGAGGTTACGGTGGCAGTGGTATAGGAGGTTATGGTAGGGGAGGTGAGGGTTATGGAAGTTATGGAGGTGCGGGATATGGTGGTGCTGGGGGTTATGAATCTGGTCCAGGTGCCGGTTATGGAGGAGCAGGTGGTATGTATGGAAGGGGAGGCTATAGTGGCACTAGTCGATACCATCCCTATTCAAGATAGAATGAAGTGTGATGCAGTTGCTTAAGCTTTGCCTAGAAGTTTCAAATAGTTTAAAGCATTGTGAAGTCCATAGGCACTTTCTTACATGCACTAGAAGTCTCATATCTCTGCAATTGAGGAAGCTTTAAGGATAAGAAAGAAGACCACTGAATTAGAATATTTCTATGTATTTTTTAGACAGATTGCTTAGTTTTGATTTAAGGTGTCACTTGTTCTAGCTATTATTGATATAGATTGTGTATTAGACATAGTTTCTCGGAGCTTATTGCTACTTTCCTTTAGTTTTATTTAGGTAGGCATCTTGCAATTGATACCTATGCTGGATTATCTATTCGACTTAGCAGTCGGATCTTTAATGTTGATGCTTTAAATCAGATTCAGTTAGAGTTGTTGCTATAATTAAAAGGATTAGGCATGCATTTTTGTTGGCCCTGTTAAAGTAATAACAAAAACTGTATGTTAGAATATGCCAATAGAAAGGCAATCTCTAGCGGGTCGAATATGCGAATGAATTCGTGACGGGTTATCTTGAATACCTCTTGGTAAGCTTTGAAGATAGAAACTGAGTGCTTTGGTTGGTTAATATAAATATAGGTGTCTTTAATTTGATGTTTAAATGCTTTCAAAGTTGATTATTTCTTAGTCTGTAGCTTTTCACTACATAGATAGACTATTATCTGGAGATGTGGTTGGACGCCTTCTATAATACCAACATATTTATGTGTATGCCTGGTGCTGATTTTCTTGTTTTACGGACTCGGAGAGGGCTCTCTGTGATGTGTTCCCCAGAACGAGATTGGGAGGTTATCCAATTCCGATTGCTTTTTTGCTGTTGTTTTGACTTACTAATTTGAATGTGTATTATCAAGCAATGGACCTTTCTTTTCTTCTGTTCTCGCAGGTTTTTAAACATTCATGCTGGACTAATTGTAGTGTCTTTCATGTTGTTGTACCCCTTGCTTTCCACAAATTGTAAAGATAAAATTTTGATTCTAATGAGATCGTATTCTTAAATTTAATGGATGAACAAATCCCAACTAATGTGAAGTAAAACAAGCTATTGATCGGATGTATCTTTCTGTATTCTCGACCCTCGTAGTAATTGTCTTTAATGGTAATGTGCCGAGTATTAGTATTCTATAGTTAAAAAAATTCAAATGTTAAAGAGTTCACTTAAACTTATAGACAGCCTCCATTATTCGAAAATTTCATGAAGTTGAATAATTTTATTTAACATCCCAAAGTTTGAAAGGTGAAATCTTTAAATGGTAAATGTTGATGTCAAAATTGCTTGTCACATTGCTACATTGTCACATTACTTGACAACCATATTCATGTGCAACCATGGTTCTATCATTGGCTCTGCTCCTGTATTAGAGATACAGCTCAAGTTCAATTAAACCATCTAATAAGACGTGCCGTAAGTAGGTCAGCTGCTAACAATTCAATGCTAATATTGCAAGAAAAAGAAAGTGAAGTATACAAAGAAATACCGAACATCACAAACTAGATGAATTATAGATCATCATAGAATCAAGCACATAAGCTCCCGCCTCATTTTATTTTAGCCTCTGTATTAATCCGAGGATCATTACTTTCGAAACTCAAGTTTCTCGGCAACGTTTTTAGCACTTTTCTCTTTACGTTGCCAGCAGCTGAAACAAGGCGGATAAACATAAACGTCTTCTCCTTGTCGCCCATCCTTTAACTACAAACATAACACGAAGTTCATTGTGAATGAGCAGCAATAAGAATTCAACAGTTACTCCATATCTACACAGCAAAAAATAAATTGAGTGATTTTAAACAACCGAGAATCAATCTCTTTAAGTGTCAATTGTTTTATGTATTGAGTTGAGTGTACGTATTGTGTTTCTCTTTTCACCAAAACTACGTCGTTCTTTTTAAAACTAAGCATTAAAAAATTACAAAATAAAAGATAAAAAAGAGAAATATTGTATTTTTTGGACTGTTGAGAAACGACGTCGAATCAATCACTGACGTTGGCTTAGAAACAAACTAAACTCTCGTACTTCTCTTTCAGTCTCAGTTCTCAAACCAAATAAATAATCTCGCCGGCGATTCGAAATTAGCATAACCGGAGAAGAAGATGGGAGAGGTGAAATACGAGATATCACAGAACGCTTACATAAAGCTAGTACTCCACGCAATCAAGCACAAGTCAACATCAGTTAATGGCGTTTTACTGGGTCGATCTAATCAAAACGACGTCGTGGAGATCGTCGAATCCGTTCCTCTTTTTCATAATCCCCACTTAGGTCTTCTCCCTCCTCTCGAGATCGCCTTAATCATGGTAATTTCCTTATCACTGATCCTAATCCTTTTTTTTTACATCATTATTAGTTGTTTTTGTTCGTTAATTTTATTGGGTAATTTAGTCTATTTTGAATGTCGTGCAAGTTCAATTCAATTGTGCAAAAACTGTATTATCTTGGAAGAAACTTTCAATTGGCTGAATTTATGGACTGATTACTAATTTGTAATTTCGAGTATAGTTTGATGATTTTTTGTATTTAATGTATAGATAGAGGACCATTATGGAAGTCAAGGACTGGGTATAGTAGGGTATTTCCATGCAAATGAGAGGTTTGATGACAGTGAGCTTGGTAATGTTTCTAAGAATATTGGGGATCACATTTTTCGCTATTTCCCTCAAGCTGCTATTCTCTTGGTATGTCACTCTTTATTTAACTTTTTGTTGCTGTTTGAATTTGATTATGAATTTGGAAACTGTTTTGGCTTGAACTTTTCTGCAGTTAGATAATAAGAAGCTGGAAACATTACCAAAGGGGAATCAAAGCCCTGTTTTGCAGGTTAGTTTTGTTTTCTCTGTTCTGTTATATTTGGAATACTTGGAGGATTATGTAGGAAGGAAAACGGGTTCCTGTTTCTATGTAGGGTGCTTGAAACAGTTGAGAGATCAAATAAATATTTTAGCTTTAGGTATTGTTTTTGTCAATGGATGAATGGCCACTTGTTTGCCCTCTATGCTAGATTACAGAGTTCCTCTCTACTGCTATTTATCCTGAGGAACAATTTGGTCAAGTGATGAAAATGTAGTGGTTTAGCTGCCTGTTGTTTTATTAGAGTAGTGGTCAATTGGCTATGTGAAGTGTCATTATCCAAATTTCAGCTCTTTTGCGGTAGCAATTCTATGATTTGATCTTGGCTTATTAGTTATTTGGTTGAAATTTGTGGAGTTTTGTTGCTTTGAATCAAATTCTTAATTCTCTTCTGCATTCTTTTTATGATGAACATGGTTCACAAATTATCTATGAAGCACAGACACGGATACATGAACAGGTATGGGTACGGGTACGACACAGTGAACAACTGTTTTTGAAAAAAAAAAAAAAGACACGGACACGGCGGGGACATAGAAAATATATATATATATATATATATAATATTGTAAGTCATTCAATTTAAGTAAATTAAAAAAAAGTTTAAAATTCATTGAAATTGACTCCAATATTAAGTGTTAAACACTCCTGGCGCGTCCCTTGGAGTGTTCCTGGCGTATCCCCTCCTTTCAAAAGTAAAAACTGTTGGAACACTTATTTTGACGTGTTCCATACGTGTTCCTGCCACATCCCCATGTCTCCCCCTTGCATAAGAAATATCCGAGAAGCATCGGTGCTTCATAGGAAATCATTAATTGATTATTTAGGGGAGGACCATTTTAGTTAGAAAGATGGTTGCCAGCATTGACATTGCATAAGTTATGCTTTTACGCACTTCTAATTAGATATAGGTTGCTATTAGGAAGAAGCAGCCATCTTCTAATTAGATTCTATAACTTATGCATTGACATTGCATAAGTTATGCTTTTACGCACTTCTATTTTAGTTATGTGCATCAATTTAGTCCTTGATTTAGTTATAGGTTGCTATTAGGAAGAAGCAGCCATCATAGCCAACTTTCATTTTTCTAGAGTTCAGCATGTTTTAATTTGACTGTTGAGATCAGTAATTGCAGTTAATTTATTCTCTTCATCTCCTTGCACTAGCTTTATGCAAGGGATGCATCAAAGAACTGGAAGCTAGCTGGATCAGATGGAGGTAGCAAGTTGATTCTGAAGGAGCCAGCAGCAAATATTGTCTTGTCGGATTTTATTTCTTCCAAAAAATGGCAGGATGTTGTGGATTTTGATGATCACCTTGACGACATTACTAAGTAAGTGTAGTGTCACCTGTATGCATTCCTGTGCATTTGGTAGTACAGAGCACATGGATTGATAAGTTTTGAACAAATCATATCAAAAAATCATAACGAATCGTCTTTCTTTATTTTCAGGGATTGGCTGAATCCCGATCTCTTCAAGTAGTTTTGACCTCCGCAGTGAATTCCAGATATTCTTTCTTGCTGTCGCATCTAGTTAACGTTGATATGATGCAACAACTTGATCGGTGACAGAACAAACCTGTAAAGAATTAAAGTGTCGTGGATAGACAACAGGTTTCAGGTTTCCTTTAGATAAGAAAACTTTGCAGAGTGCCTCAACAAAACATCTATTTTGTGTTAGATTTTGAAGTTTTTAAGATTAGGAACTCAATGTGTTCTTTGAGGAAATATATTTATTGTAGTTTTGCTTTAAAAGTTGGAATTACATGCTATGAAAAAACTTTTTTTTCCAGCAAATTTACTTACATGACCTTCATTTTAGTGATAAAGATGTAGTATTAGTTTGAGAAATGAATTTCTTTTTCATCTTCTACCATATCCCAAATTGTCCAATTCGCTGGTCTCCAACGAGAGAAGTAGCAAATTAGTTAAAGCAAGCTTAATGCCTGGTTCTTTAAAGAGTGCAAATGTAATGAATTATTTGCCTGTAGTTTCTAAAGTCTTCAAATGTAATGAATTATTTGCCTGTAGTTTCTAAAGTCTTTGTGTGAGCATGTTTTGTATGATTCTAATGTATGTTCATGCTCTGTCCTTCTATGTAACATTGATGGATTTAATCAAGATTGAACTATTTCATCTCTTTAACTGATTCAAAATCTTAAAAATACAAGACACAAACCTACTAAAGTAGTCAGTGGATTCGGTTAACCAAATAATAATAAGAAATAGAATAAAGAAAAACGAGAAACATCCGATTAATTCAATTGTTTTGGTTAACCTAATTTTAAAACTCTTAATATATGACTGAATCAAAAGAATGTAATAATTGGATCGATCAACTGAACTCGGAATACATTTCCACGTCGATTGTAATATTAGTCAACAACTTACGGGCAACATGTTCGTTTTTAAAATATACAGTTATTGATAGACAGTTAGACACAACACAAATATCTTCCTCATGTTGCTATGAACATTCACTACATTTTCACGTCACGTAAATTCAGGGTATACGTTTTGTGTCAATTTTTCGTAATTAGTTTTCTACTCATGCAAAAACCATGACTCCACATTCCAGGGGCCATGCACAATTCTTCTTATATAAACTCCTCTAATTCTCAATTATACACTACCACACGTATTTGTAGCAATCACTAAGATAATGGTTTCACTACTAAAATGCAACGTAGCAGGTTTCGTGGCGCTAGTAAGCTTAATCAGCTTCAGTTTTGCTAGTAGGCTTCTGTTTGACAGCACTTCCGATGACATTTCCGCTAATATTGGTGGGAATTCGATCCCATTAATACCGGTGCAACGTAGTCATTGGCCTGATGGAAGCAGTAGTACTGGCGATTCTGATGATTTTAGCGGCGGAAGCTCGTACGGAGATTGGGTTCCAGAATTCGGAGGAGGTGGTAGTTTAGACGGAGCAGGCAACTTCGGAGGCTCGTACGGAGACTGGGTTCCAAATTTCGGAGGAGGTGGTAGTTTAGATGGAGCAGGCAGAAACGGGGAATTTGACAGCGGTAGTACCGATGTCGCTATAGATAATATACCAAGTATAGGCGACGAAGAAGGAAAGAGAGCAAGCAGTCGAATTCGTACCCTTCCTGTAATAAATCAACAACATCCAATTGGTGACGACACTATTAGCGGCGACAGAGAAGGAAAGAGAGGAAGCAGCAGTCAAATCCGTACTCTTCCTGTAATAAATCAACCACTGTCAATTAGCGACGACACTGACGATACTATTGGCGGCAATAGCGAAAGGAAGACAGGAAGCAGTCGATATCATACACTTCCTATAAATGATCCACTTTCAATTGGTGACAAAACTATTAGCGGCGACGTAGAACGTAAAAAAGTAACTCAATATCATACTCTTCCTATAAATAAACCCTTTTCAATAGGTGATGAAACTATTAGCGTTAGCGTAGGTGGTTACAAAATGAAGAGGGACGATCCGAATGAAAACAAATGATAGAACCGCACCAAAGAGAAGTTGAGCATGAAACAAGCTCAATAAATATTAAAATAAGCTCAATTTCTTTTATATGTTTTACTTAAATAATCATATTATACAAACTATGAACATATATGAAGATTATTTCTTTACTTCAAGGTGCAATTTCTAGACTAATTTTTATTGTTTTGCGGTTATCAAATTATAATTAATACTTTTGCATAACCGTAATCAAATTTTTCTCGTACGGCTTATTGAACGTTATGACATTGCTTCTTAATTATTACAATCCAATACATAGCTTAAATGAAAAAGAATTCAAGTCTAACTACATTCTACTTCAAATATATAACACCAAATCAAATTGAAACATAAGTTAAAAAACATTCTGGAGTTACAAATTTCATGCATAAATCTAAATCGCTACCTTCAATATCACTGAACAACCGGACATCCCTCGGCGACAACCCCGGGATAAGTCGGACATTTAGCCAACGGACAATGATCGCTGCTCTGCAAACCCCACCAATCGGGACCATAAATGTTATAGTTTTGCAGAGCAAAGAAAATAATAATGCCCATAAATCCAACGCCAGCATCAAGACCAGCCGACAGAATATAGTTATGCTTAGCCCACCACCCCTTGCTTCTGTTATAAATATAGTAATTGAAAAAAGTTCCGACAACTCCCCAAGTCCAATAATGCACAGCTTTCGCGGGCGGCATACCTGAGATCGACTGTATCAGAACCGGCACGTGAATGTTCTTGATAAATTTGTTATTCGGATATTTTCGCGCAAGTAGCCAGGCCGGAACTGGGGCTACTAATCCTATCAAGAAGAACCAGTTCATCTTTGTGTAGACACCTAGTTTTCCAAACATTCTCATAGGGCCGATGACTCCCCATATGATTGATGCGTTGTAGAAAACGTCGTCCCCGGGACATGTCCATGGACTACCTTCGGGTAACATGTCGGGAATACAGATGTTTTCGACATTTGTTAGAAGCCACCATGCTGTTCCGAAGCAGACTGATGAAGCTATTATTGTTCCAGCTAACTGAACCATTCATTAAACAAGCAATAAATTAAAATCATAGCAATAAAGTAGTAACGATGAATGAATTGAAGAAGAGATACCTGAACAAAGAACATGGCTTTAGGTGGGATTTTCATGTAGTGGCCTAATTTGAAGTCTTGAACAAACATGAGTGCTTGAGTCATGCTAATGTATCCATAGGTCTTAAAAGCCACATTTGCAAGAGGTTTACCAGGATACATATATCCAATTATCAACTCTGTTATCACATTTAGCCCCATTTGCTGTTCCATCACAACATTTTCATTATTACCCAATTCAATTTGGTATCAAAACAGTGTATGTTTCGCCATTTTTTTCGTTAAAGAAAATATTCGATGTTCCGAATTACAAAAGCACGTTAAAGTTTATATTTTGTTTTGCAATTAAACTTAAAAATAAAAGCAAGCAAAGGATGTACATTACCACATTGGTGGTGGCCTGAATAATTCCGATGGGTAGAGTGAAGAAAAATGAAATAGCACAAGCAAGAATAAGTCCCCACCATGGAAGCTGCAATGCTTTATTAAAACCTTCAACTGCAAGAAGGGATAAACCCAAGGATATAATGGCAATAGACAAAAACCACCACTCTGGAACTTGTTCATAGTTCTTCTTCATAAGTCTTGTATGAACATCTGTAAACTGGTCTTGGATTGCTCCCTTTGTCTTCATCCACATTTTCCATATATTCCTGTTAGAATTTCCATTCCAAAAAAGAGTTACATAATCGGTAGCGGGTAATTACGTACTATATCAATTGACCTGAACTATATTCAATGATATAGTTCGATTATTCAATTTGATTCGGTTTTTACACACTGCTATGCGACAAGTTCAAACCGTAAACAATAAATTGAAAAAATAATAAGTAAAAGGACAGAGAACGTACTTTCCATCAAAGAGAGCAACATGAGAAAGAGTAGCCATGAGAGAAGCAAAACTTAATCCATACGCAAACGCAAACAGAACACTCAGATAAAGCTTGCTGTAATCGTTATACTCCGTCAAATTAATATCGAAATTTTTCTCGTTCAGAATTCTCGAAATGTTGTACGGTCGACCGTCAAAATCGAACGTGTGAGACGAAATAATTGGGTATTTCGTGGCATTAAAAGCATTAGTCCAGTAAGCAATAGGGACCAAAATGTACAAAAAGATTATAAACCCGGCCATAGTGTTTGCAATGGCGAAGAACGGTACGGCTAAAGGACTGAGCAAGAAGCTACTAACGGTGGACCAGTCGAGGCCGAAGGAGCCGATTCCGAGGCCGTTTAACCCCGAACCGAGCTGCTGAGCGAAGACAGAGTCTGTCCATATCCAGCAGACGAAGGAAAAGGCGGAAATGGAAGGGAAAAGGTAACCAGGGATAATGTAGTAAGCGAAACTTCCGATGAATACCATTGTGAAGAATTGGATTCGACTCAGTCCGTTTCTTGGTCGCTTTTCTTTTTCATGTAATGCTCTGTAATTTGCAGAATTTAAAGATTTCAGCCATGGATTCGAGTTTGTTTTCTTGAAATTGTACTATAATGTAAATATAATACCTGAATAGAGAAACTTGCACCAGGTTTTGAGGCCACCACATGAACGGGGAATCAACCAGGATTTTTCTGAACATTCCAGCCCATCCATAACCAAGCAACTACATTTTTATAGAAATTGATTGTAATTCACAAAAGTCATACAATTTTCAAATTTCATGAATAATTAGCCATAATTTAACAGAAATATAATGGCAAAATCATACCTGAGTAGTTTGCACGAGTATCATAGCAGCAAGAGGATTCAGAGGCCTCTTATAAAAGGCCTTGACAGCAGTAAGAATATGAACAGCATAAACACCGTTATATCCACAGTTTGCAAATATAGTAATCAACGTATGTTCTTTCACATTAAACGGCCCCGGATTCAACGAAAACGACCATTTCGTGAACGGAAATTTCACTTCTTTTTCTGGTAGAATTGCAGCCATCATCTTTCCTAGCGGAAGAACCACAATTTGTGCTGAAACTGCCGTGACAACGAGCTGATTGGTTCGGTATGAGAAGAATTGGTTCACGAATGCTAGAAGAACACACGATATCACCCCGAGCAACCATGTTCGGAATGTTAATACGGGTTGCGTTGGATCATCGGTGATCGGAACTGTCAGCCTTACTTGCTCTATTGGACTGTCGTTCACTTCTTCATCATCTACCACTGCGAATATTAAAAAATAGAAAATTTCAGTAATTTTTATCTTGTACTATAAAGAAAAAGCTGAATTATATATTAAACGCTGAAAAGAAACGTTAAATAAATGATAGAAACATAAAATGCTGAAATAAAAAACGTTGAAATGAGATAATATTATCGGGTTAAATACAAATTTAAACACGAATTTTAGCGTGATTTGCAAATAAAATTTAAGCTTTAAAACTTGATAAGAGCGGTCATCATGTTAATGTATCGGCAAATTAGTAAATACTGATGTAGACATCAGAATATACAGTATTCTAGTTGTCACAACAACACTTTTTCTACGGGAAAACATGTCGGTATCACAATTTGTCAAAATATAAAAATTAGTAATCGATTATATCAACTTTTCACGCCACAGTTCATATTTTTTTGCAATTGATCGAATTCTGAATCGTGCGAAAGTAATGCTAAAACATTAACAATGAATAGGAAATGCTAGAACACAAAATGCTGAAACAAGAAACTTCGAAACACGAAAGATGAAACAAGAAACACTCAAGCATTTTCCGAAGCAGAAACGCCGAAGCATTAATTACCTTTTGTTTCGATGTGAGATTGATTCTTATCCGGAAACCTCGACTGAGGACCCGAATCCCCTTTCGAACTCGCCATTTATCTCCTTCTTTCTTTCTCCTCCGTCTTCTTCTTTATCTTATTATTTTCTTGAACTCAGATTTCACTTTCAAGAACCTGTCATTCAGTTATTTACAGCAATGTTTCAATGGAAACCAACTGTTCTTTAAACGTCATAAACTTATAAGATTCAATGTAAACAAAAATGTATCTTGAATGACATATTGTCTACATGCTTTGTCAAATTATTATTACTATAAATAGAGACACATTATCAAGATAGAGATTCTTTATATTGAATTTCTATGTAATAGTAATTCATAAGATTCAATTTAATTTGGAAAGTTTTTTTTTCTGTCTTGGTTTGCTATATGTGTCTGTATTTGTGCGTAATTAGTGTTTAGAAATTAAAGATTATTGCTAAATTTAGACATTCAAAAAAGAAATGATTTTATTTGTGGATATCAGAAATTAAAGGAGGATTAATCCATGTTTATTCACACCCAGTAGTGCAAGGTGTGGAAGCCGGAAAATTAGGGTTTACTGTTGTCATTTTGAAACTGTCCAGTGTTACATTAGATGAGACATTTCAGGAAATTTTTGAACCATCAAAAATTATAAAATATGGATTTTTATTTAAAGAAAATGATCGAATCCGTCACGCCTTCCTACTACAAGTGGAGATGTATGTTCAATTTAAATTAAACGAACTAAAATTTAATCGAAATTGAACTGATTTTAGTTTATTTTTCTTGGTTTAATTTGATTTTTCAGCTCGATTTGAAATAAAATGAATCGGATTCTTTTACTTTCAATATCAAACCTAACCAAAAGACCAATTTCTTTTATAATTTTAAACCATATTAAAAATATCGTTCAAAAGTGGTTATTTGGTTTAATTTGATATCACTTCCTCCTATAAGTGAACTAGTGAAGTGATGCCCGTGCGGTCATGAATTTCGCTATCAACGTAGGTTTATATTAGGGGTGTGATCGAGTCGAGCATAATTGGATATTTGCATTTTCAAACTTGACTCGGGTCTCCAAGATCGAATTCAAACTTAAGTTGAGCCTTAAACAATTCGAACTCGATAAATTTATCACAATTTTAACGAGTTTGAGCTCGATAAAGTTGTTGAATTGTTAACAAGTTCGAGTGTAATCGTGCTTGATCAAAAAGAATATCAATCTAGAGAAACTCACGTGTTAGTTCGACCCACTTGCTCCTACTATATCATTCTCTTATTATGAAATAAATGGCCCCGTTTTTGTCAACATATCTTTGAAATTACTTCTTATAATTTGAAGTTAATCAACGATTGATTTTGCAAAATCATTTTTCCGACACTATTATTTCTTAACCGGGAAATTTCTTACACGAATCAATTACAATTCAATTGAATCATAGCCGTATAATTTCATATACTCCTAATGGTATACTGAAGCGGAAAATGGCATGTTTTCCTAAGACTTTCCAATGTTAAATTAGAATCTAATTGAATAATTGTTGGTAAAAATACGCAAGCGTACGTATACCAACTTGTAATATAGACTGCGAAGTCCAGATATCGTACCCACGGAGAAAGCTTCTAAAGACAACCAGTTAGGAGACTCGATTTGGATAGTTAAAAAGATAATTTGGATTGAAGTATGTAAATTTAAAAGCTAAATTAAACAATTAAAGATAAAAGTAAACTAAGGCTGTAAATTAAATAGGATTTAAACAATAATGAGAAAGATCAGGGATTATTAATCTACTTTATGCCATTAATCTCATGGTTTATGGATTTCGTTATCAAATTGCGGTTCAGGCTGATCTAAGGCACCTATAGCTCTCTCTCAAGCCGCTACAGGCAAAAACAGTCAATTAAACAATTAAAAGGCAACTACTCACTCTCGTGTTATAATTAACCTAAATAATTAATTGATTGATGTTTGTTAAGCAAACCTAAAGAACACACATTCGCTAATTCACTCTCGTGTTGTTAACTCCTGTGTTATTGATTACACGGTCTATTTCAATTCAACTCTCTCAAGTTACAATTAAAACACAAGCCAATAGTTTAAGTGATCAAATTAAACTAAGCATTAAGAATAGTAATTAATACGCAATTATAACAAAAACCCAATAAACCAATTAATTAACGAAGCATAAATTCAATCAATAATCCCCGACGATGGGTTTAGTTACTCATGATCAAAGATAAACCAACAATATAATATATGGAATTCATAATTGATAAGATAAACAATGAAAAAGATCTCTCTGAATTATCGTACCTTAATCGCATAAAAATCCCAATATAATATCGAAGAATAAAATCCAGCTCAAAAAGTAATCAAATCAAAGAACGATGAACTAATACTGAAAAAAAAGCTAATCTATTGTTTTTAGTCTAATGTAATGGTAAACGAACTAAGCCAACCCTAATTTGGTTGTAAACACCACTATATATACCCGTTGTCAGCCTCAAATTCGTATTTTGGTGAAGTCCCAAAGTCGCCCCTTCATAATTTTAGAATCGGAATGAAAGATCGGGGTCAAAACGTAATTTTGGACAACTCAGCAGATAGGCACGATGGGAGGCACGTTGCTACCATCGTGCCTTCCATCTCGCCTCCTCTTCAAGTAAAGGACCAAACAGAGGCACGACGCGAGGCACGATGCCACCATCGTGCCTTCCATCTCGCCTTCCACAAAACATGAATAAAACTAGGGGCACGATGCGAGGCACGTTGCTTCCATCGTGCCTTCCATCTTCCCTCAGGCAAAATTTCAGAAAAAGCTCTGAAACTAACTCGAAACGCCTATCCAACTCCGGTCTTGCTTAAACTTCACCGTATTGCTCCGATTAGGTCCAAAACTCCGTGAAATCTACGTGGTAGTACCTGAAACGCTCAAATAAGAAATGAGACCCAATATGCATAAAAATAATCACTAAACACACGTAAATAACTCGTAAAACAACGATAATATAGGAGTAATTCTACTCCTATCAAACATCCTCACACTTAACTTTTGCTTGTCCTCAAGCAAGAAACGAATCATGCTATAGCCCAAATCAAATAGAATGTCAATAATCAACAAGAAATTAACATTTTTCAAACCCCTAAAGTGATGAATCAATTAAATCGTGCTTTTAAAACCGACAACACAAAGAGAATATAAACCAAGCCAACTTACTTAAAATTGTGACATGAATCAATACCACCAAGAATACTCAAACATGTTCACTCATACTTGAACCTAATACGCATTGTTAAATCAAAGCATGCAAACTAACCACAAGCAAAGATAACAAACATTTAGTCCTATGAGCAAAAACAATAATGCTTGAATCATAAAATCACATGGCAAAATAACTCACAAGGTACACTCTAACACTCATGTGTTCAAGGGTTCGAAATTCAGCACTCAAAATTGAAACATTCTAATCCTACCATAGGCTTGCCTGCAATCCATCATTCCACTACTCAGTCAAGTCAAAAACATAAATCAAAATGGACTTTATTCGGGTTGTAATGGGGTTTAGGCGAGGGTATGGTACAAGGTAAAAGAAAGGGTAAACATGACTTAACAAACCAACATAGATCAAAGGAAACCAGAAAATTAATCACATTAGCTCTCTAAATATACAATCTCTCATTCTCTTCTTTTATTTCCTCGAATTCTCAACTTTTTCAATTTTTTTTTCTTTTAAGCTCAATATTCTGATTTTCTATTCCTTTTTATACATTTTTTTTCTTTTTCTAAGCTTTTGCTTTCTATACTTTTTCTGAATTCCAAGAGGCACTAATAATCACAAAAATCAAGAAATCGTCAAACAATAATCACGAGCTAGGATGTTACTACATCCTCACACTAGTTTCCTGTAATGTCAGTCAATTTGCCAAATCAATCAAGGTAGAAAGTGGAAAGATGAGAAAAGATAAAATGTGTGTAAAGTGTGTAAACAACAAAAATAAGGCAAAGGCTCAACTTGGGTAAACTAAAGGTAAAAGGTAGGCTGTTTAAGTGGTTTAAGGAAAAAGTGAATCCTAAATGCCATTTATCATCTTCATGTTCTTTAACTTAACTTTGCAATATGACAACGGAAAACAGGCAAGTTCTAGAGAATATAAACATGCTTCAAACCACACAACAAGAAAAATAAGCACAAAAAAATATGCTCCCATAGGCTCAAAATCTCACAAAATTAGTAGTGTGTTCACCATGTCATTCACTATATCAAACATTGCCATTATTTACTCAAGTTTTCAGCAATTTGCACCGTTGCTCAATCCTAATTCACATGCCAAATTTCACAACAATTATCAAATTACAAGCATTTCATTAAACTCGAATTTTCACCCTAGTCGCATTGACCCATGTCATCAAAATCAAGTAAGAAACGCTTAACTACATTCTCCAATTATTGTCAACAATTAAAAACACATTTAACTCATTCATCACGTAGGGGAAAGAGATATGCTAATAATTCTGAAATCATGACATAACAATTATCCTTAGACTATTTAGGACTAAACAAACATCAAACATGAGTAGATAAACCAAAAACAAGGGTTCACAACCATAGACTACTACAGACGTAAAATAAAAACAAAACACAAAATAAGACACAACTAAAATAAAAATATAAAAACATAATGTTTTCCCCACCCTCACACTAGTTCATGCATTGTCCCCAATGCAATGAAATAAATAAAAACATGACTGAAACATAAAAGTGTAAAGGGTGAAAAGAAAGATACCCTTGGGATTGCCTCCCAAGCGCGCTTTAGTTAGAGTCCAAAGCTAGACTCTTCGCGTAAGGTTGTTAATAATACAACCTAACATGAGGAAGCCGTCTTGGTAGCATCTTCTTCCTTCTTTCCTTTGTTGGCTCCTTCAAATATAGATCAGATAATACAGAGTAATCATTGTCCCTGTAATAAAGAACAAGAGGAGTGTTAAGCAGATTCATATGTTTGATATTATTTCCGTCATACTCGGAATCAAACCCTTCTAAGAATGGATCCCTGTAGTCAAAGGTTTTGTTGATTTTCTCATAGAGTACTGTAATACCAAATTCCTCCTCACTTTCCTCATTGAAGCTCATGGGAAAAGTAAGTGGGTCAGGAACTGAAGCTTCAAGTTTACTACCCTCACACTGTTCTTTCTCGTCCTCTGCAGACACTTTTATGGAATGACGTTCCACTAATGCCTTGTCACTTTCCAACTCCAACTCCATGTCCATGGCTTGTTCTTTTGGATTTACCTCAGTAGCGGATGGTAAACCCCCTTGATTTTGAGTCTGCAGTGCTTGGGCCATCTGCTGATTCTGCAACTCAAGATTGTGGATAGTGGCAGCATGATTCCTCAATGTTTGCTGCGTCTCAGCATCATTCTTCATCATCATCTCCATCATTTTATCAAACTTGCTATGGAGAGACTCTTCCTGCTCTCTCTGCTGTTCAGTCTCATATGAATACTGCAGTTCATCCCCAAAGTTGAAATCAGAGTTCCATTGGTCTTGATATGTTTGGATGTTACCCCAATTGTTGTTCCACCCATAATTTTGATGGTTGTCCCACCCCATATTGTATGTGTTGGAGAAGGGATCACTAGCTTGACATTGACCACCCACAAAGTTGACATGTTCATTTGAAGTTGGATAAGGTATTGGACATTCAGCCTCAGTGTGATAGAAACTCCCACAAACCACACAATTCTGGACCCAAGCCATTATGCTTTTTTAAATAAGTACACCATAGAAAAAGTACCTGGAGATAAATCAACAAATACCCACGGCGTAAAACAAGAAAAAATAAAAACTAAAACAAGTCAAGCTATCCTAACTTAGTTGTTAAAGATATGCTTTCCCCGGCAACGGCGCCAAAAACTTGTTGGTAAAAATACGCAAGCGTACGTATGCCAACTTGTAATATAGACTGCGAAGTCCAGATATCGTACCCACGGAGAAAGCTTCTAAAGACAACCAGTTAGGAGACTCGATTTGGATAGTTAAAAAGATAATTTGGATTGAAGTATGTAAATTTAAAAGCTAAATTAAACAATTAAAGATAAAAGTAAACTAAGGCTGTAAATTAAATAGGATTTAAACAATAATGAGAAAGATCAGGGATTATTAATCTACTTTATGCCATTAATCTCATGGTTTATGGATTTCGTTATCAAATTGCGGTTCAGGCTGATCTAAGGCACCTATAGCTCTCTCTCAAGCCGCTACAGGCAAAAACAGTCAATTAAACAATTAAAAGGCAACTACTCACTCTCGTGTTATAATTAACCTAAATAATTAATTGATTGATGTTTGTTAAGCAAACCTAAAGAACACACATTCGCTAATTCACTCTCGTGTTGTTAACTCCTGTGTTATTGATTACACGGTCTATTTCAATTCAACTCTCTCAAGTTACAATTAAAACACAAGCCAATAGTTTAAGTGATCAAATTAAACTAAGCATTAAGAATAGTAATTAATACGCAATTATAACAAAAACCCAATAAACCAATTAATTAACGAAGCATAAATTCAATCAATAATCCCCGACGATGGGTTTAGTTACTCATGATCAAAGATAAACCAACAATATAATATATGGAATTCATAATTGATAAGATAAACAATGAAAAAGATCTCTCTGAATTATCGTACCTTAATCGCATAAAAATCCCAATATAATATCGAAGAATAAAATCCAGCTCAAAAAGTAATCAAATCAAAGAACGATGAACTAATACTGAAAAAAAAGCTAATCTATTGTTTTTAGTCTAATGTAATGGTAAACGAACTAAGCCAACCCTAATTTGGTTGTAAACACCACTATATATACCCGTTGTCAGCCTCAAATTCGTATTTTGGTGAAGTCCCAAAGTCGCCCCTTCATAATTTTAGAATCGGAATGAAAGATCGGGGTCAAAACGTAATTTTGGACAACTCAGCAGATAGGCACGATGGGAGGCACGTTGCTACCATCGTGCCTTCCATCTCGCCTCCTCTTCAAGTAAAGGACCAAACAGAGGCACGACGCGAGGCACGATGCCACCATCGTGCCTTCCATCTCGCCTTCCACAAAACATGAATAAAACTAGGGGCACGATGCGAGGCACGTTGCTTCCATCGTGCCTTCCATCTTCCCTCAGGCAAAATCTCAGAAAAAGCTCTGAAACTAACTCGAAACGCCTATCCAACTCCGGTCTTGCTTAAACTTCACCGTATTGCTCCGATTAGGTCCAAAACTCCGTGAAATCTACGTGGTAGTACCTGAAACGCTCAAATAAGAAATGAGACCCAATATGCATAAAAATAATCACTAAACACACGTAAATAACTCGTAAAACAACGATAATATAGGAGTAATTCTACTCCTATCAAACATCCTCACACTTAACTTTTGCTTGTCCTCAAGCAAGAAACGAATCATGCTATAGCCCAAATCAAATAGAATGTCAATAATCAACAAGAAATTAACATTTTTCAAACCCCTAAAGTGATGAATCAATTAAATCGTGCTTTTAAAACCGACAACACAAAGAGAATATAAACCAAGCCAACTTACTTAAAATTGTGACATGAATCAATACCACCAAGAATACTCAAACATGTTCACTCATACTTGAACCTAATACGCATTGTTAAATCAAAGCATGCAAACTCACCACAAGCAAAGATAACAAACATTTAGTCCTATGAGCAAAAACAATAATGCTTGAATCATAAAATCACATGGCAAAATAACTCACAAGGTACACTCTAACACTCATGTGTTCAAGGGTTCGAAATTCAGCACTCAAAATTGAAACATTCTAATCCTACCATAGGCTTGCCTGCAATCCATCATTCCACTACTCAGTCAAGTCAAAAACATAAATCAAAATGGACTTTATTCGGGTTGTAATGGGGTTTAGGCGAGGGTATGGTACAAGGTAAAAGAAAGGGTAAACATGACTTAACAAACCAACATAGATCAAAGGAAACCAGAAAATTAATCACATTAGCTCTCTAAATATACAATCTCTCATTCTCTTCTTTTATTTCCTCGAATTCTCAACTTTTTCAATTTTTTTTTCTTTTAAGCTCAATATTCTGATTTTCTATTCCTTTTTATACATTTTTTTTCTTTTTCTAAGCTTTTGCTTTCTATACTTTTTCTGAATTCCAAGAGGCACTAATAATCACAAAAATCAAGAAATCGTCAAACAATAATCACGAGCTAGGATGTTACTACATCCTCACACTAGTTTCCTGTAATGTCAGTCAATTTGCCAAATCAATCAAGGTAGAAAGTGGAAAGATGAGAAAAGATAAAATGTGTGTAAAGTGTGTAAACAACAAAAATAAGGCAAAGGCTCAACTTGGGTAAACTAAAGGTAAAAGGTAGGCTGTTTAAGTGGTTTAAGGAAAAAGTGAATCCTAAATGCCATTTATCATCTTCATGTTCTTTAACTTAACTTTGCAATATGACAACGGAAAACAGGCAAGTTCTAGAGAATATAAACATGCTTCAAACCACACAACAAGAAAAATAAGCACAAAAAAATATGCTCCCATAGGCTCAAAATCTCACAAAATTAGTAGTGTGTTCACCATGTCATTCACTATATCAAACATTGCCATTATTTACTCAAGTTTTCAGCAATTTGCACCGTTGCTCAATCCTAATTCACATGCCAAATTTCACAACAATTATCAAATTACAAGCATTTCATTAAACTCGAATTTTCACCCTAGTCGCATTGACCCATGTCATCAAAATCAAGTAAGAAACGCTTAACTACATTCTCCAATTATTGTCAACAATTAAAAACACATTTAACTCATTCATCACGTAGGGGAAAGAGATATGCTAATAATTCTGAAATCATGACATAACAATTATCCTTAGACTATTTAGGACTAAACAAACATCAAACATGAGTAGATAAACCAAAAACAAGGGTTCACAACCATAGACTACTACAGACGTAAAATAAAAACAAAACACAAAATAAGACACAACTAAAATAAAAATATAAAAACATAATGTTTTCCCCACCCTCACACTAGTTCATGCATTGTCCCCAATGCAATGAAATAAATAAAAACATGACTGAAACATAAAAGTGTAAAGGGTGAAAAGAAAGATACCCTTGGGATTGCCTCCCAAGCGCGCTTTAGTTAGAGTCCAAAGCTAGACTCTTCGCGTAAGGTTGTTAATAATACAACCTAACATGAGGAAGCCGTCTTGGTAGCATCTTCTTCCTTCTTTCCTTTGTTGGCTCCTTCAAATATAGATCAGATAATACAGAGTAATCATTGTCCCTGTAATAAAGAACAAGAGGAGTGTTAAGCAGATTCATATGTTTGATATTATTTCCGTCATACTCGGAATCAAACCCTTCTAAGAATGGATCCCTGTAGTCAAAGGTTTTGTTGATTTTCTCATAGAGTACTGTAATACCAAATTCCTCCTCACTTTCCTCATTGAAGCTCATGGGAAAAGTAAGTGGGTCAGGAACTGAAGCTTCAAGTTTACTACCCTCACACTGTTCTTTCTCGTCCTCTGCAGACACTTTTATGGAATGACGTTCCACTAATGCCTTGTCACTTTCCAACTCCAACTCCATGTCCATGGCTTGTTCTTTTGGATTTACCTCAGTAGCGGATGGTAAACCCCCTTGATTTTGAGTCTGCAGTGCTTGGGCCATCTGCTGATTCTGCAACTCAAGATTGTGGATAGTGGCAGCATGATTCCTCAATGTTTGCTGCGTCTCAGCATCATTCTTCATCATCATCCTAATGTTTCTGGATACTGACGAGCAGGTAAGAAAAGGGCAACCGTTGCTCGACCTCGATCCTGCACACTGTGTAGGGAATGCACTGATTTTGGTGTCTCATAAGTTAGAACTGGTCTTGAATGGCCGGGGTGAGCAAGTGGCCGGTTCGGTTGAAATTTGTTTAATTTAACCAAAACTAAATTGACCGAATCTACCAACTTAATTAAATTAATCGACTTAATAATTTAAATTTTAAAAATATAAAACTAAACCGATTGATTATTTCGTTTAGTTAATTAAATTTTTAAAACTCTTAATCATAAAACTAATCAAATTGATAAATTTAGCTGAATTTAACCGAATTATTTTTTTATTAACTGAATTGAACCAATCAAACTACTTGATTTAATTAAAAAAATTAATCAAACTTAAATGAAATACTAGATAGGGTTAATCTGTTTTAATTAAACTTTTCTCCTAATAATGGCAGCAAGCAAGCATCTGCATATTGATAACATCACATGTCGACAAGTTAATTAAATATTTATAATATGTTGTTGATGGACTGAACCAATTTTTAATTCATCGTTTGACAAGAATATTAAACTAACATAGTGGACTTTAATTAAAGCCAATTATCATTTCTTGTTTAGCCTCCATTCCTAAAAGGTTGACGTTTTAGAAGTTAAAAAATATTCCTTATTACTTGACGTTTTGATCATTTAGACCACTTTCTGCCCAAAATAACCTTATTGTTCTACCAAGTGTCAGGGCCCTTATCATCTTCCTCTACAATTCTGATCTGCTTGTGCTCGTGATTTATGAAATAAAACGAAAATGAAATCAAATAGAAAAGATTACCAAAAACAGTCTACAAATTCAATCCAACTTCAATCCTTGTTAACTGTTCAAATTTTAGAAAAATTATTTATCAACTGTGCAATTTTTTTGGATTTAAGAGTATTTGGAACAAGAAATATAGTGAGAGACAGAGATTTTTAAAAAGAAAAAAAGAAGCAAAACTTGCACAGTTGATAAACATTCGCAAATCAGTGTGCCAAATCCAAGTTTAACCCAGATCTACAAATATTCATTTGAAAAACTTATTTTAATTTTTAAAAATAAAAATTATAAACATTTGCAAATCTTTGAGTTAGTTTGGCTATTTATCAAGAAGAAGCAAAACTTGGATTTCACATGCCAATTTGAAAAAAACATGAATGAGCAGTAGAGTGGTTGTGTAGAAAATGCTTCTACCTTGTTGAAAATGAAGAAGATGGAAAGTGAAGCATTTTCATCCTTTCTTTGTGCAAGGACGTGTCATTTATTAAGGGCAATTCAGGAAATCTGTTATGTTTAATGCTTTTCTTAATTTGTGTGCAATACTCTAAAACGTCAACCTTTTAGGAATGGAGGGAGTATCTACTGAAGCCTAATTCTTGTTTTAGTTTGCCATGTGCAATACACATCAACCATTGGACTATATTACAACTTTTTTGTGGGAACTTAATTGTTTCTAGCTCTAAATATCATATGATATTAGCACATGGATGTGGAATCCTTTTCTTTTTATCATTAATTAAACTAATAACTCCCAAATTTAAATAATACACTAATTGTATTGGACTATATGTCTGACATGTATGAACTCAGTCCAACATTTGTATTATTAGTTTGAGATACGAATTAGGATAAATACGTATATAAATTTTATTCACTATGATACATTTATAAATAAAATCAATATTATTAATTATAATCTGATATTAGATAGTGATATGATATAACTTTAAAAGCAGTAGTTTGACACAACATATGGCATTGTCACACAAGTAAAATTAATTTTATTTTGAAAATAAAGATAACTGAAACAATTTTTTTTTTCGATTTAAGATATAACTGTAAAAATTTAAAAAATTGACTTGTTATTGATAAAATTTTCTCAGTTTGAGTTTAAAAAGTATTTAGGCCAACTCGTTATCGCTTTACTATTGAATTGTAAATATTTCTTGGAATAAATCTTAGAGAACCCATTACACACAAATATTCATTTAATGAGTAATGTTGGGGTGGATTTTATATAATTTTAGTTAAGACTGGTCAATGTCATAAGAAGAAAGTCACACTAACCCACCTGGTTTTTTTGTTGATTCCTTGACAAAATTATAATCTCATGGTTTAATTTAATTAATTACTCTGAATAACAATAATTAAAAGTTGCATGCAAGTGATAATTTAGATTTGATTTGACACACTGGCTAGTCAGATCCACTGTTACCAGTAGCTGCTTACTCCAGCAAGTCTAATTACAATAATTAGTGATTGTTAATATAATTATCTTCATTTAGTTCCTCTATACCTAGATAATGAATCAATATTAACTAAAAAAAAAGATTAATGTCATAAAAAATTCATCAATTTTATACGTTTTATCATTTTAATCATTAACATTTAAAAATCATCATTTTCATACACCAACTATCAATTTTTTCCAATTGATACTCCGGGTGAAAATTTGATAAAAATCGCTGAGTTGGCAATCAGATAGTGACATGTCAGAACGAATCGGATAGTGACACGTCATTGATTTTCACCGGATTTTAAAATGGTTTATCGATTTGAAAAAATCGGTAGTTAGTGTATGAACATAATAATTTTTAAACGCCGTGATTAAAATGATAAAACATGTAAAATTGATGAATTTTTATGACATTACCTTTTTAAAATAAAGAGCATTTTTTGCTTAATTTATATACATATTTAGACCTCCATACTAAATTAGACTATGACATAAAGGGGATTTTTTATTTACTTTGAATTTATCATGCACTATCCTCACAATATTATTAGTGCTTTTAAATTGTAGAGTTTACTTATATGAGAATAGTCTGTCAATCAAATGTGTATAACTTTTCAATTTAAAATATTGAATTATTAATAAATTAATTATTTAGAAAGATTATATCCACATAATTAATATAATAGAATAAAGCTGTGGCAGATAAACAAAAATAATTGAAAGAAGAAGATAATAATTGATTGAGTACCGATCAACCGATATTATTTAGTAATTTTTTTGATTTGTAAAGACGGTATGCGAATAATATTGCATATCTTTAAATACATACATCTATTTTATGTCATGTAAACAAAAATGACTTATATTCTTTTATAATTTTTATTTATATAATTGTGATTGATATGATTTAATAATAATTTTCAATTTTGATTGAAAAAAAGACATTTGCATAGTTTATACCTACTTTCTAAAATAATTCATCTTTATTTATATGCCCCTCTGTCTGAGTAGGTTTGTAGCTCTGCCCTACGAAATGAACTATGGATAAAATAAACAGTCCAAAATTCTGGAAACAAAGTGAAGCATATGCAGCTAGCCACTATAACTACATATTAACCCCACCACACTTGGCCTTAATGTCCAAATATCAAAGAGGCAGACTTGATTGAAGAAAGAACCAGACAGAACTGGCCGGTTCAACCGGTTAAATTCTAAATTTATCAATTGTTCGGTCTAACTAACTTAAAAATTGGAAATTCACGTTAGACTGGCAAAACCAGGTCGATCTGGCAAACCAATAAACTAAGGTAAGCCGGCATGATTTCTTGGTATTGAGCAATTGTACTTTTTTTGTTATTGGACATTTTTATTTTGAAATTTTTGGTATTTGGCAGTTTTATCTTAAATTTCTTATATTGAATTGTGAAAATTGTTAAGAAGAACATAAAACATAATAACTAGACAATTTTTATTTGTTTACAATTTACTCAATTGATTCAACCAGTGGTTCTAGTGGCTATAGTCTTCCGAAGAGTAAATCTGCTCTTCAATTGAGGAGCAGGTTTTTGGAGTAGTAGCTCCTCAGGTGAGGAGCAGAGGAGGAGCAACTTAAAATGTATTTTTAAATTTTGATCGATTTATGTGGCCCTTAAAATGTATTTTTAAATTTTATTTTATTGTTTTTTAAATAGATTAATTGTTTTGTTTAGTTTAATTAATAATTTATGTTAGTTGATTTACAATATTTTCTTTTGACCATGATATACAATATAGTTTAATGTTATCTTAATATTATCTTTACGTGGTAAAGAAAAATAAAATTACACCACTCCATAATTGGTACATCAACAACCTTTTTAATTTGAGGTTGGAGGAAAATTATAGTAATAAAAAAAGCATGGAGAACACTAATGAGGTGGCCATGTTATGACCAAAGGATTGAAATGAAAAAGAAAACAATAAATGAAAAAAGATTAAAGTGTGAGATTTGTGTTAGAAATAGAAACATTTTAATTCCAAACATATAATTTTGCTGGCAAGCATGACATTTACTTACTCAACTTCCAAAATTTTCCTTAAACTTTGGAGTTTGTCCAAAATTCCATATTTCCCAAAAGGAGATAAGTGCTTACTATCTTCTTAATCAAGTTTTCTTTTTAATCACTCTTTACTAATTATATATGCAAAATGTAGTTTTCTTTAATCTTGTCTGTTTTCCTCAAATTGATTTGAAAATTCATGCATTTGTTGTAAAAATGAAAGGGCTTAATGCAACTTTGTTAAAAAAAAAAGGGCTTAATGCATAATATGACCCATAAATTTGTATTCTTACCTACTAAATCTCCACCTTTCAATTTAACCTTCAAGACATTTCAGTTTTTGTAGTTTATGTTTTTAACATCTGATACACAGAGTTAGGTACAAACATGTTAATATAGTAAAAGAATATTTATTGGGTTGTCATCTAATTCGACACATAAAAATTGAAAAAAAAACAATTATTTAAAAATATTTTTTTTTTACAAATTAAAAGTTCAACTAATTATGTTCGGATGGATGAAAGAGTACAAATTTAGAGTTCAAAATATATACACGTCAGCTTAAAAAATAATGTTTAAACGTTTTCTTTGGTTGTAATCAAATGATGTTGTGCAATAAAATTAATACATATTTTTAAAGAAAAAAGAAGTCAAATCATTATAGAATGATAATTTCAGAGGTTAAAAATTCAATTGAAAATTCAGATATCAGAAAAATTAAATTAAAAGATAAAATTCAGATAATAAAACTATATAAAGTTAAAAAACAAATGATACATCAAGCCGATACAGATGTTCTAATTGTACTCCTTTTTTAGAATATTCTTCTTAAAGTTTTATATTATAGTTGAAAAAATTGAAATTTTGAGTGATTATATCTATTTAAAATAATAGCAATAATAATCAATAAATTGCTATTATACCAGCAATGATATAAAGTCTTAAAACATTTCAATATCACCATAAACTCTTTACATCGTATTATTTTAATATAATAGTATGTAAGTGACAACACATAGACCAATTGGTATATAATTATAATTTAATTAGCAATCATATGTGCGATTTAATAAAACAAATGGTTAAATTCAAAATGACTACTACTATAATAAATTATCTAATATAATACTATCCAATTTTACTTATTTATTCAGATGATGTTTTTCTTATAAATATCACAAATTTTAGCGGGATTTACAATTATAACACAAATTTTGAAATTTGACAATATCAATTACTAACTTTTATTTTTTGACAAATTGAAACACCGACCAATCATATAACAACACGTGGTTGTTTATTTTAATATCCACGTTAGTATTTTTTAAATTTGATATTTCGATTTGCCAAAAATTAACTAATATTGATAAATTTTAAAATTCATATTATGATTACAAATTACACTAAAATTTATAATTGATTCTAAAATGAATTGTAGTAAATACATCAATGCCAATTAGTGGGTACAAAATGTTGTAAAGCAAATGTTGATGACCATGATTGCAAAAGAGGGTCTTCTTCAAGTGGCTTACTGAACTGGCTGGTTCAATCGATTAAACTAAAAACTAATAAGCTGTTTGGTCCAATTAAGCCTTAAGAAATTAAAACGGGATTGAACCTGTAAATCTACACATTTTTAAAAGCTACTATCTACTTTAATCACACATACACATATTTATATGGATTACTCATATTAAATCACCATAATAACATATTTTTTTTTATTTTTATCACGACTTTAAAATTTTTGATATAAAACCATCATTTAAAAAAAAAATTAAATCTATCAGAGTTTTAAATCCAATGAATTTCATATGAATATCTGTGACATATTTAATTTTTTTTTTAAAATAGTGATAAATTAAAAAAATTGCAAAAGTGGTGATTTTTTTATGTAATTAACTCTAATAATAATTTTATGCCACGTCATTTTTATTGGTCTAATCAGCAAAAATTCGTTAGATTTTAAAACAATGATAAATTTAAATTTTGAAAAAATGGTGATTGTACATGACAAATGTTGTCATAATAAAATAAATATAAAAATTGTGATTTAATATGAAATTAACTATATTTATGTTTTTATAAGATTTAGTTGATTGAAAAGAAAGATTCCCTTTCTTTTATTTTTGGTATTTAGTAATTGATTTTGATTTTTTTTTATAATTGAAAATAAAAGAGTTTGTTAGAAGAATTGACCACACGACCTAAGAGCATCTCCATTGCATGTTGTATTTTTTATGCTATTTTTAGCATAAAATAAGATAAAATGCTACATATAGCACATATTATTAAAATTTGCTCCATTGCAAAATGCTAAACTAAATGCTAAATTTATAGTTTTATAAGTGATTATCATTATTGATGGCAAATCTGTAAATAATTTAGATATAATAAAATTTAGCATATGCTAAACTTTCTAACAAATTTGGCACAAAGTTTAACATATGCTAAATTTAGCACATGAAATAGAAGTGCAATGGAGATGTGCTTTTTATACTAAATGCTAAATTATAGCATTGTGAGGTATTTTAGCACTAGAGTGGAGATGCTCTAAACTCTAGTGCTAAAATACCTCACAATGCTATAATTTAGCATTTAGTATAAAAAGCACATCTCCATTGCACTTCTATTTCATGTGCTAAATTTAGCATATGCTAAACTTTGTGCCAAATTTGTTAGAAAGTTTAGCATATGCTAAATTTTATTATATCTAAATTATTTACAGATTTGCCATCAATAATGATAATCACTTATAAAACTATAAATTTAGCATTTAGTTTAGCATTTTGCAATGGAGCAAATTTTAATAATATGTGCTATATGTAGCATTTTATCTTATTTTATGCTAAAAATAGCATAAAAAATACAACATGCAATGGAGATGCTCTAATAGATTGTAAATAAACACTTACATCATTTGAGTTATAGACCATATATCGTGTATATTAAGATGATACTATACAAGTTATAATCAATTATTTTTTATAAATTCATTCAACTGGTTCAACTGACAATTAAATCAGAAACTAGTAATCATTGGCTAATTCATCAATTCTATTTTTAAACAATGATGGAAGTAGGGGTTAGTAAAAATATCGACAAACAAATTAATTAATTAATTGAATCGAACGGGCCGGATTATCGTCCTATTTGGTTTAAATTTTTTCTTCTTCTTATTTTATTCGGTTTGTTTGGTACTGATTACAATATTTTATCCGGTCGGTTTAATATTAAAATTTTAATTGATCGAATAATTTGGTTTTCAAATTGTCGTTTCGGTTTTAACTGAACCGACCCAATGCTCATCCTGATTGAAAGTACCTATCTATCTTTTTCAATAAACAGAGGTGGAGAGACAGCTTGGAAGGCCAACATCAGAAGAAAAAAATTAAGAAAAAAAATGAAAAGTTTAGGATTAAAAAAGTAAATAAAAAGAAGAAATGCATTGAAAATGAAAAAACAGATCACTTTAGCTTTGACCCCTCTTCCTCTTCTTCTTTACATGGTAGACCCAAACTCCTTTTTCTAACACAAAACTCACTCTCAACTCAAACCACCCCACTTTTCTCCACACATTTTCATTTATCTCCCTCTACAGTTTTGCAATCAGTGTCCTCTGTATTTAGACTAACAATTGCTGCTCCAAACCCCACTTCCAAAGCTTTGATCTTCCTTTTTAAAGCTATTATAAGGTATAACCCACTCTTGCTTTCCTTTAAAGTTTTCAGTTTTACCTGCTCTTTCTAAATTTGCTTGCTTCATTGATTTTTGCTCATCTCTTGTTTTTTTAGCTTCTGGGTTTTGTGGAGCTTTGGATCCAGACAATTGGGTCTCTTCTGTTTTTTTATTTAGTTGAGATCTGTGTATGTGGTTGGTTTTGTATACTTGTTAAAGGGTTGTTCTTGAATTTCTTTCTTTGTTTGTTAATAGAAAGTTTCTATCTTTTCCTGGAAAAAATAGGTAAAGTGTAGTGCTTTTATTAATTTAGTGCCATATTTGATATGGGTCCTCTGTCAATCTTCTCTTATTTAAGTTTTTCAGTAAATTGAATTCTTGATTTGGAGTGATTTGAGCTTGTAACAGTGGTTTATGCCATGTAGTATTCTTGCTATATATGTCTATTTGTGTGTAATTATTACGTGGATCATGCAACTGGCGTAATGATTGATAATCTTGATTCATCTCTTATTTTGCTTGTTTATTGGCCATGGGCTCCGTAGCACGAACACGGTGAAACAGTGTTATTTTAATGTTTCTGTGTAAAAGAATGAAATTTTGTGTCGAAATCAAGTGTCCGAAACGGGACCCGTTGGTTGAATGATGTGTCCGTGCTATCTAGATGGCGAACCTAGTTTTCAGTATTCTATATGTTTAGTCTAGTCTGCAGAATTTATGTTTTTAACAATCTTTTTTAACTTTGATGAAATGTAGGAAATCTACAATACTGCTGTTCAGGGATTTGAAGATGAAATTTAGTAGAAGTTCTGGAGGAGTGGTCATGCTTAGTGTTGCGTAATGGGTTTCCCCATTCTGATATTTGTAATAATTTTTTTTGTTCCTTTCAATGGCCTCCAAAAGCAGCACTAGAACTTCCCCCGAAAAGCAGAGAAAAGTCATTAGTGATCAGACATCAGAAGGAAAATCGCAAAGGCCCTTGCCTTTGCAGATTACAAAACCGGTTTCTGTTCTTCCAATAGAGAATGCAAATTTGCCGATTTCTCATGAATCAGATAATGTCAATATTTTAGCTGATAAGTTATCTTCAGGTGTGGCTCTTGTTGATTCAAAACAAGGGCCAACTTGTTTGAGTCGGGATGTGAGCGAGGATCGATACTCACCAGGGACGAGTGCTGATCAAGAAAGCAAAATTTTACAACATGAACTTGACCTTATTTCACCAAAGATTAGTGACGGTACTGGTAGCCTTGCAAAGACCAGTGGAAGTGCCAAGATTAATGAACGAGCTGATTTTATTGAGAGTGGGAAAAGTAGTGTGAACAGAGGGAGCACGAGCAGCGATGTCAGTGATGAAAGTACATGTAGTAGCTTTAGTAGCAGTGTCAATAAACCTCACAAAGCCAATGATATGCGTTGGGAAGCGATTCAGGCTGTTCGTGTAAAAGATGGGGCGTTGGGTGTAAACCATTTTAGACTGCTAAAGAGGTTGGGATGCGGGGACATTGGAAGTGTGTATCTCTCAGAGTTAAACGGGACGAAGTGTTATTTTGCAATGAAGGTTATGGACAAAGCATCTTTAGCGAGTCGTAAGAAACTTCTTCGAGCTCAAACAGAAAGAGAAATATTGCAAAGCTTGGACCATCCGTTCCTTCCAACTTTATATACCCATTTTGAGACTGACAAATTCTCATGCTTGGTTATGGAGTTTTGCCCTGGAGGTGACCTACACACTCTTCGACAAAGGCAACCTGGAAAGCATTTTTCTGAACGTGCGGTGAAGTATGGGCCTTAACTTATGCAATCTCTATAGACTTTAATGAGCCATTGGATTTAAACTCATTTAACCTGTATGTGAGGATTATTTGCATATTTAATGTTTTGATGCATGGTCTACAAAGGAATGACTTTTCTTTGCTTGCACGAATTTATAATTTAATCTCATCAGAATTAGACACGACTATTTCTTACTTCTTATTTAGTAGTATTCAAGTTGATTTTTCTGTTTGCACGACTAGTAGAGGTATCTAATTTTTTTCAGTATACTAAAGATAGAGATCCTGCATGCACAGCCGGGAAGAGGGATATGAAATCTAAGCAGTTTAGTGAGGGGGTGCGCATATAGCTAAATTGGCTGTTTGCAAGTATATGGATAGCGGGAAAATATTCAATTACTCTAGAACCTTGTGAGAAATTATAGTTGCTAACTATTCTGCATCTTATTGGCTGTATGATATAGCTTATTTGACTAAAATTAGGTAGAAGTAAACATAATGTTGAAGGGATTTTTCGTATTGACAAGAATTGTGATTTTTATTAATCATGCCTTTTGATCTTTAATTTCAGGTTCTATATAGCTGAGGTTCTTCTTGCTTTGGAATATCTGCATATGCTCGGAATTGTTTACCGTGACCTTAAGCCAGAAAATGTTCTTGTTCGTGAAGATGGACACATCATGCTTTCTGACTTTGATCTTTCCCTCCGCTGTGCAGTAAGTCCAACATTAGTAAAGTCATCGGCACCTGAAGGCGATCCTTTCCGGAAGAACCCGGCTTATTGTGTTCAACCCGCTTGTATCCAGCCATCTTGTATCCAGCCGTCATGTGTGGTTCCTACAACATGTTTTACCCCTCGACTCTTTCGGAGTAAATCAAAGAAAGATCGAAAACCAAAAAATGAAATGGGGAACCAAGTCACTCCATTGCCAGAGCTTATCGCAGAACCAACCGATGCTCGTTCAATGTCGTTTGTCGGAACTCATGAATACTTAGCCCCTGAAATCGTCAAAGGTGAAGGGCATGGAAGTGCTGTAGATTGGTGGACTTTTGGTATCTTTCTGTACGAATTATTATTTGGTAAAACTCCTTTCAAAGGATCCGGTAATAGGGCCACTCTATTCAATGTCGTGGGTCAACCATTGCGATTTCCGGATTCGCCCGTTGTCAGTTTCTCAGCAAGGGATCTAATAAGGGGATTGCTCGTGAAAGAGCCGCAGCATCGGTTGGCATATAAACGAGGAGCCACTGAGATCAAACAGCATCCTTTCTTTGAAGGAGTAAACTGGGCATTGATTCGTTGCGCCAGTCCGCCAGAGATCCCAAAGATTCCGGAGATAGAGCGGAGTCCGGCTCCACCATCAACAAGTGGAAAAGGTATTCCTGCTGCTGCTCCTACTGAGAAAAATAATTATCTGGAGTTTGATTTCTTTTAGCTGTCTGATTGTTCAAATGTTGCTTCACCTGTCTTGCACTATAGCCAGTATGTAGTCTCTACAACATTGAATATGTGGAAATTAGGGTTTTATTTTTTATTTCTTCCATTGATTATAGTCATATATGGTGGATATTATCTGAAATTGTGAATGCTCTCAATGTACAACATGGATTTGGTTTCTTCTTGAAGTGAATACATGATTATCCTATTTTTACCCATATGATAATAATACCATTCCAATTCTTTTCTTTTAAAATTGAATATTTACTGCTTCTTGATTCAGAAACCTTATTCCAAGAAAACTGAACTTAATTTTTTTCAGTGCTGAAATTAATAATAACCAGGGGTATAAATGTGAATGATTTCATTAAAATCCCACATTTTTCTTGAGAAGAAAAAACAGCAAAGGGTCATTGCGGTTTTTGAACTTGTCTGTCAAGTCAATTAATTCATGCTTGACAATTTAGTATATTAGGGATAATATTTTCTAATTTTAGGTCGATGAGCTCGTAAATTATATAAAATGAACACGTTTCTGGGCTGCGATGATCATATTTAGAGAAATTGTATTCATTATTGATTAAAATAGTTAGGGGTGAGCACGGTTCGGTTCGGTTCGGTTTGGTGTGCGAACTGCTAGAACCGAACCAAACCACCCCTATTAAAATAAAAACCAAACTCCACTGAAACGGTTCGCGGTTATTTCGGTTCGGTTAACCGAAATTTCGGTTTTAAACGGTTTGGTTCGGTCGGTTCTCATATAAAAAAAATTAAATAGAAACACATAAAATAGGGATGGTTTTCATGGTTCGATCGTTCGGTTCACCATTGAAAAAAAACATAAAAATCTAAATACAGATCTACATAAAAAGAGATAAAAATTAATATTAACATATGATTTAAATACATTACTAATTTCTCATATTATTTTACATTCTATTCAAAATATCAAAAACTAAAACAATATGAGAGTGGCCAAATGAAGATCCTGCAAAAATTTGAAACAAGAAATTAATTAAGATAAGTAATTGAAACGAGAAATAACCGAAAATCAAAATAAAAATCAATAAAATTTCAAATCTATACCTTGAAATGTTAAGAATTTAACTAAAACTTCCATATAATCCAGTGTTTTTGCTGAAATATCAAATCTCGTATCAAAAAACATAGCATAAAAGTTAGATCCATGGTAAAAACCCAATATTGATAAAAAAAAAAAGACATAAACAACAGTACATAAACTGATGCGATCTTAAAATAGTCAAAACTCACCGTAAAATGTAAAACATTAGCACGCTCGATGAGAAACGAAAAGTAGAGAAAAAGATAAGAATTAGCACGCTTGATAAGGAAGATAGATGGAAGGAGGAGCAAAAATAAGAGCAACAGAATATAAAAGAGGCAAATAAAAAAGAAAATAAAAGGGAAAGAGAGGAATTAGGGTTTGGGTAAGGGAAAGGGATGATGCGGCAGGGTAATGAATAGGGTTTCAGTGTTAAAAGGAGTATTTATAGTAGTGTGCATAAATGATAAAAACGGCGTAGTATTGATATTTCGGTTTTTCGGTTCGGTTCGGTTAACCGAGACCTATAACCAAACCAAAACCGAAAACCGCAAATTTTGAAAATCTTAAACCAAATCAAACCGTTTTAACCACTTTAACCACTCCACTCTCAATTTCGGTTCGGTTTGGTTCGGTTTTTCGATTTGGTTCAGTTTTTGCTCACCCCTAAAAATAGTTGAATGTTAGTTAATTAGTCATGATTCACAAACTCAAGGATCACAATGATCATATGTTCAAATTATAGAAACGAAACTCATCTATACATTTTAAAACAATAGATTCTCCTTATCGTTCTATAATTTCTTATCTGTTTCTGTCCGGATTAATCGGAGCAATGACTCTAGATATCAAGATTATATGAGACTTTAATGATTTTCAATTTCTAATTGATAACTTTATCATTCAATAAAAAATGTATGGGTGAAAAGATTGGAGAGTGCAAAAGGTTGAGTTTGGTTTAAATCAACTACTTTTTTTTAAAAAAAATATCATTGTATTAGTTCTGGAATAAAAGTAGTTACAGAGTAATATGAAGAGTAAGCGTATGATCTGACAAAAAAAAATATATGTTACATTTCACCCCTTAACTATTTTTTTTGTCCTATTAAACATTTAAAATTTTAATTTTTATCTATTTAGCCTCCTCAAAAATACAATTATTTAATTTTTAACTATACTGTGTTTAGCATGAATGCATAGAAGTATGTAAAATTAATTTATGTACAATGGCATAGAATTTTAAAAAAATATATGCTTATTTCAAATTTTTAAAATATTTTTATAAATTGACGACGATAGAAATTAGAAAGAAAATGGTAAAAATAAATAAATAAAATTTAAAGGTAATCAAATAATTACATTATATTACTTATTGTACATGTAAATATCTTTTTAAATTTCAACAATCATAAATTTACTAGACTTTGTTGATATTAAATGGAGACTTAATTGCTTAAAAACTCACAATTTTTAGTTAGTTTTGCAAATTTAACACGATCTTCCAATTTCTGAAATTTTAAGATACCGACTTTTGTTTTTTTGCAATTTCAAACCTTTTAAATCAATTCTGAATATTTCAAGTTCGTTCAAAATTACAAAACACGTTAAAGTTCATATTTTTTTAAAGCATTCTTAAATGAAAATTTAAATGATATATAAAAGACATCACTCTTTATTATAAATATGAAGGACATATTTATACTTTTCTTTTAACTCAACACATTGTATGAGAGGCTAAATGGGTAAAAAAAATAGTAGTTTAAATGTGCAATAAAATTTTGTTTTAATTAAGGGGTATTATTGGTCAAAATAGTACAGTTTAAGGATCAAGTATAATAAAATCCAAACTCTTTTCGTACACGTCGGCGCATGTGCCATTTACGAACGGTTTGAGGGGTTAAATATAATAAAATCGAAAGTTAAAAACTTCAATAAGAAACAAAAAAAATTATAGAGCTCAAAAATAAAATAATATAATTTAAGGATTAAATTATATATTAAGCCAAAATGAATACATGATTTAGACCAAAAAAAACATAACATGAGGAGAATAGTACGAGTTTGGCATCATTGGATGGTATATACTCTATAGTCTCTAATGCAACCCCACCTAAATCCTGTCATTTTCTCAATTCTTATTTTCTTTTTAAATATGTGGTCCTTGAATAATGCATTTTAATTTTATTTTTTGATAAAGTTTCTGTTTTAAAAATAGAAATTTCAGAGTTAAAAATCTTCCGGACACTAAAAAATAATTTATTTAATACAAATGTTTTATGTTAATATTTTATTTCAACCAATATATTTTTATTTTATTTATCAATCTTATAAAATATGCAATTAAAATGAAAAAGAAAACGTAGCGTTTAGTCTGGTAACGATTATAATAAAATTTATCAATAAAAAAATAAAAAAAATTTACAAAATTACAAAATATAGACTCTGCTATATCAAATTAAAAAAATTGAATTAATTAATCGCCATTGTTATGCATTAAATAATTAAATGCTAATTAAATTTGAATTTTGTTATTTGAAATAATTCTCAAATAATATCAATTAGTCTAAAATTTTGAAGACTTTAATTTCTTTGAATCATTTTTATTAGTAATTAAATTAATAAATATTTGTTATAATTTTTTTGGTGTAAAAGATTTTAATTTTCTTACTATATTTTTTATTTCAAAATTAATACTGACTTATAAATAACTTGGTGTCTAATTGGATTACTGGCCTGCGTGTGGCCCCATCTGTAAAACAGATCAATGTTTTTGTAATTTTAAACAAACAATTAAAACTTAGTAACTTAAAATAATAAATAAGAAATAAGAATTGAAAATTGAAAATCAAGTAAGAATTTAGTGACTTCAAAAGTTTATTAGCCTCCAAGGCATCGTATGAATTGAAATTTAATTCATACATTTCAAGAATTCATCAATTCGATTGAATAGAAAATTAATAGATTTATAAGAATAATTTTACATTAATAAGATATAACTCCCTCCGTCTCATAAAAAATAAAACTTGCACATGAATTAAAAAATGATGGTTAAAACAATCATATTTTATTAATTTTCAATAATAATTTTAATTTAATTATTTAATTATTTAAATATTATTAATTTATATTATAAAAAACATAATTATTATGTAATTATAATTAAATTTTGAAAAGATAAATATGTTAGTAATTTTTATATTATATAAAATGGTAATTAATGATGATTTATAGATTACAACAAAAGTGGTTGAAATTAATAAAGATTAATATTAGTATTATTTAAATTAAATAGTAATTTTGCCTATAATTTGAAACGCCCAAAATAGTCCTTTTTCCTATGTTTATGGAATGGAGGGAGTATATAAAAAACCAGATTTTCAAGTTTTCCACTATTATATAGAAACTAAATGATTTTATTGGAGTTAAAAAAATGATGTTTTTGTAAAATGTTGAATTTTTTATTATACCAAATAATAAATTTTCTTTAAATCTAAAAAATGGTTAAATATATAATAAATTTTTCTTGATATGCTAACCATATCTTTTAATTTTTTTATTAATTTATGTGAAATTAAGTTCTAATAATGTGATTCCATTAGTAGTGTACATCGGTAATTTAAGTTCTGTCAAATTTGTAATTTGCAAAAACCAACAACGCCGAATTATATGTATATTGAAAACCAAATTGATATTTTTTAGCTAAAACCAAATAATTTAAAACCAAAAATTCATCGATTAGTTCGATTCAATTTTGGTTCGATAGTTCGGTTTGAGCCTTTCTAATGGGCTTTCAAATGGACAATTTGCAAAAAAAGAATTTGTAGAAAAGACTTCAATTTTAAAGTTATTTGCACTTAATATCTCAATTTTGAAAATTATTTTTTACTCTCTTTTTTAATGTTTTTAATTATACTCTAGTTAGGCTTATTTTTATTTGCAAAAATAACTCATTTTGACACATCCACCCCCTTTCTTCTTCTCTCTCCTCCTTTTTTATCTTTTTTTACTTTGTAATTTTTCTTCTTCTTAATTGCCTAATAAATCAATATGTAATTACAAATTAATACTATAATTAATTTTTTTATTAATTATTTTTAATGAAATTTGGCTATTCAATCAATTGAATTAACCGAATAATTATTTTAGTTCAATTATAATTCGGTTAAAATTCATTTCGATTATGCTTATGAAAACAAAAAAAAATCAATTACAGTTAATTTGGTTCGATTTTATTAATTTGGTTCGATTTTATTAATTCAGTTCTGTGTGATTCGGTGACAAAACAGACTCTCACACAACCTTAGTTAGTAGTCACATGGGAACATTCTAGGCACCTAGAGGCAAGAGATGTAATCTTATAGTGTACAATACAAGTATATACTAGTAAATAGTAGGTTTTATTTATTATATTATTTGTGAATATATTTAATTATATTAGTAATGTCTGATATATATATATATAATACAATATAATGAATTATTCATTAAAACAAATTATTCATGAATTATTCATTAAAACAAATTATTCATGAATTATTCATTAAAACAAATTATTCATGAACAGTAAATTTATTTTAAAAAGTTTTTCATCTTCAAATTCAATTTATAAAATTCAGACTCTAAATCATGTTTGAATAGATATAATAAAAGTAAGAAATTATACTGTAATAAATTAAAGAAAATTATGATAAATTTATATTATTAGAAATTGAGATTTTTTTTAAATACTTGTATTGCGATGGATCTATAGATTTTGGCTCCCTAACCAAAAATTTATAATTTTCATATGTCAGTGTGTAGTTATGGTCTTAGTTGACATTTTAAAGTGGATGCTAATCATTTTTTATTTGTGGAATATATGGTCTTGACAATTAAAAACCAACATGTGGGAATTATAAGTATTATTTAATTTGGACGGTATGCCTCTTTCACCAATGGAATTCCCATCTTCTTGTGATGATTTGCTTAGAGGAACCATAAATAAAAGAAAAAGAATTATCGTTAAAAAAGAAAAAAAAAGAATCAATAGCTAAATCATCTCATAAAGTTATAATGAGTGATGAGTATTGATATAGAAGAGCACAATACATTTGAAAATTGTTATAGTTATTTATATAAAAAATTGTTATAGTTGCATTTTTAAATTTAATCTAATTATGATGATAATAATAATACGCTTCTTTATTCTCTATTGTAAGTGAAACAAAACAGATAAATAATCACAAATAATATCAATAAATATCTAAAGAGGTATTGACATATAAAATTCCAACGAATGATGTTTGTCGCGATCAAATCTCATAATTTAAAAAGTTACATATAAAACTCTAAGTTTTCACGTTAGTTTAAATTAAATTTTTTGCAATTTTGATCATACGTGACATTATCAAAGTGTTAGATCATGTACAAAAAGACACATATACATTGATGTCGCGTATGGTTGTAATTGCTAGAAGACATATTTGAGCTATAAAATAAAAAAATGCAAAAAATTAGAATTTTATATTTGATGTTTTAAACCATAGAATTAGATCCATATATATGTCAAAATTCCACTTTTAAATGGACACATATTATCTATTCTTTTTAGGTTAATTTCAAATTAAATCACGAATTTTACCCTAATTTGTAATTACAATACAAACTTTAAAAATTGACAATATCAGTAACCAACTTTCATTTTTTGACAAATTAATACACCGACCAATCATGTGACGACATGTGGCGTTATATGACAATGTCCACGTCTTCTTTTACATCGGTGTACCAACTTGTCAAAAAATGAAAGTTGGTTAATGATATTATCAACTTTTAAAATTCGTGTTGTAACAAATTAGGATAAAGTTAGTGATTTAATTTGCAATTAATTTTTTTTTTTAAATGCTATTGACCATCTTTCTCAACCATCTAATGGCTGTTTTGTTTTGACTCTTACAGAATTGTATACATATAAAAACCTTTGAGGACTACCAATATGGAACCGATAGTTTATTTATACCATTAGCAAAGAAAAAACAACAAGTTGAGCAATTTATTTTAGGCTGAAACTGTGGTTTCTCCTTTTTAGTTATTCCATATTCAATTAATTAAGGCCAAATAATAAAAAAAAAAAACTTTCGTGAAAATTTCATAAAAATTTAATTTTTTTAATTTTATCCAATTTGTTCCGAAACGTATAATTTCATTTTAATTATGTCCAATTATATAATTTTATCCATGTGGCGCTGATGTGGCACGCCACACAGCCACATCAATAAATGTTCATAATTAAAAACTGTAAAAAAAATATCTTTCAAACAAAACAAAATAAATTTATTTTAAAAATAAAAATTATCGGACGGAAGACCGTCGAACTGAAGAACAGATGGAAGGAGGACAGTAATTCCTTCTTCAAAAGAAGGAATAACAAATCGTTCCTCCTTTAAAAAGGAGTAACAAATGGTTCCTCCTTCAAAAAGAAGGAGGAGCCGCTGTCTCCTTTAAAAAGAAGGAGGTACAAAAGGGAGGAACAAATATTTAGCAGCAGAAAAATCTGTGAAAAACTAATAATTATGATTATTAGTAATTATCCCATTTTTTAATAGAGAAAAGCAAATATTTTTGATGCCACAAAGTATACACATGGCCTCATCAACAATAAGGTCTCACAACAAAGTCTTCCATTTGGATACCCACTTTTCCTTTTATAGGAAACTTTTGAGATACCTCACATGATAAGTTAGAATTACATTTTTTTTTATTGTTATTTGTTTTATTTTCGAAAAAGACAATATTTAAGTTTGGCATTTTTGATTATTTTTCTGGTTTTCTACCAGCACCTAAGGTGGGCAAATACATTCCACCAAATTGTTTTTACCCAATATTAAATTAGTTGATTAATTTTGTTAGAAAAATAATTAACATGTGTAATTAGTACGTGAAACACTCAGTTAAAAAACCTAAAATAACTTTTGGAACTACATTACATATGCTTAATAATTTATGTGATAGAGAGATTCCAATAAATATATAAGTGAAGAGCTTTAGTTGGTCTGCCTATGTCATGTGCACTCTTTTCTTTAATTGTCAACTTGGAAAGGATTGATTTATATATCTAGAATGAGCATATAAATAAAAAAGTTTCTTAATATTAGCAAATCAATGATAGAATTTCTATTTTAAAATGAGAAGAATATATTTGTTTTTAAAAGAATAAATAAATAAGAATAATCATGGATATATTTAATAATAGCATATAATTTCAAATTACAATTAAAAAGTTATTTTCATCAAATATCACAAATTTTCACGTTCTTTTTCGATTTAAGCACAATGTACAAAAATCTCACCTAATATTCCAACCTTTCCAAATTTTTTATTCTATAATCCGGTTTGCGATGTTTTTTTTTTTACATAAAAATGATGTTTTGGCCGTGTGAATGACTAAAACGACGCCGTTGCAGACATTTATGCTATGTATGTCACATGATGAAAAGTTGGGATATTTTTTTAGATAAATAGTAGGTGTATTAGCTCATCCACAAAAAAAAGTGGAAGGCAAAAAGTCAAAGATCAACTAAGAATTACAGAAAAAATCGATAGAACGAAATACATCATTCGCACTATAAGGGAAACTATGATTCCTAGCTCGATAGAAATCCACCGCTTTGCAAATAGTCGTGAAAACTAGACTATGGAGATTTTCCACTTCATCCTTAAATACCCGTTTATTTCTAGCCTTCCAAAGATGCCAAACTCCAAAGTACCAAATAAGCCGCCACAAGATACGATGCCTGCCAATTGCCAATGAATTCCAAAACAAGAAGAAATTTTCAAGAGAAAACGGAGCAACCCAATATGTGTTGCACTCAATGTGAATCCCTGTTTCGTTGTTGTCGCAAAGAGTGCAGGAAGACTGCTCAACTTGAAGAATACCACGTCGAACCAATACTGCCTTTGATGAAATACGGTCTCTAGCTAGAAGCCAAACGAAAAATTGAACCCGTGGAGGTAAAGTTTCCTTCCATATAAACTGAGCAAGGAATGAAACCTGAGGTCGAGAAGCCGTCCGAATAGAGGTAATTTCTGTTACCATAGCTGCTGCCGTGTATTGCTTGTCTCTGTGCCAAGAAAATGCGTCTGGAATCTGCTGTAAATTGAAGGACTGTGGCAGCAAGTTCAACAAAGAAGCCAACCTTTCTTGTTCTCCGATTCGCAACCGCCTGTACCAAGAAAATTGGCAGAAATTCTGAAGCTGTTGATCATAGAAAGAGGCCACAAAATCATCACGTTTTCTGCATAAAATGAACAGGTCCGGAAATAATAAATGAAGAGGCTCCGACAACCAGCGATCCTTCCAAAATCGTGCACATTGACCATCACCAACAATTAACTGGACTGAATTTAAAAACAAATTCCAAACAGCCCTATCTTTCACGCAAGACTTGTAAATTCCTTTCCAAATGTGAGAAAAACGAATGACATTGGCCGACTCAATATCAAACCAAGAAGATAGTGTGGAGCTAGCCGAAACAACCACAAACCAGAGCGAATTCTTGTCGCAGTTCATCAATTTCCACAACCATTTCAAAAGTAAGCTAGTATTCTTGGTACGTAGAGGTGTGATGTTGAGACCACCTGCAATGAATGGAGTACACACATCATTCCATGCTACTTTACTATAGCCTTGACTGTCCACATTACCGTTCCACAAAAATCTCCGCATAATACGCTCAAGAGTATTCCCCACAGATTGTGGAATGCAAAAAGAACCAAGATAATACACCGGTAAGCTGCATAGCACAGACTTAATAAGAGTAAGTCTACCTGCAGGCGACAAAAGATTACCTCGCCATAACGATAGCTGAGAGGTAAAATTATTAACCACCGGGTCCCAAACTCTGATGCCCATCGATCTATCCATCAACGGAAGTCCCAGATAAGTGATTGGAAGTTGTTCCACTTTGCAATTCAAAATATCAGACACTCTCAAAACAGTGATGGGATCAATATTTATACCTATAATAGAGGACTTTTGGAAATTAACTTTGAGTCCTGAAATCAACTCGAAACATCTCAAGATACGAAGTAAGTTCTGAATCATAAGCAAATCATTCGGAACAAAAAGGAGCGTGTCGTCCGCAAACTGCAGGATAGAAACTGGATCTTGAAAACCGTCAACATGAACCCCATTAAGCAGCCCCAAATCGGTTGCTTTTGAAAAAATTGCCCTCAAATTTTCTACTGCCAGAACAAATAGCATAGGAGATATCGGATCCCCTTGACGAACACCCTTGCCCATAAAGAAATTATCAGTCGGACAACCATTAAGAAGCACCGAAAGTTGAGCAGAATCAAAAATAGAGGAAACCCAATTGATCCATTTTGAACTGAAATTCATTCTTCGGAGAGTGGACAAGATGAAATTCCAAGAGACTGTGTCGAAAGCTTTTCTGAAATCTAGTTTGATTAAGAAAACTTGTTCTCTTCGACGTTTCACAAGATGAATAATTTCCGTAGCAATCATATGGCAGTCATGAATACTCCGTCCTTTGATGAAACCAAACTGATTTTCTGAGATTACCAACGGCAGAATTGGTGACAGTCTGTTTGCAAGAACTTTTGAGATCAATTTGACAATCCCGTTAATCAAACTTATTGGTCTGAAATCCTTGATGTCTGAAGCTCCCTGAAACTTTGAAATCAAAACTAAAAAGGCAGTGTTCAAGCCCACAGGAAAAGTAGCTGAAGTAAAGAATTCCTGAAAAAGAGTGACAATGTCATGTTTAAAGAATTTCCAAGCCTTCTTATAAAAGAAATAATTAAATCCATCCGGACCCGGCGCTTTGTTGCTATCACAACTTAATAAAGTGGCATGAATTTCCTCCTCGGAGAAGTGGACCGAAATAAAATCAGCCTGCTCAACTGATAATGACCGAATAGGTAGACTTTCAAGAGAGAAACTAATAACGGGATCATGCGAAAATAAATCCTTGTAAAAAGTATGAACTCGCTGTTTGATATCCGCTGGAGAGTTATAATTTATCCCGTCAACAATAATTTCTGAAATGTAGTTGCCTTTTGAATGAACCGAAGCCACTGCATGAAAATATTTTGTATTTCTGTCTCCATGAAGATTCCAATTGAGCCGAGATTTTTGATGCCATAGGGATTCAAGATGCTTTGAGAGCTGCTCAAACTCAGAATTCAAACTGCCCAGCCGAGAGATATCACCATCATCCAAGCTTTGAAAATCTGTTTTTCCTTCTAAGTTCGTAATTTCGGATTTTATTGCATCAAGTTTGACATTTAAATCTCCAAATATATCCCTATTCCACTTCCGGATTGCAATTCTAAGCTCCCTAAGCTTAACCACAAGATTAGCTTTAGGTAGCCTATACGAGATAGATTTCCAAGTTGAATCCACAAAGGAGCTGAAATCTGAATGACTCCACCATGCATTTATTGATTTAAAAGGTTTCGGACCCCAATTCTTAGGCATATCTGAATTAAACATAATAGGAATATGGTCAGAATAAGATTTGGGAAGCGCCTTCAAGATACAATTCGGCCAACTAACAAAAGCTGTAGGGGAGACGAAACATCTATCGATCTTGGACCTCGATATACTGTTTTGCCAAGTAAAGAAGCGACCTTGTAGAGTACATTCAACTAACGAAGAGTCTGAAATAAAAGCCGTAAAATCCATCATAGAAGAAGAAAATCTATCACAGTTAAATCTTTCCGACGGATCAAGAATATCATTAAAATCTCCAACCACAATACACAAATAAGCTGAGGAAAGCTCGGGAAGAATATCGCCCCACAAAAGAGCACGCTCACGAGAACAATTACTAGCATAGACAAGAATGAATCTAATGCTAACATCACCCCAAAGAAAGTCCAAGCTAATCCATCTATTAGCTTTGAATATTCTAGTCGGACATATCAATTTCGGATTCCAAATACAAATAAGACCTCCCGAAGCACCAATTGAAGGAACAAAAGCATAATTAAAATCAAGATTAGGCCAAAGTGATCGAATACCAAAGTCATCAAACGATTCCTTTTTAGTTTCAACCAAACCCAAAAGAGATAAATTTTGGGACGACACCATAGAACGTATAAAACGAGACTTGCGAGCATACGACAAACCACCACGGCAATTCCAAGAAACAAAATTAAAATTTTGTGACATAATAAAAAGCTATAACCTGGTTGAACAGAACAACAAGTCAAAACTTGTTATCTAAGTCCTTCGCAATTCCTTTCGACAACAGCTCTAATATCGCTGTTTCATTGTCCTCTGAGAATAAGCCTAGTTTCAGCCCCACAGCCCAAGTATTTTTAGCTTCCTGTTCAGCCCTTTGCTTTTCTGAATTGACAGAATTAGTTCCAGATCGCTTGTTGGTGTTGCCATTTGAGAATGAAGATTCTGAACTTCCTCTAACTTGTGACAAAGAAAGCAAGTTTCCTGCTGAATTAATTCTCTTAATCTTACGTTTCCTCTGCGTAATAAACCCATTAAATTCCTTAGGCGTCGAAATCCCTGGAGAGACCTGAGCGTTTGAATCAAAAATCGCCAAGGCATTGAAAGAGGTTCCAGCTCCTCCATCATTGATCGAAGCAGTAACAGTGACGTCCCCTGGTGCCGTTGAAAAATCATCAGCAGCAGGCCCAGTTTTTTCCAAAACATAAGCTGGAGATGACATTCCGGAAAATCCCTTTGCTTCTACTGAATTTTGTGTTTGATTAGGAACAAAATCACGTTCAGACTGTGATCTTTTACTCCCCAAAGATTCAACCGAAGAGTCTGAGCTTGAATCATCAAAAAAATCTTCATCCAACATAATTGGAATATCCGATTCTGAGATATGAATTGTGAATTCCTTCCCGTTTATCAAAATAGGTACTGATTCCTTGATGAAATCTTTAATCGTAGAAATTAGTACTGATCCTGAATCAAGCCTCTCTTTGGTGAAGACCAAAGGATGAACTGTGATATAATCCCCATAACGCCTAGCAATTTGCATGAAAAATATTTCCTCCCATGCACAAACTGGAATTCCCACCACATTGAGCCAAATAAAACGGGCAGAACTCACAGTGGAAGCATCACACTGTTTAAAGGAAGCAAAGAAATCCAAAAGAGATGGGAACGTAATTGATTCAAAACCCAATTTCGCTGGAATAGATTCAAATCTGATCAAAAGCTCGGACCCTCCTAGGAATGAGATAGCTTCAAACCCAATTCCTTTTTGTTTAAGGAATGAAACAGCATGCAGAATTGATTTAATATCTTTAACTGTGACGATTAAAGAAACCAGTAGGTCAGAGCAGGAGGTTGGGGATGGTGAAAATTTCATCGGTTCATCACAGATCACCTGAGCATATGATCTTCTGTCTCTAATACCCGGATTCACAATCTTTCTCTGAGCATTAAGTCCATTACCTGAGTTACGAGCAGTTTCCAAGGGGGACTGAGTGATGGAACTCGATGACTTTGAGGATATTTGGACTCGAAAGCCCTAATCCGATAATAGCCAATATTAACCTGATTGAGACGATACCTGACCGTTGAAAATTCCTCCTCTGGATGTGGGCGAAAGAAACCAAATCTGCGATTCCTAATGTTCTTCTTCCTTGCTAGGGTAACCCTTCCTGATACTCCAAACTTAAGGAAAGCTTGTTGCAAGTGGATATAATTCCAATCTTCGGGAAAGTTTTCAAAGTAGAAAACGGGGGAAGGTTGTGGTTCAGACTGACGGTGAGTAATAGGATGAGAGATGGCCGGAGTTTGGTGTTTGTTGGTGGTGTTTTGTCTAGGGTTAGGGTTAGGGTATTGGTAGAGGAGAGACATCTTTTTTTTCCGCTGATTTTTGGTCAAAATATTTGATTGTTGATTATGTTTTTAAGTTGGGATATTAGGTGAAACTTTTTGAAGATTGTGCTTAAATCAAAAAAATGCAAAAGATTGTGATATATAATGACATTAATCATTAAAAATATCACATAGTTAATACTATTTTTTAAAATATTTTTTGTTAAATTAGAATTCATTAATGATGATTAAAATACAAAATAATGAAAGTCATACAATCAGATTTAACCATATAATCTTTCAAATTGTAACATAAATACTAAAAAATAACCAGAAATATAAGCAAAAAATTAATCGAAAATAATAAAAATTAAGAATATGAATTTCTCTAAAGGTGTCGTCCTGACTCTCAATAATGAACAAAGTTCCGTTGATGCAGAAAATTTGATTTAACACTCATCTGATTATACCGATAATCCGCTGAATCCGTTCAATTTCATTAAAATTCTAAAGAGATAGATCTTATAGCACTTTCTTCTTTAAAAACTGAAATCTTGCATTTGAAAAACTTACACAAAACTTAATTATATATATAAACATTAATAACATAATCTTAAAATTAAATGACTGAGATTTTTATTTATTTTTGTTAAAATTAAATCATTGAGAATGATTAAAATACAAATAATAAAAGTCATACAACCAAATTTTAACCATAATTTTTCAAATTGTAAAATAAATACTAAGAAACAACCAAAAGTATAAACAAAAAATTATCGAACAAAAAATCAAAACATGGATGTCGCTAAAGGTGTTGTTTTGTCTCTAAAAAATGAATAGAGTTTCGATAATGCGAGAAATTTGATTTAACACTCATATGATTATACTGATAATCTGCTGGTTTCGTTGTATTTTAATATTTTCGATCATCATCTTTAATAAAATTTTAAAGACATAGATTTTATAACATTTTTCTTTTGAAAAACTGAAATCTTGCATTTAAAAAATTTATACAAGATTAATTACTAAAAATATACAAACATTCATAACATAAACCTTAAAATTAAATGATTGAGATTTTTTTTGAAATAGAAATGAGATGACTGAGATAATAAAATATAATCTGGTGACTCAGAATATTATTTGATGTACCAAAATATTAAAAAAAAACTCAATGATTATAATTGGTATAAAGTTGATTGATGAGAAATGTGGGAATCCACTAACTTCCTAAAAGAAAAATGAATGAAGATTACCAAATGTCTATATATAGATGTCAGGATTAAAGTTCTGATAAGATTCCCAACCTAATCAAATGGAGATGAACAGATTATAATTTTAAAATTTTAATAAGGTTAATTGTAGATAAATTATAAATTTCAGTATTATTTTGAATTATAGCACAAATTTTAAATCTAAAAACGTTGGATATAAATTATCTATTTTTTACAATTTAAAATATAAAATATTATTCCTAAAAAATATCAAATAATATTTTAATAAAAAAATATCGATGCACATGGCTGACGAACAATATAAATTTTAATACTCACATCAACATTTTTATCATTAAAAATTGATCGGTGTTTTTAATAGCAAAAATAAAAAAATTATGTCCAATGCCGTCTATAATTTAGAATTCGTATTGTAATTTTAAAATATGTTAAAATTAAAATTGAACTTTGAAAGGTGAGAGAAGGTGATTATCCGATCTAAATTAGAAATCACCTCCTCTCCATAAATATTCAATATTCCCTCAACCGCATAAAAATTGAAAAAATAGTAATTTTACAAGAATTAAAAAACTTATTCATTATGGTTGACATATTAAATTTTTTCTACAATTTCCTTTAAAAAAATTTAAGAGTGAAGCATTTTATAGCTATTGCATTTAATGCTCATACAATAAAATTATAAGGATAATTTGATAATTTTATTTTAAATCATCAATAAATGAGGTCATTTTTCTATCTTTATGGACAAAAAAAATGTCTAATTTTTCTATCTCTATGGGACGGAGGAGTATTTATATCCCTAGTCATTATTTCAATAAAATTTATCAGTTTGGTAGTTTGTCCGATATTGATTTTAGTTTTTTTTTTTCTAAAATGAAAGTTTATGATTTTATGTTTTTTTATGGTTTGTTTTCTTAAATCTCTCAAGAATAATCGTTCAAGTTTCATAGCCATTTTTTTATAGATTTATTTTTGGAAGATTATTGTTCTAATTTAGAGGATCGGAAATATTAGGTTTTAACGGATCGATCAGATTGCTGGTCAAAACGGAAGGATAAATCGAAATAACCGCTCCAACGGAACTTCGCACTCAAGTTCTCGTTCGGACCTCTTATACGGAATCGATGTCTAAATTTATCTTATTTCTATTTATTTATTGCTTATATTTTGAGTTTTTTTTTAGAAATACATTTTGAATTGTTTGTTAGTATTTTTTTTTGTTTATTAAAAAATTATATATAGAGATATGTAGCCAACTATAATGACCATAAATTATCAAAAAAAAAACTATAATGACCATAGATATTTTTTAATTAATAACTTATGATGTGATTTGTGACCCAAATTAATTAATATTTATTGAAGATCTAACGAATTAAAGTGTAGTTTATTACAGGCAACTAACAAGAATCCATAAAAAAGGAAGAAAATAAAAAGAAAATATCTGACAATTGAACTTTTTGAATATTACCATCCAAGTACTTAGCTACAAAACAAATTACATACTCTGTTCGTTTTTGATTTGAGTTTTAAAATCAAATTCTACCTTTTCTTTTTTCTATTTAATTATAATATTCAATTCATTTAAAACAAGAAAACAAACTCAGATTTCAAGGCCACTTCTCTCTCTAAGAGGGCCTTTTTTCTTCTCTCTAAATTGAGTGCATTCACTTTAAATTTGGTGATTTCAATCTTTGAAGTTTGAAGTACCCACTGACTTGAATTGAATCCTTTAAGAAAAAAGACACCATCTTTGAAATCTTTGTTAAATTTGTAATTTTGAAGCTAATAAATTTCAGTTCTTTGTGTTGAAACTTTTGAAATGGGTGTTGCTAATCAAGAAGCTATGAAGCAGTTGCAGTCTTTAATGGACCAAAGTCAGCTTTCAAATCCCAATCTTACATTTTTTTAATGTTTTAACTTAATTCTGTTGAATTTTACTGATTATACTAATGTAATATCTTTGTTTCTTTTTGTTTTTTGGTGATGATTTAACAGTAGATGAGCAGCTGAAGAATACATTTCGGGTTAGTTTTCTTTTTTGTTGAGCTGTTTTAGTGTTTATTGATCAGTTTTAGATCTTGGAACTGAAAGAAATTCTGAACTAATAGTAATTGAATTTTGTTTAGCTACAATTTTAGTCCACTAATTTAGTCATGAAATTTTAAAAACTACATAAAGCAGTGATCTCTTATGTTTTCTAAGAGGGGATGAAGTGGTGATGTGGAGATGGGATTTGATCTGAAGTTTGTGATGTTATGTTTTGGCTGTTGGTTAGTGCATTAGCTTGTTGTTTTGGCCTTTGGGTCTGATCTATGGGTTGTGGGTATTTACTGTTTGCTTTTGGAAAGATGAAGTACAAATAGTATTGACAACTTACATTTTGTTTTGTTTTCTTGACTTTCATGATTTTGAGGTTTGCTAAAAGAGTGATGCTTGTTTGTTGATCACCATGGATTGATTCGTTTGATATGCCTCGCTGTTGGAAATTCTGCGATAGATTAAATCGGAGTTCTATGAATTGCATAGTTCTGCTCAAATTGAGGATTTTGGTTATTTTCGGTTGATGAATATTTGGGATAAGTGTTGTCATTAGGGCTGAATGAAAACAGAATTAGACTGTTTTTCTGAATCAGACCAGACCAAAGTTTATTCTGATTTAGTTAAAATGATTTAAAACAATTTGATTTGGATGTGAATGTGTAGAAAGTTTGGTTTCCGATTGGTTATTTGATTTTTGCCATTGGTAACCAAATTGATCGAAAATCCACAGCTCAAAACATTTTAATTTCAATATATGTATATATATATTAATATGTATTAATTTGAATCTATATTAACAGAACCGAATCGAATCAAACCGAAAAAATTATACATTTTAATTAATTGCACCGATTGTTTAGATATATATTTGGTGTGATTTGGTTTTCATTCTATCCCTTATCTCAATACCTTTTGGCTTTTGATTATTGTATGGTATTCTCAGATCCGAACACAGGGCTAATTTATTTGTTTGCCATATCTTTGCTAGGTGTTATGAAATTATTATAGTAGGTCGGTCTAGTAATTAGGGGGCGGCCGTTTGGTCTCCTATGATACCAGGACCAATTGCAAAATGGTTAGGTTTTAGATTTTTTATAGCAAATCTAATTGAATCGAACCATGCACACATTTTATTTTTTATTATGAAGTTGATGCATTATTCTGGAAAAATTCATAAAATGCTTGGGTTTCTAGATCATTAGTGAGACTTTATTTTAGTTATGCTCATATGATTATCATTCATGGCTAGTGGTTTAGTGGATTATTTCAAGGGTTTGGAATAGAAGTTTGGGAATTTCTTTTAGATTAATACATATTTTAGATAAAAATGTTATGAAATATTAATGAATATTATATATTTACATAAATATGCTATAAAATAGAAAATGTTGGATTGTTTAAAATTGTTTTCTACATTGGGACAAGTACCCATAATAGGATTTTAATCCAACTTGTCTTCAAATACGAGTCATTTGACACTTCATTACCATATAGATATTTTATAGATCTCGATAGTGCTGGACCAAGTGATTGATAATCAGTTGAAACCCATCTTGTACAAAACCAGTTAATTTGTGTTAGATATTACTAACCTCTACTTATAAGTCTCTTGGCTTCTTTTTAATTATTTGATCTGAGATTCATTTACATCTCTAACAGTCCTATTGCATTTTAGAGTTACTGTTGCTAATGTGATATTGCGCTTAATTTGGATTCTTATGAAGTTTGCAAGACAAATGCTAACTTAAAATTTGCTCTATCCAGAATATGCACCAGGATTGTCCAAGTGAAACATTGGCGCGGTTTCTAAAAGCAAGAGACTGGAATGTTGCTAAGGCCCACAAAATGGTTAGTTAAATCTACATTAGTTTAAGAATAGTATATGTGATGCCCATTCCCGTAAACGTCTACACTGCAGTCTTGCATCCTTTGCTTCTTATTCACTGCCATTATTGCCTTGTTGTTCCAGTTGATGGATTGTCTAGAATGGCGAATACAAAATGAGATCGACAAAATACTGGCGGTAAGGTTTTATTTTTTCAAAATGTAGCTTCATACTAGATTTTGTGCATGGCCTGAAAGTGAATGAAAATGACAGTTACATGAATGTTTCTGCATCCTGTTTTGAATTTGGATTCATTCTTATCCTTAATAGATTTTTGTAGTGTAATTTGTAAGGAGAATGTATGCAAAACAGTACTAGAGGCATGCCGTCAATGATACAAAGGGAACTAGTTTCAGGATAAGCCCATAGCGGAATTCAGTCACTAAGTAAACATGCAATGATAGTTCTAGACTCTTATGCCAGCCACCTTTTTGACCTCTTATTCTATGAAGTGGTGGGAAAGTTTCGAAATTTATAGTCATAAGTTGGTCAGATTTTTTAGGGCATTTAGATGTGCTTCATCCTTTTAATCTAATCCAATGACACCAATTTCTGTCTGATCTATGCATCGCACATAAATGAGGTTTCGTGCATTATTGTTCTAATAAGTATTTCTGGTTTCTTTTATGCATGCACAGAAACCAATAATTCCAGCAGATTTGTACAGAGCAATTCGAGATTCTCACCTTGTAGGAGTATCAGGTTACTCAAAAGAGGTATGCTCAATTTTTTTTCCTTCAAATTTTAACCTTGTTCTTCAAATTAGATTATTGTTCTACTGCTCGCTTGCGCAAGAGATGCCTGATGATTGGTTTTCCATTGAATCTCGATCCCTCAGGATATCTCAGTGAATTTATTGTCATTCTTGCCTGTGGATGCCACACGTAGTTGATTAGGATCCCGAATCTGATAACTTTTCTTTTTCTCCATTAATTCTCTCAGGGCCTTCCTGTTGTTGCCATTGGCGTTGGGCTTAGCACTTTCGATAAAGCATCTGTAAGGATTCCATGACTTTGTTTTCTGAGAATTTTCCTGTAAATCAGTTGGGATAATGTGCTTGATTATTCGATTCTGTTATTCGGTGTCCTATATGGAACATTTACTAATTATCTCTATTTTCATTTTTGGGGTCTTTTTAGGTGCATTATTATGTGCAGTCACATATTCAACTGAATGAATATAGAGATCGTGTAATATTGGTAAGTGTAAGAAAATTAATTATTAATATTCTGAAATGTCATGCAAACCCTGACTCGATACATGCTTTTGCAGCCTTCTGCAACCAGGATGTGCGGACGGCATATTAGCACTTGTGTCAAAGTTTTAGATATGACTGGCTTAAAGCTTTCAGCATTGAATCAAATTAAGGTATGGATGGTATAGCCATCTATTGAGTCAGATATATGTTTGTTACTCCCTCTGTCCCAATAGAGTTGTCCACTTTGAGAAATTTTTTTGTCCCACAACTCTTGTCCACTTTCAAAAAGTAACTAACTTTTACACTTAATTTTCCTATATTGTCCCTATTTAAAATCCACTAATGAGTAAATTGAAAGTGGACATATTTAATAGGGGTATGACAAGAAAAGTAAGGAAAATTTTATAAAACCTATAAACAATAATTGTTTTTCTTAAACTGTGTGATAAAGGCAAAGTGGACAACTCTATTGGGACGGAGGGAGTACTTCTTATCAATTAGTCCAAATTTTAATCAGTTAATCCAAATTTTTGGTCAATTGACCCCTATTGTTGTTTTCAAAATTGATACATTTTGGTCAATTTGATATAAATTAACAAGTGCACGAACAAGGATTCTTTGAAAATGAACAAATAAGCTAACTCAGTAGTTTATGACTCTTCCTTGCCTGTAAAAATTCGTTAAACAAAGTAATTGTCCCGGTTCAAGGGACTAATTGATAAATAAGTTAATTTTGATGTTAATTGTTCATCGCATGCAAGCTCGGGGGCAAATTGATAATAAGCCAAAGGGTCAACCCGGCCCGCGAACTTATGTATCAGGGTTAAATAAGTCATTTTTAACCAGTTTAGTCAACTAGATCCCCAAACTTGTCTTTCAGGATCAAATAAGTTATTTTTAACTTTTTTTAGTCAATCACATTCTCAAACTCTCTTAATTTAGGTCAAGTAACCCCTAAATAGTGAGACAAATTTGAAGATCCAATTGACTAAAGTGATATATTTGACCCCGAAACACAAGTTTGAGGATATAATTGACTAAAAAAGTTAAAAAATAACTAATTTGACCTCGAGACACAAGTTCGAGGGCCAGGTTGACTCTTTGTTCATATTTTTATTGTATCAAAGAATTAATCATCTTGAATGCTTACGAATAGTCATATTAAACTCTATGTTCTTTCTGGCAAAAAAAAAACTCTATGTTCTGAATATTTGATCTTTATTGCAGTTATTGACGGTTATATCCACAGTTGATGATTTAAACTATCCAGAAAAGACACAGACATACTATATTGTCAATGTCCCATACATATTTTCAGCATGCTGGAAGGTTTGGAATTCTTTCTCAAGTTAAAAGTGTCTCCAATACTCCTTTAATGCCAGGCATGTCTTATCAACAGCTAAATGCATCGTAAAATGTTTCGGCAGGTTGTAAAGCCACTTTTACAAGAAAGAACAAGGCGGAAAATTCAGGTTTTGCAAGGCTGCGGAAGAGACGAGTTGTTGAAGGCAAGACAATCTTATAACTGATCTCTGGTTTTATGAACTCTTTTCCTAAGCACGATTCCTTATATTATAACTGTTAAGACTTTATCTCCAAAATGCTCCTTCATCCATGTTACACTGTTACTTCCTATGTAGCACTGAAATGGAGGCACTCGGGAAATGCTGAAACAGAAAACAATATAGAGGATTATTTTATAAAATTTGTTTATAATAAATATAGAGTTTCAGAAATGTTTCTGGAAATAAAAACATATGCCGAAATGTAAGACTTGAGGTGTTTCCATGAGGTTGCATCTATATGTTGAAAGCATAATTTACATGGCTGAATGGTGAAATAAGTAAGCTATGTGTTGTTTAGTAGTCTACCGAAACACGTGATAAAGCTCTGTTGAGCTAGGTCAAGTACTCCCATGTTTACGTATTGTGGTAGTTTGTCCTCGCGTTCTTCATGATGGCGCTGACTGTTATATTTTCATGTCTTTTTCACAGGCATATGGCAATTTAAGAATGATGATCACTCTTATGTTGCATGGAAACTCGTGCAGTCCTACATTTTGAAATTTTATTTCTGTTTTAAAAAACGCTTCTGGAACTCCGAAACTTCATATTTATAACTTTCCTTGTAAAAAATATCGTTTTTTCGTACCTCATTTTAGCTTTTTCCCTTTCAACGTTTATGTTTCTGTGCAATATTGATCACAACTGTTTACTTCAATGATTGAAATAATCAGAGATCTGATCGTGTTCTTTCTCATTTCCGTGCAGATTATGGATTATTCGTCCCTTCCACATTTTTGCAGAAAAGAAGGTTCTGGTTCCTCGCGTCATTCCGGGAATGGAACCACTGACAATTGTTTCTCATTGGATCATGACTTCCATCAACAGTTATACAATTATATCAAGCAACAAGCTGCTCTTACAGAATGCATTTCGCCAATCAAACAGGGATCAGTCCATGTGAGTATCCCGGAGCCAGATCAGGAAGACGCGGATATTGCCAAGACAATTGAATCTGAACTACACAAGTTTGAAGATCTGCACGGACTCTCCAACTCATTAAATGGCCTTAAATTTAATGGCCGCTAAAATTTAGGTACTATCAAAATCAAATCATTACTAATACCACACCGGACTCAACTCTCAGTGGCTGATTCATTTCCGACTGGTTCGAGGGCAAGTCTTTGTATTTCGGTTACTAAAATATAATAGTTCTTTGCTTGCATCAGCTCGATGCAGGCTTAGAAAAGATGAAGCTAATATTCTGTAGATGTTGTATAACCACTTTAAAGTGGATTTTACCCCACTGGCATTATATGACCTTTCTGCTCTGATGCTTGAGCAAGAAGCTATTGCATTATTTATTATCATCTCGAGCTGACTACTGTGTTCCGTGTTATATGCTCAACTTTTATCTACCAGGGCAAGAATTGCAGTTTAGTGAAGAAAGTATCGAAATTTTCCTGCAAATTATTAGGGGTGTACATTCGATTCAAATTTGCTCTAAATTTTATGCGAAATAAACTGGCAAACTTAAATATTTATATAATGTCAAACCGAGCTGCACTGAATTTGTTGGTGCATAACTGCATATGGCTACTCCCTCACATTTATCAACAAATCAGAAGACATTATATCAATTCAATTAAAGAGAATTGAGGAGAAAACCACCATTTACATTGATTATATGAATGAATAATTTACAAGTTTCAAGAACAAATAAATTATTAATACATAATACCTTTACACACATCATATATATATAAATATATAGAAATTTGGCATAAAACCCTTTACGCATGTACTATCAGTCTTTCTAACAGTGCATTCACAAAGAAATTATGCACGTCATAGGCAGGATTTCAAAGTTCTATCTCGACTGTTTGTAGATGTGATAGGCAGCTGCAACTGACACTGCGGCACAGACAACAGTAAGACCTGCATATGTATCTTCTCGCTCCCAGCTATCGAACCATGTTGGCATAGCACAAACCCTAAACATACCTTTTACACTGTTAACCCGGGACAGGATCCTCTCGCTGCTCTTCTTCTTGTCGGGGAACACCGTTACATCCTTCTCTTCGGCCTCTAGAATCTCATCTTTATGATTTGAAACAGGGTTTTGGCAGCATGATTTTCCGTTCTGCTGGCAACACCCCGTAACTTCTGCTTCGGACCTAGCTCCAGCTACCTGCGTCCCACTCAGCTCCTCCGTGTTTTCTCCTACATCTGTCCCACCGTTTAGCTGAAGCCTTAGTTCTTGGGATTTGATCTGTTCTTCTTCAGATAAACCCATTTGTCCCCTGATGAACCCAACATTTAGATGATGATTTTAAATGGAGTAGAAGCATATGTTATTTTTGACAAAAAAAGAAGCAGCATATGTTATCCAGCATGTATAATATGAAGATCAATTAATGCAGAATCGACAGGGATGATTATTCAGCGCAATGTAATAGAATTGTTCATACTTCAACAGGCAATTTTCACATCCACTTCTCCAGTTACATCACAATTGATACCAAGAATTCTATAGTTTTACTGGGGTTATTCACCGATTTTAATGCAGCAGTAGACAATTTGTTACACACTCGGCCTTTAAGTTTTGCTAGCTATTGCTAGAGTTTGTAAAATTTCAGATATAGTTCTATTATGAAGAATAAACAATGGGCTATCTGCTTAATGAGTACATGATAATTTTGGTTAATCTACAACCATAAGGGTTGGTATTTGGTAACCTTATTGAACGAAAATCAAGCCTAAGAGTGTACTGATACAAACTGAAGTCAGAGACTGTTGATTCCGTAAATGCAGCTACCAATGACAAATAATTATAAATTTAACACCGCAACCGCAACCAACTCTTTTTCCTTCTAGTGCTTAAGATTAACGCAAGAAAAAATAAAGAACTACCGCAGGGATCAGCTTAGACATCAGAATTTGAGAATTACCTCCATAAAAAGTCTACAATCTCGCCTTTAGCAATATGCTGCTCAAGTAATATGGATACTTCATCAGGTGTGACATATCCATACCTGTAGGATTTCAAAATTTCATCTTAGAAATGCTTAATCATCCTAATACATGAACAGTAAGTTTAAAAGGAAGATATACAAATGGAAAACGCAGAACTGCAACTTGCCAGTGTCCAGTGACGACTCCATTGATACTTGATCCAAATATCATAACATTTCCAGCATACTTGTGTCCCCCTATGTGAGAGCATGGGCTAACAGATACTTTACATTGTAATCCATGTAGTTCTATCTCCTCTTTAAATTTACTAACCAAAGCAGGTCCACAAACACCACATCGACGATCTCGAGACCCATGAGAACATACAAAAATGTAAGAGCCCTTTAATGTTTCTGGAGTTCCGGGCAGCCATTCACCTTCCTTCACAAGCACTTCCTCGACAAATGTGTCGACATCAAAATGAGTCAATCTCCTGCACCCTCGACACATTTCAAAATGTTTAAAGAGGAAAAGTATAATGTCAAGAAGAGAATCTAGAGCCATAAAGGGAAATTGACTGACCTGTATCTAATCATGTCCGGAAATATTAACACATCTCCATTTGAGGTCTCGGTTCCGTCATGCCCCTCGCATATTGTTAGGCGCGTCTGGAAGAACAAAATGTAAATTTAATAAAAATTTAATTAGCATATCTGTTGATTTACTTATTTCAAGAAACAAACAAAGAAAGAAATTGGTTTTTAGCCAGCACGAGTATTTATGTCTGTGTGCATACAAACAGGTATACATCCACGTCCATGCCGATATCACACTGGCTGCATTTACAGCATACTCAAGGATTGAACTACAGACAGCAGATGATCTCATGGGACAACGAAACGCCATGCCAATCACCGAACTAAACAAATCAATGTATAAATTCTATTTCCCAAAAGTACTTATTTGATATTTTCGCAGCTTCACTTTTTTATACTAAACGAGAACACAGCCAAGTGCAAGCACAACAAGAATGAAACCCATCTCATGATTTATACGGATATCTCTTAAATATTTCTCTTCCAGATTCTCTTAAATGGACGAATCATGAATGCAAATCCATTCCAACACAGGCACCGCACGAAGACACAAACAAACACGCATACTTTCCATAAGTAGCAACAAACAGAAAAGCCACTTTTATGCTATTTCCTTCACAATTAACCAAAGTTAATCATTTTGGTAAGTAAGAAAGATTATACTGAATATAAACGGTCAAGAAAATTTCATAAAGGAAATATCAAATTTAAGAGTAATAAATGATACAAAGAAAGCACAGCCATATGTCAATCATTCTTCTTTCATAACTTTTATTACATGAAGGACACCCTTAAGTAACTAGTCACAAATAAGAGCCCCCCACCTCATAGCGACGCTCAAAATTATATATATCTTTGGTATTAGCATGTAGGATAAACTGATCTATGAAAATTAATAACGGAATAATCAACACTGGAGGCATCTCATACCCTAACCTGAATTCAAACCTATCCGGTAACTTTTCAAAAGATTTAGTTTGAGTTGAAGAACCAATAAGTAATACAATCAACTTGTTTATTATGCATCCAAAAACAACACAATGCATAAACTACCAAGACATTTGTCAATTAACCAACACCAAGAACTAGCCCGTAACAACCAAGGGACAGAATTGGGTCATTAATGAGTCATAAACACATCCCCTCAGTCTAGCAAATCCAAACTAAAGACTTTCAAGAACTCCAATGCACAATACATTTAGCCCAAATTCAGTCTACTGAAAACAAAGCCAACCCATCAAAATCTATAACTCAAATAACCTGCCTCCGATCAGTCCAAACATTTAAATGATCCATTCACACTTCTCAATCTCAATCAATCTACAAAACCATAATCAAAATTTCAGCTGTGAATTCACCCACAAACTAAAGTCACTAAGCTAACCAAAAGCCATAAAAAAAGACCAACTTCTTTACCAGTTCACTAAAATCCATAACAACTCAAATCAAAATAGCAACCAAAAAGAAAAACTAAAAAGAACCCAATTCAAAGTCACTCAAAACAAAACTATCCACATTCAAAATTCAGATAAAAACTCACAAACAAACAGATAAAAATCACCTCTTTGTTCATATCAGCTTTTCTAGCCAAAACAGCAGCAGACAGCAACCTAGGCAAGCGATCAAAGTCAGCAGCTTCAATTCTGGGGGGCCAAACAGAAGGGTTCTTATAGCACAAAAAAACATGACGCTGGTAAAACTGAACAGTCCCAGCCAATGGGTTCTGTCTGAATTCGGGTCTGGAGAAGCCGAACTCTAAATCACTGCTACTGCTGGCGGCGCTTTCGTTGAGAAAACCGGCGTCGTTTTGGAAGCTGTTGGAAGCGCTGGCAGATGGGTCGAGAAGATGGTCGGAGACAGTGATTGGTGAAGAATTAGAAGAAGGGTTGTGGCTGTTGTTTATATATGAAAGTGGGTCTTCTCTGTTGCTTCCCATTTTATTGTGAGTGAGAATTGTGTTGCAGTTTGTACTAAGACAATTGCAGTCTGTGTTTTGGTTTACTTTCACTATTTATTACAAATTGTGGAGGTTTTAATATGTAATTCCTAGGTGTTTTTTACATGTTTGTCAAATCGACCCGCTGGTGAACTGGCGAAGACAGAAGATGAAGGCCATGTTTGGTTCATGAAATAGGTGCGGAATGGAATAGCTATTCCGTATAGAATGACAATTCTTTACTTTGGTTCATAGAATAGGTATTCCAAAGAATAGCTATTCCATGATTTTGTGGAATAAACACTTCTTTTAAAAACTAAAGATGGCTATTCCATTCCTTATGGAATAACTATTCTATTTCATGCTATTCTATTCCATGAACCAAACATGGCCGAAGGGTTAGAAGTTAGAATCAAAATTGAATCCCATTATTATTACCCTTATAAATTTAAGAAAATTAAGAAAATATTTTCTTTTTTGAAAATAATATGATTTCATATTTGATTTTAGTAATTTTTTTTAATTTGTGGTGATAAATACGATTTATTTTAACTTTCATATCTAAATAAATTAGTCTTGAATTTTTTCAACTCTAGAGCTAAAAATCTGTATAAAAATTTTTTTATGATGAAAAACAATTTTTTGCACAGAAAACGAGTTTCTGCACAAAAAACAGCATCTTATTGTCATATGAATATCACTGTATTATCATATCATTATCATAACACTCTAGAGAAAAATATTTTTTTATAAAAAAACAACGCATGATTATCATATAAGTATCACTGCATTATCAAGTATAATACAGTTATCATAACATTGCATAAAAAACAAATTTTTTGAAGAAAATAATGTTTAATTATCATATCGTTATCATAACATTGTCATGTTATTATCATTACATTATCATAATATTATCATATGATACTGAGATGATAATATATATGGTACCTATATGATAATGTTATGATGATATCTACGATAATATTATGATAAAACAATGTTTAATTATCATGTCAGTATCACTATATTATCATGTTGTTATCATAACATTGTAGTATGAAAACTAGATGATAATGAAGTATGATAATTTATGATAATTGTATGATAACCTACGTAAAAAATAAATTATCGGAGGATTTATGATAACCAGATGATAACAGAGTAAAATTATAAATATTTTAATACTCAGAGTAAAAACATAAATCTGTGGGCAGGTTCGGAGTTTCGTTTTGATACAAGGTTGAAAATCCTCGGCCCAAGCTCGCATATAAAGTGTAAAGGTCGGTTTTGGATAGGAAATATAAAGCCCAAATCGGGATCGGACCGGTTTTGAACTTACATAAAAAATAAAAAAAATTAGCCGACCAAATCCGATCCATAAACAAGTATAAACTGAAAACCTTTTATATAAGAGTGTGTTAGTTAAAAGAAAGGCCTAATCACTTAAAAAACCCTCACCTTATACTTTTTTTTCGTTTATACCCCGACCTAGGAAAATTTTCAATTATACCCTATTTTGAGTTTTTCATTTTCAGCTCTACCCTCAAATTTTAAATTTTGACAATTTAATAAATTAATGATAAAATCATTAAAAATAACTAAATATAAGGGTGTTATGTTATCTTTTTCAATTTTTAAAAATGCAAACAAGTCATTTAACTTTAAAAGTTTCATTTACATCCTCATAATTAATAACTTTTTTCTATTTTTTTTTCTTAAAAAAATTATTCTCCGGCCACCATGGCCGGAGAAGAGCTGGCCGGAGAAGAGCATTTTCTCCGGCCCTAGCGAGCTGTTCTTCCCTTGGCCGGGGAAGAACAGATCTGTTCTTCCATGAAGAACAGACCCTCATGGGTCTGTTCTTCAATGGAAGAACAACCCTGATGGGTCTGTTCTTCAATGGAAGAACGACCCTGATGGGTCGGTTCTTCAAGGATGAACCGACCCGACGCCCGACGGGTCGGTTTTTCCTTGAAGAACGATCGATTTTCGCCCTCGACAAATAAATTTTTAGCGGAATATTTATAGTTTAATTTTTAAGGAAGAAGGTGTTTTTGGACTATTAATAATATTAACATATACAATATAGGTTAAAAATGAAGGTTTAATTTGAACTTTTTTTCAAATAAAAAGAGGCCAATTTAATTCATTAGGGTAGAGTTGAAAACAAAAAATCCGAAATAGGGTATAATTGAAAATTTTCCTAAGTGGGGGTATAAACGAAAAAAAAATTCAAGGTGGGGGGTTTATTTTAAAATTCATAGAAAAATATTAATTTAATTGTGAACTCATATGGCTAATAGTAAATAACTGTATAAATTATAGTAACATGCTATTAAAAATATTTTATAAAAAATATATTTTATCTAAATAGTTTAAGGCTTCAAGCAATCTGTATAAAACAATCTGTATTTGTATTTAATTGAATAATTTAATCAAAAAAAATAGAAATTCCTTTATGAGTTGTGCTGTTCAATTATTGATTTGAAATGAGAATTATTGAATTTAAAGTGAAAAAAATAGATTAAGTCAAATAATCATTTCACATCCAACAAATATATTTTTGTTAAATGAATATTTGTACGAGTCAAACATAGATAATTATACAACATAACCGTTGTGTCATTATCATTCGTGCAACAAACCAATTACGCATTAGCCATATAGAAAATTAAATGATAAAAAAAAGGCTAATCCCCTGAAAACTCCCCCACCTTTCAACCCCTCTTCATTTGCACCCTCACCTTTCAAAATCTCCAATTTTACCCAAATTTCTACCTTTCATTTTCAATTGCACCCTAAAAATATTAAATTAGCTCTTTTTCACTATAAAAAAGTTCAAATCGATAATTTATATTTTAATCCATATTCTAAATAGTCCTTAATGTTTAAATTTCAACAATAAAACCATATTTCCTAAAATTTTGAAAGTTAAATTTTTTTATATAAAATATAAATCAATTTATAATAGCATTAAATATGGTTTTATTGTTAAAATTTAAACATTAAGGAATATTTAGAACATGAATTAAAATATAAAGTATCGATTTCAACTTTTTTTAGTGACAAAAGCTCAATTTAATACTTTTAGGGTGCAATTGAAAATGAAAGGTGATAATTTGGGTAAAATTGGAGATTTTGAAAGGTGAGGGTGCAAACGAAGGGGGGTTGAAAGGTGGGGGGTTTTTAAGGGGTTAAGCCTAAAAAAATAAATAATTAAAAAATTTCCTATCACAAATGCTCATTGACTTGATGTAGAAATGACGTGGCGTAATGGTTGCATGGGATAAACACTCAACAAATATATCTTAACAATTTTATTAAAAAAAGGGATTTAGAGACAAAAAAAGGAATCAAGTCCGAATAAGAGATTGGTTCTCGGCTTTTTCAATTGAGCCAAACGGGCCGGGCCTAGTTTAACTCGTCTTGTGGTTTACTTTATTTTTTACTTTTAAAGTAATTATATCTTTACAATAATTCACATAAAATCATATTTATAATTAATAAAAACAACTTTTATTTTATCTATTTTCATTTATTTAAATTTTGTTTTATAGTTCATTTTATATTGAAAAAATTATCTACAAAAAATTATACTGATTAAACAAAATGTATTTTTTTAATTTATATATCTTTTTGTTTAATTTCAAAAGAATTATTTTGTAAAACATATAATAACAATATTAAGAGAAAATTAGAAAATTATCCTCCTTTTAAAAATAATATGATTTCCTCTCTCAATAAGGAAAAAGACAAAAAAAATATCTCACCCTTTTAATATAGTTTTTTTTTTTTTACTTTAAGACATGTTTATATTATATTTATTTTTTATTATTATTTTATTTTAATCATATTTCTTTCTCTAATCATATTTCATTATACTACATGCTATTTTTTTTCTCTTTATTCTTCTTCTTCTTCTTCTTCTTCTCTGTTTTCTGTTTTCTTTCCCATATTTTTCTAAAGTAAACTACAAATGAAATAGTTATAGAAAAACTATCAAATTTTTCTCTGTTATAATCATATACAGTCATTATTGTTCTTTTGCTTTAGTAATAATTGAAGGAGCTGGTCCGTGAATTTAGTTAATTGACCAATCATTATGCGTAATCAATATAATATGCATTAAAAAAAGATTCGCTTTAGTCCTAGAAAGGCAAACCGTTCACTAAACGTGAGCCGAGCTCGAGTATTAGATAAAGAAATTTGTAAGATTCAAGAGTTTAAAAAGGCTTCTGACACATATAACTCATTCAAACTCTACTTCGAGCTTGACATAATTTAGACTCGGCTCAACTCGTTTACAACCCCAGATGGATTGGCATTAGATATTGTTTCAGTGGTATGAAACTTTCCAGGAGGGTGAAGAAAGTTACAGCTGATAAAGACTTATCATCAAACCAGTGCTTTAAAAATAGCCTTTCATTCACTCAAATCCATTAACAACAAACAGAGAGCATCATTGCACCATTGCTCAACAAACTGTCGATGCCCATCATGCCCAAGTTTAAAGTGCCTTAGCTTAAAAGGTACACAATCTTAGAAAAAGAAAAACATAAAACTCATTCCTACTGCAAACCCTCCATCATTAATCTAACAACATCAGTCTCATATACAAAATTCAACACTTCCCTAAACTTTGCTTCCTTCCTAATATATTCATATTCACTCTTTTTCCTCAAACTCACCATATAGATTAAAGAAATTTGATTCCACTTGTTCCAAATTTATACACACGCAATCAATTCATAAACAATGGCTCTTTCTTACTCTTAACCATTCACAAGCACACACAGAGATCTTCAAAGCACAAATGTTAGACAGGTTTCTCACCAGGCAGGTAAGACGGAGACCCGATTTCAATCTGGTTCTTCTTCCGATGGAAAATGCCGCTGAGATTAGGCATAAGAGCTTTCTTCGATGCAGAATTCTTCTCTTTCACCGATTTCGAGACCTGAATTACATTCAACGGAGCTGACTTTTGCTTCTGAATCCTATTACGTTGCGGTGACGATTCTACTGGCATTACTGTTTCTGCTACTATACGCGATGCAATTTCGGCTGCCTTTTTTTGCTCTCGTTCACGCCACCTTCGAAGTTCTCCTTCCACAGCCTTCTTGGCTGCTTCAGCCATTTCTGCCCTTTTCAAAGCTCCCTGAGTTGCAGTCTTCATATCCTCGATCTCCTTTTCCGTCGCCTCCAACCTCTTCATAGCCTCATTTTCGCTCGCCTTTACAGCTTCAACCTGAGCCATGGCAGCCGCTACTTTCATTTCTGCCAATGATTCGGACTCCTCAACCTTCCGGCTCAAAGCCTCGTACTCTTCTCTAGAGAGAGTGATATTGGCACCAGACTCGGATGTTGAAGCCCGAGCGGCGTTAGTCCTCTCAGATAGCATCTTAATCTGATCTAGGGCTCTAGTCTCTGCTGTTTTGGCTTCCTCAGCTTCGTCCATAGCAACCCTCAGCTTCTTCTCTGCTTCTTCAAGTGCAATTCTAGTGTCTTCAGCTTCCCTTTTCAACTCCTCAGCCTTCTCTTGCATTTCTTCAGCCTCTTGTCGTGCGTTCTCTGCTTCTGACGATAACTGGTGGAGAGTTGAGATCATCTCTTCAGAAGCACCTCTTGTTTTAGATTCCTCTGCAAGAGCTGCTTCAAGCTCAGCCTTACTTTTGCGAAGCTTGACATGCAAGTTTCCTGCTGTGGACTCTGTTTCTGCCTCTTTTTCCCTCAATTCAGAATGTTCCTTCTTCACATTCTCGAGCTCCAGCTTAAGAGAATCCACCAAATTTCTCAAGGAGTTTTCCTCCTCGGCTACTTTCTGCAATGACTCTTTAGCACCATCTAGCTCTGAAGTGACGGTTTTCACAGAATCCAAATCTGAAGCCTTAGCATTTTCCATCTGCTTTTGTAGAGCATCAATCTCGGTTATTGTTTCAGCCAGTTGCCTCTCAAGCTTAAAAACAAGTTCAGGATCAAACTCATTCCTTAATGCAAGTAATTTATTAGCAGATGCTTCCAAGGTAGCTTTATAAGACTGCTTGTGAACATCTTTTTCAGAAAATATTTTTGCTTGATCTTGCCGTGCTTGTAGAGATGCAAGCTTCACTTGCCCTATTGATTCCTGCAGAGCTGAGATTTCTTTGGAAAGTTCGCTTACTTTTTCCACATTTGCTTTGGCCGCTTGTTCTGCTTCTGCAGCTTGATTAAAGGCAGCAAGTTTTGCTTCCAGAGAAGCTTCAGATTCTTGTTGAATCTTCCGCAGTTCTTGCTTTGCAGCATCAAGTTCAGTAAATACAGTCATATATTGCTCCCTTGCAGATTCCAAGTCCCGCTCTCTAGTGCCACTGGATCCAGAAGTATCACCGCTCTTTGTTTCTTCATTTTCTTTTACTTGATTTCTTGCAATTTCTGTTGCCCTAATTGCTGTATCTTTCGATTCAGAGACTATCTTGAGCTTCTCCGTCAGTTCCTCTACCGTTCTTCTAGCCTTTTCAAGTTCTACAAGTGTTTGGGCTTTAGTTGTTTCGGCATTCTTCAGTTGATCCTTAAACTTGTTCAGCTCCTTCTGGGTCAGGTGAAGCTGCGTCTCCTTAGCCAGAACTCTCTTCAATAATGAAACAAAAGAAATCAATTAAGCTAGGAAAACTACTGCACCTACGTAGTAAATATGAAGAATCTCTAACAGTACATGGGGGTACAGTATTAAAGACAGAAACAGAATCAAGAGAAATATTTATGCGCCTTCATTTAATTTACTTTACCATATTCACAATCATTTACAGCAATATGTAGAGCGTCATTAGGATTCCATTTCCAATAATCATAACGTTTTAAAGGGGATGCCCAAACAATAGGTAAAACAATTACCGTCAAATCAATAATACATTTTTAAGAATAATACTGCCTAGTGAATCGATTATCTAAAGGTTCGTCAATTAAGGCTTCACCCTTTCATACCATAAAAATGAAATCAGCAATAAATTCATGTGTAATTGCGGAAAAATAGGTACCACTAAACTAACTGACAGGATCAATCTTCATGAAGGACAAAAGCATGGCACAAGTTAAAATAACAATATAAAATGCACATATATAGTGTATACCCGATAAATGTAGTAATTAGATGCTCTTATGGATTAAGCTCCACAAAATAAATGGATGTGGTACAAATTTAACTAATACATTTTCATATAGCAATAAAATATATAAATAGATGCTCTCTTTAATCATACAAAAGAGAATCACCGGTACCTCTGCAGAATGAGGTCTTGCCTTCCTGATAGCTGGTTTTTCACCTGAGCCTGAGAAAGCACCTTCACCAAACATGGTGACAGCATCTTTAACAGATTGAAAGGGTGCCCTGGTGTCAATCTCTCCCACCTCCACTTTAGTAGAATCTGTAGATTTTCTGCGTTCTCTTGCCCCCATACCCCCTTTTTTCCCGGTCAGTTTTCACAATATCACCTGTTAAAGCCAGTGAACTGTTACTCATTTATAATAGGTGAAGGAGTGATGCCTGAATGGTTGGACAACAATGTCTAACTTACAAGACATCCGCTGTCGTAAATTATACAAAACTGCAATCAAAGAAGATTTTCAAAATTTCTATAGAACACGCACAAAGAGCCACATGCAGTTCATAAAAGGCTTTGTGAAAAGTAAATACAATATAAACAATGCACATAAAATAAATATCATCAAATCTACCAGAATCCTGAAGCCTCTTTCTTCCATTCCCCATAAATTTATACATGCTTGATAACTCTACAGATTCACATCAGAAACTAAACCACATAGGAACGGGAATCCGGGCACCATTTTGGAGGGGATAATTGGGTCAACTAAACACCAAATCAATTAAATCCTCACAGAATTCCTAACAAGAACCCCTATAAAATAGAAGCATGAATCCGAAACGCCAATAAAAGAAACACAGACAGAATAAGCTGCAACTTTCAGTACCACAAAAATGAACACTCGGGTTGCTTTCATGTGTTTAAACAACTAACAACCCGAGCTCAGCGGATAATTAACATAAAAGCGTAATGGTTTTAAACCCATTTCCCGCTTCAGATATGAGCTACGATTATCAGCTTCACAAATAGCTTAGTTTAACAAACAACTAAAACCACTTTCAACTTCTTATCATTTCTACTACAATCCAAACCTCGACATTTCTCCCCTACAATTCTTTCCATTAATTTCAGAAACAAACCAGAAACTGCTTCGTGAAATTATTATATTATATATGTCCCTTTTCATTCCAAATCTTTTTCTCCTCCCCTTCACTACATCCTTCCTAACATAGTTTTTCATTAAAACAGCCGTTTTCATGCACCAATCAACTTCCCCACACTTCAACAGCTTCACTTAATTTTTTTGCCTATAATTCTAACAGCCAAAAATAACAAAATTACTCTTTTTTTCTTTGAACATGCAATTCTTCTACAATCCAAAAAAATTACTTCACGTCAGACTTAAATTATAAGTAACACAACACAACTTCCTGATAATTAGCTCAAACTTTTTACAGCATCATAAACAATTAGTTACAACAGAAACCAATTTTTTCATTAAATTCTATTATTTTCTATAGCATGGCTAACAAGTGACATCAAGAAAACTAACAAACCAGAAATCAACAGAAACAAAACTGATAAACCAACTCGCATAAAAATTAACGAAAAAAATAACAGAAACTTACCCAAAAACAAACCCTAAATTAAGCTCCAAAAAGAAACCAAACAAAATTGAACACTATCGACATATTCAACCAATTTACAAACCAAAACTGATTCTTGATCGTTTCTTTACAAAAGTCAAAGACACCCTTTTGATCTTTTTACACAGAGAAAAAAACCCACAAAGAATCTGTGAAGTGGAGGCTAAAATCTCCAAGAAAATTCGAAAAATGATTGAATTAAGGCGAAAAAAGTTGTGTTCTTTTTGAATCAAAACTGGAAATTAGTTTATGGGGAATGGAAATGGGGTAAAAGAGTAAGAAATGAATTGGAGAGAATAAAGAGATTCGAAAATTAAAAATGAATAGTTTATTTAGAGACAAATTTTATATAAATGGGTCAAATTTTGGTTTGTGAAGTAGGAGTTGTGGGACATTATTGTCTAAAAAGTTTAAGGAAGACAAGTAAAGCACTAGGCGGCCGACGATGTGTTTTTTAACCTACGAGTTCATAACGTTCACTACATTCAAAATTGATATGTTAAACCGACTTGCGAATTTATGTCTCGAGATCATATAATTTTTTTTTAATTTTTTTTAGCTAGTTAGATTTCAAACTCTTTTTAATTACGTCAAATATATCTTATTTTGTATATCTTAAACACGTGATTTATTTGACCTTAGATGAATTTTAGGGCTTAATCAACTAAAAGTTAATTAAAAATGATATATGTAACTCAAAACACAAGTCGAAGGCCGGATTGATATTTTTTCTCAATTTATAATGGTCATATCAAACATGAAAAAATACAGAATTACTATTACTTTTCTAAACTTTATTTTAAATATGTTCACTATGTTATTGTTTAGTTATAATTTCTTGAAAATTATATTTTTTAAATTGAAAATATAATTTGAAATTCATAAATAATAAAAAGATTAATGCATTAATGATAATGCATAGTACTATTTTTCTATCCAACAAATTTAACGTACTACAATTTCAGAAACTTCAATGCAATTTCTAAAAACAAATAATCATGGGAATGAGTACTGTGCATACAAACAAAATATGACCATAATATACCCACTGGGGGCTCTTTCCCTTAATGGACATCGATTTCAAATCCTAGGTAGAAAGTAAATTTCAAAAACTTTTTTATATTTTTAAAACCATATCAAACTGACTGGTTTGGTTATATTATTTTAATTGGTGTATATTAAAATTGAACCGAACAAAAAAAAACTATAATATTAAATTAAATTAAATATACCTTTAATTTTTATTTTGGTTCGGTTTTTGAACACGGATCGGAGCAGTAAAAAGATGACCATATTACGGATTCCGGCAACTTTTCTAGGTTGTAGAATAGAGTTGTCCGGTAGTGGAAGTAAAGACAATTCTGACCGTAATTTTACAATAAGGTAAAGCATATAAATGAGCAAAAGATTTAAAATAATGAAATGCCAGGTCAGCAAAGAACCGAATCACCGGCCAAAGACAAGTAAAAACCAAAACAAAACCAAGGTCTGGTACCTTTACCATAAACCTTTTTTTTTCTTTTTGGATTTTGCGTTAGCCTTGACAAACACAATATTACAGCCTTTTCACCCTTCCTTTTTCCCCTCAATTATTTTGGCTTAATGTATATTTGACTCTTGATTTTATACTGTTTCACTCATCTAACCCTTTAACTTTTATCTTGATCTCTCTAACATTTTAATTTTCAATTTACTTCTAAAATCTCTTAAGTTGGAAAAATTCTTGTATGAACCTAGTTCGTCATGTAGAATTATGGACCGTCCATTTGGCCGCCACGAAAGAAATTACTAGCTGGATTTGCTATAATAACAAAGGAAAGTTTCGTTTTTAAAATGTAATAAATGAAACGATATAACTATTATGTCAAAGGCCTATTAACCTAAAAAATAAAAATAAAAAATCAGCATCTAAGAGTAGTATTTTTCATAAATAATATTTCAATTTGCGTTAGTGATTGTATTTTTTGTACAATATTTTATATTTAATTATTATATCTATATCAATTAAATTGTATAATCCGATGCAGTCAGCTATATATTTATTAAGTTCTAATGAATTATGTATAGTTTATTTAAATTTTAAGTATCTAATTAAATCATAACAACAATTGATACAAGGATTGGATGGTATATGTCACATATTTATATAAAATGCTATAGTTCTATGTAACTTAATAGTCTAGAAATAATACGTTTAAATGTAATACCCCAAAATATTTAATTAGCTAATTGGACCACGTGTCCAATTTTGATTCGCCAGAGTGGCGATATCAGAAGAATTTCTGAAAAGATAAAGTAAATAAGTTTCAAGTAGGTCGGTTTTGAGAAATTAACTATGAGGAAATTAAGGTTATATTTCAATTCTAAAGTTAGAATTGGAATTAAAAGGAAAAATATCAAAAAAAGTCCAAAATATGACCAAAGTGGTAATTTAGCCACTTTGTGTCGAAAATGGAAATTTTGGATTTTGACGGGAAAGTATTAATATCGAGTTTCGTATTATTTATTGGATATAAATAATACGTATAAGTTATAATAAAAGGATTTATCGATTTAGCTATGGACTAAATCGTACGAAAGAAAAGTTTAAAGATAAATGATAATAAACAAAAAGAACAAGGACCAAAGTGGTATTTTTACCAAAACATAAAAGGAATGAAATATGAATCATAAGGAGCAGAAGCATCTGGAGAAGGCGAGAGAAAATTCGATCGATACCGTCGTTTCGCCGCCATTTCGCCGTTCGACGTCCGAATCGAGTGATTTTCGCGGCGATTTCTTCAGAATCGAATCCTCTATCAACTCTAAGCTTCAAATCAAGGTAAACATCTCGAGAATTGGTGCAAAAATCGGATTTTGTTGGCTGTTTTAATGGAATTATGTTTTAGGATTGAAATTGATGTTTTTGAAGTTCTTATAGCGTTTTAATGAAAACCGAGATGCGGGTTTTGTATAGTTGAATGTATAGCACGTCGGGATGGCTGAAAAGCCCCGGAAAACGACTTTCCGGGGGCTATCAAGGGTGTGCGTTCGCACACATTGAGTGTGCGTTCGCACACTCCTTGAATTTTAGGGTGTGCGTTCGCACACTACCCAAAACTTGGCAGATTCAAAATCCCAACGGTCAGTTTATAGATTTGCCTCTTAGGAACGCCTCTGTCAAATTTCAGCTCGATCCAACGGTTCAATTGGGAGAGATTGTCGTTTTACTAAACAGTGTCAGTGTGTAGGCAGCACCTGCGCATTGTCCTGAAAACTCCTTGAAACTTCATCGAAATGAAACTAAACCCTAAAACTTAAAAGTATTATACGTATAGGAATACGAGATTAACGTCTAATCATTAAACGTTAATTATTTATCAGACGTGTCAGCGAGCAGAGAGGTCAGTAGACGTGGGATAGCGAGGGCATATCATTTCATCGACCACATTATTGATTGGATTGCGGTCACTGTGAATTGCACTTTACTTTCGTGTATTATATATATAAAGTCATTTTATATAGATATGTATACTGTTTTTACGCATCGCATGTTAGATGATTTGATTAAATATTATATGTTTCTATCAAATGTATATACGAGAACTAGTATGCGATCCGAAGAAACTAGCTACCTATTGGGTGTCAATAGGCTGTGTGATCACCAATATTGAGTCAGTCTAGTGTGTTTGCATTTGAGAAATGATTGGATATGTATGATATGATATGAATTCGATACGAGAGTGAACTCGGCTACGGTGTAGCCTGGAAGTCCCCGTATCTAGTGGGCTGGGCCCACCAATGAGTTGGACTCACAACTTGAGATTTGTGATTGGGTTGAACGATATATGATTATTCGAGAGATGTGTCGCATGCTAGGATATTATTTTCGTACGGATCAAATACCTGTTTATATGTTTTATATTATTGTTTTCTTGAGATGCGATGCTATGTTTTTAAATTAATACCGTTAGTAAAATGCAACCTCACTCAGTATTTTCCCACATACTGACCCCTCACCTTTGATGTCTTTCAGGTACTTAGTATGTGGACCTAACTAGAGGCCAATTTTGAAGTCCAGAAGTCAGTTGTATATGTTTAGTATCTGACTTCTGTGAATGCTGCAGTAGTGGTCCCGTGTTGACAGAGTCGTAGCCTAGACATCAATACATTTTGAGTGTACATATTACTTGCTGTCCTGTTTATATGTTTTTGTAGGCTACGTGTTTTATATGTTGTGCACGGCACCAGATGCCGGTGATATGTTGGATACACTAACTGATGGATATAGTACCGTGAGGCCAGTTCGTACAGGGTACGGTAACTGGAGCCCGCGAGGTTTTTGAACAATGTAAATGTTTGTGTATACATGTTATGTATACTTGGCTTCCGTTGTTTACTGTTGTTTGTTTATTATTTGCGAAAAATTAATAGTGGTTTGAGGTTTGCTACGGGTTCCGGAGCTAACACTCCCGTTCCCTAGCGCCAGTTGCGGCTCAATATTTTGGGTCGTGACATTAAAGAAAAGAAAATATAACACTATTAATCGAATACAACATAAATTTCAATAATTGCAGATATAAAATTAAATCTGAGGCCATTCCAGAACTTGTAAAACTCTATCTTCCACATAAAAAATTAATTTTAATTACATTCACTTATTTAGTTGTGTATAGTTATTAATTATGGATGGATTACATATTCTATTATTGATAAACTATACAGATTATTTTGGCCTTTCGCTGGTGTCCTAGCTTTCCATCCCCTCAATTAAGAAAATATTAACTTTCATATCTATCAATCAAAAATTAAACTTTATGTCATTTTCTAAACAAAAAGTTTGAAAGCTATCAAACTATTGGTTTGGGTTTACTTTATTGATATAATGATATCTTTAAAAAAGGGTATTTTTTCAACTTGAGGAATCAAATTATAATGGAACCTGGAAGTTAATGGCAACATTTTCAAATGTTAGGCTATATATAGCTCATATAATTGTTAAATATATAAAATAATTATTTATACAGAATTACAATAATTTAATTTGATTTCAAATTTAAATAAAATTAATATTTGATGAAATATTAGCTTTATGAATTTATAGAATATATATTTGATTTATATATAATATAAGAAATCCGTTTAATAACTCTTAAGACGTAGGTGAGTTGGTAAAGCGCTCTCCTAATTTAAGTGAGATCGCGTATTCGAACCGTACTCATATATGCACCCGTTTAAAATTTCAGATCAGAGCTTTGCCTGCCGTAAGGTACCTATCCGGCTCGAATGGGGATTAATCTGAATGTGAAAGGCTTAAAGGTATCGTCTTATAATCAGAATCCGTTCAGAACACCGCATATATGTTGTACCAAAACAAATCGTTTAATAATTGTTTGGATTCACTCGTTAAGTTCGGAGATTATTTTAGATTTACATATAGATAAAATTTTAACTTACATAGTATTTTAGAATTTCACTTTAATTTTTTTAATTTTTTAATTAAAAATATAAATTTAATTTTTCCAGTTTAAATTACTGATTGAAAAATACAATCAGTTTATACCAATGAAAAACATCGGGATGAAAATATAAAAAGACTTGATAAGATGGTTTTTGACGGTAATATTATGCACCGATTCATCAAATTTTTAATTGATCATTTAAATTATAAAAATACAAGTATAATTATAAATTGCCCCCCCTCCCAAAAAAAAAAATTATCTGTTTAGGTCCGCCACTGATTGCAACTAATCCTTAACTTATAAACAAGTTGGTAATGTGGTACCTTGATATATAATATAAAAGCTTAATCACTAAAAAAAATCTCTACTTTTTAACTCCTTTTTAGTTGCATCTTGACATTGCAATTTTTTTCAATTCACCAAATTTGCACCTTTGAGTTTCAGTTCTACCTTCAAATACTAAATTGATTTCTTCTCCATTTAGAAAAAAATTTAAATAAGTCATTTATTTTTAACGTTTTATGTGAAAAAGAGCATAAATAAATACTTTTTAAAAAAATATATGGATTTTTTTAATGGAAAAGGAGTCTAATTTGATCTTGCGGGTGAAACTAAAAACCAAATATGTGAATTTAAGTGAATTATATAAAATTACAATGTCTTCATTGTTTGCTGCTCTTGTTTATATATTTTATAATTATCTCTAACATATTATATAATTCTGTAATTGTTTCGTTACTGTTTTCATATATGGCAAAATATGAACATTTTTTTATAGTTTTCCCTAACATGTAATAGTACCATCAAAACACAAAGAAAAACGATGTTGGAAAGCAGATGTTCAATCCCCTCAAGCCTTTTTAGAAAAACGATGTTGCTAAAAAATTTCAGAGTTTAATGCAAGCGGTTATGGTGATTTTCAATATGCTTCAAAGAAACCACCATACATGGTGATGATTATCAACATAGTTTCACTCTACTGCGGTCGGAATTATCTATGCCACCACACTTCATCAGTTCATTTTACTTGCAGTCCTCAGTAGATTATGATTGTTTAGTCGAGTAATTATGATATCTTTTATAAGTTTCTATGTTTAGTTTAGGATTTTTGGATTGCAGATTGTTGTTTAATTAATTTTTCTTCTAAGGCATAATTTTTTGAAATATATCTTAATTTCTTGGTTTTTTGACTAAATCATTTGGTGATGGTAATCTGCATTTTACCAACCGCTGTTTAAAGTTCTTAATGAGCATTTTTCAATTTCTTCATTTAACACAATTTAAATTTTACTCGTTCATTTACTTAAAAAATTGGATTTTTTTTCAATTAACGTTGATTTTGATTATAATTTACTATATTTTTGGTTTTTTTTCCATCTATTTCTTGGTAATCTTTGGGTCTCTCATTGTTGGGTAGTTATTGTGGTAAATATTGTTGGATAGTTTAATTAGCAAGACAATGGATATATCCTCTGGTCTTCACATTAAACTTGAATTACGGTCAAATTGAAACTTTTAAAAGACTAGTTTCGCATTACGTGCTATGCACGTGGCTCGTAACGTAACTCGTCAATGAACATATTAGTAAATTTATTATAATTATATTAATTTTTTATTTATAATTAATATTAAATTAGTTAAAAAAAATTGTGAAAGTAAATATAATATATTCAGTTATTAAATTTTTTTTCATACTGAATTTATTCTTCTTTTGATTTTATAATAACCATAATTAAATAATTAACTTAATTTTATTAATAATATCTTTAAAAATAATAAGATAGAAATTTAAATAATAATGTATTGACTTAATATAGTATTTTAATTGTGTAGTTCAATCAAACTAAAAGATAGACATTCCTACAAATTTGGAGACAATTTAGTTATTTTTTGCATATTAAAAACTAAATTGGAGATAATTTAGCTACCTATTCTAATTAGAACTTTAATTACAATAGTGATTAATTAAATAACCAATTAGTTAATGACCATAAAACCTTTATTTATTAGTAAACTGAAAAGGATTATTCAGTAGATTTGCCTGTCCCCCCCCATCCGTGCTTTTATATATAGTATAGATATAGATTAATACTTCAATGGTCTGATATCTAAAACTGTTATAAGGCAAAATATGAACGAGAAAAATAAATATAATATTATACTTCTTGGAAGGTTATTGTACTACTTGTGAGAATTTGTACTCCTTATGAGGCTAATGTACTCCTTGTGAGGTTAATGTACTCTTTATGAGGTTATAGTACTCAATAGGAGGTGCAGCAGTGGAGGCCCCCCAGCCTAGTTTGATGAAGATTAATTTTGATGCAGCTCTTAATAAAAGAAAGGCTTAATCACAGTAAAATGTCAAACGTATGCGTGAGGGGTCAGTTATAACCAAACGTTTAAAAATCGGCACAAATTGCCATTTTTGAATATTTCAGATTCTTTTATGGCCATTTGTGAATCAAACCGGATTTTTTGCCACCATGGCAGCCACATCAACACTTATTCATCAAAACGACACCAACGTAGCATCTATGGAACCTAGCGGTTCAAATAAGGAGAAATGACCCCTCACGCATGATTCGAGAAGACTCCTCTGATGTCAGATATCTCGAGAAGTCTTCTCCAGTTTCAGGTATGATTACACTAAACTATTATTTTATTTTTAAGAAATATATGAGCAGGTATATTATGCTTGGGAGATAATTTTTCAACCTACGCTACTAAATGTTGCTATAAACTCACAAGGTACTACTATTATCATCTTACTCCAAATAATGATATGTGTTTTTTGATATTGTCAATTTATTTTATTGTTCTACCGTTTGTTTAACAAATTAATTAAACTTTGGTTTATCTTAATTTTGTTAAATGGAGGTGTATTTGGATGGCTCATATAGTAGCTATAAAGTCTACTTATTATTTATTGTTTAAAGAATGACTCATTTCCTTCATGGGATGGTCATTATTCTATACATTTATATATTATTATCTTTGTCAAAAAAAAAAATCCCCTCAAGCAAAACTGCTAGAGGAGGGAACCGTTACGCACTCGCTAGATAATTAAGCGTCATAAGGGTTTTTATTCTCATTCGCCATGAAAATATAGCAGAAATTGCACTAAAGTGATTGGAATGAGACTTCTATATTTTTAGTTCGAAAATTTATAAATTCTAAATTGCAATTGACACAGGCATGTACCCAACAAAAAAGAGTACACCCTTTTTCCTTCTTTTTTTTATAATCCGACAACTTCATTAATGATCAATCTAAACAAGCACATGAGTAAGAAATTCGGAAAAGTTATTAAACCAATCCCGATGAGCTGACATAGAACGAGCATTATGCACTAACAAATGTGCAGCTTGGTCGTAAATCACCTTACATAAACAAGAAATACTAGAGTACTGTTTCGCTAACATCGCACAATCTTCAACCAAAACGTCCCCCAGAACTCTCTCAGACTCTCGAATATCAAGTATGACTTCCAAAGCATCAGACTCGATTGTAAAATTGTCGTACCCTTCTAGCCAACTCAACACTTCCCAAATACCAATCAATTTCATGGATCTAGGACCAACCGAACCCACATAGCTAACTTGACGAGTTTAGATGAATTCCCCTTTATCATTTCGGACAACACATCCAATAGTTGCTCTCTCCTCACATGCATCGCCTAACTCTCCTTATCGGTTAGGGCTACTCCTCCCCAAGACACTGGACAAATTTTAAGATCACCTCTTCCACAGACAACTAAAGTCAAATTTTCACTATCGAGTTCACATTCAACAAGAAAAAGTTATCTTCTGAATTAAATTATTGCATCACGAGGTCTTTTTACCCTAGTCACAATTAACTTTATCCATCAAATTCACCATCACCAGATTTCAAAATCATAGACATTACCAATTTTCAACCACCTTAGGTCTGAAAACCTTTAACCATTAATTTGCTTATCCAAGATCTTAAGATTCTAACTGTAACCGGTTTCTACACCTGTTAGTCTCACAATTTGGTTTTAGATTAAATGGATAAACTTATCTAACACGGTAGCTTAACTCATCAATGTATGCCCCTTCACTAGTAGAGTGCAATACCCTTGAAACTCATCGGCCACATTGTTTAGCAACATAGACATAAAATCTCGTCAGCCATATTATCTATATGGATAGGATGCATAAACTTGTCCAATTTAAGCACATGAATTTTATCGATAGAGTGTAAGTCCCCCAATTTCAAAATGATTATCAGGTTGTTGGGTCTCATATAAGGGCAAGACCTATTAACACACTGGATATTATATGCCGAACCTCGTAATGTAAGCATACATTCTTTGACGGATAATAAACTAGTAGATGATCATTCAAGTTCCATACAAGGACAATAACGAAGTTAAATTTAATATGTTTATACTACCTACATACTCATATACTACTCTACTCAATGTCAACATAAGATTATTATATTGTTAACTCCATTAACATAATTCGTTTAATTTAACAAGTATATATCCAATTTTGATATTCAAGTTTAGACTTGCATTTAAAGTAAATTTCCAAACACCGTCAATTTGATTATCATTCTTTAACAAATAAATCATATTGATGCATTTAAGATGAGCTAAGCTGCTTTACACACTAAACAAATTTGTGCAAAACGTGATGATACAGAAGTTATATTAGCATGCATTCGAACCGAAAAGTACACTAAAGTTACTTTTTTTTTTTGAAATTACTTATTTAATTATATTCCTGAAAGTTGCAAAAAAAGTGAGAAAATCTAAACTCACCACAACCGATTTACAATCCCGACTTAACTACCTAAATGAGGAGCAGAGTGTGATGTGGACCTATAAGCACAATTTTTAATGTGTGTATAATGAATTCTTGTGAATAAAAATAAAATTAACAATTTTAGAAGCTCAAGCGACAAACAGAAAATCAGAAAAGTGGAATGTTTTTCAATGATTAAGAGAATGCATCGCTAGAATATGAATTGTGCCGAATTAAAAGGATACTAATTTATAAACAACTAAATATCATTCTCTTGCAAAACTTCGAGAAATCACCAAGATAATCCCCTAAAGCCAAAGCAATTTCCATGCCAGCTAAGTTTGAAGGCAAAATAAGCACATCTTTGGCAAAATTATTGAAGCCGCAAACAAATTGGTGAATCTCTCCCCCTAAACTAGCTCTATGACAAAATTGCTAAAGAGAAAATTATATAAATTTACGCCTGACAATTAATACAAGGCAATACTAGAAGTTCCAGAGGCAAATAATAGATGAAATTTAAATATAAGCCTTAATCTTTTTCAAGGAAAGTAGCATCGGTGACTGAAGCCTTTTTACAGTTGACATAGCTCCACAGAAATACTAGCCAATTTTAGTGGCGGAGAAAGAAAAAGTGAAATTACCTCGAGAACCTTGAATATTTTGAGACTCAAAAAAATGATAGGACGTGCACTCTTGATTTTGCTGCAAAAAGAAAAAGCTTTTTTACACACATGTATGTTATATTGCAAAGAGAAGTGTGATCTTACATAATATTGTGCATTAACTTGGCATAAGTAAGTTGGCCAATATAATATTTACTGTGAAAGGCAGCTCGCTATGAGTTTCCAGGTATTAACAAGGTTCAAGGGAAGCAAATTTTGTTTCGGAAACACTACCCAGAACATGAGATGAATATTGTTCAAAGAAATGAAAATTTTAAAACAACTCTTACAAATTCTTGCTTGAAACGATCAATTAGAATGTGGGTAAATGTTCTTCAAAGCAATGGAAGTTAAAAAAATTCTCTATCAATTCTTGCTTGAAAACAATCGATTAGAATGTGCGTATCAAGAATTCCCCTCAATAGTCCTGGAAACTTCCAAGCACCTCTACAGCAAGACCCGACATATTAAAGAAATGCTGATCATAATTTATAAACTAAACATTTGATCAAATCATACCCAGTTACCTTTCCTGAATGTGCCCATTATGCTTGGTGTTGCTAAGAGTACAAATTCACTCAGAACGCATTTCAAATAAACATGTTGTCTTTAGGACAAGGTCAAGAAATTTACATCCCTCAACCACCATCGTACACAATAGACACCATTTTTCTTGGTCATAACTAGAGGGCCTTTCAAATAAGATTCAATAGCGACCTGAAATCAAGAAAAAAGTGCAAACAATGACCGATAACCAAGTGACCTGCGCGACGACAGACTCAAATCAAGATCACAGGAAAACATGTGCAGACCGCAACCAAACATAGCACCAAAAATTGCAACCCTCCTCCTTAATCCGGGCTTGGGACCGGCTGTGTAATTGAGACCACAGGCAGAGTTACATGCATACACCCACACACAGACAAATTAGACATACAAATTAAACATTAGGGAGAGACAACGAGATATAGTAGTTCAGTCCTAAAAGCAGAGACAAGCATAGAATCTTCTTAAAATTCCAAAATTTCAACAGTTCAAATTATCAAAGAACTCTGTTGTCACTTATCACCAACCAGACCACAGAAAATATGCATATATTGGTAAAAACATCCGACAGTCAAACTAAAGCATCCACACCGCTCCTTGAAAGAATCATGCATGTGTCAGTTGCAAAAATCCATAAGAATCCACATCACTATAATCAAGATATAACAATCCACAAGCCTTTGCAAGATATCATTCATCAATTGGTAAAAACATCCAGCAGCCGACTAAGCATCCACATCCATAACACTAATTGCCAAAATGCACATAGAGCATATAGCGTCTGAAAAGAAAAGTAGGCAAGCAGAAGACACCCATAGAGAAAAGCACAACCCCTCAGCAAACAGAATATAAACAACTCGACAATAAGCAGGCTAGGAAACGACAATCAGGAAACCAAAGAAGGTCTTCACCCCATGACATTCTCGACCATTTGTTTAATACTTGGGTTGAGGTGCTGACAGCAGTAGCCAGTAGCAACCAAATCAAGTTGAAATGCTAACGACAGCAAATACTACCTTAACTAGAATGCTGCACAGAGAATCACTCTTGTTTAGTATGCTTAAATCAGATGATCTACAAGATGACAGAACCAATGACTGGAATTCATTCAGACTATTCACGCTGAGAATATTAAACTAGGAAGGAACCGCACCCTTCACTTACCACCGAGAAAGCTTGTCATCAACTGTTATCCAAAATTCCTTAAAATACCCAAACAGAAAAACCCTGGAAACGAGATGAAGAGAATAGGACGTTTACATATGATGATATGAACCACATGTAGGCACAATGCATCCAAAACAACGGGTTGTTGATCAACAGTAGCAGAACATCCCCTGCTTGCCCACAGTTCGATCACAATAAGGCTCGGACTCAATCCTGGAATGTTAGACAAAGAAAAATCCAAACGGCGTGCTCTTATATTTACTAGTCAGATAAGAACAAAACCTCCTGTCAAAGCTGTTTAACAGACTCGCCCCTCTTTTCCAAGGCCTGGCAAAATACATGACAACCATCTCAAAAAAAGTTCTTTCTGCATATTAACTAGAGTTATGTGGCACTCAATGAAAAAGATAAATAAAAGAGCTCCCTGATCACACTCTTCACTTAAGTATTGCCAAAATCCCCTGTACTATCATATCAAGACCATAAAATCTTCTTGAAAAATTCTCATCAGACTCCTGAAACCTATAGGGTTACAGACAAAATCAACGACAATCTGTGAAAAGGTACGTGCATCAAGTAATCTTAGATAAGAAATTACACAAAATGAACAAAACCTCCTGCCAAAGCTGTTTAACAGACTCCTCCTTTTCCAAGGCCTGGTAAATACACGACAACCATCTCAAAATGAGTTCTGCATATTAACTAGAATTATGCCGCATTCAATAAAAAGATAAATAAAAGAGCTCCCTGATCACACTTTTCACTTCAGTATTGCCAAAATTCGCTGTACTACCATATTAAGAACATAAAATCTTCCTGAATAATTCTCGTCAGACTCCTGAAATCCCACAAAATCATATAGGCTACGACAAAATCAAAGACAGTCTGAAAAGCTATGTGCATCAAGTAATCTTAGATAAAAATTACACAAAATGAACAAAACCTCCTGTCAAAGCTGTTCAACAGACTTGTCCCTCTTTTCCAAGGCCTGGAAAATACACATGACAAACATCTCAAGATGAGTTCTTTCTGCATTTTAACTAAGAATTATGTGGCACTCAATGAAAAGATAAAAAAACTCCCTGATCACATTCTCCAATTAAGTATTGCCAAAATCCCTTGTACTATCATATCAAGACCATAAAAACTTCCTGAAAAATTCTCGTCAGACTCCTGAAATCCCGCAAAATCTATAGGGTTATAGACAAAATCAACGACAGTCTGTGAAAAGCTACGTGCATTAAGTAATGGACATTTGTTAAAAAAAAAATTACACAATGAACAATTCAAAATTCCAAATATGAATACACAGACCATTGGAGGTACAACTAGTTGATGCACGAATGATGTCGCCCACAGGCAAGAGAGTAGCTGTGTGACATGCAAAATTAAGAACGTAAGCATCACAAAACAAATTGTGCATGACGCTGTATAAGAAAAATTGAGTGGCGGATTAATGTCCATGACCCAAATCAGATGCAGTGCTTGACCACAACAACAGCTTTAAGGAATTCAAAATAGAACCCTGGAACAAAAAGACACCACAGTACACTCAGGATTTTGTTAATATGATAAAAGCAACATGACAGATAAATTCATACTGAAGGAAAAACGGAAGAAGACATCCCTAATCAATACTCTGATAACACCGATATGAGTTGGGAGACCCTAAAAAAGGAATTCATTCAAGGATGAAGCCTAAAACATTAAGAATCACAAATAATTCCTGATATGTACAAAACTCATGTATGTACCATTATAAAATCAGAGTAATTGACCTAAACACACAGGTAACTCCCCGACCATAAAAAAGGCACTACAGCTCCCTGGTCACCAGCTGGTGCATTCCTGTAAAATCCAGACAACAAATACTCTAATGCCAGTATTATTAACCGCCAACAAAAATAACAAAAAAATAATAACAGCAATTTAAAGGGAACTCATTGTTAAACTCCAACACATAGCTCTACAAAGTTGGCATGGTTCACTTCCACTTCCAAATTTTTGTTCAGCAAGACTTGAATGGAGTGCGACAAGAAAACCTAATTCAAACTGGCAAAAGAAAAGAGAAAGAACCCCTAATTAACACTCTAATAACACCAATAGGAGTTCAAAGACGGTAAACCAGAGCTGATCTAATCACAGAGGAAAACTCAGACTCCGTGACCATAAGAAAACATAACAGAGCTCCGTGATCACTAGTTGATGCATTCCTGTAAAATTAAGAACACTAATAGTTGATGTCCAGTACTATTAACAACAAAATAAAAAAAAGAAAAGAAAAGATTCAAAGGAAACTCATTTCTCAATTCCAACACAAGCTCCATAAAGTCGGCATGAATCCTGGATCCTGAAAACACAGCGCGGGTTCACTTTCACTTTCAGGCTTTTGTTCAGTACAGTAGAATTTTTTATCGAACAGGGAAAAAAAGAGAGAAAGTACCCCATTTTCGTAACTCTGACTACAATACTCAAAAGCCAGCATTACTAAAAATTAATGACATATTAAAAAAAGGACAGATTTGAAGAAAACTTATTGTTCATTTGCAACACATAGCTCCACAAAGCTGTTGCTATGGTTCCTGAAAATAAAAGCATACTTTACTTGTACTTTCAAGATTTTGTTAAACAAGACTTTAATAGTTGAACGCACAAAAAATAATAATTCAAACAGGCAAAATAAAAACAGCAAAGATTTAAAGGGAACTCATTGTTTAATTCCAACACAGAGCTCCACAAAGTTGGCATGGATCCTGAAAACACAACCATAGTTCACTTTCACTTAGGCTTTCGTTCAGTAAGATACGAAGTTGAATGCAACAAAAAATTTAATTCAAACAGGAAAAGAAGAGAGAGAGACACCCTTTCCCCCCCGACTCATACTACTCAAAAGCCAGTATAGATTTGATGAAAACTTATTGTTCAATTGCAACACATAGCTCCACAAAGTTGTTGTGGTTCCTGAATATAGATACTTTAAGTGAGACTCAAAATAGTAATGGAACAAGAAAAATTAATTCAAACTAGAAAAATAAAAAACAGCAAAGATTTGAAGAGAACTCATTGTTCAACTCCAACACAAGCTCCACAAAATTGGCAATGGATCCTGAAAACACAAAAAGGTTCACTTTCACTTTCAGGCTTTTGTTCAGTAAGATTTGAAGTTGAACGCAACAGAAAAAATTTATTCAAACAGAAAAAGAAGAGAAGAACATCCCTTTTCATAACTCCTACTAAAAACCCAAAAGCCAGTATATTATTAAAAATCAACAAAATATAAAAAGCAGCATAGATCTGAGAAAAGAACTTATTGTTCAATAGCAACACATAGCTCCACAAAACTGCTTATGGTTCCTGAAAATGGAAACACAGTTCACTTATACTTGTAAGGCTTGAATAGTTGAATGCAACAAGAAGAAATAATTCAAGCTGTAGAATTAGGACTGCTAGTAGTCAAAGGCCAGTCTTATTAAAAGTCAACAAAACAAATATAGTAAGGTTTAAGGGAACTCATTGATCAATTCCAACACATAGCTCCATAAAACTGGACTGATTCCTGAAAAGACAATTCAAAAAGACCACTAATACTCGAAGACCAATATTTTTCAAGAACCAAAAAAATAAAATAATCAGCAAAGATCTTAGGAATACTCATAGTTTAATTCCAAAACATAGTTCCACATAGCTCGCGTGGTCCCTGAAAATACAACATAGTTCACTTACACTTCCAGTTTTTTGTACTATGACTAGAATTAATTCAAACTGAAAAAGAGAAACCCCCTAATCAATACTCTGATAACACCAATGGAAGTTGTACGAATTCCAAAACATAGTTCCACATAGCTCGCATGGTCCATGAAAATACAACATAGTTCACTTACACTTCCTGTTTTTGGTACTACGATTAGAATTAATTCAAACTGAAAAAGAGAAACCCCCTAATCAATACTCTGATAACACCAATGGGAGTTGTAAGATCCTGAAAAATGATGGTCAAGAGAACTCAATTCTCATTTTCACTTCATTTATGGTTGAAGATGATAAATAATGAAGGAAAAAAAGACTCCCAAACAAACTCTATATCTACCACACAAGTAAACTAAAACTCCCCGACCATAGATGAACACGGCAGACCTCTCAGATCACTAGCTGATGCACTGTAAAATCAGAATTGCTTATAGTCAAAAGCCAATACTCTTTAAAATCAACAAAATAAAACCAACAGAGATTTAGAGAACTCATTGTGCAATTCCAACACATAGCTCCACAAAACTGGAATGGTTCCTGAAAATACAATTCCAATTCACTTACACTTATAGGTTTTTGATTAATAAGACATGAATATTTTACTACAGAAATAAAAATTAATTCAAACTGGAAAGGAAAAAGAGAGAGACTCCCTATCAGTTCTCTGATAACACAATTGAAAAGGAAGATGAAGAGGTCCCAACTTCTATTCTTTCATCATACAAGAAAGACACAATATCAAAGTGCAAAAAATCTCACGGCCTGAACAGAACTCCACATGCACTGCAAGAAATATAAACAAGGAATAACTACAACTCCCTGACCGCAGTGAGCACATTATCACTAGCATAAGCGTTCCTGTAAAATCAGGACTACCGATAGTCAAAAGCCAATTATATTGAAAACGGAAAACCAATAAAAAAAATTAGCATAGATAAGGAAAACTCATTGTTCAATTGGCGTTCCAACACATGGCTCTACAAAGCCGGTCTGGTTCCTGAAAACACGTTAATATTCCGACTTCACTTGCATGTTTTTTTTTTCAAAAAGACATAAATAATAGCTGAAAACATAATCACATTTCACTTTCACCTTCAGGCTTTTGTTCAGTTAATACTCGAATAGTTTATTCTACACTACTAAAAATTATAATGAACGAGAATCATAGAGGATAAGGATCAAAGGGAACTCATTTATTTTGATATCTTTGTTTGTATCATCACGAGGGAGCAAGGAGTGAATGCAACCAGATCTAACAAAACAACGTTCAAATAAAGTTGTGTAAGTTCTAATAAGTTGAACAAGATGATCCATGATATGAAGTAATCCCAATTTTAAACAGTGATCAGTGATCAGCTTTAGTATTTGCAAAATCCAAAGAGCAGGTGGTTTCCTAGAAAATCAATGACCTAAAACTTAATATCCACCAATATTAAAAGAATTAAATTCAAGCAAACCCATTCGTAATCCTTGATAACACAGTGCTCCAACAAGCTCCTAGAATGCTCAAATATCCATCCAGAAAACTCTACAAAGATCAAAAGGTAAAATCAGAGGAAACTTCTTTCAAATAATTTTTGACCTGTCCAGATACTGAAAAGCAGATTCCGAGTGATTGAGGACAAATAGATTAAATAATTCCGACCTATCCACATATTAAAATTGTTAGCTGGTAATTCAAAGGAGATGCAGAAGGAAACACGTTCGAAACCCAAATCAAATTCCAAACCCTAACTTTTCCGATCAAAAATTAAATTCCTCAAAGCATCATGGCGCCATAAGTCAGAATCTAGCAGATAAAAACCGGCAATAGGTTAGATCTTCATCATATAATCTTCAAAGAAACACTACGTAGGAACGGATGCAAATTAGAATTAAGAAACCGGTAATAGATTAAATCTTAATCATGAATCTTCAGATAAACATTAAGCGGCGAACGGACGAAAATTAACCTAAGGTTTAAAACAACGAACGGATGCAGCAAAACCCTAAATACCGTCACAACAGCAAAATCAGACTCTTCCGTCAAACTAACAAAAACAAAAGCCAATCGAACAACCAGATCGGAAAACGTACGGAAACTGAATCCATTAAACCAAAATCGAAGCGATAAAAGCACCGGCGAGAAGAGAGCGTCGTTACCGTTACCCTTACCGTACCCGCCTTCGAGTACCAATTGCACAGAGCAATGGGGTTAATGGAGGAGCAGTTGTATTTATAGAAGGGCGAGGACTGGATGAATGGCTAGGATTAAACTATAGATGGTGACATGGACGGACAGGATCTTCTATAGAAAGGCGGTTAGTATGGTGGAACGCGTTTTCTTTATTGTGAGGCGGTGGAAAGACGATATTTACGCGTTTTCTATATTGTGAGACGGTGGAACTGGAAAGTAAAAACAGCCATTTCCAGGTTGGACTTTTAGGCTTTGTTTGGAAAGACTTAAATAATAATTTATGCCTTCAATTTATAAGTAATGGCTAATTAACATATAAATTAAATTAATTATAAATTTAATAATTATGAACAGTTTTTTTTATTATAGATTAAACTTTAGTAAATAAAATGAGCGTATTTATATACAAAGATAACAACTCCTCATCACAATGAGTGGGTGATATCAAAATGAAATAATGATACTGTAAACTAGTCATTCAATAGAGCTTTTTAACTATTAAATGAGGTACCCAAATATATATATAGTAGTAACTGAAAAATTAAACTGAAACTAATTATCACTTTAGCTTTCATCATTAATAAAAAAAAGATTTACTTTGTTTGTAAACTGGAACTGAAATGACACTATAGTAATAACTTCTTTCCATATATATCTAAAATTTCAGTAACTTTGACATAATTAAATTAGCCAAATATAAACCAAAACAAAATAAAATCAGCCATTAAATATAAATTTATGATTACTTTGTTTGTAAAAGGTATGTTAATTTTATTTATCACTATCGAATAATTATACGAATTTTCTTCCAATAGAAAAATAAATAAAATAAATTACAACAAAATAACCATATAAACAGGTATCAAATATATATATATATATATATATATATATATATATATATATATATATATATATTTATATATATATATATATATATATATATATATATATTGTGTTATTTCTATAAAATATAAATCACTCATTAAAACATTTTATAGAATAAATTTTATAAATAATTATTTTGACTAGATAAATATAAGAATAATAATTAACCTAATAATATATGAGATGCAACAAATAATGATACGTAAAAGAAAGTGGAAAAAAATAATGAAATATATATATGGCTGAGCATATGATTTGAGTTACCTGTTTTCGGTGTTGAATAACTCCATATTTCATCCAAAATTAAAAGTATTACCAAATAAATAAACTTTACCCTTTAATAGCATCTACTATGTAGTCTTTATAAATTTAAAAAATTCTATTACGATATTATTATAATATAAAATAATACTTCAATAAAAATTTTATTTTAAAAATAAAATAAAAATTCAATTTAACTCTATAAATTTAAATAGTTAAAACATATCTTTATTTAGATATAATATAAATTTTATTATTATCACTTTTTTCTCAATTGTTTGTTTTAAAATTATGAACATTGCAATCATTAAATTTAGAGAATGTCAAATAAAATTAACTTTTACTCAACTCTTTATTAATTATTTAAATATGCTTCTAAAAGTAAAAAATACCATTTAAAATGCTTTTTAGGGAAAGTGCCAAATCATGCCAAAAAACACGCCAAGTTAGGGATAAAGAGTTAATACGACAACACAAAAAATATTATTTTAATAAATAATCGATGAAACAATATTTTTCTTTATTTTTATATTTATTATTTTTTCGCAGTTATTTTTATATTGATTTTCATATTTAATTTTTATTAATTAGTTTATTAATTTATATCTAATGATAATTGATTGTTTAAACACAAATACAAATGAAACAATAAAATAATTGAAAAAAGGTAGTTACCATCATTGAGGAGCAGTTATCACCTATGGAGCCATGCAGTCATTACGTTTTGAAGAAGAGACCCAAGCAGTTACCACCATAGTTAAAATCAATTTCCATATTTCTTCAGAAAGTTAACTTAATTGAAAGTCAACCCGCGATCATAGATGCTACCGGAAAAATCAACGGCGACGAGGGAATGGAGATGGCAGCGGAAACAGAGTCCTTAATGCCAGCAGTGATGCGAAGCCGGTTGTTGACGGTTTTCTATGTGATTATGGACAATTAAGTCCATATTGAAAAATTAACTCATAAATTGGAAGGCAAATTACCAATTTAAAAAAATAATTATCTCACAAGTTGGGATCAATTGTCAATATAGAGTTAATTGTTCATAATTACAAAATTGTGACTAATTTTTCTGTAAAATTAATTTATGTGTTAAAATTGAGGGGGCAAATTGCTAATTAAATCGAGAGATAATGACATTTTTGTCTTCATTTTCTTAATTATTTTTTATTTTAGCCCCCATTTTCGTTAATTTCTCAATTTGTGCCTTCCAACTAGCGCAACTATTACGCGAGTTCAGTAACTCGCGGAACAGTTCCGCAAGTCATCCTACGTGGCTTCAAGATGGCCAGTCAGCAAGGAGCCACATGGATAAAGTAGCTCGCCAAACACTTCCGCGAGTTATTTTATCTGACGTGGTAACTCGCGGAAGCTTTCCGCGAGTTACTTTATGTGTTAGCCGGGGAATCTGATTCCCTGGCTTCACTGATTTGAATCGGGGTTGTTTTCGAGGTAAGACATAGAGGCTAAATCCCTGATTTCAGTATTACCACACCGGTTTTCAGAAAGAAATGTCGATGAAAATAATTGAGTTATTTAACCAGCATTTTTGAAAACGCATTTCGCTTATATGAATATTTTCAGAACTGTCTCTATATTAAATGGAAATAATATTTTAACGACATTTTCTGAAACGGATCATATATAAGATATGATCTAAATTTATATTTGCAAAAAATTTATAGAGGTTGTAGGCTTGGTACGGATTTCAAAACAACCATTTCCATTTTCTAGCGCTAGTCTCGGCTGGAGTTTCGAGGAGGAAATCGGGTCGTGACACATACCTCAAACTCTTTATATAGTAGTTGAGAGAATATCTAGTAGACTTTAAATAGAAAAGTGATTCTAATTTAGTGGTGATTATGCTTGAATAGGAAAATGATTCTTTATTCAAGAGGAAGTCTTATTCAGGAATATCTTCCTGAATAAGCTTATCTCCCTAGATTGGAGTTTGTGTTCGAATAGGAAAGAGATTTCACATATTCGGCCTTTAAGATAAGATTCTTTATATATTTAGATTTTTGGCGAATCGCTTCGGTGACACGCTTTATCCGAGTACTCAGTGATGTCGGTCTTTATGGAAATTCGGACGAATCTCCCTTTGAGTTTCAAGCTCGACGAATCTCATGAACTCGGGTGCTAATATTATCAAAATTTCGCCTTTTGGGAGAGTATTAGTAAAATGGACTCTTAATAATTAAATGAGTCATTTAGTAAAATGGACTCAAAAATAATGTTCAATGTATAATATTTTTAGTTCAATTTTATACTATTTATATAGATATGCCAAAATACATTCTAAGAATTCATCTAAAAAAATTAATTATTAGAGGATTTATTTTACTTTGATTTGGTACAACGTTAACTAAGGCTATACCCATGATTTAAAAACACACCATAAATTTAACATATTGATTCGGTTTACCTTTTGAATTTTAAATTGGCTAATAATTTTTACGACATCAATTTTAATATGTATATAATGCTACAATCATTTTTTGACGAGCCAAAATGTACATTTAAAATATTTTTTGAACCATAAATGTTATATTAATTAATATTTTTCGTCAAATACAGAAGAAAAAAAAAATGAAACTTTTGCTCAAAAATTAATCCATGTAGATGCCAATCATAAATGAATATTCATTATTTTGATAAATAAATGACCATCTCTACATCAAATGCCAAAAGAATGTACAAATTAGACTAGACAATCAGAAAAGTACAAAAAGATAAATTTATGGTTACATGCAAATTTTCATTTCTTTAAATTGTATATGGATCCTGTCACCTAAAAACGATTGATGTGGATTTTAAGTATTTTATATTATATAATAAAATATTAATATATGCATATTGCTACTTAAATATAGGGTTTTGCTATTCGCCGCCCCCTTTTGCTTACCACCGCACAGGCAAAAGACATTTTCTGCCCTTTTAGAAAAATTTCGAAAAAAAAAAAACCAAGATTCTCTCAACTTATTCGAACACATTCGGAAAAATATGTAAAAAGCCGAGTAAAATGACGGATAACGAGTATAATTCGTCGGGAAACGAGTATCGACATTCGGAAACAAGTTTTTCCGGCTTTTCTGGGGTAATAATTAAATTTTTTAAATATTTTTTTAAATTTTTTCAAGGGGGACGATTGGATTTCACGTTCCCTCCAGAGGAGGGGACGATTGGATTTCACGTTCCCTCCAGAGGAGAGGACGTGCAATTCAACGTCCTCTCCTCTAGAGGGGACGCCAATTTTGGGCGTCCCCTCTTCTAGAGAGGACGCCGAGCGTCCTCTCTAGAAGAGGGGACGCCCAAAATTGGCGTCCCCTCTAGAGGAGAGGACGCCCAGCTTTACGTCCCCTCTAGAAGAGGGGACGTAAAGCTGGGCGTCCCCTCCTCTAGAGGGGACGCCCAACGCCGGCGTCCCCTTTTCCGGCCGCGACCGAAACGTCGCGGCCGGAAATTAATTAATGCTAAAAAATTTAATAATTACAGTAATTTTTTATTCCATATTATTACGACTTTTTATTACATATTATTTCGATTTGTTAAACGTAAGTATTTATGTTTTGCAGGTTGATTTAGAAGATTATGGCGGTGATGGAATTGATTACAGCGATTGGTTTAAGCTAGATCATGGGTTTGATAGTGATGTTGAAGCAATTAATTGGGCTAAGAGTACTGCTATAAAGATTGGATTTGAATTAGTCATTTCGTCACATAAGAACGAGGGGAAAAAGAAGCTTCTACGATGTGCTCGGGGTGAGCGTTACAGAGGTTCATTCACAGATTCTGATTCCTTCGTACGGAAAAATACGAAGACAAAAGCGTGTAAGTGCAAATTTAAAATTATTGTCAAATTAGGAAAGACTGCATGGTTTATACTTACAGATCCTGGTATTTCGAGTACACACAACCATGCTCTAGCTGTGTATCCTGAAGGATACCGTCAGATGAGTAGGCTGAGTGGCGAGGCGAAAGAAATTGTGCGAGATATGACTGCGGCACAAGCGAAGCCGTGTTCTATCATGGCAGCTTTAAAAGAAAAAGTACCATCTGACAACCCTAGAATAAAGCAAGTGTACAACTATAGAGAGACTTTGAGAAAGTCTAGCTTTGAGGGTAGAGATGTGGTTGGGCAATTTTATCACATGGCTCAGCAAAATGATTATGTACACTGGACTCTTGCTGAGGAGGATACAGGTGTGTTGACCCATATTTTCATGGCTCATCCTGATTCAGTGAGACTACTTCGTACGTACTACTGGATCATCGGCATGGACTCCACGTACAAGACGAACAAGTACAAGCTGCCTTTTTTTGAGATTATTGGAATGACTCCTTGCAACAAGAACTTCATAATTGCATATGCAATTATGAAGGATGAGACTGAAGGGAGCTACAGATGGGTATTGGAGAGACTGAGGTATTTAATTATAATTATGTTATTTGATATTTTAATGATATTCAAATTCAAATTACTTATTAAATCATCGGGCAATAATGCAGGTGCTTGATTGGGGAACATATTCATCCGAGCGCTATTCTTACTGATCGAGAATTGGGGCTTATGAGACCAGTGTCAGAGGTTTTCCCACGTTCTTCTCATCTACTATGTACGTGGCACATAAATAAGGACGTAGAAGATAGAGTGTACAGAATTAGTGGGAAAAACCAAGAGTTTGCTGAAATTTTCAAGAATAGTACATGGAAGAAAATTATCAGAGCGCCAAGTTTTGATCAATATAACATAGCTGTGGAGCACTTCAGAGATCGGTTTAAAGGTTTTCCAGGGTTGATACAGTACATTGAGGGGACTTGGCTGGGACACAGAGAGAAGTTCGTATCTTGCTGGACGGACTTAGTCCTACATTTTGGAAACACCACCACATGTAGAGTCGAGAGCGCACATGCTCAGCTTAAGCAGTGGCTCAACTCTAGCACCGGTGCTCTGGACACAGTCTGGACGAAGGTCGACAAAGTTATACAGTCGCAGCTGATAGATATCCGGTAACATTCTTCTCGAGTAATATTAGTACTTATACAAACTATGTGGACATTGTTATTAACATAAATGTTTTAAAATTACTGCAGCAAAACACTTGAGGACTCCAGACGGACTATTGGCGTACATCGACGCGGTTTTCCATTTGACAAGCTCTCATGCAGAGTGTCGCATTACTGTCTGGATTTAATATCGAAAGAACTAAGGCGTATGCGAGATTTGAGTACCGATGTCTACGATCGCTGTGGTTGTGTGGTTAGATCAACACATCAGATCCCCTGTGCATGTGAGCTGCGAGCGGTGGTCGATTCAGGTATCACGCACCACTTTCATTGAATACTAATATTAAAAATATTAATATTGTTATTGAAAGCTAATATGTGTTATTTGTAGGTAACCCGATCAGCCTTGACAGTATACACCCGTTTTGGACGAAACTTGTTATTCTCGGCGATGGGTTGGACACATCTGCGCAACCCGATTTTGCTGGTTTTCAGACTGAGGAACATCAGTATTTTCACGAGGTCGCCGAGGAGGTCATGACTAAGGATCCTTCAGTGTTGCGTGATATTTCTCGTATTGTTCGAGAGCGACTTCACCCCGAAGACTTAGGCTACATGGAACCAGAAGTTAAAACAAATGTCAAAGGTCGACCAAAGGGGAGCAAATCAACGAAGCGGGATCCGAGTCGTCATGAGTACAAGGACCGTGTACCTGGTCGTCCTAAATCTTCCAAAGCTCAGAAAAATCGTACATCCGCGTCAGGTGATATCTCAGTCCCGTCTATCAGCACCTTAACCTCCTCTGAGGCCGTCTCATACCACTGCCTCAGCTTCTTCAGAGCTCCATGTCTAGTCTGACACTTCAGCACGCCTCTGTCCGCCCCATCCCATAGCCGAGAAGCGACATGCCCGAGAAAACTAGGAATAACAGTGTCATCCTCGGGTCCACCAGGTACTGGACCAGTAACGGTCCACACGTCAACCTCTTCAGGTCGTCTGTTCGACCCTGAAAGTAACAGTAAACATAATTAAATTACATTTAATTTTTTAACAATATTATTAAATTAATTATAATCATTTAATTATATTTACCTGATGACGAGTCGCCAACGAACCGACCACCTGCACCCTTTTTCCGTTTAGAAATGTAAATTTTTTCACTTGGCTCGTCCTCTGACTCGTCCTCTGGCTCGTCCTCTGAGCTCACAAAATCATCAGACTCTCTAAGATCCTCAACAGAAATGCGGACCTCATCGGGAGAAGTATGCGCTTGTTTCTTCCGTCGAGCCGAGGCAGAAACTTTACGCGTCGTAACGTGACGGGCTCCCGATCCCCCTAATTCTGGGGCCAAAAACGTCTTCCCCATACGTTTTCTGCCCTGCAATTATAATAATTTAAATTATAGAAATAATATATATTAAATTAAATAAATTTGTAAAATTATTTAATATATTTTTTAATTTATTTTTTTTTTTAAAAAAAAAATTATATTAAATTACGGAACGGGCGTCCGGCGTCCCCTCCGGAAGGGGGGACGCCGGACGCCCGGCGTCTCCTCCGGAAGGGGGGACGCCGGACGCCCGGCGTCCCCTCTTCCGGAGGGGACGCCGTTCGTCCCCTCCTGAAGGGGGGACGCCGAAAACGGCGTCCTCCCTTCCGGAGGGGACGCCAGCGTCCCTTGTCCCCTCCGGAAGGGGGGACGCCGTTTCCGGCGTCCCCCCTTCCGGAGGGGACGCCGCACGTTCCCTCCGGAAGAGGGAACGTGGGAAATCCACGTTCCCTCTTCCGGAGGGGAACGTCGGATTTCACGTCCCCTCCGGAAGAGGGGACGCCGGTTTCCGGCGTCCCCTCCTCCGGAGGGGACGTGAAATCCCGTTTTCTATTTTTTAAATTATTTTTTTTTAAAAAAAAACGAAATTAATAAAAAAAAATACTTACCGGAGGTTGTCGATTTCTATCTCGTTCCAAATCCGACATTTTCGTAAAATATGAATTTGTGAAAAGTTGAATGAGTTGAGAGGATTTAGTTTTTTTTTATGAATTGGTTATCTATTGAAAATGTGAAAAGGGTAAAATTGTCCTTTGCCCGTGCGGTGCTAAGCAAAAGGGGGCGGCGAATAGCAATCCAGTAAATATATTTTAAACTATCGGGTCTAGTGTAATAAAACTTGAACGTATATAAATTTCCAGGGATAATTATTATTTACCTCTTCACTTTAAATCTAACATATTATTATCTCAATTCTTTTTAAAAGAACGATTGTTTTTCTTTTAAAAAATCCATAAAACTATTGAGAAATATATATAATAAAAGTTAAAAACAATTCATAATTGATGGAGTCTGCCTTCTGAACCGGTGAGTGAACCTGCAAAACAGGGTAGAAGCTAACCGGACGGTGGTTGTCCGATTAACTCTCCGATGCTAAAGTCAGTTTAGAGCTTTGAGCAGCGTTTTGAGTATATGAATGTAATTGTGATTCTAGGCATACCTCGTGCTCCTTTTATAGTAGTCGAATATACCTAGTAGAGTTGTATTAGGCAGGTGAATCCTACTTTGTAGGGATTCGGCCGTATCGTAGAGATTCTCCTGATTTGTCGGGATCTACCTTAATCTGATAAGAGTCCTATTTAGGAACGTCTTCCTAAATAGTCTTATCTTCCTAAAGTAGAGCTTATCCTTCCATATGTAGTGTTTGTGTCCAAATAGGACAAGATTTCCATATTTAGTCGTTTACCCGAATCCCGGACCTGACGCGCTCTTGGCGGATCATGTGGGATTCGGTATTCATTAGCGCGTTACCGAATCTTAGAGATTCGGCATCTCCTTCATACCTTTTCGGTCTTCAGGGGGAGTCCGGTGTCGCCTGAGAGTGGATCTCCTGCAACTCGGCTCCATTATACTTATAGTAGGATTCGGTATCCATCATTAGCCCCCCCGCAAGTGAGCTGAAGTAGTTTGGCATTTATGCCTTAGTGGATTTTAGCTCTTTTGGAGCTGAGTTCTTTTATACGGGCGAGCCGTTTTGTATTCCGGGCGAGTCGTTTCATATGTTTGTGGGCGGCGTTTCATCTTTAGTAAGATTCTGCGTTGCCACGTGTTGTCTATCCGTAGACGGTTATGACTGGATGAAGGACAAGTGTCTTCGTGCGCTATTAGTTAGTCCTTATTTGTAATTATGGGATCTCGTCTTTTCAGTTTCTTTGGTTTAGGCTATATAATTGTTCATTTTCTTCAATTATTCTTTCTTCTTCAACTTTTGCTTTCTCTGCAACTGCTTAAACTTTCGATTTCTTCAAGCTTTCTGTGAATTTTCTTCTTCTGCTGTCAAGATTCCTCGTTTTCAAGTTGCCCCTTATCTTTCTTTTGATCCTGCGTATTTGCTTGCGAGGTATTGTACCTTTTCTCTAATTTAATTTCTTGGTAGTTTTTCAGTTTCCATTTTATTCCTTCTGTTCTTCGTCTTGTTCTTCGTCTTGTTCTTCTTCTTTTCCCATCTTTTGATCTTTTAGAGTTTTAATTTTATCATCATTCCGTGTTTCCCCCCCATTTTTAAAAATTTTAAAATGTCAGAAGTAACTGAGGGGGCGAAGGGTGCTCGTGACGAGCTAGAATATACCCGGAGCTCCTTGTCAAGAGAGCAGATACTCGGTTATGCCGAGGATTTTAGCTTCCCTGAGTCGTATGTTATTCTGAGGCCGGCAAAATCGTATCGGGCGAATCATAGCACCGATTCGCCTTCCAAGATAGTAATTTTTCATGAACAGCTTTTAGCGGGTCTAAGGTTTCCCTTAGAGTCTTTAATCGTAGAGGTCTGTCATAATTTAGGTGTTCCTTTGGGTCAACTGCATCCGAACGCGATTCGCCTTCTTTGTTCTTTTATGGAATCGTGTAGGGTTCGGATGCAGGAGCCTTCGCTTGCTCTTTTTAATTATTTTTATGTTTTCTCCCGCCGAAAGGGTGAGGAATTTATTTTTGCTGGTGGTCGACCGAATCGGTCTCTTTTTAGTCTTCCTTCTTCTTTGAAGGGCTGGACCCCTAAGTTTTTCTTGGTTCAGCACTCTTCTTTCTCCTCTTTTTCGCGGAGTTTTACTTCTAGTAAGGTTTCGCTTACTAATGTACCGGATCTGGATGATGGGGAGAGGGACTTCGCCCTGTCTTTGCTGTCGGATTGTCGTTTTGACAAGCCTAAGTACAGCGTTCTTTTAGAACAGTATTTGAGTCGCCGTGAAATACTTTTGGCGGGTCTTCCTTTAGAAGGTATTTTTCTAATCTTTTGCTGTTATGTTTTGTTTTGTAGGATGTCGACTTCTCTTGAACATTTGCTTGATAATTTTCATGTCGATATGACTGTAGATATGGGCGAGGTGACTAGCGGCGTTCCTAATCCCTCTACAACTGCTGTGCCGAATCCGACGCCTGATTCGGTGAATCCGGATCTTGATCCTGCTTCCGGAGATCAAGTTCCTGTTGCGACTTCCGAGTCGCCTCTGCTTCCTTCGAAGGAGCCAGGTCCTTCTCTGAAGGGGTTGCCTACCGGCGGTCAGAAGCGTCCTGCTGAGGACCAGGCTGGAGCTTCTGCCAAGCGTCCCAAGAAGAAGAAATCTTCTGGGGTGTCTTTCGAGGAGGCACCTCGGTTTGCGGCTTGGGCGGACGCGCAGGATCCGCCTCGACTTTCAAACGTCGCCATTCTTCATGCTTGCATGGAGAATGTTATGATAAAAGAGGACATTGAGTCCATTGATCGCGAACATGGCGACAATTTGGCTGAGTTCGCCTGTCTCGGCGGTTTTTCGGTATGCTTTTTTCTCTGTTGTTTTATATTATGATTTGCTTCTCTTTTGTTTCTTATTTGTTGCTTTCTTTCTTAGGTGGTCCAGTCCATCGCTGTTTTGGAGCGCCGCCGAAGGGATGCGGTGGATCAACTGAAGAAGCTTCAGAAGGATTCCGAATCCTGGCTTTCCGAGAGACAGAAGATGGAGGATGAGGCTGGCGAGGCGACTGGTCTGATCCAGCAGCTGAGGTCTTCCGTATCTGCCAAGACTCGGGAGATTTCCGCTTTAGAGGCTCGGGTTCGAACTTTGTCCGAGGAAGTCGAGTCTCTACAGTCTTCTTCAGGTGCTCTCACTAAGGAGAGGGATGATCTGAAGAAAGAAGAGGAGCGTCTCCGCCGGCGATTGGGTGACTCTGGGAGCTTTTATTCCCAAGTCATGACTCAGTACCGGTTGGCGATCGGGGCAAAGCTGCGGGAGCAGAATCCAGGCGTCGATCTTTCTGGAGTCAATCAGTTGGATCCTGCTTCTTTGGCGAAGGAGGTGAAGGCGAAGCTTGATAAGCAGAAGCAAGATGCTCTGAAGAAGGCTTAATTTTTATTCTCCTTTTTGTATTTTTTGCTTTTTAGTATTTTTTGTTTTCGCCTTTTTTTTGTATTGGATCGTGGGCGGATCCTTTGTAATTTTTCTTCTGTTAATATAATGATCTTTTGACCATTCCTTTTCTTTAGTCGTAGAGTTAATCTAAACTCGTTTGTTATTTTGAGAAGTTAATCTAAACTTCTGCTGGTATAATTTATTTGTAGGTCCGAATGGATCCTTTTATTTATTTGACTCGGACGAGTCTAAATTATTTTTTAACTAAGATTCAAACGACTCTTGTTAAGTTGTGTGTATTAGGTCTCGAGCGAGCCTATAAGATTTGTTTCGCCAAATCGCCTTTTATTTCAAAAATGGAAATAAGTACAAGCCATGAATTTATTGATAATACTTTCTCAGGTGTTCTACATTCCAATATCTGGGTACCATGGACCCAGTTATTGTCTTTAGTCTATATGCGCCTTTGCCAGTAGCTTCTTCTATGATGAAAGGGCCTTCCCAATTAGCTTGCATTTTCTTTACTCCTGCGTTTCCTCTGCCAACTTCCGCGTTTCGTAAGACCAGATCGCCTCTTTGAAATTCTCTAAAATTCATTCTTTTGTTGTGGTATTTTGCGGCTTGCTTCTTGTATGTAGCGGCTCGGGCTGCCGCTTCATCCCTTCTCTCCTCTAGTAGGTCTAGACATAGTCTTGTTCTAGCCTCATTGGTTTCTTCTTCTAGATAGTTTACTCTGATACTGGGTATACCAATTTCTACTGGAATTACTGCTTCAGTGCCGTAGGCGAGCCTGAAAGGTGTTTCGCCAGTTCCTTTTCTAGGAGTTGTTCTGTATGCCCATAGGACGCTGTATAATTCTTCTGCCCAGTTCTCCTTATACTGAGAAAGTCTCTTTTTTATTCCTTGTGCTATGGTTCGGTTGGTGACTTCTGTCATTCCGTTTGTCTGAGGGTGCGCCACCGAAGTAAATTTCAAATTGATCATCAGTCCTTTGCAAAATGCCTTGAACCGCTTGCAATTGAATTGTTTGCCGTTGTCTGCTATTACAGTGTGGGGTATGCCGAATCGGCATATTACTTCGTTTTTGAAGAATTCCTCTACTTTGGCTGCGGTGATGGTTGCGACAGGCGCTACCTCTACCCATTTTGTGAAGTGCTCTATTGCGACGATTAGGAATTTTACTTGATGTTTTCCCGTTTCGAACGGTCCAACTATGTCAATCCCCCAAGTGGCGAACGGCCATGGGCTTTCCATTGATCCTTGAGGCACTGCTGGTACACGACTGATGTTGTCGTGTCTTTGGCATTTATCACATTTCTTGACTAATGCTTTTGCGTCTTCTTTGATGGTCGGCCAGTAGTATCCCTGGAGTATTGTTTTTCTTGCTATGGTGACTGCTCCTTCGTGCGCGCCGCATATTCCTTCGTGGATTTCCTTTAAGATGGATTCTCCCGTCTGAGGCGAGACGCATCTAGACCATGGATGAGTTAATGAGGTTCGGTAAAGAACTCCGTTGTGAAAAGAGTAGTTGGCAGATTTTCTGATGATGCGAATGGATTCGACTTTGTCTGTTGGTAACTCGCCGTGGTCTAGATATTTGATTAGTGGAGTCATCCAGGAGTCGGCCTCCTCGATTGCCATGACTTCTGTTTTTCTGGTGCTTGGTGATTCGAGAATTTCCTTTAGCTGCATTTTAGTGAATAGTTCTCCAAGTTCTGACGCTGATTTGGCGATGGCGTCGGCTTCGATGTTTTCCTCTCTCGGGATTTGAATGATTTCCCATTGTCCTCCTTGTGATTCCAGCTGTTGGAGCTGTGTTTTGACTTGACTCAGGTATTCGATCATCCCTGCCTCTTTGGCTTGATATTCTCCCTTGACCTGATTTACCACCAGCTGGGAGTCGCTATAGATTTTTAGGATTTCCGTTCTTATTTCTAATGCGAGGCCGAGGCCTGCAATTAGGGCTTCATACTCAGCTACATTGTTGCTGGCGGCGAATTGGATGTTTACTCCATATTCGATCTTGATTTTTTCGGGTCCTTTGAGGATGGCTCCTGCTCCAGCTCCTTTTTCATTCGATGCTCCATCTACGTGGAGTTCCCATATCAAGGCTGGTTTGGGTTGGCCAGTCTCGGTTGGAGTTATTTCTGCTACGAAGTCCGCCAAAGCTTGTGCTTTCAGAGTTGGGCGAGGTTCGTATCTTATGTCGTGTTCGCTGAGTTGGATGGACCAGTGGACTAATCTTCCGGAGGTTTCTGGTCGTTGGATCGCCTTTCGCAATGGTTGATTTGTCCTTACCACAACGTTGTGACTTTGGAAGTAGTATCTCAGCTTTTTAGCTGTGGTCAGTACGGCGAGTGCCATTTTTTCGATCTCGGGGTATCGTGTCTCCGCGCCCTTCAGGACTCGACTAATGTAGTAGATTGGCTTCATCTCGTTATCTTCTTCCCTTACCAGCACTGTCCCGATGGTCTCGTGCGTGGTGCTGATGTATAGGTATAGCGTCTCCCCTTTCAGCGGTCTGCTTAGCAATGGAGGGGTGACGAGGAACTTCTTTATTTCTTCAAAGGCGTTCTCGCAGTCTTCATTCCATTCAAATTTTTGTGTTCCTTTGAGGGCTTTGAAGAAAGGCAAGCATCTTTTTGCTGAGCAAGACATGAATCTACCGAGTGCTGTGATTCGCCCGTTGAGTTTTTGAACTTCATTTATGCTTCTTGGTGCCTTCATGTCCATAATTGCTTTGATCTTCTCGGGGTTCGCCTCTATTCCTCTTTGGGATATCATGAATCCCAAGAATTTCCCGCCTTGTACGCCGAACGTGCATTTGTCGGGGTTCAGCTTCATTCCAAACTTATTCAGTATGTTGAATGTTTCTTCCAGATCTTTTGCATGGGTCTCTTCCTTCTCGCTCTTGATGATTAGGTCGTCTACGTACACCTGGACTCGCTTTCCTATCTCGTCTTTGAACATGAAATTCATAAGTCTTTGGTATGTTGCTCCAGCATTTTTCAAACCGAAAGGCATTGCCGTGTAGCAGTAAGTTCCTCCCTCCGTGATGAACGAAGTTTTTTCCTGGTCTTGCTCCTTCATCTGGATTTGGTGGTAGCCTTGAGCTGCGTCGGCTAGGCTATACATCGCGTGTCCAGCAGTAGAGTCCACGAGTTGATCGATATCTGGGAGAGGGTAGCTATCTTTAGGACACGCTTTGTTTAGATCGGTGTAATCCACACACATTCTATTTTTTCCGTTGGCTTTCTTTACGATCACTACGTTAGCTACCCATTCGGGGTAGTGGACTTCTCGTATGAATCCTGCTTTCTCCAGTTTTTCTACTTCTTCAGCGATTATTTTCTGTTTTTCTTCCGAGAACTTCCTTTTCTTTTGCTTCACTGGGTTCGCCGCTTCTGCTACATTTAGATTATGAGTAATGACCTGGGGGTCTATTCCGACTATTTCTGATGCGTTAGCAGCGGAGGTTTTGACGTTGTTTTTCAGCATGGATGTGATTTTGCTTTCGATCTTTGGGTTCATGTTTGCGCCGAGATTTACTCTTTTCTCCTTGTCGAGTTGGAGTTTCTTTGTTTCGCCTTCGGGTGCTGTTTCTTTTTCTTCGATGTCGTGATTAAGGATTTCTTCTATTGCCATTGCTTCGCCTGATTCTCTTATTGCTTGTTCGTAGCACTTTTTCGCCTCGGCTCGGTTTCCTTGTATCGTGATAATTCCTTGTTTCGTCGGTATCTTCATGGTTAGCGCCTTTATGCTCGTCACGGCGGCTGAGTCGTGGAGGAAAGGTCTCCCCAGTATCGCGTTGTACGGCAGGTCGATTTCTACGACGCTAAACCGTGTAGGTAATTCCTCGCTTTTCCTTGTCCTTCCTAGCTTGACGTTGAGAGTAGTTGTTCCATTGGGCTTAATTGGCAAGCCCCCAAATCCTACCACAGGCGTGGCATTTCTCTTTAGTTCCGCTAGGTCTCCTCCTAGGCTTTCGTAGGCCTTTTTTGTTATCAGGTTTATTGCGCTTCCTTCATCGATTAGGATTCTCTCAACGTTCCAGTGTTCGATGATCATGGCCACTACCAGAGCTTCGTTGTGCTCTTCGGCTATCCTCCCGAAGTCCTCTCCGTCAAAAGTCACCGGAGGAGGAGTTGAGAGTTCTGTTGCTTTTCGTTTTCTCCGTGTCGTTTGATCCTTCAGGTTTACTCTTTCAGAAGTCATCTTCTTCAATGAGATTTGTTTTTGAGTTCAGAAAAGCTCCTTCTTTTGAAGTTTAGTTAAGCTTTTCCCACAGACGGCGCCAATTGATGGAGTCTGCCTTCTGAACCGGTGAGTGAACCTGCAAAACAGGGTAGAAGCTAACCGGACGGTGGTTGTCCGATTAACTCTCCGATGCTAAAGTCAGTTTAGAGCTTTGAGCAGCGTTTTGAGTATATGAATGTAATTGTGATTCTAGGCATACCTCGTGCTCCTTTTATAGTAGTCGAATATACCTAGTAGAGTTGTATTAGGCAGGTGAATCCTATTTTGTAGGGATTCGGCCGTATCGTAGAGATTCTCCTGATTTGTCGGGATCTACCTTAATCTGATAAGAGTCCTATTTAGGAACGTCTTCCTAAATAGTCTTATCTTCCTAAAGTAGAGCTTATCCTTCCATATGTAGTGTTTGTGTCCAAATAGGACAAGATTTCCATATTTAGTCGTTTACCCGAATCCCGGACCTGACGCGCTCTTGGCGGATCATGTGGGATTCGGTCTTCATTAGCGCGTTACCGAATCTTAGAGATTCGGCATCTCCTTCATACCTTTTCGGTCTTCAGGGGGAGTCCGGTGTCGCCTGAGAGTGGATCTCCTGCAACTCGGCTCCATTATACTTATAGTAGGATTCGGTATCCATCAATAATTAACTCTTAATTTTATGCATTTTTTAAAAGAATATGTGCTTTCGCGTCATTCTATTATGGAAAAATATAGTTCATAATTACATACTTAACAAGCGGATTTAATACTTATAGAGAAAGGTAAAATTTTAAAACTTAAAATATAAATGTTAATAATTTAAACTGTGTGGGTATAACTTGAAAAGTCAGGGAAGGTGAAAATAAAATTTTAGTTATACCTGCCCTAATATTATGAGAAAATTAACCCCAAGGCGTAGAGGAGTTGGTAAGGCGCTCTTCTAGTTTAAGCGAGGTCGCAGGTTCGAACCGTACTCATACATACAACCGTTTAAAACTTGGGGCCAGAGTTTGCCTCCCGAAAGAAACCTACACGGCTCGAGTGGGGATTAGTCTGAATGTGGAAAGCTTAAAGGTGCCTTTTCATAGTTGAGACCCGTTCAGAAAACCTCATAGACTCTGTACCAAAAAAAAAAAATATTATGAGAAAATTAAATTACAATTTTTTTAATTAGATGAAAGAATGATTTCAATTTGATATTTTCTTACTCTTTGTTTGGACATTAATTATTTAGAAATCCATACCATAATATTAACAAATTTACGACGAAATGTTTAATACAGTCGACCCTCAGATAATTAATACACATGGTGGATCAAAAATTTATTAATTATTAGAATTATTAATTTATTGAATTTGTATAAAAAAATTATAAATACTATTTTAAAGCATTTATATTAATAGATCTAATATTAATATTATATTATAAAAAAACTAACTAAATACACTATACAATCACTCAATTTAAAAGAAATAATTTTATATTCAACTTAAAAAAATATCAATTAATATCAAACTAAAAAATAATTATTAAAAAATTATATTCAGAAAGTAAAATAATTTTTAATATTTATTATACTAGAGATACTTTACTTTTTTTAAATATGTTTATCTAATAACTTCTTTTAAAATTTCTCAAAAGAATAAGAAAGTCATAATTTTATGGTATTTTAATTTCCATTTTATGAATTAAGGTTAGTATTACCTCAAATAAATCATCAATTGTTATATATTTCTTTAAAAAAATCTCTCTAATAATTAATATTCATGTAGAATATATTTTAAATTTTATTAATTATTAAATAATAGAATTACTAATTATCCGACGTGGAACGAAGTTGGTTCTCTCAATTTTCTATTAATTATTAGAATTATTAATTTATAGAATATTAACTATTAGAGGGTCGACTGTATTTAAAGATGTGAAAAAGTTAAACCAAATTTAAAACCAAGTCATAAATTTGGTTAAGTTCGTTTTAACACTATGAAACAACTTTAGGTAGTCGGTCGGTTTGAATTTGATCGTACAAAAAATTCATTCAAATTTTAGTACAAAACCAAACTAAAAAAATTACCTACACAATTGGTTTTGTTTATAAAATTTACATCTTTATAATTTAAGTTCGATTTAGTAAAATAGAAATTAGATCCATATATATGCACACATCTAATTATACTTTAAAATTCATCTCATTTGTAAATGTAGATTAATTTAATATAACTATAATCAGTTACACAAAATGTTTAAATAAACTAAAATAGTTCTTTAAAATAAATAATTAAATATAATAAGTATATTCGTTTATAAACAAATTTTACAAAAAAAATATACTACTTATTTGGATTTTTTTATTCCATAATAAGTATAGCGTGTAAATTAATTGTACTTAATATTATACAAGAATTTTCTAGCATCAAATATAGTCACTCATGACTCTTCACTTATTGTCGCTTTGCTCCAACCGGCCGAGGTTATAATTGCGAGTGAATGTGTGATGATGAAGTGCGAGAGAGATGGGTGAAGCAGAACTTGCAAGTCATCCTCTTTTCGAGAGCGAAAAAGCCGAAGGACGAGTTGCGTATAGATTGTTTGCGAGTTCAGTATTTGCAGGAATATGTTTGATATGGATACAGAGATTGGTGTTCATGCCGAGAGTAGAGGAGCAAGGAAGATGGGTTTGGTTCGGCATGTTGGTGGCTGAGGTTTGCTTTGGACTCTACTGGATTTGTACTCAGGCTCTTCGATGGAGTGTTGCCTTTCAGCAGCCCTTCAAATACAGGCTTCTTCACAGGTTTTTGCCAATTTCTTGAATTCATATTGTTTTCTTCTATACTGTTGAGCGTCGTCTAATCAACCGTATTACAAAAAATGTTTTTCCCCTATTTTTTTTACAAAAATACGATTTTTGATAGTTTTAAGGTAGATTTCACATAGATGAGATAGATCTTTCACACGTGTATTTTTGCAAAAGCAATAAAAAAAGTATACTTTTAGAAAAATTTCGAGAAAAAACAAATGTTTAATTTTAACGGATAACTAGTGTGAAATATGTTGAAAATAATATTATTGTTGGACTTTCATCTATAACAGCTAGTCAGACATAAAGATGTTTATGTGACATATTTATATTTTGTACATATACAAAATGTTTAATTTATTAATTATATGAAATTGATTTGCTGATTTATAAAGGATATAGTAAATCTAAGTCTATTTAAAGAATTTCTTCAGCAAAAGAAATAAAAGAAAGAGTTGGTGAGGAGTCTGGTTTTTTCTGTTTTTTGGATTACAGAAGTGGATGGCTGAGATTTTAAGAAAAAAGGGTTAATGTTATTGAAGTAATTTATATATGTACAGTAGAAAATAATTTTTTTAAGTTTATGTCATTAAATTAAAGTCTGCCAGGATATGTATATAATTTTTTTTATTATTTCCAACATGATTTACATGGCGATTACAGGTACAAAGACAATTTACCTAGAGTTGATATTTTTGTGTGCACAGCAGACCCATTGATAGAACCACCAATTTTGGTGATGAACACGGTTTTAGCAGCGGTGTCGTATAATTACCCGACCGAAAAATTGGCTGTTTATCTCTCAGACGACGGAGGATCGGAGTTGACATTCTATGCTATGCTTGAAGCAGCTGAATTTGCCAAATATTGGGTACCTTTTTGTAAAAGATACAACATCAAACCCTTGTCCCCTGAGGCTTACTTTGCACAAAGTAGCAATGAGCAAGATATTACTTTTGCTCAAGAATTGTCACTTGTCAAGGTACATCTTCAAATTAATTGTATTTCTTTATTAGCTAAGTAAATGTGTATGATTGGTTAATTTTTGTTCAATTAGCATAAACTAGCGTTTTGCATTCATTTCAAACCGAACCAAATATTTCCTCTACTTTTAAATCCTACCTAATCAAACCAAACCAATTTTTGAGGGATCAAAAAGTTTCAAATTGAACCGAACCGAAATAGTCGGTTCAATTAATTCCTCTAATTCGGTTTGCATTAAAATTTAACTGGAATTTTTATGTTCAAACTCGAAAAGAAAAAATATTCTTTTTATAATATCAAACCTAACCAAATCAAATATTCGGTTACTTGGTTTGTTTTGATTTTTATAGTATCTCGTTTTTAGTGCCGGTCGATTACTTTTTAATGATCTATTGCAAATTGATATGACACATTTGCTGAATAAGTAAAAATCATAAAAACATACCAAAATTAAGATTAGGTAATTGATTTTTTTTCTCCTTATTTACATGAAGAAATTATATAACGAAATGAAAGATCGGATCAACTCAATGGTCGAAAGAGGTAGCGTTCCGAGAAATATAAGGGATCAACACAAGGGATTCTTAGAATGGAACAACAATGTAACAAAGAAAGATCATCAAGCCATTGTGCAGGTAAAATCATTTTTTGTTGCATAAAATTAATTTAAAATGTTTAATTAAAGTCCTTTGTTAAGTGTATTGCCTTGAATAATCGTTCTTATTGTACAGATTGTTGTTGATGGAAGGGATGAAACTAATGTAGATAACAATGGATGTCAAATGCCTACTTTAGTTTACTTGGCAAGAGAGAAGAATTCTCAATACCCTCATCATTTCAAAGCTGGAGCTATGAATGCCTTGGTATATTTATGTACATTCAATTATATAATAAATTTGGATTCTATATTTTTTTGGTTAGTCGAAACCTGATCATGGGTCGGATTTGGATGAATTCAGGTCGGTATTGGCCGGATCTAGTTTTATTTATATGGAAGTTCAAGTCCAGCTTGAACCCCTTCAAACTTAATTTTCATTATCAAAATCCGGTCCATTATTAAATTTATACAGACTTGACCTGATTTTCGAGATCTATATAAAATAAAAGTTTAAATGTTTTCGTAAAAATATATTCGTATTCGGACCAGACTTAACAATAAAACTAGATATCTAAAACCGATTTAAGATGGATGATGAGTCTGGACGGACTAGGCGGATATTCAGCCCGTTCAACGTCTCTTCTTATGATTTCAATCTCGAATTCTCACAGACTAGAGATAGCTCGAGCTCAAGCACGAGCACGCTAAGCCAAAGCTTATTTATTGGTTGATTTTAATGCAGATAAGAGTATCATCAATAATAAGCAATGGGTCAGTTATCCTGAATCTTGACTGTGACATGTACGCTAATGAACCGGATACAATATTGGAAGCATTGTGTTTCTTCATGGATGAGCAGAAAGGACATGAGATTGCCTTTGTTCAACATTCACAAGCCTTTAACAATATCACCAAGAACGATCTTTATGGAAATTCATATAATGTCACTCATAAGGTAAAACATTCTTGGATTTCTTTTTAATATATTTTGGCATTTGAATAGTTGCATCCAATTCAATTGCATGAATGGAATCCATAAAATATAGATTTATTAATTTGATCATTCATTCTGTAAATTATAACAACATATTCTAGGTCTAATGATTCAAAAAAAAAATCAAACATTTACGGCTTTTTTTAATTTTAATCGAATTTTATAATCTTATTAAGGTTAGTTGCAAATAAAATTATAAATTTTAACGTAATTTGCAATTATAACACGAACTTTGAAACTTGATAATGTCAATAACCAACTTTCATTTTATTTTTTGTAAATTGGTTCACCGACCAATCACGTGACAACACTTGTCTGTATATTACAATGTTCACGTTAGTGTTTTTTTTAGCTTGACATACCAATTTGCCAATAACTGAAAGTTGGTGACTGATATTTTCAAATTTTAAAGTTTGTGTTGTAATTGGAAATCAGGATAAAATTCGTGATTTAATTTACAATTAATCCTTTTATCAATTATAATTTGATTTGAAGAATTTTGTCTCGGTTGTAACCAAGTCTTTCTAATTTAATAAAGGTAAAAGATACAAAATAATTATAATACTTTTTGAGTTGGAATAAATATAATATTTTTCTACGTACAATTATGTTCCCACCGTAATAAAAACATATTTGTTATAACTTTAACAAAATCTCTGTTTTAAAGAAAAAATTTAACAAAATCTCATAAATAACAAAATCAATCATATTATATATAAATTATTAATTTTAGACATTTTTTAAAGTATTATACATATTAGTAATGGCTGCCATACAAACAAAATTAATTCAATTGATTCATTTAATTAGAGTTGGCTACAACCGCCTTAAATTATAGTTAATGATGTTCAAATGGAAGTAAAGTTGGTTTGTATGTATATTTTGAAGGTTGAATTAAATGGGATGGGGGGATATGGTGCTTCCCCTTATTGTGGAACTGGATGCTTCCATAGAAGACAAACCCTTTGTGGCCAAAAGTTCTCCATGCACAACAAATTAGAACTCAAAATTGAAACTAAAATGAAACAGGAAAGAACCAGTTATGAACTAGAAGAGGCAGCAAAATTGGTTGCTACTTGTATATATGAGCAAGACACACTCTGGGGAAAAGAGGTCTCTCTAAACTCCAACTTATCTTATCTAAACTTTTTTTTTTTATATTTTTCTATATTATATCTTTAATTTTTATTTAAATTGAAAACATTTTTTTTAGAATTGACTTTACAAAACTAACGTAAGAATCGATTAACGTACATTTTTAAACATATATCCACATCAGTTGCTATATTATCATATTTTGAATTTTCAATATGACAACCGATGTTACAATATATGTTAAAAATAAGTTTGTCAGCAACCGCAACAACTTAATTTGATGACATGATAATGCATAGGTAAAATAAATTTATATATCCAAGACTATAGCTCGTTTATTAAATATATCACGATTTTGAAACTTTATTAGTTTGCTTTATAATTTTTTTACATTTTTGCATTTTAGAATTATCATGACACAATACTATACAGCCATTTTTCCAAAGGTATCATATACAACACCGCAACATGTCAGTTAGAGACTAAGTATGGATATATTTGGCGACATTAAAAAACAATACGGACGCAACAACCTATAATTAAATTCATATTAACAGAATTTAATTAAAATTCAAACTCGAGACTAATTTAATTTTTACAGATGGGATTAGTATACGGATGCTCTGTGGAAGACATGATCACAGGATTAACAATCCAATGTAGGGGATGGAAATCAATTTATTACTCTCCTAAAAGAGATGCATTCTTGGGTATAGCTCCAACTACATTGGAAGTACATTTGATTCAGCACAAGAGATGGTCTGAAGGAATGTTTCAGATTTTCTTATCCAAATATTGCCCCTTTATTTATGGCTATGGCAAGCTAAAATTGGGGGCAAAATTGGGATATTGTGTTTATTTACTATGGCCTCCTCTCTCATTGCCAACCCTCTATTATGTCATTGTTCCTCCTCTTTGCCTCCTCCGCGGGATTCCATTGTTTCCTCAGGTATCTCTATCGCTCAAACTTTATCCACGAGTGTCAAAATGGGTTGACAAGTTGTATTTGTGTTATGTCGACTCACTCTATTGACACAATTATGATCAATAAGAATATGATCCATTTGTTAATTGCGCTTTTTTTACGAATACGACACACAAGCGAATAAGTACTTTTCTTGTACGTATCAGGTTTCAAGCCGATGGTTCATACCATTTGCATACGTTTTCCTATCAACAAATGTGTATAGCATGGTGGAAGAATCATTTTGCGGCGACACAATTAGAGCTTGGTGGAATTTACAAAGATCGTTGATGATTCGAAGAACAACTGTATATTTTTTCGCATTCATTGACACGATTATCAAACAATTAGGCTTATCACAAACAACGTTTTTAGTTACACCTAAAACAAACACTGAAGATGTGTCGAAAAGGTATGAACAAGAGATCATTGAATTTGGAAGCTCAAGTGTCGTGTTCACCATTGTTGCAACACTAGCAATGTTGAACATATTCAGCTTAATTGGAGGTATAATTATCAAGATTGTTATTTCTTTTGATTTGGATTTTCAGGCTATAGATATGTTGATTCCGCAAGTTGGATTATGTGTAGTTGTGGTTATGCTTAATTTTCCGGCGTATCATGCTATGTTTTTCCGCCATGATAGAGGGCGTCTACCACCGGACGTTACGATCAAATCTATAATTTTTGCATCATGTATATGCTTCATGGTGATGATGAATTAGAGTGTAGTAAACATATATGTAGTCCAACTCTATGCATTTGTACCATTTCCTAAAATGTGGAATAAATGATCTATATGTAATCTACTATTTTTGTCTATTTAATTAGTTTTGTTTGAAGCTGAATTTTTTTTTCTTTCATTTAAATCGGATCTTTATGAAATGCTTTCATATATTATTTTATTATCTTGATTTATGTGAGAGTGTTTCACTATATCAATTCAATTCAGTGTAATAAGAATTTTAATTTATTTTATGCCTGATAACGAGACCAGTAATAAGGCGGTAAAACAGCCTCATCAACATGAGGCCTCACCAGGTCAAGTGAATATAGGGACCCGGCACCTAATGACCATTGTGACCGATCTACCAAAAGTAAAGATCACGGGAGACCAAATTATAGCTTGATCATCTCGGGACAAGACACCACGGTCACAATCAAAACAGAGCTCGGTACACGGTCATCCACCGAGCTAACGTTTTTAAGACACCACGGTCACAATCAAAACAGAGCTCGGTACACGGTCATCCACCGAGCTAACGTTTTTAAGACACCACGGTCACAATCAAAACAGAGCTCGGTACACGGTCATCCACCGAGCTAACGTTTTTCATAACAAACTCTAAACAGAATCTGACATATAGACGGTTCTATGCACTGCATATCTTACTCGATAAGCGGGACATAACGAGAGTGAGCCACATCAGCTATCTGATTCTGTGGGGACCAAAAAGGAGCAGTGATCCACTGCAGAATACACGTGCCAGGTAAAACTATATAAACCAACTTATGGACAAACTCTAAAAGGTACTTCTTTCTTACTCTACACTATTTCTTTTCTCTTTTTTTCTCTCTTCTTCTTCTTCTTCCTTACACAAATACTGACTAGATCGTCGGAGCAAATTGCCGGTGTCCTCCACCGGTATTTTGTCTGACCTTCTGTGTTCGTTTTCTTATCTCCTCAGGTACATTTGACCGGTCCAAGTGGTAGTGATTTATCAATGCCTAAGTTAAATTTGGTAATAGTAGGCTAAACAGAATTGCCAACTAATTCCATTCCCTCAACTATTTTAAAAATGAGAAATTTAATTCTTCAAATTTTAAATATTTTTTAGAAATATAATTGTAATACTTTAATTTATGTACAATGCGCCCGCACAATATTTTTTACACCAACCAACTATCTCATTGTAAAATTTCTAGTTCCGTTGTAGTCCCACCGCCATTACAGACTTGTTCTTCTTATCTTCTCCACCACCGCAAAACCCATCAAGAATTTTATCTCTACTGCTTTCTCACCATACAAAACCACTTCCTAACCTCCTCCACATCCATACTTTCACCACCGCAAAACTCATCAAGATCCATCGACACATAGGCAAATGTATTGCACTTTTTTATATTTTAATTAAGCTTATCTTCTGAAGAAAAAAAACCCACCTTTTAATTCTAATTCGTTTGCATTCTAATGTTGTAAAACCACCAAATATATCAAATTACAACTTTTTACTTTCAATTGCAATCTCGAGTATCAAATTGACATCTTTTTACTTAAAAAAAGTTCAAATTAATACTTTAAATTTTAGCATATATTCTAAACAAGGAAGTAATGTTATATTTAAAACAAAAATAAAAAATTATAAAACTTAACAATAATTTTTTATTTAATATAAATAAATATATTTATTTTATAAAAATCTATCCATATCCGCAATCACGCCTTCTCGACTCTACAAGATTAATTGACGTAATCAAATATTTGAATGATTTTGTCGCCATTATATCTAACCTGCTAAAGAAATTTATATTCAGTAATTTTTCAAAAATTAAATAATTTTTCTTAATTTTTAAAATTTAAGGAAGATGTTTTTTTTGTTTTAGTTATAAATATAAGGATCATTTAGAATACTTATTAAAATTTGAAGTATTGAAAAAAAGATCAATTTGATGCTTACGAGTGTAAAAAAGGTGTGGATTTTAATATTTCAAAGTGCAATTGAAATCGAAAGGTTATAATTTGGGTATATTTGGTGATTTTTATATTTCAGGTTTTAAATTATAAATATGTTAACATAGCGTTCTGTTAACTCACATGAAACGAGGGACTTAATTTTGACAAAAAATGATAGTGCAGAATATATTTTTAACGTGACTCAAGTTGAAAGAAAGGTAATAGTATAAGGACCTAATTATTCGTTTGGTCTATAAACTTCACGATAGAAGACAAATTAATTTAAGTTTAATATTTTTGTTTACGAACACCCATGCTATACCACAAAAATAAGATAAGCAATTTTCTTCACTTTTGCTTCCGATCAACTCGAGAGAAAGAAATGGGAAGCGATGAAAAAAGTCGTTTGTTTGAAACAAAAAGAGCTAAGGGAAGAGTGGTTTATAGAGCGTTTGCATGTACTATATTTGTGGCTATTTGTTTGATATGGGTTTACAGATGGAGTTATATACCCAGTGAAGGAGAAGATGGCAGATGGGTTTGGTTTGGTTTGCTCGGAGCTGACCTCTGGTTCGGTCTTTACTGGCTCATCAGTCTCGCTTTCCGGTGGCAACCGGTCTACAGGCTCCCCTTCAAGGATAGACTCACTAGCAGGTTTGCTCTTCCTTTTTTTTCCTGCAACTTATGCTAAAGATAAAACTTGTATAAACATTCACTAATTTATGTTTTGCATTTAGTAATCTGGATAGGAAACTATGTTGATTAATGATGAACAGGTTCGGAAACGAGTTACCAGGAGTAGATATATTTGTGTGCACAGCAGATCCAACAATAGAGCCACCAATAATGGTGATGAATACAGTTTTATCAGTCATGACTTACGATTATCCCTCCAAAAAGATTAGTGTATATTTATCAGACGACGGTGGCTCCATTCTTACGTTTTATGCATTGTTACAAGCGTCTGAATTTGCAAGATTTTGGGTACCTTACTGTAAAAAATTCAATGTGGGACCAAGGTCTCCTGCTGCTTATTTTGCCTCCATTTCTCAACACGAGACTGGCGAGTCTGAGGAATTTTTGACTATCAAGGTAATGATTGCTAAAAAGACTATACGCAATGGTTACTCGAACCCAAGGCCTTTGGTTTTGGATGAAGTGTTCTTACCATTTGAGCTAACTCATCTTGTCTAATTTTTATAGTTGGATTGCTAAGTAGTCATGGTTATATATGCACTTTAATTTGTAGAAATTGTATGAAGAAATGGAAGACAAAATTGAAACTGCGACGAAGCTAGGTAGAATTCCTGAAGAAGCAGCCTTCAAGCATAAAGGATTTTCCCAGTGGGATTCACAGAATTTTTCAAAACGCGATCACCATACTATTCTTCAAGTAAACCTTTCACTCTTTTATACTCTTCATTTTTCATTTCTTGCATGATAAGTAGGGATGTGCATTTGGTTTGAACAAAACCGAACCAAAGTTTTATTTTGAAAAACCAAATTGATAGATATGTAAGTTTCTTCAAACAAACCGAACCAAACATGTTGGTTCAGCTCAGTTATTTGGTTTGGTACGGTTTTTGTAAACTGTACAATATTGAATTTCTCTGCTGTTATCAGATTTTGATAGATGGAGAAGATCCCGACGCAATAGAGGACATTGATGGGTGTCCATTGCCTACCTTAGTATATCTTGCTAGAGAAAAGAGGCCTCAATATTCCCACAATTTCAAAGCTGGGGCCATGAATGCATTGGTATACAAATTAATATCATCCTAGTTTTCTCAATGATCCCCCAATTATTTTGCTTATCTCGCTCCGTGTGTTTCGTTACCTCGGTAGATAAGAGTGTCATCAAAGATTAGCAATGGAGAAATAATTGTGAATCTAGACTGTGATATGTACTCCAACAACTCCTTAACCGTGCAAGAAGCACTCTGCTTTTTCATGGATGAAGAGAATGGCCATGACATTGCTTTCGTACAGTTCCCTCAAAGCTTCGACAACATCACCAAGAATGACTTGTATGGTGGTTCAATGAGAACAATTACCGATGTAAGCTTGTTTCGTACATAGACGAAATACTAACAGGACTTCTTGGCTATCTGTAATTGATTTTGCTTTTGATATTGGGATGTAGGTGGAGTTTTATGGCCTTGATGGTTTTGGAGGTCCTATGTATATTGGAAGTGGCTGCTTTCACAGAAGAGATATTCTCTGCGGAAGAAAATTCAGTAAAGATTGCAAATTTGCATGGAGCAGAGATGACGGTCATAAGAGACAACAGAGTTTAATGGAGTTAGAAGACGAAACGAAGGCTCTTGCAAACTGTACTTTTGAGCTAAATACTCAATGGGGAAATGAGGTCTATCTGAGTTATTATATGTCTATCTTAGTTATTATATCATTATGTTTTGCAATTTAATATATATCGTCCACTTTTTTTTTGGACAATTGAGAAGGGGGAGCGTGTGTGGGAGGATTTGAACCCACGACTGCCCAACGCTTATACCATTTGATGTATAGTTGTCAACTTTGAAAACTCTTAACTACCAATTTTTATGCAATTCGGAACAACAATTTTTACCATGCTAGACGTCTACACCAGCATCGGTGTTCCAAATTGCAAAATATAAGCAATTTATGTTTTAAATGGAAAAATTGAAAATTATTAAAATTAGTAAACAAGCTAAAGTTCATACTGCCTAAAATGTTTCGAGACAAACTAATTCATACTGCCTAAAACGTTTGATTGCAGATAGGCTTAAAATACGGTTGTCCGGTGGAAGATGTGATTACAGGGTTATCAATCCAATGCAACGGATGGAAATCGGTGTATTATGCTCCAGAAAGAGAGGCATTCTTAGGTGTTGCACCAATCACATTGGCTCAGTCATTGGTGCAGCATAAGAGATGGTCCGAAGGTGATTTTCAGATTCTGCTGTCTAAGTATAGCTCTGTTTGGTATGGAAATGGAAAAATAAGCCGTGGCCTGCAATTGGGTTATTGCTATTATGGTATATGGGCTCCAAATTGCTTGCCGACCCTTTACTACTCAATTTTTCCTTCACTTTGTCTTCTCAAAGGGATATCCTTGTTCCCACAGGTATTTTTTATTTTTGTTTGTATTGAAATTCTGTTCCATGGAAAAGAAAAAACTAAAACATGGTGAGTTTCCAAAAACCTTTACGGTGATTTCAGGTGTCATGCTTATTGTTCGGTTTTTCGGTTCATTTGAATAAGAAATGAACTTTTTTTTTCCAAACGGATCCGAACTGGAAAACTAAACTTTTTCTATAATAATCACACCGAATTGAATTTGTCGATTTACTTCTATTTTGCACACTAATGGTTTGGATTTAAAAGTTAGTTGTGCCAGTTGAATCCGGCCTATTACAGAATCTCCTTTAATATCTAAAGTTTTTGCAATCTGTTGTTGGTTTCAGGTTTCAAGCCCGTGGTTCGTACCATTTGCTTATGTGATAACAGCCAACTACATTTACAGCCTAACTGAATTTCTATGGCATGGAGGCACATTCCTAGGATGGTGGAATGAACAAAGAATATGGCTATACAAAAGAACAAGCTCTTTTCTATTTGCCTTCATGGACACCATCTTTAAGACGGATTTAGATTTCGTAATCACCGCCAAAGTCGCCGACGAAGAAGCGTTACAAAGATATAAAAAAGAGATTATGGAATTTGGAGTTTCCTCTCCAATGTTCACCATTTTAGCTACGCTAGCAATGCTCAATTTGGTTTGTTTTTGTGGAGTGGTGAAGAAAGTGGTAATGAATGAAAATGGTATTAGGCATTATTATGAGATTATGGCTTGCCAAATTGTTGTTTGTGTTGTATTGGTTTTGATAAATTGGCCTTTGTATAAAGGCCTTTTCTTTAGGAAGGATAAGGGAAAGTTGCCTAGTTCTTTGATGATCAAGTCATTTGTATTAGCTCTTGTTATATGTAATTGCTTTATTTTCTTGTGATACTTTCATGTTAACTTTTGGTAATAATATAATGAATAAAGGTTCAACGTGCCCCTTAAACTTGTGACAAAGGATTATTTAACCCGGTTTTTATTTTTTTGAATTCCAAAATTCTTCATTTTTGGGTCAATAACCCCATAATTTATATTTTTATTGTAAAAAATAGGTTTCGGATAATTTTATCACAACAATTAGTGATCTTTCTAATTTCATTTTCGCATCCGTCGCCTCCAATTTGTAATTCACGCGTTTTAAAAATACAATTATGAGATTATCTGACTTAAAAATGAAGAGTTTTGAGGTTAGTTGCTCAAAAAATAAAAACTGGATTAAATGACTACGTATCACAAATTTAAGGGGCACATTGATCCTTTCTTTATAATAAAATACTCCCTCCGTCTCACTCTAATTGACAAAATAACTAAATTACAATAACCAATACAAACTAATAAATGACATAGATAGTTACTTTTATACCCCTCTATTGATAATGGAGCTAATTAATGCTATTAGTATATTAGTCAAATTCTCATTAAATATTCACCATTTTCCCATAAAAAGTTTAAATTTAAATGAGGGTAAAGATGGAAAGTTAAAGAAAAAAATTATAGTTATGTTAGTTTTGTCAATTAGAATGGGACACCAAAAACTCCATATTTTGTCAATTAGAATGGGACGGAGGGAGTAGTTAATAGCAATTACACTTAAGGAAGAATTGTATTAGTGGTGTCTAAATTTTCCATAATATATTATTTTAGTGCTTATTTGTTTTAGATTATTACTTCAACTTTATAAAAGAGTAAATGAGTATTAGTTGTCATTTTTTTATTATCTGAGTATTAACAAATTAAAAATGAATTTTAAATTTGTTGATATGGGTTGCTGCTCAAACTTTACATATGACGGAGAATTTGAAGCAAAATTAAATTTAATTTGTTATTTTAGCACCGTTAAAATAATGATATGAAAAATAAAAAAAACAAAAGTTTAGATATTATTGGAATATTTTTTTATAATTTTTTTATTTTGAAAAAAATGGAAACAAAATTTTAAAAATGCAAAATCGATCTTGGAGTTTGAAAGCTATGTCGAAAATGTATAAATAAGAGATCATGTAATTTGGAAGCTCAACCGTAGTGTTCACCATTGTTGCAACACTAGCAAAAGGGGTTAATTAATTTTTAGGTCACCGAACTATAGTGTTTTTACAAAATAGTTATCAAATTATAAAAAATTACAAAATTATTACCGAAGTATAGTTTTTTTACAAACCGGTTACCGAACTATAAAAAATTACAAAACGGTTACTGGAGTATTATTTTTTTACAAACGGGTCACCACCTTGATGATGTGGACAAGGAATAAGATAACTTTTTTTCCTAAAAAAACAACAGTTCGGTAATCATTTTGTAGTAAAACTATAGTTCGATAACCATTTTGTAACTTTTTATACTTCAGTAACCATTTTGTAAAAATACGATAGTTCGGTAACTATTTTATAACTTTTTATAATTTGATAACCGTTTTGTAAAAACACTATAGTTCGGTGACCTAAAAAATATTTAACCCCAATATTGAACATATAAAGCTTAATTAGGGGTATAATAAGTGGCAGAACCAAAAATCTTATTAAACTATTTGACGTTTGTTTTATTGTTTAAGTCACATTATATGTTGTTCAGCTAAGTGTTTACTTTTTTTTAACTATTCAGTCTATTTTTTTTAAACTAACCGTATTATTTTGATTAATTACGTTAGATTAGCGATTCATATGATTAATTTTTTATTTAAAAATTTAATTAATTAATAATTTACTTGAAGGGTTTAAATAATCCTTTTATAATATTTAAGAGGTTAAAACAAACTTTTTATTAAAAAAGTTCATAATATTTAAAGAGTTAAAATGAATTGTTTATCAAAAATAATTTATCTACATATTAAAAAGCAGGTAAATCATATGTAAATAAAAAATTAAGGGCCGTTTGGTTCGTCTTAAATAAAAAGGGATTGAAAATGTAAATGAGTGATTTTTATTGTTTGTGTTTGTTTTGTCAAAATGTACTAAGGCATGAGAATGTGATTACCCCTTCAAAGAATAAATTTATAGGGAGACTCAATCCACCACATCATCCATGAACTAAACCTATCACATTATTACACATCATTAAAATATTGGCACTATTGTAATATTATTATTTAAAGTGTAAAAAGATAATAAACAAAATTACGATATTGCCAAATGATGTGTCATAATATAATAGACTATTCCATAAATGACGTGATATACTGAGTCTACCTAAAAATCTCTCCCTTCAAAGAAAATCACCTATTTCCTTCTCATCCATGGGAATGGACTTTTTTATTCCTGATAGAAATAAAAAATTTAACAAAATATTTTAATAATAAATAAATATAATTATTAAAAACTATTTTCAAAAACAAATATTTATTAAAAGATAAAACATTTGTTTAAAATAATAAACAAATTAATATTTTAATAATAAATAAATATAATTATTAAAAAATATTTATTTTAAAAGATAAAACATTTGTTTAAAATAATAAACAAATTAATAAATTTCTTAAAAAAATATTTTTTCCAAAAATAAAATAATATTTTTTTGAAAAATAATAAAATAACTTTTTTTAAATAATAAAAAATAATTTAAAATAAAAAAATAATTTAAAATAAAAAATAATTTTTATAAAAAAGTTCAATAGATAATTTTTTTTTATTAAATATTGCAAAATTATATCCAGCTCCATTCCTACACTAATTTATTGAACCAAACAACAAATAAAAATAATCATTCCCATTCCAATTCTCATTCTGATTCTATTAACCTTGAACCAAATGATCGCTAAGTGATGTGATCTAATGGTGGGTTTTTTTATGGAGTGGAGGTTCGATGTCACAGCTGTAGTTTCTGATTTCATAAATCAGTTTGCAGGTGATGGTAAAAATTGAGCGAAGACGGCACTTTATTGGCGAACAGTTAGATAATTTATTTTTTTATTTTCGTAAGTAGATCTGCGAATCAGACAGCATGTTGTTTGTTCCATGTCAGGTCATCGGGTTTAATTTTCGAATTTTCCCGAATTTCTTACAAATGTAACTGTTTCATATTTGATTAATGAAGTTAGATGAATTTAAAAAAAAAAAAATTGGATCCTAAACATGTACCAATACTTCAATCCATAACGTCAAAAGGTTAATAGCAATATTTTATTAGTTTATTTAATTAAAACAACAATGCACTAATTACCCATTCTTCTCTACTTGCTATCAAATTAAAACTTTTTTTTTCTTATTTTCCAATTTAAATATTTTTTTTTAACTCAACTCAAATATTTAGATGCACAAAAATCACATACATTTCTCTATTAATACGTGATATTATAGAGGAAAATAAAATTTAACTTTTATAAGCTTTATAACTCCATCTGCTTCAAAGAAAAAAAAATTACTTATTACTCTTTTTTTTGGAGTGTTTTAAAATTATTATCTACATATATAACATCTAAAAATATTAAAATTTATTTGTTATTCTATTTTTTATTAACTCGTAAGTCATGTTAGAAATAACTTTCTAATATTATATAGAAATATGAAAGTAAAAACATTTGAATTTAATAATTGATATAAATAGTTATATTTTTAAAAGATAAATTTTTTTATATTTATAATTTTGATCATTTTATCAAATATATCTCTAAGATACAATTTAGATATTATGATCCGTTAATTTTACAAATTGATACAAATATGTCCAACCCTCAATTTAATCTATTTATAACACGCTTTTTTTTATTTTAAACCTAAATAATTCTTTATAAACTGAAATTGAAGATTAATTGTGTAAAATAATTATTTATAACTAAAAAATTTATAAAAATAAAAAAATAGATATAATCTGGAATTTGGATATATTTATTTCAATTCGCAAAATTAACGAATCAGAATGTAAAATTTATATTTTAAAATTATATTTGATAAAATAACCAAAATTGTAGATATAGAAAATCATTTTTCTTTTTAAAGCTATTTTTATGTGTAAAATAAAAAATAAATATTTTTATTTTTAGACGGAAAGGGTATTAACTATAACGAACTTTGTCAATAATATCAAAAGGTAGATGTCGAATTTTTGTTTATTCAATTTCTTTTATGAAATTTATAGTTTAGAAGTATTTAAATTTATCCATTTGTTTATTACAACATCATACAATACAATAAAAGAGATATAAAAAAGAATTAAATAGCATTACTCTAAAAAGAGTTGGAAATGCCAAAACTGAAAAACTATCTGAATATTTGGTAACCCAATGAAGGAATAATAGCATTAATCCTCTCGACAACAACAAGACTAACAGTAAAATGCTTCCAAAAAATTGATTTTTTATTTGTCAAAAATCTGCTTTAATAATCATTTTTAATTTATATAAATTACTTTCAGAGGGCAAGTTCTGTCAATGGCGTGACATTATAATAATATTAATCATACATCAAATACCAATCTTAATTATTGATTATTGATTATTGATCATTGCCCTAAGGTCACGACAAATGCCAACAGACTACTTATGTCTCAGCGTTTTGTTTTGTTGGAGTAAATGTTAGAAAACAAAAACTTTAGACACAATGTTAAGTGATTTTTGGATGATAACATTGTAATTTTACCAAATCCTATTATTTAACTGGATAAAAATTGATAAGGCACTGTTTGAATTAAAAAAAATTTGGATGATAATATTATAAATTTTACTAAACTTATTGGTTTATATTTAATTACTTTTAAAATTATGAACTTTAATTAACTTTCAATTTTGGCAATTTGATATATAGACTATCAATTGTATTTTCGAGGAGGTTAAATGGACAGTTCATGGGGTAAATAAAACAAAATAATATAGTTTAAGGGTTAAATTATGCGTTTTACTTATTCTTCACATGATTCAAAATGTTCGAATACACGCATTTTGCCGCTCTGATAATAAAAAGGTCACATCGGTAAAAGTTTGAAGTTGAGAGGTTATATATAATAAAATTGAAAGTTAAGAGGTTTAATAGGAAACAAAAAAGTTTTTTTGGTGAGTGAGAATAAAGTAGTAAAGTTTAAGAGCTAAAAAATGTATCAAATTTTGAGATAAATCAACGGTGTAAAAGTTTATAATACCAAAAATAAACTGAAAATTAATCAAAAAAAATATTTATTAAATAAATTAATACCAAAAATAAATATATAACTTTATTTTATTTATAAAATATAGATTTCTTTTTTATATATCATAATATATTTCGTATAGAAGATGGATATTTTTTTATAAATAATAATTTTCAGACTTAATTAGTCAATTACTTGTTGCTATACATTTAGCATATGCATAATTTTTATATTATTGCAATAATTTATATTTATTTATTTTTAGTCTAACATATTTTGTGTGTGTTGTTATAACATGGATACCAATTGTTGAGATTATGGTAATTGTTGTGACCGATTCGTGACCGAGTGAGCAAATTGGTATGTTGCAACGGAATCAAAACCATTCGTTAGATATTTAATTATGGATTTGGATAACATATAATAATATAGTAAAATAAAATTTTATGGTCTAAACTCTTCATCTTTTATCCCATTTTTATTTGCACTATAACCTGTAAATCGCCGATTACAATCAAATCTGCACCTTTCATTTTCAATTGCATCCTCAAGCATTTAATTGATCTCTTCACTTGAAAAAGTTCGAATCAATACTTTATATTTTAACATAGATTCTAAATAGCGCTTAATGTTAGATTTAAAAAAAAACTCTTCTTCCCAAAAAAATTATAACATAATAATAATTTTTTTAATACAAATAAATATTATTCTGTTATAAATATTATTTTTTTGTTTTAATTATAATATTGAGAACTATTTAAAATATATATTAAAATATCAAGTATTGAAAATGAGGTCAATTTGATGTTTGAGGGTGCAATTGAAAGCAAAAGGTGTGGATTTTGATGTTTGAGGGTGCAATTTAAAACGAAAGGTGTTAATTTGGATGATCGGCGATTTTACAACTTTAGGGTGCAAACGTAGAAGGACTAAGTGGTTTATTGGTTTCTGCTCTGTCCTTCAAGCGGAGTTATGGGGAGCCCTCGACGACGGAATGGAAACTGCTCGGCACAAAGGTTTTTGTAGTGTGATTTTGGAGCTGGACAACCTTTTAGTTGTTGAAGTTATTCACATAGATGACATTTCCATTAGTGCTAACATGAACCTGGTGTTAGCTGTTAAAAATATGATAAAGAGTATTTCGCATATTCATGTCTGCCATACTCACAGAGAAGGCAACCGATGTGCGAATCGCATGGCAATGCTGGTTTCTTTCAATCAGTTGGAATGATTATTTATGATAGTATTACTAAGGACGTTATAGGCTGCTTGAAGAAAGACACCGCGGACGTCTCTTTGCGTCACATGAGCAGATGACACTAGTTTTCTGCTTCTGGCTTTTGCCAGCTCTTCTCTTATAAAAAAAGGATTAAAAGGTGGATGTTTTTTCAGACCATTATTCCGAAATAAATAATTAACACGGAAAATTTATGTGGTTCGACATTAAAGCATACATTCGCTGGTGAAAAATCGAGTCATCCACTCATCATAAAAAAGGGTATAAAATTGTGGAGAATCACCAAATATAAAACATTTTTAGTAAATATACCCTCAAAAGAAAAACTCATTAAATGTTTAACTCTTTATACGAAATAACTTAAAAAGGTTAGGATTAACTTATATTTCTCACATTGCACACATCCTATTTTCTCTTTATGCACATTAATGTTTAATTCCTATTGTGTGTGTGGTTTTTTAGTTCTTGGTATTTTGAAAGATAAATGAAATATTGTATTTATTGTGAATAAATAAATTATATGGCATAAAGAGTATTAATACTAATTGGATTATATTTTCTAATTAGATAATTATAATAAAATTATTCTTCTCCCAAATATTTTAGTATTAATACAATCTTAAAGAAATCTATAATATATATAAAAGTGTATTATGGGGGGAACACTTTTATTTATGGACAAAAATATCCTTTTTATAATTGTAGAATTTAACTATTAAAAATCTTCCATAATCCTAATCAACCACTTACACTTACATGAAGATAAAAATTCGCTACATGTCTTCTCAACCTTAACTATTAAAAGTTTTTCTACTCCTAATCAACCACTTGAAATTTTTTCCTAATCCTAATCAATTACATTCTACTCTATGAATAACATATAAATATAAAAAAAATTAAAAAATCATATTATGAATAACATAAAAGTATAAAAATTAAAAAATTATGTTTGACTATTTTAAATGTAAATAATAAATAATAAATATTTATACTTAACGAAATGTTTATATAATAAATCATATAAAATTTATATTTATTATTATAAATAATAAATTAGCGGAGCATTTTACTAATCACGATGTATATCACACCTAAACAAAATTAAATAAATTAAGAGTATAATTTTAAATAAATAATATCAAATAGGTTCAAGAACATGCCTATGTAAATTTTGGGAGATATAATCGAAGGATCTAAGAATCATATGTAACTAATAAATTTGATATTGTATTGGCTTTGTATGATCATATATATTAGTTTATTAATATCACTAATTTAATTTTAAATTTTAATTTTATATAATATTAAATATAGATGACAATTAATGTTAAAAAAGAAAACCACCCGTAACAATTTTAAATATAAAATCTCAATGCGTATATAATTAAAAATTACGTTCAACAATCTCAAATATAAACCATGAAAATAATAAAAGTATAACTCACGTGCAGCGCACGTGCACATCAAACTAGTAAAATTTAAAAGCCTAATAAGTTTGAACCTCGTAATGACAACATTATGAGATAAATACTGAAATAAATATATAGTACTATATATTATATTGTTGTAAATTAATATCCAAACATAAACGACCAAAAAGGAGGAAATAAAAATATTATCCTTTAAACTATCACCATCTCAACATCATTCTTGTTCCTAGCATGAATTTCATGACCAATGTTTTATTCCTTTAAAGAAAACGAAAAAAAAACACTAACATCTTCTTCCTGGAAAGAGAATAATTAATTTATTATCATCATTTTATGACAAAAGATTAAAAAATAGAAAACTTTAAAGATAAAAACAAAAGATAATAAACAAATAATTAATCTCCAAGTTAATGGGTGTCGTTATCAGAAGATTTAAAATCTTAAAGTAGGATTAAAGTAAATAAATTTAACTTGATCAAACTTGCAAATTAAAATATGTTTAAATAAATTATAAATTTAGCGATATTCTATAATTTTACTCGAATTCAACTTAACAATTTATTAATATTGAAACTATAATCTTTTGCAGTTTAGAAGATTGAACAAGTTTTTAATAAAAACAATTGATATGAATGTTAATATATATCACCATTCTTAGGGCTCACTGTTTCGACAGCCATATTATAAAGTTTTATTGAAAAGTTATTTGATATTTTATATTGTAAGAAATTAATAGCTTGGTATTGTATAAATTGTCCAATATAAATATCAAAATAATTTTTTTAAAAGATACTAAAGCACCAGTTCATGAAATTAATAGAAATATTTATGAATCTTTTTAAAATTTATTAATTAAATTAATTTCATAAATATTGATTCCATCAAATGAATAGAATATAAATCTACAAATTTATATATAAAAAATTAAAATACTAAAAAATTTAAACAGTTCGCCACTTGTAAAAAATGATTAATTCCAACTTTTTTATTTACAAAGTGGAAAATCAAATCATAAATTTTAAAGGAGGGTGTTTCTTTTAAATCCGTAAATTCTCATAAATCTTTATCCAAAAAAAAATAATGGTGTATGCGTATGCATTTTACAAATTTAACACGTAATTTTTATTTCGGGAATGTTGGACACTAACTTTTGATCTTCTTCGTGGTGGTCTTCTCAAGAAATAGTCCTTCCTGACTCCAAAGAGATTGAGGAGAGGTTACAAGAAAAGTCACAAGAAGATAAAGTGATCGAGCAGAGTACTCGAGAGGTGGAGTCAAGTGAAGAAAATAGAAGAAGTCAATCCCCGAGAAGGGCTCAATCTCCGTGGCGCACAGGAGTATATCGACGGACACCTGAAGAAGAACGACCAAGTCAATTTGAAGACGATATTCAAAAGAGATTCCAGTGGAACGTGAAATACAACTTAGACGTAGTGAGAGACAAAGGAAGCCGAATCCTAAATATGCGAATGTGGCACTAATCGAGAATGACAATATGAAAGAGCCTGCAATATTTGAAGAGACGGTCTCAAGTGAAAAATTAAAAATGAAATACGAGAAGACTGAAGATCAAGTTGGCAGCATATTTACTTAGGGGCTAAAACGTGCAACGTTTGAAGACTTTAAAACGCGACTTGCTATGGTAAGCAAAGAAAAGTTTTAAGAGAGTAGTCGTTGAGAAGGAGTGTTAAATGCCACCGACTTACTCTCTTCTCCAATTTTCTAGAATTCAAATGGGTAGATAATTAATGTATAATCAAGAAAAGACTAGAAAATAAAACACCTAGAAAATATAACCACCGACCTAACAATCTATATATATGGGTTGCTTATTTCATTTTGTACATAGAGAGAATAAAAAAGTTATCAAATTAGCGTGAGTGGGTGCATTGTGACGTGAGTATTGTGTGAGTGTAAAAAGTGCAAGTGTGTTGTACTATTACTATTTAGTACAAATAAAATAAATTTGTGTCAGTTAAGTCCTCCTAAAAACTCATAGGATATACTTGAAGACATCTTAATCATCTAAGTTAGGGCCACGTTAGCTAAGTATGGAAGTCAAACTTATATTCTTGTTTCTTTCTCATAAAAGTGACGGAGAACATATGCCACAGAAGTAAGATAAAACTGCCCATACGCAACCAATCAAAGCATTATAATTAGTATATAGAAGATACCGGTTTTCTTGAGTTTTGCTTCCGATCAACGCAAGAAAAAGATATGGGAAGCGATACAGATAGTCCCTTGTTTGAAACAAAAGGAGCCAAGGGAAGAGTGGTTTATAGAGCGTTTGCATGTACTGTATTTCTGGGTATCTGCTTCATATGGGTTTATAGATGGAGTTATATACCCAGTGAAGGAGAAGATGGCAGATGGGTTTGGTTTGGTTTGCTCGGAGCTGACCTCTGGTTCGGTTTTTACTGGCTCATTAGTCTCGTTTTCCGGTGGCAACCGGTCTACAGGCTCCCCTACAAGGATAGACTCAATTGCAGGTACGGTTTTCTGTTCCCCTGCAGCAAGAAAAACTGCGGTCCAATCAAGAAAAGGTTTCATATAGTGTTTTTATAGTTTTTTGAATTTTTACTTGATTGATTAGGTGCGAGTAATTAATTATGCTGAACCGCTCCTTCCAGGGTTCTGGGCCGATTTCAGATTTTCTTGCACTGACTCGACAACTGTGAACCAAAACTGCTGAGTTATGAAACGTGGCAACCGGCCTGTTTTGATTCACAGTTTTGGTTTCGAACAGTTTAAAAATAAATAATAAAAATAAAAATATCAATATATAAATCTCACTTAGATTTTAACTAAAATTAACTATACAGAGACATTCAAGCAATAGTCATAGAAATATAACTATGTAAGTCTTCAATTGTTTTGTTATGTAAAAGGAAAATAAATTAACTTAAATACAATTCATAAATATAAATATGATTGATATTATTAATAATTTATAACTAATTAAACGATAATAAGAAAAAACAAATATTTAATTAATATATTAAAAGCAAGAATATTTTTTAATAATTATTATATACTTTAAAACTATTTTTTTTAAGAGTTGGAATCATACGTGTTTGGAACCAGCCTGGAACCGATCTCCCCATAAATGATGTTTAAAGATATGTAAATTATGTTGGACGATGAGCAGGTACGGAGACGAGTTACCAGGAGTAGATATATTTGTGTGTACAGCAGACCCAATAATAGAGCCACCAATAATGGTGATGAATACAGTTCTATCAGTGATGACTTATGATTGTCCCTCCAAAAAAATTAGCGTATATTTATCAGACGACGGTGGCTCCATTCTTACATTTTATGCATTGTTACAAGCGTCTGAATTTGCAAGATTTTGGATACCTTACTCTAAAAAATTTAATGTGGGACCAAGGTCACCTGCTGCTTATTTTGCCTCCATTTCTCAACACCATCAGATTCATGGCTCTGACGAGTTTTTGGCTATCAAGGTAATCTATAATACATTTTGTTAAGAGTATAGTAGTGATTGAACTTTTCTCTTAATCTATTATTTCAGTATTTGAATTTTTATTTTTTGTATTAAGTTTTTTGAATTATTTTTTAATATATCAAATAAGTTTCTTTAAACGCCTTTTTTTTATCACTAATGTGCTAAAAAGCTAAAAATAAGTCTTATATTTGCTTAAATTTTTCTGTCATATTAGTAAAAAAATAATGTTTTGTGTGCAAATGACACATTTGTACATATTTTGAATTAAATCGGAAAATTATGGGATATTAAACTATGTAGATCATTAGACTTTACTCAAATTACAGAAAGATCACTAAAAAAACTTTTGTTACAAAATGATCATTGAACTATACCTTTTACTACAAAAATGTTTATGTTGTTACAAAAACAACACTAAACTTTTCGTGAATTACAAACATGTCACTAGATAATACCTCTTATTACAAAAAGGTCATTAAATTGTGTTCCTTTTTGTAAATTTGGCTTGCCACGTAAGCGAAAATGTTGCGTTTTTGCTATAAAACGCAACGTTTTAGATGGATGAACCCCTTTGTAATAAAAATTATAGTTCAATGACCATTTTGTAACAAAAGTTTTTTTAGTGACCTTTCTGTAATTTAAGGAAAGCTTAGTGATCTACAGAGTTTAATATCCGAAAATTATGTTAGAAAATAATTTTCTAGCTTTATTAGTAGTTCAGTGATCGAAAAATAGCTAAGAGTGACTTATTTGATATTATAAAGATTTGAAATACTAATTTGAGAGAGAGATAAAAATTCAGGTACTAATTTGTAGAAATTATATGTTCACTTTAATTTGTAGAAATTATATGAAGAAATGGAAGACAAAATTGAAACTGCAACGAAGCTAGGTAGAATTCCTGAAGAAGCAGCCTTCAAGCATAAAGGATTTTCCCAGTGGGATTCACAGAATTCTTCAAAACGTGATCACCATACTATTCTTCAAGTAAACCTTTCACTCTTTTATATTCTTCATTTTCCATTTCTTGCATGATAAGTGAAGGTGTGTATTCGGTTCAAATCAGAACGGAATTTATTTTTTTAAAACGGAACTGAACTGAATTATAAAAATGTACATTTTTTTCAAACAAAGTGAACTAAACCAGTCGGTTTGGTTTGATTTATACTAAAACATAACTAAATTTGTCCAAACCGAGTTGAAAAACCAAAAACTTTTTTAGTTAAAACCGACGAACCAGAATATCGGCTCGGTTATTCGGTTTTTGCAGGCTCCTAATGGTAAGTAGAATATTGAATTTCTCTTGGTGTTATCAGATTTTGATAGATGGAGAAGATCCTAACGCAATAGAGGACATTGATGGGTGTCCATTGCCTACCTTAGTATATCTTGCTAGAGAAAAGAGGCCTCAATATCCCCACAATTTCAAAGCTGGGGCCATGAATGCATTGGTATACAAATATCTATCTTAATATTTTTAGTTTCTCAATGATCCCCTAATTATTTTGCTTATTTTGCTCCGTGTGTTTCGTTACATTTGTAGATAAGAGTGTCATCAAAGATTAGCAATGGAGAAATTATTCTGAATCTAGACTGTGATATGTACTCCAACAACTCCTCATCCGTGCAAGAAGCACTCTGCTTCTTCATGGATGAAGAGAACAGCCATGACATCGCTTTCGTACAGTTCCCGCAAAGCTTTGAAAACATTACCAAGAATGACTTGTATGGTGGTCTAATGAGAACAATTGGTGACGTAAGTTCGCTTCGTACATAAACGAAAAACTAACATGATTTCATGGCTGTGTAAACTGATTTTGCTTTCGATATGGGGATGTACGTAGGTGGAGTTTTATGGCAATGATGGCTTTGGAGGTCCTATGTATGTTGGAAGCGGCTGTTTTCACAGAAGAGATATTCTCTGCGGAAGGAAATTCCGTAAAGATTGCAAATTTGAATGGAGTAGAGATGATCGTCCTAAGAGACAACTAAGTTTAACGGAATTAGAAGAAGAAACAAAGGCTCTTGCAAATTGTACTTTTGAGCAAAATACTCAATGGGGAAATGAGGTATATCAAAGCGTTTTGAATTGCAACAAAAGTGTTTTAAATTGCCAAAGTCGAAAATTCGTGTTAAAATTACAAAACATGCTAAAGTTCGTAATTTATTTTGCAGTTGTAGATCCTTGGAGAATAACTAATACATACTGCGTAAAACGTTTGATTGCAGATTGGCCTAAGATACGGTTTTCCTGTGGAAGATGTGATTACAGGGTTATCGATCCAATGCAACGGATGGAAATCAGTGTATTATACTCCAAAAAGAGAGGCGTTCTTAGGTGTTGTACCAATCACATTGGCTCAGACATTGGTGCAACATAAAAGATGGTCTGAAGGTGATTTCCAGATTATGCTGTCTAAATATTGCCCTGTATGGTATGGAAATGGAAAAATTAGCTTTGGTCTGCAATTGAGTTACTGCTATTATTGTCTCTGGGCTCCAAATTGCTTGCCGACCATTTATTACTCAATTTTTCCTTCACTTTGTCTCCTCAAAGGCGTATCCTTGTTCCCACAGGTACATTTTCTTTTTGTTTGCATTACAAATTTTGAATGGAATTTTTCTGCTTCACAATTACAGTCAAGCATGGTTGAACTTAGACGGTTCAAACCATTCGGAACCAAAGAACTAAAATTTGTTTATCATGTCAAATCAAACAGAACTGAATATGTCGGTTTTGTTCTGTTTTGCACACTCCTAATGGTTTGGTTTCAGGTGTCAAGCCTATGGTTCGTGCCATTTGCTTATGTGATAACAGCCAACTACATATATAGCCTAACTGAATTCCTATGGCACGGAAGCACATTCCTAAGCTGGTGGAATGACCAAAGGATGTGGCTATACAGAAGAACAACCTCTTATCTATTTGCCTTCATCGACACCATTTTAAAGACGGATTTAGATTTTGTGGTCACTGCCAAAGTCGCCGACGAAGAAGTATTGCGAAGATATAAAAAAGAGATGATGGAATTTGGAGAGTCATCTCCAATGTTCACCATTTTAGCTACACTTGCAATGCTCAATTTGGTTTGCTTTTGTGGAGTGGTGAAAAAAGTGGTAATGAATGAAAATAGTATTAGGTATTATTATGAGATTATGGCTTGTCAAATTGTTATTTGTGTTAATTTGGTTTTGATCAATTGGCCTTTGTATCAAGGCATGTTTTTTAGGAAGGATAAGGGTAAGTTGCCTTGTTCCTTAATGGTCAAGTCATTTGTATTAGCTCTAATTATTTGTAATTGCTTTACTTTCTTGTGATACTTTCATATTTTCTTTTTGCAATAATAATAATAATAAAAATAATTAATAGCAATAATATTCAAGGAAGAATTGTATTAGTGGTGTCCAGATTTTCCATAATTTACTATTTTAGTGTCTATTTTTATTTGTTTTAAGTTATAATTTCATCGTTTTAAAAAGTGTATCAAATGAGTATTAGTTGTTGTCATTAAATATGACATGAATTTCAGATTGATCTGACATGATTTTTTGTGTGGATTTACACAGTATATTTTAGGTGGATTTAAATAAATTTTATATTATTGTATTTGTATAAGATCAAAAAATTCAAGTAATTTTTATTTGATTTCATGATTAATTAAAAGAGGTGATCTTGAAATTAATCAAACTAGTCAAATGAATAATATACACTTAAAATTAAATCTAAAATCCGCTTAAGGATGTCAATATTTGATCAACAGTAAATAAAAATCAAATGGCTACACAATCAATCAACAATCGATTGGTATACATTCAACGATAGGCTGCTGGCCGTCTATGTCAGACAAACATCTGCTGCCCTCCAAACTACAACTCCTTCACTCCAGTAAATTTGTTAAAAAAATAAAAGTAAATTAGAATAATTTAAGTGCTAAAGCAGAAATGGTAATTTTTGAAAGTTTAAAGTATTTTTGTAAATAAAACTTTTAGATATTGAAAAATAAATCCACAAGTTTCAATTTTTTAACGATTTAATCTTAATATTCAAAATTTTACAAAATAAATCTTAATCTTTCTCATTTTTGCATTTTGTAGTTCCAATAGATTTTCCAGCAATTTTTTCATCTTTTTTAGGAAACAAAGTGCAAAAATATAAAAGGCTAAAATTTTATTATAATATTTTAAATCAATAAGATAATATGTCAATATATATTTCTAATATGACTACCACGTATGCAAAAAGTTGCCGGAAAACACTTGGGCTACAAAATGCAAAAAATGAAAAGATTATGATTTAATTTATAAAAAAGATTTCGCTAATGAAAAATCTTTCAATACTGCCCGATATTTTTATAAAACATATTTTTGAATATGGCTTTTTAAACATTGTGATTAAATCGCTATAAAATTGAAACGTTAAAATTTATTTTGCAATATTCTTAAAAAATTTAAATAGATGAAACACATACTTTTTTCTTTTTATTTCACTAATTTAATCTTTTAATAGAAAATTATTACTAAAAAATTAAATTATAAAGAAAAAACTGAAAGAATTATAAAATAAATTTATAGAGTTAACGAAATAATAAATGGAATATACTTTTATATATTTTAATACCAATATATTTAAGATAATAATTTATACTTTTATATAATTATAAGTGATCACTTATTTTATTTTTTTGTCCAATGCGAGAGATAATAAGAATAAAAAAATAATAACTCTCATTATAATTTCATTTCATGTATGAATAAATAAATATGCATTCTCATTTATCACCCTTAAATAAATAAATATATATTCTCACTTACAACCCTTTTTTTGAAAATAATCATTATAAAATAAATTGAAAATAATCATTAGAAAATAAATACACATAGACTTTTCATTAATAATAATCAAAAAATCAATTTTGTTTGATGGGAGTAGAAATACCCCTATTTATAGGTTGTTTTCGGAGTCATTATTTGCATTTTAGTTGTCGTTTTTTAAGTTATTAGTGGCTTATTATCATTTTGAGTGTTTCAGGAGAAAAATGCAAATATGGCGACTTTTGGAGCGTTTTTGGTGTTTTCTAGAAGTTCCGGGGTCGAAGAGTGCGAACAAGCGATATGCGGAATCGAAGAATGTCATTTTGGGGCCAAGTGAGGAGCAACCCGCTCGCACACTTGATGACAAACCAGTGTGCGAGCTAAATGGAAGATACAGGAGCTAATTTGAAGATTGGAAGAAAATGAAGAAATGGCCAAGTCAGGAGGTGTGCGTTCGCACACCTCCCTACCCGTTCGCACACTTACCCGCTCGCACACTCAGTGTTGAAGTGGTGTGCGAGCAAAACAAGAGGAGGCAGTAGCAAATCAAAGAAATTGGCATTTTGGCCAAGTGAAGGAGTGTGCGATCGCACACTCTTATACCCGATCGCACACTCACTTCAACTGTGCGACTCAACTGACAAAAATACCCCCGAATGAGTTCTAAAAACCGTGAAACACGAGGGTACTTCTGGGTTTTCACCTATTTCGACCTAATATCAGTTTTTAGTTTCGGGAGCCGTATAAATACTAGTTTGTAACATTGAACAAGGGTTCGCTTAATTTTTGATAAAACATAAACCCTAGATTAGAGTTTTTCTTATCAGTCGATTATTGAATTCATCGTTTCTTCATTATTTTGTTATCGATTATCATTAGTTTATTGTCGAACAAGGTACGATTATTATCAATTTCATATTCAGTATTTTATTCAATCTTAGCATGAATTCTTTAATGATTATTTTTAGTATTTTTATTATTATGTGTAGCTAAACCCATCGTTGGGGATTATTAATCAAATTATGTCTGTTTAGTTAAATCGGAATTATGGGTTTTTGTTCTTGATATGTTCTTAATTATTGTACTTAATGCCTAGCCTGAATTGATCACTTAGTCTTTGCCAATTGTTCTAATTTTAGCTCGAGAGAGTAAAATTGGAATAGACCAACATAGTTAAGAACGTAGGAGTTAATTGTGCGAGAGTGAATTAACAAATACGTGTTCTTAGGATTCACTTCATAATCATTCAATTAATCAGTAATTGGGTTAATCATTGTGCGAGAGTGAGTAATTAACCTATTATTCATTAGTTTTATGTTTTTGCCTGCAATTGCTCGAGAGAGAATTTTAGGTGCTTCCGATTAGTCCGAACCATATCAGAACAATATAATTCATAACCCAAATTAAATAAACAGCATAACAAAGATTAATAATCCCTGCTTTTCTCATTATTGTTAAAACACCGTTTGAATTACAGCTTTAGTTACTTTAAATTACAATTGTCAATATCTGTCTTTTAATTACAAAACAAATAATATTTGTCTTTTCGGCTATTCAAATCGAGTCTTTCAACTGGTTGTCTTTAGAACTTTCCTTGTGGGTACGATATCCGGACTTCACAGTCTGTATTACAAGTTGGCATACGTACGCTTGCGTATTTTTACCAACAAGTTTTTGGCGCCGTTGCCGGGGAAAGTTTTTCTTTAACAACTAAGTTGGGATTGCTTGGCTTGTTTTAGTCTTTATTTTTCTTGTTTTACGCGTGTGGTTTGTTGATTTTGTTGTTTCAGGTACCCTTCTCTTAGTGTATGCATAATACACGACGCAAAGGACTACCGTTAGAACCGTTTCAACAAGACCTCACTACCTTTGAGCGAAGTGTCAGAAAAGCAACACACTCAACTCAAAGGAATCTCAACATGGAGAACGAAAACGATGCTCCTCCTGGATTCAACAATGCGGGTGATAATCGAGTGATCCCGCAGAATCAAAATCAGCAGAATCCGCAGAATGCTCAAGGACAGAACAATGAAGGGCCTCGAGTGAAAACACTGATGGAAATATTTCAGCCAAATGTGGGAAACAACACCCATGGCTATTTTGCACATCCTGTGCCGACTACCCATTATGAGATCAAGACGAGTGTCATTCAGCTGTTGAAGGATAACTGCCAGTTCTATGGGCTGCCTAGGGAAGATCCTAACGCACATCTTGCAAACTTCTTGGAAGTATGTAGCACATTCAAGATGAACAACATGACTGACGACGAGGTATGGCTTCGCCTGTTCCCATTTTCTCTGAGGGATAAGGCAAAACAATGGCTTCACGCTCTACCTAGCGCAGGCATTAATACTTGGTCCGATCTGGCGAAAGCGTTCTTGCACAAGTATTTCTCCATGGCAAAGACTGCAAAGCTGACCAGGGATATTATGCTCTATCAGCAACTTGATGGGGAATCAGTTCATGAAGCGTGGGAGCGCTATAAGGAGATGCAGAGGCAAGTTCCGCATCATAACATCACTCGGGAGAATCTGATCCAAACCTTTTACAATGGAGCAACTGAACTGGGGAGAAGCACGATTGACGCAGGCGCAGGAGGGTCTCTGATGAGAAAAACGGCGGATGAAGCATTCGATCTGTTAGATGAGATGGCAGTAAATGGCTGTTTTTGGCCATCTGAAAGGGCGAAGGCACCTGCGCAGAGAGGAGTTATGTCAGTTATTGCTGATTCTGCAATGGAGGCTTTACAATCGAAGACTGCAGCATTGCAAAATCAAGTGGATTTTCTTACACGGCAGGCTGCAGGAGTTAATATTAACAGTGTAGCTGCCATTCAGAGTAACTGCGAGGTATGTGGGGAGCATGGTCATATGTCGAATGAATGTTCTGTATGGGGTCAGCCTAACAATGAACAAGTTAATTTTGTGGGAGGGCAAAGACAGGGCAATGATCCATACGCTTCAACTTACAACCCAGGATGGAGGAATCACCCGAATTTCTCATGGAAGGACAATGGGGGTAATGCCAACAATCAGGCAGGTCCGAGCTTTCAGGGCGGACAGAGGCCACAACACAATCAGGGCAACTACCAGAATCAAGGGAACTTTCAAAATCAAGGGAATTTCCAACATCAGAACAACCGACCGCAGCATCCTCCTGGCTTCCAACAAAGAGAGCAAGGCGAGTCTCTCCACAGCAAGTTTGATAAATTGATGGAGATGATGATGAAGAAGGATGCCGAGACGCAGCAAACATTTAAAAATCATGCTGCTACAATTCATAACCTTGAGGTGCAGAATCAGCAGATGGCTAAAGCACTGCAAAGCAGAAGTCAGGGGGGTTTACCATCCACTACTGAGGAAAACCCCAGAGAGCATCTCAAGGCTATTGAGTTGAGAAGTGGGAAAGCACTGGATGATCCATATGCAGGACGTGCTACAGTTGAGGCAGAAAAGGAACAGTGTGAGGGTGGCGAGCCTGAAAAGGTAGTTGCTAAACCACCTCCACCACCTCCTTTTGTGCCAAAGGTGCCATTCCCACACAGAGTGAAGAAGCCGCAGGACACTTGGAAGTTTCACAAATTTCTTGAAACTTTCAAGAAGCTACAGATTAACATCAGTCTGGCAGACGCATTGAGAGAGATGCCGCACTATGCAAAGTTTCTCAAGGAGATCATCACCAACAAGCGGAGTTGGGATGCAGAGCGACCAGTACCGATGACAGAAAACTGCAGCTCAATCATACTGAGCAGTCTACCGACTAAGCTTAAGGATCTAGGGAGTTTCACTATTCCTTGTACTATCGGTAACATGCAATCTGTCAATTGCCTTTGCGATTTAGGTGCTAGTATTAATTTGATGCCCTTATCCCTTTTTCGTAGTATGTTTGGTGATCAACAGGTACAGGCCACGCCGATGATGTTGCAGCTAGCGGATCACTCTCTGAAAAAGCCACATGGGATTGTGGAGGATGTCTTAGTGAAGGTCAACAAATTCATATTCCCTGTGGATTTTGTTGTCCTTGACTACGCAGCGGACAAGGAGTGCCCGATGATATTGGGGCGACCATTCATGAATACTGGCAGAGCTCTTATCGATGTTCATGATGGAAAGCTGACTCTGAGAATTGGGGATGAGAGCGTTGAGTTTGACATGAGAAAGATCACACGCCATCCCAATTCTGGAGGTGAATGCATGCGGGTAGACATGGTGGATGAGTTAGTGGAAGAACAATTGGCAGAAAACAATGCCATCCTGCAGTCTATGCCGAATGAAAGGGAGGAGTACTTAGAGGAACCAGTCCTCGAACCACTGTTGAAAAGCAAGCACATCACTCCTCCCTCCTCAGAGAAGCCACCAAAAGTGGAGCTCAAGACTTTGCCTGCACACTTGCGATATGCTTTCTTGGGAGCTGATGGCACTTTGCCTATTATCATCAGCAACAAGCTCACCAAGAAGCAAGAGCAGAGGGTCATTGATGTAGTCAAGGGACGTATCTTGGCTATTGGGTGGCAGATTTCAGATATCATAGGGATCAGCCCTTCAGTAGTGATGCATCGGATTCATTTAGAGGATGAGTCTAAGGCATCTGCGCAGAGACAGAGACGGCTGAACCCTAACATGAAAGAGGTGGTTCACAAGGAGATTGTGAAGCTACTTGATGCGGGCATCATATATCCCATTTCTGACAGTTCATGGGTGAGCCCAATTCAGTGTGTGCCGAAGAAAGGCGGGATGACAGTTGTAGAGAATGAGAAAGGGGAACAGATTTCTACTCGCACGGTTACTGGGTGGCGAGTGTGCATTGACTACAGGAAGCTGAATGCCGAAACTAGGAAGGATCACTTCCCGCTTCCTTTTATTGATCAGATGCTAGAGCGAGTGGCGGGACATGCATTTTACTGCTTTCTGGATGGTTACTCTGGGTACAATCAGATCATTATTTTCCCAGAGGACCAAGAGAAGACTACCTTTACTTGTCCATATGGCACTTTCGCTTACCGCCGCATGCCGTTCGGTCTTTGCAATGCGCCTGCTACGTTTCAGAGGTGCATGACTTCGATCTTTAATGATATGATCGAAGACATCATGGAAGTGTTCATGGACGACTTTTCAGTCTTCGGGGACTCCTTCGAGTGTTGTCTTCGTAATTTAGACCGGGTTCTGCAAAGATGCGAGGAGACAAATCTAGTGCTGAACTGGGAAAAATGCCACTTCATGGTTGAGGAGGGCATTGTTTTGGGGCACAAGATATCCAGAGAGGGTATCGAGGTTGACAGGGCAAAGACAGAGGTGATTGAGAAGCTTCCACCTCCAATCACAGTGAAGGGAGTCCGTGCCTTCCTCGGGCACGCAGGTTTTTATCGCAGGTTCATCAAGGATTTTTCTTCCATAGCGCGTCCTTTGACTAACTTACTTGTCAAGGACGCGCCCTTTTTGTTTACTGATGCCTGTTTAGCTTCTTTTCTCAGGTTAAAGGAAGCACTGGTCACTGCCCCAGTCATCTCTAGTCCGGATTGGGATCTGCCCTTTGAGATCATGTGCGATGCAAGCGATCAGGCGTTGGGAAGCATTCTGGGGCAGAGGAAGGACAAGAAGCTACATGTCATCTATTATGCGAGTCGCACTTTAACAGGAGCTCAGCTGAACTACACTACCACGGAGAAGGAAATGCTAGCGGTAGTGTTTTCACTGGATAAATTTAGGCAGTATCTACTTGGCTCAAAGGTTATCATTTATACTGATCATGCTGCGCTGCGATACCTTTTTGCCAAGCAAGATGCAAAGCCTAGGTTGATTCGGTGGGTCTTGCTCCTGCAAGAGTTTGATCTGGAGATCAGAGACAAGAAGGGCACGGAGAACGTGGTAGCAGACCACTTGTCGCGGTTAGAGGTTCCCGAGCCAGTAATAGAAGGCGAAGTCATAAATGAGCGGTTTCCTGATGAGGCACTTATGCTCATTAAGGAGACGATGAATCCATGGTATGCAGACTTCGCCAACTATCTCTCAGCGGACATTATGCCTCCTGACATGAGCAGTCACCAGCGCAAGAAATTCCTCTCTGATGTTAAGCGCTATCTGTGGGATGAGCCATATCTATTCCGAGTTTGTGCAGATGAGATGATCCGGAGGTGTGTCGCAGAGGAAGAAATGTTGGCTATTATGACTCAGTGTCATTCTTCAGATTATGGGGGTCACTATGCTTCGGGAAGGACAGCAGCACGGGTACTAGAAAGTGGCTTTTACTGGCCTACATTGTATAGAGATGTGAGAGACTTCGTGCAACACTGTGACAGATGCCAGCGGACAGGCAATATTTCTAGGCGCGATGAGATGCCTCTCTCTTCCATTCAGGAGGTGGAGATTTTTTACGTCTGGGGTATCGACTTCATGGGACCATTCCCTATGTCTTGTGGCAACCTTTACATCTTGGTTTGTGTCGACTATGTGTCGAAATGGGTGGAAGCAGCTGCTTTACCTACTAATGATGGAAAGGTAGTCATAGCGTTCTTGAAGAAGTTGATAAATCGATTTGGTGTACCACGGGCGATCATCAGTGATGGGGGTTCACATTTCTGCAATCGGCACTTTACCGCACTGATGAAGAAATACAACGTTTATCATAGAGTGGCAACCCCATATCACCCCCAGACAAGTGGACAGGTCGAGGTGTCCAACAGAGAGTTGAAGCGCATCCTTGAAAAGACGGTCAATGGTTCTCGTAAGGACTGGTCTCAGAAGTTGGGTGATGCGCTATGGGCATATCGAACGGCATTTAAAACGCCAACCGGTATGTCCCCTTACAGACTGGTCTATGGAAAGGCATGTCATTTGCCTCTGGAGCTTGAGCATCGCGCATACTGGGCTATTAAGGAGCTTAACTTTGACTCCAGGCTTTCGAAGAAAAAGCGCCTTCTGCAGCTAAACGAGCTTGATGAGTTTCGCTTGTCAGCATATGAGAATGCGAAGTTGTACAAGGAAAAGACCAAGAAATGGCACGATGCTCATATTGTGCCAAAGAAGTTTACAGAAGGCAGTCATGTGCTACTGTATAATTCTCGGCTGCGTCTATTTCCTGGTAAACTGAAGTCGAGATGGAGCGGACCTTTCAAAGTGCGACACGTAGCTGAGCATGGTGCAATCGAGCTAGAAAACGCAAGCGGAGAGATTTTCAAAGTCAATGGTCAGCGGTGCAAACCGTACTTAGGCCCATTGACGGATGAAGGACGAGAGTGCTACACTCTCGATGCTCCAAACTGAGTGAGTATCACACGGTCAACGCTAGTGACCATAAACAAGCGGTATTTGGATTACATTCCAAATCATTTACATTTCTTGCATGTTAGTTTAATTTTATGCCGTAGTTAATTTTCATTTTTTTTAGTTCAGATTGATCCCGGTAGTGGTGTTTCGTGCTGTGCAGGTATGGTAGGAATTTCAGAAATGCTGCAGAAAAGCCATAGTGTGCGAACGCACACTATGTGACCCGTTCGCACACTATAATTTGTCAGTGTGCGAACGCACACTTCTGAACCCGTTCGCACACTGCCAATTATATGGGGTGCCACATCAGCTTTGGAGTTCAATTAAACGGGGCTCTCATGTTTATCAGTCCTAAAAAGAGAAAAAAAAAAAAAATTGAACACAGAACAAAACCCTAATTGCTGATCGCCACCACCACCGTTCAAGCTCACCACCACCATTATCTACCATCGCCCACCCCTCACTGTCACCACAGCCGAAATCATCAACGCCTTTCTCCACCATCGCCGGCGTTTCTCTCCACACCGCCACAACCACCACAGCTGCTGACCACCGCTGCTGCCGAACAACCACCACCGCATCTGGACACCACCTCCATCAACATCTCAGCTCCAAACAATAAGGGTGAGGGCAGAATTTCATCCAAAGCAGTAAGTCCCCTTCTTTGTTCATCGTTACTCCATTACGTCAATTCAGATAGCAACTATGCCTAGGGTTCAGATAGGTAGTCCATCTAGGGCAGCGGATTCGTCGAGTGACGAGGATGAACGGGTGAATTTGAAAGATAATTATGGTTGTCCTTTTGACATTTGGTCTGAGGAAGAGGGTGAGTTGTATCAGTGCGTGGCGAAACGAAAGATTATTCCGGCTAGGGCATTTGATTTTGAGGTGTTAGATTCTCTCGGGTTAGATGAAGCGATCAGGGACCATCTTGATCGTTGGGGATTAGACACTGTCGCAGATTTCAGTCATGATTTTATTCCTGAGATTGCAGTGGAGTTCTTCACTACAGTGCATCAACCAGAACCAGGTGTAGGGTCTCTGTCATTTCGACTCAAGGGTCAGGAGTATTCCCTCACTGTGGCCGAGATTAAGCGCCTATTTGAGACACAGAGAAGGGGTTTGCGTGAGATACCAGCTCAGTTTGATGAAGATGCCATCTGGGCAGACCTGAGTGGTCAGAAGAAGTTCAATACAAGAACCGCGAAGACTAAAGCGATCAAGGATCCAGCTATTTATCTGATGCACAAGTGGTATGCTGAGACTGTTTGCGGGCGTTTGGAATCAAACAAAGTGGTTAGGGGTGATCTTTTTGTGCTGAACAGCTTACTTCATCCTGAGGCACCTGCGATAGACATGGGATCTCGCATTTTCTCGATGTTGCTTGATATGAATAGCAGGAAAGGGAAAGAACGGTGTTTGGGAATGGGTAACATCGTCAGAGCCATTGCTATTGAAGTTGAAGCATATACAGAGGACGAGTGCAAGGCGCTCGATAAAATCGCACCTGTATGGTTCAGCAAGAAGCATTTGAAGGCCACAGCATTGCTTGACAAGAACGGCCAGCTTCAGGAGGTAGATGAGAGAGGTACGGCGACAGTGCGACGTCTGGGGTTAGCACACAGACAGGCTTATGATCATCCTGGAGCTGCCAGAGATCAGACCATTCGAGAGGAGGAGTTGGAGGCACGGGCTACTGGGGTACCTCGCGAGGTACCGGTACAGCCACAGAGTGATACCGAATGGCGACTGCAGATGGAGCACAGACAGCGTGAGGTGGAGTCCAGAGTGAGAAGAATGCATGAAGAGCAGCGCGAGCATTTCCGCATGCAGAGGGTACATATGCGTGCCACGCACCCGGAGGGCGACTATCCATCGCCAGCCTACTCACCACCACCACCGGAGGACATCTAGAGTTTTTTCTTTTTATCCCTTTCACTTTATTTTCCGCTTTTCATGCTTTATCTATTTTTGATGCATTGGGGACAATGCATGTTTTAGTGTGAGGGAGGGGAGAAAACTCTTGCTTTTTCTTTATGTCTTGCTTTTTCTTTATGTTTATGTTTTTATCTTTTTTATGTCAGTAGTTTGTTTTAGGATTTCCCTTGTTTTTGTTATGTTTATGTATTGATATGGTGAACCCGTGGGGTGTATGTTTGTTATTTTGATAGTACAGACATGTTCAGGCTTACTTTGCGTTTTGTCCTTGTTATTATTGCTGCAGTAATGTCATGTCAGAATTTTTGAAATAATTGTGTTGCTTTTCTCCCTTTGCAATGAGTTGGTTAATTGTGTTTTTGTTGTTAAACAATGGAATGTGAAAAAAAAAACTTTTAAATAACAAAGCCTTTAGCTAACATGACTTAGCAGGACTGGGATGAAATTTTGTATTCTGAAAAGCTCGATTTTCTTTTAATCATTGCAAATTTTGGCATGAAAATCTTGACAGGAACAATATTCTGAAAAACAAAAATTTTGAGCAATTTGAACAAGTTTGTATATGTAACAAATCACCTAGTGTTGACCCCAATTTGTGAGAGATTTTGAGCCATATCGAGCATATTATTTTTATGTCTCATTTGTTGTGATGTGAGTCAATGCATGTTAATTCTCTAGAATTTGCCATGTGTCCGTAGTAAAATTACATGATTGGTTGAATAAATTGAAAATGATAAATGGCACCTAGGATTACCCATTTCTGTAGACCACTTTAAACAGCCTACCCAATTTCCCCTAGATAACCCAAGTTGAGCCTTAGTCTTATTTTTGTTGTTACACCTATGTTTACACATTTGCCTTTTCTCATATACCTCTTTCTACCCATTGACTTGACAAATTGAATAAGTGTTAAAGGAACTAGTGTGAGGATGGTAAACATCCTAAGCTTGTGTTTGTAGTTGATTATCTCTTGTACTAAATATGCAGTATGCCTCGAAAAAGTTCAGGAAAAGAAAGCAAGAAAAAGAAAAAGAAAGCGAATGAAAAAAAAAAAAAAGAAAAAAAAAGTAGAAAAATCGAGCTTAAAAGAAAGAAAGAAAAAGAAAAATAATTGTGAACTTAAGGCATGAAAAGTAAAGAAAAAGAGATTAAAAGTTTGTTCGAGCTTGAAACTTTAAATGTTTGTTCCTTGTGACATTTGTTAAGTTTGTCAAGTCACATTACCCATGTTGTTTATCCGTATCACACCTTAGCCTAATCCCCGTTACAACCCATGAAAAGTCCATTTTGATTCTTTTTATTTGATTTAATTGGTAGTGGAATTGTGGACTATTGGCAAACTTATGGTAGAATTGCATGTCTTGGCATGAGAGTTTCAGTGATTACCCTTAAACACTTGTGTGCGAGAGAATGCCTAGTGAGGAGTACTTGGTGATTTTACTATACAAATTTGGGATGTTGCTCAATTGCTTGAAGTTTCTTGACCATTGTTTTTGTCTTTTGTGGACTGTCAGTTTGACCAATGTGATTTTGAAACCGTGTTTGAAGGAATTCATCAAAGTAATCTCGGTGCGGGTAAATCATGTGTAGAAATTGTCTTGGTTATTTGATGATTTTTTTTTACATTGTTGTTGCTTGGTTCAAAAACATATCTTGATTGGTTCATTGTTGAGGGAGGATTAACACACTTTGATTTCTTTAATTATGACAACTGATGACATTTGACACTGTAGCATGATTCTGTATTTGCTTGAGGACAAGCAAAAGGTAAGTGTGAGGATGTTTGATGGGAGTAGAAATACCCCTATTTATAGGTTGTTTTCGGAGTCATTATTTGCATTTTAGTTGTCGTTTTTTAAGTTATTAGTGGCTTATTATCATTTTGAGTGTTTCAGGAGAAAAATGCAAATATGGCGACTTTTGGAGCGTTTTTGGTGTTTTCTAGAAGTTCCGGGGTCGAAGAGTGCGAACAAGCGATATGCGGAATCGAAGAATGTCATTTTGGGGCCAAGTGAGGAGCAACCCGCTCGCACACTTGATGACAAACCAGTGTGCGAGCTAAATGGAGGATACAGGAGCTAATTTGAAGATTGGAAGAAAATGAAGAAATGGCCAAGTCAGGAGGTGTGCGTTCGCACACCTCCCTACCCGTTCGCACACTTACCCGCTCGCACACTCAGTGTTGAAGTGGTGTGCGAGCAAAACAAGAGGAGGCAGTAGCAAATCAAAGAAATTGGCATTTTGGCCAAGTGAAGGAGTGTGCGATCGCACACTCTTATACCCGATCGCACACTCACTTCAACTGTGCGACTCAACTGACAAAAATACCCCCGAATGAGTTCTAAAAACCGTGAAACACGAGGGTACTTCTGGGTTTTCACCTATTTCGACCTAATATCAGTTTTTAGTTTCGGGAGCCGTATAAATACTAGTTTGTAACATTGAACAAGGGTTCGCTTAATTTTTGATAAAACATAAACCCTAGATTAGAGTTTTTCTTATCAGTCGATTATTGAATTCATCGTTTCTTCATTATTTTGTTATCGATTATCATTAGTTTATTGTCGAACAAGGTACGATTATTATCAATTTCATATTCAGTATTTTATTCAATCTTAGCATGAATTCTTTAATGATTATTTTTAGTATTTTTATTATTATGTGTAGCTAAACCCATCGTTGGGGATTATTAATCAAATTATGTCTGTTTAGTTAAATCGGAATTATGGGTTTTTGTTCTTGATATGTTCTTAATTATTGTACTTAATGCCTAGCCTGAATTGATCACTTAGTCTTTGCCAATTGTTCTAATTTTAGCTCGAGAGAGTAAAATTGGAATAGACCAACATAGTTAAGAACGTAGGAGTTAATTGTGCGAGAGTGAATTAACAAATACGTGTTCTTAGGATTCACTTCATAATCATTCAATTAATCAGTAATTGGGTTAATCATTGTGCGAGAGTGAGTAATTAACCTATTATTCATTAGTTTTATGTTTTTGCCTGCAATTGCTCGAGAGAGAATTTTAGGTGCTTCCGATTAGTCCGAACCATATCAGAACAATATAATTCATAACCCAAATTAAATAAACAGCATAACAAAGATTAATAATCCCTGCTTTTCTCATTATTGTTAAAACACCGTTTGAATTACAGCTTTAGTTACTTTAAATTACAATTGTCAATATCTGTCTTTTAATTACAAAACAAATAATATTTGTCTTTTCGGCTATTCAAATCGAGTCTTTCAACTGGTTGTCTTTAGAACTTTCCTTGTGGGTACGATATCCGGACTTCACAGTCTGTATTACAAGTTGGCATACGTACGCTTGCGTATTTTTACCAACAGTAGTAGACAAATGAATTTATTTCATTTAAAAAATATAACTTTTTTTATAATTGAGAAGAGAGGAGTGCATGTGGAAGGATTTGAACCCACAACCCACCGCTTTCTGTCCAGAGTTTATATTATTTGAATTTTGACTTATAACTCATTGGTAGAACTATATATTAAGAAGAATTTTTCTTTGAAATTTATTAAATTGCGTTGACGGGGCAACATATAATATATTAATTGCAATTAACACATCAAGGAAAGTAATATATTCGTATTGAGCTACATATAAACTTCCATAAAAAAAGACAAATATATTTATGTAAGAAAAATAAAATTTCATAAAGATACATTAAAATCCATAAATAGACATAATAAAATGATCAAAATGTTTGATCAAAATAGTAATAAAAGAATAAAGTTAATATAAAAAATTCTAAGCATATCTATTTTATTTGTTAAAATGTATTGATCTATTTTTTTAATATTGAAATCTCTTAGATTATGACAAGTTTTTTTAAAAATGGAGATAATTTATTTGTTTTTATTATTTAAACAATAACAATAAGAGAAGAAAAATCGAAATTGGACTACCATTCCTCAATATAGAAATAGTAAGTTAGTGGAACTCAAAGAAAATGTACCACAAAAAGTAAGATAAAACTCCCATATTTCAGCCAATCAAAGCATTGGAATTTAATTTACTATAAGTATATAAGATACCATTATTTTTTGTTTCACTTGTGCTTCCAATATCAACTCAAGAAAAAGAAATGGCAAGCGATAAAATTAGTCCATTGTTTGAAACAAAAAGAGCTAAGGGGAGAGTGGTCTATAGAGTGTTTGCAGCTACTTTATTTGTGGCTATATGTTTGATTTTGGTTTATAGATGGATTTACATACCCAAACAAGGAGAAGATGGGAGATGGGTTTGGTTTGGTTTGCTCGGAGCGGACCTCTGGTTCGGTTTTTATTGGCTCATTAGTCTCGCTTTAAGGTGGCAACCGGTCTACAGGTTCCCCAACAAGGATAGACTCAATAGCAGGTATGGTTTTTTGTTCCCCTGCAGTTTATGCTGAACTAGAAAAACTATGATATAATCAAGAAAATGTTTTTGTTTGAATTGTTAATTGATTGATTTGGTGGGAGTAGTGAATTGGTAATGAGGTTGAGTTGAAGAGTTTCAATGTATATCTAATGGATTTGGTTGAACCATAACCAAAATAACTGAAACTAGTTATCGGTAGAGGTGGCTCTGTGTCGGGTTGAACTGTAAATCATTCTGAAAAAAATCACATTGTGAACGATCTAATCCGGCCTGGAACCAGAGGGAGGCTGTTTGGGCCGGTTCAACATTTTTTAGAACCGAAACCGTCGGTTGTTATTCAAAATCGGTTCGAGTTGTACTTTAAATTATTTACTATTATATATGTATAATTGATTACTAATATATTATCTATATTTATTTTTAATATATATAACTATATATATAAAAAATCTTATTTATTTTTAATATATTTTAGGTTGTTATTCCTTTTAAATACTAACAATTAATTTCATTTTTAGAATTTATTATGATTGTATTAATTTTCTTATTTAAACAATTAATTATCAAATTTATGGTAAATTAAATGGATTTTTTAATTTTAAATATTAGTAATTTCTAAAATTAAGTTTAATTTGAATGTTAATTTAGTTTTAGATCAATGGAATATGAAAACTGTGATTTATAAATTACAATGTTTGTAATGTATATAAAATCAATGAATTTATAGAAATATATTTAAAATTATTAAATATTAGCACAATTATTCATAAAGAGTGATGGATTTAACTTTTCCACCTCTTAGATGAGAATTTAAATAAGAGATTTTAGGATATATGGGAAAAATTTAGAATCCATAGATTATCGTCATAATTTTTAGGATTTCGATGAAATCCATGGTTTGTGCAAAATCAAATGGAATGCGTAAAATTTATAGATTTTATTTCTCTGAAATCCATTAATCTAAATTTTTTATAAATTTTAAAAAGAGAAAAAAAATAATGAATTATACTGAGATGTTACTTTGGAGAGAACAAAACTTTTAAAATTTCAAAAAAATAATAAATGTAACGAGTTGGTCCCCCATTTGATTTTGGATCTCAGAGGTGGTTAGTATGTCATTTTCTTTTTGAAACTTGGTTAAGCATGTCACTTATTCTGTTGTGATAAAAGACTCTCAATGGGTATCCATATCCAACTCTTTTATCATCCACATATCAATGGGTTGGAAGATTAAGGGTGAGTATTAATTCGGTCTGTCCGATCGAAATTGAACAAACACCTTTTAATTAAATTAATTGTTCGACGGAATAGTTAAAACTAAACCAACCGAATAAGATAGAAAAATATTTTAAAATTAAACCGACCGAATAGATCGGTTAATTCGGTCGGTTCGGTTAAAACCGACAAAATTATAAAAAAAAAGTAAAAAAAAAATCAAAATTTTGGTTACTTCCGCCGATCGGTTTTTTTCTCACCCCTACGGAAGAGGGTTGACCCACCTAATACATAAAATGAAACAAAAATGTATTAAAAATAAAAGGGTTAAATGCAAATTCATACACCAACTTTAATCTAATTTGCAATTACAACATAAACTTTTAAATTTGGCAATGTCGGTAACAAACTTTTATTTTTTGGCAAATTGGTATTCCGACCAATCATGCAACGACACATGACGGTATATTACAATGTCCACGTTAGTGTTTTTTAAGTTTGGTGTGTCGATTTGCCAAAAGTGTAAAGTTGGTTACTGACATTGCCAAATTTCAAAGTGTATGTTGTAATTGCAAATTAGATTAAAATTGGTGTATGAATTTGCATTTAACTCAAAATAAAATGAAAAAATAACTACTTTAAATAAAAATAAATATGATACGTAATAATATGGAAACTATATGTTGGACGATGAACAGGTACCAAAAGAAGTTACCAGGAGTGGATATATTTGTGTGCACAGCAGACCCAATAATAGAGCCACCAATAATGGTGATGAATACAGTTTTATCAGTCATGACTTACGATTATCCCTCCAAAAAGATTGGTGTATATTTATCAGACGACGGTGGCTCCATTCTTACATTTTATGCATTGTTACAAGCGTCTGAATTTGCAAGATTTTGGATACCTTATTCTAAAAAATTTAATGTGGGACCAAGGTCGCCTGCTGCTTATTTTGTCTCCACTTCTCCACACCATCAGCTTCATGGGTCTGACGAATTTTTCGCTATCAAGGTAATCATTCTTAATTTCTTAATTAAACTCCATAACCTCACACGTTTAAATATCTCTCTCCTATTAGTAATGAAATGATAGTGTGGTAAATACTATATATACTTGTATAAATGGAATCAAAATGGTGAACCATATCAATAAATTTGACAATTATTTTTGGCTTTATTAGTAGTATGATTGGAAAAAGATTAAAAATTATAGTTTGATACATTAAAAAAAATGGGGCAGCAAATTTACAGAAAGTCCAAGCACTATAATGTGAACCGACTCTTGGACGGTTTCGGTTCAGATTTATGGTACTGGCCGGTTTCAAATATTGGATATTAAGTAAAAAACTGTAAATTTAATTTTTTTTAAAAACACCACTTTTTTAACCTTAAAGCTTGAACTAAATTGACAATTGATAATTTGAAATAGTACTATTAGATTGCTCTCTTTAGATTTCGAACTTAATTTTTTAAATTAATTAATTGTAAGGATTTTCGTTTTCGAACTTAATTACTTCTAGTCTTGTTGTCTTCTATAAAATTAAAGAATTTCATTCCAATTCAAAACCCAAAACTTATCGATTTTAGTTGCATTGCTCTTATCACTTGAATTAACCCATCTCATCTACTTTTTTACTTGGATTGCTAGCAGTCATGGTTATATATTCACTTTAATTTGTAGAAATTATATGAAGAAATGGAAGACAAAATTGAAACTGCAATGAAGCTAGGTAGAATTCCTGAAGAAGCAGCCTTGAAGCATAAAGGATTCTCCCTGTGGGATTCACAGAACTTTTCGAAACGTGATCACGATACTTTTCTTCAAGTAAACCTTTCACTCTTATGTACACTTCATTTTTCATTACTTGCATGATAAGTAAGGGGTGTGTATCCGGTTTTAATTGAACCAAACCGAATTAAAAGGAAGTAATTTTTCGAACAAACAGGTTTGGTTTGATTTGCACTAAAACATAACTAAATATTTTTATATTCAAAACCAAACCGAATTGAATAAACTTGTCTATTATTAAAATTGAATGGAAACAAAATATCAGTTCGGTATTTCAGTTTAGTTCGGTTTTTGCACATTGCTAATGGTAAATAGAATATTGAATTTCACTTGGTATTATCAGATTTTGGTAGATGGAGAAGATCCTAACGCAATAGAGGACATTGATGGGTGTCCATTGCCTACCTTAGTATATCTTGCTAGAGAAAAGAGGCCTCAATATCCCCACAATTTCAAAGCTGGGGCCATGAATGCATTGGTATACAAATATCATACCATAACTAATTTTTTTAGTTTCTCAATGATCCCCTAATTATTTTGCTTATTTCGCTCGGTGTGTTTCGTTACATTTGTAGATAAGAGTGTCATCGAAGATTAGCAATGGAGAAATAATTCTGAATCTAGACTGTGATATGTACTCCAACAATTCCTTATCTGTGCAAGAAGCACTATGTTTTTTCATGGATGAAGAGAATGGCCATGACATTGCTTTCGTACAGTTCCCTCAAAGCTTTGACAACATCACCAAGAATGACTTGTATGGTGGCTTGATCAGAATTGGTGCTGTAAGTTCGTTTCGTGCGTAAATATGTACTAACATGATTTCTTTAGGGCCTTTGCACTAAAAAGTACTTATCAAAATTAGATTACAATTAATGAAATTAAAAAACATTGTCTTTTTTTATGTTGAATAGTTGGTTGTAACTTGTAATTGAAATGTACTTATTGAAATTAAGCTAATATCAAAACAAATTTAAAAGTTGGACATAAATGAAAAGGGTGAAAAAGTTATATTTTTTTGTGACTAAGTTTTTTTCTTCTTTTTGTTCCTTTGTGTAATTGATTTTGCTTGTAGGTAGAGTTTTGTGGCCTTGATGGTTTTGGAGGTCCTATGTATATTGGAAGTGGCTGTTTTTACAGAAGAGATGCTCTCTGCGGAAGAAAATTCAGTAGAGATTGTAAATTTGAATGGAGTAGAGATGATCATCACAAGAGACAACAAAGTTTAATGGAATTAGAAGAAGAAACAAAGGCTCTTGCAAATTGCACTTTTGAGCAAAATACTCAATGGGGAAATGAGGTCGATCAAAGTTATATCAGCGTATTTTGCAATTTCAATACGAGTTTTCAACTTTTGAGCGTAGCATTAATGTGAATGACGGAATATATATTACCATGCATGCTCGGCGTTCACATCAGCATTCTTTATTAAAAATTGTTTGGTGTTTCGAATTATAAAACACTAGCAGTTCGTGGTTTAAATTGCCAAAGTTAAAAATTCGTAATGCTAAATTTTGTTAGTCTTCCGCGACTAACTAATTCATCCTGTATCGGATTGCAGATTGGCCTAAGATACGGTTTTCCTGTGGAAGATGTGATTACGGGGCTATCAATCCAATGCAGAGGATGGAAATCGGTGTATTATGCTCCAGAAAGAGAGGCATTCTTAGGTGTGGCACCAATCACATTGGCTCAGACATTGGTGCAGCATAAAAGGTGGTCCGAAGGTCATCTTCAAATTGTGCTGTCTAAGTATAGCCCTGTTTGGTATGGAAATGGAAAAATAAGCCTTGGCCTGCAATTGGGTTATTGCTATTATAATCTCTGGGCTGCAAATTGCTTGCCGACCCTTTATTACTCCATCTTTCCTTCGCTTTGTCTCCTCAAAGGCATATCCTTGTTCCCACAGGTACTTCTTATTTTTTCTTAACGGTTTGAATTTAAACGCAGACCATGTTAGTTGAAATATCCAATCTCTTACAAAATCTTCTTTAATAGGCTAAAGTTATTGTTCTGTGTTAATTGTTGGTTTCAGATGTCAAGCCTATGGTTCATACCATTTGCTTATGTAATAATAGTCAGCTACACATACAGCCTAACTGAATTCATATGGTACGGAGGCACAATCCAAGGGTGGTGGAATGAACAAAGAATATGGCTATACAAAAGATCAACCTCTTATCTCTTCGGCTTCATCGACACCATTTTAAAGACGGATTTAGATTTCGTGGTCACTGCCAAAGTCGCCGACGAAGAAGTATTTCGAAGATATAAAAAAGAGATGATGGAATTTGGAGAGTCATCTCCAATGTTTACCATTTTAGCTACACTTGCAATGCTCAATTTGGTTTGCTTTTGTGGGGTGGTGAAAAAGGTGGTAATGAATGGAAATAGTATTAGGTATTATTATGAGATTATGGCTTGTCAAATTGTTATTTGTGTTAGTTTGGTTTTGATCAATTGGCCTTTGTATGAAGGTCTTTTCTTTAGGAAGGATAAGGGTAAGTTGCCTGGTTCTTTACTGGTCAAGTCATTTGGATTAGCTCTTATTATCTGTATTAGCTTTTTTTTCTTGTGATAATTTCAGATTACCGGCAATTATATTTAAGGAACAATTGTATTGGTCGGTGGTATCTGAATTTTACTTAATATTTTGTTGTTTATATTTACATCTTTTAACTTTATGAAAGTATAGTAAACGAGTTTTATCATTATTTTTTATCGACCATCGAACTACTAATAATTTTTTTTAAATAATTTGGTAATATATATGGTTTGTTATTTTTACTTTACATATAAAAATGTATGTCGTTGTAGACACCATCATCATTTTTTATTGATATGATGAAGAAATTAAAGTAAAAATGAAATTTAATTAACCTTTTATTAATACACCGGTGATTAAAAATAACTAAAAATATTTATTTGATATACTTTTAAAACTATAAAAACTAAAAACTTTAGGCATTAAAATATAAAATTTAGGTAAATACAAGCAACATTGACATAATTTTTTTTTCTGTATTTATTAATTCGAGCATCAATCAACAAATCACTAAATGAAAGTTAATAAGAATTTAAGGACTAATATGAATTTAAAATTTAAAAAATATAATTATGAAGATTTTAGGGGTGTGTAAAGACATATCCAAGCCGATATATTTAGTTGTAAATTATTAAAATATCTATTTTTTGTTTAGTTAGAATTTTAAAATTACAAAAATCCAATTAAATTATAGTAAAAACAGATTCAATCAAATTTAAACCTAACCCTTCAATTTTTTTCAAAATAAAATTGAAAAATTAATTGAACGGACTAGTTCATATTAATTTAAAAAGATATATAGCCTCACTTTTAAACTAAAAGCACATATAATGATAAGTGTATTATTTTAAGTTTTAATGTCAAATTTTAAGTTTAATTTAAAATATGAATAGAACATTACAATTTCATAGTTAGGTATGTTTACATATATACCCTTTCAGTTAGAAAAAAATTAAAACTATTTACCATTGAATTATTAGACCCATAATTTTAACGCTCATTTGAATTTTATCAGTTGTATTTATCTTTTCAAATTGAATTTTTTCACTTGAAAGGTTCAAATGTTATTTATATTTGTCATACAATCTCAATTTTTGTTAAAACGTATATAAATTAAATGCCAAATATGAATGAAATATTTGAACAATTTTTAGAGTAATTTTTTTAAATTTTTTTAAAAATTTGAGTTTAATTAAAACTAAAAATTAGAGGTAAAATTTATAATTTAAAAAGTACAAATTTAAAAATTCTTTGTATTTTTAGATAATTATACCTTAAAGATTTGGAAAAAAAATATTGAATTATTGAGTTAAACTTATCAAATTTATTTTTGTTTGATGCAAGTTTTCTTAACAAAAGCTTCTAATTGGCTAATATCTGTTGGAGCCCCATTTAATTGCCACGTATAATTGAAAGAGTTAGATAAAGAGTTAGATTGTGTGTACTCAAGTACAGAGAAGCATAACCCTTTTATGACAAAACATATCACAAACACATCAAAAGTCTTAAAAGTCAAAAACTCTCGTTGCCGAGTTGTAGTTTTGTCACAAAATTATTTATAGGAAAAAAAAAACATAAAAATTTTGAGAAAAAACAAATTCTTTCAATTTCAACTTCAAAGGTATTTCCTTCCTCTCTTTCCTCTTCTAATTATTTCAATTTTTTTCCCAGATTTTCCTTTTCGAGATCGAAATTTTTCCCAAATTGTATTGCTTCATGTGAAAAGTTTGATTCTTCTCTCATTTCTTCAGTTTTTCCAGATTATTAAAGAAATACCCATTTGGATTTTATGAAAGTTTTAATCTTTATTCAATTTCATGAACTGGGTTTTTGTCAAATGGTTGAAATTTTGTTTCTTTTCATAATATTATTTAGAATCCATTTAATAAGCAAATGCCATTTTTATGTGATTTTTGGTGGTTTGATTTCTTTATGTTTATGTATGGTTGTGCATTTGTTTGATTAATAGATGTTCTGACTTGGAAATTTTGATTTTTTTGCACAATTTTACAGATGGGAATTGGGCTAAAGGAATGGTATGGTTTTGTATTGTTGATACTTTTGTTGAGCCCTCAAGAAATTTATGGAATTAGATTTGTGATTGATAGAGAAGAATGTTTCTCTCATGATGTTAAATATGAAGGGGATACAGTTCATGTTTCCTTTGTTGTTGTTAAGACGGATTCGTCTTGGCAATATAGCGAAGATGGCGTTGACCTTGTTGTAAGTTCGATCTCTCAGCTTGACATGTTTTAGAGCATATGATTTTTATTTTTGTTTTTATGAGTTCATTTTTATGTTTCGACTTTTGCCGTTGTCTATGTTGAATCAGAAACTTATCGAGCTCTATATTTCGGTATTACATTTATGTTTATGGAAATGCTTATGAAATTCTAGAACTTTATATATATAATCTGTTATTGGAATAAACATCATTTTAGTAACCATTAACATATATCCAAGCATGTGTTGTTTCATTATTGGTGCTATCAAAAAATTAGGTTAAAAGGTACATTGAATTGAAAAACAGTCATCAGGCTTAAAACTAATCCAAAATGTATATTAGGTTTAGAGTCGTGTTGTTTGAATCTTTGCATTTAGGTTGAGTGCTGGAGGCTAATATATCAGGAATTTTGAATGAATTACGTTAGTATATTAACTTTCTTATCAAGTATGTTAATTTTGGTATTGGCACAACGATCTGTACAAAATCTGCATATAAGATGTAATTTGTATTTCAAAACTATTCTGTTGTGTATTCCTCCGACTAGACATGCCTCTAATCTTTCAAGTGTGCTGAATTTTCAGGTAAAGGGACCATCTGGTGATCAAATTCATGATTTTCGTGAAAAGGTAAGTGATAAGTTCGAGTTCATGGCTCGTCAAAAAGGAGTTCACCAATTTTGCTTCACCAACAAGTCTCCTTACCATGAAACTATAGACTTCGATGTACACGTTGGCCATTTTTCATACTATGACGAGCATGCAAAAGATGGCAAGTCATTTTTTTGTATTATTCTTTTTTTTCAACCCTGTTCTCGGGAATAAAGAATAAGACCTGTTGTGCTTCCTTTGATATTTGCAGAACATTTTAAACCATTGTTAGATCAGATATGGAAGTTAGAGGAGGCTCTTTACAACATACAATTCGAGCAGCATTGGCTGGAGGCTCAGACTGATCGTCAAGCAATAGGTCTGTTTTAAATCTTGCGTATGTAGTATTCGATCATTTAAGTTGAATGCTCGTTTTATTTGTATTCCCCTTCTTGATGCATTGAACTTCACAAATAGTTGTGTTTTTGCTTAGCATTTAAGCTTAATGAGGCATTTTAGGTCATGTTTCGTTGCCAATCGTCCAATATTGCATTAGGTAATAGTCATATACACAAGTCGGGTGGATAACATTTGTTCTATTAAGTTAGCACACTCAGGAGATTACAGTTATCCAGTGATCGTCAACTTAATTTTGATGACAATGAAGCAGGACAATTATGGGACTATTATTTTGTATTTCAGATTAATTTGCCACCTTTTTATTCGATATGTTTTTGTACAAATGCAGTGAAATTACTCGTCTTATATATTAACCAGAAAGCCATTATTGAGTACCCCTATGAAGCATGGAAACAGAAACACTGAAATGAAAAACGCCAAAATGATTTTTTTAATTAGAATTGGCTATAAACATAGAGTTTCGGAGTCTTCAAAACGTTTTTAGAAGTAGAAACAAATTGCTGAGGTAGGGTTAGAGTTGTTTCTGAATAACATAACTGACTTACTACCATACGCCCGATCCTATATTTTTGATAGTTCAGACACTGCTCTCATTCTTTATATTGAGTTTTATGGAAACATTTCATTATAATCTCTGATTATCATGCTTTGATAGGCTAATAAATGAATCAATTGCTTTCTATCTATTTAAATATCCGACTCATCTCCCTAAATGTCAATGCAGTTAACGAGTCAATGAGCCGGAGAGCACTTCACAAGGTCCTCTACGAATCTGCAGCATTGATCGGTGCTAGTGTTCTGCAAGTGTACCTTCTCCGCCGCCTGTTTGAGCGGAAGCTTGGGACATCGAGGGTATAAGTCCAGAGAATGCACTAATTGGCTACCTCAACGTAGTTGTATCATGTATGATGCAAAAAGTTCTCAAATTAGACTTTTTTTTTCTTTCCTAATTGATTAGGAAGAAGAGGACATGTATAGAATTAGAAATATCCATTTTGGAATTATAAAAAGAACTTTTGTTTCTTTACATCATTGAGGAGCTTTTTTTCAAATTTGTTTTCTTGATTTTCATGAATGCATTTTTAAATTTAGTCTCAAGCTCTTTCAACTCGAGTGTGATATCATTTTAATAACGTGTCATAATGTGATGATGTGGTGGACTGAGTCTGCCTAAGAATCTCATTATAATGAAATAGTCAAGCATGGCTTCTCTTAGGATTGTTTTAAAATTGACCTAAACCAACTTTATCGGGTTGAAATTATTATTTTTTCTGTGCGGATTGGTTTTGAAAGTAAAATAAATATTTATTAAAATATTAAACCAAAATAACTTCCGGTTTAATTTTTATAAATTCAGTTTGGTTTCGTTCGATATAACCTCCATTGTGGTAAACGTATGTTGTTATCAACTGGTGTATTTAATCTAACAATTCGCAGTAGTAACATCTAATCCAAAGCAACTCCTAAATTCTTGAGTATATGCACTTAAGAACTTCCTTTGGTAAATTTGAAAAATATGTATATTTCACGACCCGCAAATTTTTCGATACAACAGAGAGAAAAATGACACAAAAGCTCTACAACTTATAACATAAGAGGGAAGCAAAGATCAGAAAAAACAAATCCATGCATCTTTCATAAATACAAATAATTGTGTATTTGCTTTTCTCCCCCACAACTCAGTCTTACAACACACAACAAATTGCAGCACCACTCATCGCCGCCGCTCTATTTTTATCTTCTTTAGTAAATATATGGTGGGGGTCACTTACAGCTGAACTTACTCCATTAAAGCTCTTAGGTTCTCAAGATTCTGCAGGAGGACTCTTAATGCAGCAAAACCATTTTTTCTGAAAATCAACGCATTGTTCATGTCAGTAAAGAGTTGTTAATATCATTAAACGACTAACTGGACGGAACATTCTAGACCGCAGATCAGTCCGGTTGATGTTAATATTATGGTATTTTAGGGGTTCATTTCAAGCTATCTGATTAGGTCCAAGCAGCTATTATTCTATTTATTTATATCTTGTTCTACTCCCATCCTCCAATCCCCAGTCCATAATTTCCTCCATCTTCCATTTCAAGCTGCAATACACCTTTTCATCAACTTAATTTCTACATATTCTGTTATAATATTTTACAGCTAAGATGGCATCATAATTGGGTTTCATCTCAAAACAATAAACTAAAATGGGAACGTTACCCTAAGCAAACACGAGTCAAAATCAACAACAATCCGGCGGCAATTAGCCAATTAAACAATGTACATACACGAATAACTTTTTGAGTTATCAGAAATAAAACAATTAATATAATAAAAAACAAAGAACTTACAACCTGAGGCTTTCCAGGATCTACTCCAGACTTAAAATGAGAATCTGCCTTTCCAGGTGAGTCAGGTTTGCCACCTGTCTTCTTCTCATCCCTAGCCTTGTTGAAGATCACAGTAAACCCCTCAGCTGAAGCAGGATCATTGACATCCCATTCACCAAATTTAGGCAACGGTCGACCTGTATCCTGTTTGAGAACAAAAAAGAAATGAAAAAGGATACCCCATCAAGATGCTTGAAGCTGTATAAGGTCGAGTGCCGCTATTTTAAGTAGAATATCATGTCGAGTTTGCTTTCTTTTTGGAACTGATACTGTTTTGTTGAATTCACCTTTAATACCATTGACAATATTTATCAATATGAACTCTAGATTCTAAGTGACCATAAGTCTACAAGCAACCTTGTGAAGAGAGGAAAAGGAAATAACTAAGTAACCAGCCATCAAAACATATCATACACAGCAAAAGTATGGTTTTAACCAGAAAATTCTAAATCTAACACAAGAACTAATAAAATAATTGCATGATAATATCTAGATTCAGTTCATATAGTAAGAAAGCAGTGCATAGGCAACAGATAGGGCTTCAGTCGAAAAATCAACGTTTTAACACTAGTTCTACCTAACAAGTTATGCGTAAACAATCCCCGACTTCTAGGGAACCATTAATCCCGCTGCAAAGAGGAGAAGTACATATATTCTCCAAATAGATAGTCGAAATGGAATTCATAAGACTATATTTGCAGGATGCACTTGATTTCTACGAGGACCACGACTCTAAAACTGAGGAAAAAAATCCCTAAAATAAAGGAGCTCCCGTATAAAAACATGAACTTAGAAGCTTCAAATTCTACATCTTTATGCATAAACTACATCATTATCAACAAAGGCAGCAAATTTAATCAGCTCACACGTACCCAATTCACTTATTACAATCCAACAAAGGTTGAAACTGTAAATTAAACCAAGTAAATGTCCAATTTTCAATTATTTTTTCAATAAAAGACACAAAACTAGTGAATAATAATTTGATCGAACTATGCATAAGTAATCAACTGAAAGATCAAATCAATTTAATTAAAACAAATCATCAACAAAAACTAAACCACCAAAAATCAATCACAAACTGAAATCCAAGCATTAAAAAAATCTCCCAAAAAACAAAATTTAGCACACAAAAAACACTAAAATCAAACAAATAATTACACAAAAATAAACAAAAAACAGAGATAAAATTAACATACCGACATGAATTGTAGATAAAGGTTTTTGCTTAGCTTTCTGAGTAAATGAAATGACTAATCAAAAAAAGAAAATAAAATAAAAGTGTTTTTTTTCACAATTTTTATTGACACAGTGAGTTGTTATTTATTTATTTGTGTTAATTCAATTGGGCCAGCAATGGGCCTGTCAACGGGAGGCCGTTATTGTTAACGGCAACTGAAAGGTCTAACGTCGCCATTAGAGCGTCGTCAGCAGTGACGTGACAAGAGTGGGGGTGTGTTAACGGAATGAAGGATGAACTGGCAAACGGCGTACTTTTGAGAGAGAGATGTTGGGTTAGACGGTGGCATTGAACCATTTGATTTGCTGTCATTGTTTTTATTTTTAAAATTTTTAAATTTTATGGAGAAAAATATTCACCAAATCAAACAAATTTTTCATGTTTTTCTTATAAATAATCATGTTTAGATTTAATTTCCTGTTTTAACTATTTGAGAAAAAATATCAACGATGTAATTATGAAATAATTAGCGATTTTATTTAAATCTAACTTTAATGATTATATATTTTAAATAATTGTTATTTCTTGAACTGATAAAAATAGAATCAGCAATTTTAAAAAATGATTCATAAAAATATTATATTTATAGTTTTTTTTTTGATATATATAATTATAGTTTAGAACATTTTAATTTGTAGTATCTCATATTTACTAGTTTGATTATGTGATTGTTTTTCTAACAAAGAGATACTATATGGTTCTTTTTAGCAGAAAAAAAAAATGTATAGAAGAAGTATGAAATGTTTTCACATTAATAAAAGTGTTCTATATCATTAAAAGTTAGTATGTGATATTATGAATTACATAACTTAGTAATTGACAACCAGCTTAATTTAGATTAATTATTTTGAACCAGTGATTTGAACTTGAAATTTAATTGGTTTAGTTTATCTAGACTATATGCAGTAAGTATCAAGCAAGAACAAGATCTAAACACATTAAATAGAATTATATGTATCGAGTTTTGTAATAATCAATAACACATAAAAAACATTTAGTGTAGGAATATTCGCAAGATGAGAATCGATTCCGTCGATTTAACTTATATTTTCAAAAAATTCTAAAATATCTTCATTATCGATGTATCATACTAACAAATATCATATACATTCATCTCAAATTTTGTTGCGTAAATCTATTATAATAATTTTAATAGATGTTCCACAAAGTGAATGCTGACTGCTGATTGATTGACATAACTAACCTCCACCAAATATCTGCTGCTGACTGCTGAGTCATCTCTCAGACTCTCTGTTCTCTCTAGCCTTATCACAATGGAAAAATATGTGCACATCTGATTCTATATTCCTACAGGTTCCTCTACATTTTTACTTCATGCGAGCAAATGGCCCGCTATGTAGCACGGACACGGATATAGAAAACGGAACACTTGGGCTCTGATATTGCATAACGGTGTTATTTTAAAGCTTTCTGTGTTAATCAAGTTTTGATCCACGGATGCATTTCACTCCATTAAGAGGGGAGTGCCGTGCTGACGAGCAGAAGCAGTTGGCTGCCCGTTCATTGAACCTAAAATATGAGAGGATGAAATCAGTGCATTTCAAAGATAAGATTTCATGCAATCATAAGAAGTCAAATGAAAATATGGTTTATACCAGTGAGAATGCAATCATACTCGAGTTAATTGACAATAGACAGCTCCTCCTTCCACTGTCATGCTATGTTAATTCTCAATAGTTTCAATTACTCATAGATCCTTTTAACTTCCATAACAACTGTATAAAAAGGTAAAAGGAAGATATCAATTGATGATACGATGAAGTTTCCCCTTTCCTGATAATAATGCTTTGCTGCCGACTATGACAATTTTAAACTTTAAGTTAAGAAGAGTATGAATAGCACTGAAACACCTAGAGAAGGGTTTGGCACAAACCAATACGAGGGGAAACATTCCACATCACAAGCCGACCTTGTAGACGTTGAGCAAATATGCAGAGCAAGGTGATCATTCCCTGGGCACAAAATCAGATACAGTGCCCCCAATTCCTGGATAAAAAAGGATATCCAATTAAATGGTTCAAGCAGGCCCACATCAGAAATCTGATAAAAAAAGTGAACTTACCACTGAAGAGTACAAAGTCTGCCAATACTCGGTGCGCTGGGATTCAAACCTGGTAAGATATAAACCATCTAGACCAGAGACAACATCTTTGGCAAACCAAGACACAAGTTTTGATGGCCCAGGCATTTTTGGATGATTAAGTGTAGAGCAAATCGGGCACCCAAACCACTTGTAAAATCAACCTAGAGTCATAGATATGGCCAGAGAACAATTTCAGAACAATCGGCTATCATCCTTCGCAAGATAAAACCAAAAAGAACAAAAATATATATATGAGAACACCTTCATACTGGATTTAATTGATATTGATTTAGACAAATTAAAAACACAGAAACAAGCATACCAGATTTATTTGACCTTCACATGTTCCTTGAATGATCTGCACAGTGTGGTAAAATTAGTTTTATTCTCAAAGTAGGAGTAGGAGGAAAAGAAGAAATGAAAGGCGAGAATGCCACTCACCAGGATTACCAGAACAGAAAATAGCTTGAACTGAGCATTGCATGAATTAACTCTCTAAAGTTTGCACTAAATTACCCGAAAACCCTTATACATGCAAGCTTTAGAACCACCAGATAACTAGGCAGAGACGACCGGAGATGGTCTAATTCTGAGGCCCTGCATGAAAATAGGAAAATGTATTTACCATTTGAAGGAATGCATACAATATTCAAAGCTAAAGACATAGCTATTTCACATTTTATCCAAATTGTGATGTATTCAATGCCACTTCGTATTAAGCAATTTAAAAATATAAATGTCCATACTTTTGCCATTATAGGTATGCACAAAGACAGAGTTCCTGACTCAAAGTGGAAATTCATAAAGCACGCGGAAATCTCAATGCAAACTAAAAGTTTGACATAAAATTCAGGTGACTGACCTCAACAAGCTCTTTGAGGAGAGCATATCCCAGTGACAATGCCCTATCGGGATAAAACCTGTAACATAAAGTGTTCAATCAGCAGACAGTGAATTCCAAAATGAACACCTAGGTCCCAGACTTGCAATGGTAAAGAGAATGTCCAAGAGTTTGAAGCATCAACACCCAGAATCAAAGCAAAGAAATAAGATAAAAATTTCAGCATAATAAATATATCTCTAGATTTAAATCATATGTTCCAATGTTTAAGAAAAGAGAACCAGAGAATGAATTGGCAACAGAAGGGAAATGGTGGTGTCAGCAACAGAATGAAATTGAGTTATCATTGTTAATATTGTGATAAATATGAAGAAATAATAACTCTATTAATAGTTACTCTATTTTTATGATAAATATGAAGAAAACCATGTAACATACCTTTAACCATAATTTTTTTATACAAAGGCAGGTAAACAGCATCTTATTTGAAGTTTAAGCGTGCAAGAGTCCACCGTACCTCTGATCTAGAGATGGTAAGCATACTGCCTTTACTTCCCCCTCTCAAGTTTATAACTCTATCTTTATGACATGACATGCAGATAAGCATAACTACACTGTTCATCTACAATTGGCCACAATCAAGTTCAACTGCCAATACCACAAGTGGCCACAATCAAATTCTTCAGCATTGCAGTCCATGCATTATGTACAGTGCTGTCACTTGCAGTCAAGCAGTGACAGCTTCTAACAGAACTCTAGAGATGCGAATTTTATCATTACTTGAAATATCTCTAGCAGCATGACCCTACACTGTCATCCTTCTTTCTATACACTTTCACTCTTTTAAATACCTCAACATGCAAAACCCACTTTGCACCTGTAGTCCCATCCCTAAATAAAGGATTGATTTAAAATGAGCGCTAATATAACACTAGTTACATCATTTCTATGCACTGAATGATAATACACTTACATTAAGTCCTAATATTCATCCAAGGATTTGGTACTTAAGTATTAAAATAAATAGTAAACACATGCATACAAACAAAGAAAACAGAAACTCAACTTCTTTTTTCACCCAAAAGGAATATAATTCTAATCATAATGGTTGAGAGATAACCTATTACCTGTGTACGCCAATCATTGAAGGCAGATTAGTGCACTGACATCCAAAAGTGGCTCACCTCCAATTTTCTTCACCTTCATGCTATCTGCAATAGCAGAAGCTACCATCCGTCCAATGGTGACTCCAACATCCCCCTGTCCCTCACATTCTACCTATCAAACCCAAAATAATTTCTGAGTAGCCAACCTAACCACCTTGCCGCTTGACATAATAATATAGTTGTGTTTCTAACTCACCAACTTTGGCAACTAACTCGGTTTTGGCAACATCAACTTCTGTGCAGCTTCATGGACTTCATCCTATTCATGGCTATTATCAAGTCCTGTTTGATGCTTTCACTATAGTACCCAGATATCACTCCCCTCTGACATAAATCCTTCAAGAGTACTTCACCTTTGGAAAGACTAATATCATATGTTAAAATTGCATCAATAAGGATGCGATAGGTTGTCATATTGGGCAAGAGGCCCTTTTGTTTTATCTCTTCGTACAGTTTTAGTGCAGAAGCGACATCACCATCAGAACAGAGGCCTGAAATTAAAACATTGTAAGCAATGACATCAAGTTTCACATCACAAAGTTCAATAGTATCCCTCAACTTCATAGCTTCTGCAAGGTTTTTGTTCTTGCAGAACATGTGCATTAGAGTTGTAAAAGTAGCAAGACTAGGAATCAGGCTCTTCCGAAGCATAAAATCAAGAACCAGCTTTGCTTCTTCAACCTTCCCACACTTGGCAAGCCCTCTTACCACAGCACTCTCAGCAACATCTCTGGAACTCACGCCTACTGCTTCCATTTCATCTTTTAACATGAGGGCTCCTTTAATATTCCCCATTCTACACATGCGATTAATTAAAGCAATATAATGTATGCGGTCAGGCATAAAACCCCTCTCCAACATATCACGCAAGAGAAGATGAGATTCTTGAACAGTCGAAACTCTGTTGAGTCCACTAATGATGGAGTTTTGGGTAGTCAAATCAGGAAAAATGCCAAATAAATTCATAATGTTTATCAGGTCGAAGACTTTTTTCGTTTCACCAGTTTGACAACATTGATTGATAAGCATGTTAAATGTATGCTGATCAACTACAAAACCCTCTAGTAGCATCTTTTTCAATAGCTTTAGACCGATATCTAGCATAGCAGACTGGCAAAGTCCAAGAATGAGAGAGTGGCAAGTCCATTTGTCAAGAAAGTTCCCCATCCTCATCATGAGATTATACATATCAGAGCATTTTAACAAATCCTTTTTCTTTGCATAACCATGCAAGAGAATATTATGCGTAGCCAAACTAGGGGATATTATGCTACTGCTGCTCCTCATCATTTTAAAGAGATCACTGACCTTTTCCATTTTCCCCATCCTTGAATATCTGTCCATAGTTACATTCATTGCAATAACATCAGGATGTACGCCCTTTTTCTCCATCTCTTCATAGAAATACAAAGCAGCCTTTGACTGACCAGCCTTGAAAAAACCGTCAACTAAACTAGTGAACATAACCTTACCAGGAGATACAGTTCCTTTTCCCAGAAGATTTCCATAAAAGTGAAGAGCAGCAACCATTTTTCCCCTTCGAACTAACCCAGTAAGAATAATAGTATATGTATAACTATCCGGCAACACATTACACTTGACCATTTCATCAAAGAGGGCCACTGCATCTGCCAACTTCCCTACTTTAAATATCTCTACAAGAATTGTATTATAAGTAACAGTGTCAACCACACAAGGAATATAGTGAAGTTTATCCAATATTTTCTTTGCCATTCCCAAATTTCCACCCCTGCAAAGTCCTTTAAGTAGACCTCCGTATGTGAAATGACTTGGATGCTGACCTAATCTTATCATATCATCTAACATAGAAAGTGTTTTTAATCCATCGCCCAAATTTGCATAACCATTTATAATGCAATCAAAAGTGACGGAGTTAGGAATTATACCGGTATTGCTCATGTGATGCAAGAAATACTCTGCCTCTCCAACCTTTCCATCTCTACAAAGAGATGATACTAGCACGTTACATATGAAATGGTTTGCATCACAGCCAATGCGACTCATAGCTGCATACACCTTAAACGCTTCCTCAACATTCATTGTTTTGCAGTAGTTATAAATCAAACTAGTATAAATAATATAATTTGGGGCAAATCCGGCTTTGTACATTCTACATAATATTTCCTTCACATTTTTAACTTTCCCTCTACTGCAAAATCCATTTATTAGCACAGAAAATGTGATAATATCAGGTATTATGCCATCCTGGAACATCTTATCAAGCAACTGCACAGCTTCATAAAGAAATCCATTTTTGCATAAGCCATCAATCATTGTTGTGTATGATATACAACCAACAATCATGCCATTTAATCTCATTCTCTCAAAAACACTTTTTGCTGATTCGATTCTGGCATGCCTGCACAAACCGTTTAAAAGAGCACCGTAACTAATTTCATTTGGAATCAGTCCCACTGCTTCCATCTTTTCCAAAATTGTCAAAGCTTTTTCAAAACTACCATCACGGCAATGCCCATCAATCAAAGCATTGTAGGTAACATGATTGGGCAAAAGATTGAGCATAGACATCTCATCAAACACCCTGGTGGCAGCTTCAATCTTTCCCTCCTTCACAAATCCATCAATTATAGTATTATATGTGATTTCATTAGGATATATCATTTTCTTCCTCATCGTTTTTAAAAGTAAATAACCTTTTGCTGTCCTATTGTTTCTGCACAAATCATTAACAAGCATATTATAAGTGCAAACATCTGCTTCAATGCCCTTAGACCCCATCCGTTCAATTAACTCAAAAGCTGCCTTATACCGACCCTTCTTGCAATACCAATTGAGCACAGTATTGTAAGTAACTACAGATGGCACATAACCACTTTCTTCCATCTTTCTTAAGAGATAACCAGCTTTCTTAAGCTTCCCTTCCACACACAAAACATTGATTAAGATATTAAAAGTGGAAACATTAGGACAAACCCTCCTACGAAGCATTTCCTTGAAAAACAACCAAACTGCCCCAACTCTCCTATCCTTCACCAGTGAGCCCAGCAACATATTACAGGTGTAAATAGAAGGGTTGAACCCTCGAACACCCATCAAACGATATATATCCAGAGCATCACTAATCATTCCTTCTCTCAAATAAACCCTAATCAAGAGATCAAATACAGAAGGGTTTGACTTGCATAAGGGGTAAGTGTTCATTAAAGCAGTAAAAACAGAGTCTGAACTAACACCTATTTGCGAGAGATGTTTTAAAAGTGATTTGGCATGGTCATACATTCTAGCTCTCACAAGTATATGAGTAGTGAGGGAGATCATGTGAGTGAGGTGAGTAAGTTCCAAACCACGCTGCTGAATGACCCAGTTAAGGAATCTCAAAGCTAATCTCCCATGAACTGGCCTAAGTGAAGCTAGCTTATATTCCATGTGGTTCAGTGACTCCCAGCGGTCTACCGTAAGCGTAGTGTATATGCTTTGCTCCATGTCTGTAACTTCAAAAATTCCACAATGAGGATACACTACCATAATATTACTATTCATTTATGGGGTGATGTTATAAATATTATACGTGTTTTTCCAATTTGATCATGAACTTTGTCAAAAGTATACAAGAACTTCCATTTTTTCCAAATTGATACGCGAGGTCATAATATGTTGACGTGGCACTCATTCGTTGGTTTATTTTGCCGAGTTGGACGAGGTCATAATATGTTGACGTGGCAGCCAAAACTGACTTCTAATTCAGCAAAATCAACTAATGAATGAGCGTCATGTCAGCATATTACAATCTCATATATTAATTTGGGAAAATATGGAAGTTCTTGTATACATTTGACACATTATTTTAAAGTTCATAAATAAATTGAAAAAACACGTATAGTTCGTCACACTTTCATTTATTCATTAACCAAATGTTTAAGCTTGAAATAAACAACTGGGCATTCATAAAACACACCTGGGGTTGTTCCATTGGCGAATTCAGAATGCATATGATCACTTCTCAATCTTTGAGTGGAGTACTCACAGAAGCAAAAGGGTCTCAATTTTGATAACTTGTGGAGGAAGCCAAAGATTGTTTTGGAAGTTGATAATGTGAAAGACATCATTCAGGAGTCTTTTCTTTTCTGTTTTACATTACAGAGGCTTTACAAACAAAATAAAATAAGAATAAAAGGTGAAAAAATAAGGAACTTTCGTTCAGGAAATACAACAAACAGGTGGTGTGCAGCAACTTAATCCAACCGAAAAAAGCTTACCAAAGATAGTCCTCAATTGAACAAAGAAGCGTTGAAGAACGAATATGTGTCGAGTTGATGTGTTGAACCACCGCGCGGAAGATATGTGACATTTTTACTAGTTTGTTTTTTTAGTAGGTTATTTTTAAATGGCAATTAAGATAACGAACTTTTTAATTTTATCATTTTTTTTATTTTACTCTCGACTTTTTCTCAAAAGTACAAATCAGCCCTTTTATTTTTTGGGCACAATTAAACCCTCATGATTTTAAAATTGAACAATTAAACCCTTGTTATTTTAAAATCGAACAAATAAACCATTTTAGTTTACTTTGGGACACTTACCCCCTTAAATTTTCGGTAAATATTTTAAACATTAAAATTATTTTTGAATTTTTCCCCTATTTGATTATGAGAGACATGTCAACCATTCACGAGTGTTTCTAATGATGCTGGATGAAAGGGGTTATTTGTTCTTTTTGAAAATAAAAAAGGCTTAATTATACCTTAAAAAAATAAAAGGGCTGATTTATACTTTTATGAAAATTACAAGGGTTTTTTGTATCTTCTGCCTTTACTATTTAAACAATAAAAATAAATTTAGAGAGAAAAAGGAAGATTTTGTAATTTGGATAGAACAAAAATGGATAAGCTTATTTAGGAATAAAAATGTTTGAAATAATCCAACTTCCATACTAAATTGGCTTAATTACTTAAAAACCACTCACCTTAAATTTTTTTTTCGTTTATACCTGATTTAGGAAAAAATTCATTTATACTCTGACGTATGTATTTATGTTTCTCCTCTACCCGAGGCACTAAATTAACCTCTTTTCATTTAGAAAAAAGTTTAAAATAGTTCTTCATTTTTATCCTAAGCTAATTAGAGTTTGATTAGAAATGAATTTTTCTTTAAATGAAGGACTATTTTAAACTTTTTTCTAAATGAAAAGAGGTTAATTTAGTGCCTCGGGATAGAGGTGAAACATAAACACATACGTCAGGGTATAAATGAATTTTTTTCTAAGTCTGGGTATAAACGAAAAAAAAGTTCAAGGTGGGTGGTTTTTAAATAATTAAGCCTACTAAATTTTAGAGTGTAATGAAATTCAATTTTAAGGTTTCACTAATTGCCACTCTAAATTTCTTATAGATTACTTTTTTAAGCATTAAAAACTAATTTGCATATTCAAATCTTAAAAACATATTCTATATATTTAAATTCCATATCTGTATAATTTTACTGTCAAATACGTTTATATAGAACTTGAAACAAATTCACTATTTAATTCTAAAAAAAATAGATAATATATATCATAAATTAATAACTCTAACTATTGGATAAATGAAAATAGATTTTTTAAGGGTTTATGAGATTTTTTGGGCTATTAATCAGTTATGGCACTTCAACTTAGGGCTCCCTATTATCAAACCCCCTGAATTTTAAAATCGGCCGCTAAACCCCCTGAACTTTATCTAATAATCAACAAAACCTCTTTTGGCATAAATTGACCAAAATACCCTTCAAACCTATAACAAAATACAAATAAAACAGACAACCTCAACCTAATCAAACTTAAAATCACCCACCCAACCAAAAACTCAACCAAATCAAGCATAATAAAATTAAACCTAAACTCATTTAAAAATAAAATAAATAATATTTTTTAATATAAAAAATTTAAATAAGTAATTTTTTTAAAAAAATGTCCGGAGAACAGACCCATCGGTGGTGGGTTTGTTCACCGGAGAACAGACCCATCGGTGGTGGGTGTGTTCACCGGAGAATAGACCCACCGCCGGTGGGTCTGTCCTTTTTAAAACAGACCCACGACAAAACAGACACCGCCGTGGGTCTGTTCTTCTTTGAACAGACACCGCCGTGGGTCTGTTCTCCAGTGAACAGACCCACCATAGTGGGTCTTTTCACCGGATCAATTTAAAAAAAAAATTGGATGAACGGAAAAATCGGCAGTGGCGAGTAGTGATTTCTGGTTGAGTGGTCTAATTTAATGGGGTGGATTGGAAATGCAGGTATAATTTAGTTGGATAGATAAATTATGTTTGATTTGGTTGGTGAGTGAATTTAGATTTGGCTAGATTGGGCTGGTTTGGGTTTTTTTTTTACTTTAAGGGTAATTTAGACATTTTTGACAAACAAAAAGGCTTGGGGCGGTTTTATTTCAAAAGGGGTTTTGTTGATTATTAGATAAATTATGATATTATTAGACCCAAAAATAAAGAATTTTAGGTTAATTGGTTATAAAGTACAATTTGAATTAGATGGACTCTGTATCACAAGTTTAAGGGGCACGTTGACTCTTTATTCAATTATAAAGTAATCGATTGAAGATATCTTGGTTGGTGATACAAAATTGCAATGTAAATCAGTTTTAACTAGACTAATAGGCTGAAAAAATTTTAACCTTTGTTTTGGTTTTTTATTCCACTCCGACGTAGCAATTTTTTTAATTTTACCGTATTATGGATTTTTAGTTTTCAATTGTACCCTGAATTAGAAAGATTAAATGTATTTATTATTATAAGAATTAAAATATGTAAAACAACTATATTTAAGGATTATTTCATACTTTTTTCCATTAGAGGTGTTAAAATGGGTCCTGACACGATAACAAGATCTGCATAACACATAAATTTGGCGAATTCGATTAGAGGTTTAGCGGCTTTGTGTCAAGAACGTGTCAACCCGTTTATTACTCAAAATAAATGGGCCGTGTCACGGATTAACTCGCGAATCCATCTAATCCGCCTAATCTGTTTACAAATTATATTATTTATAATAATATAAAATTAAAATAGTTATATTTTCATAAAAAAAATTATTAAATTAATTAAATATAATTATTTTAATTTATTAAATAAAATTAATTATTTATTAAAAAAATTATAATTAGAGTATTAATCGATGAATTTGAGGTTAAAATTATATTTATATGGTTTAAATATTTTTAAATATTAAGTGGGCCGTGTTAGTCGTTTAAATATATTAATCGTGTTATTTTATTATCTTAATGTGTTAATCGTATCGTGTTACTCGTTTAAAATTCGTGTAATGTTAGGATTGAAGATTTTAACATAATTAGTTGAACGGATCATATTTGTATCGAATCTAATCGTATTTAAGGTTTTAACATAATTAGTTGAATGGATCATATTTGTATTGAGTCTAATCATGTTAACAAAATAGATTGACACAATACATTCACTACCCGCCAATCCTTTTTGATAACCCCATGTACCACAAATATAATGCAGTAGTAGGAATACTGTATTATAATTCAACTTGGAAGTTTTAGATTTGATTATTTTCATATCCTAACAAAACTAAGACTCAACCATTCAAAAATATATATTTTATATAATTTTAATTATTTATATTATAAATTTTTAAAATCATTAATTTTAATTTTAATTTTTAATATTTATTTCAATGTTTTAAATTAAAATAACTTTTTTATATTTGGCATATAATCTTAAAAGCTCTTATTGTTTTTAAAAAAGTAATAAAATACTGCAATACAAATTAAAACTGGAATAATTAAAGTTTAGTTCAGTTTGGTTTAATATTATAAAAATGGTCTTTTCAGTTCGATTGTTTGGACAAAACTAGTTAAATTATAATGTAAAGAAAACCAAAGTCAACGAACCAAAAAACAGACCAAACTGACCAATTCAGTTTAGTTTGAGAAAATATCTCTTTAAAATTTTCCGTTCAATTTGGGTCTGAAAAAGAAATAAAAAATTTGTGTGATTCAAGTCGATTTAAAAAATATACATTAAATGCTTATGTAGATTGTGAGCGAAATATGAATGATATATTTAATTTTTTTTTAAAATGACTATAATTAATTAAAAGAATAAGCTAAATTGATGTTTAAGAATTATATAAAACCAAAAATATATAGTGAGCGAGGTTTTTTCGATAATTGAAAAAGGGGGAATGCTTTTCGGAAAAATTAAACTCACGACCTTAACAGTTTATTGTCTAGTGCTTATATAATTTGAGCTACAGCTTCTTGGTAGCGCCCGAGTCTTATATTCATAGGATATTATGTTCTATCCATCCATAAGGAGGATACCATGCCACCATGATCATAAATTCGGATGTACTTTACAATTTAATTTGAGTGTTAGTGAATATTTACATGTACTATGACTAATTGATATACCAATCAAAAATCCGATGAATGAAATATGACATGGAACCTGAAATTTGCCGAACGATTCATACATCAAAATGCATGGCGTATACCGTTTTGCCAAAAAAATGTAATAGATGTATATATACAACTTTAACAAAGAGCGATTAAATTGTAAAGATTTGCAAAATTGACCAAGTTATATTAATAAGTTATAATACCAGTGATTATATCGTATTATTAGGACATCTAAGGTGTAATATCCATTTTTTTTTAATTCATCGGATCTCATTAAATTGAATATGAAACAATTACATTTGTAAAAAACTCGGGATAATTTGACAACTAAACCCGATGACCTGACATGGAACAGACAACATGCTGCCTGATTCGCAGACCTTACTTACGAAAATAAAAATAAATTACTAACTGTTTCGCGAATTAAGTGCAGTCTTCAATCACTCTTCGTTCAAACTTCTCCAAACACCCGCAAACTCACAGCATCTGATTCAATCAACACTTGACATAATTCCTTCTAAAAAAGAGACAACAACTCCTTCTAAAAAGAAGACAACAAACCTCTCACAGAAAAAGGACAACAAACTTTTCATAAAGAAAGGACAAAGTAAAACATTCATGAAAAAGACAAACAATAAAAAATAAATAAAACTAGTATAGCTCATTGACGAATCCATTTTTTTACTGAAAGATCTTCAATCTATCACCGCTTCTTGATAATTGAATTGCGCTTCGTGATAAATGTTAATCCGTCAGAAAAATGAAAAAGAATTGGCTATTATTATATTCTATGAAATTAAAATAACATAAATAAAAGGGGTGGCTACCGTCAATAGAAAAATTAAGCCATTACGGCTGCCGAAGAAAAAATAAGAAAACAATTTTAGGCGGTTAGGGTTTATTAGAGAGAAAAGAGAAGAGAAGACAGTTAGGGTTTACAATCTAAGGTGTAATATCCATTGTATTTCAATTTTAATCAAATGGGAGTATATTCCTCTAAAAGAAAGTAAGGGTTGGATTGGTTTAATTTTACAAAATTTAAAGAAATTGAACACTACCATTTACAAATTATTTAAAACTTTTTAATTTAAATATTAAAGGAAATGCTTAACCCAAATAAAGTATAAAAATAAATTGATTTAAATTAGAATTCAATTAAATAAAAATAAAACTTCATTTTTTTCATAAATTTTTACTATCCATTTTCTGAATTTTCCAACTTTATTGCATTTGAAAAATTATCAACTAACCTTCAATTATTTGTGTATTCATGAGAAATACTAGAAACAATAATTATACATTGACATTTTTGAAATGTGAAAAATAGCAAGAGATAATGTTACAGAAGCTTTATCCCATCAATATTAAGAAGCTCCCCTGAAGTTAATGTGAGTTAAAAGATTTATACCCATAACATGCAGAACTTCAGCAAATTTTGATCTTCATAAGAGTTATTTCAGGAAACCATATTCTGGAAGAACAATTACCATATTCAGTCCTGCGTACCCAGAAACAAAAGACTTAAAAATGCAAAACCAAACAGTTTGTCATCAATACTGACGTCCATCCTTCTTTAATTACCTTTACATTTCAACCAGGAGAGATTACATTGCTCGACGTCGTCTAAAACGCATCCGCATCTCAATTTTGGTTTCTTGCTGCAGCAGCCTGTTTAAAAATAGTAGAGATAATAACGTCATTAGAATGTTTCAGAAATGTGAAAACTAACCAATGGGTGTCCAAAAAACAAAAATATATATATAAATGGTTTGTTTCCATGTGGATAGAGTGAAACATAATGCCGACAAAAATAGTTATATGCGGCTGCAGACTTGCAGTGCAGATATTTAACTTCCTATTCAATTTATAGGTCAAGGTCGAAAGGGCAGTGATTGAAATCTAGCATTGTTGTTCCTAAAAGTGAAATCGTGGCTTTACTATGTCAGACTACCACAAGCAAAAATCAGTTCACTGCAAGTGCCAACACAAATCCTCAAAGCTGCTATGTGTCCGCATATATTACCAGCTAATTGGGTTCAAATGTTCTATCACTTAACTGTCAAAGTTATTCTTTCAGCATATTCTAAATCAAGTTGATATGTCAAAACAGAAGCTTAGCTCTCATTCTCAAAGTTATGTTCATTTAATCTTAGATTATTACTAAAGAAATCAACAATCAGGCTCCCCTTAGTTTCTGGATCTTCAATTTCAAACTTGGTATAGCTTCTATGATGTTTTCAATATGTCCCATAGCCCCATAACATACCAAACTTGTTGGAGTATTAGACACCTACAAGAACACTTCTTTTAGTACTAAAGGCCACACAGTTGGCACTTTCACTAATAAGAATGAAACCCAGAGATAAAAAAGGTTGGTAAGCAAGGATAACCAAAACTTGTCTATGTTGTTACCTAGCTAAAAACAAACGAGACCATGCCTAGCCTGACAAAAAATAGTTTCTCCACTACTCATTTATCCCAGAATTTAAGACAGTTCTTCCCACCAATCAAGCTTGTTCACACTGAAGTCCTGGTCAAAACTCTATTACAGGCAGTCACAAAGCTTATCTTACCCTACACGACTGCAGAATGCTTCTACCTCGAGGTTTAAGCATATGCACTGGTTGATTTAAATAATAACAGCTCAACTGATGATGGGGAGCTGTTAAAGTTTCAGTTATAGTAAAAAAAAGACAGATTAACATGCAAATTAAGCATGGCAGATTGACCGTGCATAACTCCTAGATCTAAACGCACAAACCCGAAAATTAACCTTAGGACTTGGTGGCAGATTTAGGATAACAGAAAGAGAGGAAAGGGGGAAAACCACCCCAAAAACTATAATTCCATCATAGATAGAATACAATATACCCTCACAAAAACACAATTTTATAAGATTTTAAACAAAGATCTAACCTTTTTTAGTTTCTCTAAGATAGAATCTTCATATGACTTATAGCCGGTGCCAACCAAATTGTTTAGGCGGGTAGACTCTGCAGACTGTCGGACGCCTTGATAATCTGCTGGCATAGTTGGTTTAACAGGTAAAACTAGAAGAGGATTGGAGAGATTGCCACACACACTTCCCGTAGCCGCTACCTAACATGAAACAACATAGAACAAAAAAAATAATCAAACTATATAATTAAATTCCAAAATAAAAAGTGACATTATGTCGATATACTCACAGCTGCTTCTTTATTCGCCATTTGAACAATAGCAGAGCGCTTTTTCTTGGAACTGCTAATCACAACATCTTCAACCTCACCAAATTTTGAAAACAATTCTTTTAGCCTTTGTGCTGTGTAATCCTCCCCGACCTTCTCCCAAGAGACCTTAAGCATCTTCTCCCTATCAGCAGTTTTCACACTCTCATTTGCCACTCCTACTGTCTCTCTTGTTGAGGTTGCCGCTGTAGCGGCTCCTTTATTTGCACGCATTGCACGAATTCTTTCAATTTCTTCTTTAAGCTTCCTCGCTACCATTTCCTCCTCTTCACGGGCCTTAAAAACCGGGTCAGATGCATATGCCGCTCGCTCTCTTGCTTCAAGATCGGATACCATCTTTTGTCGTTTGGAATCCCTCTGCGCGGAGCGAACATACCGCTCGCGCTTAACTCGGAGGAGATCGTCAAATAATTTTCGAGCTTTTTCATCTTTTAGAATCTCATATGACGACTTCAACTTTTGAAAGTTATCATGAGCATTCGGGTCATCCGGCCTCTTATCCGGATGCAATACTAACGCCTTTTTCTTGTAGGCTTTCGAGATTTCATTTTCTGTAAGCTTAGCCCCCTCTTCACCAGAAGGTAACCCTAAAACTTCATAATGATCGATATCAACATCCATATCTTCCCACAACAAGAGTATCTGCAAAACATAAAAAGTCGAAATTGTAAAAATTACTTCACTGAAACACATATATCAATTGTTTTAAACCTCATACGAAAATAAAGAGAATTCTAGGGTTTTGAATTTTGATTTCTATTAAAACATGACATACCCACTTCAATTGAATGCTACTTTAAAAGAAGCCCTCAACTAAAATTAAAATTTCATGTCATAAAATTGCTTGTGACCTAAATTAAACTTTGCTCTCAATTCTTCAGATTCAAAAAATTCATAAACTGTTGATTTTAACAGTAATTTCACAGAAGAGACGAGAAAAGATAAATCTAAATGCAGAAACAACTATAAATAGCGTACCTGAAACAAAAAGATTAATTCTTGAAACTGCTGATTAGTTCCCGATTAGTCTTTGATATAGCGGCGGGGCAGTGTCTCTTTGTCGCTGCCAAAACTGGAGCGAATGAGAGCAGAAAAGTAATAACGATTAATAACAAAATTTTGTAATATGACCACTTTTTAAAACGATGCCGTTTTACTTAAATCTTATTGAAATAATTTTTGACTTAAGTGGTAATATCCCCCTAAACTTGTAAGACCATCTCCAAGGGGAGTCATCAAAATGGGAATTGATGACTCCCCATCTCCAAGGGAGTCACCAAAATGCATTTTGGTGACTCCCTCACACTCTCTTTCATCAAAAATGGTGAAGGAATTTTTCCTTCACCATTTCACTTTTTGAATAAAATAATATGGTTAATTTACACTTTAATACATATAATTTATAGTTGTATTTAATTAATTACTTACTTATTAAATAATTTAACGACACAATGATATAAAAATATTACATGAATAATTTTATAAAACAATAACATAAAAATCTTACATTAATAATTTTACGAGACAATTAAAAAAATATTACATAATTAATTTTACGAGACAATAATATAAAACATTACATAGATAATTTTACGATATAATAACCTAAAAACAAACATACTACGACATTACATAATAAATAAAATAGAACACATATTCTATCAATAATCTGGTAGATTGGTATCGGATCCACCAATATTAGTAAAATAGTCACCAAAAGTATTTGAAGTAGAGGATGATTGTTGAGCTCTTTTTTGAAATATTCGCCTGTGTTCGGCTTCCCAATATGCACGCATATTTGGATCAACAATTGAATTCAAATCCATCATCAAAATTTTATTTTCTTCTCTAAATTCTCTGAGTGCCATATTTTTGGAATTACTTTCCATGTATATACCTCTGTCTGATTGACTTTTCTTCAGCATCTCCCTTAGTTGTTTATTATCTTCTTTGATGGAGTTGAGGATTTTTGTAACTTCTTCGTCATTTTGTCCAACGGCATGGGCCGGACAATATGCTGGACGTAGTGGATCACCAACTATCATTCTTGAAGCTGTTGCAGATTATGATCTATGGATATGGCATGCCTATTTTGGTATGCCGGGATCCAATAATGACATTAATGTGTTAGAGTCATCACATCTGATTTCCAATCTTGCTCAAGGTATAGCTCCCCCCGCTCGTTATGTAATTCAAGGAAAAGAATATAACATGGGGTATTATTTAGCAGATGGCATATATCCAAAATGGTCTAATATTGTTCAAACAATTCATGAGCCGCGGGGAAATAAAAAAAAGTTATTTGCCATGAAACAAGAGGCATGCAGGAAAGACGTGGAACGTGCGTTCGGAGTTTTACAATCGCGTTTCGCAATTATTGCGGGACCTTCAAGATTTTGGAAAAAAAGATGTGCTACATGATATTATGACAACATGTATTATCATGCATAACATGATAATCGAGGACGAACGGGATCTTAATGCAACAATTCAAGATGCAATGGAAGTACCGGTACCAGATGAACCGGTTGAAATAGCAGTGGATGGTCATATTCGATTCCAACAATTTCTCTCGAGACATCGACAAATTAAAGATAAAAATGCTCATCTTGAACTTCGCGATGCTTTAATAGAGCATTTGTGGATGAACCATAGTCATTATGAGGATTGATTTATGTTTTTGTTAATTTTAGTTTTTTATGTTGTGTTAATTTAAATAAATTAATGTAATGTTTATGTTAGTTTTTTTATTGTGTTAATTTAAATAAATTAATGTAATGTTCATTTTAAATAATTTTAATATAAATTAAATTTTATAAGATATCATAATTAAAAAAATTAATAGCAATTTATTTTTTAAAATATGAATAATACTATAATTCGGATGAATATGAGCATAAATAAGTTTGTGGGTGTAATTGGTAAAAAGTGTATAAAATGTTAAGAATTAAAAATGATTATTATATTAAAAAGTAAAAAAGTATGTTTTTTGGTGAAGAATTTGGTGATGACCATTGGAGTGAATTTGGTGAAAATTCACCAAATTGAAAAATGGTGAGGGAAAAATGGTGACTTTGCGGGCAAATTTATACACGAACTCGGTGATATGGGCAATTTACCCAATTTGACAATTTACCTCCTCAATTTATAAGTTAATTGTCTTTTAAATTAGCAATTTGTCCCCTTAACTTGTAAGTTTATTTGTCAAAATAGGCTAATTACTTATAATCACCAAGTTTGTGTACTGATTTGCCAATAAAGTTGATTTATGTGTTAATTGCCCATTATTTACAAGTTGAAGGAGCAAATTGCTAGTAACGTCAATAATTTTTTATATCTTTGAAAAGAAAAAAAGACTTCTAAAAGTTAGAATTTTTTGTGCTTTGATAATACAGTCTACGAAGTTTTCTGAACGGATTTTAAAACGGCACTTTTAAACTTTACACGTTTAAACTAATTCACATTTGAACTTATATTTTTTATGAAAACAAATTCTAGCACCAAATTTTAAAGATTTAATAATGTAAAAAATCACGAATTTTTACATTAAATTTTAATTTTGACAAATTCATACATAAACTGTCAGCTTTTGTTATTTTAAATATCGAACAATTTCCTATCAGAAAAATGATGGTGTTTACACCAAAATAACCGCAGTTTCCTCGTTTATATAAGCATCTGACAAAAAATAGCTCGGTGCTATAATTATAAAAATCAAAAATTAATGTTCATATTTACTAAAATTAAAATTTTATATTAAATTTACAAAACAGATTAAAATTTGTAAATTTTTAGGCTATTAGATTAATTTTAAACGAATGCATATGCTAATACGGTATAAAATCCGCAACTTTCACTAAGCGCCTTATCAACTAAGCGTCTTATCAACTAACGTGCCTTGGGATTAAAAATTAGCATAATTAAATTCAAATTACTTATATATCTACTCGGTGGTCAGCAAATGTGCTATAGTGCTGCTTTAGAAGATTGAAGAAAATGGCACACGTGGTTTCCCTCCATCTTCATCTCTCTGCAGATACAAGAAAAGCTGCTCCTTCACGGCCACCCGAGTTTATAAAAAGACCAAACAAATCCAACAACTCTGCTTCTTCTCCTAGGAAAGGTCTGTCTTTTGTTAGCTTGCTTTTCTTTCAAAATGCAAGAACAAGGAAGCAAATTTTATCACATTGGTCGCAAATTATGTGGTTTTATGGCTGTTTTAGCTAGTATTTTATAGTTTAGCTGTAAGGATGCATTCGGATAAGGTTGCTAATAGTGTCATATTTTAATGGTTGTAACTAATGCCTTTGAACTTTTGTTTGTTGATTGTATAGTTTGTCTCTGTATGTTACTAGGTTTTAACAAAAGTTTTGATTTTTCAGGTCCATTGAAGAAAACCCACAAGTTGAATTTGGAGATTTCCCCTCATAGAGCTGGTAATTAATAGTTATGTGTCTCTACTCTTTTTTCTCAATGTAGGTGTTTATAAATGAAACTGCTCTGCTTTTATGTTCTTTTGAGTTCAGTTGATTAGTTTAATGATGCTTAAATGCTTATAGAACTTTCACCCTGTGCCGGCCGCCTTTTTGTTGGTGGGGAGAGAATGATTGGTTGTTAGGAGTGGGATGTAGGAATGGTCCTGCTTTCTAGTTCTTTTATGGCTTATGTTATGTGGATGTTTCTGTGCTATTTATAGTATCGGCAGTGAGATTGATGCGAGTAGAGATGGGTGGTGCATTTGCTGATCTCTTGAATGAGAAAGGGAAAGGTTCGGGGGAAAATGAAATGGGTTATGTTGAAAGAACTCTTGGATTTCGAACAAAGAATCTGGATGATCGCGATCTAAGATTGGTAATCTTTCTGCATGGTTTGAGTTCTTGAGGCTTTTTGTGTAAAGTTTTTGAGCTTTTTGCTGTAAAAGTTAAAATAAAATTGAGATGCTTCATGCAAGGTTTAAACCATTACATATAGATGTAAATGATGAAACTAGTAAGATTTTGCATTTTCTCTTCTTTAATTCTAAAATTATATAGGTCACAGATGTTGTTGGTGGCACTATCCGCTGGAGGAGATTTCTTGATCATTTAATTTGTTCATTGTGCCATGATGAGAATGTATTTAGGAGAATGGAACCTCTTCTCTTGCAGGTATTTATGCATTGTTTAACTTTCACTCCTTTATCTATCAAAAAAAACTCACCCCTTTTATCTAATTTTTTGCTATGAAAGAATCATGGGATGTATTTTATTTAGTTCCGGTATTTCCCATATATACAGTTTTCATTATCAACTTTATTTGTGTGTGAAGATAAAGACTAGTGATCGGTTCTCTCCTTTAATGGATATAAGGAATCGAGGGTGTAAAGTTGTGCAATTTAGGGTAAAGTTCTACAGATGCGGATGGAGGAATGTAAACCATTCGACCCTGTTCATCAAAGAATTTCTAGCAAGTGTTTAAGTTCACAAAGAATGGTTGTGGGAGAGTGAGGCGGGGAATCCAGTTTTATAAGAGTTACTGCATGTAGTTACTGTATAATGTATGCTATCCATTCAACAATATATAAGCTTTATGTTGTATATGTGCTTGCTTTTGTTTGTGGGAGTTTTTGCATTTAGTGAACTATTTGACCATTTCTTTTGTAAGAATGCAAGAATGCCAAAAGAGAATAACACTGATGTTGCTTTTGACCCTTGTCTTATATGCTCCCTCCCATCTCCTAGATTCTCCGAATTGGTGCTTATGAGATTGTCAAGCTAGACATGCCATCATATGCTGTTGTAGACGAGGTAATTTTATTAGCTCTTTTTCCCTTTTGTTTCTTTATTTTTTCCTGTGGTGGTTGGGAAGAGGGATTTTTTATTTTGATTTTTCTTTCTCTAACTCTTCTCCGATCACAATATGTGAGGTATTTATAAAGGTTTCATCGTTTCAGGTTATATTTTAATTTTTAGTCATAATTTTATAATTATCTCTCTGCATGAATAGACTCACTTGTTAACTGGGAACAAATTTAAATGATCATCAGCCAATTTATGTTTTGATCTAAATTTGGTGTACACATATTTTGCTAATTGAACATAGAACTGTGTATGTTCAATTTGCTATGACAGTGTGGCATACTATTTGATATCTGGAAACTTGAAATTTTGCACTCAAGTTGTAACTTGTAAGTCATTTGATCAGCAGTAATGTGATATTCTTGCTTTATATTCATTTGGTCTTTGGATAATCGTACAATATCATTTTCTAAATGTTTTCTAGAGCATCATTTGGTCTTTGGATAATCGTACAATATCATTTTCTACATGTTTTCTAGAGCCATGTAACTTTTGTATAACCTATTATACTGTTGCATCTTCTAACTGCAGAATGTGAGACTTGCAAAAGTTGCCCTTAGGCCTGGTGCTGGTAACATGGTTAATGGAATTCTACGTAAACTAGTTTTGCATAAGGTATCCTGCAATATCCGTATCTCTTTTATTGTGCTAAAGCAAGTGGCAAGGTTCAAGATTTTGTGAATAATTATTGTTCTTTTTTAAGGAAAGCAACTCTCTTCCTCTCCCTAAATTGGAAGGCGATGCTCGTGCACAAGCACGTGCTCTTGCCACTCTACATTCTCATCCCGTGGTGAGTTAGATGCTATTGTTTGCTTTGATATTTTTTATTTTACTAATGGACATGCTTGATAACAGTAATAAGATAATCACACATAGGCACACACATCCACAGTAATATTTGATGCCCATAAGCATCTCGCTTTGTCTATGAGCCTATCCTCAAAAAGCAACTTACAATTATAAGTTTTTTGTCCAAAATTGATCCCATGGGATGTTTGTGCCAATTGAGCAAAAATGCAGATGAAATAAAAATGGAAGATACGAAACTTCAAACTTCACATTTGTACTTTAAACCTTTCATGTTTCGGGAACGTAATTCCTTCTCAGGCAAGTCATTAAACATGAAGATAAAAGAAACCCCATTCATCTTGGCAACTTCATATTGCTGAGCCTAGGAGTCGTATATCTCACATTTTTCACTTTTACAATGTATATTGATTGCATCTGCAAGAGACTATTAAATATTTCAAGTTTAATGATAGCTGAAAGTAACTAACATGATAGTTTCCTAGATTGAAGAAATAATACAGAAAGACGTGTGGTTTTCAAGCTCATGTTTGCCCTGACAATTTTGAGGTGCTGTAGTGGATGATAAGGCGCTGGACAAAGTATTTTGGGCAAGAAGAAGCAATTAGGCTAATGATGTGGAACAACAGTAATCCCAGTTTTAGTTTGAGGTTTTAATCTCAGAGCTCGTATCTTATTTTTCTATTAAGTTTTGAAATATTTTACTTGTTCTTAAGCTCCCTCTCTCAACACTGATCTCAGGGCAAACAAGGGGAAAGGACTGAACAGAGATGACCTTGTGACGAGACTCAACTTGTTGAAGGTGCTTGACATATTTGAATTTTGCATGCGCACACACACAATATATTTTACTGTCATGAAATTGATTAAGGCAGTTTCTCATCGAGTTTATAGAATGGCTGTATTCCTTGGAACTTATTTTAATGGGCTCCTTTTTCCCTATATATTTTACATTCGCACACATACACAATTGTTCTAAGGATTCAACATCTGAATGCATAGCTGCAGACTGAATCAGTATTTCATTGTCTGTGGCTGAGGCTGGATAAATCTTTATCACCATTGATTTTTCTCCTCTCCATTGCTAGGTTCCTCACGAGCTTTCTTTACATTCAGACCAGTTCGTCCACTTAAAAACAGGATTACAGGTACGTCCGCCATAACTGTCTGTCAAAAAACAGGGAGATTTTCTTCCCATGCCTTGTACTTGCTGATGTACAAGAGGAGTTCTTTTCTCCAAGTGCTAGTTGGTAGATTCTCTTCTGCCAAGACCATCTGTAAATATTGAGTAACTTAAAGTGTTAAACTTAGAAGATACTGATTTGACTCACTTACGATTAACCTTAAGGTCTGTAATTTCTTTATATAAAACAACTTATTATGAGCTGAAACTCTGCTCTCAGACACACATGAGGTATGTGGATACACACGTGTATATCTGTGCACCTTAATGTCTTTGTCTTTGAGCTGGCCAAGTTGCGACACTTTGTAATGGAAGGGAACATCAAAGATGCGCCTCTAGCTTTTTATTACGAAAATCTGTATTGTTCTGTGTCCTAATTGCTTGCTTTTAATTTTTAGATTGTTATACAAGCTGGATTACTTAAAGAAGGTTTCTGTTCTGTTCAGGATGAGAGTGCAGGTTGGTATTCATTCTCCCTTTCATATAATGCTTGATCAGAGGGGAGAGAAATCTTCAAACCTGAAAAACATTGAATTATGATATAGGACAACCTTAAGAAACCATAGAAATTTATAGCTTTCCTGCTGGTTGAGCCTGACGTGTAGCCTAACTTAGTAGTTGATGGTCTCATGAAGCCTGAAGGCTAACGTAAATTACTGATTAGATTTTAGATTCTTAACAAATTCCATCTCCAGTCCTGTTTAATTTGTATTTATTACTCCCTAGAAATTCTGGTCGTTTTTCTTCCAATATTATGTTATGACACGAGTGATCACAGGTTTGGTAGTTTCTGTTGTGGATCCTCAACCTGGTGATAGCATCATTGACTGTTGTGCTGCTCCTGGGGGAAAGACACTTTACATGGCATCTCTGATGGAAGGCCAAGGTGAATTTTTTAATCAACAAACTGAATTGGGCTCATAGGCAATGCATATAAATACCGCAGTTTTGGCTTTTAAATTGCAGCATTTGATGTATAGGCTGTGCAGAAGTGTCTTTTGATTCTCATTACTGTCTTTTATCTTGATTTTTCTCTAATCTATTCATCAAACTCTAGTATCTAATGGCCCTGTTCTATCTTTTACTATGGATTAACTTTTAGTGTTACCGCAGGTGGTCTTATATCCATAAGTAGATCGCATCTATAGAATGTTAAAATCTGCAACGCCATATTTGATGCTCTAGATGTTTATTGGGACTTCACCTGTTGTTCCATATCTTTGTCGTAATTCTTATACTTATTAAAATCTGCTCAACCTAGCATTTTCTCTAGTTAATGCTTTTCCAAGTTCTACCAATATTATCTCTCTCGTGACTCATGTTGAATATTGTTTTTATTCAACTCTTGTCCAACTCATGCTTTCTAAGTTCTACCATAGCTATCATCTTTGGGGCTCTTATAATTTTGTTTTCTAGTTGAGCAATCTTACATAGCACGGTATTCCCTTTCTGGGTCATAGGAATGGTATACGCAATCGACATAAACAAAGGCCGTTTGAGAATCCTTCAAGAAACGGCTATACTTCACCAAGTTGACTCTGTTATCACTGCTATTTCTTCAGATCTTCGCGTCTTAGCCGTAAGCTTTCATCACTTTGAGAAAAACTGAAACTTGTAGGAAGAAGAAATCGAAAGTTAATTTATATCAGAAATTTCTCAGGAAAATTATCCAATGAAGTCTGATAAAATTTTGCTGGATGCTCCTTGTTCCGGGCTTGGTGTTCTCTCCAAGGTAATCTCTATCAACACATTCTACAAGTTCTAATAATGCTGGGAATGTTAGTTACTATACTGGTTTGAAAATCCGATGTTTGTCTATATATATGCAATACAAAATCCACTTAATAATTACGTATCTGTAATTACCTTTCCCTTTTAAGAGAGCGGACTTGCGATGGAATAGAAGAGCAGAGGATTTGGAAGAACTAAAAAGTTTGCAGGATGAACTCCTTGATGCAGCTTCCGGGTATGATCTTCATTTTTCTTCTTTCCTTATAAGCACATAATTTTCTCCAAACTTGTGTACTGTCACAGAGTTGCATACTTATACACAATCTGAAAAATGTATTTTGAAATCGATAGCAATGCAAACGTCCGTTTCCAAGGCTAGAGAATGCTATAAATGTGTTTGCCTTATGATTTTTTTTTGCTTTGCAGATTAGTAAAGCCTGGTGGAATTCTAGTATATAGCACCTGCTCCATAGACCCTGAAGAGAATGAAGATAGAGTGGAAGCATTTCTTCTAAGGCACCCGGTAAGAACTATCTATCACCTGTATTTCAAGCATGTACAGCCTGAACAGTGGCGGATCTATGTGTACAAGGGTGGGTTCCATGGACCCCACCTTTTTTTACTAATGCATTACCTACATATGTTAATAGGAAGTCATTCATCTAATATATGAATTAATAAATTTTAATAAAAAATTAAATAACTATTATGGACTCTAGTTGTTAAATTCAGCCCATAAAATAACAAAAATATGTTATCTAATCTATTTACCTATTTATCCATTATAAATTTAATATTTTCTATAAACACAAGGAAAATAAATAAATTCTTTTAAAATTTTAAGTTGTCCCAAGTGTTAACTAGAAATACAAATTTCATGTTAATAAAATGGGTACAAGTGTATATTGCAAATTCTAAATTGAAAGTAGAACTCAATGCAAATTACAGTTATAAATAATCGAAGTACAAAATTAATATATGTAAATATAAATATACAAGTGAAAATTATTCATAGTTATTTACATATTAATTTATTAAAAACTATTAATTTTAAAGTATTTATATTTATTCATTTGCTTACTTAAGTTTTATTTAATATTTATAATATAATATTTTTTATTGTTTAGAATAATAGAGTTAAAAAAATATTTTAATTTTTAATTTTAATTTATAATATATGGACCCCACCACACAAAATGTCTGGATCCGCCACTGAGCCTGAAGATATACAAATTTTACTATGGTCTTATATTTAATATCAGTATTTACTAGTATTCTTTTTTTACTATGTCTCACTCAACGAATGAGCATTTTAGAATTTCACCTTCAATTTGATATGATGCTGTTGTCTTTGAGCCAGGAATTTCAAATAGATCCTGTTGACAGATACGTGCCGCCAGATTTTGTAACGGAGCGGGGCTTCTATTCTTCTAACCCAGTAAAACATTCAATTGATGGAGCTTTTGCAGCTCGGCTAGTTAAAGCCTTATGAAGGGATTATAATCCATTCCCATATTTTCTCTTGAAAGCCAGTCACTCTTGCTCAGACCACTTTATGACTACAAGAGGCCCTTTTCAGGTGAAGGGTTCTTGCCAAATAAGCTGAAGACTGCACATAATGCGATTTGGTATGTAATTTATATAAATTTAGTTCCTCAAAGGTCCTTTCTAATATACGCCTACTATAATTCAGCAGAACCAGCAATGGAGAGTGATGTACAATGTAGCACGGAAACAAAAACATTGAAATTAAAAATGAAAAATTAATAGTTTTATAAGAGTAGGTTTTAAATATGAAATCTCAATAGTTTTCAGAAATGTTTCTAGAAATAGAAATAAAATGATCTTCATTTCCTGTTTGACAGGTATAGTCGTACAGAATGCGGAAAACTGCAGGAGAAAGAGGATGCTATTCAGTGATCCTGGTATTCACAAGTATGATGATTTTGAGTTGGATGACATGTAACCTTATGTTACTTTGAAAACAAGCATCAAGAATCATAGGATTTCATGTGTGAACACTGTTCCAATGCAAGGCCCTATTATAGGAGCTCTGCATAAATTATGGGAAGCAATTTTTGTTATTCTAGTATTTTAGAGCATTGTAATCCTTGAATCATATTTTTGCAGAATATCAGAATTAATTATTTTTCCTTGTGATTAAAAAATTAAATTTTGCCTTCCACTTTTTAATCCTTCACAAGGATTATTTTTTTCCAGGCTTTACAAGTTTATTGGCCATGGAATAATACTATATAACCCTTTTACTCAATAATTTTGGTGTCAACATAGTGAAAATACATAATTAATAATTTTTTTATTTAGATTGTACTATCTTTTTAAAGAAAACTGTAAGAAATATTAAAGTCTTGGATTCAAACATATTCTTCTTATATTATGATTTTTTTACATCTCATAAATAGGTAAGCTAAAATACAAAAACAAATGACAGAAGAATTACTTTGATTCATAACTTTTATCCTAAAAAATTAATTAAACTAAATATCATTCATCAAAGTTAAATAGATTGAGAAAATATAATCTTTAGTAAATAAATCTACATTTTCTTATTATAGTTTTTTTTTATCAAAGTATAATATATTAAATTGATTTCACCTTAATAAAGTTAATTTACGTGCACTATCAGAAAATAAAACGGCACCGTTTTTGCAAGGATGCCCCAAAAAATTAAGGCGTAATTACTTAAAAAAACTCCATCTTAAAATAATTTTTCGTTTATACCCTGACCTAGAAAAAAGTTCATTTGTACCATTTTTTTGATTTTTCGTTTTCAATTGTACCCCAAAATTTTATTTTTTGACAATTTAATTAATTATAGGATGAAAATATTAAAAATAATTAAATAGAAGGGTTATATCATCTTTTTTCTATTTGAAAAAATACAAATAAGTTAAAAAATGAAGGATTATTTTAAGCTTTTTCTAGATAAAAAAAGTTCAATTTAGTGCTTTAGGGTAGAGTTGAAAACAAAAAATCAAAAAAAAGGTACAAATGAACTTTTTCTAGGTCATGGTATAAACGAAAAAATATTAAGAGGTTTTTTAAGTAATTATAATTATGTTTCTTCTTCAATTTTCTTCCTCCGCTAAACCCTTTCTAACCAAAACCCACCTTCATTTACGCCATGCTCAAAACATGGCCAAACAATGGCCATTCAGATTATTATCACGTGCTCTCTCACGTGCATATTCCTCCCCCACCTCCCCCACCGCCGCCGCGGCGTCCACCACCGCAGACATTACGCCGTCGTTTCCTCTTAAACATGTAACTAAAGCAAACTTCAACTCCTCACTCGCAGACCTCAAAGACCATGTCAGAGCCGCCGATTTTATCGCGATTGACCTAGAAATGACCGGAATAACCTCCGCTCCGTGGCGTGAATTGTTCGAATACGATAGATTTGACGTCCGTTACCTTAAAATGAAAGATTCCGCTGAAAAATTCGCCGTCGTTCAGTTCGGCGTTTGTCCTTTTCATTGGGACTCAACTTGCCAATCGTTTATAGCTCATCCGTAAGCTCTCTCTATCTCTCTCTGCGTTTTATGAGTAAAATGATGTCGTTTTGGTTTTGGATTGATGAACTGTGTTCTTTGTTAATTACAGGTATAATTTCTTCATATTCCGTGAAGATAATGAGTTTTTGTGCCAGGCCACGTCACTGGATTTTTTAGCTAAATATCAATTTGATTTCAATATCTGTATACGGGAAGGTAATTTTTGTAATTGAAATTTGAATCTGTTATTTTCAATTGTTAATTTCTAATTAAATTACCTGCTAGTCTAAATTTGCAAGAATTTAATTCAGTTCTTTCTGGTAATTCTTGTGTTTGGAAATGAAATGGTTACTTGAATTGTACATGATTGATTACTGGCGATGGATGCGGAAAATTTATATTTTGTTTCTTTTTTTTGGGAGATTTACAGTCTTTGGTTAATATCAGGAGTGTCTTATTTATCCAGACGGCAGGAAGAGGAAGAATTAAGACGATTGAATTCGAGATATGAGGATTATACTAATTTCAATGAAGTTAGAGATGTGCCATTGGTCGGTATAACCGATGTTCTTTTTAGTGAGAGAATGAAGAACAGATTGAGTGAATGGCGTGACGGTTTGATGAAGAATAGAAATGAGGCGGGGGAGTCTCAGTTTGAAACCATTTTCTATAAGATGCGTCCGGCTCTTTGTTTGAGTGGTTTTACTTCGCATCAGCTTAAGTTGATTCAGTTGGTAATATTCACCTTTCCACTTTTTTAAAAGAAAATGTTTGCTGTTCTCTGTTCATGATTCATTTGATCACTAATTAAAGATGACTAATGAAAATATGCAGGTAACTAAGAAGCATTTTAAAGATCTTGCTTATGTGGGTGGTAGTCATAGTTCTTCTGTCCAAGATTTAGTCGTATATGTAGACTCCAAAAATGACAAAGATTCACTTATGGTAAGCGTGTAAAATATATATGTTGTGTTCATATATCTCTTGATTTGAAATTCTATCACTTCTGGGTAGCATCTGTTTCATGTATGTCAGCTCTGAAATCCGGTAAAAAACATGCGACCCAAGAAAAACATGAAATCTGTGGCTTCAGCATTTATATTTGAAAAGGCAGGGCTCATGCTTCTCAACTTTAATCTTTCAGGAAGAGGTGAAGGCTGAGTGTCGTAAAAGAGCTGAGATGAAAATCAATAATACAATTGGATTTCGTCATGTTATTGATCTTCTTTCTTCTGCACAGAAATTGATTGTTGGTCACAATTGCTTCCTGGGTAAGCATTTTTTTTCTTATAGTTGAAAAGAAAATTCATTTTGATCTGATAAAATAGTACGATGAATAATTTCTCTTGCACAGATATTGCGCACATACACAGCAAATTCCTAGGTCCTCTCCCTCCAACTGCTGAAGAATTTGTTTCCTCAGTTAACAAGTACTTCCCACACATTGTTGATACTAAAGTTCTCTTGAATGGCGATAATGTACTCCTTCAAAGAATGAAGAAATCAAGAACATCACTCTCATCAGCCTTTTCTCTACTATGTCCAAAAATTGCTGCAGGTTCACAGAAGGGCAGTGATCTGGATTTTCGTCCATCTGTTAATGTAGAGGTTCAAGTGGACGATACAAGGTTTGTTTCCTCCCTTTTTATCTGGTATATGATTAATAAATTGGTTAAATTTTCTATTTGCTATATTACATGTTTGTAAGATATGTCAGAAATGAAGTTAAATTTAGTTTTTAAGCTAAGATTGATTATCTATTTTCAGATCCTCCAGTTGGAGATCTGGAGTCAAACATGAAGCTGGATATGATGCTTTTATGACAGGGTGTGTCTTCGCTCAGATATGCAGCCACCTCGGCGTCGATTTTAAGCTCCATTCATCTTCCGAGAATCTGGCCCATAATGAAAAGCTCCAGAAGCACATCAACCATCTGTATCTAAGTTGGATTAATTGGGACATTATTGATCTAAGAACCGGTAGTAGAGTCGTAGAGTCCTCAGGATCTAACGGCCTCAGAAAGCGACATACAAACGTGTTGTTTGAGAATACTGTTTTAATCTGGCGATTTCCATCTAGACTCAAGGCAGGAGCGATAAAAGATTGCATATGTAAAGTCTTCGGCCCAAACTCTGTTACATCCATCTTTCATGTTGATGAAACTGCAGTATTTGTTCAGTTCAATAAGCCAGAGTTGGTCTCGGAATTTTTAGTTCTGAAAGAATCCTTGGACAGAAGTAATGATCCTATCTCTGTTTTGCATCCTCTATCAAAATTACTGGAAGGTGGAAATACGTGTGCGGCTGGTTATGAAACTTATAAAGAGATCTGCAGTTCACCGATCTCTAAAGTCCGTTTTGCAGATCAAGCGGAGGCGATTGGTATTAAATGGAAGACTAAGTTGGTAGAGGCTCAGGCGGAGGAGACAACAACTGCTAAATCAACTTCTGCGAAAAAGAGTGAGGTAGGCAATCAACATGCAAGAGACAATGGATCGAGTACAACGGATCGATTATTGTCTGATGAGGTTATTGAATGTTTTTATGCTGCTGAAGGTAAGCAGAGGGCAAGTACTCAATTGTGATACTAATTTGCTAACATCGTTTTTGACTAGAAAATCTTAAACAAATTTGTAGTTCTGTACAAGGTATTAGTTGAAATCATTTTAATTCTTTAAATACAAATCTCACATTGGTGTAAATTTAGTCTCATGATAGAAGAGTAATGTCCATAACATGATAACATCTTAATATGCATATACAAAGCTATGTACAATAAATTTAGGACCCTCATGAAACTGAAACTAGACCTTTGAATAAATATAGATAAATTGCATTCCAGCATTTAATTAAGAGTATTTGTCAAAATACTCTGTTTTAGAAATATTTGCAAAAAATATTCTGAGGTTGAAAATTTATTTATTTATTTATTTTGAAAATTAATTTTTTTTATTAAGAGTTTATAGTAATACTTATTTTTTAAAAAAAATATTTTAGAAACGGTTTCAAAATGTGTTTTTAAAAACTGTTTGAAATCTTTTGGAACTGTTTTAAAAACTGTTGCAAATTATGTTTTAAAAACTGTTTTTAAAACCCTTTTTATAAGCAACACTTTCTAAATTGATTTTAAATTGTGTTTTCTAGAATCAGTTTGAAATTGCGGTGTAAAAAAAATAAAGATTAAGTGCGTTGAGATATAACTAAATACTTGCGGTTTGGCCTTTTTGGTTAGCAAAAGCCACCACGTCACGTGACGATAGATTAACACTCTTATTTTATAGAGAAAATTAGCCCATATACTATTTTGGGTCAAAATAATTAGTTTTATACTGGCAGCAAATTCAATTTAGTTTTTTACGGTTGGGAACTTTGTTTTTTGATTTAACAAGTTATTTATCTCACAAATAAGATTTTGAAATTTGACAAATACATAACTGTTATTTCTAGTAACACCCACAATTTTTATGCACTTTCCTTTTCCTCATATATTTTCCCTAGATTCTTGCCTTCAATCTGTAACTCCTATAATTAACAAAATATTCCCCATTTTGTTTAGAAATTAGATTGAATATCTTCTGAAAATGGCGAAAACAAGGGCTGCCAAAAAACCACCTCCAACCGAGAAATATCTTCATCTCTCTCAGCCCGCCTCCGACGCAAGCCCTCCGCCATCGCGGTCGCCATGGAGTTCGTCTTTTGCTGCAGCCGTCAGCCACTATTTGTCTCAAGCCCGCCGCTGCCAAGCTGCCGCCGTACGTCCAAAAATCGCAGGTATGAAGCCATGGAGAAGACGACAGAAACGTCAAGAAATCCGTTGATGTCAAGGTAATTGTTCTAAAAACTCCTTATATGTTATTGCTTTTAGAGTTCATTAGGTAACTATTAGTATACTATTAGTTAATTTATAACAGAAACTTTAATTTTGCAAGCATTTCTAAAGTTTTTGAATCGTCTTTGTTATTTTTTATATTGCAGTTTTTTTTCTGTCAAACTGATGAAAAAAACGATGAACGAAGGCGGTTTGAGTTGAACGAAGAAAACAGTCGTTGGAGTGGGACGAAGATAAGCGAACGATGAACGAAAGCGAATGATGAACGAAGGCGCGGTGGCTGGCAACTGTTGTCTTTTTTATTGTAATTGGAATATTAGCAATGATATAAAAATAATTAAGGTTAACTATATGTTTTTTAATGGTTAATTAATAATTAACTAACTTTGTATGATTTTTTATATAAAATATGAATATATATTGATAATTACTTTTTTTAATTACAGTTAACTAATATGTAACTAATAGTTAACTAATAGTGCATATTTAATGAGTAATGTCATACTATTAGTTAACTGGATGTTAATTTCATATTAACTTTATTTTTCAACCTAATGTTAAGTTATTAAGAACAAATTGATATTTTTTAATGATTCGTAGTATACTATTAGTTAACTGAAAAGTAAAACCAATGTCTACATAAAGATCTTTCTTCCATACTCCGTCATATCAGAACTTTCAATGTTGTCATTCTTGCATTTATAAAATAAAAAATTTGTTAATTTTCATATTAGTTAACCATTAGGTAACTATTAGTAAAATTTTATTATTTAAAAAAAAATCAAATCGTTTTTTTGTTGAAAAAATAATTACAGCTGGTTTAAAAAAATTGTTATTTGTTTTTTAAGAATCATGTATTTGAATAATCATGTATTTGCCATTATATATGGGAATTGCATTTGAATTTCTTGTTTTGCTGGATTTGTTTTGTTTCTTAAATGCTTGTTGTTTTCATTTTTTTAATCATTTTATTTTTTTAATTTCCCTTTTACCGTTTATGGCATATAATTCAAATTATCAGTTGCTATAATTAAGGATTATTAAATATTCTTGAATATTAATTGCTACATATTTATGCTTTGAGATTTTGTAAGAGATTTTGATTCTTATAACCACTTCCTTCCTTTTTTATAGTTGACAGTAATCCTCAAATATCATAAAGTTATTTGTGCAATTTAAAAACTTAAAAAGTATGTCATCAACTTTTTTTTGGTCAACAGTAAAAATCTAATTAAGTATAGTCATGTAGGGTACTTATCTAAAGAAGCCTATTTTATACCGTATTGTATATAGGGCCGACAATTTTTGACGCGGTCTAATATTGATACGACACAATACTTTTAATCGATATGATATAAAAAGTAAATTTTGGTTGAGTTTATATGAATTCGGATAATGAATAAGTCAATCCATTTAAAATCAGGAAAAATCAGGTCAAATGATTTTAACCAGCATAACTGGTAAAGAAGACGTTTAAACTTATTTAATTAATTATGTGATTGATTAATTTATTATATACGACTTAAATATATCCATAAAATAAATATTTGAAAGCTTGTTTAATATTTCAGTACTTGCCCTCTGCTTACCTTTGGCAGTATCTACAGATATCAAATTAATATATTCATACGTATATGTAAAACTATATTTATGTATTTAATTAATATTTTATTGTATTTACTTTAAATGATTTAAATATGTTTTTCTTTTAAGTGTAAATATGATATGTTTATTAGTAAACATGTGAAACAATTCGTGTCAATCTATTAAATAAACATTGTCATGTTTGAATTTAAAACCAATGTTTTTAAAACTGGACCGGAACGGAAACCGGCTTCGTTGGGGGTTCATGGTTCGACCGGTTCAACTGGGTTGGATCAGATTTTTTAATTTTATTAAATATACATTTTTAAAAAGTAAAAATATATAATATTATAAAAAATATATGATAAAATATTTATTTAATATTTATATAAGGCTTAATTACTTAAAAGACCTCCCACCTTGAACTTTTTTTTCGTTTAAACCCTGACCTTGTAAAAAGGTCATTTGTACCCAATTTTAGGGTTTTAGGTTTCATCTCTACCCAAAAGTACTAAAATTGCCTCTTTTCACTTGAATTTTTTTTTATAATAATCCTTTAATTTATGTTTATATACTAATTAGACGTATGATAAAATCTTTTATTTAATTGTTTTTATTTTTTCATCTTTTAATTCATTAAATTGTCAATTATATTTTTGTATTGGGTAGAGATGAAATCTAAAATATAAAAATGGGTGCAAATGATTTTTTTTACAAGGTCAGGGTGTAAACGAAAAAAAAGTTCAAGGTGAGAGTTTTTTTAGTAATTAGGCCTTTATATAATACCATTTTTTTAGATTTTTGTATGTAAAAATTAAAATATAATTATAAATAATTAATATTTTAGAGTATATTGAATAATTATCATATATGAGAAATAAAGATTAATTTTAACAAATGTTGTTATGTGAAATATAATAATAATAATTAATATTTAAAATTATGTAGAATAATTAACTTTTGTTAGAGAAAAAAAAAGGAGTGTTGTATATGAAAGAGAAAATGTGAGTTATTATGAGAGAGAGAGAGAAAAGTGTGGAAGAGAGAGAAGAAAGTGTGTATATGAGAGAGAGAAAAAAAATAAAATGCATGTAAAAAGTAAAATGTGTGTAAGGGAGAGAAAAAAATAAGGCTTAATACCTTAAAAAAAACCCGACCTTTCATCCTCTTTTCAATCCTACCCTGACGTAGAAAATTTGTCAATTTTAATAAATGGTCAATTTAATATAAAAAATTAACCTAATGCAAAAAGAATCAATTTAGAGAATTTTTGCCAAATAAAAAAAAGTCAATTTTATGCTTTAGGGTACAATTGAAATGAAAAAATACAAAATAGGGTAAAATTGACTGATTTACAACGTCAGGATAGAATTGAAAAGGGAATGAAAGTTCAGGGTTTTTTAAGACATTATGCCAAAAAATAAATACATGAGATGTTGATATGTTAAAAAGGGACCACAAAAATATTCTCTGGACAAAAAAGAGACTTTTTAGTCCAATTTTTCTGAAAACCGGGTTTGGCCGGTCTTGATCAAAAACCGGATTTTCCCGGTTTAATCCGGTTTTTGACCGGTTTTTGAAAAAGTTGACTTTTATATCTAACTGGACCGGACAGAAGTTCGATTTCCGGTTACCCCGGTCAGACCGACCGGTCCGATCCGGTTTTGATAACATTGTTTAAAACTTCAATAAAATTACTCAAACATTGTTTAAGTTGTTGAATGTGTGTTTAATTTAAGTGTATATGATCCATTTAAGATGGGGCAACACAAATTTCCAGATATGAATGCTACTTAGGGCTTATGGAAAAAATTGAACTCACGAACTTTTTGCTGCCCAATGTTTATAACTTTATATCATTTACTCGATAATTTGTTCCATTTCTTGTTAGTGATCATTGTTCTTCAAAATCAAGAATAACAACATGCATATTATAAATATTTTTGAATGTTGATCAACCTAAGAAATCATCTTAGGATTGTTCAATTCCTTCTCCTTCATCATTCTTGTCATAGCAATTGTATCATAGTAGTGTTCATTTGGTTGAAATCAAACTAAAATTTTGACATTTTTCTGAAATTTAAACTTACAAATTTTAAAAGAACTGTAAATATCTCAAATTAAATTAAACAGGCCAGTTTTAGTTGGTTTTTCAATTTAGTTCAATTTTTTGGTTCGAAAAATCAAATGAATTCCAAATGATGAAGTCATGAACTGTACTAATTTAATCAAATGTATTGTCATGATTAAACCATTGAAATGCCAGCTTAAAAAAAAGACTTCCCGAGTAATTTGCATTTTCTTCTCTACAAAATCTGCAAAACACACGGTGGTGCACCCGTTTTCGGGGATTAACTAGCTAAAATAATAATGAAGAAAACTTAGGCTATCTTTAGGAAATGGAACCAATGTTGTCAATGGGCACCCAAGTATACACATCATTGCCAAAATTTCCAAATCAAATAAAACCCAAAATGATCTATTAATTTTAGCATTAAGAGTTCATAGACTATCCACCTCTCACGTGCCGACATTAGGTGCCGGAGTTGATATAGGTGGCCCGTAAGAATATCTCCACTCATTGCAAGCCAAGCATTTGTCCAACTTTACACAGTTCTCTAATGTGCAGAATTTGCAGGACCATGTTTTGTTTTTTATACTTGCATCCTTCGGCTTTACCGTGCTACAGACATTGCAGATTGGAGCTAATGGCTGCAATCAACTCAGCATTATTCACAAGCAAAAATACTTGAAGTCAGTACTTGTAGGAACTAACCTATTCAAAGCAATTAGTGAGATAAACAATGGAACCAAACCAGAAAGTATAATAAGTGAGATTCATACCAAAAATAAACTTAAAGTCTTAAAGTATTAGCAGTTATCTATGTTAAGCAGGAACTTCTCGAGTCCTATGCCTCGGCGGTCATTTTCAAAAATGCTTTTGAAACTCTGAAAATCTACATTAAGTTAACAATCTATTCTTGTAAAAGATATTGTTTCGTGTTTTCATGCCACAGGCAATGATAATGAAAGAAATGGTCTTGTCTTATTTAGTACAATCTATGAACTAGTATAAGAAACCTGAAAAATCTCCAAATATTGTATCCTGTATAAAATCGTGGTTATTCATGCAACTCCACTGCACTGTTTTTAATCAAATTTTAGAATCAAAGTTAAGCTCAAGATCTATGCTCTAACTTCAAAGTCTGCAGAAAACATTATGCCAATCCGCATGCAACCTCAAATGAGCACGCAATATGTACAAACCAAAATTGCAGCCACAAAATATAACAAATGGCATCATCTTATCATCTTAATGAACTAACTAAAATAAGGTAATCGTAATGATTACTTACTGGATTTAATAATGTGCAAGCTGCACACTCCCACATAGCATTCTCCTCTTGATTATGAGCTACATTATGATTTAATACTGACCCCAGAGATGAGCCACCCGTTAAATCAACAAACGCAGAACCAGAAAGCGGACTGCTGTACGAGTTATAAGTTCTCTTTTTAGGTATGGAATGAAGATCAGAGCTTGATCCCGAAGTTGAAACATCTGCGGTCAAATTTACAAAATTGGACTCTGAATGTCCATTAAAAGATTGAAATTCTGTACTATTACTTGATTCATGACTTCTTTTTTTACAATTATCTGTCTGTAAGCATCCGGCAGATTGCCTCACACCTACAAGGTCATCCCCAATATCACAACAGCTTTCTCCGTCCTCAGAAGCTTCAGTAGACTGAGAACCACACCACATCTCATCCTGAAATCTCCTTTCTGCAGCCATTGCTGCCGCTTGTATTGGACTAAGTGCAGCCATAATGGCGTTATCACCACCAAGACGGTTTGGTCCAGACGGTAAGATAGAATTCAATTTTGATCTCTTCTCTGCAGCAGCTAACGCTGTTTTACGAAGTGATGAGAGCGGAGGTTGTCGAGAATACCCACCCAATCGCTTACCAGGCATATCAAACCCCTCCCCTGAACCAGTTATTCCCTTTGAAATAAGCTCCTCGCATTCCTGTCATTAGAATCAGCAAAACAAGCAAAGTCGTCTTATATTCTTAATGGTCGACAAAAAGTGCACAAGATAATGCATATTGCGAATAATTCTTAACTCAAAAACATACAAATCAAATCACAAAATAGAACGTAACCTTTCTCAACTCATCCCAAAGCTTATAGAAACTGGCATTATGAGGACCATGAGCATTATGACATAATTCATGAAGCATAGTATCCAAAACCATATCATATGGATAAAAATCAAAATCTCTATTCGGTCTACGAAGCCTCAATTTGACGTGCACTCCTCCTCCTACATTCAACCCCAGAAGAGCCGGATTCTTCGGACTGCAACAAAAAATTCCATATCCATAAACTCACACAAATAACAAAACTTCCACAGTTCAATCAATCAAACAACTCAAATTTCTAAAACAAACAAATGCATCCACAAAAATTCACAAATCAAACTTGAAAATCTACTAAAAAAATCAAACTTTGTATCTAAATAATCAATACCCAGATAAAAAAAATGATTAATACCAGAATTCCGATAGTACTTTAACACGCCATTTGTGTTTACGCATAATGGGTTGGACTTGTTTGGCAATTTTTTCAAGACACTTTTTGGCTTCTTCTTCTCCAGGTTTTCTCTTTAGGGTTTTGATTTCCCATACTTTGTTTAAGTCTCCGACGTTCATTTCCTCAATCAGTAAAAAACCCAGAAAATAAAACACCTAATAAAACCTGGGTGATCGGTTGATTTTGGATTAATTACTCAGACGGTTTGATTAAAGAAAAGGGTATGATTTGATGAATGCGGAGAGAAAAGAAGTGAAATTTGAAAATTGGGGATTTTGATTTTGGAGAAGATGAAAGTCCTTAGTTGGCGGGTTTTTGAAATTTAACCAAACAGACACAACACGGAGTTTAGTAGTTCCAATGTTCTATGTTGTCATTGGGACTTAAGTGGCAATATGCCCCCTAAATTTATAAACAATGGGCAATTAACACATAAATTAATTTTATGGGCAAATCAGTACACGAACTTGGTGATTATGGGTAATTTGCCCTATTTTAACAATTTACCCCCTTAATTTGTAAGTTAATTGTCTTTTAAATTGGAAATTTGCCCCCTAAACTTGTAAAAATCACCAAGTTCGTGTATTGATTTGCCAACAAAGTTAATTTATGTGTTAATTGCCCATTGCTTATAAGTTGTGGTAAATTGCTACTTAAGTCGTTGTCATTGGTGTTTGGGGGCGGATTAAGGTGTGAGCCGTCGTAGAATAAAAGATGATTACTAAGAGTGAATAAATACGGATTGAGATTCCTTCACGTTCATTCAAATTTGAGGGGTCACATTCACAATTTATATCATTTATTGTAAGATAAATGATGTAGATTAATTTAATTACAAATGTACCTTTTTTATCTACATTGTTTAACCCCCTCAAATTCAAAATGAATTTGAAGAAATTTCAATCCATAAAACACTACCTATGTAAATTTGAAAGGCAGTATCAGACTGGTTGCGTGAAAAGTTTTAATTATTTATATTAAAAAGTAATTAACTTTAATAATCTTAATTTAAAATACGCTCTAAAATATTTTAACAACATTAATTCCATATTAAATATTAATTATTTTCTCTAAATATTTTATAAATATTTCAACACAAAAATATAAAATAAGATTTAGAAGTCATTAAAAGCAATTTATTAAAAGAAGACATAAGGTATAAAAAAGTCCTTGAGTTTTTTTCAAAAATACAGATCAGCCCTTTTACTTTATCTGGGCACAATTAAGCCCCCATATTTTTAAAATTGAACAATTAAACCCTTATTATTTTAAAATTGAACAAATAAACCCTTTTAGTTTACTTTTGGAACACTTATCCTCTCAATTTTTGAATTAATAACAAGCAAAGAGTAATTTATAATTATCAAAAGTAAAAATTTATAATTACGTCATATAATATATCAAATGAAAAAATTCATATCTAATCATCTTAATTAATTAAAAATAGTTTATATTTTATTTTTTAGCTCAATTATCTTTCAAATTGTATAAAATAAACGAGTTTAGAGACCGCAATGACCCGATTTAAAAGTTAATTAATCTACAACCGAAGATTATCATCCTTTGTTGATTTACAAAGTGGAGTATTGTTTTTGTTTGATTAAAAAAATTAGAATATGAGTTAATTAGTTCCGATATATAAATTTAGGAACCGCGATGAGCTTTTGTTTAAGTATGGCTATTTCATACCTATTTTAACTTCTCCGATTCTGGTTTGTCAGTAATAAACAAATAAATCCAGCTTCCAATAAATAAATAAACGCCCAATCTTTTGGGTGTCCCAATTGAAATCTCAAAAACCCATTTATCCAATTACACAAACAAATCCCAAAGCTTCAATCTTTCACTGCTTTTAGCTATTTTCTTGATAGTTTGATCATACACTAAAATATAACAATAAGGGACTTTTATTTGTTTGATTTGTTATTTATTTGACCACATAACAATAAAACAATGGCGGGTATAGCTTTAGTATTAGATCTGTTAAAGAAAAATCACAACTTTTACTCACCTAAATTCTCTGCCTCCTCCGCCGCTTCCGTCGCCGCCGCCTCCGTGGCAGCTGCCGGTACTCCTTTTGCTTCTCGGTTCTTGTTTGGGTACCCTTCTTTATCCTCACTCTGTATTTACTTATTTTGGTAGTTTTGGAAAAGACAGTGTGTTGTATTTGTATGCATTATAGTAATTCAGATTATTTATTTATTTGGATTGTTTTATTTTGCTGAAATAATGGGTGTATACTGCAATTTTATGTAGGATTTTTAGGTGATATATTATTTAGTATTGAGTTTTATGAGATTAAATTTAGATTTATGACAATTTATGAGTTTTTGAGAGTTTCCGGTGACCAAAATGTTTCACAAACGGGAAACGCATCTCGAAGTTTTCCGTGCTTTTTAGGTTTATTGACTGTGGAGCCACTGATAAAATTTTGAAGATTGTATTTCATTCACTTTTTTTCAGTTCATATTAGGCTTACCGTGCTACCTAGATAAATGGAACACGGACACGGAAAAACAGAATCAGTTTAAGGTTGTCTATATTAAAATTGAAGTTTCGTCTCCAAAATGCCAGTGTCCAACACGTTTCCGAAACGGGAAACGTTGATCGAGTGAAGTGTCCGTGTTACTTTTGTGTCTGTAAATGATTGTATTCTCTTTTTCATGTTATAATGTAGCTAATGATGAAGATTGACTCTGGTTTGTAATTCCAGTTTTACCAAGATCCCAGTTGCGCATTGTGATGCTGGCGCGGCACTATCTGATGATTACATTTCTACTATACGGAAGGCCTCTGGGAATATTTTTCAGCATGATTCTTTGAAATATACAACTAAGGAGTACTATTTTGAATTAAAGCCTCTTCTTTCAGCTTTTGAATGGAAACAACTAGCTATGACATCCCTAAGGTCATTTTTGCTGTTCTATTTGCCACTTCTGGAGCCTACTTCAATTACAGAAGAGGATGATGAAGACTTTCTGCAGGATGCTCCGGAAGAACGGCGTTTAGATTTGGTTGTTCCCTTCCAAAAATCAGTGAAGCAAATTGTTCGGGAGGTGAGTTTTGTGGCTTTACAAACTTGCAAGCACTTTGTTTTTCCGGTTTTATGTTGAGTTTGCCAAATTATAATGTACTAATATAATGCAACATGTTCCCTCAATTTTATTGTTTGTTCTTAGCAACTAGGATTTGGGTTGGGAATTAAAGACGGCAGCTTTGGCACGTAATGTATTAACAATGTCTAAAAAATCCAGATACACGGAAGAATGTTGTCAATTAAAATTATACGTCCTAGTATTTAAGCAGGAGTTTGTTTGGAATGGTTGAAATTGCTATTATAAAAATTGAGTCGTGGCTTAAAAAATTAATCATCAAATTATGAGGGATCTTTCACACTATGAGAGCTTTTTTGTGTTAGTAACATTGCTGTTCTATATCTGAAGTTTTCTTCTTTAGGTCTTATTTAGGAGTTGGAACTTTTCTAGATGACAATCTATAGTGTATAAAGCTTTAGCTTTGGTTTAAATTGCAGTTTCAGAATGGCTCTTTTTGGATGTTTGTGCAGCTGTTTTCCAGCTTCACTACATCCAAGTATACTTCCTACGCTATAACACTCGTGTTTGTCTCATATGTTTTCTAAGCTATTGTCAAGGAGTTATGTATGTCTTGTTCTATAAGTTTTAGGGTTAACTGCAAAATAAATCATGTACTTTAGCGTGTTTTGTAATTACAACACGTACTTTAAATCTTGACAATGTCATATACAAACTATCATTTTTTGCAATTTGGAAGACTAGGCAATATTCCGTTAAAATATGCTGTTGTGGATGCCAAAAGGCCCAAAACAGTGTATACTCTGGCGTCCACATCAATATTTTCTTTATTGCTTTGTGTTCCGAATTGTTAAACAAATGATAGTTTGTGTGTCATTGCCAGGATCTGAAGTTGTTATTGTAATTACAAAACACGCTAAAAGTTCATGATTTAATTTGCATGGAACCCCGAATTCTATTACATCCTATTACAGCAAATTGTTTCTCTACAAACTTTTTGGAATACAACTTGGGAAACAATGAAGTTCATTACTGACGTCTATTTGATCTTTTAACAATAGTAACTTTTGGCTGGTAACCACGCTTAGCAAAAACGAGAAAATTATTTTGAAGGATCGTTTCTTTTACCAGCTTTCAAACTGCTTCTTTCTTTCTTGAAATAGTTTACTGAAATATGTCTTATTTGCTGTGTTAGACTACTGTTGTAACCACAAGAAGGATTTTAGAAAGGCTTTCTGTGCATTATGTTTCACAGCGATTGGCTTGGAAACTTCTAAAAGGTGCGTTAATTAACATAGTAGTTTGAAATTGTAGATCATCTTTTTTTTCTTCCTTCGCCAAATCGCCTAATTGATTGGATCAATTTTGCAGATGTACCAAAGTCAGCTGTACGCAAAGCTGATAGAGGATTGCCTGCTGTTGTCTATATGTTCAGAGTCGGCAGAACAACATTTAGAGGTCGTGAGCTCTATCCCGCTTTGTGAGTAATTATTTGTCCAATTGCTTTTTCCCGGGAATCTAACTTCTTTATGTGTTATATGTTTAAGCAGGGCACATTTTAGGAGTTGCCGCTTCATGGCTTGTACAAGTCGGTATTGAAGTTTACCGATTCTTTTCTCGTTTAGCAAGATCTGAAGATGAAGATAATAAGGTTGATCAAGCCGAACAAGTTAAAGCTCTTGGCAAAAAAGTTACCAGTGTTACTATCTCGTGTAGCTCGTCACTAATTTTTGCTTCCATTGGAGCAGGGCTTGTTTCCGCCACAATTCGTCCTTCAACGGGACAGTGGATAGGTAAGTACATCTATTTTGCTTGCTTGATAACGTTCATACAAAAATGCTTAGGTAGACTCTGTCCACCATGTCATCCAATGACGAAGCCTATGATGTGTTTTGCAGTGATTGGCTCTGTTCACGAATGGCATAGTGGACAGAGTCTATATACGAATTTCTCCGTGTATACAATATATAATCTTGGTTACCTGTCATGTAGTCCCCTAGCAGCCGAGTTAATTTGTGAACTATTTTGCAGGTTGTGCTGTTGGGGATTTGGCTGGCCCAATTATAGTTACGTTTTGCCTCGAAAAATTGTTCCATACGGACATTTAGATCCCTGACATAAATTAAGTAATGTATTTTTTTCTTGCACCTGCGTCTAACTTAAGTGGCAGCTAGCGAAATCTTTGAGTTTATGATGATATAGTTTCACATAATCAAATCTGGAAGGAGATTTTCTTAAGATAATGAAGGTTTTGTAGCATTAACTTCCTCAAGTTCATTGAGAATTCAATTCTCCCTTATATAAAGGCCATTGTTAGGTTCTCTTTTAATAATATTCAACTGATTTGTTTCTTCTTCATTTATATTGATCTGAAAATTCTCTAATTTTATGCTTCAGCAATTCATTTATATTTTTAGAGAAGTCCATGAAACTCTATATTTATAATAGGGTTAATTTGCAAAACAATTACTGTGTTTTACAATTTTAACATGAAAATTTTATTTTAACAATGAGTTGCTGTTTTACAATTCGAAATACAGATTAATTTCCTGTCAAAAAAAGTGGACTCTGAAACCGTGGTAGCAATCACATGCCACTTTTAAGAAAAATTATTGCACGCAACCGTTGCGCCATGTCATTCGTGCCATGTGGAAAAATTCATAATAAAAAAATTAAGTAATAAATGAAAGATTTCCTATCACAAATCCCCATTGGCTTGTTGTAATTATGACATGGCACAACCAATGCATGGGATAAACACTCCACTTTTAAATGATCGCTATTTTGAATTGTGAAAAAAAAATGGTAGTTATATTTTAAATTGTCAAAGTTAAAAGTTCGTATACAACTTAATTTGCAACTAATCCAATTTAATATATTCAAGTAAAAAATATCATTTTTCGTTTCAACATTTCTAATTCTGTGCTACATAGTTTGAGAATTGTATGAACTATTTTGTGCACAAATACAAAAACTAGGAATTGCTTTTCTAATATATCTTGATACTATTTCTATAACCTACTTGTGATAATCTGTGAAGCAAAAACCATTAGGTATCCCAAATCATCACAACAGCAATTACCCCAATGCCCAACAGCACTGCCAAGAACTTGTGATGGGGAGTGTCAACCGAAACCGACTTTTGCAGCGGCGGAGCGTAACCCTTTGCTAGAAGATGATTTATTGCAACATAGATAAACACTCCACATGCCAATCCCATAGATATAGCAAATATCCAGTCTGCCACAGAACCTTGAGTCGTGGCATCTATGACAATCCCGATAGCCACACCAACCGGACTCGAAATAGCAAATGCGAAAGCGTAGGTGATACACGAAAATAATGGGCGATCAGGGAGCATTCTGAGAAGAGCTATTCCCATTGCAATGGCTGCAAATATTTTGTGCAGAGAAATTGTCCATAAAGCTTTCCATGCATCTGCTTCCGTCTCTGCAACTCCGATTGCAATACCTTCAAAGACCGAGTGGAAACACAAGGCGACTATGAGCAAAATGCTGTCTCCGAATAAGCTGAGATTTGAAAGTTTGGAATTTGCAGAGGCAGCACTCACGCCGTTGGGATCTGTTTTTACACGATCGCCGCTCTCTGCAGGGAAGAGGGGAAAAGTTAACAGCAGATGTCGAAATAAAAAACACTGAAAATAGAAAACAAAAACGAGAAAATGAAATATAGAGTTCCGAAAGTGTTTTTAGAGATGAAAGTGAAATGTCGGAATATAAGACCGAAAATTTCCGTATAACATAACCGCAGTTCCCTACATTCTAATAGTCAGATAAGATTAAAAACAAGAAATTTCAGTGTCAAATCTTTTCATTCCTTTTCTTATTAATGTGGCGAACGTAAAATCGAATTTGAGATTCTCAGGTCGAAATACAATGTCTCAAACTATTTGAAGTGCCAAATGTTTTCTAGAACAATCAAATTAAAGTAGTACTACTATTTAAACATTAAAACCACATCAAGAACATATGAGACAGCATTTCCATACCATCATCACTCATCTTAATATCTTTAATCTATACAAAAGTTCATATCACCCCTCCAATTTATCACAAAGGATCAAAAGAGTTCAAGTTAGAAACTTTTGAACAAAAACACCACCAACTTGCCAATTTGGAATCAATTTTTGCACTTTCGCCTGTCAGATTAGAGTGTAAACTGACACAAAATTACCAATTCATGCAAAATGAATCTTTGTTGATCTTTGATCATACACATAGATTACCAACTTCCCAAATTGAAAATACTAAAAGAAACTAAAGAATCAAACCTAACAAAATCCAACAAAAAAACACATTATCTCATCACAATTGAAAGAAAAGATACTAACCTTGAAGCTCAAACTCTGCATGATTACGATAACTATCCTTGCCATAAACATAAGAAATAACACAATCAGCTAGCATGGTAAACAAATAGCCAGCACAAGCCAGCATAAAAGCAAAAGGGTACTCTTTACTCGTCAAATCTTGGAAAGTTTCATTAGCATCACTCAAAAAATGCATCAAAGCAGTACCCAAAAACACCCCCCCAGCAAATTGTGTGCCCACCACCAGAAACCCTTCGTTCCATTTCATAAAATAAGGCGACACCCCGCCAATAAAAGTCCCAATAAAAACCAATATTAAACACCATATTTTCACCAATATTAGCGGCTTTGCTCTTAAATTCACAGGCGGGGAGGCGTCGTCATCGCTGCCACCGTCTTCGTCGTCGTGGCCGCCGTGTGCGGTGGCCAGAAGGTGGAGGGAGAGGAAGAAGACAAGAATGAGGAGAAATCGAGACATGTATTGCAGATTAAAATTCTTGAATTTTCAAATTATGTATAAAAGTATTGATAGGTGGAGGGGTTAGATTTTGTGTCGTATTATTGTACTGCAGAGAGAGAGAGTTGTACTAAGAAAAAGAGATGACATTTAAGACAGGTAATTGGTTAGTTGTTGATGTTGTTGTTAGTACAGAACAAGGTGATAAGCTAATTATTACTCCTCTACTTTAGTTCACAACCAGGAGATAAGCTAATTATTTCTCCTGTTATTTTGTTCCAAAAAAACAATTTAAGGACCGTTTGGATTGATAGTTTTAAAATTTAGAATTTTAATTAAATTTATAAAATATAAAATTAATATATTTATAAATTTTGTTATTTAAATTGAATATACAATTTCGATCTTTCCATCTAAAAGGTGGGAATGAGATCTTTTAGAGGTTGAAGGGTTGCCAGAATTCATGAATTTTAAAAAATATTTATTTGTATCAAATGATGAATTTTCATAAAATTCATTGATTATTCACAATTTAAAATTTTATTCATCTAATTCAAAATCACTCGGTTCAAATCGTGCCTTAATTTTTTAGAACATCATAATAAACAATTTTACATAAAGAATCGGAATTAATACTACAATAAGTGCTTATGATGAGACGATAAATCTTTTCTTTAATGGCATCAGAATCGTGGATGGAATTGTAAGAATCAGATGATTTAGGATGATTATTTTTAAATACTTTATAATAGTTAATTGACAACATATTTTAAAACTAATTCTAATATAATCTATCATATGGTGAAAGGTAATTTTTTTTACTCTAAATTCATCATCACAACACTAACTTTGATAATGAATAAAAAAAATCCATCAAATAAATAGAGTGTAGAAATATGTTAATAAATCATCCTCCAAAATAAAAATACAAACTCTTAAAAGTTAGGCTAAAGTACATCTACTTACCTTAAATGTGACAAGATTTCAAGTTTGAAAATTGAAATACTTGATATTTAATTTTGAAACGTAAATAAATGATACTATTCTATAATATGGGACATGAAAATAAATTCTTTATAAATACCGTTTCTATCACGTAAGAATTTATTTTTTTTAAATATCGTTTGTTTGCTCCCAAATATTCTGTTTCTTTAACTTCCCAGTCGAATCTTTTGTGTTTGACATTAAGGATGTCATCCCCATTTTGACAATCAATTTTTTTAGAAGAACATTTTATCCGAATCTAAATAAAAAGAATTACTCCCACCCCACCAAGAAAATAAAAATTGGTTAAATATTGGAGTTATACGATACCCTCTCCGTCCTCAATAAAAAAAATGAAGGGGGGTGGGTACCACATAACATTGGCGTTGCCGTGAAGCTGGGTCAGTAATGGAAGACTTCACCCTCCAAGCCGTCAGTTTTTGAAAGCAACTTTGCAGCTGATCACATTAAAATCTAATCATATTCATTCACTTCCAAACTGCAGCCGAATCTAAATTTATTTTCAACTCAGACTTCATTTTTAACTTTTTCTTATTTTTCCGGCTGTCTATGCTTAACCTCCATCAAACTTTAAATTTTTTATTAAATTACGGCTTAATTACTTAAAAACACCCCACGTTGAACATTTTTTTCCGTTTATATCTCGACGTAGGAAAATTTTCAATTATACCCTATTTCGGAGTTTTCGTTTTCACCTCTACCCTAAAGAACTAAATTGATATTTTTTTATCTAAAAAAAAGTTAAAATAGTCCTTCATTTTTAACCTATATTCTAATTAAACGTAAATGTTATTAATTTAACAAAAACACCATCTCTTTTTGAAAAATAAACTAATACTCCCCCCGTCCCAATACAGTTGTCCACTTTTCCTTTATCACACAGTATAAAAAAAGCAATTATTGTCTATAGGTCTTATAAAATTTTACTTACTTTTCTTGTAATACCCCTATTTAATATAAGGTCCACATGCAATTTACTGTCACTTTATTTATTAGTGGATTTTAAATAGGATTGTATAGGAAAATTGAATGTAAAAGTTAGTTACTTTTTGAAAGTGGATAAGAGTTTTGGGACAAAAAAATTTCTCAAAGTGGACAACTCTATTGGAACGGAGGGAGTAATAATTATTTACATAAAAATTAAAAAATTCCGAACAAACCGCCACCGTCCTCCTTCCACGAAAGGAGGAGGAGCCGCTTGCTGCTCCTCCATTTTGGAGGAACAAATATGTTCCTCCATTTTGGAGATAACTGTTCCTCCATTTTGGAGGAACAACGTCTTCCTCTAAAAAACATGTTTTTTTTGAAGAGAGATATTATTTCACCAATCCAGTCACTGTTCCTCCATGGAAGGAGGACCAATGTTCCTCCTTTCATGGAGGAACATGAAGGAGGAGCTGCTGCTCTTTTTTTTCACGGCGGCGGCTCCGGCTATTCGGGCGGAGAAATTTAAAAATCGAAAAAAAAATAATTTTTTGATTTAAATTTAGTAATGGGTTTTAAATCGAAGAAGTATGGTGGTAGATTAAAAAGTTTTTTAATAATTTAATCTTTTAATTAATTATGGTGATTTATTTAAAAAAATTTAAAGTTGAAGGACTTATTTGTACTTGTCCAAATAAAAAAAAGATGTGGTAAAATTCTTCTATTTAGTTGTTATTAGTATTTTTATCCTTAAATTATTTAAATCGTCAATTGTACCCTTAGTTGGGGTAGAGATGAAAACAAAAATCCAAAATAAGGTACAATTGAAAATTTTCCTATGTCGGGGTATAAACGAAAAAAAGTTCAACGTGGGATGTTTTTAAGTAATTAGGCCTTAATTTATCTCTATTTTATAGAATTTTATTTGTCTTTTTAAAAAAATCGGTCTAAGTCAGGACTGCAACCCACTCTAACCAAAGGGTGGTTCTGCCCCTTTTTAAAAGACGCTTATATAGAATAAAAGGATGATATTTCCGAAGCAGTAATCGATTATGGCATAATAATAAAAAAAAATTCCTCTGCTAATTATTACACTGAAAATAGTATCACCCGAAATAAAATTAAATGCACAAAATAGCGAATTTTATAATTTTAATATAACTTTTTTAATTTTTTATACTTTAGAATACAGTTTTTATTTTTATTTATAATTTTATAATTAAAATAAATCAGAATATAATTTTTTTCACAGTTCAAGACATCGGTTTAAAATCCAATCATTCAGTGCTGATATAAACACTAAAATCTATTTTATCATGCCTTCTATTTTTAACTTCCAATATTCCACATCAACACCAATTAATGGTTTTTTCAATCGGCATTCCAAATTGTAAATAATAAAATCTATATTTTTTCTATAAAAAATTCACATTGAAATGACAAAATACATTTCAATTCATAATTTTACTTGCATTTTAAGCCTAGAAAATAAAGTAAAAGAAGACTTATAGCAAGACCCTTCACAAAGAGAAAACTCAACCTCAATATAAAAATTTGACAAAATAATTACATGAAAATAAAAATAATTTATATAACTCATAATTTGTACATAACAAAAAGGGTCTACGCTAGGCAATTTTCTGCATTGTATTCTCACATGAATCCTTGATGACGAGTAAAATTATTTCAATACCAGAAATTTGTCGACTATATTCAAATTGTTGCTATGTCAAAAAGTCGACCATACATGCTTCATGGTCAAGATAATTGAGTAAGAACTATGGTACTAAATTACCGACAGTCGACACAAAAATGGCAATCTTGTGGGGTTTTATGATGCGAGAAAAGATGATTTCATCAACTCAAAAAATTTAAATAGAAATGACTTCTGCATTTCTTCCTCAAGAAATTTCAAGTATACTTTTACGTAAGCCACAACCTCAATGTCGCCTGAAAAAACCCGGTTGTCTTTTTTCTTGCATTCGCCTGGATCATCATTCAACCATATGTAAAGGCCATTCAGTTAGTCATTTTTTTTAAATTTCATACGCTTGTAAATATGAGTAAAGCGAACCAAGCATAAAAGAATGATAGGGCGAGTATAATTTACCTCTGAGTCTCCTTAGAACGTTCCTTAAACTCGTTGGCTATATCCTTCCTTTCATAAGATGTTAATACTTTTCTAATATCCGGTGGACTAGCACGAGCAACATCTGCACACAGGACAAGAAAGTTATCTATCATAAAACCCGAAGTGCATGTTCACTACACCCCTTTCTGAGTGCATATTTCATTTGTTGCTCCTCGGATGCAATAGATATAAAATCATAAACTTAAATTCCGTAGAAACAAGAAAAAGGACCTTTATCTAATAAGGAGCTAATGAACATATAAGCTTACATTCAAGAAATGGAATCAGGTCCAGAAGTGTTGTATCCACAATTTCTGCATCTTCATCCTCAACAAGGAATGGCTTGATCGGAATACAATTTTCTGGCTGAAGGCTACTTTCATAAGCATGAGCACTCACATAAATAATCTTGCGAGGATCTCTATTGAGTTTGGATAGATCCTGCACATGATATGTCACATTACTTACAAATTTACAATCATTCATCGAAAAAAAACAAAACATTTACCAAGGCTAGAATAGAAAAGACAAAAAAGAATTTCCTTGACTGCACGAAAGTAAAGCTGTGCTTATATGCCATTCTCAATTACCCTAAATACTGCTATTGTGAAGGACTGAATCCCAAGCAGCCAAATCCATGCTATTTTAGAGAATAATGGAGATATCACACAGCTCTTATTGTTCTAGTCAGAAAGTTAATCATTTTATACCTAACGTGGAACTTCTTTCTATTTGGTTTTACATTGCTGGATTAAAGCAGAGCAACCAACTCCAGCACAACTCTGTAGGAAATTTTGGGCCAAAGTAATACTAAGATGTTCCCAGGTCCCAGTTACATACATTGTAACAAACTACAAAATTGACAAGTACATTGCCAAGAATACTAGAAAAGACTAAAACACATAATAGCTGCATAATCTACAAAGCTGATGTTCAAGAAGGACATTGAGGAAGGTGTATGAAGTGGAACAAATTTGAACTAATCGATTGGGTTTACAAGGAAATAATTCAAAACTTCACATACTAGGCAAAAAGCATGTCAATGACTGCAATATTCCCAAAAATTTAAATCAGGATCTATATAAAATGTTGTAAGCAAATGAACAATGCACTGCCCAACACTTACTGCCGGGACAAGCATTTGAACAATTTTATTTCCCATGATAAGAAGAAATTTAAGGAACTCGATCTGAAACTATATACAGGTGGCAAACATTAACTAATCGCAAACCAGTTCGTCGATATGCATACTTTAAAGTGTTTTCCGTCTTGATACTTTGTAGCATCCCTTGACAGCCTATATCGTATACAATGGTTCGTGTCCAACCTTTCAACAACAGGATCCACATACTGCACAAGCCAAGGAAAACAATAACTCAGAGTGATAAATCTGTGAATTTGAGTATGGATAACTAAAAAAGGGTTGAGGGACCTAATTGGTATTGAAATTACCATACTAAGCTGGTCAGAGAACACAACAATTTCATATAGCCTCGCAAGATGCTGCAGAAAGTCGTCAACTCCAGGTCTTTTGAAAGTTCTCCAGCCTCTTACTCGCTTTACACACACACAAAAAAGAATGAATCATATAAGATGCAAATCCTTTATACACATTTGAATACAGCTATTGCAAGAGCTAAATCTTCCATGCAACAAACATATGCTCAGTATATGTTCCTATATCTCTTTAGACATTCTTTGTGAACAAGTTTGAGTGACAAATGACAAATACAATTACAATGTTAATATTGGACCACTATAGCTAATAAGCTTATATTTGTATGACATTGTGGATTAATATCTAGAGGCCTTACCTTCCAATCACTATTTATGATTGTCTCGTTAAGATCCAAGACGAGAGTAAAAACATGTTGCTCAGAGGGATGCAAATCAGGAAGAAGCTTATCTGAGAATGGCTCAGTAAAACCCTGTACAGAAAAAAAAATGAGTCAGGGATAATACAGTTAAGAGGTTACAAAAAATGGTTTAAAGACATAAAATAGTGAGGCATAGGATCATCAGACTTACTTTTACATGTTCTTCAGCCTTTCTCCTTAAATCCAAGTAAAGCTGAGTAGCTTTAGCAGGAACTGAAAACCCCAGGTAAGCAAAAAGAGATCAAGCCATGATACTAAAAAATCAGAATAAAATTAAAATAGAAAAGAAAAGGAAGAGAAGCAACTGTCTGTACTGACAGTTAAGTATATAAATGACAAACTAAAATAAATGCAGAGAAAAGCCTTCGCAAGATACACTAATGAATTGCTAAACAGACATTGACAGAAATTCATAGACTAATTATTATCCCAACAGACTTGTGAATTACTTTTGAATTCAACAGCCTAACCCTAAAATAAAGAATAAATATAGCCCATAACTTTTTTTGCAGTAATACTAATAGTTCAATTGACTTGAATAAAGTAATAAAATTTAAATCATCTAATAATAATGATTAATGACGACAACAACAAGGACAACAACAACAATGCGGATGACAACGACGAGGACAACAACAACAATGCGGATGACAACGACGAGGACAACAACAACAATGCGGATGACAACGACGAGGACAACAACAACAATGCGGATGACAACGACGAGGACAACAACAACAATGCGGATGACAACGACAAGGACAACAACAACAATGCGGACAACAACGACGACAAGGTCAAGTGGTCAACACCACCTAAGCGGACAACAACGACGACAAGGTCAACAACGCCTACACTTGACAACAACTTACGAGATAATAAAAGTAATAATTATAATGTATTAAAAGATCATTTTGTAAACTTCCAATTAGCAAATATAAAGTATTATTTAGTCAAATAATGACTAGTCTTTTTACCAGTATCTCCAATATTCAAACTATTCCGTACTATTTTTAATTATTCCGAAAATACTGATTCTACAAACAGAACTGACCCAAAAAATTCAAGACAGTACCAGATTTTTTTTTTGTGCGACTAGCTCTTTAATTCTTAAATTCACGAAATTAAGTACAGTTTTGAATTTTACAATTCCTAACAGTCCCTTGCCATGCATAGCCCTACGAACTGCTATGCCTATGTGACATCCTATACTACAACGAAGCAGAGTGCCTCCTCTAGCAATAAAAAAGTTCAGAGAAATAGATAACTGTATCATCGTTATGAAATTCATATCTCGATAAGGATAGCAGGAACTCTGAAGAGATTTGAAAAGGAAAATAATTACAGTGGCTAATCAATCAAATCAACTGAGAGTTAAATTCACAAAAGCAAACGATATAGAATATCGAAAGCATAAGCAAAGCTGAAAAACATGAAACACGGTAGAGGATCTCACTCACTCGTCATTGCAGCAGAATAAAGCAAATTCTGATAATTCTGCAAACGACACACACAAACATATATCAAAACCAATTTATAACACATTTCTTCAACTATGATTATTAAGGAAAAAAATTAGAGCTAATCAAATATTATAAAAAAGTAAAAATAAAGATAAACTATTTTTACCTCAATCGATGATGCATCTTCACTAGCTTTATACTTAACTGATTCTCTTAACCCCTTTGTTTTCTCCTCAACTTCATTCAATGAATAAGCTACAAAAGATCACAGAGACGCGTATCAATTAGCCGAGAACCATACATTTAATCACGCATGTCTCATTAAAACATTTTAATCAAACATTAATTATTAAAAATATTAAAACATCAAAACGCACCGTATGTAGCATATCCAGCAAGACCAGAAGCGCCGGTGAGAGAAGCAATAATCGCATACTTTAAGAAGGATAATCCTTTACTCTCCGGCGCCGGCGCCTCCAGCGTTTCCGCCGCCGCAGCAGCTGAAGCTGACGTGGCAGAGGTGGCTTGATCGGAAATGATAGACTGGGAAGAAATGATGGATTCTTTGTCAACGTGCGAGGTAGAGAATCGGCGTTCAGATTTTATAGTTTTTGATAATAATGATGAAATGCGAGATCGAAGTATAATTGAAGCCATTCTTAGTTTTTTTTTAGGAATTAGGGTTTAATTAGGGTTTTTGAGAGCATTTGAAGAGATGGTGAAACGAGAGCTGATTTGGGTGTTTTTGGTCAAAACTTCAAGGTTTAATCAATATTCTGAAGTGTTTGGATGTCGGTGTATGCGTAAACTCAGTCAAGACTAGAAATTTCGTTGCTTGGATAGTGTTATCAAACGATGTGTTTAAGTGATTGATTCATTTATTTGTTGTCTTTGTCCTTTTTCTTTTCGTGTAATTGTAAAAAAATGGCATATAGTGTTTTTGTAATACTAATATAAATTTGAAAATTTGAAAACTCTATTTTAGTAAATTGAAATACCTTGCTGTTTTTGTTAAAAAAAGCATCGATGTGGCTGTTGGAGCAGTATTGCTGGTCCGACATAGATTCAAAAATCAAAATACAACCTTTTATCTCCTCCTTTATGTGCTCGTTCAATTTTTTGGCGTTTCGATTTTCCACAACATAAAATTTAGTTATTGATTTAATCGAATTTAACAGTTCATATTCTATTTCAAAATTATGTTAATGTTCATAGTTTAATTTGTATTTAACTCTTTTTAAAAAAAAAATTGTTCATTTTCATATGTCACATATTCGATAAATTTTAAGTTCAATCATTTATTATTTAGATATTTATTATTTTATAAATATTTTTATTAATTATAGTGCAATTTAAAAAATTAACTTATTAATTCAATTAAATTGGTTAAATTTAAGATTAATCATTTATAATTGAATTAAATTTTAAGTTTAATCATTTATTATTTAATTAAATTTTAAGTTTAATCAATTATAATTTAGACATTTATTACTTATTGTTGTGCTGCAACTGTTCCATGTTTTTCTTTGGCTGCCGAATTTATTTGTTCGTGATGGGTTTTCTTTTCATAATGGGCTATAGCTCAGAACTCTGTGTGTGTCACCTAGGGGTGAGCATGGTTCGGTTTGGTTCGGTTTGGTTTAGTAAGCTTACAAACCAAATCATATTTTAAGGGAAAATATAAAAACCAAACCACGCCAAATATTTATGTAAAATTTTGGTTCGGTTAACCAAACTTTAGCATCGGTTTCGGTTCGGCTTGGTTCGGTTTGGTTAATATAGATTTAGATAAAAATTATATATAATTATACGTAATAATTAAAATTATGCATAATAATTTTTACTTATATGTGTGTATTAGTTTATATATTTTATTTTCATATATGTATCTATACACACATATTATATTTTTATATAAATATTTTAATAAATAAATTTTATATTTATTTAAACATATATAAATATTAATAAAAATAATATTATTGTAAACTTCGGTTTTTCGGTCGGTTCGGTTAACCACTAGTTGAAACCAAACCAAAACCAAAAACCATACTTTTTTATAATTTGAAACCAAACCAATCCATTTTAACCATTTTAACCAAACCAAAATTAATTTCGGGTTGGTTTGGATCGGATTAATGGTTTGGTTCGGTTTTTGCTCACCCCTAGTGTCACCTACCCAAAAGTTATAGTATGGGCTCAACACATATGATAGTCCTTAAAAAAATTAATTGAATTAAGTGAGTATCGATCACCACACCAATTTAAAATGACTTAAGTGGCAATTTGTCCCTTCAACTTATAAGTAATGAGCAATTAATATATAAATTATGGATAAATTAGTCATGAACTTGATAGTTATGGGCAATCAATCTCATTTGGACAAATTAACTTACAAGTTGAGGGAGCAAATTGCCTATTTAGGGAACAATTAATTTACAAATTGAGAGAACAAATTGTCAATTTTTTTAATTTTGGGTATAGATGAAACATAAAAATCGCGAATAGTAAAATTGAAAATTTTCCTATACCATGATATAAAATGAAAAAAATTATAAAGTGAGTGGTTTTGAAGTAAATAGGCCTATAAAAAATTCTATCAACTGTGGATATAAAAAATTATGTTGCAGCAACCAATGTGAGTTGGTTCAAGTGATAAGCGGTTTGGTATCGCTTAAACAAGGTCTCGGGTTCGAGTCCTTGTGAATACAGAAAATTCCCACTGGCAGATTCACCCACCATGCCAGATGCGCGACGCGGGTCGGATCCGGATTAGTCAGGGCGAAGTCTTAGAAACCGGATGGGCTACCAAAAAAATTTATGTTGCAGCAGTACTAGGATAGCAATCAAAACTGATTAATTAACACTATAGCAACAACTTGAAAACATATGAAAACCCAACCAGTGGCTAATATGAATCCTTACAGCATTGGAAACCCAATCAGTGGCTAATATGAATCCTTACAGCATTGGCAACGTCAAAATAAGCTGGTGATTTCAATGATCATAGCGACTATCAACTGCCATGATAACCCTAATACTTGAGCTGTATAATCAGTAGCCCTTTAAATCTTTCTATAGATAACACTGCATTTATTACCCTAATCCAATAATTTTGATATAATTCTCAAAACAACATTAAAATAATCTCAATAATTTTCTCTATAATTGATCTTCAACACTATAAATATGGCACAGCTTAGTAAGCTCAGTAGCCTAAACTTTTTATGCTCTTAAAATATTACTTTCTCTTTCAAGTTTCAAATCTCTCTCTCTAAAATTAACTAATGGCATCCTTAAAATGGCTTATAAACTCAGCATTTACTCAAGTTTTCGGACACGCGGACACTGCTACGACAAGTAGTTTCACTGTGTCAGTGCATCAAGAATGTCTGAATAATAATTTGAAGGATGCAAGAATTGCAAAGAAGAAGTTTGGAGAGTACCCAAATGGATTTCAACTGCCACTTCACTACCCTAAATTCTCTAAGGCAGATTATGAGAAAATGGAAGAGTGGAGAGTTGATATGCTTCTTAATGAATATGGCCTTTGTTTTAAGGGTACCCTTAATGAGAAAAGGGCCTTTGCTATGGGTTCATTCCTCTGGCCTGACCAAATTTAGAACCGAGAGGGTTTGGTCCACTACGGCGTCGTTTTATTAGTTTGGTTGTGTATAAATGCATGCATGCCTGCCTGTTATAATATAATAGGCTCAAATGTGATGGTTAATTATTGTATAATTATAATTTCGATTTATTATGTATAAATTACTGTATGGTTAGATATGTGTTTATTATGTAAACTGTAAGTCTTGATAATAATAAAAATGAGTTGGGTTTTTATTGGTCATGTAAATAAGTTGATTAATTATGATGAATAAAAGAAATTAAGGCGATTTAAAATGATTGTGTGGAGGACTGTAATTATTAGGAGGGGTTTGGTCAATTATGGAAATTTTTGATGTAATTTCTAAGAAAAACATGCAACTAATTTAGCATTATTGAGCAATCTATGTTTATTTTGTCATCTTCCTTACTTTTTCTTTTTGTTCAATACTTGCCAAAACAATCATGCAATATGAAGGAGTTCTTCAATTGATTGAAATGGAATTATTATTGAGTAATGGATCAAAAACCTCCCTGAACTTGGCACGAAATATCAAATAAGCCCAACCTCGTAAAAATGGATCGAATCACCCCACAACTATGCAAAAACGTATCAAATACCCCCTTCCCCACTCTCACCCTAGAGAGTGAACACACTCTCCGGTTTTAAATGGATTTAGGTGGTTTTAAATGGTTAAAAGATTAAAATAGTCCTTAATTTTTATTTTATTCACAAAATTGACATTTAACTTTTTTTATTTTTTTTAATTTCAAATGTTTGAACACTAATTTTTAATTAACAAAACAGGGACCATTATTAACTTTAACCCATTAATCCCTAAAATCATTTAAAAACTAAAACCTAAAACCTAATTTATTTTATCCCGCCGCCAATACATTCTTCCCCTTCACCATATCCCGTCGGCGTCAACACATTCTTCCCCTTCTCCATAACCCGTCGGCGTCCTTCACCAGAAACAACCGCCGGTCATCCTTCAGCAGCAACGTTACCGTCGGTCGTCCTTCAGCAGAAACAGCCGCCGTCCTCCAGCAGCAGCAACAACCGGTTCATCCCAACAACTCTATTCCCATTTTTTTCTGGTGACGGAAGTTTGGTGCAGCGGTGGCAGAAGATTGATGCAGCGGTGGCGGAAGATTGACGCGGGAGTGATGGAAATTTAAACTACAGCAATTTCTCTATGCATTAGCAGCCGGTCCATCCTAACAATTGCCTTATCACTTTTCCCGTTTGTTGTTGCCGGAGTTGGAAAAGTTGCTGCCACCATGAATTTTAATTTTTTTGTTGTTGGATTTATTTAAATCTTAGTTTTTTGTTCTTGAATTTGTTTAAATTTTAGTTTGTTAAAAAAAGTTGATGGCAAATGAAGAACTGAAGAATCAATTCCGGTGGTGGTCTGTTCTTGGAGAGGTCGGGGAAATGATTAGTGTTTGTTAGTTTTTCTTAGTATTTTCAGAGTTTAATTAGGATTCATTTTGAATAATTACAATTGATTATGAGAGTAATTAGATTTATATAGGAAAAGGGGTAGAAAAAGCCCCAATTTTATATTAATTAGATTTTAAATTAAATTTGATTATTTAGTGTTTTAATTAAGATTAATTACAGTTAATTAGGGTTAATTTTTTAAAATAGTTATTCTACTCTCTTTTTTAGTCAAAAGGGTGAAACCGATCTGGTTTTGCCAAATTGTGGGGTAATTTGATCCGGTTTTACGAGGTTGGACTTATTTGGTCCTTCGTGCCAAGTTCAGGGGTTTTTTTGAACCTTCACTCAATTATTATTATTGAAAAGTAACGTCTTCCAATTTTTTCTTATAAACCCACTAATTAATGTATAGAAGTAAACTATGGAGTATATAGGATAGATGCATTTTAATTTTCTTTTTTCTAACCTCAAGAGTAAAAGAAGCTTTTCTTAAAAATAATTTTTATTGATTATATATAAATTAAATACATGTGTGTGGCATTAATATATTTTGCGGTTATTGAACTATAGAATTTTACACTTTGATAACTAATGTTCATTTGTTATATTTAAAAACTATTTTTTTCGTTATATATCGAGATGTCACTCATTCATTCTAGGTAAAATTTTACTTACATGGTAAAGAAAATTCAAATTGATCAAAAGGTAAAGTGATCCTTTGTTTATAATTCAATATTTAAGTTTAAAATTTGGTCAAAAAAATATAAAAAATGGAAAAGCCATCTTAATTATTTGTTCTTTTTGAGGTCTAAATAATCTATAAAATTCCCCTAAAATTAAGATTGATATACTATAATCTTAGTAAAAGCATTTTCCCTATTAGACTTTTCTGTTTTTCTTATTCGATTGGGTCAAATTTTATTGTGTTGCCACATTCCTTAGACACTAAGGCTCAAACTATACGCTTCAAACTTCAAAGTAAGGTAGCAATCAATTTATGAATTACTTTTACATGATGCATAAGTAATTAGGATGTGGTTATTATAACAATCATTGCTCATGCAGTAATAACTAACAAAACTAGCAAAAGTACTTCTTTATTTATATCCTACTTAATCTTTATAATAAAGTCATTTTTTCTTGTTTAGCTATCTCATTTTATTTTTTTTAATTGTATTTTAATAAAATTTTAGATTAAAATTATATTTTACCGTTTATTAGTTTTTAATAAATTAGTAATATTTTGAAAATAATTTACAAGATAATTATTAAGAAAGAAAAACAAGTAGAATTTTATTTTGAAATATATGTAAAATAAAGAGCTACTTCTAAAATAAAACAGAAAAAGCATATATTTTATTTCTTTCTGGTCTACCATGGCCAACAACATGAATATTCTTCTACCCCTTCTAAATAAGTTTTTTCAAAAGTTTTTCTTCTAAGTATATAAATAACTTTTGGCGGTGTACTTACCAATATAAAAAGAAGCATATGACAGAAATATAAAATTTATTAATAATGAAATGAAAACAAAAAACCATATAACAAAGACAAAAATACAAAAAGATAATGTCAAGGCAGAATTATATAGATAGATGTAGAAGGTGCCGTGCTATAAATGATGATAAAAAGCCTTATTAATACAAATGTATCTAAACTTAAAATTTTATTTCAAGGCGGACCATGAATTTATGCATATATTCAGTAGCAAAATTAAAAAATAAAAAAGATAAATGGAGAGAAAAACACAAATGGAGAAACAAAATACGAAATGAAAAACTTTAAATAAAAAATAATGGCACTAAAAAGAAAAACTTAGTCAATCAGATAAATTTGCAAAGTTTCTTTTAATATAATATTTGAGAGAAGCATTTTCTAACTTGAGATTAAAAAATTATTAAAATCTGTCATTGTAATACTGTAAATTTCTCAAAAAATATATAGGTTTAATCATAAAAAATACTCCACATTTATGTCTTTCTTCAATTATATTTCATATTTAAATTAAAAATTATCAAAATAGAATGATATATATAAAAATATTTTTTAAATTAAAATTCTATTTATATTATATGTCAAATATGATGGACACAATAAAACACCCTTACAAATGTAGGTGGTACATTAAATGGATGATTGTGGTGTGGGGAAACTAAAATGAATATTTATCGGGTTAATTTCAGACCCACATGCATATGTTTAGTGGGCATTGCTATCTCTCAATCATACAGAAACTGGTCAGTTTCAATTAGCAATCATAATAAAAATAATATGATTCATCAAAAAAAAAAAAAAAGGATAACTTGTCTCATGGCCTCACAACTAGAATCTTCAAAAATATTTGAATTCTATAATATTGAGAAATTCGATCACTTGTATTACAATTTACAATGGTTGTTTTTCATGAAATAATGGTTTATTATAATTTTAACAAAGTATGAATCATTTTCATAGTTTTTTACACCAAAATGAAGGGTAATCTTTATTGTCATTTGTCACATCAATTCACTTAAAAGTTGTTTGGTGAGATTTAATAACTAAATATTATTTATAATACACTTCAAACACGAATGTCCAATAAATTTAAATTTAATGATGATTAAAAGTAATTTTTTTAGCTCATTATAAATATATCCAAAATTTAAAAAATTTAAAATTTATCCTAGTTTAATAATTATATTTAAATTTCATCTAAATGTTTTCCAATCAATTTAATTATTTTAAACTTTAATTGAACTTCTACACTAAGAGCATCTCCAATGCACTCTCTAAATATATCAAACTCTTTAATTTAGAGAGTTTCATGCAAAATTTGAAGTCCAATGGACTCTCCATAATTTAAATTTAAAGAAGAGAGTGAGTTTGGCTCTCCACATGTGGAGAGTCAAATTCACTCTCTACTTCTTATCTTTTCAATAAAATTTCAAATTCAAAATATATAGACTATCTTTTTATTTTTAAAAATATGTGTTTTAATTTTATTTTAATATAAAAAATTATAGAAATAAAAATTACAATAAAAAAATAAATATAATAATTAAATAAATTAATACTTATTAAATAAAACGTTATATTTAGAGAGTCTATTATAGTAAAATTAAAAAATATGCTCTTTATATGCAAGATGCTCTTTATTTTATAAAATATGCTCTCTAAAATAGAGAATGTCATTGGGGATGCTCTAACTTCTTAATTGACAAACTCATTTTTTAAAGTTGTAAAATTTAATAATAAATAAATTTAAAATAATATCAAAATTCAATTTCAAATTGAAGTAGATAAATAAATAAATTTGAAGCTCAAAGCCACTAGAAAAAGCAAATGAGTATTGCACCGAAATGAAAGATATATACAGTTAAATTAATTAAAATTTGAACACAATTGCAACCAAATTATTAATTCAAAAAAGATCTATAAAATTTGAGAGTTTTGAATAAATTTATTAAAGTCCAAGAAGTTTGATTTTTGACAATATTAAATTTAAAATATGAAGAAATATAGACTTAATTTTATTTATATTTACTAATTAATTAAGTAAAAGCTGCTAAGGACGGAATACTAATTTTTTTAATCACAAAACTCCAATGCAATATCAAATAATTAATTTATTTAAGATGTCAAATTGTACGCGTGGATTAATATCATAAATCTATACTATATATAAAAGCACGGATGGGGGGGGGGACAGGCAAATTTACTGAATAATCCTTTTCAGTTTACTACTAAATAAAGGTTTTATAGTCATTAACTAATTAATTATTTGATTAATCACTATGCTAATTAAAGTCCTAATTAGAATAGGTAGCTAAATTATCTCCAATTTAGTTTTTAGTATGTAAAAAATAACTAAATTATCTCCAAATTAATAGGAATACCTATCTTTTAGTTTGATTGAACTACAAAATTAAAATACTATATTTGGTCAATATAATATTATTTAAATTTCTATCTTATTATTTTTAAAGATATTATTAATAAAATTAAGTTAATTATTTAATTATGGTTATTATAAAACTAAAAGAAGAATAAATTTAGTATGGAAAAAAATTTAATAACCGAATATATTATATTTATTTTTATAAAAATTCTTAACTAATTTAATATTAATTATAAATAAAAATTGATATAATTATAATAAATTTACTAATATGTTCATTGACGAGTTACGTTACGAGCCACGTGCATAGCACGTAATGCAAAACTAGTATTTTAAAAAGAAGAAAAACTTTATATCGATTATAAAAAAGATACTGTATTATATAAATTAAAATTTAAGTATTTTATTTTTAAAGTAAGAATTGATGAGGAATTGTTACTTTATCCTTATTAAATTTTTTTGGTAGCCCATCCGGTTTTCAGAGCTTCGCCCTCACGTGACCCGCGCCGCGCATCTGGCATGATGGATGAGTCTGCCAGTAGAGATTTTCATAAGAGTGGAACCCGAGATTTTGTTTAAGCGATATCAAGCCGCTTACCACGTAGACCAACCCTATTAATTTACCCTTATTAATTTTGATAAACATTGTAATATTGTCACCGTATAATTTGCATGTGGAAGAGGTCATTTTAGTAAAATTTGGTCACATGTAACTCCAAATATTGAGTTGCTTCTATATAAAGACATGAACTTCATGAGTTTTTTGACACACCAACAAAACCTAATATTCCACACCCAACAAACCCACACTTTATCTCCAAGTGCAAAACTCCACCATAGCTTCCTTCTTCTTCAAGCAATCCCACAAATCATGGAACAAACTGCTGATCATCAAAATCTCAAAACCCTAAGGCAATTTTCAAAATATCAATTTCTTAAGAAAATAACCCAATTGTTACTTTCAGTTTCAGTCTTTTCTTATCTATTATCCAACTCTAATCATTTTTCTTTTCTCCATTCCTTCTTTAGCCACACCATTAACAAGAACTGCATCTTCCTTCTTTGTAATGGACTACTCGTTTTCGTCGCGAAATTTTCAGGTTTGATCGCTTCTTCTTCTCCTTCTTCATCAAAGAATAGTTATAATAACACTGAAAGTATCAAGAATTATGAAGAATTTGAAGCGTTACCGCTCGTAATGGAATCAAAAATGACATTGCTTGAGAAAGAAGCAAATGTTAATGGAATAATACATCAAGAATTGAATATGGAAGATAAAGTAAATCAAGAAAGTGAAAATGAGTTCTTGATTATTGAGAAAGAAAGTGAAAATGGATTCTTGATTATTGAGAAAGAAAGTGAAGATTTTCTTGAAAAAGATGATGATAAAGAATTTGATGATAAATCTCTTGTTCTTGATCAAGACCAAGAACAACAACAAAAAGAAGAATATGAAAATGAAGATGAAGAAAATGGAATGTTGAGTACAGAAGAATTGAACAAGAAATTTGAAGAATTTATTAGAAAGATGAAAGAGGGAATAAGAATTGAAGCTCAACAACAATTAGTTACGGTAAACTGATCATGCATGATCTTAAATAACATACTATCAAATAAGAAAAAAAGCTATTAAGCTAGCTAGTTGTAATCAAACTTGTAAATTTAGGATCTCCATTCTGGTTATCTTTTTGTAGAATTTAGATATTATACTGCAAATTATGTATCCTTTTTGTTTTTGTTGTTGTTGTTTGGACTATATATTGTATCAGGCTTGTATGAATGTAAAGAGATTAGTATTACACTGGCATATTGTTTTTTTAAGCAATACTTTTAAATATCCTCACAAATAAATAAACATTAAATAATAAGCACACATGCATGTCCAACCTAGAATTGAATTAAGATGATCACAAAGAACTGATAAAAAATAACCTAATAATTAGAATAACTTTGTACACATATTAGTTGATGTTTATATCTGGTTAAACATCTAAATACGTTGTTATATTGACTAATTAATTTTGACATTAATGATTTACTAATGGAAAAGGATAATATACCAATGGGAGTTTGTTCAAGTGATAAGCGGCTTGGTATCGTTTAAGTAAGGTCTCGGGTTCGAGTCCTTATGAATGCAGAAAATTCCCAGGCAGACTCACCCACCATGCCAGGTGCGCGACGCGGGTCGGATCCGGATTAGTCAGGGCGAAGCCTTAGAAACCGGATGGGCTTACCAAAAAAAAAATGGAAAAGGATAATATCCATCCGTAAAGTAAGGGAAAAATAAAAATTGATACTAGCACTGGAAACTAATTTCATCATTATTATCTGGCGGATGAATCCTTTAGTGATTCATTTCAAATTGTTGCGCCTTCTTAGCACTACACTTACAAATACTTTTAATTTTTTTGGGCGATTGCTTGTATTTTTATCGACAGTCCGTCTAATGAAATCTATCGCAAGATAAATTTTTTCGATTTATTTCATCACTATTTGTTGAATTTATCAATAGATGATTGTTAGTACGTAAATTTTCTTCCGTTACATAATATAATTTAGTAGTGCAATATATATGATGCTTATGAATTAAATCAGTGTTGTGATTATGACAGACATCAAAGACCTAATCGACAATGATAGTCTAGCTTGCTTGACCATGAGTTAATTAATGATAGATCTACGAACTATTTTGTCGTGTCATTGTAGGACATTCTCACTTTAGTACATACTATAAATTATATGGTTACATATATATAAAATGAATCAATTTATTAAATAAATGTTACTAATACTATCCTTTTGAAATGAATAGTATATCTTTCAATGATTTCTAGTGCATTCTAAATTAAATGTTTATTTTTTTAGAATAAATAAATTAATTTAGATTCTATTTATTTAGAATAGAGGAGCATTTTTTTAATTGGTTGAAAGATTTAAAGTGCAATCAAGAGAAATTTATACAAGTATATATCCAATATACCCACCCTTCCACGTGGTTCAACTTCTTGAAGCCAAATAACCCTAAAACTGAATTTATCACATCCACTTTTAAATATGATAAATTCTAGAATATCCACAAAATTAAAAGTTAAATTAAAGCTCATAACTTTTAATTTTAACTCTCAATATTGACACATTGCACCAATCGTTCTGAGATAGAATCTTCCCATTTTACTTACATTTCCCACCTCCTCCTCCTTTTTTTCTTTATCAATTTGTCTTTTGTTCTTTGTTGTTTTTCTTTTATTTTAAAATTTTATTTATCATAAAAATTGAACGGAAGAATAAAATTATTGACAAAAATAAAATACAAAATTATACTATTTTAATTTTAAAAAATATAAATAATAATATATGTGGAAGCCATTATAATAATTTACTATATTAAATTTGTATAGCTAGAAGATATAAGTATTTTGTTATCATATAGTTTGAAATAGATGAGTGAAAATTGTAATGCACATTAAATCGTAATGCAACAGGTGGCTTCAAGAATCTATGGCTTCTTTACACATACGTGGATATATAATAAGACCCTCCGAATTTGCCATTTGATTGAATTAAGTAAAAAATTTAAACTATTTTTTTTAAGAAAAAAAGAAACTATTATCAACAAAAGTACGAATATATAAATTATTAGTAAAATTTAGTTTAAAATCTCTGTTTTTTTAATTTTTGTTTGTTTTAATTTTGATATTAAAAACAAAATATGGCACATGTTAATACAGAGACCAAATAAAATGTATTTCAAATAATATGGACTAAATAAAAAATAAAAACATTTCATAAAACTATTTTCGAAATTCAAAGTATCAAGTAAAGAAACAAAAAACGTCTAAGGATGAAATAAACAAAATTAAAAGTACATAACTTTACAATCAGTGAAGCCTAAATTATTTAATAAATAAACAATTATCAATTTATTAATTTTAAAAATATATCATTCTTGAAATATAGTAGTATTATTTAGATTTCACTTTTTAAATTTACAAATAATTTATTATTTAAAATTATTTAATATAAATTTAAATATAATTTACAAATTTATAATTTTTGAAATTCATAAATTTAAAATTTATGAAGTTTATTAAATTATTTTAGTTCAAATAGTCGTAAGATAAAGGTTACTGTTTCTCTGTATATCAATGAAAGGTCCTTCTTCATCTCCTTCAAAATTTGCATCATTCACCCACAGTGGTTTGATTCATTCATCAATCGTAATCCTATTGTCTATTTAAATGTAGGAGCAAAGGTCACACCGGTTCTTAAACTTATTATATGTCAAAATCAATAAATTTATATTTAGTCATTTTAATTTTTTTTTGATAATAGTCATTTTAATTAATTAGTGATAATTTTTTATTTTATTTTATATCAATTAAAATTGTAAAAATTTGAAGTTTAAAACCAAACCGAATTATTGATAAAAACATACATATATATAAAAAAAATAATAAGAAACATTAAGATCCAACATACTTGCAATGTTGTTTGAAACTTTTCAAAGCTCTTTCAAAAGAAATTAAAAATCGCTTTATATTCGAAAGTTGAACTCAAAATTTCTGATTAAGAGGAAATGAATAATTAGCACTCTTTCAAATTCCGCTGATTCGGTCGACGTTATCTTTTCAGTTGTCTTATCCTACTTTCTTTTCAGTTAATTTTCTGTCCTTCATGTTTTCCTTTCAATTTTTTTCCAATTCCGTCGCTAGACTAGCTAGATCTTATATACCAACGAACCTAATTTTTTTAGTTTCATATGTTATTTTGTCTCCACCCTTTTGTATAATATTGATGAATAATGGTCTAATTTAATAATTAGTGGTACTGAATTTCATGTCTCACATGTGATAATTCTCTCCCTAATCGTAGTACACTAAAAATGATTGGTATTGTGAATATGATAGTTATACAAAAATCACTAGAAAACATCAAAATTGCAAAGCTGTATCATAACAACAGTACCATTCTTAGCCTCTTATCAGAAAATTGCAAATCTAAAGCTGACAAATTGTTTAAAATTTTAAAATAAAAATCAGAAATGTACTTCTTGAGTACCAATTCTAATAATGGGACATCCAAAGGAGACATGAAAGCAATAGCAAAAATAAATCAATAATTAGAAAATGGGCACGTATGTTTGATTCTAACAATTTGATTGCATGTATTAATGCATTCATGAATATGTATATACACTTCATAAAACAAGCAAGGACACATATGATCGTCCAATTTATTGAACAATAATAGGAACGTATAATCAATTATGAAGGGGGGTCAAATAATTGATCAATTTTTGAAAAAAAAAAAAGGGCCCAAGATATTAGCAACAATTCAATCCGGAAAGTATTAGAACTATATACGGTTATCCCTAACTTATTCGGCCAAATGATTAAAAAAAATTGATTTTTTTTTTAAAATTCACATCTTTTAATTTTATCCGTATCATCCTTAAATACATATTTTTGTTATAATAATGTCCAAGTATGTAATTTTACTTATCACCACATAAGCAAAATCGTGTATTTGGACATAATTAAAACGAAATTCTGCGTTTTAGGACAAATTGGATAAAATTGAAAGTTTTAAACTTTTATGAAACTTTTATAAAAGATTTGACCTTTTTAGTCATTTGGCCAACCTATTATGTATATATCAGTTATTTCTATATAAAATTCCAACTTTTCCAGTTGTTAGCGTTTTAAACGCATTTCTTTTAAATATGGCACCCTATTTTTCCACCTTTCTATACTTATCGTTATATAGTCCCTTGCCGTTTTAGTTTTTTTTTTCTCGAAAATGATATCGTTTTTGTTAAAATAGTTATTATGCTTAGACAAGGATATTATCTAAGCATAATAACTTGGTACAAAGTACCAAAAACGTCCAAATTAGCGAAACCGGATCACTTTTACCTTGAAATTGGCAAAACCGGCTCAAAAACACCCATATACTGACGTGGCACCTTAATTAGAGAGTGGGTTACTAATTACTCATAATTTACTCTAATTAATTATATTTAAACACAAATTAATTACAATTACACTTTAATTAATCAGGGCCTTTTTGAACCTTTTCCAAAAAAATCAAAATTTTTTAAATTTTCCGGCGAGGAGCTCCTCGCAGGAAAGAGGAGATGCTGCTCCTCGGAGGCAAGGAGCAACAACTTATGTTCTTGACGTGTTCTTCGTCAAGAACATCTCTTCTTCACGATTCGTGAAAAACAAATCTTATTCTTCACGGATCTGTGAAGACAGCCGGAAAAAATGGTGGCCAGAAAAGTTTAATTTTTTTTTTGTTAAAAATCTGATTTTTGGGTTAGTTTGTCATGTATATAAAATGTTAGGGTTAATTTGTTACATAAGGTTTTAAATTAAAGGGATTATAATTATTATTTTTTTAATTCTTAAGTATTAATTTTAAATTTTGAAGAAAAAAAAGTGGGACCATTTTAAACCTTTTTCTATTAAAAACCATTTTAGAAAAAAAAACCACCTTAAAAACCGGAGAGTGTATCTCACTCTCTTGTGTGAGAGTGGGGAGTGGGGTTTTCGTACCAATTTTGCCAAGTTCAGGGTAAAAGCGATCCACTTTTTTCAATTTGGATGTTTTTGATACTTTGTGCCAAGTTCAGGGGGTAAAGTGATCCTCCGTTAATGTTTATTCCAAGGTCTGAATTTATCCCTACATTTGATTTTGGATGAAATGCACCACAAACGTTTTAAAACTGGCCTATTTATATTCTTATTTTTGACGGGGTTAAATAATTCAAATTTCCTGTCATCTCTTTTCTACGTGGATGATGACATGGCTGGTACACCTAAGCACATGTTTGTTTATGCTTCTAATGTTTACTCTAAGATCCGGATTTGCCCTTAGATTAAACACTAATTTTAATTATTTTTTCAATAAAAATTGAAGGATTGTTTTTTTAAATTTACACTCCGTAACTCCGGCGAGTTTAGCAGATAAAACTTGGTACGGAATATCATAAGTAAGCTTAATTCAATCTTTAACTTAATATATAATTATAACTTGATTGAAATTCTAATTAATCAAAAAAATTAATTTTAGCCTTCCACCACCGCACTCTCACACTCGTTCACCGACACCTTTTTTTCTCGCACTTCTGTCTACACTGAACGAACACCATTCCTCTTTGGATGAACATCGACTGTTCATCCTCAAAGATGAACAGCGGGTTCATCCTCAAAGAGGATGAATTCCAGTGAGTTAATTACCTCTGAGGATGAACCTAGATCTGGGTTCATCCTCAAAGAGGATGAACTTCGACGAGTTCATCCTCTCTGAGAATGAAGACGAGGAACATCAGCTCCTCGTTTGCAGGCGAGCGGAGTGGGTACGAAATGTAAAATTTTTTAAAAAAGTCTCTCAAATTCTATTCTGATGAGCTCACCGCAGTTACGTTGTGAAATTCTAAAAACATTTTTCAATTTTTATTGAAAAAATAAGTTAAATTAGTGTTTTATTTAAGAGCATATCCTGACTTTGGGGTAAACATTAGGGGAATAAACAAATATCTGCTTAGGTGTACCATCAATGTCATCATTTACGTAGGAAAGAGATGAAACGTTAGGGGTGTATTTCAGTCAAAATCAAAAGTAAGGACAAATTTTAATTTTGGAGTAAACATTAGAAATATACACAAACCTTTTCCCAAATTAAAATGAAAGATATGATGAATCAATTTTAAAAGATAGAATTACATTACAATTACTATTTTTAATTATATTTGAAGTTCTAAAAGGTATTGGCGAAACAAATCCTAACCTTTCACCTTTTTTGCGATTTAAGTCCAACGTTTACAACTTTACGAAACAATAATTTTACGAAACAAATCCCAACCTTTGCAATTTTTGCATTTTATAGCCCAAACCCATTATTTGCTTATGTGGCAGCCATATTATTGGTATATTAAATCCCAACGTTTTAAAATTTTGCAAATAAAATCCCAACGTTTCGGATTTTGCAAATTATAGCCTAAAAAAGATGACAAAATGACTGAAATTAGAACTTGGGCTATAATTTGCAAAAATTGAAAAAGTTAGGATTTGTTTCGTAAAATTTTAAACATTAGGCTTAAATTGCTAAAAAAATGAAACGTTGAGATTTGTTTCGCCAATACCCCAAGTTCTAATACCTGAATAAAGCTATTATAGGATTTCATTTTTATTTCTTCACATTTAACAAATTTCACAAAACTAAAATAATCTCATATTTAATTTTAATTTTCTTCACAACTTAATTTTTTATTTTGTTGAAAACTTAGACTCACACTTTCCTGTTTTCCTTTTCTTCCATAGAACTTTATACTATCGATTATTTTAATTTTGGTCAGATAATATAATTGTTGTCTACCTTTACTCACCCTGCGTGCGGTCACTGCGGTGACCTTAAGCTGTTAGGTCTGCAGTATAATTTTTTTGAACAAAGATCACTTTACCCCCTCATCTTGGCACAAAATATCAAAAACGTCCAAATTAGAAAAATCGGATCACTTTTACCATAAACTTGTTAAAACCGATACAAAGACACCCCTTATGCTGACGTGGCACTTAATTGGAGAGAGTGTTTCTAATTAAACCTAATTTACTCTAATTAATCACATTTAAACACTAATTAATAACAATTAAATTCTAATAAATCTAGGGGCCTTTTTGAACTTTTATCCAAAAAAATTTAATTTTTTTACTTTCCGGCGAGGAGGGAAAGTCTGTTCTCTTAAGAACAGACGATAGAACAAACTTGGGTCTGTTCTTCAAGACCCACAGGTCAATTTTTTGACCCATGGGTCTGATTTAATTTTTTAAAAATTTTAATTTTTTTTATTAAAAAATATAAATTTTAGGAATTAATTTGGTATATAAATAAAAGTTGGAGGATTAACTTCTAATTTTAAATTTGAAATTAAAAGGATGAAATTGTTATTTTTTTAAATTATTAGGTATTAATTTAAAATGTTTTTTTTTAAAATAGGACTATTTTAAACTTTTTTCAATCAAAAACCACCTTGGAAAACCAAAACCCCTATTAAAACCGGAGAGTGAGGTACACTCTCTTGGGTGAGAGTGAGGAGGGGGTTTTTTATACTAAATTTGACAAGTTCAGGGTAAAAGTGATCCCGTTTTGCTAATTTGGACGTTTTTGATACTTTAGGCCAAGTTCAAGGGATAAAGTGATCCTTTGTTTATTTTTTTTTCATTTTAATATTTAAGGATTGACTTAAATTATGAAAAATGAACAAGTCAATTAAAGCGTTTGTGAGAAAAATATAATGTACAATCTAACAGAACTGTTGTCTAATACTTATAATATTTGAGTTATAGAACAGTGATAATATAATCTTTTAACTAGTAATTAAAAGAAACATAAAAAGCAATGAGTTATAGTTCAAATAGCATAAATATTAGAGCAACATTGTTTTAAAGTCGTGAGTTATATTTTTTTTAATAAACATTCCACTTTTTCAACTATTAAAAAAAATAAAATAAAAAATTAATTAGAAATACCTTCTTTAGTTGGATTTGGTTTTATTAATATTTACTTATCGTACCCTTTATTTAACTAAGATAAACTATAACATTAACATATTTTAAAAAAAAACACTATTACATTAACATGTAAAGTACAATATCATTTCTATTTTAAAGATAAAATCACTTTTAATATTTAAATTTTGCATTCTTTACCAATTATAACAAAATCCAAACATGACCATATATTTATCACATAATTTCTTTTTTAAAATTGGATTAACTTTATAAGTTTTATCGCAACTGATAAATAATGAAAATATTTAAATTTAAAAACCAAGACTATAATTTAAGTAAAATTGAAACCTCTAACCAGTGAAGCAATTCATTATTAATTTACATTAATTAATATATCTATATTATATATAAAAGCACGGAGGGGGGACAAGCAAATTTATTGAATAAGCTTTTTCAGTTTATTACTAAATAAAGATTTTATAGTCATTAACTAATTAGTTATTTAATTAATCACTATTGTAATTAGAGTCCTAATTAGAATAGGTAGCTAAATTATCTCCAATTTAGTTTTTAGCATGTCAAAAATAGCTAAATTGTCTCCAAATTAGTAGGAATACCTATCTTTTAGTTTGATTTAACTACAAAATTAAAATAATATATTGGATCAATATATTATTATTTAAATTTCTATCTTATTATTTTTAAAGATATTATTAATAAAATTAATTTAATTATTTAATTATGGTTATTATAAAACCAATAAAACTATAAATTCAGTATGGAAAAAAAAATTAAAAACCGAATATATTATATTTACTTTTACAAAAATTCTTAACTAATTTAATATTAATTATAAATAAAAAATTGATATAATTATAATAAATTTATTAATATGTACACTGATGAGTTACGCTACAAGCCACGTGCATAGCACGTAATGCGAAACTAGTTAAAATAAAAGTGTGAATAAATTTAGTTTTATTATATATTAAATTAATCAAAAAATTTGAAAAAGAAATGGCCAAACTATTAGCTATTTAACTTCACCAATTTTTCATCCCCTAGTCTAATTAATTATTTTAATGTTTTATTCTGTTTTAATAGTTTATTTAGTTAAAATTGTACTTACAAAAAAAGTGAATTTTTTTATCTTAAATTATAAAAATAAATACCAATATAATCCTACTAGTTAATAAATATTTTGTAAACTGAATTATATGATCATTTATTAGAAAGAGATAAATTTAAAAAAATAATAGCTAAAATTGTTTTAAAATTTTAAATGAACAAAATACTATAGATAAATTTATTTGACTAAACAGACAATTAAACAATCAGAGAAAGTATATATTAAAATAATTAATAATGCTTTGTAGTAAAATAAATTAACTATGTTTACTTCATTTTATTACAACCTAATTTTATTAAGTGAATATAAGTTTAAATATTATAATAAATATAAAAAGTTACCAAATCTAACACAATCATGTCTACACTGAGACATACTAATTTTAATACATTATTATTTAAATTATCATTTCATTATTTCGTTACAGTAAGTAATATCCACTTACATTATATTCAATCTAAATAAAATAATATAACTGTGAATTATAACATAACTTTTTTATGTTGGTCCTTGAAATTATATATCTAGACTGATTAATTTATATTTAACTATTCAATTAAGAACAATTCTATTTATGACCATTTTTTTTATCTATAATTATTAAATATAATAATAAATGAGAAGACTAAAAAACATTCAAAGTTTTCCATTTTTTGTCTTTTATTTATTTTTTATTTTATTTTATGAAAGGCCAGCCACCTTTATGGAAACCACTCCATTTTCAATTATAAATAAAACACATTATTATTTATAATAATAAAATTAATTAATATAACATACTTAAGTCAATTTATAAAATATTTATAATCTAATAAATACTCTAATTAATTTAATATTAATTATATATAAAATACATTAGTATAATTTTAATAAATTTAATTAATAAAATAAATTATTAGTAAATAGTATTAACGTCAATTAGTTTTAGAACTTAATAAATTGAAGTTTATATTTATGTTTATGTTTATTTATAATAAAAATTCTAACTGATTTAATAATTATTATAAATAAAATATATTAGTATAATTATAATAAATTTAATTCTATATAAATTGATACAAGTTTTGTTATGAATCACGTACGTACTAGTTAACATAAACGTGCCGGTCTCCTTAAATAACCAAATCAAGTAAATCGGTTCAATTTTTTATTTTTATGTTTTGATTAATGCAATAGGTTTGAGTAAATAGTAAAAATAATTCTATTAAATGAATTTCGGCTAAACCGACTAGTTTTTAACCGATCGAACTGAACGTTTTATCAACCTTAGCTAAGACAAACAAAGAATTGGCACTTCTTCCGGATGAACTTCGTAACCTAAACTTCAATGTTGCCTTGTTATTGTTTAATGAATAAATGACCAAATACTATTATTAATTTTGTCCTTTTCAATTTCTTTCTTTGAAAGTTCAAATATAATTGTAAAATTCAGATTTTATAACATATTAAAACTCATGCCAAAATTGTCTGTGTGTTTAGTCTTCAGTTAGCTCGTCATTCTTTCAATTACTCAAATTAATATATTATAGGTAATTCTCACTAAAATCCCCCATAAACTGTGTCAAACGAACTAAATGTCTTCTAATTGAATAAATAAACATTTGTGATGTTTGATTAAATTCACTAACACCACCAGCAAGAGTCTAACCACGATTCATGAACCAACTATTTCGATTTTGAGCCACCGGTTCACGATTTTAAAAAAGTTAGAGTCAACTGAATAATCAGTTTGAAAAAATATTAAAATGTTTAAATTAAGTTTAATTGTAACTTTAATAAAGTAATAAAAGAGACGCGTTTATAAAAAAAAATTAAAATTTTATAATCGTGACGATCCAAATTCTTGGACTGAGACTGGCGCTAGAAAATAGAAATGATAATTCTGAAAGCTGTAGTAAACCTAAAAATTTACTATAATTTTTTTGCTTTTAAAACATTAAACAACTATCATGTAATGATCATGTCAAATCATAAAATTTTGCAGTATAACATTTAAAAAGTCCTCGACACAACCTGCTAAAACAATAAGAGTATCAAATCTAATACTACACAAACATCAAGAATAAACCAACAAAGTATTCATTAATCATTGTTCGGGAAAACCGAGACTCCAACTCTGCTTCACAACACAACTCACTCGAGTCCAAATCGATAAATATATAAATATCATTCACTACATGTACAAGATCAAACACTAAGATTGCTGCGGAAAATAGAATAAAATTTTCATACCACATGCTTCTTTTGCAATAAGACTTCCGAGGAATAAAATATCCGGAAGTGCGCTTTTAAAAATCGGCTCCGCTTTTTCTGAAACATTACTGATGAATATTAGATACATATATATCACACAAAATCAAAATTCATATGCTAAATCAATTTTTCAGACCTCTAATTGATAATCTGTAGGGGCGAAGCAACCTCCAGAAAAATAAATATGGCTAATTATAGCAAAATAAAATGAAATAGGCCCAAGAGAATTCCAATCCCTGAATAAAAGGGCCTTTATCTGGGTTTTTCTCATGAGTCATCCCGGATCCGCATCAGTAAGGAAGTTGTCGAGCTTGAAACATATAGAACATTTCTTTTAAAGAAAGAAAGGAAGACCATATTAGCCAAGGGAACCACTGAAGATTCTATAATAAAGAGAACATGTATGTACCACACCAACCACGCTACGAACACCAAAATAACTGAAAAGGCCAACTCAGCCTATTGTTGGCAAAAAGCCAACTCGTAGTGCTCGACAAGTCGAGGTCGAACCCACAAAGACTAGAGGTTTAAAGTGAACGAAATTGATTGTGAAATTTAATTCGGAAAGCAATAGAAAGATTGGTTTTGGTTTCAATTAAAAGGAACACACAAACAAACTATTAATTAAACACGCTACTTAACTAAAACAATTAATTAAACAATCAACTAATTAACACGAGATTTAAACAATTAGGGTAAAACGCTTAGAGGTTGCTAGTCATGCCAAAGTAATAACTAGGGATTTCGGGTCAAGGTGATTGGATTTTAGGCCGGGTCAAGCTATTCTACGGAATCACTTCCGCTCTCTCGAGCCGGAAGCGGAGAATCGAACCTTATTAAAACACCGAAATCTAATCCACTCTCGTACTCATAGATTTCGATAGAATCAATCAAGCCAATTAATAAGCAAACTACACAACCAAATTAGCCCTAGGTCACGCTAGTGCACCTAAGTCTCAAGCTTGTACTCCCTTAGGTATAATCTAATTAGTTAGCTCTCGCCCTCCTAATTAAATCACAAATCATAGATTAAGAGATCACTTTAATCTAAGCACTAGGTCCAAGGAGCACAACTACCAACTCAATCCAAAACCCTAACCCTAATCACCTATCAAAGCAACATGGCAATCATAACAACCCCTAAACAAAGGGTTTAGCCACTAACCATCATCATAACACAATTAATTAAACAATAACAAGGATTAAACATAGAGTAAAGATTTAATACCTTGGAATAATAAATGAACCTTAAAAGCATGAACTAGATAATAGAGCTTCAATAATTAAACTAATATTTGTATTAAATAACTTTTCCAAAATAGCAAAATTTGGAAATAACTTTAAGAACACAAAGAACTATGATGATCTATTACTAAAATTGGTAAGAACAATAAGAACAATACTAATAATTTGAGAGGAAAGTTGTTGCTACAATAATGAAGGTGACAATAATTCTCTATCAAATCACACTTAACCTAAAAAGGAGATAAAATGGTTTATACTGTTTACAAATGAGGAAATAGGAGACAACTATGAAAAAGGGTGCTTGGCCAAATTGGGGAAGTGGACTTCAAGCCATGTGCCTTTGTCTTGTGCTGAGATTCCTTATTTGCTCTTGTCTCGATTCGAGACAATCAACTAAAGGAGTACGTCTCGAATCGAGACACACTTTCCACTGCACAACCACGAATCTAATTTCTTTGTGTCTCGATTCGAGACACCATCTTAAGTTGGTTGTCTCGAATCGAGACGCACTTTCCACTGCACAACCACGAACTTCAAAACTTCATAACTCGGTGTAGAAACGTCCAAATGAGTTGGTTCTTGAACCTCTGGAAAGATTAGGATGTCTACTTTATTTCTTGTGAAGAACAGAAACTCGTTTGAAGCCTCGAACTAGTCCAAATTCATCAATGAGTGCAGTGGGGTCAGATTCTAAAATGTGATTTCAGCGTCTCTTTGCTTCAAGACTTCGCCCTTTTCCGAATTTGACGATTCTTCACTCATTTGGTCTTAAAACACTCCACAATGCTCTTGATTCTCTGAAACACACACACACACGCTATAAGGTATACATTATCATAGAAAAGCGAGGTGAAAACATATGAAAGCATGCAGAAAAGCACTCTAAATATAGGAGTATTTTACTCCTATCACCTATAAGATAGAAGGATACCTCACTACTGAAAGCACGAATGAAGAAGAAGTACACTATATAAACCACTTTATCCTTAAATCTTAAAGTACTCACTTTTTGATCTAACATCTTTCTCTTATTACTTTACTCTTCTTTTCACCAAATACTTACTTAAGTGTTGGAGCGAGAGCCAGAAAAGCCCTTTAGGCGTTCTTTTTTACTGTGTTCTCTGTTCTCAAGTCCCAAAGTTTCAGATCACTTCCCTGTTCTTAGTGATTGATCACTTACCGCTGTCTGTGGGAATCTTATTCCTTAGTTTATTGAAAAACACCCATCTTGATCAAGAACTACGAGTTGATGGAAAGATTTAAATGAAAGACTCTTTGGAGCTTACCCAGATTTGGACATGATAATGAAACTGATTTTCTCGGAAAGTATAAGCGAAGAAACTTGGGAGACTATAGTCGGTCATCGAAATATACTCAATATGGGAAACCTCTGCTTGGGCAAACTATAGAATGAAAAGAAAGAAAAAATAGGAATATTATACTGACTTTGTAAGTAAGGATACCTTTAAAAATGTAACTTTTGCGATAAGTGAGAGAAGAAAAAAAACCCACCACACCAGGATGCCTTAACAATATCAGAAATTGTAGAAATATTTTGGGTAAAAAAGATATTAGTTGATCAAGAAAGCTCGGTAAATCTTATATCCTAGAGGGTTTATCTCGAGACCGGTGGAACACTAGAAAAATTACAATCAGAATGTAACCCGATTTTGGGAGTCATGGGTGAACCGGTTTATCCTTGAAAAAAGGTGGAACTAGATCTAAAACTAGGAGAGGAAAAAAATTACCATAGGATCCAATTAGAAATTTGGAGGAATCAACACGGATGGTAAATTTGATTTTCAATGTTATCAATATGGATCCACCCTACAATGTCATCCTGGGTAGACCAATGCAATATGAAACAAGAGCTGTAACATGTATCAAATATTTGATTATGAAAATACCAACTGAGGTAAATCAATTAGTAATTGCGGGAAGTAAGGAAGAGACCAGATCTTGTTGTTTAGCTTCGATTGAAAAATTAACAGGGACTTTTATGGTGGAATCGCCTGAATTCATATAACCAGAGGAAATTGATACAAAATGTGTCGCCCAAGAAGATTTGGAATTGGTGATCTTGGGGGAAATAACCATAAAACTATAAAGATGTGGAAAAAAATACATGCGGAATATAGAGTAGAAGTTATAGCGGAGTTAGAGAAAAAGAGGAACGAATATGCTAGCCGCCCAAATGAGATAGTAGGGGTGGACCCCGGAAGTGCTTCTCATAAATAGAATATTGATCCAACGTACAAGCATGCGAGGCAGAAGAAGAGAGTTTTCTCTGTTGAAAAGCAAATTGCAATACGCGACAAAATGAAAAAGCTATTGGAAGCAGGGTTTATCAGAATAATTTATTATTCTGACTGGCTAGAAAATGTGGTGTTGGTAACAAAGACAATTGGAAAATTTAAGCTGTGTATAGACTACACTAATCTAAATAAAGTAACACCAAAAGACAGCTATCCTTTACCAAGTATCGATCAGTTAGTGGACTCCACCACTTGATATGAAGTATTTGCATTTATTTATGCACCTTAGGGGTTTTATCAGATCCCAATGCACAAAGATGATGAGTAAATGACTTTATTCATAACTGACCTGGGAACATACTTCTATAAGCAGATGCCTTTTGGCTTGAAAAATACTTGAGCAACTAACTAGATAATGAATTTTGTATTTGCTGACTTGTTAGGAAAGAACGTAAAAGTTTGTATTGATGACATTATGGTGAAATCTAAAAGAATGGAAGACCACGCTAAAGATTTGCAGAGGAATATAAAAAATTGAAGAAGTACAATTTGAAACTCAATCCTGACAAAGGTGTTTTTGGGGTTAGAGCCGAAAAATTTATGGGGTACAGTGATATCTCAAAAGGGAATAGAAGCAAATCTTGAAAAATTGAAGCTATAATGAACAGGCACCAAAGACCATTAGAGAAGTGCATAAGTTGAATCAGAAGGTGACAGCCCTTAGACGTTTTATGTCATGCTCAGCGAATAGATGCTTATCATAATTCAAAATTTTAAAAAATACAAAAAACTTCACTTGGACAGAAGAATGTCAGAAAGCTTTTATAGAGCTGGAATCGTATTTGGCAAAACCACCGCTCCTTGATAGGCCAAACCTAGGGAATATTTGTATTTGTACATGGCCACAACTACTGACACCATTGCCACAATGTTAGTCAAGGGAGATTAAAATGAATAGAGGCTAGTGTACTACACCAATAAGGTCTTGCAAGGCGCAGAAACTAAATACCCCAAGCTAGAAAAATTTGTATTGGCTTTAAAGTCGGCATCGAAAAAACTGAGAAGGTATTTTAAGGTGCATGTCATAGTGGTTCGAACCAACCAACCCCTGAAAAAAGCCCTGTAGAGGTCGAAAACATCTGGCCGACTCATTTCATCGTCGATTCAATTAGAAGAATTTGATATTAGATATGAACCCAGACCAACTTAGGTCAATTAACCTCAAAATTATACACTTCAAAATGTGGACTTATTTGACCTGAAACGCAAATTTGAGGGTCTAGTAGGCCCAAATGTTAAACTGGACTAATTTGACTCTGAAAACACAAAAATTAAAATGGGTTTATTTGATTCCGAGACACAAATTTAAGTATCGCGTTGACCTTGTGTTTTATTTATTACAGACACATGTCTATTTCCTATTGAGCTAATAATCTAATGACTAGTTCTGTTAAGAGAACTAACAGTACTAAACAACTGGTAATATATGTATTTTTTTTGTTTTGATACAAGATCCATTAGGTTTCTTGAACGGATCTCAACTATAAGACGAAAACTTTAAACTTTCCACATTCAGTCTGAATGTACTTCTTCTAATAATAGTAATAGACTTCTGTTCTTCTTCTTCTTCTAGCTGTCGTTTTAATGTTTTGTTTCATAAAACAAAACCATGAAGCTTATGATCGATCTGTATACTTTATTACCCGTTACTTTATTCAAATGGTATTAATAAATAAATAAATGATATGAATTTTGGTGATCATAAATTAAAATTCATAGGAATAGAACTCCAAAAGTTAGAAACAGTAGGTATAAATGTGTCTTTTATTAATTGGTTGCTTTAAATAATCACGGTATGCGTTACATATTATATGGATGGTTCATAATCTAATGTGGTGGACTAAGTTCACCTAAAAATTTCTCATAAATAAATCCGGGCCAGTAAAACATGCGGATGAACCTCGTAATTTAAACTTCAATTAAATTGCCTTGTTATTGGTTAATGAATCTTAAATGACCAAATACTATTGTTAATTTTGTTCCTTTATATATATTTGTTTGACCCTTCAAATGTAATTGTTGAAATTCAGATTCTTTAACTTATTAAAATTAATTCAAGCTGAACTTGTCTGTGTGTTTAGTCTCCAGTCTATAAATTAGCTTGTCACTCTACCGATAACTCTAATATATTATAGGCATGGAATTCTCGAAGGTTTAAAACTATTGGATTTTAGAGATGTATTGCATATAAATTGATTTCACTAGATTAACACTAATATGATGTTCAAACTAAACCCATTCCAATATAGTTGTTTACTTTTATTTATGACTTAATCACCAAAAAAACCCTCATCTTTTAGCCCCTTTTCAGTTGCACCCTGACGTTACAATTTTGTCAGTTGCACCCTAATTCGCACCTTTGGTTTTCAATTCCACCCTCAAAATCAAATTGGACTCTTTTTCACTCAAGAAAAATTCATAAAAACCCTTATAAAGTACTCGTTTGAACTTCTTTCCATATAAAAAGTTAAAAATGGATGACTTATTTTAACTTTTTCAAATGAAAAAAGATCAATTTAGTACTTGAGGGTGGAATTGAAAACTAAAGGTGTGAATTAGGGTGCAACTGACAAAATTGCAACGTCAGGGTGCATTTGAAAAGGGGCTAAAAAGTGAGGGTTTTTTTTGGTGATTAAGCCTTTATTTATTATATCATTGCTGTCTATTTTGATTTATCAAATTATAATTTCTAAAATTCACCGATAAACTATTATTTATATAAGAAAATAAAAATGAACGACTATATTAGATAAGAGTATAATAGAAAAACAAAAAAACAAATTATAATATTAATTGTGGTTTTTTGAATTTTACAACAATGAAAAAGAGACAACTCTATTGAAACATAGAGAGATGTTTTTTTAGAAACAGGTGAGCTCTTTTATTAATGAATAATAACGTTTGCAAGTTCATTGACCATATAAGCAATACTTCGTCAGAAGAGCAATCCCGACCATAAAAACACCCCATCTGGCAAGGGAATGGACGATATGATTACAAGATCGACTAATATGCTGAAAATAAATTTTTCTACTCTCGCAGTTAGCTAAACAATCCTCTATATATGATCATCTGCAGGTAATCAACAGCTTGCAAAGGATTCGAGAATCTGTTTACCACGTTTAAAGCATCCGTTCACAAATCAACTTATCAAAAGGAAGACCGAATAAAACAGCTCTAGCTTCCACCATCTAATTTGCATTCAAAAAATGGCGCTTATACGAAAGCTTTGAGTGCGGATTTTTGCCATTTCTTATGACTTTTTCATATACACATTATTTATAAAAAAGAAGTTATTATATTCTGTGTATTCCACAAACCAAACAAACATATATTGTAAGATATTATAAAAGGCAACAAAACTCAACGAAGTATAATAAAATAGCATATAATTCACCTAATCCATGAGATCATGCTTGTATGTATTTTCTAAGCTAGAGATTTACTGTCTATACAAATCATTGACCGGCAGCTCTCAACAAAATGTTTTTTAATGTAAATATATAACCAAACCTATTCTAAGATTTTTACACTTTTAATTTTTTTTTAAAAACAAAACTACTGTAAAAATACGAGAGACTTAATTAATAAGATTATTTTTAAAAATATAAGGACTAAATGAAAGAATTTTATAAAAATGTTTTCAAAAATACATAAATCAAGTAAATATATAAAAACATTTAGGGATAAAATAAAGAAAAAAAAATGAAAAATACATGAAATTTAGGATAGGTTAAATCTATATATAAATATATAAGTAGCATTTTTTTAATTAATAATTCCAAATGCAGTTTTTTTTATTGTTTTTATACTATTCACAATATAAATTTTAATTTTTTTCACAATTTGAATCGCTGATTTAAATACAGATCAATTGGTAACATGGATTGGTATGAAAAATCAAAAAAATAGTAAATATAATAAGATGGATTCCGGTATCCATATTAAGATTGACTAATCAGATTTTACAATATTAAAAACTTATTTCTTCCATTTCAAAACAATTCACTTTAGTGTTTTCACACAATTTTAAAAAAGAGAGAAAACGAACAACTATTTTATATTGAAATGGTAAAAGGCCCCAAAAAGTCATAATAAAGTAATAAAGAACATTAAGCTAGGGAATATATTAATTTAATTCCACTATAGTACTGATTACTAACCTCTATATAATTTGGATGAACTGCACTGCTAATCAACACATTAAAATCTCTTCCTTAGAAATCTAAACTATGGAATACCAATTCCCAATCTTTGTTTCCTTCATAATTTTCATCTTCATGCTATTCAAAATACTTAAGAAATCAAAAACTTCAACTCCAAATCTTCCCCCAGGACCATGGAAGCTACCTCTAATAGGCAACATGCACCAATTAGCCGGAGCCCTACCGCACCGTCGCCTCGGAAACTTAGCGAACAAATACGGACCTATAATGCGCCTTCAGTTAGGCGAAACCACAAACATTGTAGTATCCTCATCGGAATATGCCAAGCAAGTCATGAAAACCCATGACATCACCTTCGCTCAACGCCCTCATCTCCTCGCGACGACCGTTGCAACTTATAACTACACAGACATCGCATTTGCTCCGTACGGAGATTACTGGAGACAAATGCGAAAAATATGCACGCTCGAGCTACTAACCGCAAAACGCGTGCAGTCGTTTCGATCAATTCGGGAAGAGGAAGTATCGAAACTTACGAAATCTTTATCTACGAGTTCCGGACAGGTGATAAATTTCAGCAGCATGCTCAATGCGGTGACGTATAGTATCATTTCGAGAGCGGCATTCAGTAAGATATGGAAGGGAGAAGATATTTTCATATCGTCTATGAAGAAAATGATCGTCGCCGCCGGCGGTTTTAGCCTGGCTGACGTGTATCCTTCCGTTCAGGCGCTGCATTGGATTGATGGAATGAAATCAAGATTGGAGAAAGTTCAGGTATTAATAGATAATATATTTCAAGATATTATTGATGAGCATAGAACTGAGAGGGCAGCAAGAAAATCTGGCGGTAAAGAAGAAGAAGATTTTGTGGACGTTCTTTTAAATTTTCAGGAGCATGGAAACCTTCAAATTCCTTTGACAGACGACAACATCAAGGCAGTCATCCTGGTTAGTGCATCTATTCCGGATAAAAAAAATTGAATTAATACCAAATTTGTTTTTCCTATATTTAAATTTAGCCTTACAAAAATTTGGATTTGAATTGAAATAGAACTAAAAATTTAATTTTCATTTTAAGACAAGATATTGCGAATTAAATTAGACCATGTGTCAATCGTTGACAACTTATTCTGACTAGAGAATTAAGTTATTAAAATTTTAATTCAGTTCGGTTTTTAACAAAAATAGTTAGATTTTGTTTTTTTAGTTTATTTCGAACTGAATGCAACTCCTGGTGATGCTACGTTAGAGGTGGCCACGGTTCATAACCCGCCGGTTCCGGTTCGGAACCGCCGGATCACGGTTCAAAAAAGTTGAACCGGCCCGGAACCGTCTAAGTGACGGTTCCATAACGGTTCGGAACCGGACGGTTTCGGTTCCGGTTTCGGGTTTTAGACGGTTCAAAAAAATTGAAAGTGAAATTGAAATTTAATTTTTAAAAAGTATAATTTAAAAATAAAATAACAAACAAAGATAATATTGTAAGAAAATAATGAAAAATAACAAATTATAAGATAATATTGTAAGAAAATAATGAAAAATAACAAATTATAAATATTATGTTAATTAAAAAAATTAACTAAAACAAATATAATATATATCTTATATGATATATATATATATATATATATATATAATATTAAAATTAATTAACCTTTTATCGACGGGTTCGACCCTTAAACCGCCGGTTCCGACCCGGAACCGCCGATTCACGGTTCAAAAGATTTGTAACCGGCTCGGAACCGGTCTTTCCAAGGTTCCGGGCTGGTTTTGATCCAGCTTCGGGTTTGACCGGTTCCGGGTTGGGTTTGACCGAGCCGGTTTCAAGGCGATTCACGGGCTGACCCGGCCCATGGCCACCTCTATGCTACGTAACTGTATATTCTAAAAGATATACTTTCATCCAATCACCATATGACCAGATCGAAAAAGACAAGTTAAAATGAACTGAAATATAAAGTAAATTCATTTCAATTTCGTACGAATTGAGATTCTATCAAATTGAATATGCATCTATTCTCTTATATTATGTCTTTATGAATATGAATATGTAATATTGTTTACATGCTGTTTATTTCAGGACACTTTCACCGGAGGTAGTGAGACATCATCCACAACAGTAGAATGGGTGATGTCCGAGCTTCTGAAAAATCCAAGAGTGATGGAAAAAGCACAACAAGAGGTGAGAAAAGTATTTGATAGAGTAGGAAACGTAGACGAATCGCGTATGCAAGAACTAAACTACTTTAACCTGGTAATCAAAGAAACTCTAAGGTTACACCCTCCTCTACCATTATTACTTCCAAGAGAATGCAGAGAGAACTGTGTGATTAACGGTTACGACATTCCAGCTAAATCCAAGCTAATTGTGAATGTATGGGCAATCGGAAGGGACCCTAATTACTGGAAAGACGCTGAAAAATTCTATCCCGAAAGATTTGAAGATTGCTCAATTGATTATAAGGGAACTGATTTTGAACTGCTTCCATTTGGTGCTGGAAGAAGGATTTGTCCAGGAATATTATTTGGTATGAGCAATGTTGAGTATCCACTTGCACAATTGCTTTACCATTTTGATTGGAAACTACCTGATGGAGTGAAACCGGAAACTCTGAACATGGATGAAGTTTTTGGAGCTGTAGTGAAGAAGAAAAATGATCTTTATGCAATTGCGACGCCATACCTTTCTCCGGCTGTCAAGTAAAATCTGCAGCGAGATTTCTATAAGTGTTGCATCAATATAATAATGAATTGATTTTTAAATCAGTTGTTTTAATGACATGGTTGTAGAGTCTTATACCTAAGGCTAAGTGGTACCGTTCATACATGTTGTGATACACAAGACTCGATCATTATCTAATAGATTTGTTTTTCTATTTTCATTCCATTATATTGTGTACAACTTTTATTTAGAGTTAATTGCAAATTAATATACAAACTTTATCTAATTTACAATTACAACACGGATTTTGAAATTTGGCAAATTGGTACACCAACTTTCAGTTTTTTGGCAAGTAGGTTAACCGACCAATCATATAACAACACATGACTGTATAATATACTGTCTATGTTAGTGTTTTTCTAGTTTGGTGTACCAATTTGCCAAAAAAAATAAAAGCCGGTGTACCAATTTGTCAAGTTTTAAAGTTTATATTGTAATTGCAAATCAAGATAAAGTTTGTATATTAATTTACAGTTAACCTTTCTATTTATTGTTGTCAGGATACAAATAGATAGATGAATGGCATGGTATGGTAAAATGAGAATCAATGTCCACATTCACACGAATTGAGTGACCGAATTTTTAGCCGATGATTCAAATTGTTAAAAAAATAAAAAGGTTAATATAAAAAAAAATATGAACTTTACACGTTTTTTCATTTGAACCACGCAGTTTAAATTTTCTCATTTTCATGCACGAACTGCAATTTTTCCAAATTCATGCACAGTGCTGAAGTGGCACTCATTCATTGTTGTAAAATGACATCCAGCTCAGCGAATTACACCAATGAAATTTTGACACCTTAGCACCGTGAAAGAATTTGGAAAAAAGTAGTACTTCGTGCATGAACATGAGAAAATTTAAACTGCGTGATTAAATGAGAAAACGGGTAAAGTTGATGAATTTTTATGACATTAACCCAAAATAAAATCCTTTGTAAAAATTAAACATTATATTAAAATTAGAAAACAAGTTATATTTTTATTGCATTTAACCCAAAAAAACAAAAATCATGATAGAGCAACAACCAGGAATATTAAACTTAATGATAAAAAAAAAAGTTGAATCCATCCAAAGGCCCTCTACTTTAAATTTTTTATTTATTTAAATTTTTTTCAAAATTTATTATTCAATAGGTCCCTGTACTATTGATTTTCTATTTAATGGGTCTTTTTATGAACAGACGGAAATTGTGAGCATATGGCTCAATCACCGTTAAGTAATTAACCATTTCCATGTCGGAAATGACTAAAAATTCCTATACTTGCAAATTTTAATATATCTATTCCCTTTTCTTTTAGGGTTTTTTTACATAAATCCCTCAAAAGTGCTATAGTGTTCCATTTTTCTCTCAACATTTTGATTTTAGCAAAAATCACTCAAAAAAAAAGAAAAGTTTTCAAAAATCTCCCATAACCCAAAATTAAAAAAAATGAGACAATATTGTCCTTACTATTTGTCAATATCTTATTGGTCTATATTTGAGTCAATAAAATGTTGACATGTGGCAAATATGGGTTTGGTTAGACTAACCAACCGACCACCGGCCGATTCCGGTCCAACCACACAGTCAACAGCGGCGGTCAACGGCGGTCAACAGTGGCGGTCAACGCCGGTCAACAGAGGTCGTCGGCGGTCAACGGAGGTCGTCGGCGGTCAACGGAGGTCAGCATCCGGTCAGCGGCGGTCAACACCCGGTCAATGGCGGTCAACTATAATGGTGAGATTTTAAAAGAATTAATAAAACACAAATTTGCTCTTGGTAGGGTTTGAACCCATGACCTCTCACTCTATGTCTAAGTGCCTAACCACCAAGGCAAGACATGCTTGTTGTCTTTATTTACTCTTTAATATATATACATGTTCTCTTTAATAATATATAAAAAAGCATATAAACTAAATATCAACCTATTAAAATGGTTGATTATAAATATATTATTATAAGACACTAATAAAATATTACGCTTGTCAAAATTTAAAATAATTTATTCTAATTAAATATTAACTTAAGGTAAACTAAGTTAAAATAGATTTATAAATTAATGTATTAAAAACACAATCAACTTAATATCAACTCGACATAAACTCAAAACAGATTATATATGTTAATTGAGTTGATATTAAGTTAATTTTTAAAATTATAATGATTTACTAAAAAATTTACTTTGAATTGACATGTAATTTATATTGAGTTGACATTGAGTCGACATTAGGTTTATATTGAGTTGACATTTAGTCGACATTAGTTTGACATTGAGTCGACGTTCAGTTATTAAGTTTGCATTGAATTGATATTAATTTACATTTCAAAATTAAAATAATTTACTAAAAAATTACTTTGTTGACATTAGGTTTACATTGAGTTGACATTGAGTCGGCATTAAATTTACATTAAGTTGACATAAAGTCGCCATTAGGTTTACATTGAGTTGACGTTGAGTTATTAAGTTTACATTAAGTTGATATTAATTTACATTTGAAAATTAAAATAATTTACTAAAATATTACTTCGGATTGACATTAGGTTTACATTGAGTTGATATTGAGTTGACATTGAGTCGATATTAGGTTTACATTGAGTTGACATTGAGTCTACGTTGAGTTATTAAGTTTACATTGAGTTGATATTAATTTACATTTTAAAATTAAAATAATTTACTAAAAAAGTACTTCGGATTTACATTAGGTTTACATTGAGTTGATATTAGGATTACATTGAGTTGACATTGACGTTGAGTTGATATTAAATTGACATTGAGATGATATTAAGTTAATTTTTAAAATTATACTTACTAAAATACATTAAGTTTATTGAGTTGACATTAGATTTACATTGAGTTGATATTGGGTCGCCATAGAGTTGACATTGAGTAGATATTGAGTTGACATTAAATTTACACAAATTACTGTAATAATAACTTAAATAATTTACTTTCAATCTACTATAGTTTATTTTTGAAAGAATAAATTATAGAAGAAAAAACATTATATAATAAAAAAAATTCATTTTAAATTTATAATTATTTATCAAAACATTTACTTTGAGTTAACATTCAGTGAACATTAAATTGATATTGAATTTATATTGAGTTCACATTAAGTTTACTTTGAATTTATATTGAGTTGACATTGAGTTAATATTAAGTTTATATTCAGTTTACTTATATTAAATTTACTTTCGGTTTATTTTATTTTAATAAAAAATTAAATAATTTACTTTCAGATTACTATTAGTTTATTTGTAATATTATAAATTACTTTTAATAGTATACATAATGAAGTTGACATTAAGTTATCATTGATTTGACATTAAGTCGTCATTGAGTTTATATTGAGTTTTTATTGAGTTTTCGCACACTACGGGGGTCCCACTATCACATATCCAACCACGACCACTAAACCATTATATTTTTTAATTTTAAAAAGTGAAATATTTTTACTAGTTTTACTTATGTATTAATAAATTGTATAAAATATAAATATATGTATATTTTATTTTTTTATTGTATAAATATTTAATAAATAAATTTAATTAGACTAATTTTATATTAAATTTATAATAAATTTAATTTAAGTTGATATTTAGTTGATATTTAATTTGCATTATAAATTAATTTCATTCTAATAAGTTAATCTAAATTTATAATCAATTATATACATATATTATAGAGTACATGTTGACAACAATCAACCTTTACCTCAATGGCAAAGCACAAGCACTCCCTTGTAAGAGGTCAAGGGTTCAAATCCCCTCATCCACAAAAAGGTGTTTTATTTAATTTTTAATTATCTAACTAAAATTGGTCAACCATTAAAAATGGTTAGACCACAAACCAGTAATGGTTCAACTACCGTTGACCGCGGTGGTCCGGCCGTTGACCGCCCTCATCCACAAAAAGGTGTTTTATTTAATTTTTAATTATCTAACTAAAATTGGTCAACCATTAAAAATGGTTAGACCACAAACCAGTAATGGTTCAACTACCGTTGACCGCGGTGGTCCGGCCGTTGACCGCGGTGGTCCGGCCGTTGACCGCGGTGGTCCGGCCGTTGACCGCGGTGGTCCGGCCGTTGACCGCGGTGGTCCGGCCGTTGACCGCGGTGGTCCGGCCGTTGACCGCGGTGGTCCGGCCAATAATGGTCCGACCGGTGGTGGTTCGGTTAGAAGTGGCCCAATTTATGTAAAATGAGGAGAAATTATTAGGTGTAATGGAAACACAACAGGTAAAATACACCATAAGGATAAAATAGTAATCACAACTATTAAAAGGTAGAGATGAAAAGAATCTTTTAAAATTGAGGGATTTTTGCAAAAAAAAAAAAGTTGGGTGATTTATACAAACTTTTGAGTTTTTGGGTGATTTACTGTAATTTTCTCTTTTTTTTTATTCAATCAGCCTATGTTCTTATTAATTTTTATTCATCAAGTCCTTAATGATGTTTACCCATTTTTTCAACGTGTCTAGTTATGTAAATTTGGTTCCACACACGTTTCACGGCAAATGTAATGCACACTCTCTTTTTTCTAAAAAAATAAAAAAATTAAGTATAAAGACTAGCTAAAGGTAGAAGTTTGGAAAATGACTAGAGGAACAAAATTTTATAAGTACAATAGCTTAAAAATGGGTTTGGCCAAAAGAGAATATTAAACTTGGGTAGTACTAATATTCCACTACACTATAAGACAATTTCAGAACTGAAATGAACACTTAAGAGTACTAAATAGTAACCTCTATATATCCGGATGAACTGTAGTTTGGAAATCAAACAATTAAATTCTCTTTTTTGAACAATTTGTCAGCTGTACCATGGAATACCAATGCCCTTCCTTCCCAATCTTTGTTTCTTTCATAATCTTCATCTTCATCTTATTCAAAACACTTAAGAAATCAAAAATCTCAACTCGAAATCTTCCACCAGGCCCATGGAAGCTACCTCTAATAGGCAACATGCACCAATTAGCCGGAGCCTTACCACATCGTCGCCTAGGAACCTTAGCCAGCAAATACGGACCTATAATGCGCCTTCAATTGGGCGAAATCACCAGCATCGTAATTTCTTCGCCTAAATACGCGAAACAGGTCATGAAAACCCATGACATCACCTTCGCTCAACGGCCTCATCTCCTCGCTACGACAGTCGCAACTTATAATTACACAGACATTGCATTTGCGCCGTACGGGGATTATTGGAGACAAATGCGAAAAATTTGCACGCTGGAACTGCTAACCGCAAAACGCGTACAGTCGTTTCGATCAATTAGGGAAGAAGAAGTTTCGAAACTTATGAGATCTTTGTCTTCGAATGCTGGATCAGCAATCAATTTCAGCAATATGATCAATGCAGTGACGTATAGTATCATTTCGAGAGCAGCATGCAGTAAGATATGGAAGGGAGGAGATGTATTCATACCTACTATGAAGAAATTTATAGTTGCTGCAGGAGGTTTTAGCCTTTTTGACGTGTATCCTTCCGTTCCGGCGCTTCATTGGTTCGATGGAACGAAATCGAGATTAGAGAAAGCTCAAAAATTAATAGATAAATTATTTCAAAATATCATTGATGAGCATAGAACTGAAAGGGCAGCAAGAAAATCTGGTGGTAAGGATGAAGAAGATTTGGTGGATGTTCTTTTGAATTTTCAAGAGCATGGAAACCTTGAAATTCCTTTAACAGACGACAACATCAAAGCAGTTATCCTGGTTAGTGCATCTCTATTCGGGTTAAAAACACTACAAACATTTGTCCCATATTTCAATTCATATTTAAATAGCTACTATAGATTTTGTTTCATATACTCTTATGTTATAGGCTTATTTCCTTAAAAAAAACCCACCTTGTATTTTTTTTCCGTTTATACTCTGATCTTATAAAAACACCATTTGTACCCAATTTTGAGTTTTTATGTTTCATCTCTATCCAAAAGCATTAAATTGTACTCTTTTCATTTGAAAAAGAGTTTAAAACAATCCTTTATTTTTAACCTATATACTAATTAGATATTAATATTATTAATAGTACAAAAATACCATCTTCTTTAAAAAATTAAAAATAATTATTTTTTTTTAATTTTTTTAAAAATTATTTCAGGAACCGCCGCCGCTCCTTCTCCGTGAAGAAGGAGCAGCTGCTCCTTTTCCACTTTTGGAGAAGGAGCAGCTCGCTCCTTCTCCACTTTTGGAGAAGGAGCGGTGGCTCCTCGTTAGTTGCAGATTTTTTTTAATTTATTTTATTATTTATAAAATTAAAAAAATTAATTAGTTGTTTGGATGTATTTGATTATTTTTTAAGTTTAAGGATTTATTTGTATTTTCTAAAATAGAAAAAGTATGTTTTAAACTCTTTTTCAAATGAAAAGAGTACAATTTAATGCTTTTGGGTAAGGATGAAACATAAAAATCTAAAATTGGGTACAAATGGTATTTTTATAAGGTCAGGGTATAAACGAAAAAAAGTGCAAGGTGAAGGTTTTTTAAGGAATTAAGCCTATGTTATAACATGAAGTAGTTAACCCATAATTTTTTATGAGGCATGTAAAATATAATACTGATATGATTTTGTAAAGAAGAAAAAAGTAAAATACAATAAAAATGGACAACTATATTATCAAATCCTATATAATGATATCATTTATGAATTTACATTTATAAAGTGAACAATTGTCTATCATAGGCATCTACCTATGGACGTCATTGTCAGATGATAACTAGTATACCAATCGACATGAAAACATAGTTTAAATATATGCTTCACTCAGTCACCATATTATCAAATAGGAAGGTCACTATTTACCATCATTTGTAATAAAAATTTGGTACCAATTTGATACGAGTTATAATTTTAGTATCAAACTGAAACATACGACAAAAGTTTGGTACCACTAAGACATTAAATCTGCATTCATTCTCTTAGATCATACCTTATAGATATAAGTCTTATGTATGCATATTTTATCTGCTATTTATGTCAGGATGTTTTTTCCGGCGGTAGCGAGACATCATCAACAACAGTAGAATGGATAATGTCTGAGCTTTTGAAAGATCCAAGAGTGATGGAAAAGGCACAACAAGAGGTAAGAAAAGTCTTCAGGAAAGAAGGAAATGTAGACGAATCACGCATTCATGAACTCAACTACTTGAAATTAGTAATCAAAGAAACTCTAAGATTACACCCTCCTCTTCCATTAGTACTTCCAAGAGAATGTAGAGAGAGTTGTGTGATTAACGATTACGACATTCCGGTTAATTCAAAAATAATTGTGAATGCGTGGGCAATCGGAAGAGATCCAAATTACTGGAAAGAAGCTGAGAAATTCTATCCAGAAAGATTTCAAGATTCTCCAATTGATATTAAGGGAACTGATTATGAATTTCTTCCATTTGGTGCTGGAAGAAGGATTTGTCCAGGGATATTGTTTGGTATGAGCAATGTTGAGTTTCCATTTGCACAATTGCTTTACCATTTTGACTGGAAGTTACCTGATGGAGTGAAACCGGAAACTTTTGACATGGCTGAAGATTTTGGCGTTGTAGTGAAGAGGAAAAATGATCTTTACTCAATTGCTACGCCATACATTCCTCAACTTGCCGAGTAAAACCTGCAACAAGGATTCTATAAGTGTTACTTCATATAAAGAAATAAAGAAACTAACTGTTATAATGACATGTTGTAGAGTTTCATATTTCTTCATGTATTAATGTACCTATGTTGTTTTCACGACATTGTTATGATGTTTCTTTCAAGTATGATTTTCTGCTAAACTAAGTTGGGGTTATTAGCTTCTGCCCTTGTTCATTGGGTTAAATCCTAATGAAATCAAAATTTTAATATAATATTCATCAATTCATAAAGGAGAGAATAGTATCTATTTCCACCCTTTATAACAACATTTTCATGATATTATTTTCAGTTTAACATGTTTATCACTTCTGTATTTTGATACTAATAAATATTTTATTTATTTTCTGTATAATATAGTTAAACCATTTAAATCTTTTAAAACAGTAATATTTCTATCCAAATTTTTATTCTTTAAATTAGAGTAATTATTAGATTTTTATATGCGCATGTAAATTTTTAAATGAGTAAGTTTATTTCTTACTTTTTCCGTTCCATCTCACCAAATGTATTTGTCTATAGTAATTTATCTTTTTAGTATGTTAAGGTGATTTTAAATATTATCTTTCAAATTTACTCATTTCCAATAAAAAAAATCTATGATTCAATTTATAAAACATTTATTAATTAATAGGGTTATATTAGTCTTTATGCTTACAGTTTAAGACAAAAATACTAACATTTTTTTAATATATACAATTTTGGCTAGATGGACAAATAAAGAGCATGGATTGCCTGATCCGGTTGATCCGCTATATAGGCTGGTTCGCGTCTGCTAGGAATTGCCCTGTTTACTATAGTGTTCCTAACTTTACCACGGTAGAGGATATATGTTAATGGAAGCTGCTAATATATGGATTTATGATGGAAAGGAAAAATATAAGTTATTCGTTTGCCGTCTCAGAATAAATGGGAACAAGATAGAAATTATAAACAATAAACATAAATTACTGGAAATTGTAAACACTAAATGCATTATTTTCTTTTATATATTTTAAATTTATTTTTATATAAATATTTTATTCTGTTTTAAAAGAAAACGGAAAAAGTATTAAACTATCACTTATGATAAGCTTATTGTTGCAAATCCCAAGAGAGTGAAATATATTATATCGAGTCGGTTAAAATCTAAACCCTGCAAGCACATGTGCCATGAAACCAACTTCATGACTTCATTTTATTTTTCATTTTTAGTTATTGAATAGCCAGAACAAGCTGTCCCTTTTGTCTTTTCCTACCTCAAGTCTATTTTATGGTAAACATGTATTAAATTTAATACTACAGCACAAATTTAATGATCTGCATACCGTAGAAACTTGAAGAGATTATAATATTCAAAGCTTTGAGATCATGGTCAATAATGCACTACTTAAATCAAATGACTAACTAAACAAGCAACAATATACGCAATCTATGCGTTTACTAACCTCAATATATCAATCAACAAGTTGAGTCTTATTTTCTTGAGAATCACTGTCTTCGCTATGGAACACCAATTCTCTTTCTTTGCAATCCTTTCCACCTTCTTCCTTTTCATCTTTATGTTACTGAGAATATGGAAGAAATCAAAAATCAGCAACTCAATTCCAAATCTTCCACCAGGTCCATGGAAGTTACCTATAATAGGAAGCATGCACCATTTAGCTGGCTCTCTTCCACATCGCCAACTAAGAGACTTGGCCAACAAGTACGGACCTCTTATGCATCTTAAGCTTGGTGAGCTTAATAATATCGTCGTTTCTTCGCCTGAAATGGCTAAAGAAGTGATGAAAACGCACGATATCACGTTCGCTCAAAGGCCTTTTCTCCTTTCTGCAAGTATTGGAACTTATAACTGTTCAGACATAGCTTTTGCACCATACGGAGATTATTGGAGACAGATGCGAAAAATTTGCACGCTCGAGCTACTGACTGCAAAACGCGTGCACTCGTTCAGATCAATAAGGGAAGAAGAAGTGTCAAAACTTATGAGATCCTTGTCTTCAGGTGCAGCAGGATCGCCAGTCAACTTTAGCAAGATGTTCAATGCTGTGACGTATAGCATTATTTCAAGAGCAGCGTTTGGCAAGATATGGAAGGGAGAAGAAATTTTCATACCAATTGCAAAGCAACTAATAGAAGCAGCTGGAGGTTTTACTCTTGCTGATGTGTATCCTTCCATCAAATTGCTTCACTGGATAAGCGGGATGGTGCCTAAGATTAAGAGAATTCATAATAAAGCGGATAACATATACCAAAACATCATTGATGATCACAGAACTAAAAGGGCAGAAGCAAAATCAGATGCTTACGATGAAGAAGATTTTGTAGATGTCCTTCTTAATTGTCAGGAGAAGGGAGACCTTGATATCCCTATAACAGACGACAATATTAAAGGAGTCCTTGTGGTCAGTACATCTATCCCTTCATCTCTGTTAAGATAATATTATAGTTGATTCTATTTGTAAGTACTAATATTAAAGGTCTTGATGAAGTTCATAATCCCGTTCAAATTGCACAACCCCATGTAAATCAACAGGATAATAAGCACCCAGAGAGATTAATTTGACATAGTATCATGGCCTCCATACCAAATGTATAGAATTCGAATCTTGTATGCTCCATTATAACCTTAATCTTTTAGGCTGGCTAGTTGTTTGACAAAGACAGGGAAAGCTGATAATGCCAAAAACTTCATTAGGATTGAATCAGTTTCTTCACACGTAAAAATTTGTACAGGTCTCTAATTTGCACAGTGTCTTACTTACTTCAGGACACTTTCATTGCTGGTAGTGAGACATCATCTACCACAGTAGAATGGGCAATGTCTGAGCTGCTGAAAAATCCAAAAATGATGGAAAAAGCACAAGAAGAGGTTAGGAGGGTCTTTGCAACTGAGGGAACTGTTAATGAAGAACGACTCCACGAACTCAACTTTTTAAAGTTGGTCGTCAAGGAAACTCTACGGTTACACGCTCCTGTCCCATTATTACTTCCAAGAGAATGCAGAGAGAGTTGTGTGATTAACGGTTATGGCATTCCAGTTAAATCCAGGGTAATTGTAAATGTGTGGGCCATTGGAAGGGATCCCAATTACTGGCCGGAAGCTGAAAAATTCAATCCAGAGAGATTCTGTGATTGCTCCCTTGATTATAAAGGGACAGATTTTGAATTTCTCCCATTTGGAGCGGGAAGAAGGATCTGTCCAGGATTATTGTTCGGCATAGCTAATGTGGAGTTTCCACTTGCACAGCTGCTATACCATTTTGATTGGGAACTTCCTTCTCAAATGAAACCAGAAGCTCTCGACATGGATGAAGAGTTTGGTGCTGTAGTGAAGAGGAAAAACGATCTCTGCCTAATTCCTAAGCCATACATTCCTACACTTGCTAAGTAAGATCTCAAGGTAATGAGTAAGTTGGAGTTTTATATATTTGGTCAACTGCTATGGCCACATCTGAATAATTGTCTATGTTCATTTATGTAAATGTGGCATTGACCTACCTGTCTAAATAGTAATGAGCTTTTAAGTCTGTTCTGCTACATTGGGTTCTTAAATTCCTGTTCTGTTTCAGTGAACAGAGTTACTTACTTCTAGGTAAAAGAATGTTTGTCAATTTGCAATGGTATTTTAGTTTCATTTTGTTTCTTAAATCTATTTTTTTCCATTCTTTTTGGAGTGGAAATATTAACAATAAAGAAGGAAAAAGGATCAAGGAAGACAGCACCAAAATTAGCTACTCCCGTGTTCTCATTCCTACAATCCAAAACCACTCCAGAAATTTTTGACATCGCTAAAGTTTCTAATCCGAAAGCACTCCAGAATTCTTTGACATCACTGAAGTTTCTAAGAGAGAGTATATAAATTAGTCACCATAAAATAGACTCTATAATCATATATTTGGTATCACATGACAGAATCACGGTTGCTAAGACCGATCTCATTCCAGTACGTTAGGATAAACATCAGGAAACCAAACCAAGGATCCATATGCAGACACATAGAATGAGCCAATTCTAACATAAACATCAGGAACCAAACTAAAGCTCCATATGCAAACATATAAAATGAGCCAATTCTACGAGCAAAAGATTACCTTCAGCTGTTGAAAGCAGCAGACTCTGCCAAGGAAAGGTCATATTGCTCAAGATCATAAGGAAAAGCTCCACACCGGCGTATTTCTGGGACACCTGGAAATTTAGCATCAAAAGAAGAGAGGAATCAATTCACTCTGGCTTTTGATTGACTTGAATTTCAATGAAACCAAAATCGTGCGTGAATTAATTAAGAAACGAACCATGGAACCAAACCGATAATTAACCAAATTATTCACATAAAATGCAATTATATTAAATTCAAGAACACTAAGTTAAATAACCTAACTCACTTATTCTAAAAGCATTGCATTATTATCTTAATGTGAGAATTTCATGTCCTTTTGGTATATCAGATGAGCAAAAATCGAATCTCAAAACCCTAAGAAATTATTAACAATAATAACTGTAACAAAAAGGAAACGACACTAACCAGTTAGCAGTAATGGTGTGATGAAACCTGCAATTAGTTAGATGATGAAGCTATTATTATTTGATGAAAATGGATTTTGAGAATAAGAGAATGAACTGAAAATGTTTGAATTTTTAAAGAAACAGTGGCTGTGTGTGTGTTCTTAGATCAGTTAATTTCCCTCCATTCTTTTTTTCTTTTAATTTTTCAGTGCTACTAAACTCATGGGATTTTTCCTAAAAACATTGTATTAAAAAATAGTTAATTACAAATTAAATCACGAATTTTAGCGTGATTTGTAATTATAACACGAATTTTGAAACTTGACAATCTGGGCCACTAATTTCCATTTTTTAGCAAATCAAAACACCGAAATAAAAGGAAACATTGACGTGTACTTATAATATACAACCACGTTAGCATTTTTACTGTTGCATGATTGGTCGTGTTTCAATTTGTCAAAAAATGAAAATCAGCAACGGACATTGATAAATTTTAAAATTTATATTATAATTGCAAATCACATGAATAACGATGGATATAAAGATCCAAATTTCAACTTCAAAAATTGTTTTGCTTCATCTCATATCTATTTGCAGATTAGTACAAATTTTGGTCTTTAATGTTAATTTTTTATCTATCGAAATTCTGTAATATGTTTTTCCATTGATCTTTGGGTATTTACATTTTCCTATTTTATGTTAATTTTTTATCCCTTAGAATTCTGTAATATGTTTTTCCGTTGATCTTTGAGTATTTACATTTTCCTATTTTTCAATTGTGTAAAAAGTTGTATACTATCATTTTTGGAAGAAAACATGATGAAGTTTTAAAGGTTAGTAATATCAATTTTCAGAAAGTTTGTATATCAAAAAATTGAGACATTAGTTATGTTGTCAAAGATGTCTCAGCTAATATAATAATTTTTTTTTATTTCAAGAAATCATCTAGCTGTTTATATATGTTTAAATTACAACTTAAGAATTGATCATGAGATTGTTGATTCTCTTACCTTGTGATAATGTTACAAATATTTATGTTGACTTGCAATCCAATTTGTATTTAATTTGGGTCATTCATCACTCAAATCTATATTGGAATATTCTGGGGAGCTAATGTTCTAAGTTATTTTATTTTAGGGAAAATCTATTTGGCCCGAAAATTATGGCCACAATTTGGCCAGAAGGGGTTCTTTTGAAATTAAAAACATAATAAGGTTATCACTGCAAATAAAAACCTATTTAGCTAAAGAAACATTTATTACTTTCGGTCAAAGTCCATTTATAGAAACAAAGCAACATAATTCAAATATTTTTGGAATTCGGTTTTTACACTCCACAATTTATGAGTAGGCTAATATATCCCTATAGTACCTCCTCTTTATTTTTGTCTCTGTGACCCCTTTTATAGTTATAATTTATAATTTTTTGAAAAGTGCAGCAAAATAATAGTGATAGGTTTTTATTTCTTATTAATGTATATTTTTTTTTGTATTGTATAATTTTTAATTTATTATTTTTCTTAAAAACTTAATTATAGTCATACAAAAATCATTAGTTTATTTAAATACAAATTTTTTCCAAATATAATTATTTAAACATATCATTATTTATTAAGTTAATTTGGATTTAATTATTACTAAATCATTTACTTTGAAAAAATATTAATAAGTGCATGAAATTTTAAAGCTCATTAGTTAATAATTATAACAGTTATAATAGTATTATTATTAGTAGTAGTAGTAATAAAACATAATGCTGTAATAATTTGAAATTAATATTTCTACTCTAAAAAATCTAATTAAAAAGAGCAAAAAGCTTTAAATTTATACTAATAATTTATAATTTAATGACAAGGAATTAGTTAAATTAAATTTATTATTATAATCAACTATAAATGAATAATTTACAGTTTAGTATTAAATTGAAATATGTCATTTAAAGATTAAATCATGTGAAATAATAAATCATTATTTTTAGTTTTATTCCATTTTAATAAGTTAATTTTTAAAAACATTGATATGAAATTGGTTCTTTTAATTACTATATTGATAACATAGTAGTATAATTAGTAGGGGCGAAGCAACCTCGCCAAGGACAAATATCGCTAAGTCAAACATTTTACCGACCTAGTATCAAGGATTGACCCCGAGTTGTGGCAAGCAAAGGACACTCCGACCAAATACTTGAGCCCGAAAACGTATAATGCAAACGACCTTCATAGGTCGGACCCGACCACTCCAGATTCACAGACCTCGTGATCTGGGGGGTCACCAGACTGAGGATGTCGAAGTATCACCTCGGATGTATACATTAGACAACGTCAGATCAGAGGTTCTTTTCGAGTTTCGGAACTAGAAATATAAAAGCTCTGCCTAGCCAGATCGGAAAGACGAGCTCCGAGACTTTGTAACGATCCATACTCATGTGTAACTGATCCTGAGACCACAGAAGATCCTCTGACAGGTGAGTGAGGAATGTTCCCTACACCTGACACACCAGGACGGTTTTGGAACTCACTTGCTCCTTTTTCACTACAAGTTCACCCTCGGCTTATGCCCAGCTTGAAACTAATTTTTATCATCCAATATATTAAATTTATATTGGTATGAGTCAAAATTATTTGAATCTATATTAGAATTTAATCTATACTATATATAAAAATACAGATGGAGGGAGCATGCACATTTACGTTAATGCCCTTTTCGCTTATAAAATTTAATTATTAATTAAAAACTATAAGATAATTATTAAAATCTATTATGGCCTTAATATTTATATTTATAAAATTATTATATGTATAGCATGTAGTTATTCGAGATCACTTTAAAAAATTCAAGTCAAGCTCGTGGATCAATTTAATAGACTTGCGAGACTCACGAGCCTCTTACACACATAAAGTAAAAAAAAATTATTATATTATTTTTTTATTTGTTTATTTAAATGTATATCATTTTAATTGATTAAAGTATATATTTTATTTAAAAAAACATTAAAATACATCGACTGTGATATTTTTTTCTTAATTTTTTATTGACCTCAAGTCAGATATCGTTTGAGATGGACATCAAGCTTGTATAACAAGTTGAGATTCGAGAGGTTGAATTTGAATTTAGCTTAGATTCAACTCGATTTGTTCATGCTCCTAATTTGCACACACATTGACTTGATCATTTATTTTTTTTATTCTAGCTCAAATGTTAATTTTGTATTCTACTTATCTACAATGACGACATATTATCATTATTTATTGCTTTTGAATTATTTAAAATTTTCTTTTATTGAATATGTTACTATAATTTAGTATGTCTCTCTTAAAATTATATATCTAGATCTCTACTAAATTAAATATTTTATAATTTTGATTATTCAATATTTAATTTTGATAAAATTTATTCCTATTTTCAAATGTTTCACAAATAATTTTTACTTTTTCATAATCATTTACAATCTGTAAACTACTAAAATAAGGCTATGTTTTGTATAAAGTAAAAATATAATATATTAAATGTACACTATTTTTCAAATTTTTGTAAAATCTTTAATTTTTTTTATTTCAGTTGGTCTTTACAATGTGGATATTTTTAATTAATAATATAGGGACTACTTACTAAAATTATCAAATATAAGGGTGTTTTAAAATAAAAAGAAATAATGTAAGAACCTGATAATGAAGTTTTCCGTTTATAAATATTCATGTTGATGTCTTCTTTGTTTGCCGTGCCATTATTTGGAGTAATTACTAGTACACTTAAAAGTTTGTGCATATTTGAGTACAATTAGAAAGATCATAAATAAAGAGACTGATTTGCAATTTATAATTATTCTGGTCATTTTGTGTCCACTGAAATTCGGGCCAAATAGCATTGCCCTTTATTTTATTCTTTGCAGTCCAACATTTTTTAGCAACTTTTCCTCTTGAAGTGCACTACTTTTGTTATATTCATGCATCATTTACTATTTTTTTCATTTTTTCTTTTTTCTTTCTTTTTCTTATACCCGCATATATTAATGCAGATCATCTCAAAAGCCTCTTATGCTATGAGCCTATGACCTCCATTCTCTACACAAGAGTGTTCCTCTTTTATTTTTAATTTTTTTGATGTATTTTTTTAATTGGAATTTAGATGTGTTCTGATGATATATGTATCATTGTTAAATTATATAAAGTTTATGATGTAAGAATATTTTAAATTTGGATTAATAAATATTTTTTTTTTCTCAGTATTATATTATATATATTGAATTATACTTTATTTTGCATTATCAATCCAAATAAGTTTATAATCAATATTTGCTATCACCGGAATAGTTAACTATATAAGTTTTTCAAGACAGTATTGGATCATTAATTAAAGCATACCAAGCATTTATTAATTGATTATCTGTCAATCCCGAAGCAAAGTAAGGGTTGTGTACTAAATATAGATTAAATGACTAGAATGCATGAAGCAAAATAAACAAATATGTCATTAAGTCCACCTTGTAGAACTGTTTTTCGGATAACTTCACCTTTCTATTTTCTAATTTAATAGCAGTGAAGAATTTATGTTTCAATGATGTTGGCAGCAATAAAGAGGCAATTGAGGTCTAGAATTTAACCATTAAAGTGTAGTATAGTTCCTAACAGTGTTTTAAAAACCGGACCGGATTGTCTGGTCAAACCGGAATTCGATCAGTTATGCGGTTCTAAAACAGCAAAAAACCAAAATTCTGGTCGAGCTGGGTTGGACCGGATTGGACGGAATCCAACCGGACAAACCAATAATTGAACCGGTCAAATTGGACAAAAAAAATTAGCGGCGGAAAAATCCATCGCTAATTTTAATATCTTTATTTAAAAAAATAAATCATTGAACCGAAGTCGAACCGATTACCGGTTGAATCGAGAACCGGTGGCTTCACCGGTTTGGCCTTTAAAACACTGGTTTCTAACTAATCTTTTGTAATTGATTTGGTTTTTATTAATAATGTTCTTTTGGGTGAAAAAGTCAGATGATGAAATACTAATTAAGGAGGTGCCAGCCAAACTGAGATGTCCAAGTGATATTTTTCTCATTCAATCTTCATTAAAGAAAAAAGGTATAGAATTTAACATTGATTGTAGGCTGCTTGAAATTTCTGACCAAGAAGGGAATATACGTGCTTATTGAAAATTAAATTAAACATTTAGGTTGGGAGTATGAATTTTAAGAAAAATTAAAAATACATAACCTTAATCTAGCATCAATGAATTTATGAGGAGCAAAAGTATATGAGTTTTGAAACTTAAATAGAGAATAATGGGCCTCATTAATTGAGGAAGAAAAATTACATGCATTTTTGAATTTGTTAATAAAATTAAAGAATCCTCTAAAAAAAAATAAAGAATAGGAGAAGAGTCATGAAAATAACAGCACTGGAAAAAGAGTCCTGAAAAATAAAAATGTTGAATTTATAGTGAGGTAATTGATAAAGAGTGGGTGATAAGTCATGGAAAATAATGGCTCACGATTTTATTATTGATATAGTATATAGATTCGTTTTGATCAAATAAGTAAGGCTGCAAATAGAATAGTCAAAAGCTATATTTACAATTATTTTGAGAGTCCCTTTTTTCTTTCTTTCTTCATGGGATTTCGAGAGCATGCTTTAATCTTTGTCTATTTCTACTAGGACCGTAAATAAACCGAATCGAGCCGAATTTTAAGGTGTTTATGACCAGATCGTTACATGAAAAAGATATTCATATTCGGTTTATATTCTTTCGAACTTTGAACGGAGGTGTTCATGTTCAACTCATTTAAAATTTATAGTGTTTATGTTCAATTCATATTCGTTCGTTTAGCTGGTAAACGAACAAACTTGATTAGTACTTAACGAGCTTGTTCATGAGCTCGTTCAATTAACAGCTAAACGGACGAAAACAAATTCCACTTATTTAGCAGTTAAACAAACGAAAACGAGCTGAACATTAAAAAATTATATTGAATAATTAATTTTTTAAACACATACTAATTATCTAAAGAAATAAATTTTAAAATACTACTGATAAACCGAACCAACAATTACCAGACATCATTAACAAAAAAAACATAATCACCATAAACAATAATCCGAAACATAAATAAAAACTACATACTTCTAGTAAAACTATTTAATTTTAATGAACTAAAAATATATTTTGTATTTAATTTTAATACGAGTTAGTTCGCGAACTCTTAATCGAACTTCTATATGAGGCTGTTCGTGAACTCTTTATTGGACTTCTGTACGAGCATGTTCGCGGACTTTTTATCGAGCTTATATACGAGTTTGTTCAAGAACATTAAATGAGCTAATATATGAAGTGTTCGTAAACGTAAAGTCCAACACCACTATGTTCAGTCAGTTTAAATAAATGGATATAAAATTAAGTCCGCCCTCGGTTCATTTAAAATACGAACAAACATAAACCGACCTTTTATCGTTCATTTACAGCCCTAATTTGTACCTTCAAATCTGCAATATGATAAATGTGTATAAAACTAAACCATTTAGTGATCAACAGTTGGTTAAAAGAATTACTATATTATTCAAAGCTGTCAGTTGTTAAATGAATCATAAGTTCACTAATCTCAAAACATCTCTGCAATTTGTTTTATTTTCTTGAAAATTCACTTTCTTTTCCATGGAATACCAATTCTCTTACTTCCCAATCCTTTTAACCTTCTTCCTCTTTATGTTTATGGTATTCAGAATATGGAAGAAATCAAAAATCAGCAACTCAATTCCAAATCTTCCACCAGGTCCATGGAAGCTACCTATAATAGGAAGCATGCACCATTTAGCTGGCTCTCTACCCCATCGCCGCCTTAGAGACTTGGCCAACAAGTATGGACCTCTCATGCATCTTCAGCTCGGTGAGCTTAGTAATATCGTCGTTTCTTCGCCGGAAATTGCTAAACAAGTGATGAAAACCCATGATGTCATCTTTGCTAATAGGCCTCCTCTTGTAACTGCAAGTGTTATAACTTACAATAACAAAGACATCATATTTGCACCATACGGAGAGTATTGGAGACAGATGCGAAAAATTTGCATGCTCGAGCTACTAACTGCAAGACGCGTGCAGTCCTTTAGATCAATAAGGGAAGAAGAAGTATCGAAACTTATGAGATCCTTGTCTTCGAGTGCAGCAGGATCACCAATCAACTTTGGCAAGATGTTCAGTGCTGTGAGCTATAGCATTATTTCAAGAGCAGCGGTTGGTAAGATATGGAAGGGAGAAGAAATTTTAATACCAATTGCCAAGAAAGTGGCAGAAGCAGCTGGAGGTTTTGCTCTTGCTGATCTGTATCCTTCCATCAAATTGCTCCACTGGCTGAGCCGAACGGTGCCTAGGCTTAAGAAACTTCATCAACTGGCAGATAATATATACCAGAGCATCATTGATGATCATAGAAGTAAAAGGGCAGCAGCAATACCAGGTGCTTATGATGAAGAAGATTTTGTAGATGTCCTTCTCAACTGTCAGGAGCAAGGAAACCTTGATATCCCTATTACAGACGATAATATAAAAGCAATCCTTGTGGTCAGTACATCTATCCCTTCAGGCCAAACATTTATACTAATCATTTTACTTACAACATAGTTCAAAATAGGCAAAATGTATAGTTCAATATTGAATGTAAAAGAAATTATAATACATGAAAACATATATCAACTAGCTCAGATGGCTACATGTGCAAAATTATATCAGAAGTGATTCGGTTTCTTCATAAATCAAAATTTGTGTTCTTCATCTAATGTACACAATGTCTTACTTTAGGACATTTTCAATGCCGGTATTGACACGTCAACTACAGCAGTAGAATGGACAATGTCTGAGCTGCTAAAAGATCCAAGAGTGATGAGAAAAACACAAGAAGAGGTGAGGAAGGTTTTTGCAACTGAAGGAAATGTTCATGAAGACCGACTCCACGAACTCAACTACTTAAAGTTAGTCGTCAAAGAATCTTTGCGATTACACCCTCCTGCTCCATTATTACTTCCAAGAGAATGCATAGAGAGCTGTGTGATTAGTGGTTATGATATTCCGGTCAAATCCAAGGTGATTGTGAATGCGTGGGCAATTGGAAGAGATCCCGAATACTGGCCGGAACCTGAAAGATTCTATCCAGAGAGATTTCAAGATTGCTCGGTTGATTATAAGGGGACTGATTTTGAATTTCTCCCATTTGGTGCCGGAAGAAGGGTCTGTCCAGGATTGTTGTTCGGCATAGCTAATGTCGAGTTTCCACTTGCACAGTTGTTATACCATTTTGATTGGAAACTACCCAATGGAGTGGAACCAGAAACTCTTGACATGGATGAAGTTTTTGGATCTGTAGTGAAGAGGAAAAATGATCTTCATTTACTTGCTACGCCATACATTCCTCCACTTGCCAAGTAACCTCTGTAAGCAAAATACTTTTAACCTAAATCAAATAATTGCAAGATCTATAACGCAATTTAATTCAGCCATATATTTACATACCTTGTTCCATGCTTTCAAACCTTAGTGGATAGATCGAAGATAATCTTTGTTGCGGAAACCTTCTTCTTCGATCAATAAACGAATTTCTCGCCTCTCTTCCTTTAACCGTTCTTGTTTTCTTGATGATTAGAAAACTGCTGTAATTTTTTTGTATTGTACGTGTTTTTCTTTTCACTTTAAGGTGACTTTATATAAGGGAGAGGTGAAGGGATTGAAACCCTAATTCTAACCCTTAAGCCCAACAACCATCACATTGGGCCCGTACTGTTAGAATTAGCCATAAGTCACATGGGCCATAATTGGATTAATTAAATAAGTCCAACATTCTCCCACTTGACCCATGTAGACGACTTGATGATACAACTACTTTAAGATGCGCACTTTACGTTGAACATTTCAAGTCATCATCTTTACTTAAGTTAAACTGTTGGAATCATGATGGTCATAAGTCATTTAATCGACATAATCCCTTCCATGTATTACGCAACAATCCAACTTAAAGAAAACCATAATTTGAGGAACACTGTAAGCCTCAACTATTATTGTCTTTTACAGACACCACCTGTCATTATGAAAACCATAATGTATACCATAATACAAACAACAAGTGAACAAAGCAAAAACACAACCATAATTGATATCATCAAAATGTCACTGTAATATGAGCAAACAAAACCATAAAGTATATATACTTCATAACTATCATGTTAACAAGGACTTGTCCTTAATACCCATACGTTCGACATGACCCATAAATGTCTTGGGCGGCAAATCTTTAGTTAACGGATCCGCTACCATCAGATCAGTACCTATATGCTCAATTGACACTTTCTGTTTTTGCACTTCTTCTTTAACAGACAAGTACTTTAAATCCATATGCTTAGCACCTTTAGAGTACTTGTCATTTTTAGAGAAGAAAACAGCTGCGGAATTATCACAATACATTCTCAGCGGTTTGCTTATACTGTCGACAATACCAAACCCTGAGATAAAGTTCCGCAACCACAATGCATGAACTGTGGCCTCAAAGCATGCCACAAATTCGGCCTCCATAGTGGAAGTAGCAATGACAGACTGCTTACCACTCTTCCATGAAACTGCTCCACCTGCAAGCAGAAACATGTAACCGAATGTAGATTTTCTAGAGTCTACACATCCGGCATAGTCTGAATCTGAGTAACCTATAACATCAAGACTGCTTGATCTCCTATACGTGAGCATGTAATTCTTAGTGCCTTGTAAATACCGAAGAACTTTCTTTGCAGCTTTCCAGTGTTCCATTCCTGGATTACTTTGATATCGGCCTAACATTCCAACAGCAAAACTGATATCTGGCCGAGTACATGTCTGAGCATACATCAGACTGCCAACTACTGATGCATAAGGAATATTTTCCATTTCCTTACGTTCCAAGTCATTCTTTGGACATTGCATTTCACTGAATTTGTCCCCTTTCTGAATTGGAACTATCCCTGCAGAGCACTTATCCATTCTGAATCTCTCTAAAACTTTGCTGATGTAGCTTTTCTGAGACAGTCCCAACAGTCCTTGTGATCTTTCTCGGAATATTTCTATTCCAATCACATAGGATGCCTCACCCATATCTTTCATTTCAAAGTTTTTAGAGAGAAACTCCTTTACATCATGTAACAACCCAACATCATTTGCAGCAAGAAGAATATCATCAACATACAGGACTAGTATGATAAACTTACTCCCACTAACCTTCATGTAGATACACCGGTCAACAGTGTTTTCTACAAAACCATAAGACAATATGGTACTATTAAACTTAAGGTACCATTGTCTGGAAGCTTGCTTTAGTCCATATATTGACTTCTTTAATTTACACACCAACTTTTCCTTTTCTATGGTCACAAAACCCTCAGGTTGATCCATATACACTTCTTCCTCTAAATCACCATTCAGAAAGGCGGTCTTTACATCCATTTGGTGAAGCTCCAAATCATACTGAGCTACCAAAACCATAACAATTCTTAAAGAATCCTTTTTAGAAACTGGAGAAAAGGTTTCTTTATAGTCAATGCCATCCTTCTGAGTGTAACCTTTAGCAACAAGTCTGGCTTTATACCTTTCGATGTTGCCATTTGAATCGCGCTTGGTCTTAAAGACCCATTTGCAACCGACTCGTTTTGAACCTTCTGGCAACTCAATTAATTCCCAGACTTTATTATCACTCATTGATTTCAGTTCTTCCTTCATAGCATTGAACCATTTTTCAGAATTGTTACTTTCCATGGCTTGTCTGAATGAGACTGGATCTTCATCAATACTTAAGTCACATTCATGTTCAAGTGCATAAACCACATAGTCATTTGAAATAGCAGGTCTTCTTTGCCTTTCAGACCTCCTCAATTCTATTCCATGTGGTTCCACATTCTCTTCCGCGACTTGCATATTGTCAATCGGTTCATTATTGATATTCTCATCATGTGGGTTTGGATAATTCATTTGTTGTTCTTGAATGTTGTGTGGCTGTGATACAACAATAGGAACAACAACTTGAGAAGAAACATTGGATATTAATGATTCATCCATAGTTTCTTGAATATCCACCTTTCGTGGTTCTCCACTCCCACTAATTTGCCCATTCTCAATAAACCGAGCATTTCCAGACTCAACTATTCTCGTACTATGGTTAGGACAGTAAAATTTGTATCCTTTTGACTTTTCAGGATATCCTATGAAGTAACCACTAATTGTCCTTGCATCCAATTTCTTTTCATGTGGATTATAAAGCCGCACTTCTGCAGGGCAACCCCAAACATGTAGGTGCCTTAAACTGGGTTTCCTTCCTGTCCACAGTTCAAAAGGAGTCTTAGGAACTGCCTTACTAGGAACCCTGTTAAGCAGATATGTAGCTGTCCTTAATGCGTACATCCACAAGGATAAAGGAACATTAGTGTTACTCAACATGCTTCTAACCATTTCCATAAGAGTACGATTCCGCCTTTCAGATACACCATTTTGTTGTGGTGTACCAGGCATTGTATACTGTGCACAAATGCCTCGATTTTCAAGGAACTTTGCAAATGGACCTGGACATTGTCCATTCTCATTAAACTTTCCAAAGTATTCACCACCTCTATCAGACCTCACCACTTTTACCTTTCTATCTAGTTGCCTTTCCACCTCATTAATGAACACTTCTAGAGTGTTCACTGATTGAGATTTTTCATGCAGTAGATACACATAACAGTACCGTGAGAAGTCATCAATAAATGTGATGAAGTACTTTTCACCACCCCAAGATGGAGCATCAAAAGGACCACAAATATCAGTGTGTATCAATTCAAGCAGTTCACTGCTTCTTGTGGCTGAATTCTTTGATATGTGTTTGGTTTGCTTACCTTTAATGCAATCCACACACACTTCCCAGTCAACAAAATCCAACTGAGGTAGGATATCATTTTTCACCAACCTCATTAACCTTTCTTTGGATATATGACCTAATCTTTGATGCCATAAGAAAGCAGAAGATTCATTATGTGCACTACGTTTACTACCAATACTATGATCAACATGAAACAAGGATTCAACAAAATCAACATTAAGATTGAAACGATATAAACTGTCAATTAAAGTACCAGAACCATAAAAGTACTTGTGTTTATATAAAGAAAAACAACCATTTCCAATCTTAAAGTTAAAATCTAAAACATCCAACTTTGCAACAGAAACTAAATTTCTAGCACATCCAGGAACATAGAGACACTTTTCAAGATCTAGGTGATAGCCAGAATCCAAGATCAATCTATACGTCCCAGTTCCTTCTATTCGTGCCTTCATTCTGTTTCCCATATACAAGAACTTTTCAGTTCCGTTTATGGGCTGGATTGAAAGGAATCCCTGTGTAACATGAGATACATGAGTAGTTGCACCAGAATCTAACCACCATGTATTACTAGGAACTTCAATAAGATTTGATTCGAAACATACTGAAATATAGTACATACCTTTCCTTTCGAACCATTCTTTTCTCTTTGGGCAATCCTTCTTGAAGTGTCCCTCCTTACTGCAAAAGTAGCACTTGGGCACCTTTTGGATCTGACCCTCATTAACAGTTGTTGAGGTCTTCACCTTCTTCTTAAATTTCTTTCCTGGTTTAGGCTTACTGCTGCTACCTTCATTATGGAATGTAAGGTGAACTGAGTTTCCTTTCACCTTCTTTAATCTCCCTTCCTCTTGAACCAGCATGGCCTTAATTTCTTGAAGGTTCCATTTTTCCTTAAGTGTGTTGTAATTCACATGGAACTGGCCAAAATCTGATGGAAGAGAGTTGATGATGAACTGTACTAGGAATGACTCACTCACATCCATACCCAAAGTCTTCAACTTTGCTGCTAGGTTCACCATACTTGTTACATGATCATGAATGGGCTGTGACCAATCAAATTTCTTTGTTGTCAGCTCACTCATCAAAGTCCCAACAATTGACTTGTCAGTTATGTCAGATTGGGAGTACTCTTTGATCTTCATCATAAATTCCTTTGCATCCTCTGTTTTGGGCATTGATGGCTTGACATTTTCCGCCATCGTCATTCGCATCAAGTTCAAGCTCAACCTGGTGGATCTCTTCCAAGCCTCATAGTAGGATTTTTCATCCTCGGTACTGGCTTCCGTAATCATTGCAGGTTGTTCTTCAACAACTAAGGCTAGGTCCAAATCCATAACGCCCAGCTGAAAAAGCACTTGTTCAGACCAGTCAGCATAGTTAAGTCCATTGAACTTGACTACTCCATTTCCCATAGCAAACAAATTAGTAGTAGCTGCAAAGACATTACACATGCTCACACTTTTAATACTTTGAGTTAACCATGATTCAGATTCAAACTATAATAAACTTTAATAATGTATTTAAGTTCACCTTTGGGTAATCCTTAAACACATAACCATAAAACATAATGATGCCAAATAAATAAACTTTAACAGATAATTCATCATACTTAACCAAGACACAATTTCTTTGGAAATTTAGTGTAAAACTTTCATGTGATAGAATCATGTAAATAAATACTTTTCAACAATATTTTCACATATTGAAACATGATCTCTATAAAAAATATGATGATTTATCTCTTTAATTTCATTAACTATAAGCAATGGTCTACCTTTGGGTCACCTCATAGCGTCATAGTTTATGAACTCAATTGTTCAATTTATCCTTAATGTCATATAACAGCATCAATTAATATAAACAATTGAGATATGCACATTTGAATGTTAAAGATTTTATAGCAAAGTCACTTTGGCGACTAACATGCCATACTATACATAAACATTCAATTTAGCAAATAACCTTTAATAATCAAACGTCTAAAAACCTTCAACACGGTCACTTTGGTGACTAACATGCTATTCAATATCTAGACATTCAATAAAATAAACTTTAACAATCAAATGTCTAAAACCTTTAACACGGCCACTTTGGTGACTAACATGTTATCCAATACATAGACATTTAATTTAGCAAATAATCTTTAATTATAAAATTATAAACCCTAATCTTTACTTGCTGTAAATAAGCAACTTTATTGGTTTATAGAATTTTATAACGTCTTAATATGATTAGAGCATCAAAACATGTGCAAATCAAAACTTTTAATAAATCTGAAATTTTCAGTTTGCAGCAGTTTTACAAAACACTCGTTTTGATCTGTCAAATCAATTTTGTTTCGAGAACTGGAAAAAACCCATCTAGAAAACTCAAATCAGTATTTAAAAATATATTATAGCTCCCGTAACTCATTCGGAACAAAGAGTTATGACTGTTTGAAGTCAGCTGATTTGTAGTGACGAAAACTGCGAATCTTCACTTTAAAAAATCAATTCAAACAATTACTACCAACAAGCAATTATATCAAATCACAAAATCGATTCATGTAATTTGAATAATCAAAAGTTTTAATGTGTTTAGAAATTTAAAACCCTAAACACCTATTAATGGTAGTATACGAATAAAACTTTTCATGGCGAATCAAAAGCGTTATAACTGCTCTGATACCAACTGTAAGCAAAATACTTTTAACCTAAATCAAATAATTGCAAGATCTATAACGCAATTTAATTCAGCCATATATTTACATACCTTGTTCCATGTTTTCAAACCTTAGTGGATAGATCGAAGATAATCTTTGTTGCGGAAACCTTCTTCTTCGATCAATAAACGAATTTCTCGCCTCTCTTCCTTTAACCGTTCTTGTTTTCTTGATGATTAGAAAACTGCTGTAATTTTTTTTGTATTGTACGTGTTTTTCTTTTCACTTTAAGGTGACTTTATATAAGGGAGAGGTGAAGGGATTGAAACCCTAATTCTAACCCTTAAGCCCAACAACCATCACATTGGGCCCGTACTGTTAGAATTAGCCATAAGTCACATGGGCCATAATTGGATTAATTAAATAAGTCCAACAACCTCAAGGAAGCTTCAGACGGACTGGTGTAATAAGTTGAGCTATTGAACTAATTGACATTCTACTAAATCATTTTCAACGAGAACGAGCAAACTTGTAGCCTGAGTTGCCTATAAGAGTATGATTCCTGAAAAAATTTAAGCAAAGTAAGAATAAATGATTCCTAAAGAAATTTAAGCAAAGTAGTATAGGCCTTATAAGAATAAATGATTCCTGAAGAAATTTAATGTATGATTTTTAGTTTAAATTAAATTTGTGTCTTGACTTTTAGCAAATATGCAAAACAAGTGTTTTTAGCCGTTTTTCGGTCACCGGTGCTAAAAAGATAAAAAAAATAGGTCTCATATCTGCTTAAATTTCATTGTCATATTAGTAAAAAGTAATAGTAGGGTGTAAATGACAGATTGTGGTTGCTAAGACCAACCGCATTCGAGTTAATGCTTCATTTAGCTATCTGTTTGAGGGACTTTAATTAATGAAGCATTAAAAAGAATGAAAATACAAACCACATTTAAATTGTGATGAATATGTCGTTATTTGCCTGGTCTACGATCTAAATTGTCAAAACAAACAGAGGATACTTAGTTAGCTTCAAAAAGCACCAAGAAAACCTTAATTAGAGTTAGCATGTCTGATAAACAATCCTAACTCCATTAAATATGCAATTTTTTTATCCTGAAAATTGAATACATTTATAATCCACCAAAAAAATAAACGAAAAAGAATAAAATCGCTTTAGACGCCTGTTTACTCTATATTATAATTAAAGCCGTTGAACAATGATTAACACTCTAAGCAACACACCAGAACATTGGAGCAATATTTAACCAAATTATTCACATAAAATGCAATTAATTTAAATTCAATAACACCACACCAATTGATATATGGAAATGAGGTCCTGATATATATATTTTCTATAAATGTATACTTTTTATAAAGTAAGTAAATTAATTAGTTAATATTACAAGATAATGTTACAACTTAACTATTTTCTTATACTATTTAAACTAACAATTTATATATAAGATTAAATTAATAAAAAAAAATTGAAAATATAAAAATAGATGAAATAATTTTTGAAATTATTTTCCAAATATCTGATTTGGGTAAAGTATTTACACCATTTTGGCCCATATTTTCCTTTTATCCTATATTACCTAATAAGCTAACTTATTTACAAAAAATACCTATTATATAAAGAAGTTTTATCTCATTTTAGGTTAAACTTTTTCATAGCCACCTTTTCTTTTCTCTCTCTTCTCTCTCTTCTTCTCTTCTTCTTTTTCATTTGATTTTCAATTTATCTCCTCCGATTATTTTTCCGTTCGTCTTTCCGGTCGCGCTTCCGTTCGTCTACTTCCGATGAATTTCTCGTCGTTTCCGGTCGTTTTTCCGTTTGTCCTTTCCGTTCGCGCTAGTCCGTTCGTCTTTTCCGTTCACGCTATGGATTTCTCGACTCGTTTTTAGATTTGTGTAATTTTTTAGATTTTTTTGTAATGATTTAAATATTTTGTAAATAAATTATTGTAGATCTATAATTTTTTGTTTATAAAATTCTTCTATTATTCATATAATTATTTATTTTGTCTTCTCTTATTCATAAATTTGTTTATTGCTACTGATTTTGTAAAGAAATTGTTGATTTATGGTGTAATAATTTTATAATATATTTACGTTTTAGTGTATTTTTGGTGTATTAATAGTGTATTTCTGTCGTTTTTTAATATATTTATGGTGCATTTACAGTGTTTCTGGTGTATTTGCAGTGTTTATGGTGTATTTGCAGTGTTTCATGGTTAAACCACAAAAACACTACAAAATGCCATAAATACACTACTTATACACTATATATACACTAATTTTACACTATATAAACACCATAAAAACACTACTGTTACACTATAAAAAATAAAATAAAAAATTTCAGGAAAAAAATCTATAAAAAATAAAAATTAACACTATATATACACTAAGCTTACACTATATAAAAAAATTGTCGGTCGGTTCGGTGAAAAAACCAAAAACCGAAATTGAAAATCGAAAAAGGTATTTATGAAATTAAAAAAAGATATTTTTTCGTAAATGAAAAAGTCAAAAAAAGTCAAAACTTGCAATGTAAAATTGTAAATAAAATGTCAAAACATGTATTTTGAGAAATTATCACATAATTTTTTTTTCTTTTTTATAGTTTTTTTATAATGCTTTAACTTCCACGTAAGCCTCAATTATCAGTAAAAAATAGATGAAAGAATATTTCTATAAATCTATATTATACGGATGGGGGGACAGGCAAATTTACTGAATAATCCTTTTCAGTTTACTACTAAATAAAGGTTTTATAGTCATTAACTAATTAGTTATTTAATTAATTACTATTGTAATTAAAGTTCTAATTAGAATAGGTAGCTAAATTATCTCCAATTTAGTTTTTAGTATGTAAAAAATAACTAAATTGTCTCCAAATTAGTAGGAATACCTATTTTTTAGTTTAATGAACTACAAAATTAAAATATTGTATTTGATCAATATATTATTATTTAAATTTTTATCTTATTATTTTTAAAGATAGAAATTAATAAAATTAAGTTAATTATTTAATGATGGTTATTATAAAACTAAAAGAAGAATAAATTCAGTATGGAAAATAAATTTATAACTGAATATATTATATTTACTTTTACAAAAATTCTTAACTAATTTAATAATTATAAATAAAAAATTAATATAATTATGCTAAATTTACTAATATATTCATTGAAGAGTTACGTTACGAGTCACGTGCATAGCACGTAAAGCGAAACTAGTTTAATAAAACATCATAGGCTTTTTTTTTTGTCACGAATCGAAGTTAAAGGCCTTTGGTTGGAGGGAGAAAAATAAACAGAAACTATGGATGAAAATACCTCTTAATTTTTTGACCTCATACTTCAAAAAAACCCCGATCTTATAGCCCCTTTTCAATTCTATCCTGACGTTAAAAACCGGTTAATTTTACCCTATTTTATATTTTCTCGTTTCAATTGTACCCTAATTTTTTAATTTTTCACAATTTTTTTATTTAAATGATAAAATTATTTAATTAACTAAGTTTAAAGATAAAATTAAATTTATTTCCATTCAAAAAAGTATACATAAAGTCTTTTATTTTTAAAAACTAACTAAAAACCATAATCAAATTAAAACTAATTTAATTTCTTAATTAATTTAAGTAAATCTAAATAAATTTTCAACATATACAATTAATATATGCTAGACATGGAGAACGTTTTTTAATTTTTTTCCAAACGAAAAAAACGTCAATACAATATTTCAGGATACAATTGAAACATAAAAATGCAATGGAGGATAAAATTGACCAGTTTTCAACGTCGGGATAGGATTGAAAAGGGGTTAAAAGGTCGGGGTTTTTTTTAGCCATTAGGCCTAATTTTTTTGATCTGTTTTCATGGGATAGGGAGAGCAAGCTGTCAACCTGTCTTTTTCTACCTTAATCTATTTTGTGATCAACGTGTATTAAATTTAAGGCTTAATTACTTAAAAACCACCCACCTTAAACTTTTTTTTCGTTTATACCCTGACCTAGGAAAAAGTTCATTTATACCCTGACGTATGTGTTTATGTTTCACCTCTACCCCGAGACACTAAATTAACCTCTTTTTATTTAAAAAAAAGTTTAAAATAGTCCTTCATTTAGAGAAAAATCCATTTCTAACTAATCTCTAATTAGTTTAGGTTAAAAATAAAGAACTATTTTAAACTTTTTTCTTAATGAAAAGAGGTTAATTTAGTTCCTCGGGGTAGAGATGAAACATAAATACATACGTCAGGGTATAAATGAATTTTTTCCTAGGTCAGGGTATAAACGAAAAAAAAATTCAAGGTGGGTGGTTTTTAAGTAATTAAGCCTAAATTTAATAATAGAGCACAAAATTAATGATCTACATATGCTGTTGAAACTTGAAAGGATATAATATTCAAAGCTTTGAGCATATTTTGAGATCATGGTCGATAATAATGCACTACTTAAATCAAATTACTAACTAAACAAGCAACAATATAAACAATCTGTGAAATGTCAAAAAAATATAAGAAATCTGTGAAATATCAAAAAATATAAACAATGCATTTACTAATCTCAATATATCTGCAATTTGTCGATCAACCAATAGAGTCTTATTTTCTTGAAAAAACACTTTCTTTGCCATGGAATACCAATTCTTCCCAATCCTTTGGACCTTCTTGCTCTTCATTTTTATGGTATTGATCAGAGTATGGAAGAAATCAGAAAGCAGCAACTCAGTCCCAAATCTTCCACCAGGTCCATGGAAGTTACCTATAATAGGAAGCATGCACCATTTAGCTGGCTCGCTTCCACATCGCCGCCTTAGAGACTTGGCCAACAAGTATGGACCTATTATGCATCTTCAGCTCGGTGAGCTTAGTAATATCGTCGTTTCTTCGCCTGAAATGGCTAAAGAAGTGATGAAAACACACGATATCACGTTCGCTCAAAGGCCTTTTCTCCTTTCCGCAAGTATTACAACTTATAATTTTTCAGACATTGCATTTGCACCATACGGAGATTATTGGAGACAGATGCGGAAAATTTGCACGCTCGAGCTACTAACCGCAAAACGCGTGCAGTCGTTCCGATCAATAAGGGAAGAAGAAGTATCGAAACTTATGAGATCCTTGTCTTCAGGTGCAGCAGGATCTCCAATCAACTTCAGCAAGATGTTCAATGCTGTGACCTATAGCATCATTTCAAGAGCAGCGTTTGGCAAGATATGGAAGGGAGAAGAAATTTTTATACCAATTGCAAAGCAACTAATAGAAGCAGCTGGAGGTTTTACTCTTTCTGATGTGTACCCTTCCATCAAATTACTTCACTGGATAAGCGGGATGGTGCCTAAGATTAAGAAAATTCATCAAACAGCAGATAGCATATACCAAAGCATCATTGATGATCACAGAACTAAAAGGGCAGAAGCGAAATCAGATGCTTACGATGAAGAAGATTTCGTAGATGTCCTTCTTAATTGTCAGGAACAAGGAGACCTCGATATCCCTATAACAGACGATAATATAAAAGGAGTTCTTGTGGTCAGTACATCTATCCCTTCATCTTTGATAAGATAATGCTATAGTTGATTCTATTTGTAAGTACTAATATTCTGGTCTTAATAAAGTTCAGAATCCTGTCAAATTGGATTATAAAACGCGTGTACTAATTTTCACAATGTCGTACTTCAGGACACTTTCATTGCTGGTAGCGAGACATCAGCTACGACAGTAGAATGGGCAATGTCCGAGCTGCTGAAAAATCCAACAGTAATGGAAAAGGCACAAGAAGAGGTGAGGAGGGTCTTTGCAACAGAAGGAACTGTTCGTGAAGAACGACTCCACGAACTCAACTACTTAAAGTCGGTCATCAAGGAAACTCTACGACTACACTCTCCTCTCCCATTATTGCTTCCAAGAGAATGCAGAGAAAGCTGTGTGATTAATGGTTATGACATTCCAGTCAAATCCAAGGTCATTGTAAATGTGTGGGCGATTGGAAGGGATCCCAATTACTGGCCGGAAGCTGACAAATTCAATCCAGAGAGATTTCGTGATAGTTCCATTGACTATAAGGGGACAGATTTTGAACTTCTCCCATTTGGTGCAGGAAGAAGGACCTGTCCAGGAATATTGTTCGGCATATCTAATGTCGAGTTTCCACTTGCACAGTTGCTATACCATTTTGACTGGGAACTGCCCTCGGGAGTGAATCCAGAAGCTCTCGACATGGATGAAGTTTTTGGAGCCGTAGTGAAGAGGAAAAACGATCTCTGCTTAATTCCTACGCCATACATTCCTCCGCTTGCGAAGTAAAAACGTCAAGGAAATGAGCACATTGGAGATTTATAAATTTGGTCAATTGCTATGGCAACATTTGCATAATTGTTCATGTTCATTTATGTTACTGTCCAAATACTGTTTGTGTAAATGTGAAGAGCTTTTAAGGTTGATTTGTCTGTTATGCTTGGGTTCTTATATTCCTGTTCTGTTTCAGTGAACAGAGTTAATTCTAGTTCGAGCTAAAACAATGTTTGTCAATTTGCAATGAAATTAAGCCTTTTAAGCATTCATATGGACTGAACACAGCAATGGTCTCATCAGCATATAAAGTTTCAACTGTACAGAGATTTCAATCCCATTCAAGAACAATTTACAGCTTTTAACCAAAAACATGCCAAAAGACTAGTCTCTTAAAAAAAAAAAAACAATCCAGATTCCCTTTTTATCAACTAAATGCATTAAATATTTATATGGAGATAACATTTTTCACATTATCATTTTAAATAAATTATAGAGTTAAATAATCGGAATGTACAAAAATTTGGTTCTTTTGTCAAAATACTGTAAGACTCTGTTTTTTGACATTTTATATAAAGTTAAGAGGGTAAAATGATCCTTTGTTCTAAGTCTATCGGTTTCTTTAGCTAAATGTTACCTGATAAAAAATATTTATTTTTCAGTTATAGCCGGTTCAAAACCAAAATAATAAAATATTTATTCTACTATTGTCATTTTCTAACAAGTCCATAACGAATTTATAATTATCCTATTAACAGAATAATTATACAACGCAAGAGATGTGTCACGTCATTCGTGAAACAAACCAATGAGGCGTTTGTCATGTGAATATTTAATGATTAAAAAAATAAGTAATAAATAAAAAATTTATATCGCAAAGTCTTATTGGTTTGTTGTAATAATGACGTGGCACATCCGTTATATGGGATAAACACTCCTATTAACAATAATAATCGTACCAACTTGTTTTGATTATTTTTTAGCAAAGGATCAATTCACCCTGAAATCGGCACGACGTATTAAAAAGTCATTGTAGGAAAACCGTATAGAAAAATCCAATTTTTGGCAAACCGTTCCCCTCTGACGAAAAAAGAGAGTGAGTTACTATTAAAAATATTAACTTTAATTAAACTTAATTAACTCTAATTAATCTTTGTTTTTTTAGCGATTTTAAAATTGGAAAGCATTAAGTTATTCTTTCAATTTCTATTTAGTATAACTAATTGAGCCAAATGAGAGCAAACTTTCACGTCCGACTATGAAGGGGAGAGATCTTAATTAACTCGAATTAATTTAATTAAAATCCTAATTAAATTCTAATTAACACCTTAATTAAAAACATAATTAACTCTAAATAAACACTAATGAACCTAATTATCCTCAAATAAACTCTAATTAGCCTAATCCACCCTTTTTTTTATTCCCTTCTTCTTCTACTGCCGCCGCCGCTGCTGCACACCAAATCAACCACCGAGTCTACATCCCATTTAACTATGTGTGTTTGAATGCAAAATGATTCAAGATTACTTTCAGCTTACCAAGTAAAAGCACGACCCTGGAGCGGTAAGTCAATTAGATTGTTGAATAATATACCAAAAGTGTACTGTTGAAATATTTTTGAGATTGCATCTTGTCATTGTAAGATTTCTTGGTTAATTAAGAAATTATGGATTGAGATTTCCTCAAGTTCATTTTAAACTTGAAAAGATTATGTTCACGATTTATACGGTTTATTGTAAGATGAATGATGTAGATCAAAAAAATAATATTTTAATTTAATCAATAATGAACAGTGTATATCGTAAACATGACCCCCTCAAGTTCAAATAAATTTGAGGAAATTCCAATTAAGAAATTATTCCCAATAATGTGTCTTGGGTTATTTTTTATTTGTCGGTTAGATGAAAAAATTAATTTTTAAATGTATAGGTTAAATGTCTCTATTCAGAATTAATTTATAAATTTTAATATGTTAGTCAATAATTGAGTTTTAGGATCTAATATAAGAATTATTTGTCAAATAGATTATTTTGAAAAGTATTTATTACTTTTTACGCAATTTTCCATAATTTTCCACTCTACACTAGAGAGATTTTTAGGTAGACTCAGTCCACCACGTCATCTGTGGACTAACCTATAACATAATGACACGTCATTAAAATAATGACAATCTTGTAAATTCGTCTATTACTTATTTACACATTTGGATAGTAATATTATAAGATTGCCATCATTTTAATGACGTGTCAATATGTGATAGGGTTAGTTCACGAATGACGTGGTGGACTGAGTCTACCTAAGAATTTCTCCTCTACACTAATAACAAAAATATTTATAAAAATATTCTATTTATGTATAGAAGATTTATCTTATTTTAGATAAAATTTTAATATAGTCACTCTTTTTTTTACCGCTCGTCTCTTCCGGTCGCTTTTCCGTTCGTCTCTTCTGTTCGCTTTTTTTATTGGCGCTTCCGTTTGTTTATTTTCGGTGGATTTTTTATCTTTTACAGTCGCTTTTCTGTTCCAACATGTGATTATTGATTTATAAATTTTTTATAGTTTGATTAGTTTATTTAATTGCGTTTTGTGGTGTTAAGATTTATTAATTGTGATGCCACCATACATGACCGGCCAAAATACATAGTTTATTGAGAAGTGATTGGACTTCTCTTAGGAATAATTGGGCTTTTTACTCAAATAACCAACATTCAAGTTTGATTTACTTTTATACTGACTCATGTTTGACATTTTAAAACTACCATACAAAAAAGAATTTATTACTTTTATACCATTCATATAAATAAACCCTAATAGCACAAACCCTCATAAACAAGATTATTTTCTCTCTCCTCAGATTTCTCTCTCCTTTCTCTCTCAACTCACCTTTTGTTTTTTGCATCAATCCGCCTCCGTCGTTCCATTTTCGTCGTTCCGCCTCCGCCGTTTTGCCTCTGTCGTCCCGCCTTCGTCTCGCCGTTAGCTTTCTTTTATCGTTTTGATTTCAGATCTGAAATTTTTTGTTCTTTCTTTTATTTTCAGATCTGTAATTTGTTTATTTATTATTGTTTTTTCACCATTAAACATGTATAAAGAGTATCTTTAAAAAATTTAATACTCTTTTCATGTTATGTAGAATAATTTTGTGATTATATAGAATAAAATTCTGTTATTTCTGCGTTTTTTTGTGTTTCTGCGTTTTTTTATTCTGCAAAACGATTTCTTGATGATGATTGATTGCTGAATTATTGTAATGTTACAGTGTTGTTGATTTTATGTTGATATTATGTTGATATCAACTGATTTTTTTATATTTTAATATTGAAAAATAAGATAATATTGTCTGTGAAATCAACTAAAAAAATTAAATTAAATTAAATTGAGACTAGAAAATGATATGATAGCATCAAGGAAAAGACACATAATGATGTTGAATTATTGTAATATTACAGTGTTGATTTTCGGTTGATATTTTGTTGATTTTATCATCGTTGAAGAAGACAATAATGATGTTAAATTATTATAATGTTACAATGTTGATGTTATGTTGATATTGTGTTGATATTTACTTGATTTAATATTAACGAAAAAGAACACATTGTATATGAAATAAAATAAAAAATTGATATCAAATTGAAAAAATGTTAAAAAAAATAAAAATTAGTGCAAAAAAAGATTGAAAAATTTAAATTACTGAATATTACATATGTTGATTTCATGTTAATATTAAAACATCAGCAGTAAAAAAAAGTCAAAATCCAAAAAAAATCAAAAAAATTGAAAAAAATTGAAATTAAAATATGTAATAAATATTAAGTGCAGGAATATAATGGTGAAAAAAATAATTAAAAATGATGGAAGAAAATGATGGAAAATGTGAATTAATATAAAAAGTAAAGTTTTTTCAAAAAGTAGTATAAAAGAAAAGAAAGCTGGTATGAAATGTAAAGATTTAAAAGGGATGGTGAAAAAGTAAATGTTGGAGAAAAAACAGTATTTCATATAAAAAGCCCGGAATAATTAGCTACTTGCACATGTGTATTATTTGAAGGAAAAAAATGCACATTTTCATCAGGCAACGTACTAGCTAGAGGTGGCAACATATGCATTTTTTTTAATAGCGAAGACTCTAATACTTTGTTAAAAAATAATTTTTTTCAGGAGTTATAATATAGGTTTAAAGATTTTTTTTTTTGTTTTGGAAGGGGCCATAGCTCCATCTGGCAGGGGAGGATCCAGGGGGTCGAGGAGGGTCGAACACCGGAAAAAAATTTAAAAAATACAATTTTTTGTCTACGGACGGTTATAACCGCCCCTAGAGGTGATATGGGCGGTTTTTCCTATAGGGGCGGTTATAACCGCTCCTACAAGCGATGGTTATCAATTTTATACTGTTTTTACTCTTGTTTTATTTCTCTAAATGGCCGAACTCGGAAATTTCGACCCTCCTAACTTGGACTTCTGGTTCCGTCCCTGCTGTCTGGTCTTGATGACAGTCCGCCATTGACATAAAGAATTATATATTAAAAAAAACTGACATATGAATAATCATGTTATTCGATTTTTTTATCATGTAAGAAAAACATTACTTGAAAAGAATGAGTAATCTTTTATTGTAACAAAAATAAAAGCTCGACCCTGGAGCGGTAAGTCAATTAGATTGTTGAATAATATACTAATGAGTATCCTTGAAATATTTTTGAGATTGTATCTTGTCATTGTAAGATTTCTTGATCAACTAAGAAATTATGGATTGGGATTCCCTCAAATTCATTTTAAATTTGAGAAGATTATGTTCGCGAACTATACAGTTCATTGTAAGATGAATAATGTAGATAAAAAAGGTATAATTTTAATCAAATCAATCTACACCGTTCATTTTATAATGATCGGTGTAGATCGTGAACATTGACCCCTCAAGTTCAAATAAATTTGAGGAAATCCCATTTAAGAAATTATTCCCAATACTGTGTCTTGGGTTATTTTTTATTTGTCGGTTAGATGAAAAAATTAATTTTTAAATTTATAGGTTAAATGTCTCTATTCAGAATTAATTTTATAAAGTTTAATATTTTAGTCAATAATTGAGTTATAGGATTTAATATAAGGGTTATTTGTCAAATATACTATTTTGAAAAGTATTTATTACTTTTTACATAATTTTCCATAATTTCACACTGTACACTAATAATAAAAATATTTATAAAAATATCCTATTTATATATAGAAGATTTATCTTATTTTAGATGAAATTTTTATATACAGTCAACCCTCTAATAATTAATATTCAATAAATTAAATTCTAATAATTAATCAAATTTGAAGGAATCAAATTCAATATTACGTCTTATAAAGTATTCAATAAATTAATAATTCTAATAATTAATAAATTTTCAGTCCATCATGTACATTAATTATAAGAGGGTCGACTGTAGTCACACTTTTTTTTTTCAAAATTTTCTCTTTTTTTCTTCTTCTTTACCACTCGTCTCTTTCGGTCGCTTTTCCGTTTGTCTTTTCTGTTCGCTTTTTCATTAGCGCTTCCGTTTGTTTATTTTCGGTGGATTTTTCGTCTCGGTCCCTTTTCCGTTCCAACATGTGATTTTGATTAGTTTATTTAATTGCATTTTGTCGTTTTTAGATTTGTTAATTGTGATGCCACCATACATGACCGGCCAAAATACATAGTTTATTGAGAAGTGACTAGACTTCTCTTAGGAATAATTAGCTAATTGCACATGCGTATTATTTGAAGGAAACAAAATGCACATTTTCATCAGGCAACGTACTAGCTAGAGGTGGCAACATATGCATTTTTTTAATAGCCAAGACTCTAATACTTTGTTTAAAATTAATTTTTTTAAGGAGTTATAATATAGGTTTAAAGATTTTTTTTTGTTTTGGAAGGGGCCATAGCTCCGTCTGGCAGGGGAGTATCCAGGGGGGTCGAGGAGGGTCGGACACCGGAAAAATTTAAAAAAAATACAATTTTTCGTCTACGGGCGGTTATAACCGCCCCTAAAAACCGCCCCTAAAAGTGATAGGGGCGGTTTTTTTCCTGTAACTGCCCCTACAAGTGATGGTTATCAATTTTATACTATTTTTACTGTTGTTTTATTTTTCTAAATGGCCGAACTCGAAAATTTCGACCCTCCTGACTTCGACTCCTGATTCCGCCCCTGCCGTCTGGTCTTGATGACAGTCCGCCGTTGACATAAAGAATTATATATTAAAAAAACTGGCATATGATGTTATTCGATTTTTTTACAATGTAAGAAAAACATAACTTGAAAAGAATGAGTAACCTTTTATTGTAACAAAAATAAAAGTTGAATTATCAAAATATAACGTTGATTGCCGAAATATTAAAAAAAAAAAAAAATTGTAGCGTAGCTGCCTTTGTCTTTTTGTACCTTAAATCTATTTTTTTATGATAATCGTGTATTAAACTATATAAACCTTTTAACGTCTACTGTCTGTTGAAAGGATTATATAATTTAAGGCTTTTGGCATATATTGAGATCATGATCATATATACACTTGTTAAATTGAATCAAATGACTAACCCAACAAGCAAAAATTATACACAAGTTGATTGAGTACTATAGCACACAAGCTAACTTCAAAACATCTCTGCAATTTGTCTTACTTTCTCGAAAAATAACTTTTTTTTTCCATGGAATACCAATTCTCTTTCTTCCCAGTCCTTTTGACCTTCTTCCTCTTTATGTTTATGGTATTCAGAATATGGAAGAAATCAAAAACCAGCCACTCAATTCCAAATCTTCCACCAGGTCCAAGGAAGCTACCTTTAATAGGAAGCATGCACCATTTAGTTGGCTCTCTACCCCATCGCCGCCTTAGAGACTTGGCCAACAAGTATGGACCTCTTATGCATCTTCAGCTCGGTGAGCTTAGTAATATCGTCGTTTCTTCGCCGGAAATGGCTAAACAAGTGATGAAAACACAAGATATCATCTTTGCTCAAAGGCCTAGTTTTCTTGCTGCAAGTTTTGTAAGTTATAATTATAGAGACATCGTGTTTGCGCCATACGGTGACTATTGGAGACAGATGCGAAAAATTTGCACGCTCGAGCTACTAACCGCAAAACGCGTGCAGTCGTTCAGATCAATCAGAGAAGAAGAAGTATCCAAACTTATAAGATCATTGTCTTCAGATGCAACGGGATCACCAATCAACTTTAGCAAGATGTTCAATGCTGTGACCTACAGCATCATTTCAAGAGCAGCATTTGGTAAGATATGGAAGGGAGAAGAAATTTTCATACCAACTGCAAAGCAAATGTTAGAAGCATGTGGAGGTTTTACTCTCGGCGATGTGTATCCTTCCATCAAATTCCTCCACTGGTTGAGCGGAACGGTGCCTAGGCTTACGAAAATGCATCAACAAATGGATAAAATTTGCCAGAATATCATTGATGATCACAGAGCTAAAAGGGATGAAGCAAAATCACATGCTTATGATGAAGAAGATTTTGCAGATGTCCTTCTCAACTGTCAGGAGCAAGGAGACCTGGACATCCCTATAACAGACGACAATATAAAAGCAGTCCTTGTGGTTAGTACTAACAACCAAATTACTTTTATATATACATGGGAACTAACTTTGCACAATATTTCTTATTTCAGGACACTTTTGTTGCTGGTAGTGAGACATCATCCACAACAGTAGAATGGGTGATGTCCGAGCTTCTAAAAAATCCTAGAGTGATGGAAAAGGCGCAACACGAGGTGAGAAGAGTCTTTGGAAGAGAAGGTAAAATGGACGAAGCCCGTATCCAGGAACTCAACTACCTGAAGTTGGTAATCAAAGAAACACTAAGATTACACCCTCCTCTTCCATTAGTACTCCCAAGAGAATGCATGAAGAGCTGTGTGATTAACGGTTACGACATTCCGGTTAAATCCAAAGTCATTGTGAATGTATGGGCGATTGCAAGAGATCCCAATTACTGGAAAGAAGCTGAGAGATTCTATCCAGAAAGATTTGAGGATTGCTCAATCGATTTCAAGGGAAATGACTTTGAACTTCTTCCATTTGGTGCTGGAAGAAGGATTTGTCCAGGAATGTTGTTTGGTATGAGCAATGTTGAGTTTCCACTTGCTCAGTTGCTTTACCATTTTGATTGGAAGTTACCTGATGGAGTGAAACCGGAAACTCTCGACATGGATGAAGATTTCGGAGCTGTAGTGAAGAGGAAAAACAATCTCTGCTTAATCCCTACGCCTTATATTCCTCCACTTGCCAAGTAAAATCTCAAGGAAATTAGTAAGATTGGAGTTTTAGATATTCGGTCGATTGATAAGGCCACATTTGTATAATTATTTGTGTTCATTTATGTTACTAAGGCATTGACCTTACTGTCTAAATAGTGTTTGTCGGAATGTGATGAGCTTTTAAGGTTGATTTTCCGTTCTGCTACGTACATTGAGTTCTTGAATGCCTGTTATGTTTCAGTAAACAGAGTTACTTCTAGCTGAAAAAATCTTTCTTCCTTGATGTTTAGTCTCACTCCTATAATCTGAACCACTTACCACACTAAGCCAGATTTTTTTTTTTTTTGAATGAGAAGATAGGCCAAAGCCAAACAAACTAAGAAGATCTACACATACGAGGGAGCGAGACCCCCATAATGTCATCTAACATGAAACTTAAGACGTCTTCCGGAGCTTGATCAAACACGACAAGGCCAATGTCATGCAAGAAACCATGATTGGCCATCAAATTTGCACAGCGGTTTCCTTCACGATAAGAATGACGAATGCAAACCTGCCAATCTGCCAGAAATATTTGACATCACTGAAGTTCTCATTTCATAGCTTCTTTCACATCACAAGAGAGAGTATATAAATAAGTCACTGCAAAATCACTACACCAAAAATCTCTTTTAGCGGCAAAGAGATAGTGATGGTTTTAATTAATGCCCCTAATTAATAACACTAATAGAATTAAGGACTTTATTAGAGATGATTTTGTATTTCGTAGGTAGATAACAACGGTTCAAACCGTCTCTATATATATTAAGGGTTAAAATAGGAATTTTAAAATTTCTTCCCGTACGGATTCTCACTTTCACTTAGATTGTTTTTCTCATTCTCGTTTTTACTTCAGTCCCTTTCACTTTAATCGTTTTTCATTCAAATACAAATCGATTTATCACTGATTCATACAATGTAAATGTTTTAACCGATTCAGTGATTAAATACAGAGATCGATTTTTCAATTTGTACAAGGATTAGAAATTAGGTTTTTATCGATTCAGCGATTGATTAGGTTTTTTTCATCGATTGAATACAGAGATCAATAAATATCAGCGATCGATTTTTTCATCGATTCGAGGTAATTTCTATTGGTTTTTGTAGAAATCATTACTTTTAAATTATAGTTTGAAGCTTTTTTCAATTAGTTTTTGTTTTAGGTTTTAATAAATTGATTATGATTTTGAATTTAGGTTTCATCTTTTGTTTCTGATTTTGAATGGAAGCTGAGCTTGATTTCTTCTTTGTTTACTGACAGAATTTGATTCAGAAACTCGTTTCAGCGGCGAGGAAGGCTTTCATGTGTTGATTTTAGTGTTAGGTTTCTAAGTTTGAGTTCTGATTTAATACCAACAAATTTCAGGTGAAGTTAAAGTTAACAGTTTACACTGATTTACCTCATTTTCAGGTGCAGAATTGAATTCTGATATAGACTGCTAACTTGTGGTTCATTCTGATTTAGACTCCTAACTTGAGCTTCTGATCAGGATTACCATCAGGTAACTTTGCTTGCTGTCATTTCAGTGTTGCCGTAATGCTTGATTGTTTTCCGGAATAGTAGAAAGCACATAAGCTGGTAGGGGCGGTCAAAACCGCCCCTACGGACCGCCTCTAGTTTTGTACATACCCCGGCGCCTGAAAAAACCGTCGCTACAACATAGCTACGGTCAGAAAAACGACGCACGTGAGACGGTTTTGAAAAGTGTCTCTAAATTCTGTAGAGGCGGTTTAAACCGCCCCTACAGTCAATTTAAACTGCCCCTATAGGCTAAGTCTGCTGTAGTGAATAGACTCTCTAATCATATATTTTGGTATCACATGACATGACAGAATCCAAACAAAAGATCCAAATGCAGACATATAGAATGAGCCAGTTTCTAGCTAAAACATCACAAAACCAAACCAAAGCTCCATAAAGTACGAGCCAATTTTATGAGCAAAAGATTACCTTCAGCTGTTGAAAGAAGCAGACACGTCTCAAGGTCGGACGGAAAAGCTCCAGTCCGGCGTATTTCAGAAGCACCCAGAAGGAGGACTCCCAGTGTATAAAATGAATACTAAACTTAACAAAATGTCACAAAAAGAGGACTCCCGGTCATTTTTTGCTGACATGGCCTCTTACTTCGTCCAATCAATGGGAAACACATGGTTGAAAGTCCTTTTGTAATGTTTCGCTAAGTTTACTATTCATTTTGTAATAGAAAATTGTTTAGTACTCATACTACAATTTCCGTATAGTTTAGTACCCTTTCAAATTTAACATCCCTCGCTATTCAAATAGGAAATTAAGAGTGATAAATTAAATTGAGCCATTTTCAATCTAAACCATGCAACCACATATTTCCTAAAATCTTTCTTCATGGGATTTCGAGAACCCTTTGTCTTTTTCTACCTTAAATCTATATTTAAATAACTCTGTATCAAATTAAACCATTTAATTAGCTATAGTCCGTTGAAACGTTACAGAATATACTTTTATACGATGCTTCCAACTATATTGAGATCCTGATCAGTTCTGCACATGTTGAATGAATCAAATGGCTAACTCCACAAGCAACAATGCAGATGTAGAGTAATTTTGAGATTCTCTATATAGTTAGGTAATTTTAAGATTCTTTTTTTATATAAGCGTTACTATAAGTTAAAGATATTTAAAAAAAAGACTAATTATTAATTTCTTTAATATATGCGTAGAACTTAAATGTCACTTTAAAAGAGACGGTATAAGTTTATTTTATTTCACTATTATCACTTATAATAAGCTTTTTATTTGAAATCCCAAAAGAGTGATACATTAGCACTCATAATAAGCTTATTTTATTTCACTATCACATGTTCAACTAGTCTACAGCATATTTTCTAAATGTTTCTTCATTCGAGAGCCAGCTGCCACCATTTATATTTTTCTGCCTTAAGACTATTTTATGATAAATGTGTTTTAAATTCAACTATTAATGCATGATCTACAGCCTATTGAAAGGATTATTATAATGAGATCATGCTCACTTATGCACTTGTTTAATCAAATGACTAACTAAGCAAGCAACAATAAAGAGTATCTGTGCATTCACTGACCTCAATATATCTCCAATTTGTCCCATTAAGTCTTATTTTCTAGAGAAATCACTTTCTTTGCCATGGAATACCAATTTTCTTGCATTCCAGTCCTTTTGACCTTCTTCCTCTTCATCTTTATGGTATTGAGGATATGGAAGAAATCAAAAATCAGCAACTCAGTTCCAAATCTTCCACCAGGTCCATGGAAGTTACCTATAATAGGAAGCATGCACCATTTAGCTGGCTCTCTACCCCATCGCCGCCTTAGAGACTTGGCCACCAAGTATGGACCTCTTATGCATCTTCAGCTCGGCGAGCTTAGTAATGTCGTCGTTTCTTCGCCAGAAATGGCTAAACAAGTGATGAAAACACATGATATCATCTTCGCGCAAAGGCCCTGTGTCCTTGCTGTAAGTGTTATAACTTATAATTACAAAAACATCGGATTTGCGCCATACGGAGATTATTGGAGACAGATGCGAAAAATCTGCACACTCGAGCTATAAACCGCAAAACGCGTGGAGTCGTTCAGATCTATAAGGGAAGAAGAAGTATCAAAACTTATGAGATCCTTGTCTTCAAGTGCAGCAGGATCACCGATCAACTTTAGCAAGGTGTTCAGTGCTTTGACCTATAGCATCATTTCAAGAGCAGCATTTGGCAAGATATGGAAGGGAGAAGAAATCTTCATACCAATTGTCAAGAAAGCGTTAGAAGCATGTGGAGGTTTTTCTCTCGTTGATGTGTATCCTTCCGTCAAATTGTTCCACTGGTTCAGCGGAACGGTGCCTAGACTTCAAAGGATTCATCAGCAATTAGATAACATTTGCCAAAACATCATTGATGACCACAGAGCTGAAAGGGCAGAAGCAAAATCACATGCTTATGTTAAAGAAGATTTTGTAGATGTCCTTCTCAACTATCAGGAGCAAGGAGAGCTTGACATCCCTTTAACAGACGACAACGTAAAAGCAGTCATTTTGGTCAGTACTTACAACACCAATTTACCTTCATCTTTAGTTCACAAATAAAAATCTGTATGGTATCTAATTTGCACAATATTTCTTACTTCAGGACATTTTCTCAGCCGGTAGCGAGACATCATCCACAACAGTAGAATGGGCAATGTCTGAGCTTCTAAAAAATACCAGAGTGATGGAAAAGGCACAACAAGAGGTGAGGAGAGTCTTTGATAAAGATGGAAATGTGGACGAAGCCCGCATTCAGGAACTCAACTACTTGAAATTGGTCATCAAAGAAACGCTAAGATTACACCCTCCTCTTCCATTATTAGTCCCAAGAGAATGCAGAGAGAACTGTGTGATTAATGGTTATGACATTCCAATCAAATCCCAAGTAATTGTGAACGCATGGGCCATTGGAAGAGATCCCAATTACTGGGTGGAACCTGACAAATTCTATCCAGAGAGATTCCAGGATTGCTCCATCGATTATAAGGGAGCGGATTTTGAACTTCTCCCTTTTGGTGCTGGAAGAAGGATGTGTGCAGGAGTATCGTTTGGCATATCTAATGTCGAGTTTCCACTTGCACAGTTGCTATACCATTTCGATTGGAAACTACCCAATGGAGTGAAACCAGAAACTCTGGACATGGATGAAGTTTTTGGCGTTGTAGTAAAGAGGAAAAATGAACTCCATTTACATCCTACGCCATATATTCCTCCGCTTGCCAAATAAAAAACCTGCAGCGAGGATTCTATAAGTACTACTTCAATATCAACGAATAAATAAATTGATTTTTAATCAATATTCCATGTATAACTATTAATGTTTCTTGAAATATAATGAAGTTTAGCCACTCATTGCTGGGACTATTTATGCAATCAAATTTCCTTCCATCTTCCAGAAACTGCAGCCAACACAATAACAACCTGTATAACAATTACAGTCACTAATTATCCCACATTGGAAGTTAATGTTTTTAGAGAGTCGATATATATCTTATTCAAAAATAAATAAGAGCTAAGCAAGGCGAAGAATAATTAGATATACCTACCCTTTTCAACGGAAAAAAAAAAGAGAACAAACAGTAAGTTTCCCACAATAAGTTGTTCTCTTAGATTAACACTCACGAACAGAGAACGATGCAAACTAACAGTTTCTGGGATAATTAGTGTCTGTAATTGTTATTCTTCCAATGTGGGAATTTTGGTAAGGTACCATCACTTCCAATGTAATTAGTTAATGTTTTTAGCTTTGAAGCTCAACATTAATGATGTTTTCATATTGATTCATAAATTAAATAAAATAAAATAAAATAATAACGTGAGAAATTAAAAATTAATAATGATAATTCTTTCATTAAAATTTTTAAAGTTTAATCATACAAAAATACAATACTTTTTTGACTTTTTTTCATTTATATCCCTACCTTTTTAAATAATCAATTTTATCTTATTTTTCAATTTTTAATTTCAATTGTGCCCATTTTTTGATATTTGAAATATGTCTTTTATATTTAACACACAGTCTAATTTTTAGTAATTTTTAGATTATAAATAGTTTATTTAGACTACATGACAAATATAAGGGACGTGTTTAAACCTCTTCAAAGCAAAAAAAAAAAACTCCACTGAAACTGAAAATTGAAAATAAGGTAAATTTACAATTTTGAAAGCTTAGGATATATTGGAAAACATGAGATATTGTGATTTTGCCAAATTTTCATATTTTTTTATAATAAAAATATGCATTGTACTTTTCTATTAAAAAATTGTTATGATTATTTATTTTGTTTATTTAGTATATTAATAATTTTTGAAATCAATTAGTGTAGTTAATTAGTGACCTCAATATATAGATAAACCGCAATTTCTCCATTATCTCTTCTTTTGAGAAATCAGTGTTTGCCATGGAACACCAAGTCTTTTTCCTCCCTATCCTTTGCACCTTCTTCCTCTTCATGTTTATGGTACAGAGAATATGGAAGAAATCAAAAACCAACAGCTCAATTCCAAATCTTCCACCAGGACCATGGAAGCTCCCTATAATAGGAAGCATGCACCATTTAACTGGCTCTTTACCCCATCGCCAACTGAGAAACTTAGCCAACAAGTATGGACCTCTTATGCATCTTCAGCTGGGTGAGATAACTAATGTCGTCGTTTCTACGCCCGAAATGGCTAAACAAGTGATGAAAACCCATGATGTCATCTTTGCTCATAGGCCTTATCTGGCTGCTGCCAGTGTTGCAACTTATAATTTCACAGACATTGCCTTTGCACCTTACGGTGATTATTGGAGACAGATGCGAAAAATTTGCATGCTCGAGCTATTAACAGCGAAACGTGTGCAGTCATTCAGTTCAATTAGAGAAGAAGAAGTATCAAAAGTTATCAGATCCTTGTCGTCAGGTGCAGCAGGATCACCAATCAACTTTAGCAAGATGCTCAGTGCTGTGACCTATCGCATCATTTCAAGAGCAGCATTTGGTAAGATATGGAATGGAGAAGATATTTTCATACCAACTGCAAAGCAACTGATACAAGATTCTGGAGGTTTTGCTCTTGCTGATGTGTATCCTTCCATAAAATGGCTTCACAAGTTCAGCAGAATGGTGCGTAGGCTTAAGAAACTTCATCAAACAGCAGATAGCATATACCAAAGTATCATTGATGATCACAGAAATAAAAGGGTACAAGAACAGTCGCACGCTTATGATGATGAAGATTTTGTCGATGCCCTCCTTAATTGTCAGGAGCAAGGAGACCTTGATATCCCTATAACAGACGACAATATAAAAGCAGTCATTTCGGTCAGTACAATATAAAAGGAGCTTCATATTTGTAATTACCTTTATAATATACATCTAGAATTAAATCAGTTAGTTCAAAAAATCAAAATTTGTATAGATATCTACTTTACAGAATATTTCTTACTTCAGGACATGTTTATTGCCGGTAGTGACACGTCAGCTACAACAGTAGAATGGGCAATGTCTGAGATGCTGAAAAATCCAAGAGTGATGGAAAAGGCACAACAAGAGGTGAGGAGGGTTTTTGCAACAGAAGGAGATGTTCACGAACCAATCCATGAGCTCAACTACTTAAAGTTGGTCATCAAAGAAACTCTTCGACTACACGCTCCTGTTCCATTGTTACTGCCAAGAGAATGTGGAGAGAGCTGTGTGATTAATGGTTATGACATTCCAGTCAAATCCAGGGTAATTGTGAATGCGTGGGCAATTGGAAGGGATCCCAATTACTGGCCGCAAGCTGAGAAATTCCATCCCGAGAGATTCCATGATTGCTCCATTGATTATAAAGGGACAGATTTTGAATTTCTACCATTTGGTGCTGGAAGAAGGATGTGTCCAGGATTATTGTTCGGCATATCTAATGTCAAGTTTCTACTTGCACAGTTGCTATACCATTTTGATTGGCAACTTCCATCTGGAGTGAAACCAGAAACTCTAGACATGGATGAAGTTTTTGGTTCTGTTGTGAAGAGGAAAAATGATCTCTACTTAATTCCTACCCACTACATTCCTCCACATGCCAAATAAAACCTGCAAAGACGATTCTATTGTTCTATTTATGTTATCAGCAAATGAACAAATTGCAGTTTAAAATATTTGCATAATTGCTACTGCAATATTTGCAAAGTTCTTTATGTTTCATATTGTAGTCGTGGCATTGGGTTCTTAAATGTCTGCTCTGTTTTAGTAAACGGAGTTAAATAAATTTAGCAGGTAGATGAAATGCTAAAGTATATGTAATTATCTTATTCATAAGTGTAAAACAATCTTCTATATCACTCATGAAACTGACTGGTGTAATGAGCTGTTACATGTTTTTATCAGCAATACTAGACTTCTTATCAGCTTCCAAGTATCAAAAAGTGAGTGTTTACCATGTGAATTATGAAGCATGTTATATGTGAAGCCCACCTTGAATCTTAGATGGTATATACTGCTCTGACAGGAAGGAAAGCGAATGCACAGATAACGCTTCAATCTCAAATTTCACTCCTCTTTGCAGCATTAACTCCAATTCCAACCTTTCATGAAATGAAATATCACTTCAGAAGTGCAAGTAGTTCACAATAAACATGAATATTGAAAAGGAACAAAAGATCGTACAATGTCACAGAATATTATGTACCTCCATTCTGGTTCTTCCCTTTGCAGGTAGCATCTTAGTAACGTGGTCTCAGTTCTCCTCTTATCTAACATAAACATCAGGAACCCAAAATAAGATATGCAGACAAACAGAATGTGCCAATTTCATGAGCAAAAAAGATAACCTTCAGCTGTCAAAGGAAGCAGACACTGCTTGGGAAGGTCATATTTCTCAAGATCGGAAGGGAAAACTCCAAGCCAGCGTATTTCAGGGACACGCAGAAATTTAGCATCATAGGCCATTTGCTAGCAAGATAGAAGTGAGGGATAAAACATAAGAGAAATCAATTCACTGTAAATGATGTAGGCAATACACATTTTCAGTAGTTAGCATACTGGCTTTTGATGGACTTGGATATTCAATGACACCAAAATCATGCGTTAACAAATTAAGAAGCTAACCATGGAACCGAACCGATAGGTAGTCAGGATGTCAAACCCATATGGATCACAATCAACCAAGCAGTAGATAGGCAAACACAAATTTTCATGCAGAAGCCGCAAGAACCTGCTAATCATTTCCATTGAATAGAAGTTAGAAAGAGTAAAGGACGAGGGTGGTGTGTGTACTCTGCATAAGTCCAATCACTATATAGTATGCTCTTTCAGGGATGGAAAAGTTCACCTTCTTGTGGGAATATCTGGATAGCCTCGTCCCTGCAAAATTACACAGCAAAAATAACTAAAAATTCGGAAAGCACGAAATTTGAAATTTTATTTTGGTGGAATTTGCATTAAAAGGGATTAGATCTAGAGGATGAAAGAAATGGTGTAAGTATTATATGGTTGATTTGAGACTAAGCCTGTTTCTATAAGCATCCACATGCATGACTATGAAGTCATTTTTATAAATAGACCCTTCAAAGAAAATTATGAAGTCAGATATATTTGATTTGATTAAACAAATGTATCGAGTAGATTCCATAGCTATCCAAATATAGAGTTACAGAGAATGAATGCTTACAGTGATGACAATACAGCGGTTTGCATTACAAAACCGGTCATTTGCTAACCGCTGGAACACTGCTTCCAAGGGTTCACAATAACAGTTCAGCAAAGTAAAAGTAACTTAATTCTCTTTCCAGAGAAGAGTATCATGGAGGAAAAACTTCACCTGATTCCTTCTCCACAACTAGTATGTATTTGGCAACACTAACAATATCTATGCACAATAAAAGGCAAAAACTAGTCATTAGTAATGCTGATCATCATGTATTCATATGCACTGGCAACAGTATTGGTCTAATCAGTATGCAAAGTTACAATTTTATAGAGATTTCAATCCCATGCATGAAAAATTTACAGCTTTTAACTGAAAAACCCAAAGACTAGCCTCTTAAAAAAGACATAAAACAATCCAGAAGCATTAGATTTTTTCCTTTTTTTCAGTAAAATGGTACTCCCTCCGTCCCATGACAATAGACTTCTCTTATTTTGTCCATTCCAAGATGTAGCCCACCTTCCTTAAGGAATTATTATTTATTTATTAGTGTCCTATTATACCCTTATTAATTTTGCATTGTTATCAGGCAGGGATTCTAAATATTTGAGTTTTTAAAGACAGTCATCTAATATTACTTGGGGTATGTATTATAGAAAAATTAACTATTCTAACTATACAAACAATATTCTTTTTTTCTATGTGATGTTAACCATAGACCTATTGTCATGGGTCGCAGAGAGTAAATGAATGTCAAAGATTAGTTAAAATTTAAAATATCATATAAATCACTTGAGTGATAGACTCAAATACCTTCAACTTCCTCAACATGAACAGGAATGGGATGCACCTGTAACCAAATCAGATAGAATCATTTTTTAAAAGTAATGCAACTGATGCAATATATTTTATCCATTCTTACATTGCTGGGATTATTTATGCAATCAAATTTCCGTCCAGCTTCCAAAAACCGCAGCCAACCCATAACCAACCTGTATAACAGGCACAATTAGATAAAAAAAATCATTAAGACAATTAGAAGGAAAATTCATCTAAATCTGTTTCTTAAACAGTATTCCAAATATCGCAAATAGATGGAGGAAGAAAACAAAAAATATGCAAGAAAAATACATATCTTATTCAAAAAAATGTAAAAAAAAAAAAGAATAACCTTGCTTATAAAGAATATATAGAGACCGTCACATCAAAAATCACTAGTTAAATCAATGTTACTAATTTTATTTTTTTTACAGTTTGATTCAAGGTTCAAAAACCTATAATCCCATGGTGGATCTAGTCACTGGCTTTAAAGACTATATCAACCTTAAACATTTTAATTGCTTTGGAGTTTGAATATTCACACAGAGTTGCAAATCACATCAGAAATACACTAGTAATTCAACACTAAAAGCTATGCAAGGCGAAGAATAGACAGAGATACCTACCCATTTCCAACAGAAACCTGACAAAGAAAGAGAACAAACAGTAAATTTTCCACAAGCAGTTGTTCTCTTTAATTATCAAGCACAAGCAGAGAGCAGTGCAAACAAAAAATTCCGGTTAACTTCTATCTAACCTTCATGAAGCAAAATTCATTCATCTTACGGCTATTGACTGGTTAAAAGACAGCAAGTTACTTAATATAAACTGCGTTAGATCTTCTTATAAAAAAGTGACAGGTTATATATATTTATGTATCTCTTACAAGTATATTAATTTTTTACATATATGCGCCTAGATTCACTAGGGCGTGTGCTTTTTTTTAGCGCCTAGCGCCTCGAGCTATATGAGGCCCCTTTCGCTTTAGGTACGCCTAGCGCAGCAGCGCTTTAACAACTATATATAGTCATTTGCAATACATCAAACCAATTGAAAAAATAGGTTCTTGCTTAAGTATTTAACATTCAATCTTTTCCTTATATAAAACATCAGAATCTTCTATCTCAGTCATACTAAGGAATGAAATCCTATTCATTCACGCACCATTCACATGTTTGTCCTTCCCCTGAGTTTGCAATTTTGCATCGACAAGAGATACCAATTTAAACACTATAAGCTTCAATAATTAAATTCCCTCAACCCGATAACTAAATTAAGCATTATAAATGAAGGAAATTACAAACCACATTTAAATTGTGACGGCTGCACTGAAGAAGGATACATGAGTCATTGATTGCCTGGTCTACAACTGACTGATCTAAATTGTGAAAACAAATAGACTACTTCATTAGCTACAGAAAGTACAAAGAAATCCTTATTCCTTAATGTAACTTTTAGGGAAGCTAATAAGTCAAATGTGCAGTCAACAAATAGCTTCTCCAAATTCTCTTAATCAACAATTATAACTCAATCTAAATATGCAATACTATAACCTAAAAATTCAATAAATTCACATCAAACTACGTAATCCATAAAAAAAGAAAACGAAAATGTATAAAATCACCTGAGAATACAGAAGGATGCATATAATAAATATCCCTTTTGGAAGCATGTTTATTCTCTTGTAAAAGCTGTTGAACAATGACCAGCACTCTAAGCAACACATCTGAACATTAAGCACAAAATTCCACTAAATTATTCGCATAAGAGGCAATTAATTATAAATTCAACAACACAATACTCACCGATTCTTCGAGAATTGCATTCTTTTCTTAATGTGAGAATTTCTTGTCCTTTCGGCAAATCAGATAAGCAGAAACTGCATCACAAAAACAATCAGATATTGGAACTGGTCAACTACTACACATCCAAAACCCTAAAAAATTATTGAAAATTATTATAATCGTAGCAAATTGAAGCAAATGAAACTAACCAGTTAGTATCGGGTTTAATGCAGTAATTCCTGAATTTATCGATGGAAATGGCGGGGGATTTTCCGTCGGTAATGTCTCTAACCAACGATGTGGTGAAATCTACAATTTGATAATTGTTTAAATTATAATTAGTTGATGAAAATAGTTATTTGAAATTAAAAAAGAACGAATTGAAAAGGCTTCATCGATTTTCAGAACCTTTGATTTTTTGAAGTAAATGATGGTTGTGTTTTGTGGAGATCCGTTGATTTCCCTCCATTTTCTTTTTATTTTGATTTTTCTGTGCAACGGGGTATAGTGTGTCATATATATACAGGCAAAACCCGTTATGGGGTCCTGAATCTTTTGTTTTGTTTAATTGAATCCTCCAACTTTATTTTTATTTAATTCAATCCCTAAATTTTTAAAGGCGTCTCTGGATGGACTCTTTATTTTAAAAATTTAGTAATTAAAATAAAATTTCAATAAACTCTTTATAACACAAAATTAAAATAGAGAATGAACTTGATTGTTTATATTTAATAAAAACTAAATTAAGATATATTGATTATTTTTTTACTTTTAAGAGTATATTTTTTGATTCTTTTTCAACATGAAAAAGTAAAATTATAACAAAATACAATAAATATAATAGTTGATTTGATTGATCTTTATAAAAAAAAGTGATAATTTTAGAGAGCCCATGCATTAAACTAAAATTTAAAATAGTATTTTTATATATAATTTTTTTTTAAATATATTCTCTATAATAAATAATATCATTAAAGATGCTCTAACAATAAATAATGAACATGTATTGCAATGGTCAAAAGTAAAGTGAAATCCGATAAACAAATAAAAGTCATTGTCATATTCTTTGTAGATCTTTCAATTAAAAGTTTATCCAACTATATCTTCAAATTAGTATTCTATTATTATACTCAGTTTCGATGAAATAAAGTGTCATTCAAATCATCAAACTAATTACATTTTATAAGTATGTTTTCTAAATTTTTATATTCATAAAATAAAAAATTACTTTCTTAAGAAGATGAAGTTATTTATCATTTTTTGATATTTTAAATAGATTGAATAACTAAATTAAAATATAATTTGAAAATATATGATATTAATTTTTTAAATAAATAAGCTCGAAAGGAATCTATATTTATTAAAATTAGAATTTTGTAACATAGAAATCATCTTTCTTTAGATTTATTTATTAGTGATTAATTTATTAAATAATTGAAGAGTGAATTACCAAACTCCCTTAAAAAATTACCGTTTGAAGACATTACAAACAGTGGAGGAGGAAAAAAGGGGTTAGGGATTTGGCTGAAAAATCAAGATGGCAATGGAGGCGTGGTGTCTGATTCAGTTGCGTTATCTTCTAAGGAGGACTACTCGATTGAAGGTGGGTATATTGGTGAACAAACGGTAGCGCCTGAAGAACAGGGCTACCGTCAATTATGAAAACATTCTACTGGGATGTCCCAGGATTAGGCTTTCTGAGGACATCCCATATGTTGTGTATTCATATATACAAGTTGAAGCCTAATTATTTAGATTAATTATTAGAGCTAATTAATTTAGCCTATAAATTTGGGTGACTTTTGGTGGCTAGTTTAGCCTAATCGATGACTGTAGATTTACAGCTTTCATCATCTTCTCTAGAATAGTTGACTCAATGTTTTGAGAAATCGTTCATGTAATTTTCGTTATTATTAATGAAAATTTTACATTAAAAAAAAATACCAAACCACACTCTAATTAATAAATAAGTAACTGTAATTTTTATGATTTCACTAATTTAAAATTTTAAAATTTTCTCTTAATATAGTAAACCATATTTTTGATTTTTTAAAAAGGTGAACATGACAACTGTTTTGAATTGAATTAGTTGAACTGGTCAATCTTATTCGATTTATAAACAGTAAGAGCATCTCTAATGTAATGCTAAATAAAATGCTAATGTTATAATTTAATATTAATTATTAAAATACAATTTCAATACAGTGCTATAATGTGTGCTAAATTTAGCATATGCTATATTATGTGCTAAATTTAGTACTAATTATAGCATATGCTAAGAGTATCTCCTTTGTGATGGTATGTTTTATGCTAAACTCAGCAACAAAATAGTAAAAATGCTATAATTGCATAGCATTCTAAATTTTTTTTCAATGCAAAAGATTGCAAAAGAAGTGCTATAATTACTTACTGTAATTATATTTTAATTTTATTAAATATTTTTATTTGATAATTCTCTTGACTATATATTTTAATAAAATTTACGCGGTACTTTTTCATATAATAATGAGCTTAAAAAAATTATAAAAAATTGATAAAATATAAATTATTAATTGGTGAATGATTTATTATTAAAAAAAATCAATCCATCGAGATCATAAAATTAAAAAAAAAAAACTTTTGGATAATTAAATAAATTAAAACTTGTCATGTAAGAAGGAACATTATAAATAGTACAAATGATGAATGAAATAGCATTTTACTTTATATATTCAGTGACAGTGGGAAAGAGGCCATTGGCCCCTCTACTTTTAAAAAATACTTTTTTTTAGAGAAGTACTTTTAAGAAAATACTTAAATTAGTGCAATTTGTTCTAATATTTTACGATTTAATTTCCAGCGTCTGAAAATTTAATGTATATTCCGGCTTCGTCAATGTATATGTTCATCATTATTGAAGAGATCTAATTAGTACCCAACTAATTAAACTGCCTTTTGTGGTTAAAAAAAACACCGCTATTTCAAATGTATTAGCAAATACAATTCACACCAGCTTCGTTCCATTCTTAAAACTAAAAGATCAGTCCAATCAATGGATCCATTTTCAGAAAAAATAGCCAACACAAGAACAAAATCTCATCCTCACAAAACTCTATAACGAGTCATTACAAGCTGATCTAATCTGATCTTGCACCATATGCACAAATTTTTTATGATCACACACGGATAATCTTGAAGAATTGATGCAATTCTGCCTTTTACTGGTAAATTTCTTCTTTTCCCTGCAATTTCTTGATCTATTACGAAGTTTCCGAAATTAAACCCATAAAAAACCGTAAGAAACTCCCCAATCTTGAAAACCATGTTTACATTTTCATTTTCAATCTTGAATTGTTGTACGTCGAGAATATAAAGTTAAATGCATATTTTCTTGGATTGGTATGGGAAATTTCTTTTTTTACATGTTTTCTAGTACTTTCTAAATTGATTACTTTAATAGCCAAAGAGAATATAGTAAAACTAAAAAAGTTAAATTTCATCTTTTGAGTAAGAGGTAAGATTTTAAGTACAAGGGTTTTGTAAATTTGCTAAGAAATTTCCTTACTGATTGGCAATTTAAATTTGATTCAAACCTGCTTTCATGCTTAAGTTCCTTGTGAATGAATTTAGAAACTCAAGTATTGTAGAGTGAAGTTTTATTCGAATTACTTAGTGAGGTATGTATCACACTAATTAGAACCAAGTTTCATACAGGTTTTTCTTCCTGTTCTAATTTTTTATGCTGTGAATTTATTCTTTCTTTCAATAATTTGCTTTGGTGTAATCATTAATGTCAATTATTTTGCTTTGATTTTGATTGTACCAAAACTGAATGTTGCAAATTACTTGTAGAATAACACGGATTATCTCACTGGCGTTTTTCTTATTCAGTCTGCCTTCTAGTTTTGTTAATTCATTTCTTCAGATATAAGTATGCAATGGTTTATAAAGAAATTCTCGAGAATAAGAGTTGCCAAGCATAGAAAAATTGAAAATATTACATGTTTATATGGAGAAACGTATGATTTTTCATGTTTTAATTAGCGTCTTTATTGTTTAATAAGTTGCTCGAATTGCTGATGCAGTACTTCTAAAGGCTCTCTCTATTTGGTTTAAACATTCCAACAAATCCCTACACTTTTAATGACTTTCAATATGCTCGAATGTGACTATGGTGTAACAGTAAAGTTAATATGAAGCCGACGCCCTTGCCTTATTTAATTCTGATGGTGCTGTGCTTGACTTGCATGTTTAGTTTATGTAGCTTAACATATTTACTACAATTTCTACTCTAGGTCTCTCAAGACACTTGTAATTTTGTGGTACTGTCTCAATGGCCTCCAATGGTGAAAACCAGCCGTTGCTATCAGGATTAGTGGATTCGACTGTTCTGCCTAATAATGCAAAATCTCTCAGCAAAAGGAGACTTCGCAGGAGTAAAAGTGCTCCTTCAGCAGAGTTCCGTCTTTCAGATATTCGTGGTGATGGAACACTTCAACGTCCTAACTCCATTTTTGGGAAAATCGAGCCGAGTATCAAGAATGTTTCTATGATGTTGGGTGGCTACTTGGGGATCGGCACGTTTGTCTTTCTCCTTTTCAGGGATGATATTGAAGGGACAAAAACAAATCCAATTATCGATGCTATGTATTTCTGTGTTGTGACTATGACTACTGTCGGATATGGGGACTTAGTTCCGAATACTAACTTTGTGAAGATACTCGCATGTGTTTTTGTCTTCACAGGTATGGCAATTGTTGGACTTATATTAGGCAAAGCAGCAGATTACCTGGTAGAAAAGCAGGAAATCATGCTCGTCGAAGCCTTAAACAAGCACAATAAAGTGGGCGAATTGAAAACCATAAAGGACATTGAAACCAACAGAGTGAGATACAAGTGCTACCTTGCCATGGGAATTCTCTTAATGCTTATGATGGTTGGAGCAACAGTTCTACTTACTGTCGAGAAAATGGAGACGATTGATGCTATTTATTGCGTGTGTTCAACTATCACAACTCTAGGTTTTGGAGATGAGAGCTTCTCGACTGGATTTGGCCGGTTTTTTGGCATATTTTGGATACTGATCAGTACTCTTGGATTAGGACAGGTTTTTCTCTATGTCGCTGAGTTATTCACTGAAACCAGGCAAAAGGCATTGGTGAACTGGGTTCTTACAAGAAAGACTACCAGTGTAGATTTGGAGGCAGCTGACATGGACAATGATGGAGTTGTTGGGTAAGTAGGTTCATTCATAAATTGTTTGTTATGTGGTAGCACCTAGAGGTGTGCACAGAAATGAAACGAACCAAACTGGAAATGGTCGTTCGTTTTATGTCTACATTTTTTAAAATTTCAGTTCGGTTAGGCTTTTAATTTAAAAAAATGAAAAAATAAAAAACCGAAAAAATATAATTATATATAATACAATTTTCTTACGTGTTCACATGCTAAAATGTATAACATATTTTAATTTGGCCTAGGTTTGAATTCTAAATTTAATATCTTATATTTTGGTAAAACCGAACATCAAACCGAACTTGGCCCTTTAATTTGGTTCGACTTTTATTTTCTTCATAAACTAAGCAGCTTTGATAGTTTTACTACCGAATCAAACCGAACTACCGAATGCACTTTTAGTAACCTAGAAGAGTATGTTTTATAGTTAATTAACTATGTTTGCATAAATGGACAGGGTTGCTGAGTTTATCTTATATAAGCTTAAAGAGATGGGCAAGATTACAGAAGATGATATCTCAGTAGTAATGGAACAGTTTGAGAATCTTGATGTGGATGAATCAGGTACCTTATCGGTATCCGACTTGGTTCTTTCTCAATCAAACAGCTGAATCTGATCGTCAATGCATTTCAAGAGGAGCTCGACGGCTTGTATGTAAAATTAATATCTTCATTATTATGCACTATTTTTAGGATGTATATGTATATCATGTCTTTGAATCTGCATATTGCTAAAGTTTACGAAGAGTTGGATTTTACTGCATATCCCACGTCGAATAAAAAAAATAGGTTTCTAGCTCTTTTTTACTGTTTTTTTTTTTTTTGTTCTTTTACAAGTCAAGTGTAAGAATTAGAATGTGTCATAAATTGATGTAATCTTTATATTTTAACTTATCCATGTGACCAAGTGGAAATATTCTCATATTTTGAAACAATATTACTATACTTTTTAAATTACTACTTGGGTTTGGTCATACTCTTTGTTTTTGTTTTGCATTGGTCAACTAGGTTCATGCTTATAGAGCTACCCATAGTATATTTGAACAGTGCAGCTTGTTGCATGAATGAAATGTTCGTATTTAGTTCGAGATTTAAATTTAAATTATTTATATTTAGCTCGAGAATGGTTCATACTTAATTGTTTAGATGCTAAATTAATCGAATTCGAACTCGTTCATTTAAGTATTAGACGATTTGAGTTCCAGGACATTGATAAAGAAGTAATAAGATTAGCTAAATTAATCTAGCCCTTGATAGGGGGGTTAAGTTATGATAACATTAATAACCTTTAAAATTAGAAGATGGGACAAAAACCTGAAGCAAATTAATCATCGGCATCAGATCTAGGAGAAGCATCTTTACCAAAACCAGAAGTGGACCCACTGCATACTAACCTAACTTCACCTCAACGAATAAGGGATGGCAATGGGGCCGGGTGGGGACGGGGAAGCTATCCCCATCCCCATCCCCGCGTCTATGGAGAATCCCCATCTTCATCTCCATTTAATTAATGGGGATAAAATCATCCCCGTCTTCATCCCCATGGATTTCCCATTCTTATGGGGATCCCCGTTCTCCGTACAATTAAATATAATTTATAAATAATTTTATTATTTTCATAAAATATTTGAAAAAAATATCATTATAGAAAATATTATTACCTTTTATAATATTATATATTTATAACTAAATAGAAACTAATAAAAGAAATTATGTTAAATTATTTAAAATTATAAATAACATACTAAAACTTATAATATAATATAAATATATATAAATATAAATCTGATCCCCATGGGACGGGGATGGGGATCCCCATGGGGTGGAGACTATGCTCCCCGTCCCCTCTCCATCTCCGTGGTTGGGGATGATTTTCCCCCATCCCCGTACCCATGGGGGTAATTGGTGGGGATTTTCCGCCCCATTAGGGGCGAGTCCCCACGGAAAACGGGGAATCCTCTCCCATTGCCATCCTTAGAATCTATATATATAGACTTAAATTTCAATTTGCTCCTTCAATTTGCAAACAATTGGCAATTAGTATATAAATTAATTTTATATACAAATTAATTATAAAAGTGTTGGTTATGATCAATTATTTCTATTTTGGCAAAATAGCTTAAAAATTGAAGGCAATTAGCTTACAAATTGAAAAAATAAATTACAAAAATGGAATTAATTTACCATAATTATTAATTTTATAATTAATTTATCTACAAAATTAACTTATATGCTAAATATCCATTACTTACATGTTAAAAAGCAAATTGCTACTTAATTCATGCATATATAAAATGAAATAAAATTTAATTGAATAAAAAAATGTGATTAATATATTATTTTTTTGAATTAACAATACATAAATTAAGAAATTAATAATTATATCTAAATTTATAAGTACCGTTTTTAAATTAATCTTTTTAAAAATCTATTGATATTTATGATTATAATTCTTTATTTATTTTTTGTATTTTTTCAATGAATCAATAAAGATAAAAATAAAAAAATGTTATTTTGATATTATAAAATAATAAATATTATTATTTTTTTAAAATAACAAATATTACGAACTGTGGAAAATAATTTAAAACAATGGATAATATAGCAAAATTAAAAAAATAAAGGTATAATTATAAAACAATATCATTGATTCCGTTCCACTGCTGTTGATCATTAGAAGCACAATCATAATCGTCCATTGACTATCATATCACTGTTCTGACACACACACAAAAATGAATCTAACGTCCCTGATGTCCAAGAATATCAGCCATACTAGACATTAGCACGTGAGCACAGCTGATTATGGACACTTTACACGATATGCTGACGCATACATTCACCGTACAAGTGTCTCGACTTTCAAAATCTTGACCCTTCAATTAATTTCTTTGTCCGTAGCTACAATCCGGTGTAGTTGTGTGCAGTGTGTTATTTATTAGTCATACGATTGAAAAAGAAAATATTTTCTCAAATGCCAATAATAAATACCAAAAAACGCCGGATCTTAGAGCATCTCCACTCTAATGCTAAAAATACTTCACAATGCTATAATTTAAAATTGGGTTAATTTATAAAAAAATCACGAAATTTCATTTTAATCATGAACTTTAAAAGTTGTCATTTAAAGACACGAACTTTCATTTTATTTCAAATCTATCGCCAAAGTAAAATCCGGTGTATTTTATCGAACTAAAAATTCCTAATCATATATACTCTAACTAAAAGATAATAAAATTTAATATCGATTTATAATTTGGGTCTTTAATTAATGGTTTATTGAAGAATTTAGTCAACAAAAATATATTGAAATGATAGATTTGAAACAAAATAAAAGTTCGTGCCTTTAAATGGCAACTTTTAAAGGTCATGATTAAAATGAAATTTCGTGATTTTTTTAGGAATTAACCCTTTAAAATTTAGTATAAAAAACACATCTTCATTACACTTCTATTTTATGTGCTAAATTTAGCATATGCTAAAATTTTTTCCAAATTTGTTAGAAAATTTAACATATGTCAAATTTTATTATATATAAATTATTTACAGATTTGTCATCAATAATAATAATCACTTATAAAATTATAATTTTAGCATTTAATTTAGCATTTTATAATGGGGTGCATTTCAATAATATATGCTAAGGTTTTTTCCCAAAAAATTGCCACAATAAAAAGTTATTCCCAAATAGTTCCTGGGGCATGAATTCGCTAGTCATACTTGCGGATTCATGCATGAATCCCCCTTAATCTTAATTAAGCACTCTTTTTTTTTAAATTATGAATTTAAAAAATAAAAACTTTTATCCCTTATTTAATTTTAAAATAAAATATTAATTTTTAGAGTGTTTTCGGTTTAAATTTTGTAATTTACAAATATCGGAGAAAGCGTCGAAATTTCAAAAGTGGACAGCGTACTATTTTTTAACGGCATGTTACTAACAATAAATAATTATAACAATTATTTCTAACATTTTACTAAAAATATATAATTAACTTAACTTTTAACAATTATAATTCTCTAATATTTTTTAAAAGTTAAATAAAATAGAAAAAATCTTCTAAAATTGACTAATCCCTAACATTTTATAATAAATTATAACACTTTTTTAAATTATACTTGGTTCTAGCATTTTATTAATAATTTTTATTTAATATCAATTTTAACAATTATAATACCTACCATTTTACAAATACTAAATAATAAATCAACAATTTTAACAATTAGGGTTTTCTAATATTTTTAAATATTAAAATAATATACTAAAAATGCCGTTAAAAAATAGTACGCTAAAAAAATAAGGGATAAAATTAAATAAGGGATAAAAAATAGTACGCTGTCCACTTCTAAAATTTCGACACTTTCTCCGATATTTGCAAATTACAAAATTTAAACCGAAAACACTCTAAAAATTAATATTTTATTTTAAAATTAAATAAGGGATAAAAGTTTTTATTTTTTAAATTCATAATTTAAAAAAAAAATAGAAAAGAGTGGGTTAAATGCACACCCAAACCAGTTTAGCTCACCCTTAATTAAGATTAAGGGGGATTCATGCATGAATCCGCAAGTATGACTTGCGGATTCATGCCCCACGAACTATTTGGGAATAACTTTTTACTGTGGCAATTTTTTTGGAAAAAAACCCATATATGCTATATATAGAATTTTATCTTATTTTGTGCTAAAAATAGTATAAAAATACAACATGCAATGGAGATACTCTTACGTATGTCAATTTTATATTTTTATTGTTTTTATTTGAAAATCTTATAATATAGTCTTTTATTTTTATTTCTATTAGCAATTTATACTTTTTTTATTTTTAATATTAGTCAAATAAATTAGGCTTAATTTCTTAAAAAAACCCCACCTTGCATTTTTTTTTTCGTTTATACCCTGACCTTGTAAAAACACCATTTGTACCCAATTTTGAGTTTTTATGTTTCATCTCTACCCAAAAGCATTAAATTGTACTCTTTTCATTTGAAAAAAAGTTTAAAACAATCCTTCATTTTTAACTTATATACAAATTAGATATTAATGTTATTAATAGTACAAAAATACCATCTTTTTCAAAAAATTAAAAATAATAATAATTTTTTTTAGTTTTTTTAAAAAATATTTCGATTTTTTTTAATTTTTTTAACTTTTTTAAAAATATTTCCGACAAAAAAATTAAAAATAATAATAATTTTTTTTAGTTTTGTTAAAAAATATTTCGAATTTTTTTAATTTTTTCAACTTTTTTAAAAATATTTCCGACAAAAAAATTAAAAATAATAATATTTTTTTTAATTTTTTAGTATTTTATCAAATTAAAAAAATTAATTAATTATTTGGATGTATTTGATTATTTTTTAAGTTTAAGGATTTATTTGTATATTTTAAAATAGAAAAAAGTATGTTTTAAACTCTTTTCCAAATGAAAAAAGTACAATTTAATGCTTTTGGGTAGAGATGAAACATAAAAACCCAAAATTGGGTACAAATGGTGTTTTTACAAGGTCAGGGTATAAACGAAGAAAAAGTGCAAGGTGGGGGTTTTTTAAGGAATTAAGCCAATAAATTAAAACAATTTAAATTAAATTTAGTTAATTTTTTTATACAAATATAAATAAAAATTATAAATTTATAAAATCTAATTATTTAACAAGAATCAATTTATTTAATTTTTTTTTCTTTTTTTTTTTCAATAAAAAACACAATTGAGCATTGACACAAGAATCTCATTTTGAAAGCCCATAACACCCTGGATAAAGAAAACTTCGTAATCTTCTGTGGTTTGCTATGGTTGATCTGGCAGAACAGAAACTGCACTTTATTTAAGCAGAATGCAAAGCCTGTGGGTCAATTGCTGGAGTGGGTGGTTCAATATGTTGAAGAATACACTGCAACAAACAACAAGGGAACAAAAAGTCGAGATGGGGTTAGTGATGGAGAGGCTGACAATAGAATCTAACTCTTTTTGTGATCTATTCAGACTCGAAGGTGGTAGTAGAAAGTCTCAACAAAAATTTATTGCCTTGTAATGATGTAGGGCTAATTGGTCAGGATTGCGCGAATATGGTGAATGAGAACCTCCGTAGGGGGCTGGTCTTTGCAAACAGGAAATGCAACAAACCATCTCATTTAGAGATAGAGACCAATTTGCTATTTGGATGGGATTTGTTCCTGCATAAGTTAATCGCTTTATAATGACTGATTTACCAGCTAGTTAATTAATACAAAACCGATTTTCAAAAATAAATAATCTAAATGTCTATTATTTTGAACCATCTTGATTGCAAGGCTAGCCAGATCACCACTCAACTATTTCTTACATTATAAATGTTCATGTGAATCAGATCACTCAATATATGCAAGTCGGTGAATGAAAAATCTTCAAAATAGAGTTTAACAAGAATAATCATCTTGTGGTGACCAAAATTAGGAACATAAATTTTTGAATTATGACATGAAAAGCATTGGTGCTCTCTGGTCTCGTAAATTTTAGAACCGACATTTGTTCAGCTATATTTTAAGACCTAACCGCACGTTGTTTGATTTTTTTTTTTAAAAAAAAAACAATAGACCAAAAGACATTGTTTGGCTCATCTTTAAAAAAACAATTCTCTTTAAAATAATTATTCGTTATTCATCGATATTGAAAATTTCAGAATCGGAACGAGATGACTTTTCAACTTAATTCTGCCACTGATTAGTCTTATCCTGCTTGAATATAAATTAATTTAAATCTAAAAATATCGCTCAATAATTGAGACTTATCTAAAACTCTTCATAATTAAATAAATAAAGCTAAAATTAATTAAATTTGTCATAAAATAAAGTAATAATAATTTAGCAACTCCAATAATGAATAACGCAAAGGAATAAGAGGAAAATATGCCTCTAATAGCTTAAAAAGGACAAATAAGCTCTTAATATCTTTAAAAATAAACAAATAAGCCTTTAACGTCTTTAAAAAGACAAATAAGTCTTTTTTTTCTTCTAAACAGTGTGTTAATAGTATGTGCACATTGTGTAAATTTTACTGATATAAAAAATGTGAATTCTATATGACATTCATAAATCCACGTACTATATTTTTTTAGCTATTTTTATAATGAAATAAACAATTATAAAATTAAAATTATAAAATTTCAAATTTAAATCAATTAAAAATTCTAATTTACTACGTGAAAGTAAAATCGAAGTCTTTTAAATTATGATTATTAATTAATTTGAATATGAAATTTTATGGTTTTTAATTTTGAAATTATTTTTTTTAATTATAAAGAGAGCTAAAAAAATACAAGGCGTGTATTTAAAAATGCCATATAGAATTTATGTTCGCCATGTCAGCAAAATTTACACTCGGCGCAAACAATGTTAACAAGCCCTCTAGGAGAAAAGCTTATTAGCCCCTTTTTTCAAGCTTTATTTGCCCTTCTTAAATTTTAGAGGTATATTTGTTCCTGATCCTAAATATAAGGGGCGTATTTGCCCCTTTTCCCATAACCCAAAATTACACAACTTTTTCATCCAGCCCCACAACGTAACTAAAAATTAACCGGTCACTACCTCTGCCAATATACAGTAATTTCTCCGGTGCGCAGTATGTGCACTGTAAACAAAAGTGTCAACACTAGCATGTCCACCACCAATTCAATCCAAAAAAAACACAAAATAATTCTTGAAATCTTAAAATTAACAAATAAATATAAATAAAAGGAGAGGATAAAGAGATAAAGATCAGTTTTATCATCATAAATAGCTAACGAAAAATAAAATCACCATTACTATACTACTACTAAATCACTGATCTTCCCATGGATAATAGATTTACAGTCCAACATTCTGTCAACTACAAACTGAATAAAAAGCGTTTTCAAGAAAAAGTTAGAAAAAAAGAGTACAAATATCACTCATTCTTGAAATTTTCAACTACTTGGTTGTGTTCATGTTGTTCTTGTTCATGATGATGATGATGATCGTCAGTAGCAGCAACATAATCCAGAAGACCTTCGGCAGCTTTATCACCGGAATATTCAGCAGCCGGCGAAGAAGAAGTCTTGCCGAAGAACACAACAGCAGCAAGAAACAGAGCTGTGGAGAGAAACAAAGGCCAAAAGTATGCCAAGATTGTCATAAAACTGGGCGATATAAAGATTATACCGACAAGAATGGTGGCGAAAATAAGAGTAAAGATTAAATGGTATCTGTACTTTATCACCGTTTCTTGAATCTCCATGGTGGTTTCGGCGGTGGTTTTTCAAGAAAATGAAGAAGAAAACTGAGTGGTATTCAAGAATGAAAGAGAATTAAATGGTTTTATGTTTTCTTTTTTCTTGTGCAGAGAGAGATTCTTTGAAGGGTTTGTTTTTTTGGCAACTTTTGCTCAGTTTCATGTCTTATGTCGTTTTGTTGATGTAGAGGAACCGACTTTGTTTCCTAAATTTCACATCTTATTTTTATTTCTACTTTTTATGATTAGGGCAAGATTTTCTATCTATTTGATTATTAATTTTTTGAATCTTTTTCATTCATAATATTTAATTTATTCCATATTTGTATTTTACTTTAATTTTATAACTAAAAATGTCTAAGCTATAAGGGGCCGTTTGGTTCAAGGTTGGAAATCGGAATGGTAATGGGAATGAGAAAGAATGGGAATGATTGTTTTTATTTTTTGTTTGGTTCAAAATTAGTGTGGGAATGAGAAAGGATAAAATTTAATAAAAAAATTATTTATTATTTATTAAAAATACTTTTTTTTTGTTTTTTTAAATATTTTTGTATATAAAAAAATTTTATAAAAAAAATAAATATTTTTTTAATTTTGTTTTTTAAGAAATTAAAAAATTATTTTTAAAAAAAATTAATTTTTTTTATTGTTTTAAGTATATTTTATAAAATAAATATTTAAAAATAATTTTTTTAACAATTATATATTGATTATTTATTATTAAAATATTTTGTTAAATTTTAATTTCCATTCCCAAAAGTCCATTCCCATGAGATAGGGGGAATAGGTGATTTCCATTGAAGGGGTAATCACATTCCTATTTCCTAGTACATTTTGACAAAACAAATACAAACAATGAGAATCGTTCTCATTCCCATTCCCATTCATTTTTTTTTGGCGATCCAAACGGCCCCTATATATAGTAACAAAATATCTCATGTTAAATCTATTTATTCATACATATGAATAGGACGATAAGGACATGTGTGCCATGTGTAGTCTATACGATAATTATATTGCGTGTATTTAAATGATAATTATGTTAGATTTTATGTGGCGCTTTTCCGCCATCCCGCGACGTTTAAAACATGAGTGTGCTTTTAACCCATAATCTCACTTTAACCAGAAGAGTGTCGTATGCGTCTCGGAATTGGTACTTTCTCTAATTACAAGTAGTTTGGAACATTGTTTTATAATTTGAAATGTAAATAATTTGGTTAAGTCATTGTTCTATACTTATAAGCTGACATGTCTTAGTAAAATTAAATAATCACGTAATTTTACAATTTTAACAGTTTTAAACTTTTAGCGGGTGTTTCTGATATTGTATAAAGAAGAAAAATTACTTTGGCAAATCAATAGTTAAAAAGTAGAAAAAGTTCATAAATTAGATAAAATAATAATAATTTAGCTTTATGTAAATGATTAACCAAGGATTTTGTAAGGTTGTGACGGAAGATAAGATGTAACGTGGTATATGCAATATTCCTGATGAGAATAATTCCATTCCCAACCCTTTCAAATTTAAATAGGTATTTCTTGTGACCTCTGACTTTAAAGAAAATCTAAATAAATAAATTGTTTATTCAAGATCAGGAAAAGCATCCTAGTCATTTCCTGATCTATTCATCCAAAAGGAATAAAAAAATTATTTTAATTCAATTACATTACTTATTTTCTTTTTAATTATATATTTAATTTTAATAAATATATTTTAATTATAGCTAACTATTAAATTTAAAAGCCTATTTAAAATTATTTTTGTTATTTTTTTTTTCAGTTCTAACTGAACAATTCAATTCCATATTTGTATCTTAATTATATTCCAATTAATATTTTTAATGATAAAAAAAAGATATTTCAATCAAAAAAGATTAAATTTAGTTAAAATTGCTAAATTAAAAATATTTGTTTATCATGGATACGAAATTAAACAATTTGGTTATATTTTAAGAATATAACTTTTAAAGTGAACAAGTATTTTTTTTTACCAATACATACGATGTCTGATTCGTAGATATAAATTATTATGAGTGGTTTTCGAACTTCTCTAAAATTCTTACGACAAAGTGTCACCATGTCACCCTCCAACTCAAATCTTGATGATTATTTTTCTTTCAAATTCTGTATACATGGAAATAATGTGATGCTATAAGGAATCTAGCTAGTTTTGGAATGTTTCTGTTTTTCTGGTTCTTGGGACTTTAATTGCCACGTGTGTAGCAATTTTTTTCTTAAATTTATCAAATCTTATTAAATCGAATATGAAACAGTTATATTTATTAAAAAATTCGGGATAATTCAAAAACAAAATCTTATGACCTGACATGTAACAGACAACATGCTGTCTGATTCGGAGATCTTACTTACAAAAAAAATGATTATTAATTATTTCGCTAATTAAGTGCAGTCTTCGATCAAACTTCATCCATCACCCACAAACTCACATCATCGGATTCAATCATCACTTGATAACTCCTTCATAAAAAAGACGGTAAACTTTTTACAGAAAAAGAATAACAAACCTTTCACAAAGAAAAGATAAAATAAAATATTTAGAAAACAAACAAATAATGAAAAATAAATAAACTTAATATAACTCATAAACGATTTCATTTTATTTTTGATGATCTTAATTCAATTTATTTTTGCTCCTTGTTAATTGAATTGCGTTTCGTTGATAAATCTTAATCCATCAAGAAAAAAATGGAAATGAATTGGATATTTATTATATCTATGAAATTAAAATAACATATATAAAGGGATAGATACCGTCAACAACAAAATCAAACCATTAACGGCTGCCAGAGAAGAAATAAGAAAAAAAACTCTAGATGGCTAGGGTTTTTTAGGGAGAAAAGAAAGGTTTTTTGAAAAGTGTAGTAATTTATTTGTTTACTAATTTATTATCATAATATATACAATCCATCATTAGTTAGTGTTGTTTTTTAAACTTAAGGGATAATATAAGCTTTAGAGAGCAAAATGTTAGCAATGAAATCTGGAGGCAAATCATCCCACACAGAAAAAACATTACTAAAAATAAAGTGTTTATCCGTCGGTAAACAACTAAAATTCGTCGCTAATATAGTTTATTGACGAAGTGACGGACAAATTTCGTCGGTAATTGGCGACTTAAAAATATGTTATGTCGCTAAATTTACCGATGAAAATCTCATCGATAAATCTGATATCCATCGGTAATTTGATAGGCATTCACTGACCACTACAAGACGTTTTAGCGACGAAAATGTCTGTCGCTAAAGTCGTCAATATATTTCTAATTTAGCGACTACCGTTCCGTCGCTAAAAGTCCAAAATTTTGTCTCCATTTTGTTGGGCTTTAGCAATGGATTTCCCATTGCCAGAATTAAATTTCCGTGGGCAATGATACTGAATTGTCGATAGTATTTTTCCAGTTTCCGTCGTTTTTTCGTATTTTTTCCTTCCAATTGAAATCTGTTACATGCACTATTCATACACACGACACACTATGAATAGATATAATCAAACCGTAATATAAAATCTGTCAAAAGTTTACAAAAATAAAAACATATAAATATAGCCAAGTGTTTAAATTTTACACACACGACACTACAAATGTGTAGTGTCGTTGTAATAACCCGTGTTTTTTTTTCCTTTTTTTTTTTGTTATAAATTATGTCGTTGGGTTGATTTTTTTTGTGCCTCGGTTGTTACGTTTAACTTGTTGAATATACTCTGAGTTTGGTTCGTTGTCACTTGTGGGCCTTATAGCAATTCAACATTTGTAGTGTAACGTCCATGGAAATAATTATAATAATAAAAATAAATACACGGGTACAACTAGATATTGACCTTTAAATAAATAAAATAATTAAATAGAATAAACGAGTATGACTATAAGTTAACTTTAAAATAAACATGATAATTAAATAAAATAAAAAGATAACGATGGAGATTAATTTTTAAAACAAAATTCTAATTTGTCTTTATATATATGTGTTCCCTTAAAACCCTAGTCTAAACAAAAAGAGACTCTCAAACCTGATTTTTTTATTACGGCGGACAGTGCTATTGTGTACCATTATTTTTGTTTCTTTGGTGTGCAGTCACAATACGGTAATGCTAAACCTTCATTCTTATGATTGTAATTTTCATAAATCATCTTAGCTGATCATGTCAATTTATCATGTCATCACCATATTTATATCTTTTCATTTAAAAAGAGAATTGGTATACATTTGCATGTCCATTAATTTTGTCTTCTGCCTATGGCTTTTCAAATCTAACTCCTTATTGCTTTGAAATAATGGCTATTAACAACGTGTTTATGTTTCAATAATTTTCCTCATTTAAGAATGCCGTGGAGTTATTTTTACTTAATATAAATATTTTAAAAAATTTGACGGCCTCAAATAGTCTGTAATATTTAATAATGTGATTTGATCAAATATCAACATTTTATTTGAATATTAATTTTTAATTTACTTTAAACTGTTAATATTTAATGGAATATTTTGGTCCCTATATTTATTCAATAAGCCTAATTCAAATCGAATTCTAGGATTTTGAATTATGTTTGTTTAGGATTTGAAACTAGCGAACTGAAATGCAAATTCTGATGAATCTAATTTAGGTTTTAAAAAAAATGGTTAATATCTGATTTTATTCGATATTAATATAATATTTGAAAACAATAGTTGTATTATAAATTTTTAATTTGAATATTTGGCTTTAATATGAATTGATTAGTCTTTATATTTTAAGCGAATAATTACTTGGGTAATTGTCAATTTTAAATCACCGGCTAAATTACAGTTTAGTCCCTAAACTTTTAAAAACTTATTTAATTAAGTTTTTGGTTTGTAACTCGGGTTACTTTATCTTAAAGCTATTGAGTTCCGTTTTAATTTTAATTATTATTTTATCAAGGTTGTTTTTATAATTATAAACTATGGTTTATAATATTTTATCAAAGTTATTTTGGAATATAAACTCTGATTTATGTATTGATAAAATGTTTGGGATCGGGCTAGACTTGGGTCGCCCGGCATGTGAGGTTAGCTTGGTAGTTATCGGTAACTCGGCTAACCCACTAATTGGAATTTTGAAGTGATTTATTATTAAATAAGTATTTAAATAATATTTTCGAAACGGACTTTAAAGCGAGAACTCAATAGGCTTGTATTGTGTTGACTGTACAATGGGTTGAGTATTGTGTTTACTCTAATTAGCTTTACCTTAACTTGTTGTTTGTGCTAGTCCTATGTGTTATCTAGTAATCTTTAGAGTTAGGGTCCGTTTTAATAACTATTGCATTTGTGTTTAGACTCGTCGGCTGTTCGTGTTTTTGAGGCGAGTCGAGTCTAAGTTGCTTGTCAGGAGTTATCACGTGGATTAGCAAGCAGTGAGTTTGTACTTACTATTTACCGCTTTATTAAGTAAATTGTTATTTTAATATATAAATATATATTGTATGTATATTTCGATTTTGAATGAAAAGGAGGTGTAAGACGTAGAGTCTTTTAAACAGGATGGAAAATTTGTATATAAAAGTTTTTTTGTATTAAAAGATTTTATACCCTCAGGGGTTGGTTTTGAGCATAACTAGCAATCCGGTCGTAGTAAACTGGTCGTATCGATCTTTCAATGTATACGAGGTTATAGTCAATTGATAGAATAATTTTGAGAATTTGAGTTTGATTAGGATATATGAGTTAGTTGGATTGAGAATTAATGATTGCGTTTGGTGAGTTTCGACAACAATATTGGTTGATCGATTTTGTTAATTGATGGTGTTATCGTAATGTTTGTATATCGTTTTTATCATGGTTGAACAGTTGTTGTGAGAGACAAAAAATTTAAGCTGTCAGATGCAGTCAATCTTCAGTGTAGTCGTAGCGATATTTTTCTGAGTGATTGGGCGAATCATTTGATGGATATTGTTTATCACTGATATAGAAATTTTTGTTATCATGAGAGAGATTCGTTTTTTTTTTTTTGAATTGCGATATGAGTTTTTTGTGTTTTATGATTCACAAGTTAATGGTATTATTGAGTTGGTACTAATCGTTAGGATTAGATGGTTATTATAATGTTTATTTTGGAACCGAAATACTATCTGAAGTTTATTAGGTTTTGTTATCGATTATTTTGTTATCGAGATTTTATAAGTGGAAGTAATTAAGTGTTGTTGAACGCAAGAATTTATCAACTGGTGTTTTTCAATATTCCTGTTTGATGATAGGATTTAGAGTTGTAAAAACGGTAGTCGAGTTTGGTGCTTGATCTTGTATTAGATGAGTTTCGAGATGGTTTTGGGAAACCACTCCGGTAAAGAGTAATTGTGGCTCCCAACTGGAAAGGTTATTGTTTTATGATTAAGGGGAAGTTAGCATTAAGGCATTTAGTGATCTTTGAGATTGATCGTTATATGGAAAATTGTTGAATAGTTTAGTAATGCTGAGTTTCGTTGCTTTTCAAATTTCAAGTTGTTTTATAAAATGAATTTCTGGATTTTAAACATTGGTTTATATATTGTGGTTTTCTTGGGTCGGGATAGACTTGAGTCGCCCGATACGTGATGTAAGTTTGGAAGTCTTTGTTGACTCGGCTAAATACCATTTTGTTTCTTTTAAGTTGTTTTACAAGATGGTTTGAAAAAGTTTCCGGATTATGTTTTTAGATAGAACTCAATAGGGCTTAACATACTTTATGGTTTTGCTTTTGTAATTACCCAGTGGAAGAATACTTTGAGGTTTCATGATGGTTAGGTGCGTTTTGTTCAGCTTGTTTCAAGAACTTTTCGCTATGTTATACGTCAGTAGTTTTGTTTTAAATTCGAGGACGAATTTTTAATAAGTTGGGTAGAATGTAATAACCCGTGTTTTTTTTTCCTTTTTTTTTTTTGTTATAAATTATGTCGTTGGGTTGATTTTTTTTGTGCCTCGGTTGTTACGTTTAACTTGTTGAATATACTCTGAGTTTGGTTCGTTGTCACTTGTGGGCCTTATAGCAATTCAACATTTGTAGTGTAACGTCCATGGAAATAATTATAATAATAAAAATAAATACACGGGTACAACTAGATATTGACCTTTAAATAAATAAAATAATTAAATAGAATAAACGAGTATGACTATAAGTTAACTTTAAAATAAACATGATAATTAAATAAAATAAAAAGATAACGATGGAGATTAATTTTTAAAACAAAATTCTAATTTGTCTTTATATATATGTGTTCCCTTAAAACCCTAGTCTAAACAAAAAGAGACTCTCAAACCTGATTTTTTTATTACGGCGGACAGTGCTATTGTGTACCATTATTTTTGTTTCTTTGGTGTGCAGTCACAATACGGTAATGCTAAACCTTCATTCTTATGATTGTAATTTTCATAAATCATCTTAGCTGATCATGTCAATTTATCATGTCATCACCATATTTATATCTTTTCATTTAAAAAGAGAATTGGTATACATTTGCATGTCCATTAATTTTGTCTTCTGCCTATGGCTTTTCAAATCTAACTCCTTATTGCTTTGAAATAATGGCTATTAACAACGTGTTTATGTTTCAATAATTTTCCTCATTTAAGAATGCCGTGGAGTTATTTTTACTTAATATAAATATTTTAAAAAATTTGACGGCCTCAAATAGTCTGTAATATTTAATAATGTGATTTGATCAAATATCAACATTTTATTTGAATATTAATTTTTAATTTACTTTAAACTGTTAATATTTAATGGAATATTTTGGTCCCTATATTTATTCAATAAGCCTAATTCAAATCGAATTCTAGGATTTTGAATTATGTTTGTTTAGGATTTGAAACTAGCGAACTGAAATGCAAATTCTGATGAATCTAATTTAGGTTTTAAAAAAAATGGTTAATATCTGATTTTATTCGATATTAATATAATATTTGAAAACAATAGTTGTATTATAAATTTTTAATTTGAATATTTGGCTTTAATATGAATTGATTAGTCTTTATATTTTAAGCGAATAATTACTTGGGTAATTGTCAATTTTAAATCACCGGCTAAATTACAGTTTAGTCCCTAAACTTTTAAAAACTTATTTAATTAAGTTTTTGGTTTGTAACTCGGGTTACTTTATCTTAAAGCTATTGAGTTCCGTTTTAATTTTAATTATTATTTTATCAAGGTTGTTTTTATAATTATAAACTATGGTTTATAATATTTTATCAAAGTTATTTTGGAATATAAACTCTGATTTATGTATTGATAAAATGTTTGGGATCGGGCTAGACTTGGGTCGCCCGGCATGTGAGGTTAGCTTGGTAGTTATCGGTAACTCGGCTAACCCACTAATTGGAATTTTGAAGTGATTTATTATTAAATAAGTATTTAAATAATATTTTCGAAACGGACTTTAAAGCGAGAACTCAATAGGCTTGTATTGTGTTGACTGTACAATGGGTTGAGTATTGTGTTTACTCTAATTAGCTTTACCTTAACTTGTTGTTTGTGCTAGTCCTATGTGTTATCTAGTAATCTTTAGAGTTAGGGTCCGTTTTAATAACTATTGCATTTGTGTTTAGACTCGTCGGCTGTTCGTGTTTTTGAGGCGAGTCGAGTCTAAGTTGCTTGTCAGGAGTTATCACGTGGATTAGCAAGCAGTGAGTTTGTACTTACTATTTACCGCTTTATTAAGTAAATTGTTATTTTAATATATAAATATATATTGTATGTATATTTCGAACTGTTTTTCCATTATGGCTTTTAGTTGGAACATGCTACCTAATGGGCATCATTAGGACTGTGTGCGCACCGGTATTGATCTAGACAAGGTATGTGATATGTGGTGGTAACTCGGTGTGAGCATAGCTCTCGGGACCAGTAGAGTAACTCGGTGTAGCTCAGCTCTCGGGACTCTGGTTATTGATAAAGAATGGTCGGTGGTAACTCGGTGCAGCTCAGCTCTCGGGACCAGGCCTACTGGATTATGGAAATTATTTAGTATTGTGGATTAGGGTTCCAACTATTATACGTAATGTTGTTATTGAATGTTTAAACGGTTTTAAAGGTTTTCCACTTGATAAATGTAAATAGTGGTATGAACTCATCTCAGTATATCTGACCCCGTTGTTTTCCCAAATTTTTCCAGGGTTATGATATGAGCGAGTCAGCTGCTCTCCGATTCTTTATTTCCTCGGAGGTTCCCTTTATTTTAGTAAAACTGTGAAACTGTTTTATTCTTAGACCGCAGTAGTAACTAGACGTCTTTATTATTATTATATATTTTTGTCGGATTGGTTCGACTAGTTATATTGCTTTGGCATGCTATATTATTTACATTGGTTTATGATGAATCTATTTTAGACTCGGAATTGAATGAGCATGTTATATTAACTGTTGAATATTATAACTGCTAGTTTTAGGCTGAAGTCTCGGTTGCCCCCGAGCATTGGTTTTCTGCAGGTTATGTGTTTATGTGTTAAATGAAAGGCTAGCTACGGGTTTCGGTACTACATTACCCATACCCTAGCGCCGGTCGCGATTCATGAAATTGGGTCGTGACAGTCGTCATCATTTGGTAGGGTGTGGGGAAAGGCGGGCGAAGACCTAATGGCAGTGTAGTCATCAACTTCTCCAGCTCAGCACGGTCCCGCTCGCCAATTTGCTCGTCCACGCTAGCTTTTATAACACGCAACCGCTACTCGACCTGGTCGTCAACCTTTCTCTGTATGCACTGCTTGATCTCCTCACTGACCCCATCTCATTCTATTGTTGTGTCTGTGAGGAGCCGTAACGCATTCAAATGGTCTGGGACGATGCAATGTAGCACGTGAAAGCTGAACTAATTATGTAGATCCGCTGCTTCTTGACCCCTTGAGAGCCAAAAACAACTCGTTCTCGTCAACGGCTCCTAGAGTTGATGAATTACCATCTCCCGACTGAGACTGAGACGCAACAGCACCTTCACAAGGAAATAATCCTAAAAAAATGAAAAACTTATTATTTGTATAAAATCTATAAAAGTATGTAATAAATATTATTTTAACATAAATTCCTAACTAAAATCCAGCAACATTTTCTTTATAATACGAGCATTACCCTTTTTCAGGAATTCCCTGCAAACATATATACATTTATATACACCAATCATTATATCACCAAATTAAAAATAACTATACATTTTCAATATGCATGGTTATAAAATAAACTATAGAATTCACCTTAAATTATAATAGATTTAGATCTCTTATTAACTATACGAGATCTCTTCTATTAGACTTACATAGAAACTATATAATAATATTTATTATGACTTATTTGAATATTTTTAAATATGAAATACTTGTTTGTATTTTTTCAAATAAAAAATATGATATAATCCTTTTGATATAGTTATACAATTTGAATCATATAAATACATAATTTATTAATTTTATATATAATTCAAACAATATATTGTTTTTTTTTTTAAATCTAATGTCAAATATGGCCGAGGACGAGTAGCAGCAGCGAGATAGAAGTGTTGTCGACGGCGATGGAGAGCTGATAGTGGTGGCGGCGAGCTGACTGCAAAGGCAGTGGCGAGTTGATGTCGTGGTGGTATGATTAGTAAGGTGAAGATTGATGATGATAGTGGATATGAAGGAAGATAAAGTAACGAAGAAACTAGAATTTAAGAAAACAAAGAGATAAAGAGGAGAGAGAGATTAATATTTTTGTAAATATAAAAAATATGTCAGTATTTTTATAATGAAAAAATTGATAAGTATTTTTATAAGTATTTTATATTTTTATAATATAAAGTGCAATTTGTTTTTTTAAAAAGCTTTTAAAAGCATTCAACTAGTAGATTGGGCCAAGCCCATCCACAGAGACCGCCTCTATCTTCCAACGGTAAGCCGTTAACAACTACTTAAAGACTCGGGCCTGGTTTGGTGTGTACAAATCAGAGGTCTAAAGCAGTAACCGCCACAACAATGGCGCCTGTGAAAGACACAGGAGCCATTGTAGCTGCCGTCTCTGTGTCTATGGCCGTTTTATCCTACTTATTTATCAGTTTCACCTCAAAGAAAGCTACCCATTTCGCCAATTCTAAAAATGATCTGAAAAATAAATCAAAAAAAGGACTGATCGATGCTGTTGGCAATACTCCTCTGATCAGAATTAATAGCCTTTCTGATGCTACTGGCTGTGAAGTAAGCTCTTGTTCTTCAATTTATGATCTGGGTATTTTCTCAATTGTCATTAGTATATGTTTGGTGCAATAAAGTTTTGAACTTTGTTAAAGGTGTGATAGACCAGGTAGCACGGACAGTTCATTTAATTAAAAGTGTTGGACATTAGAACATTTCGGACACGAAACTGTATGTGTCCAAGTGTCGCGTTTTCCCGTGTGCGTTTTCATGCTACCTGATAGGTTATGATTTTGATCAAATTATGGGTTTTCTTTGATTTGATTGATTGGAGTTATTATGTTCATGAGCTTATTTCAAACCAATTGTTTCATAATTTGAGATTTTTGCTTCTTTGATCAGCGTTTCATCCCTTCATAGTTATAGTTTATAACAATTGGTTGGAAGCTTTTTTATATTTTTCTCTTATGGTTTAGATTCTTGGGAAGTGTGAGTTTTTGAATCCTGGAGGCAGTGTGAAAGACAGGGTTGCTGTCAAAATAATTGAAGAGGTACACTTTTGCATCTCTGGTTCGTTAAATTGTGATCATTTTAGCCTGCTGAGCTCTCTAGTTTCAATCATATAAATGTTGATAGCTTTAAGTGTTGTTTGTCAATCATAAAGAATCCTTTTCTTTCAACAAAATGCTACTGAAATATATGGTCTGATATTTATAAATTAAACAGTTGAGTAAAATGAATGTATTACTGTTTTTTAATCTTTGTATAAGCTTTAAGTTGGATCATACACCTGTTTTCAGCAAATCTTATATGACAGCTGAAATTTCTGTGTGAATTTTGTCTAAAAGACTTCTTTGTGAATTCAGAGCTTGATGGTTACAGCCCAGAGTTTTCATTATGCTGTTTACCACAAAATTCGTAAGCAATGTAATTGTCTTAAAATTGCATTACTATGATAAAAGAGAAAAGCCTAAGTTCATTAGTATGCAAAAGTACTACTACTAATATTGATAAAAAAAGCACTACTACGGTACTACCTTGAAATAACACTGTTTCGCCATGTCCATGTCCATGTCCATGTCCAAGTGTCTCATTTTCCTGTGTCTGGTGCTACCTAGACGACTACTAGTGCAATGGTAGATGGTTAACAATTTCTGTAACAGTTGTATATCTTTTTCAACTTTTTCGCACTGTATAGGCTTTGGCATCTGGCAAGTTATATCCAGGTGGAGTAGTGACCGAGGGAAGTGTTGGAAGCACTGCTATCAGCCTCGCTACAGTAGCTCCTGCTTATGGATGCAAATGCCACGTGGTCATCCCAGATGATGTTGCTATTGAGAAGGTTTGGATATATTGTATTTTGAGTATACATTTATGTTATGGTCCCGCGAATAGGATCTCGTCACAGGTCTATTACTCGGAAAATCTCGTCGATTTCCCTTGTTTTTCCTGTTCTTCGATAAACCTATTTTTTGAGATGATAATGGTGATTTGTTCAAGAGATCACCAACTCTCCTTTTCTTTAATTTGTGACTGAATTACTGATTGCTTTATTGAATATAATCTTCCCCTTTAAATAGAGAAGAATTTAAACTACAAAAGGAAAAGAATCCCTACTTAATATGGATTCCTAATAAGCATAAATAATACTTCCTAAATAATAGAAAACTAAACATTCCTAATTAAGAGTCTAGATATTAGCTAACAAAATGGGAACTTTATTATTACAGCTGTAATAAAACAGCTGATCATAACATTACTCCCTTTGTCGACTAAGAGCTTGTCCTCAAGCTCGAACCAGTCTAGCATTCAGATTGGAAGGTTCCCTCTTCCTCGGGATCGTATAACAAAAGACAAAAAAGTCTCTTGCATTTATGTCCTGGAGAGTAGAGTGCATCACAGTTAAAACATTGCCCTCTTGCTCTTCGTTCTGACATCTCAGCTTTGCTCAAAAGCTTAATTGGTGGTGTAACCATCTTACTTCCTATGTTGGAAGCTGATTCAAAATTGTTGCCTTGTACAACTGAATTCCTGTTAACAGACGCAACAAGTTCATTATTATAGGGTTTGGTAATGGGCCCACTCATATTTGCTCGTGAGTTTAAAGTTCCTTGTGAAACTCTTTGCTTACGCTCTAACGCTCGAGCCAAATTCATGGCAATTCCAAGATTCCCTGGTTGCTGGAACTCAATATCAATTCTGATTTCTTCTTTCAATCCGGCTGTAAAAAGATTCACTTGTTGACGTGGTGTAAGATCTGAAGTCCTTGCCAATAAGGATTGAAATTGGTGTTGATAGTCTTCCACTGATTCGGTCTGGTTCAAATTTGCTAATTCACCAAGAGGGTTATTACTTAAAGGTGGTCCAAATCGAATGTGACAACATTCCCTAAATCTCCCCCAGTTCAGTTCAGCCTCCTCTTGTTCTACTTGATCGAACCACAATTGTGCCTCGCCCAAAAGATGGAAAGCAGCTAGGCCTACCTTGTCTCCTTCAGCAGTTCTTTGGTTGTTGAAGAATTTCTCACATCTTTTTAGCCATCCTAATGGATCATTTGTGCCATCATAAGTAGGAAATTCCATCTTGGAGTACCTGGGCACCATAAATCCTCCAGATTGCGAATCAGATTTGTCTCCATGTCCGGAACTTCTGCTGCAGCCACCGATTTCACTCTCTTGCACTTCAGCCTTGTCTTTTCCAGATCCATTGCCTTTTCCCCGAAAGGAAATTGATAATTCAGCCACCTGCTCTTCTAGTGCACGTTGTCGTGTAGCCATCTGTTCCATAAAAGCATCCAATTTGGCTGCTAAAATTTCTATGTCACTCATGACGACCGGCTCTGATACCAAGTTGTTATGGTCCCGCGAATAGGATCTCGTCACAGGTCTATTACTCGGAAAATCTCGTCGATTTCCCTTGTTTTTCCTGTTCTTCGATAAACCTATTTTTTGAGATGATAATGGTGATTTGTTCAAGAGATCACCAACTCTCCTTTTCTTTAATTTGTGACTGAATTACTGATTGCTTTATTGAATATAATCTTCCCCTTTAAATAGAGAAGAATTTAAACTACAAAAGGAAAAGAATCCCTACTTAATATGGATTCCTAATAAGCATAAATAATACTTCCTAAATAATAGAAAACTAAACATTCCTAATTAAGAGTCTAGATATTAGCTAACAAAATGGGAACTTTATTATTACAGCTGTAATAAAACAGCTGATCATAACAATTTACTTGTCTAAGTTGTCTTATATGGTTGAATGGCTGTAATCCAAAATAAAATGGACTAGGAGAAAAAATATGTGTGTAATAGATTTTTAAGGAAATGTCTAAAATCTGCTTAGTTCCTGGCTGAATGTTCTCGTTGTAATGCAAGGATACCTGTATGGTTTGCAGTTTTATGAGGTCCGTAGTAGAACCAAAAATAAACACAAAAAGTTTCTAAGCATTTATTCAAATATTTTTCTTTGTGCTTGTGTATTTCTATTCTGTGCATAAGGGCGTGCATGTGTATTACGTATGACACACAGAGACTGATGCACTTGAATCTTTGATACACATTTCTCTCAGCTTTCTTTCTAAACGTCTTTTATGTGCTGCAAAAAACTTGAAACTGGTTTGGTTTGAAATTTTTTGCCAGTCTCAAATTCTTGAAGCACTGGGAGCTACTGTTGAAAGGGTAAGACCGGTATCAATTACCCACAAAGACCACTTCGTAAATGTTGCAAGGCAACGGGCACAGGAAGCAAACGAGTTAGCTTCAGAGTGTAGGAATTATGATCAAGTTGATGGCAAAGATCCTAAACAAATTAACGGGTACTTATCTGAAGGAGAAAAACAGGGTTCAGTTTTCCCAAAACATAGCAGCGGCGGCTTCTTTGCTGACCAGTTCGAAAATCTGGCAAACTCTCGAGCCCATTATGAGGGCACTGGGCGTGAAATTTGGGAACAAACTAAGGGTAGTTTAGATGCATTTGTGGCAGCTGCAGGCACCGGTGGTACTGTAGCTGGTGTTTCGAGGTTTCTAAAGGTTAAACTCTTTTCCCTTTTTAAAATTTTAGTATTACATATTTTTAGGATAGTATCGTAAATACATGTTACATTATCTACAGGAAAAGAATTCAAACATCAAGTGCTTTCTTATAGATCCTCCTGGTTCTGGTTTGTTCAATAAGATAACAAGGGGGGTTATGTACTCTAAAGAGGAGGCTGAAGGAAAAAGGCTGAAGAATCCATTTGACACGATAACAGAAGGAATAGGAATTAATAGAATAACAGATAATTTTATGATGGCAAAACTTGATGGTGCTTTTAGAGGCACAGATAAGGAGGCTGTGGAAATGTCAAGGTGAGCCCTTGCTCTGCGCTTGAGATCTCTTTCGAGCCATTTTTCCTTTTCGCCAAGCAGTAAGAACGCATAATCACCTATAAATGATGTGCCAATGTCCTAACATGTCTTCTTTGAATCTTTCCTTTGTTTGACTTCTTATTTACTCCTATTAGAAACTAATTGATAGTTTTCGTTAACCTAAAATCTTCTAGAATATCTGTAGATTCTGTTATCTTTGGCTTTTTCAATGAAATGACTTCTTTCAGTGCTTAATATCGTTCCCTTTCAGTTTCGTTTACTGAAACCGAATCGAACTGACTGGTTTGGTTTATTTTGGTTTGAAATATCTTAGATCTTTATAAATTTGGTTCAGTTTTGAAAAAATTTAAATTTCTAGTTTTAGTCCGGTTTGAACTAAATGCACACCCCGACTACTGACCATGATATTTCAGGAGTTATCCCTGTTAATTTACTTGCTATGTCTAAACAAAAGCTGTTTCAATGATCATTATCCAAACAAAATTTTCTGAGTGTGTACTGTAACTTGACTTTTTCAGTTTTCTTCTGAAGAATGATGGCCTCTTTTTGGGTAGTTCTTCAGCCATGAATTGTGTTGGGGCTGTTAGAGTTGCGCAGTCGATTGGCCCTGGTCACACAATTGTAACCATTCTTTGCGATAGTGGGATGAGGCATCTAAGTAAGTTTCACAGCGCCGAGTATCTGTCACAGCACGGTTTAACGCCCACAGCTACTGGATTGGAGTTTCTAGGTATCAAATAAATATTTGAGCTTTGCAGCTACAACTACGATTTTTCAGACTGTCCTCTTAAGGTTTGACTTGGAAATTTTGGCAGTTAGATAATTAAGCAGTGAAATTAGGTTGATAACTATTAGTTTTAGCCAGGAACATGATTTATACAATATTTTATTGAAGATTGATAACTGTTAGTTTTAGCCAGGAACATGATTCTGTAGATTTATTCTGATTATTATTTTGACATATTGAAATTGAAATGGCATTGGTCACAAAATGTTCAGTGCTGGTGTGTTCTCTGTGTACAATACTTTGATGAATGTATGAACAATTACAAACTTATGATACTTTGATGGATATTCAACAAACATTTGCAAAATCCATATTTGTATTCTAGCGCAATTACAGTTTTCTTGTGCCGTTAGATAAATTTATTATTCGCTTTTTACATTATCTTATTTTGAATATTGGGTTCATGCACTTCTATTTTTGTTGAAATTAAGTCCGTCAATCGGCTTTTTTCCGGCCTAATTTGACACTGTTAACGCTTTTTGTAATAGAGGGACTTAGCGCCTACAAACTTTAAAATGTAAGGACTCGATCTATACAAATTGTTGTGGAGGGATCCATTTTAAAAAGGGTGATAGAGCAGAATCTAAATATGTAATTTGCTGAAAATATATAACACTTGATGCCGAAACATTTTAAGATAAGGCAAGTTAATTATAATCTGCAGAAGCTTCATAAAATACAAGGATAATACAAAAATGCACTCTTACATTACATACAGGCTTGTCTAGTTGGCAGAATCAAAAAATGACAATATTTAGTGGCGGAATTAGAAATTTAAAACGACTGGCGACGGGAGAAGAGGCAGGATGAAATGATTAATATGAAGATGATGCCAAAAAGCTAACGGTGATTGGCCGTTAAGGTTCGCCAGGCGCCTGCCGCCTTTGCTTGCCTATCCTTGAATCTCTAAACCGGAACCTTTGATGGATCCCACAGAAAGGTCAATCTCAATCAAATTCTCCTCCTCATTCACCTCATTGAACTCTGCTAATAACTCCATTAGTCCATCTTGCCTAAAAACGGATTCAGAAAAGTACTCTGCTAAACCCGTCTGCAGTTTCTCCTCCGAATCTTCATTCATTTCGGACGAACTACTATCTGGAAAACTGATTTCAATGAGATTATCATCTTCACCACCATCATCATCAGAAATCGAACAATCAGTGATCGTTTTACCCACATTATCGAAATTCATCCAACCAAGATCAAAATTTTCACTAGCTAAGAAGCCATCACTACTCTCACTAGCTGATGGAAAATCCATGGACTCAACTTGATACTCACTGACTTCACTTTTTTCGGCAGCATTACAAAACGTAGCAGCTTCCAGTTCATTATCAGAACTTGGCTTCAGTTCACTAACTTCTTCTGCAAGTAAGCTGCTTGGGCTACACATTGAACCCTCATCTTGAGCAGGATTCTCAACAACAGTCACATTTTTCTTTAAAGCAAAAATGAAAATAGTTGACAAAAGCAAAATAGAGACTGTAGCAGGAAAATTAAAGAACCCAAAACAGCTTATAAAACAGATAAAGATTAAACTAGTGACAAGGACTGCAAAAAAAAGTAATGAGAGTTTGAGAAAACACTTGAAATTAGAGATTTGTCTCTCATTTGAGTTTTTCATTTTTGTTTTCAGGGATCAGAAACAGCTTCTTGACATGAGATAATAAAAGAAAAGAGAGATAATATAAAACTTTTGATTCAGAATTAATTTATTTATCTCTTAAATAACACAAACTGTTTGTTTGTTTGTTCTCATCTGCTACTGCTGAGTAACTCTGATTCTCTTGAAAAGAACAAAATAGAGATCATTTCTCAATCTCTAAGCTCTAAAATGACCATATCCATGTGCTATAGTATAACATCTATCACATATGTGCTCTCCACATGCCACACCATGGATCCCATCTAGTGGCCAAACTACAATTTTTGTGCAGGTGGGAAAAATAAGTTTCTTGATTGAATCATATGTGGTTCGGCTATCCTTTTAGACCGAACTATATGTTAATTATGTTATTTGACTAAAATTTTAAAAAAATTATTCGATTGTCTTTAAAATGATTGATTGGTATTTCTATGGTCTCGATCATTTTGGAACCGGATGCGACGGTCGCCCCACCTCGGTTCCCCCACTGAACCCATCAACACCTAAAACTCACCAACCAAAAAAATTTCATCCTTCTTAACAATGTCTTTTTCACATTGTTATTCTCTTTTTACCCATATGGCAACAAATAAAAACCCATTCTAAATAACTTACATCAATAACTATGAATTGTTGCTACCAACGAGCTGTAACTCAAATGGTATAAACGCTGGGCAGCAAATGCCAAGGTCGTGGGTTCTAATCCTCCCACAAGCGCTCCCTCCTCCCCAATTATCCAAAAAAAACTATCAATTGTTGCTCAATGTGATAATACTATTGTTGTAGACATGTTTCCTAATTTAAAATTTGTTACGTTTACATCCGCACTATAGATTTTTTATTGCTAGTGTGACAATTTTGTCTATAAAATTAATTTATATACTAATTATCCATACTTATAAGTCGAGATGGAAAATTGCTACTTAAATCATTTTACTTCGAATCACAAGTTCTGCCACCGGTTAACCGGTTGCTCAAACGAGAACAGTAAGAAGTAATGATGACCCATTTTGTATTGTCTGCAATTATAGCATCAAAGTGTAATGATATCAGTCATTTGTGCTAGTGCATGCCCCTCTTGATGGAATCCCATTACTTCAAAGAGTTTTATATTTTTTGGATTGATGCCAAGGAGACAACATTTAGCCTTGTGTTTCAGACAAGCTAATGGAGTTGTTGAAATAAGATGGTCAGGTTCAAAGTAGGCACTGTAAACAGACATTGATTGCATTCCACTGCCTGCATGTAGGGGTGTGCAACAACCGAATCGGATAATGGAATTGAACTAACAGATTCGGTTTGGTTTACTTTGATATTATAAAAAGTTATTTTTTCGGTTCGAATTGATTATAAAGATAAAATTTTAATAAAGTTTTAATGAAATAGAACCGAACAAAAAAAATTAACCGACCCTTCTAGTTCGTTTTGTTTCAATTTTTTTTTTGATTCGATTCAGTTTTGTGGGAACCATGGTGGGGTGGATGTCATATTATGTTTTCAAAATGTAGTTTCAATGAGTACCAAATTTTATTTTAAAGAAAATTAATTATTTTTTTAGAAAAAAAGGATAAATAAGAATATCAATTAGGTTATAATTATAGATTAAATTAGAATAATTATAATTAATTAAGTTAATTAGAGATTAAATAAGAATTACTTATAGTATTTATATCAACTTTTATTTCGATGAACTCGCCCAAGTTACGGAGTGTAAATTTAAAAAAAAAAATCTTTAATTTTTATAAAATAATGTTTAATATAAAGGCAGATCCGGACCTTGAGGTAAACATTAGAGGCATAAGTAAACCTGCGCTTAGTTGTACTAGCCATGACATTCATGTCATCATCCACGTAGAAAAGAGATGACGGAAAATTTGAAATATTTAACCGCGTCAAAAATAACGGCATAGATAGATCAGTTTTGAAATGCCAGGAGTGTATTTCAACCAAAATCAAACGTCGGGGAAAATTCCGGTCTTAGGATAAACATTAAGGGCATAAACAAACCTTTTCCCCTAAATCAAAGAGCAGCTGTGCACGGGTCCACGGGACAACCCTCTCGCTCAAAAGACAACCAAAAGGAGGTTTCTGGTTCCGTACTATTCTTCTTTAGGGTTAGGGTTAGGGTTTTTAATTTTAATTGACATTTCAATTTGTATTTATTCTCAGTTAAGTTTCTATTTTTGTCTACATACAATAATAAATTTTGTTGTTCGTTGGATTTCATAATAAATAATAATAAAAAAATCCCTCTGATCTTTGATTGATTAATCCAAATCTGGGCTTTAGCGCCCTGTTGCCATTAAAATCGATGATCGTCAGCGTTTCTCATGGACACCTCTCAATTGGATAATTCTCTTCCACTCAATGATCAAGCAGATGAATGGGGTATTTAATTTTTTTCCCAAAAGTAAAAAGTTTGATTTTTATGGTTTATTGAGTTTTTTTTGTGCTTTTAGTGAATTGTATTATTGGTTATGTTATGATTTTATTAGTTTTGATAGATTGGTGTCTTTGTTTTGTTAGTTTTAGTAGCTGCGAAGTCTTTATTTTCAGATACACAGGAAGTGAATTTGATTTGGCAGTATTATTTTGTAGTTATTGAGGCAGTTTATTTGTTTAAAAGACTGCTTATTTCTCATGATTATGACGCGGTGCAACAATTAATAAGCGGGTGACCTACAAGGACTTCATCTTTGAGTATCTTGAATTTGATTACTTCATTGACTTGTTTCATTAATTAGTAACTGTCTTTTCGTCAATAGTTTACCATCAGCTGTAATACTGGACAGTGTTTGCAACTAACATTTACATATACGCATTTTGAACATGTTATCTATGACTTATAATTGATGAACTTTTTGTGACAAATAGAGACTGTATGGATACATTACAAGCATTACTTTGTCCTCCGTTTCATTTTTTCAGTGTCTTCCCTGCATGCTTCCCCCCTCCCCATTTTTATGCATTCATTTTCAAATGAAGTTGGTAGTCTGGTTTCTACGATGAAAAATTTGCATCTGTTAGAGGTTTCTTGTATGTCAAACATGATTAAGCACTTCATTACATTGGATATATAAGTCCTTAAATGGTGATGTACGTTCCTAAATGGTTGTCAAGTTAGTGATATAGTTAAATGATCCATTCTCCCTGTAATGACTTGTATAGGTGTTAGAATAATAGGCCAACAAGTCCTTATCCTGTCTATTTTTGTTTACCTTGTTTGTTACTATTATGCTATGGCCATTTGAATGGCATGAACCTGTGGGAAGTGGGGACAAAAGAACTGAATGTGTTTTCTTTTTAACCCAATTTTTTGAGACATTAGGTGAATTTGTCGATCTTTCAGATGCGGAGTTGTTCAAAGAGAGTGAGAGAGAGGGAGCTAGATATTTTTGTCAAATCTCATTGATGTTGTTTTGTGCATCTGTGTCTTTTATTTTCTTTTAAGAGTTAAAGATTCACCTTTTTCACTCGAAATCTCTGAACTGGAATGCTGTGTGCTAGACACCGATGGATTTGTGTTACCAAGTTTGGGAATAGAAGACCCAGATTGGAGTACACTTCATGCTTCTGAAGTAGAACCTTCAAAACCTCCTTCTCCGAAGGTCAGCTGCAGTAATTATAGCTTTATTTGCTCAAAAGTCACTTTTTGATTTGGCTGTTACATTTTTTTACCGTGACGATTATAAACTACAACCAATATATTTGGTTATTGTGTTTGTGCAGACCAAAAAGGAAGAGAACATATACCTAGGACCTCACGGGGCTCCTCCTCAATCAAAGCTGCAAGATCTGAACCCATCTGGTCGTAAACAGCGTTTCAAGCAGAAACTGAAGGAAGCAGATAGGCGAACTACTGGAGCAGGAAGGGAAAATAAGTTAGAAAATTTGCGAGACCTCGTGGGCGCTGGGAGGGGAAATGCCAACGTGTCAAAAGGCTCTCCTCGAGACTGGTTAGACCAACATTGCCATGAATCAGAGTTTGAAAAGTGGTCCTCTCAATGAGGTTCTTGTTGGTACCTTCTCTTATCTAGTCTAAATCTATTGCAAGTTTCACATATTTGGATATACTGATATTTATTGAATCCGTATGTATTGTGACAATAATGGATTATCAAATGCACCATTTGTTTTTGTTGCTGCTTATGCAAAATATAAATGGAAATGCTAGGTCTAATTATGCTTCCTACGTACAAGTGAAAAGCAAATATTGTTTTGGTGTACTAACATGCAAAACCTATGAATTATTTACTCTTGCTTTAAATTTCGAACCTTTTTGATTTGTTTAATTAATTTTTAGAAGAGGAATAAATTCCAATATCAGAATTTTGAATTGTTCAATTAAAAAAGAAAACTTGAAGTGTTAAAATTAGAATTATAGGATGATAAACACACAGCTACAACTTTGAGCACATTTGTTTTGGTCAATTGATTGAGATTAAAAAGTTCTTAATGCTACTATTTATTTTATTTTTAAAAAATCTCTATATTTAATCACAACTTATACATATGTAAAATTTCAGATAAATAGCTACTGGCTAATGATTAGGGGTATAACTGATTTCAATGTTGCTCGCTAGCTATGCGAAACTCTTTTTGATAAACTTGACCTGAGCTTGAAATTTTAAGGCTTGTTTAGTAAACGAGTCTCGTTCATATATTTATATGTTAATTTGATATATTAAATTTTAATTTTTAATCTTTGAAAAATTAATTTATATATTTTTTGTTAAAAAAATATATTATGGATAATTTAAATTTATTTTTACATATAAATAAATGTATTATTAATTTTTTTATTACATTGTTGAATAATTTAGTTTGATTTAAATTTCTAAATAACAATAGGATTCAGTCAAACTCGTTAAACTTGTGAGTTTTTGATAAGCTCGAAAATACTCGCTAAAAACTTCTCGATGCGTTTCAATTTGACTCGACTAGTTCATGTCTCTGCTAAAGATGCATATGCGCTATTGTGGGCGGGTTAAAAGTTGGGCTTTTTACTCAAATAACCAACATTCAAGTTTGATTTACTTTTATACTGATTCATGTTTGATATTTTAAAACTACCATATAAAAAAGAATTTATTACTTTTATACTATTCATCTAAATAGAACCCTAATAGCACAAAACTCTCTCTTCAGATTTTTCTATCCTTTCTCTCTCAACTCACCTTTTGTTCTTTGCATCAATCCGCCTCCGCTGTTCCATTTTCGTCGTTCCGCTTTCGTCTCGCCGTTAGCTTTCTTTTATCGTTTTGATTTCAGATCTGAAATTTTTTGTTCTTTCTTTTATTTTTCAGATCTGTAATTTGTTTATTTATTACTGTTTTTCACCATCAAACATGTATAAAGAGTTTATTTAAAGAATCTAAACTCATTTTATGTAATGTAGAATAATTCTGTGATTTTATAGAATAAAATTCTGTTATTTCTGCATTTTTTTGTGTTTCTGCATTTTTTTATTCTGCAAAACAAATTCTTGACGATAATTGATTGCTGAATTATTGTAATGTTACAATGTTGTTGATTTTATGTTGACTTTATGTTGATATCAACTGATTTTTTTATATTTTAATATTGAAAAATAAGATAATATTGTCTGTGAAATCAACTAAAAAAATTAAATTAAATTAAATTGAGACTAGAAATGATATGGTAGCATCAAGGAGAAGACATATAATGATGTTGAATTATTTGTAATATTACAGTGTTGATATTGTGTTGATTTTCGGTTGATATTTTGTTGATTTTATCATCGGTGAAGAAGACAATAATGATGTTAAATTATTGTAATGTTACAATGTTGATCTTATGTTGATATTGTGTTGATATTATGTTGATATTTACTTGATTTAACATTAACGAAAAAGAACACATTATATGTGAAATAAAATAAAAATATTGATATCAAATTGCAAAAATGTTTAAAAAATAAAAATTAGTGCAAAAAAAGATTGAAAAATTTAAATGGGGTATTTCTATTAAATAGCACCACCTTTAGCGTTTTTTGCGATTTAAGCCACTACTACAAATTGTCTCAATTATTAGCCCAAACTTTCCAATCTTTTTAATTAATAGCTCAGGTCCCAATTCCGGCATCTGAAATCCCACGTGGCTCGCCGGATTGCCTTGTCAGCGCCAGCGTGGCCTCTTTATGCGACGTCGTTTTGGATTATTTCTACCAAATAACACGAACTACCATTTTATCTCAAATATTAGCACAACCTTTTAAATATTTTTAAATTTTAGCCTAAAATCTGTTTTCGGCTATTGGAATCACAACTAACCCTACGTCACAGTTATAAATTTACAATCCTAAAATCACAACCATAAAGTCACAAACTCTAAATGCTATGTATGCTATGTTACTATCAACTGTTACAGAATGCTATGTATGTTATCAATTGTTATTCACAGCTACTGAATGCTATGTATGTTATCAACTGTCAAGCCATATAAGTACAATAAATTAGTAGCTGAGTTAATAGCATCTACTTCATCTTAATAATGGGTCATATAAGTGCAACAAATTAGTTTAATTGGTATAAATATATTTACGGGTTATATAAATGTCGCTCTCATGCAAACAATTACTATTTAAAAATGAATATTATATTTTGATATTTTAATTAATTTTAATTGTAAATGAAAATAATTTATTTAAAAACAAAGTATTATATTTGATATTTTGATTAATTTTAAAGTTAAATAACGGCTCATGTAAATATCTTAATTAACATTAATACATATAACGAGACATAAAAATGTCGCTCATGTGCGTAACATGTGATAATAATAAATTAATATTATATATAAGGGGTCTTATTAATTAATATCACAAACGTGGCATAGTTTATATTTAAATAAAAATAATTATAATAATTTATTTACAAATAAAATATTATATATAATATTTTAATTAATTTAAAATTTAAATAACGGATCATGTAAGTGTCGCTCACATTTGTAACACGTGGCGAAACGCTAATACTATGTATAAAACCACGGGGGAGGGGGGAGGGACAGGCACATTTACGTTATTATCTTCTTCACTTTATAAAATATAATTATTAATTAAAAATTATTGAGATAATTATTAGAAAAGTACTAATTAAATTAAACTACTATATTAAGATAATTGTTTAGAGTACTAATTAAAATAAACTATTATAAATATTTAACAATTACTATTTTAATTATATGTAAATCATATAAAACTCTAAATAAGGAAAACTACTTTCAAAAAATTAATATTTTAATTATTATTTGATTTTTTTATTTAAATTCTTTATATATGATTATAAAATTTATTATCAATTTAAAATGTTAAACTATTAAATTAATCATCCAAAGTATTATATAAGATAAATTATTCCTAATTAACTATTATTTTAAATATTATTTAATAATTTGACGAGTCACACTGCGAGCCAAATGTGAAACACATGAAACGACATTAGTTATTCTTAAATGTGCACATTGGATTCCAATAGCTGAAAACAGATTTTAGGCTAAAATTTAAAAATATTTAAAAGATTGTGCTAATATTTGAGACAAAATGGTAGTTCGTGTTATTTGGTAGAAATAATCCAAAACGACGTCGCATAAAGAGGCCACGCTGGCGCTGACAAGGCAATCCGGCGAGCCACGTGGGATTTCAGATGCCGGAATTGGGACCTGGGCTAATAATTAAAAAGATTGGAAAGTTTGGGCTAATAATTGAGACAATTTGTAGTAGTGGCTTAAATCGCAAAAAACGCTAAAGGTGGTGCTATTTAATAGAAATACCCCAATTTAAATTAGTGAATTTAATACATATGTTGATTTCGTGTTGATTTCATGTTGATATTAAAACTGACGAAAAACATCAGCAGTAAAAAAAAGTCAAAATCCAAAAAAATAAAAAAAATTGAAAAAATTGAAATTAAAATATGTGATAAATATTAAGTGCAAGAATATAATGGTGAAAATAATAATTAAAAATGATGAAAGAAAACGATGGAAAATGTGAATTAATATAAAAACTAAAGTTTGCAAAAAGTAATATAAAAGAAAAGAAAGCTGGTATGAAATGTAAAGATTTAAAAAAGGTGGTAAAAAAACTGGTATGAAATGTAAAGATTTAGAAAGGGTGGTAAAAAAGTAAATGTTGGAGAAAAAACAGTATTTCATATAAAAAAGCTCTTAAAAGTTTTTCATTTTTGAGATCTTATTCACGATATAGGCACATGTAGAAAACTAATTTCTATTACATGTTGCAAAAAATGAGTCTTTCTATGGTTATTTTATTTTTAGCAAAGTAAATCTTACATTGTTCACCTATCAAAGTTGGATGAATTTTTATCACATTCATCAAACGGTTAAATGAACAAAGTAAGGTAAAAATAAATTAACTGCAACCTTTCCATGCAAATAATATTATGCAGACCAAATCATTTTTACGTCCTTGTTGACTTGCTCTAGGCATATTTTCTAAGTAGGAGTGAGCAAAAATTCGGTTAGTTTGATTAATGTGATTAACTTGATAAATAAAAAATTTAGTTCAACTCCGACTAAGAGTTCCACAAATCAGTTAACAAAAGTAATTATTACTTTTTAGCTTTTTTTTAAAATTGTTTTTAAGAATTGTTTTTTTATGTTTTCATAAGTTTAACCGAATTAATAACAAAATAAATAGACAAAATTTATAAATTTGGCTTTGTATCATTATGATTTTGATTAATTAAATTAATTAGATTTTAATTAATTTGGTTAATTTAGCTGATATAATTATTTAAAATTAAATAATTTCATTTCATTTAAATAGGTTGGATTTTAATAACACTGACCCTTTGCTCACTTTTATTATTTTTGTAATGTCAGATTGCTTGTATGATTTTGGTAAATTAGTATTTGATAAATAAATATTTTTTATATTTTTAATATAATTTTTGATGTACTAAAAATAATATGATTGCAATAATAGTTTCAATATTATTTTTATTAAAAGAAATTAATTTAACATTCATAAATATTATTGACTCGTATAATTATAAATATAGCAATATGTTCTTTTTTAATGAGTAAATTTAATTATTATTTCAAAATAAAGAAATACAGACAACCTATAAAATAAAATAAATTTATTATTATGGATCTGAAATGTAAATTTATTTAATTTTATAATTTTTATACTCCCTACATTACATAATATGCGTCGTTTTGACTATTTCATACAAATTACGAAAATAATAGATAGTATGTGTTGATTTATATATATTTTATTAAATTTTTCATATTTAATTACAATTACTTTTATATTTGATTATTTTCCTTAGTTTCACAAGGTTGTTTATTCATAGGAATAAACTTGAAAATAGCAACAAATGTTATGGTCCGAAGAAATAATTTCATCGTGGACTAAATTTTTAACTTCAAAGTGAAGAAACGTTATGAATCAGAAGGAATAATTTTTATTTAATAAGTAAATTAATTTTATATTTAACTGAAAGCAATTCTTTAACTAATAAATTATTTCTTTCGGTTGATTCTATTTTACATAAATTAAAAAATAACAAATATGTCTTGATTTAAATATATTTTTTATCAAATTATCCATAGGAACTATTACTATTATTTTTACATTTGATTAATATTTTTAATTTTATTAAATTATTTGTTGATGGAGAATAGCAATAAATGCTCTTTTAATATTTTAAAGTAACAAGTATTATAAATCATTTTTTAGATGCAGTAAATATTATGGATCCAAAAAAATAATAAAAAATACTCCATTTGGATTTATAATCCATTTAGAGATTACAAATTATGGATTTATAGATTAAAAATAATATTATGGAGTAACTTAGAGATTACAAATTATGGATTTATAGATTTTTTTTAGAACAAAGGATTTATTGAAGTTATAAAATATAAACTACTAATAACGAGATTATGATTTATGATCCATTTGGATGATCCCACTCATCCTAAATGATGCCAATTTATTATTCTTTTTCCAAAAAAAATGTTGCCACTTCACTTTACTAAGCAAACGAAACGTGGTCGAATCTCAAATCACAGCCGTCCATTAACAGTATTCCCACCATCACTAACTTTCAACCGTCCATCACTTACCCCAATCTCGATCCTCACACTCCCCACGTCTAGCACTTAACTCTTCAATAATCCTACGTGTAATTTAATCGCATTTTAAATCCGCATTTCAAGTCCGTCCTATAAAATTCCCATTTTATTTTCCTTTTGTTTTTTCTTCAATATTTCACTTTCAATTAACGAAAAACCGAAGCTGAGAGAGTGAGTGAGTGAGCTCGTTTTTCCAAATCGAAGAAATTAGGGTTTGTAAAATCTCTGTAAGTTCCTCAATTTTGTCTTAATTTATTTCGTTTTTCTAATTTCAGCTGAATTGTTATCTTGTCGGGTTTTAGTTGACCTTTTGTTAATTTCATTGTAGTACGGAATTGGTGGTTTAAGTTTAGGGTTCTTAAAAAAAGTTGAATTTAGTTTTTTTGTTCTTTAATAATCGAGGGGAATTTATTATGAACTTGTAATTAGGGCTAAATTGAGGTTAATTTAAGTACTTGTAGTCTTTATTTAGCTTAATTTGTACATTCTGTAAAGATATTTGCAAAGTATGCAGAATTCTGATTCGTTGTACTATTTCCTTTTTGTATGAATTAGTTCAAGCTCTTGTAGATCTTTTGAATTTTATATGATCTGTTGACTTCATTTTTTTGTTTTATACAGGCCAGTCCTTTATTTTCTGCTTTTAATTTAAATGTTTTGCTTATATTTTTATGGGGATTTTCTACTGAATTATTTTAGGTGGGTGGGGCTGTAGATCAAATATGGTTCACTTGAATTTTGAAAAGAAAATTGTTGCTTGCTGTTGTTGTATTGTATGAAGATTTAACCTTTAATTAATATATATATATATATATATATATATATATCATGGCATTTGTATGTTCTTTTTAGAAATTTACCTAGCTAATTCTGACCTCTAATTATTTTGGATAAATCTCTGCCAAGGAGTTAGTAAGGCTCTGATTTTAGTTTTTCTAGGTGCACGTTTTTTTTCTTTTTTGTTGATCTGTGAATGATTATTTCCTTTTTTCTAATTGAGTCCTTTTTTTTATTTTGCGTGAATACAGCTTTAAGGCGTAAAAAGATTTCTACTGGCAGGTCTGAAGTTTGATCTCTGTTGTATATTGGACTGCTAATGGGTGAAGAAGAAACAGCAGCTGAAGTTCAAGAGGTAGCAGCAAATGGGAGTGCTGCACCAGATAAGTCTGTTGAGGTTGTAACTGGGAAAAGGGAAGAGGAAAATATTGAAGTGAAAGCCATGGATGCAGATAAAGTTGATAATGAGGAAGAAATAGCAACTGAAGTTCAGGAGGTAGCAGAAAATGGAAGTGCTGGATCAGATAAATCTGTTGAAGTTGTAACTGGGAATAAGGAAGAGGAAAATAATGAAGTGAAAGCCATGGATGCAGATAAAGTTGATAATGAGGAAGAAACAGCAACTGAAGTTCAAGTGGTAGCAGTAAATGGGGGTGCTGGACCAGATAGATCTGTTGAAGTTGTAACTGGGAATAAGGAAGAGGAAAATAATGAAGTGAAATCCATGGATGAAGATAAAGTTGATAATGAGGAAGAAACATCAACTGAAGTTCAAGAGGTAGCAGAAAATGGGAGTGCTGGACCAGATAAATCTGTTGAAGTTGTAATTGGGAATAAGGAAGAGGAAAATAATGAAGTGAAAGCCATGGATGCAGATAAAGTTGATAATGGGGAAAGTGGCACTGAGAAGATGGATGAAGACCCCAAGGTGAATGAAGAAAATGGAAACAACATAGAAAAGAAAAAGGAAAAGGTAGAAGCAGAGAAAGAAAAAGAAAAGGAACAGGTGGAAGAGAAAGAGAAGGAAGAGGTAGAAGCAGAGGAAGAAAAAGAAAAGGAACCGGTGGAAGAGAAAAAAGAGGTAGAAGCTGAGGAAGAAAAAGAACAGGAACCGGTGGAACAGAAAGCGAAGGAAAAGGAGGAAGTAGAAAAGGAACAGGTAGAAGAGGAAAAAAAGGAAAAGGAAACGGTAGAAGCAGAGGAAGAAAAAGAAATGGAATTAGTGGAAGAGAAAGAAAAGGAAAAGGAAGAGGTAGAAGCAGTGCAAGAAAAAGAAATGGAATTGGTGAAAGAGAAAGAAAAGGAAGAGGTAGAAGCAGAGGAAGACAAAGAAATGGAATTGGTGGAAGAGAAAGAAAAGGAGAAGGAAGAGGTAGAAGCAGATGAAGAAAAAGAAATGGAATTGGTGGAAGAGAAAGAAAAAGAGAAGGAAGAGGTAGACGTAGATGAAGAAAAAGAAACGGAATTGGTGGAAGAGAAGGAAGAGGTAGAAGCAGAGGAGGAAAAAGAATTGGTAGAAGAGAAAGAAAAGGAGAAGAAAGAGGTGGAAGTTGAGGAAGAAAAAGAAATGAATTTGGCGAAAGAGAAAGAAAAGGAAACGGAAGAGGTAGGAGCAGAAGAAGAAGAAAAAGAAACGGAACAAGCAGAAGAGAATGAAAAGGAAGAGGTAGAAGAGCAAGAAAAAGAATATGTGGAAGAAGAAGTCAAAGAAAAGGAAGAGCCTGAAGAAGAAGAAAAGAAGGAAACTCAAACTGAAGCAGTTGATGAAGCGACTGGCTCAAAGGAAGATACAGAGATTGAAGAAAAGGACGACTCTGAAGAAGACTTGGAAGAGCAAGAAAAAGAATATGTGGAAGAAGAAGTCAAAGAAAAGGAAGAGCCTGAAGAAGAAGAAAAGAAAGAAACTCAAACTGAAGCAGTTGATGAAGCGACTGGCTCAAAGGAAGATACAGAGATTGAAGAAAAGGACGACTCTGAAGAAGACTTGGAAGAGGAGGTTGATGGATCCGAGGAGAAAGGTGAGAAGGCAAAAGGAAGCAAAGAGAAGGGGCGGAATGGAAACAAGAAACGAAAGAGACGTGGGTCCAAAACTGAAAAGAAGAAGAAGGTGGTGGAAGCAAAGAAGGATCTAGAGCCAAGGACCCCTACCACTAATAGACCGCAGCGTGAGAGAAAATCGGTTGAAAGGCTGGTAGCGACTATTGACAAAGATGCTGCTAAAGAATTCCACATCGAGAAGGTGCTTTTTGTCTTTTTCAATTTTTTTTATGGATTCCATTTTCCTAAGAAACGACTTATTTACCATTCGGTAATTTAATAATTCTTTTCCGCTTTGGAAATTGCAGGGCAGTGGTACGCCTCTAAAAGATATTCCTAACGGTACGGTTGCATTTTGTTCATGCTTATTTGGTTGTTAAGGGCTGCTCTTGCTCTCTCATAGTTTAATCATCAATGTGCTTCAGTTTTGGTTATGTATGTTCACCTGTAGTGATGCATCGGTGTGGGTTGGTTATGTGGGTAATGAAAGGTTTGGAAGTCTGAAATATAGCTCAAATGGGTAGCTCAATTGTTTAGTTGGCCAGATAAGCAACTGATGGGAAGTAAAGACGGCAATTTCTCAGATATTAACTTCCAAAGCATTGATGGTTGTGTTCTAATTTCCAATAAAAAAACATTATGTATATGATACTCTGATGGTTGTTCAGAAGATATTTTGTTGATTATAGCTTCCTTTTATTTAGTTTTATTTCTATGGAACTTCCCATCATAATCAATGCTCTCGCTGCTATTTCTATAAATGGGGTTTAGGTTTATCAGAACTGGAAAACTTGTGTATGAATTGGGAAAGTTTCAATCATAATGTGATGTTATATAGATTACTAAAGAAGTGGTAAACTTATTCAGATGCAATTACCAATCTGTTTTACATTACTGTACTGAACTTGAAATCTTTTTGATTTTTCAGTTGCATTTAAGTTATCCAGAAAAAAGAATGATGATAACGTCAGGCTGCTTCATACAATTCTTTATGGAAGAAGGGGGAAGGTAATTTCATTTACTTTTAGCAAAGACATAATATTTAACTTTCTATAATATTTGTCAATGGGATGCAAAAGCACATTGATGGTATTTCTCTACCTTTCCCTTATGCAACTTCAGTTCCTTGCTGTTGCAGGCTGTTGAGTTCAAGAGCAATGTATCTCGCTTTTCTGGATTTGTTTGGCGTGAAAATGAGGTGACGTATATTTTGTTTCTTATGAAAAAAAGGTTCTATGTATTGAGTATTTGTAGGGCTGGAGGAGGTTTCTGATTGCTGTTGGTATCCTGATTAAATTTCTATATGGTCTCGTCATTGTTGCAGGAGAAGCAAAAGAGTAAAGTGAGAGAGAAATTTGACAAGTGTAACAAAGAGAAACTATTGGAATTCTGTGATGTGTTTGATATATCAATTGCCAAGACTACCACCAAGAAGGTGCATTAATAAAGTTTCTATCTCATTGTAGGCATCAACTGTTAATGTGTCCAAATATATATTATAGTTTTCCATGGTTTCTGCTAACTTCTGAGCTTCAGATTTAATTATTTTATTTTAAACTAGCTTAACAATGATTTTCTACTGTGTATGTCTGTTTTAAGTAACAACCATGAAGACAAACTGGGAAATGATTCAATTAACAATTCTTAGCAGCTCCAGTGACTAGTAATATGCATTATACTTTCACTTGCCATCTGCTTGTTCTCTACTATTATTATGATGCAGCGGCGTGATCTTGCAGTTAACTTGTTGTGTTTGTGCCTAAATATTTATGCTTCCGTTTTGTTTTTGTTTCGACTGTTTGGTTCAGTGACGTGTTTCTGATGATCTCTAAATGTGCATGCAGGAAGATATTGTTGCAAAACTGATAGACTTTTTGGTGGCCCCTCATCCTACGACTACTGCACTACTTGCAGAAAGAGAGAAGGTTTGCTGGGCTATTTTATCATTTCTTATAAGTTAAACATTCTAAGATGTACAATATTTCAGCTTGGTGACTACTTCTTGTGACATTATTATATATCATCATTAGGCAAGTAAAAGCAAAAAGCGGAAGAGGGCAACCAAAAGCTCGGCCTCTGGGAACGCATCTTCAAAACGCTCATCAAAGGTCTGTTTCTTTTGGTACTGTTAGATTAATGGTTTATTGTTATATCTGGTTGGAAATGTATTGTACATTCTCATTATAAAGCAGAAAAGCTATTGCCTCCATTTGTTTTATAATTTGTGTTGGACAACCCATTGCGCTTCTTTGGGAAGAGATGAGAGATCATTATTCTCTCAGCTGTTATTGCAAATATTTCTTCTCTTCTTTAGATGTCTACATCAAAGTGTGAATGAGTATAAGACCTTCCCTACATTTTGATATTTCTTGCAAAATGTTGGATGCCCTTTGTCAAACTTAATGAAGAACTTATCTTTATACTCCCTCCATCTCATAAAATTGGAAAAATTACTACTTTTGGTGTTCCATAAAGGCATAGAGATAGAAACACTTGCTACTTTTTATGTTAGTTGAAGACAAAATTATCAAATTACCCATCTGAACTTATTATATATATTAAATACAGTAGCTTTGGTTTTTTAAATCATTATTACTTTAAAAAATTAAAAGGGTATTTTGAGAACATTATAATAATCTTAAGTACTTAACTATAATTAACTAATTTCTCAATACTTGTGAAAGTATATTTTTCTATCGTTATGAGATGGATAGAGTATATGTATTAGATTTTGCAATTTGCACTACTTGTGCTGTATATCTATCGTGCTGTTCTCAAATCTATTCCAAGTACAGTAAGTGTAAGTTGGAGTTGAAGTACCATCATTGCTTCTACTAACCAAAGCTTGATTATTCCAATTTGATAATTCTTTCTTCATCTTTATAAAGATTAATTTATATGTTTTGTTATTATCTTTTACAAATATGCATGAATTTTGCAGAGTCGGAAACGCTCTGAGGGTTCCTCAAAAACAACTGATTCAGAAGATGAGACGGAAGAAGAAAAGGAAGAGGATGATGATGAAGAAAAAGAAGATATGGTAGAAGAGGAAAACGGAAATGGCGTTGCAGAAGAATCTGATGCTGAGATGTCCGAACAGTCCGAAAAAGAAAAAACTGAGTCTGAACAAGAATCTGAAGAAGATACTGCTAAACGCAAGAGATCAAAAACTTCCTCCATAAAGAAGGCATCTGCTGAAAAAGCCAATACCAAGAAGAGTGTAATTATTTCCAGTAAATCCAGCCCTCCACCAAAAATAGCAGTTAAAAAATCTTCATCAAAACGCTCTGAAGCTGATGATGACAGTGATGCTAGTCCGAAAGTTTTTTCAAGGAAGAAGAAAATTGGAAAACCAGTGAAGGAAAAGTCATCCCCTCCTAAAAAGTCGCCTGCCAAGGAGAGAACGCGTAATTTTCATTTGTTTCTTTGGTTAATCTGCAGTGTTGAATTTTTTTTATGAAAAGCATACTAAAACTTATTCGTCATTTGAAGGTAAAAAGGCTACAAAAGGTAAGGAAAAGGTTAAAGTGAAAGACGAGGAACTGAAGCCATCTAATGATGATCTTAGAGATGCCATTTGTGAAATTCTCAAGGAGGTCGACTTCAATACGGTAAGATCTAAAATATTAATTAACTACTTCTTTTAGTGACTTGACCTAAAGAAGCCAGCTGGTTTCACCCTTAAAAGGCCATTTAAGGTAGCTTTCCTGATAGCATTTTTGTCATGGCTGCTGTGATTCTCCTAAACAATTTATAAAGATCTGGTCCTAGGCAATTCCTGAACTTTGGTTCTTGTCTTTGCATAGAGTTGCTATAAACCAATGGGTTGCATACTCCTAAAATGCTTCCTCTACTGTTCCGTGAAGCAGCATTACTTATCCCAAGATATATTGTTCACTGTATGATGCTCGGAAACTGGCAAAACATTGATATGCACCAGCCACCAAGGCTTATCTAATAGAGTAGAAATTGAACCATTTGTTTTATCATTTTAAAGAAATTCAGATTACTTGTGTTTCATGCAGGGCTGTGACTTGTCTTTGTAATATTCTGAAAGTGCATCTTATTAATCTGCTATTTATTTTCTGGATCAGATTGGCATAGATTATCAATTTGTGCTTGCCAGTTCTTTAATTGGTTTCGTTATGCAATTTTATTTGTATATTTTTTTGCAGGCTACGTTCACCGACATTCTAAAGCAACTTGGTATGTGTTCTTCATTTCTGCTGTTTGAACAAATTTTGTGGTTTTTTTTGTCTCTAAGTGAATGGACTTTAAAACATTACGTCTGCTGGCCAATGGTAGATGCATTTAATAGGTTTTTGTTAATGATTCTAATGTTTTGGGTCAACATAGCTCTTGATTTTGTAATATTTAGAAAGTATTGACCGGTATGTTAATGAGAGTTAAAAGATGAAAGCACACATATCTCTTGTTATAAATTGAAGTTAATCCTTTAAAAGAGAAGAACAAAAATGACTCTTAGTGGAAAAGCAAGTGATTATGATTGATGAATTGCATGTATGACAGACTAGAACTTTGGAATGATAAAATCTGAAGCAGCTTCTTACTGAATTGGGTACGGGTGGTTTTGTGGGAAGAAAGTTGCATGGTGGTGTTGCAGTTTCTTTTGCTTTGCTTGAAATGACCGGAATTTTTTTAGTCTTAAGATAAATTCTAAATAAAGGATCGGAACATCATAAACATTCTCGGGGAGTAATTGCCTTCAAATGAAAATAATTTCTTTTTAAATTTTTTGTTTTGGAAGTTGTTGCGTAGAATATGAAAGCTTGTGATTTTATCCCTTGCTTAAAAGTTGATGGGTTGCATTTCAGTTAAGCAATTTAATGCCGATCTCATGTCAAGAAAGTCGTCCATTAAACTAATCATTCAAGATGAGCTCACCAAATTAGCTGATGCGGCTGAGGATGAAGATGGAGAAGATGATGCTGACAAGGATGAAATTCAGCTTTCACATCAAGAGGTTGAAGCCTGAAGCCTGAAACCTGTATAATTATTATTGCAAGAAAACTGTGCAGTTATTTAAGAATTATCAACCGAGTTTTTACGTAGCTTTTGCTTACATATATAACTGTTTAGTCTGTCCATATAATTAACTGTTGGTGTTAAATTCGCTGGCAGGGCAAAACTAGTTTTCATTATCTTGTTTTTGGGGTTACAGAAGCTAGTATTTATTAGGAATTGTATTGCTGGATAGCTAATACTGTGTATGTACGCCTTAACTTCATATGTAGAGAACTTTTTGCCCCTGTATTTAACAGTTTTTAACGTTTCAAATCAATTTTTATCTGAGTTAACTTGGAGATTGCAGTTGATCCGAGCTGGCCGTCTTTACGTGCACTGAATTTGAGTGTAATTTAATACCATTCTGTTGCTTGGTCCTGTCAATGAAGATATAGGAAGGGGCAAAGAGACGCCGGTAATTGATAGCCAAAGTATGATAGCCCGTCTTGCCTCAATTCCACCCCCGCTGCCTTTACTGCACCGTCTTTTCCATGGTCGAGTCTAGGAGTGTCAAAACGGGTTGGGTTGGAGGGCTGTGTTCATGGTCGACATTGGCCCTTGTCATCCAAGCATTATGATTAAAGAAAAAGTAAAGGAAGTCGAACTTAATTTTTAAGCAATTGAAGACTATTAATGCTAGTCTTAATATCATTTCAAATTACATGACTAACACAGCGTTTGATTGAGGGCATTATAATCAAGCATGATTAGTTATTAACGAATAGTCTCGCCCAGTGGCGGAGCTTGACTATAATTTTTGGGGGGGCCAGATTAAATGTATACAAATTAAATGTTAAAAAATATAATTTAAACACAAATAAATAAAATTATAAATACAAAAATTTTTAGACATAAATTCTAACCTTTATTTTTTTTAAGAAAGACAAATAAAATACAAACTTGCTCGTTTGTATTGGTTCTAGATGGTAATTAGACTCAGTGTTAATGAAAGGTTTTGGATGAATTAGGCTTAATGAGAATGGAAGGTTGAGATTGTTTAGGTGTATTATTAAGAGTTAAAGAGATAAATCAGTGCTTAGTTACTTTTAAAAACTAAAAAGTTAAGGTAGTATTTAGTAACTTTTTAAAAATTTGCAGGGGCTATTACCCCTCCATGTCTTCAAGAAGATCCGCCACTGGTCTCGCCGGTCCTAATATTTGTCGCTTTGGAGAATAAATTTAGTTTATGATACTCATCGTATTTGGATATCAAAAGGGTATTTGTTGTTATTTAAACAAATTTCAACTATATTAGCAAGAGTAAACAAATAATTAAACATAAACATAAAAATAATAATTGATATGGATAATTTATTAAAAATATATAAATTAATTTTTTTTAATTTATGTGAAATAGTTCAAAACGGCAAGTATTAAGAACTAGGGGAAATATTTTTTTTGTTATTCCTATCGATTATAATAGAAAAAAGTGAATGCGCTATTATTTAGATATCTCTTACATTTATTATAATTCACACTTGGATCTCTCTTATTTTAAAATCTAACAATGCTCTTTTTAAGTTTTAATTCCATTAACAATCTTATGTAAATGAAAAATATTAATATTTATGATTAAAAAAGACAAGAATTAAGTTGTTGAAACGTTTTACAAAAAAGAACTAAAGCATTGAATAAGATAAAATTATGGATCATATTTATTCGTCTAACAATGAAATTATAAAATTTAACATAATATTTTAGTTATTTATATTATCAAAAATTGTAGAAATACATTGTTTGATCCGATACAAAATGGATGTAAATATGAATTATGATAAATATTAGAGCTTCAAAGTAGTTTGCTTATATATTTAAGTATTGAGAACGTATCATGTAAAATTTCTGACATTCAAAAGTCACTAGAGAAAAAGCTACTATTACTTTCCCACAAACAGGGAGCTAGAAATATATTTAAAAATAAAATGTCAAAATCTTGCTACTCAAGACTAATGCTCCACTTAGCAGTGGAGCACTTGTTTAATTAATCATCAAAATGTCTAATTATATTAATCATAACTAATCAGAATTAAGCAGCACATGCGTGTCAAGTGTCAACTTGTGTTTAGCTGATAATGATGTTTTGTATTTTAATTATTGTCTAGCAATCAAAGTTGTTTTTGATTCTCCAAAATTTCAATTCGTTTTCTTTTTAAATTTAAGCTCTAAAACTATTTTTATTGCAGATTATACATGGTAAACTTAATGATACCTTTTTGAACAATAAAGGATTTAGTTTGGTTTGCTTCTTTAAGATAAATATATGTTGCCAAAATTAACAAACCTAAACTTATGTTCGGCATCACATGAAAATGAGTTTTAAGAGAAAATGATTTTTTTAAAATCTAATTTCAAAAATAGCTTAAAATAATCGAATAAATGGAGGCTACTTTTACTAAAAAATATATATTTTATTTGGCATTGCGACATCAAGTGAGGTTGCGGGTTCAAACCATACTCGTGTATGAAGTGGTTTAAAACTTGAGACTAAAGTTTACCTACCACAAAAGACCTACACGGCTTGAGTGTGCAAGATTTAAAATTGTCGTCTTATAATTGGAACTCCTTCATAAAACTTCATGAACTCTGTATTAAAAAAAAGGTTCGTTCAACTTACAATCATTAGTACGACACCGGAAAATGTAACATTCTAATGACATTTGTGAAAAATGTTGGTATAAATTTCAAACGACGCTTATTTAGCATTAAGTAACATTTCGTTAATGTTACAATAAATCATTTTTGTTGTAGTGTTTTACTAACTATATATTTATGTTTAAATAAATAATTCAACACTCCGGTATATTTTTATTAAATAATAATATAGAATTACTCATAAAATGCATATAAAATTACTATTTTAATATTAAAACTATAAAAATATATAATTAAGTAAATGCTTCTTTTCATTATGAATAGCTTAGTATGGCCGATTATTATGAGTATAATGGTAGATGTCCAGGTCTTTTTTTTTATATAATTTTTTTCATATTGATAAGCACTATTTCAAGTTTTTTTTTTATCTCAAATTATAGATACTCGATTATAACTCTAATGAGTAGTTGTCATATACTATATCATTATTAATTATAGTTGAATATATTAAAAAGAGGAGAAAATATAAAAAGATAATAGTAATACCGCATTAATTTTTTTTATATAAATTAACTTATTTTATTTAGAGAAATTAAATTTTTAATAATCGTGTTATTAAATTATAATTCATTTAAATTTGGTTGAACATAACTAATTCAATTAGTGATATTTTAGATGTTTATTTAATTAATTAACTAACTTCTAAAAATAAAAATAAACTTATAATTTGAGACACCTAAAATAAAAACCGGCTATAAAATTTGGACTCTGTACACCGCATTATTTGTGAATATAATGACAATGATATTATAATTTAGTTTATCGTTTTATATTTATTAATAATATATATTATAATACTATTAGTTTTTATCGCAAATGAGGTGATATATACAGAGAGTCTATATAAAAATTTCTTATAATACAATAGAAGGAAGGGTCATAATCTTGTATATGTATTTATAATCTGTCTAGACGCATTTATAAAAGAATAGAATTGTACCTTTCATGACTTAATTTTCCACACATTCATTCTACTATTCTAGCTAACTAGTTGCATGCATGACAAGGCAAGAATATATATACCTATCCAAAATATTATTGCTGTTTTTGAGATTAATTCTATATTTTTTAATATTTATGTTATTTTCATGCATGGCATGACTTAAGCTTTTAATCCTTGATTATTCTACTTTACACTTTAGATTGTTTTTTTTTTTTTTAAAAAAAATTAACTTTTTGAGCTTTTAAAACTATTGTTTGAGGAAAATAGATTTAAAAAGACACTGAATAATTAATTCAAAAAATTATAAAAGTTTTTCTGTGAATCCAAAAAGAAACTCCGACAAACTCTAAATCTAGTTTATTATCTAATATTTTTTAATACTAAATAAATTGAACATATTAAATTTAATTATAATCAATATTTTTGAAATTATTTGACATAAAAAAATGGCATAGTATTTAATCAAAAAATTAATAAAAACAATTTCGTAATTGTACTTATCAATTTGCATCACACATAGATGTTAGTTTATTTAAATAAATAAAACATTAAAATTAGCAAAATTCAGTATAAACAAGTATATATTGTTAGCCTCTCAGCGGATAAAAGAAAAACAAACATAAAGCGCCATATGCATAATCAACGGTTAAAATTACAACAACCAAATCAATCGTGTGACATAGAAGCAGAAGGTACAAAAAACCCACTTATCGATAAACAACGGTGTATAGCTCGCCACGTGTGATAAACTGCACTAGTTATTAAACTGATCCAACCAATTATATATCAGCTCCCATAATTTACTCTCACTCACTTCTCCAATTAAAATTCGTGTTTTTAAATCTTTTTCTCAGCTCGTAAATTATCTTCGTGTTCTTGTGATAATATATATACATACGTGAGTATGTATGTATATTATATTTGGAGAATTAATTAATTCTACATTTCTTGTAAGTCATTCTGCATTAAATTCAGTAATTTTGCTTTGATCAGTTATTATTTTTCTGCAATTAAACATTTTGTAGTTTATTTAAATTTATTTTCAGTGTCACTGCCAAAACTGTATATAGAGCTCGATTCGATTCGATTCTTGATTCCGATCTCTATATTTAGTGTCTAAAATATCATTTCCGAATTGTTTTAACCCTATAGTTACGTAGATTAATCTCTTTAAGCTTTCTTGATTTTACTTCATCAAAGAAAATATAGCTTTCTTGATCTTAATTCTTCCATTCTTCTTGATGTAATATATAGTTTTCATCTCCTCAAAATATATTTTTAATAATATCAGTCTCTACGATAAAAAAAAAACCCTAAACTTGATACGTATTAGTTATGGCAGACTCGGACAACGAGTCAGGAGGAACTCAAAACCCGACGAACTCATCAAACAATGACTACGTGTTATCTCCGAGAGAGCAAGACCGTTTCTTACCGATAGCAAATGTTAGCCGGATAATGAAGAAAGCGCTTCCGGCGAACGCTAAAATCTCCAAAGATGCTAAAGAAACACTTCAAGAATGTGTGTCGGAGTTCATCAGCTTCGTCACCGGAGAAGCCTCCGACAAATGTCAGCGGGAGAAGCGGAAGACGATCAACGGCGATGATCTTCTGTGGGCAATGACTACGTTAGGGTTTGAGGATTACGTTGATCCCTTGAAAGTTTACTTGCAGAGGTTCAGAGAAATGGAAGGGGAGAAGAATGCTGTAGTGCGTGATAAGGACGCGCCTGCTAATGGAGGTGGGTATGGTGTTGATGGATATGGTGGCTTTGGAGGATACGTGTACGGTTCCGGTGGAGGGTACTTTAATCAGATGAGTGGTGGTGGTGGGCCGGAGTATAGTGGGCCTGGTGCTAGTTTGGGTAGGCCCAGGTAGGTTTTATTGATGGCCTGTTTGTTAGGAACTGGGTGTGATAATCTTGGCCCATGTTACTGTGATTTGATTGGCTGATGAGGTACAATATCATCAGATGATGTACACGTGTACGGTTCTTGTAAGTAATCAGATTTCTTCGATGCATTATGTGTATATACATGTAAATATAGATATATGGTGATAGAAAGCCAAAGATAATCATATAATAGGATAATTGTGTATTGTATATCATTTTTGTTGTTTTAATTAAACTATGTTACTGACTTGGGTACTTCTTTTTTGAAATGACTTGGGTACTTAGAATGTTGTTTTAATTGATTTTGCCTTCATATTTCTAATTTTTTTTTCGATAATTGGAAAGGAATGACGTTTGTGAAAGTAATTAAACTAACAACCTTACAGAATGATGCTTAATACTTATAACATTTGAGATATAGCTCATTGATTTTTCGTAATCTTATTGTTATTGAATATTCAACTATTTTCTATATATTTGGCGTATTATAGATAAGTTCTTAAATAATAGTAGTAATTTATTTGACAAATAGGAGATATTCTTTTATGTAAAATCTGTATCATATTTTATTCTTTTTTTTTCGAAATCTAAAATTATTAGTATGCTCACAAATGAAATTAAAAAAGAGATCATCAACTTAAATTTTATTTAGTTAAATTATTGTCAGTTGTTTTTTTTAAAGTATAGTAATTTTTGTAAGCCATATTAAAAGCAATTATAAAATATCATGGTTGTGTTTCTCTCGACCTAACATAAAATGAGACAGTTGAGCAAGAACATGCGCATCTAGAGACGAAAATGGGAGGAGGTGAGGTGGGACTATCGTCCCATTCCGGTCGAAATCTTAGAGATTAATGAGTACCGAATAATTATTTTAAAGACGATCGAATTATTATATTTTTGAAAAGTTTGAGCTAAACGACATTGTCGTTCAGTCTAAAAATATGTTATTTCGTTTATTTTTTTAAAGTCACTTAAAGTATCGTTCGGCCCAAAAATAGACCGAACGATGTATTGTTCAATAAAAAAAGATTATTTTACTGACTTGGGTACTTAACTCTTGTTTTAATAGACGTACGCGCGCATGTATTGTAGATAAATTTTTTAAATAATAGTAATAATAATTTATTTGACAAAAGGAGATGTTATTATATTATAGTAATTATTTTATATGCATCTCTAACTTAGGGCGTATGATATATGTAAAATACATATAACAGCATATTAAAAAAAATTAAATATAAGAACATTATATGTTCACAAATGATAGTATATGATCCTCAACTTAAATTTTGTATAATTAAATTATTGTTAGTAGTTTTTTTACAGTAAATGTTTATTAATCCGTATCGAAAGCAATTATAAAAGTTATGAATGCATTTCTGCCGACCTAACATACAACAAGATATACGTAATAATATTCGCAGATCATCTAATAAAATTAAAAGTCAAATTACATAATTGCTTAACTAAAACAATACAATTAATATTTTCTTAATTTTTATGGAAAAAAATTAATTAAAAAAGATAAGCAAATTTTCATTAAAAAAACAAATTTAAAACTCTAAATATTTTTAATTGAAATATTAATACAAAAATAAAATTACTTTATAAAATTAAATATATTTCACATAAATGCACCTTATTGTTAAAATGTCTCTTTTCTATTTGTTGCTACTAATTTTCATAAAAAAAAATTGTTACATATAAAAAAGATCTTATGTTTAGTGTTTATAAATTTATAATACGCTAGGTTGAGCATGTTTTTATCGGATATATAATAATATTTTAATTACTTAAATAACACAAAATTTGAATTGTGAAGTATTTTTTTTCTTGTTGCGTTGTTTTGTAATGATTTTGAATTTAAGATATAAAATTTTATTATTTGGACGTGGATTAAATAATAGAAGAAGACGAAGAACTGTGAAAAGTAGGTTGATGATTCATTGGTTTTGAACAGTGATTCCACCCATATTTTTACATCACTGCTCACTCCATCCGATTAGATTGTAAAAGTTGAGTGGTATGATATGTATTGTTCCAAAAAATGGAGGGGGTAAATTTTATTTACATTCCCTCAATTTTTATCCATCTTCCAATTATTTTAAATTTTAATTTATTATTATATTCTTTGTTAACTTCTAATTATATACGTATTATTCACGACGTCCTTCCAGTTTCATTTCTATTAAAACTTAATGACGTGGCAGCCATATAAAGTTTTATACGAATCGATAATTTCACGACGTAGTGCCATGTCAATGCTCTTTTTTCATAACACATAGCCGCAACGTCATTGAATTTGCTAGAAATAAGTTTGGAGTAGAGTAACATCAGAGAAAATACAAATTTAAAATTAAAATTGAGGGAGAATATAATTACTAATTAAAGTTTAGGGACTATAATTGTAACAAGATAAGCGTTGAAGAACTGCGAATAAAAATTACCAATATGTAGTAGTCAACTTGAACAGGAAGATGATGTGCTGAAGCTTCAGCAGCAGCTTCCATGTATATAATTTCTGAAATATCATGTTGAATTATGCGATCCACTGTGGGGAGCATCATCATAACTAGGTGGAATATTATTTACACCTCTTGATAACGTAGCACATCTAGTAGGGGCGAAGCAACCTCGCCAGGAACGAACATCACTAAGTCAAGCATTTCACCGACCTGGTAACAATGTCCGACCTTCTCGAAATCATAGAGCACATGACTTGGGGGGTCACCGGATCGATGGAAATTCAAACATCATCCGAGACAATCATGCCTGACAAGGTCGGACCAATGATCCTATCCGGGCTCTGAGCTAGGTTCAAATCAGACCCAGGCCGAGCTCCGAGCTCCTAAGTCCGAAAGACTGGACCATCTAGTCCGAGCTCTGAGCTACTCTCAGATACAAGAACCATGATAACTTGACTCCCAAGTTATCCGGGCTTCAAGGCTTGACCGGGCTCTGAGGTCCTGCCCAGAAGCGCTCACTCGTGTACCGGATCCTGGGACCACAGAAGATCTTCTGACAGGTACGTGAGGAATGTTCCCTCTGACACACCTAACAAACCGCGCCACCTGCAGGGATATTCTCCCACGTGAGCATAACCGAATTCTGGGACCACTGGGCTCACAGCCTGCCAGCAAGGCAGGTTTGTCCTTAAACCCTAACTATAAATAGAGGGTTTAAGGACAAACCCTAGGTAATTTCTTTTTCTCTACTCTAAGCACTCTCTTTTCTCTTCTTCTTCTTCCTTTACCTCAAATCTTACTTAAGCGTCGGAGTGAACGTCCGATGACCCCCACCGGAGTTCTTTCTGACCTCTGTCTGCTTGTGGTGTGCAGGTCGTTACAGCTCGGATTTAGTTTGGTGATTCATCACTTGGCGCCGTCTGTGGGAATTCGTTTTGTATTCCCCTGTTCTACTCTGGTTCTCTTGACGTTGCTGATCAGATCTTGACAAGAAACAATGGCTGATGATCCTGTTTTGGACAGGGTAGATCCTCTGGGAACTACGGTTACCGACACTAACTTGGTTGGTGGAGTCTCTGCTAGTGGTCGGACCTCTGTGATCACTGGTTTAACTCCTCCGGCGAATGCTCAGGTGGGAGGATCCAGGGCCTCCGGCAGTGGAGCTGGATTTGTGCCTTTATATGGGTTGGAAAACTATCCTAGGGCGAACCCTTTTGCTTCAGATGCAAGTCACCCCCACTTATCAACCCCAGGAACCACCGTGCCTCAGAGTTTCCTCCACAATACCTTGTCTCCCACTCAACTCAACTTCCCGGTAGACGCTACACTGGTGGCTACGGGAACAGGAACAACTTCTGGGCAGGATATACCTCCGGCGGTCTTACAAGCTCAAGAATATTTAGAATACATGGCTCGCCAACTGCACCAGGCCCAGCAGATGCATTTTGCAGTCATGTCCCAGTATTACCCAAGTTACAATCCCTCGGCCACCCCCGTGGCCCCTCCACCCCAAGCTGCTGAGTTTCAGGATGGTCGTCCTCCGAGAGAGGAAGGTCGGAGCGATCACCCACGACCCAGACCTAGGGGCCCCGCAGAGTATCAGGCACCGAGAGGCGAAGATAATCGTGACACTAATTTGCCGAGAGACGAAGGTCGGCATGATCGCCCTCTGCCGAGAGACGAAGGTCGGCATGATCGCCCTCTGCCGAGAGACGAAGGTCGGCATGATCGCCCTTTTCCGAGAGACGAAGGTCGGAATGATCCTCCTCCTCCTCGAAGGGAGGGGGTGCAAGACGAGAATCTACCACCGGGGACACAGCGCGGTGACGCTGGTTTGGGGAGGGGAGACCCAGACCCGGAGGCAGATCCTCTGCGGACCGCAAGGGCAGGAGTCCCACCGGTCAGGAGAAACGGGGCAGAAAGTGTTCACAGCTCGGGTGCAGCGTCACAGCATCAGAAAACTTTGCATGACGAAGTTACTCGTCTGGTCCAGGCCGAGCTGGACAGGCACAAGGGGCACAAGGCAGAGTCTCGACCTTTTACTACCTGTGGCATTGCTAGCCCTTTGTCAAAGGCTATATGGGATGACCCATTTCCAGATAAGTTTAAATATCCGCCCATTGACAGATATAACGGTAAATCCGACCCCATGACTCATTTAAGTTGCTTTCAGGTTGCCATGGGAGTTCAAAGTGTCTCGGACGCCACGGTGTGCAAAGTGTTCCCTTCAACGTTGAGTGATGCGGCGCAAAAGTGGTACCAGAACCTCAAGGAGGGCTCTATTACTAGTTTCAGGGAGCTCGCTATGGCTTTCAAAACTCATTTTGCCCCGAGCATCGAACGAAAGAAAAGATCCAGTGATTTGAAGAAATGTTTTCAAAAGCAGGGAGAAAGTTTGAAAGCTTACATTGCTCGGTTCAATGCCGAGGCAATCATGATAGAAGATTTGAACGATGATACCGCCATCGATGCTATGAAAGATAACACCAGCATGCAAGTCTTCCGAGACAGCCTGATCACCAACCCGGTCGACACTTACACCGAGTTGATGGACAGGGCTTGGAATTATATCAATCTCGACGAGGAAAGGCAGAGGAAGTCTTACGGGACGGCTAGCCCAGTTCCCAGTAAAACGCAGAATACTCAGGGATCTAACCGTAGTCAAGATCGGTACCGGCCTCTGAACGAGACTTCGGGGTACAGGGGTAACAAGCCGTTCAATGCTCAAACCAGTCCGCCCAGTACGGGGCCTGGTACTAAGCCAAGTTTCAGTATTGGAGGAGGAACGGAAGGATATGTGGATCGAGCTGGAGTACCGAGACAATACGTACCACTTAACACACCGAGGGAGCAGATTCTATCCTGGATCAAGCACAACAACGAAGAGATTCGTTATCCACCGAGGCTAGTGAAAGATGGAGACCGATCCAAGTTCTGTGATTTTCATGATGGTTATGGCCACGAAACAGAGGAATGTGGACGTTTGCGAAGTGAGATAGACAAGTTAGTCTGCCAGGGGCGATTACAACATTTTGTCGTGGCCAAGGAGGGCCAAGACCGAGGAAATACGAGGGTCAACTCGGTCAGGTCAGAGCCCGGGGGGAGCAGGGAAGCCCAATCCCCATCAAAAAAGACACAGGTCACGGGGGTAATTAACACAATCTCAGGAGGAACTTCGGAATCTGAGTACAGTCGAAAACGCAGAAAGAAAAAGCAAAAGATGGTCATGTCGGTATCTACCGGGTCGCCATGGCCTAACATTGTTTTCGGGCCAGAGGATGCGAAAGGAGTAGATTTTCCTCATGAAGACGCTTTGATTGTATCAGCCATCATTGGATCGAAATGGGTAAAACGATTGCTGGTAGACGATGGTAGCTCGGTTAACTTGTTGACTCTGTCAGTTTTTTTGACAATGGGAGGATCCAAGACTGACCTCAAACCTGTGAACATTCCCCTCCTGGGGCTGGGGGGAGCTCCGGTCACCCCGGAGGGCATGGTCGAGCTAGATTTGGAGCTCGGCATCGAAACACCTCAGGAGGACGGAACAGAGGGAGTCCTGGCGGAACCAACACGGAAGGTACGTTCACTGTTCATGATAGTTGACATGCCTCTTGCGTATAATGGTATTCTTGGTAGACCTATGTTGTATAGCACAGGTGCAGTGACTAGTATTCGTTACTTGATGATGAAAATCCCAGTGGAAAACGAGGTTATAACTATCAGGGGAAACCAAACCCTGTCTAGGCAATGTTACATGGCCACTATGGGCAGCACGGTTGAAACGATGAACATCGATACACCGGAGCTGCTCCTCAGAGAGAAGAAAGCTCAGAAACCCCGAGAAAACCTGGAAACAATTGAACTCACAGAGGGATCCGAGATGTGTGTAAAGCTGGGGGTAGATTGGCCAAACGAGCACCGGGAAGCTATCATAGCTCGGATAAAACAGTATGTGGAGGAGTTTACCAACAAGCCAGAGGATATTGGGGGGGTAGACCCTAAGATCATCTCGCACAAGTTAAACGTGGATGCTAAATTCAAGCCTGTCAAGCAAAAGAAAAGAACTTTCTCTCTGGAGAAACAGATCGCTATCCGAGACGAAGTGGAAAAGCTTTTGAAAGCTGGATTCATCAGGAAAGTAGATTATCCGGAGTGGCTGGCTAATGTGGTTTTGATCAAGAAGTCCAACGGTAGATGGAGGCTTTGTATAGATTTCACCGATCTAAACAATGCCTGCCCAAAGGACAGTTTTCCTCTGCCAAACATTGACCAACTGGTGGACGCGACGTGCGGATTTGCGGTCTATGCATTCTTAGATGCTTCTCAGGGATATCACCAGATCCCGATGAGTAAAGATGACGAAGAAAAGACAGCTTTCACAACGGACCTGGGGACTTATTGCTACCAGAAGATGCCTTTTGGTTTGAAAAATGCTGGGGCAACTTATCAAAGACTCATGAATCATGTTTTTAAAGATCAACTGGGCAAGAATGTCGAGGTTTATGTGGATGACATAGTCGTGAAATCTAAAGGGATCGAGGAACATGCAGAGGATCTGGCAGAAACTTTTGAAAAGCTGAAAGGTTTTAACCTCAAGCTGAACCCAGAAAAGTGCGTTTTCGCAGTACGCTCGGGGAAATTTCTAGGGCACCTCATCTCGGAGAAAGGCATCGAGGCGAACCCGGAGAAAATCGAGGCATTAATGAACATGAAAGCACCCAGCTCGGTGAAAGAAGTACAAAAGTTGAACGGAAGAATAACGGCGTTGGGAAGATTCATGAGTTGTTCGGCCAAACGATGTTTGCCATTTTTCAAAATCCTGAAGAATACGAAGAATTTCAAGTGGACAGAGGAGTGTAACACAGCTTTTGAGGAGCTGAAGGTTTACCTCAGCACACCCCCGGTGCTAGGTAGACCTGAGCCCGGGGAAATCTTATACTTGTATCTCTCGGTGAATGACGAGACAGCAGCGGCAGTCCTGGTGAAGGAGGATAAGGGTCTGCAAACCCCAGTTTACTATCTCAGCAGGGTTTTGAAAGGCCCGGAGGTCAGATACCCAAAAATTGAGAAATTTGCTTTGGCATTGAAAGTGGCGGCGGAAAAGCTAAGGAGATATTTCGAGGCTCACATCATTGTAGTACGTACGAACCAACCTCTGAGAAAGGCGCTGCAGAGGCCAGAGATGTCGGGACGGCTGGTCAGCTGGTCGGTCCAGCTGGGAGGATATGACATCCGATATGAGCCCAGACCGGCTCTGAAAGCACAAGTATTGGCAGATTTCATAGCCGAGACCACAGCAAGCGACCAACCTGAGGAACCTGACGAACAACTTCTACGGTGGGTATTAGAAGTCGACGGGGCATCAAATCTGGATGGATCTGGGGCAGGCGTAGTCTTGAAAGGCCCTCACGGAGTCACACTCCGAAGCTCGGTAAAATTCGATTTCTCGGCATCCAACAATGCCGCGGAGTATGAGGCTCTGTTGATCGGATTGAGAATGGTAAACGTGGTCAAGGCCGAGCACGTAACAATAAGGAGTGATTCTCAGTTAGTCGTTTGCCAAATCTTGGGTACTTTTGAAGCTCGGGATTCGGAAATGAGGAGATACGTGGACAGAGTCAAGTTCTTCTTGAACAAGATTCAGGAGCTCGGAGGAAAATGGGTGATAGAGCAAGTTCCTCGTTTGGAAAATCAAGAGGCCGATGTACTAGCCAAAGCAGCAACAGTGAACGAAAAGATACCGGGGGTCCATTTCTCTGTTCAAAAGCATTCCAGTATCGACAACCATGAAACCATTTTTCTAACTCAGCCTTTGGAAAATTGGATGCAAGGTATAGCCCACTACCTGATGGATGGAACTCTGCCAGAAAACAAAGATAAAGCCTACAAAATCTTGCGACAAGCTCCGTACTACGCGTTCCTCGACGGAGTCTTGTACAGAAAGTCATTCACCCATCCGTGGTCGAGATGCTTGACAGCTGAGGAAGGGGAGTATGTGCTGAGAGAAATACATGAAGGTATTTGTGGGGCACACATAGCTCCTCGCATGTTGGCCAAGAAAGCAGTGTTGCAGGGCTACTACTGGCCTCTAATGGTCAGGCAAGCAGAGGAGATAGTAAAGAAGTGTGAAAACTGTCAGAGGCACCAGAACATCCGACATGCTCCTACTACAGAGCAGTGTCCTATTACCAGTCCTTGGCCATTTGCAACTTGGGGAATTGACATCCTGGGACCTTTCACGCCAACCAAGGGGCAGAAAAAGTTCTTGATAGTGGCAGTAGATCACTTTACAAAGTGGATCGAGGTAGAGGCAGTGAGCACCATCACAGAAGCTCGGATCCGGGATTTCTTCTGGAGGCAAATTGTGTGTCGCTTCGGTATACCCAGAGCGTTGGTAACTGATAACGGAAAGCAGTTCAACTGCCGAGCCTTCAAGGAATTTTGCAACGACTTGCACATTGACCTGCGTTTCACTTCAGTAGTTCACCCGCAGAGCAATGGGATGACCGAAGTAACCAACCGGACGATCCTAAAAGGGCTCAAGGCCAGGCTAGGGGAGATCGATAGACAGTGGCTGGAAGAGCTACCAAAGGTCATATGGGCTTACCGAACCACGCCAAGGGCAGGCACAGGAGACACCCCATTTTCTTTGACATACGGGTGCGAGGCAATGATACCTGTGGAAATCGGGATGCCGACTCTAAGGGTCCAGTTCTTTGATGAGGCTAAGAACGAAGAAGAACAGAAGTTATGCCTAGACCTGCTGGAAGAACGAAGAGAGCAAGCAGCGCTGAGAATTGAAGCATACAAACAAAGAATGGCTAAGTATCATAACAAGAGAGTTAAACCCCTGAGTTTCCAGGTTGGCGATCTGGTCCTGAGGCGGGCAGACATCGCTAAGGGAAACGCTGGAGTGGGAAAGCTCGAACCCAATTGGGAAGGCCCCTATCGAGTCACTGAGGTCGGGCGAGCAGGAGCTTACAAGATAGCACACATGTCGGGCAGAGTGCTCCCGAGAACTTGGAACTCCCAGGTTCTTCGGAAATACTATCAATAGTTACTTGTTTTCATTTTCGAGGTACCTAGGGGTTTTTTCACTTATCTTTGAGTTAGGCTTTTGTAAAACTCAAACATAAGTTTTTCCCCTCAATGAATAAAAAAGATTAAAAAGAATTCATGTCTTTTCCAAAACCCGAGCACTCTACTCGGTAAAAAATCCACGGGCTATGTGCCATCCACGGGCTATGTGCCATCCACGGGCTATGTGCCATCCGCGGGCTATGTGCCATCTACGGGCTATGTGCCACCAGCGGGCTATGTGCCATCTACGGGCTATGTGCCACCAGCGGGCTATGTGCCATCTACGGGCTATGTGCCACCAGCGGGCTAGGTGCCATCTACGGGCTATGTGCCACCAGCGGGCTATGTGCCATCTACGGGCTATGTGCCACAGCGGGCTATGTGCCATCTACGGCCTATGTGCCACCAGCGGGCTATGTGCCATCTACGGGCTATGTGCCACAGCGGGCTATGTGCCATCTACGGGCTATGTGCCACAGCGGGCTATGTGCCATCTACGGGCTATGTGCCACCAGTGGGCTATGTGCCACCAACGGGCTATGTGCCACCCACGGGCTATGTGCCACCTGCGAGCTATGATAATCCCGGGTCATCCAGAGATAACAGGTTATCCACGCCGAGCAACTTGATCAAGCTCGATCTATGAACAACCAAGAACCTACCCTAGCATTTTTTATCCCAAGTCTGAGTCAAGGGCCCATGTATAAAAACAACATAGAAACTAGAAAATTTACACTACTGGAACCAGCTCGGAAACTAAGCTAAGTTAGCTATGAAAAACATGTTGTCACGTACTTAGTCAAAATTCTCAAAAGGAAAAACTTCATTCAGATAAAAAGGAAACATAGGCATACCGGCAAGTAAAAAACAAGATATATATACAAAGGCCAAAGTGATCAAACTTTGCAAAAAATATTCAAATTGGCAAAGAGAGCTCAAAGCCCAAAAATTTACAAAGGCACAGAAAAATTGTTCAAAACTATGAAACAAAAAACCAAATTGTTCAACTATTACAAGTAATAAACTGCTGCATCAGTTCGGCCCCTGGTCTTGATCATCAGCAAGATAATCTTCGATATCTGCTGGCATGTCATAATCTTCGGGCAGCTCCTTAGCTCGGCGATGCAGCTCCAGCACGTCCAGTTTGAAGTCCGAAACATCAACGTCGGCTCCAAACCGGCCTCTCACATACTCCCCGGCCTGGACCTCCCCGATATACAGCATTTTTCGGAAGTCTTCATACAGACCTTCTTCCCGAGCTGCCGACTCGGCAACTTTAGCCTCAGCATCCCCGACCCGCTTGGTGGCCTCCTCCAGCTTTTTCTTCTGGTCGTCCACGGTGTCCCGGAGCCCTTTGCTCGCCAACTCATTCCGGCGAGTTATGTCAGCCAGCTGCTTTGAAAAATCTTCTTTTTCAACAGCCTTCTCGGTCTCCAGCCGACCAACATCTTTCCGCAAAGACTCCAGGACTCCCAAGTCCTCGGCGCGCCGGTCCTCGGACTCCTTCAGCTGGTTTTCTAAACTTGCCACCAAGGAAGCCCCTTCCGAGGCCCTCCTCTCCGCCTCGGCAGCTCGCTTCTCAGCATCCCGGAGATCAGATCTCACAGACAGCAGAAGGTCCTTGGCCAGAAGAAGGTCAACCTCGTTCTTATTGGCGTTTTGATCAGCCAAGTAAGACATCTGCGCAGCCTGCAATACAAACAAAACATGACTAAAGGCTAGATAAAAGCAAACACTTAGAAAATTTTAGTAAAACTAGAGAATACCTGAAGGCAGAGAGAGGAGACCGCAGCCAATAGGTTCTCGGGCTTATGCGTCTTGTAGTGGGCCAGGTCTATGGGCAGCGTGGTCACCCGGGCTACGTCCCCCGCAATGGGCAGCTCGGTCAACGTCGGGCGGGCCCCATCGTTATGACGGCTCACCCACTCGGCAAAGCTGGTCCTAGTTATCGTCTGAGGACCAGGAGCGGTGGTGCTCTTATCAGAAGAAATCTCCGGCAGATCCGGGATCTCGCGCCTAGGCCTGTGAGCGCTCTCGCCACCTCCCCCAGGAGCTCCTCCCTCGGGAACCTCCTCAGCTCGCCTCGGCCCCATCACGGTCTCAGCCGACCCTAGGTCCACAAACGGAATATCCCCCACGGGTTCCGCAGTAGGGGGAACCTCAATCCCTCCGGGCAGCTGCACCCGAAGCGGGATAACATGAATACCAGCCGCCGGGGCCTCTTTATCACCCGCAACCCGCGGAGCCGAGGTCGCATCCGCAGCAACCTTGGAAACAGACGGGGGCGCCGGAGTGGCAGCTCGGGCTGCCGGTCTCTTGCGTTTCTTACTAGCAAGCTTGGCCACATCAATATTATTCACTGCAGAAAACAATTAACAATAATCAAAATAAAGACAAGCAAGGTTATAAAAAAACTTCTTCGGACAAAGATCATCAGCATGAGCTTTGTCCCCCGCGGGAGCAGCATCTCGAAGCTTAATAATATCAGCCCGTTCCAGAGGGGCAGGGATATGGAACCATTTATCCGGTTTATAACACTTGTCCCGCCAAGTAGTCACCATCCCCTCAAAAGCAGTCGGGTGGCTGATCTGGAAGTAATCCTCTTTGAAGTCCCTTAAGGAGTAAGTTATCCCAGTAACTAAACCTCCTACCACCTCTTTCCTCTCTCTCCTCGAAACCGGATGTACGCGAAGTGATTCCGGTCTTTTAACGACATATGGTACAAGCAGCAAAAAAGTCGCATAGAATCTACCACCCCGGTCTGCCGACACAACTCCAGGAAGCAAGAATAATGCCGAACTCCGTTCGGATGAATCTGAGACAGCGGCACTTCGAAATAATTACTTAACCGCTTGTATTGCTCCGAGATAGGAAAGCGGATTCCGGACTGGAGATGCTCCAGGGTCAGCATGATAATGTCCTTCGGAGGCACGTCGTTCAGTTTTTTCCCCTCCGGGATCAGGGACAGCTGGTACTCCACCGGGATACCAAAAGTGGCCCTCACGGCCTCCAAAAACCCACTAGTGCACCGAGACACTTCGATATCCCGGTCATCAGGTCGGCCACTAGCATCTATAGTCGTGCTTTTCCCTTTTGCTTTCTTCGAGACTTGAGGTCGGGAGGTCCCCACCTCCTCCGCCTCCGAGAAATTAGCTCGGCTGGAGCGAACAACGTGAAATTCAACAGACGCCTCAGCCGTCCCTTGATCATTATCATCATAACCCACCCCTTCCTCGCGATCTGATGGGTCACCCGACATACCTAGAGACACAGAAACCAGCTCGGATGAGACAAGCTTCACTAACAAAAATAAACTAGCTAAGACTCAAAAGTGCGAATCAAAAGAAAATTTTAGAGGGTGACACCATCAGAAACACGAAAACAACGAACATGAATTTCCAGATTTCTGGAAATTCATACCCCAAACAAGAACACGAAGAACACGCATGAACCTCCAGAATTCTGGAAATCCATGTCGCCAAATAAGAAACACAAAAAACATAATAAATAAACAAAATTCAGCAAAACCAGATACGCTAACTCAGGAACAACCACAAGAAAAAAGGAAATCAAAAACAGCATACAGTTGAATATCACTAAGAACGCAGACATTAAAGCCAGAAATCACAACAGGAAACTAGCAAGCAAACATATCAGAGGCACTTACTTGTATGAAGAACAAGAATTCTGGAGAAGATGAGTGCAAACACAGAGAATCTGTCGGCAAAGGAGGTAAACGCAACAGTAAAAACTCCAGCAACCGGAAAATGAGTACAGACAGTTGGAGAAGACGAAGAACAAAGACTCAGTGATTCGCCAAAAACGAAAGAAAAACAGAGAAATGAGAAGTTGGAAAGTTTAAAAACTTTGAACAAATAAAGTATATAAGTGAGAAAGAGAGGGAAAAATGAAACGGCACGCATTCAATTTTTTCTCTCTCCTCACTCAAGGCGTCTCCTAGAAAATCGCACCAGCAATAACAGCTTTACACGTGGCTAAAACGTGCATAGAAACGCAACCGCCATCCAGGACACACCCAAACAGCTGTCAGGCACACCAACTCGAAAGGACAGGTCCTTTCACCTCACCATATCACTTCCAGCTGCTCCCCCTGGCATACGGCTCGGTGTCAGAGTTAGTTGACCATAAGAAAATCACGTGACCTGAGACCTAGGTACAGACTACCAGCTCGGACATAAATATCCGACATACTGAGGGGGGACTAGTGATAACGTAGCACATCTAGTAGGGGCGAAGCAACCTCGCCAGGAACGAACATCACTAAGTCAAGCATTTCACCGACCTGGTAACAATGTCCGACCTTCTCGAAATCATAGAGCACATGACTTGGGGGGTCACCGGATCGATGGAAATTCAAACATCATCCGAGACAATCATACCTGACAAGGTCGGACCAATGATCCTATCCGGGCTCTGAGCTAGGTTCAAATCAGACCCAGGCCGAGCTCCGAGCTCCTAAGTCCGAAAGACTGGACCATCTAGTCCGAGCTCTGAGCTACTCTCAGATACAAGAACCATGATAACTTGACTCCCAAGTTATCCGGGCTTCAAGGCTTGACCGGGCTCCGAGGTCCTGCCCAGAAGCGCTCACTCGTGTACCGGATCCTGGGACCACAGAAGATCTTCTGACAGGTACGTGAGGAATGTTCCCTCTGACACACCTAACAAACCGCGCCACCTGCAGGGATATTCTCCCACGTGAGCATAACTGATAAATCACCAAACAGGATCCAAGCTTTTCCGACCTGCACACCACAAGCAAACAGAGGTCAGAAGGAACTCCGGTGGGGGTCACCGGACGTTCGCTCCGACGCTCAAGTAAGGTATTGAAGTAGAGGAAGAAGAAGAAGAGAAAAGAGTGAGTTTTCAGTTGAGAAAAAGAGAATTACCTAGGGTTTGTCCTTAAACCCTCTATTTATAGTTAGGGTTTAAGGACAAACCTGCCTTGCTGGCAGGCTGTGAGCCCAGTGGTCCCAGAATTCGGTTATGCTCACGTGGGAGAATATCCCTGCAGGTGGCGCGATTTGTTAGGTGTGTCAGAGGGAACATTCCTCACGCACCTGTCAGAAGATCTTCTGTGGTCCCAGGATCCGGTACACGAGTGAGCGCTTCTGGGCAGGACCTCGGAGCCCGGCCGAGCCTTGAGGCCCGGATATCTTGGGAGTCAAGTTATCATGGTTCCTGTATCTGAGAATGTCTCGGAGCTCGGGCCAGATGGTTCGGTCTTTCGGGTTTACGACCTCGGAGCTCGGCCTAGGTTTGAGTCAAGTACGACTCAGAGCCCGGATAGAATTCTGAGTCCGACCTCATCAAGCGTAATTGTCTCGGATGATGTTTGGATTCCCATCGATCCGGTGACCCCCCAAGTCATGTGCTCTCTGATTTCCAGAAGGTCGGACATTGTTACCAGGTCGGTGAAATGCTTGACTTAGTGATGCTCATTCCTGGCGAGGTTGCTTCGCCCCTGCTAGATGTGCTACGTTATCAATAACCGAATTCTGGGACCACTGGGCTCACAGCCTGCCAGCAAGGCAGGTTTGTCCTTAAACCCTAACTATAAATAGAGGGTTTAAGGACAAACCCTAGGTAATTTCTTTTTCTCTACTCTAAGCACTCTCTTTTCTCTTCTTCTTCTTCCTTTACCTCAAATCTTACTTGAGCGTCGGAGTGAACGTCCGGTGACCCCCACCGGAGTTTTTTCTGACCTCTGTCTGCTTGTGGTGTGCAGGTCGTTACAGCTCGGATTTAGTTTGGTGATTCATCACCTCTTTTACAAATTTCTGCAACATAATTTATAAGGTTTCTTAGGTATTGAGATTGATCATTTTTCTTTTTCTTTTTTTTTTCAAATTAAAAAATAAGTCTTTGGTTAGGTAGGGCTAGATGGAGAGATTACAGATTTAAACTTTATATTTATAATTTTACCTTATGATAAAAATAAAAATTTCATATGTTTTTATCTTCAAAAGTAGGTTGTATTGAAAATAAGTTAAATCAAGTGATAAATAAGAACAAAATATCAAATAATATATAACATTTAATCTACTTGAAAGTAAAACAAAACACCATAGCATAATTTAAAGGTGAAATTTTGGCGGAGCAAAATAAGTTGAGAAATTCAACTTATGTAATTAGTTTGTGAAAAAAAAACCTATTTAAAATATTAGAACTTTCATTTTCGTGCATACTCAATACTGAACTGACTTCAATTAAACCTCAAAACTTTAATTCACCAAAAAAATAATCAGCATATAAGCCTAAAACAATTCTAAAAGTTATGATCGAACCAAAAATCTACACATGCAATGTTTGCAAACATACAAAATGTCAAAATATACACCTAAAGAAGATAAAAAAACAATTTTATTAAAAAACTAGTAGTATAATTCATATAGATAAAAGAGGTATAAAAAGTGATTTTTCAGTCAAAAGGTCAAAAATTTACTCTCCCCAACACTGAAATTTAAATGTTGTTACGTACAATTTTTCAAAAAGAAAACGAATTGGAAATATTTTTGAGCAAATTATTTTAATTAAATTCTCGTGTGTTCTGAAAGATAAAAAAAAGTGACAAAGTAAAAAAAATGGTTGAAAATGAGAAAAGATGGTGATATTAGATGATTAGATGATTACAGAAGATAAATAATGACAAATGGTTTATAATTTTTATTCCATTTTGAACATTTTTTAATAAGTTTTTTATTTTTTTATTTTTCTACACACCTTATTAATAGAGTAATTATTCAACATAGCGTTGAGTCATATCATTCGTACAACAAATCAATGACGTATTACGATGTTGTAATACCTTATGGTAAAAAAAAGTTAAGCAATAGTTAAAAATTTCTTATTGCAAATAGTCATTAGCTTGTTGTAGAAATGACGTGACACACCCGTTGCATAAAAGAAACACTCTTATTAAACTAGTAAAGAAATTTAAAGTAATGTTATAATTAGAAATAATAAATATTAAAAAAATAATTTCTAAAATTTTGAAATCAATTTATGAAAAAATAAGTTCAAAATAAAAAAAATACAATATTTGAATTTATTTATAATGATTATTTTAATAAATAATAGTTTTAATATTTTCTTTAAATTTTAAGAGTCTAAATCATATTTCAAAATGTGTTTTAATATAATAAAAAAGCTAAATTTAAGTATGTAAATGGCTATTATAAAAATTATGATGTTCAAGTGATTAATATATAAAGTGGTAAAATTGAAGGTTGAAAAGCTGTATTTGACCTAAACTTTAATTAGTGTTATTTTTTTAAATCATGAAGTAAAAATATTTCACGTGAATGATTAAAAAAATAATTTCACTTGAAGAGAAACTGAAAAGTCGAAAAAGCCAATGGGTAATTTCAGATTCTTACCCTTTTCAAAATGAGACAAAGAAGACGAAGTCAGACGAGTCACGTCGTTCCAAGTAACGGCTACTTAACCCCACTCAAATCCACCAATTCCAACGGTCATATTTCTTATTTCTTATTTCTTCGCCTCAATAACCAAACACTTCCACATTATATACCTCTCTCCATTAATTCAAACCCTAACAGCAAACAGCAGATACACATAATTCAGAGAAATTCAAAAGCAGGCCAATTCAAAATGATGATGAAGAACCAGAAAAACAACACCATTGTTGTATTTGTTTTTCTTGCATTAGCCATTTGTATTACCTCTCAACCATCCAATGCCCCTGCACCTTCTCCACCAAAATATCCGTCTAAACCTCCGCCAACTGCTCCGTTAACATCACCGCCGCCCTCTTCTTCTTCTTCTTCACCGCCCACTCATGCTCCCTCAACATCACCACCCCCGTCTTCTCCGCCCACTTCACAATCAACTTCACCATCGCCAACTCCATCAATCCCACCACCCACTGCCGCTGCCCCTTCTCCAAGCGGGTCTCCTCCATCTTTATCTCCGGCATCGCCGCCTCCCTCTGTTTCCACTCCTACTGCAACTCCAGTGACCGCTCCTACTTCGGCTCCTGTTTCCAGCCCGCCGTCTATTTCCGAAGGTCCGACTACGGCAGCAACACCGGAGGTTTCTCCTGGTATTCCTTCTAGTTCAGCAACACCGGAGGTTTCTCCTGGTATTCCTTCTAGTTCAGCAACACCAACAGAGGCTCCAATGGTGTTCCCTTCTACTAGCAGTCCGCCTAGCCCTACTCCGGCCAGTTTATCACCGGAAACTGCTTTAAGTCCGGTTGTTGATGATACGGGTTCTGGGTCCATTTATGAGAGTCGGGCTGTTTTCAGCGGGTTATTGGGTATTGCTTGTGTTCTAGGTTTGGTCGTTTAAAATTAATTATTATTGCTGTTTAGCTTTCAACATTATTGCTCATATTTGTTTGTACTAATATTTTCTTGTATGGCTATTATTGTCACTCATTTTTTATGAATAATAAACTCATTAGTTTCTCCTTGATTGATTAAATAGTTGATTATATTGATTTTAATCTTCCGATAAAATTTGGTTTATCAGAATTAAATAACATTTCTTGACTCGCCAAATAAATTGTAGTAACATTTTCTTTATCATCAAATAAATTGTATTAACATAATGGAGTTCATTTTTCACTTTAATAGGTACATGATGGAATTCATTTGCGCACTTGAATGATTTGCAACGTTTATCATAACATTGAATTAAAAACAATGAACTGTGTATTATTTAAAGTTCTAATGATTTATTTGTTGGAAAGTTGTAAAGTTTAGTAAGAATAATATGATTACTGAGACTCAATTTTTAATGCGACTCATTTTGTAAATGTGTCAGGTTATAGTCACCGGCGGTAATAGAATTTTTAGTCCAGGTTTAACATCATATTCATGTAATTTTCTTACACTCATGAACTTAACTTTTACATTCTTAAATTTGCTATAATTTATATTTAATTTTCTAAAAAAATTGATCTCAGTTAGAATGGAACTCATCCTAATTTAAGGATTGTTATGCCCCCTAATCATAGTGGGTTTTTTGAGAGAGAAAATGAAGTTTATTAACTAACGAACAATAGTTACAAAAACATCAACCGGATAGGAACTTCACCGTCAAAAATACGAGAACTATCATAGTAAATACCCCATTTAGCAAGGGCATGGGCAACAACATTGCCATTTGTACAAATATGTTGGAAAACAACAACCCTATCTCTAACAATATCTATGCAATCATCCACAATAAGCTGAACATTGTCGATTGCTAATCTCAGATGTTGAAGACGATGAACGACTGAAAGAGCATCAGATTCCACGACTAACCTCTGCTCAGGGAGCCGTTCAGCCAACTCCGGAAAAAAACCTACTTGTGCTTCAGCCAGTTCTAAATCCACCACTGCATGTGATAGGAGTATTTTACTCCTATAATTAGGGTCGATTTTACTCGGTTTTCATCATGTGTAGTATTGTTTTTATACATTATTTGGCGTTTTTACGTTTAATAGTGTTTGTTAGTGTTTCAGTGGAAATTAGGTGAAAAACGACTATTTGGGGCAAATTTATGGTGGATTGCGTGTACGAGTAAAAGCGTAGCTTGCGGACGAAGATATTGAAGTTCACGAACGAGATTGAGAAAAAATGGGTTGTTCCCGTTCGAAACAAAGGTTTCACGAACGGGAACCATGCAGAATGAGCATGAGTCTCGAACGAGAAGGCCTTGTCTCGTTCGGGACTCAAGAAGAAATCAACATCTCAAAGCTTTCGGTTCAAGTTTTTTCGAACGTGAATGAGGCTCCCGTTCGGGAACCATGTTAAAATTGGGCATGTCACGAACGGGACTATGGTTTCCCGAACGGGAAAGAAGAAAATTACGCGTGCAGCAGACTTTGAATTGGACTGAAATTCCTCCTCAAATTACAATTACAATTCCTATTACAAATTGATTTGTAATACGAATTAGAAGACTCCGGAACTTCTCTTACTATATAAAGACCTTGTACTAGACTCAATTTAATATGTAGAATAATTTAGACTACATTAGTTTTATTTTCATTCTCTTAAAATAGCGTTTTAGCTTCTATTTTTCAGCAGTTTATAAGTAGTTTATTATTAGTTTCTGCAAAGAACGATTGTGAAGATTTCAAGTTTAATCTAGACGATTCTTCCGAAATTGACAACTCCGGTATTTATTGTTCTAATTATGTTTAATTCTTCATCTTCTTCTTTGTTTAATTTAAGCTTAAGCATGTGTAACTAAATCCTTTGTTCGGGGATTGATATGAACACTTAGATTAGTTTTCGAATTGGATTAGGATTTATTAAGTGAGTAAAATTGTGTTTTAATTACTAAGATTAATACTTGAATTAATTTGATCACTTAGTTCATGATTTTGTGTTTAATTAACTAATTGAGAGATTGTTAATTAAATAGACATAGGTAATTAAAAACTTAGAGGAAAACGCCGTGAGAGCGGGTTGGAATTTAGGTAGTCGTTGAGTTTGCTTCATAATTACAATTTAGTTATTTAATTCAGTTTTAATATTGTGAGAGCAAGTTAATAATTGATTAGCTAATTAGGTTGTGATTTTATTTGAATCTTTGAGGCTTGAGAGAGCGGGATTCGGTGCATTAGAATAGCTCGATTCATAATAAAATCACTAGATAAATTTTGATCCATTCTTCTACTAGTTTATTTGGAATTATCAATCTTTGAGCTTTTTACCATTATTGTTTAAACTTCAATTTATTTGTTTGATTTCAGATTTTTAATCTAATTACTTGAGTTAATTCACTTTAGATTATAATTAGTTTACACAAATCCATTTATTTCCTTACTAGCCAATTAAAGAATATTAGAAATTAGTTGTTTAGTTCATTGTTCCTTGTGGGATCGATACTTGGTCTTCCAAGTTATATTACTTGCGCGATATCGTACACTTGCGATTATTTGCCAACAGCATGCAACACGACAACACCACAGTTAATCACAACACCAAGATCATTACGACAGATCGCAGCAGCAACATACAAATTCTTATGAACAGCAACAGCGACATCAGAATTAATCTTAATAGTGCTGCGGGGAGGGGCTTGCCAAGAATAGACCTCACGAAGTCGAGGAGTTCGATCTAAATGAGACTCTCTACCACCTCTAAACTTAACCACATATCAAAAGAGGAAGGGTGTATGGACTCTATGATTTTCGAAAACTATGTTATTTCGATCGTTCCAAATCACCCACACGCTAGTTATGAGATCTTGGATCTCTTCATCCTTTAGAGTTGAGAACATAATGTTTAACCAATCCACAGTCGAAGAAACTCGATAATTACCGACTCCTAGTCCTTGAGGAGATAGCAGCCAAAGACCCCTTACTTCTTCGCATTTTTTGAGAGTGTAACAGCCAAAGACCCCTTACTTCTTTACATTCCTTGAGAGTGTGGAGGTCAATTTTCTTCTCCGAACCACACAGAGGACAGTGGTTTATCACCGAAATAACTCGTTTCACTAAGTTATCATTACATGGTAGGGTTCCATGACAAATTCGCCAAACGAAGTGTCTAATTTTTGGTTGAATCGAGCAACTTCATAATTTCTTCCATAGGCCCAACTGATTCACCCCATTAAATGAGCTAGTAACATCTCTGTTAATGATCTCACACGCTTTGTAGTAACCCGATTTGACCGTATAGAAATCATTCTTGTTTAAGGGCCAGAACAGTTTGTCCGGTAATCTCCTGCTCAACAAGATCTTCATGATGTTAGTGACTTCCATAGGGGAGAAAACCGATTCAAGTTTATCCCGGTCCACAGTGGTTTTATATTCATTATCTTAAAGTCTAATGGTGAAAAAAATCTATACTTTTACGACTTATTACAATTTAATTCAAACTTTTTAATTTTTCTAAGAGTAATTTTCATAAGAAATCACGACCTTTACACGAAATTTTATTTTAATCACGACCTTTAAAAGTTTCCATATAAAATCACGATTTTTTTTTCTTTTTCAAACCTATCATTTTAGTGTATTTTTTTTACTAAGTTCTTCATTAAACCATTAATTAAAGACCCAATTTATAAATCGACACAAAATATTATTATCTTTCGGCTAGAGTATGTAGGATTAGTAATTTGTCGTCAGAAAAAATATATCGAATTTTACTTTAATGATAGATTTGAAACAAAATGAAAGGTTATGCCTTTAAATGTCAACTTTTAAAGATTGTGATTAAAATGAAACTTCGTGTAAATGTCGTGATTTTTTTATGGACTTAATCTTTTTTTTCTAATAATAGCCAAATTGTATTTTTCTGTTACAATAATAGTCAAAATTGATGGCCAAACTTGTTATTTTAAATTAGACTTGTCTAGATCCATATTTGGATTTTTGACAAAGTCTATAAATATGAGTACGAGCCTAAAAAGAATCTGATCCAAATCCGAGCTCAATTCTCACTTTTTTTTTAAAAAAAGCCACTTGGTCTAAAGATTCGTCGAAAAACCAAACTCCTTAAAAGGCTTGAAAATTTCTTTACAAATTGGAAACTTCTTAAAAGGTTTTCAACTTAAACCTATCAGCTTGTCATGTATGGGGAAAGAATTATACAATATTAATGATTTGTCCAGGAATAATTAGTGGATAACATTGCTAGTATTTGGAGAAGGTTGGCACAATAATCACTAGTATTTTAAAATCTCAGCTAGACATGAGTTAGAATGGTGGCAAATTGACTTATCTTGGTATGTTGTCAAGTTTTTACAAGCCTTAAGATTAACAACCGGTGTGAAGCTACTATATGATGTACAAAATCAGAAGATGATATCCAACAATGGAATATACATGATATGAAACATTCTAATTTTGAAAAGAGATTAACCTCTTGATCAAGACTTTTCTAAAACCATCCATGAGAGGTTGAAGCAATCCACATTTTTTAGGAGGAAGAAATCTATGAAAATGACATAGGTAAATCGAAGAGGTCATAAAACACCGAAGAGTTGTTCGTAAAAGTTATGCGGGCAAGTTAAGATTCAAATCTGCTGGTCTGGGTCCCTACTCGACGAATAAACGAAAGACCAAAGCAACAAGTCTGGCCCGCTACCCGACGAGTAGCATTATACTCGTCAAGTAGCAGCAGGTCCAGATAATGCTAGTTTTGGACTTGCTCAACGAGCAGGTGCCTCAACCCTATATATACCGAACCTTTTGTTTATAGTCAATATATTTACTTTCAAATCGGTCCTAAATCGTTATATAAAAGCTTATATAAGTCCTCCATAAATCATAAATAATGTGAAAACAAAGAATTGCAAGAGTTGTTTCATAAACACAAGAAGTTGTAACATATAAAGAGACAAAAAATATGCAAATAAGATGCTATAACTCTATAAAAAAAATAAACCTCTTAAGACATGTCTATAAAAAAAATTATTATAAAAAATAAAGTGATCATATAAGGTATTTTCACATTAGTTATTGAAATCTATCAATTTTTAGAACGTTAGTTACAAAAAAATAACCAATTTTGGCATGCTTTTCAAATTCAATATAAATTTTAGTTTTAATAATTTAAAAATATAATTTATTTATTTTTTTACAATTCAAAACACCTAATTTTTTTAATAAAATCATATAGATGCCAGCACTATAATATATATTAATATATTATTATTCTAACAACCACATTATATTTTTGATATAAAAATTATTCCATGTTTTAGATTATGAAAATATAAATAGTTTTAAATTGTTAAAATTGTGCTATTAATTTTAATAATTTGTTTACAATTACCTAAAATTCACTTATATTGATGTGCGAGAAGTGTCCTCCACCAAAATTGCCATGAATAGAGATTTGGGCAAACCAAATGAGTGACAAATCAATTATTGCACAATCTACTTCCATAAAACAATTGACACTTCAATAACTTTTAGAAAAATTATTGCACGCAACCGTTGCGCCATGTCATTCGTGTAACAAACCAATGGTGCGTTAGCCATGTGGAAAAATTCATAATAAAAAAATTAAGTAATAAATAAAAGATTCTCTATCGCAAATTCTCATTGGCTTGTTGTAATTATGACATGGCAAAACCAATGTATGGGATAAACACTCTCTAACTTTTAGTTCACCATGATGGTTATCCACTTGGATAAGTATATCCACGTAGGACGTTCGATTTTTTTTTTAATTCTAGCAACTTTTGCCATTTATCTAAAACTCCTATATTTCTTCATTTTATAAAAACTACCCCCCAAATTTAAATTATATGTTTTTGAATTGTATTTGTATGTTATTAGTTATTTTCATACAATATGTTACATGTATTTATATATAGGTACAAGGCAAAAAAGTGGCTTATTAGTAGGATTAGTATAATTAATTAAGTTACAATTATTTTTTAAAATTATTTGTTAAATTAAGGACCGAATTCCAAAAAAGAAAAAAAGATGGGCCATAGAAAGTCAAATTACAAAAGAAAAATTATTAAAAATAAAAAAGAAACGGTTAACGAGAGAAACCAAAATGAATCCACCACATAACAAATCATCTCTCCCCTTTTCTATTACAGAACAACAACAAACACAAGCACCACCACCACTCCATATATCACCACCACCAATCGACGGAAACATATGGCGGTCGACGGCGGTGGCTTTGCTCGCTGCAGATGCCCCATTAATAGCACCAGAAGAAGCTATTTTGCTTTTAGAGATTTAAGCTACAAAAAAACGCCGCGAATTTCTACTAATCTCCGAAACGTTTCGATGATCTCTCTCTTCCGGAAAAACTTCCTCTTCTATCCTCGCCGGCGATCACTCTGCGGCAGCTATCGCATTTTAAGGTTAATTTCTCGGCGCTCTCCTCCCGCTTATTTCGCTTTCTGTTTGGCTTCTTTTAAATTTCTAATTTCGTTATAATATTTTTTAGCTTATTTTATTTTAATTCCTACGGTCCATTTTTTATTTATTTAATTTCTACAGCTAAATACTATTTCTAATGCATCATAACTATGACTGTGAACTTGTTAGTAATTTATAGGAGTAGATAATAGGCATTAGGCATGAATGTCTGATAATAATACTGATAATAAATTAAGCTTATAAGCTTTTAATTGGTTTATTTACTTATGTTTATGACGGATTTATTTATCACTAAAGAAATTTTATGATAAATAAATTGTGTTAATGCAGTATGGATGCTAGGGAAAAATCAAGGTCAACAATATTGGAATCGTCTAGGCATAAGAGAGTTCCAGTATTTGTAATGATGCCTGTCGATATTTTCGGTATTGACTCTACTGGGACTCCTAGAATTAGAAAGTAAGTTTTATTTTCATGTAGTTACGCTTATTTTGTTTAGTTAAATTCAGAATTTGGACCAATCCTTACTCATATTTTCGTATTTGTGTCTGGAATTTGAAGCATTTTTTTGTATTTTTTCTGTTGTTGTATCAGAATCAAGGCCTTAAGCATATCTCTAAAAGCACTCAAGTTGGCAGGTGTATACGGAATTGCAGTGGAGGTTTGGTGGGGTGTTGTTGAGCGTTTTTCGCCTTGTGAATATAATTGGTTTCTTTATGAAGAGCTGTTTAGACTAGTATCTGAATCTGGGCTGAAGTTACATGTTTCTTTGTGTTTTCACTCAAACACGCACCTTTCTATTAGAACTGGGGGTGTCAGTCTTCCACTGTGGATACAAGAGGTTTGCTCCATTTTTTTTTAACTTTTTTATGCATCTGCTGAATTGAAATTTTATAATTAGAAAAATTGCAAGTTAATGGACATGATAATAGTGAAGTTAATGTGTGGTTCCAACTTCACTGCAGTTGTAGTAGTGCATTAATTTTATTTATTATATTACCAGTTTCTCTGAGTTCTTATGTGTATGGTTTTCGGGAGCCATGGGGTGTAATATAGTCGAATATTTTTCTGGGATGGGACTGATATCCACCTATAGAAGATATTAAGGTCATTCATTAGTTCACTCAATGCTCTCGTTGATAAGTGAAGATCCATTAAATATATATTTTGGTCGATTTCAGCTGCAATCTTACCAGTTTTAGAACTTCAACTACTAGTATTAAGATACTGCATTTTTCTTTTCCCCCTGTTTTTTTCAGATTGGTGATGACAATAGAGATATATACTACCAGGATAAAAATGGTTCTTCCAATGATGATTATCTTACATTAGGAGTGGACAAACTTCCTCTGTTTTATGGTCGGACTGCCCTTCAGTGTTATGAAGACTTCATGCTCAGTTTTGTTAACAAATTTGACTCATTTATAGGAAGTGCTATTGAAGAGATCAGTGTTGGCCTGGGCCCTTCTGGAGAACTTAGGTAGTAGTTTAGAATATCCTGTTTTATGATCAAATGTGCGGGACAGTGGTAAAATTTTGTTGTGGACAATGCCATGCAGGTATCCTGCACATCCTTCTGGTGATGGTAGATGGAAGTTCCCTGGAATTGGTGAATTCCAGTGCTATGACAAGTACATGTAATGTCAAACTCTTATAGCATCCTCTTATGTTAACTTGATAGTTTAGATATTTAATAGTGTAGCTATCAGGATGGAGGATTTGAAGATGACTGCTTGTCACGAAGGAAAGCCCCAGTGGGGAGACAAAGGACCTCAAAATGCTGGTTGTTACAATAGTCTTCCACCCGGTGTTCCCTTTTTTGAAGATGGACAAGAGAGTTTTCTCTCTGATTACGGTCGTTTCTTCCTTGTAAGTATCCTATGAATCAACCTAGTTTAATTTTTGTTTGAGGATCCCTCTACATTTGGGACTTAAAATAGGATCAGTTTCTCAAAGTGTTATTATCGCTATATGCTGTTTGTAAATCTACCATATTCATTCTTTATCTGGATCCGGCACTGGCTTGCATGGATTCGGCACATTGTCAAAATCAATATCTGACATGATGGGGCCATGGAGTTTAGCAGTGAATAGATTAGAATTGATGAAAATATCATCTATGCAGCTGAGCCTCACTTTTATGAGGCTATCAGTATGTGAACCGAGTTGATTTCTCTTACGCAAGGTTTCACACAGATCTTTTCTTTTTAATTTAAATTGCAAATGATAGACAAAGTTCTGAAACTCCGAACTGAGATACGCAGATATATTCTCATCTTTTGGTTCTCCTCTTTTTGTTTTACCTTTACTGTTGCTGGTGGGTTGTTGCATGAAACTAACTAAAAGATGTTTAAGGATATGTGATAGGACATTTTGAGATAATGGTAAATGGATGGAAAAACTCCAAAGTTTCTTTGTTGAGGGTGGACTTTGTCTTCCCATTCGATTAGTTATAGAAAAAAGCATTTATAGATGGAACTCGAAGAATGTATAATGCATCTATTTAAATTGTAAGGGTGTCGCACAAAAAATTCCCACTGGCACCCAGGGAGCACAATTTCCGTGTTCTATGTAATTGCAATTCATCATGCATGAATCTCCTCCTTTTAAGTTACTCGATGGACTTTCTCTATAGGACATCATTTGTTTATGCAGTGAAATGATGTGAAGATGGATTATCACATTATATGAGTGTAAATTTAAGGCATTACCGATTTCACTGGATAAGAAAAATCAATTTAAGGACACCATAGCATAAGAAGTTTGATGGTGAAATTCTCTTTGCAGGAATGGTACAGCGGTAAGCTGATTTGTCATGCAGATGCTATTCTGGCAAAGGCAGCAAATGTGCTGCAGAAATATCAAGAAAACAAGCAAAACCCAGTTATTCTAGTGGCAAAAATTGGCGGAATTTATTGGTGGTACCAGACCCTATCACACCCTGCCGAACTTACAGCTGGATATTATAACACAGCTCTAAGGGATGGTTACGATCCTGTTGCTTCCGTGCTGTCTCGTCATGGAGCTGCTTTGCATATATCGTAAGATTTGAACTTCTCCATTTCCAATGTAGTATAACGGACCGTATAAATTGTTCCATTTACATGAATGCGGTAGCGTTGATGAAAAGGTTTCACCTTAGAAATCTCCCATCTGAAACATGTTTTTTCTAGTACTTTTCCCTCTTTAGTGTTTCTTTCTGTAGATTAGCTAATAATGAGGACATTTTTAGGATAAAGGATAAATGGGTTTTGGAGTTGCAATATTAATTTATACTGCATTATGATGGCAAAATCGACATTTTTTATATCTGCTGGATTATTATTACTTGATGTAAGTTTTCTCCGAGCATGTTCATAAGTTCAAATATTTCTCTGCAGCTGCTTAGAAATGATGGATAGTGAAACCCCACCTGCCTACTGTTGCAGTCCTGAAGGATTACTTCAGCAGGTATTAATTCTTTCTCAATAAAGAAAATGTATTATTTTTTTAATACTTTGTTTGGATGTGGGATTTGATGTCCTTGTATTTATAATTGCCTGATATTCGGATGGATGTGATACCGCTGTTTACTAGATTTCTTTCATTTGACCCATCGAGTGGAATTATGCGACTATATTTTAGTTGATTTCATTTCTCCCAGATAAGGACTGCTTCAAATAAAAGGATACATTTGATTGGAAGAAATACCAGCGAACGGTTTGATCAGGTAAATTTCACTCCAGCCAGCGTAAATTCTCTGTTGCAGTCAATTTTGTTCTTGTTTTACCTAAAATTCCTTTTTCTTCCAACTAATTTTATTTTAAGAAGATTGCTTCGGTAATTATTTGCATGAGATAACAATCAACAAAAATTGTCTTATAAATACCTACCTTTATTTCTATCTAGAGGAGTGGTTGTATCTGTAGGACTCAAATTACAACCAATCAATGTTTTGATTAGCTTTGTGAAAATTACTTTCAACTTTCATTTCTTTTTGGCTGACATGCATGAAAGATGTTGATGGCTTATTAAGATATAGATCAGTGACATTAAGGTAGTTGTAGCACTATAAGATGAACAATATGTATAAGCACTAACCTAATATTGTTCTGTATGGTTTAATCTTGATACTACATTCTCGACAATGAGAATGATTTGTTGCGGGAATTCATTTTTTCTTTCTTATATCATAATCCATGATAATGTTTTATTGCAGAAAGGACTTGGGCAAATACTCGCTAATTGTTATCATCCACAGGCAGAAGCTGTAAAGTCATTTACTTATTTCAGAATGAATCATAAAATTTTTGCAGTTGAAAACTGGAACAATTTTGTTCCTTTCGTCAGAAAGATGAGCACAGATTTGTAAGTTACTTTTGAACTTGATCTAACCACAATTCTTTACAAAATTGTCAAGAATTGCAGCATCTCTCCCCCCTAGATTTTTTAACCTAGCATCGGGGATTGTAAAAGCTTATGTAAATTCCTAGTCCTTACTGATTTATCATTGTATCGTCATTATCTGTTATAGCAGTGAGATTATGATCTAACAGAGTTTATTTCCAAATTTATCAACAAATACATTTTAAAAAATAAAAACAGAAACTAGCTGGCGGCTGGCCCATGACTAACATTGTTGGCCCCTCTGACAAGTAAGAGCTCCAGCAGAAGGAGAGATATTTGTTAGAATTGAAGCTGGTCTCGCAACCATGCTTGATGCTTTTATGTAGCTTGCTGCACCTTTTTCACCAGAAGGTGTAAAGAATGCACCATTAAGCATCAGATCTCCATCTGATCTCCAATTCCAACTCTTCCACTCATCATCTCCTGGCGCATTTTCGCGCTTTGTCACCTGATTAAGAAGTTCACAATCTTAAAGGAGTTAAATGCATCCAATCGGCAAGGAAGTGAAAAATTGTCGGTCTCACTGGGTTCTACTCAAATTTTGTGTCTATGCTAAATTTCTAAGTCGATTATACCTAACAATTGATTATTAGGCACCTAAAAGCATAAGACTTGCTAAATTCTACATTCATTTTTCGTGTTCGTGTATAATGTGATGATCACTTAGTTACTCTGTGAAACTGAGAGGTACCTCTTTTGTAGATTTGGCAATAAAGACATTGCCTTGGCTGTTGATTGTTGGATTGGCACTTCCACCAATTGCATACATTTCCCAGGCAGTGTATATGTTATTTACAATGTGAAAATATCCATGTCTGCACCTGCAATTATTTACATAAAAATGCTTTGAGCTATGTGCTGGTAAATATTAAATATTGTGATGTAGTGAAAGCATGATATTTAGTACCTAGGCATTCTCTGGGTCAGACCTTCTCCGAAAAAGTTGAAGGCAATAGTGACTTGCATTTTCTTGTCTTCAACAAAGTCATCACTATGACCCATAAGCATAACTTCATTATGGTTCAACATATAGTTGTTTGAGATTGTTATAGATGTTGATCCAAATACGGCATCAATAAGTCCGTCTTTGCAGTTAGCCAGTGTACAATGATCGATCCACACGTCCCTAGCTGCAAAAATTGATATTCCATCCCCGTCCGAATAGCCTCTCATACCGGCATGCCTAGGCGAGTCCCTTATTATTGTGTTTCCAGCTGGTACACAATCGCGTATGTAGATGTTATGTACGATAATGTTACTTACGTTTGAGATGGTTATACACGGTCCACCTGCTATTTGAATGTTATACCCTCTACCATCTATTGTTTTGTACGAGTTCATGATAAGTTCTTCCTTCAGCTTGATGACCATGTCATGATCAAAGATGATCCATAGAGGTTCGTCCAGTATGACACCATAACGAAGTGTTCCTGGAACTGGGTTTAACGGGTCATCATTTTCTGAATCCGTCACCACGTAAAACTCACCATCTCTTCCTCCCACTGCATTGCGTCCGAACCCAATTCCACAGTCGGCTAGCATTTTCCTGTTGGTTTCCCAATTAGGGTCACATCTCCAGCAATCATCTATGGGATTGCCGAATCTGCATGATCCCTGTTCTAGCTGCTTTCTTTCTGAGCTCCTGTAAATAAAACATTGCAAAAAATATTCAAAACGTACGGAATCAAAACGATAATATGTTCAACTTGAATTATGCTTACCACTCGGTTGCTTCTGATATATGCTTTGGTATATATTTAGAAGATATGGAAGTGACTTGTAGCAAGAACACGGCTAGAGAGAGGAGAGAGAAAGTGGACATGTCTCGGGGGCAAATGTGTTGCTCAACTACAACATGGATTTGTTAGTTTGGAGAAGCTAAGTGGATAGACTGTAATAAAGATACAAAGATTTGAAGTTATATAGTGCTCATAAGTCTTGGTGGAAACAACTTGCATAAAACTAATAAAAATTTACAACCATAACCAGAGGTACAATTATTACTATAGCAAAGGGTCATTTGGGTTCTTAAACATATAGAACAAATTTGCATAAATCAGATTGGTTTTATTTCAACAATTTAGTCTATAATTCTTCAATTTTTTTTTTACATTTGCTAGTTTATTTTCGGAGTGCATAGGAAGCAAACCGTAAATATATTAAAAGCAAATGTACTGTAATTAACATTAAATATCAAATAAAAATATCTTCACGATTGTTAAAATACATTTTGAAAATATGCGCGTGAAAGTAACTGAACTAATTTTGAAGAGTTGTTGGTTTAATTGTCTAAATACGCCGAATTTGCTTCATATGAGTGCGGTTTTCAAGTTCAAGAATCCGGATGACCTTTTAACATAAGTTTGTACGTTTAAGAAAAGAAAATGTTTATTAGTTTCTTATTGCTTGATAAGTTTAAGTTGGTATGTAGATAGAGGTGTATCAATGATTTCAAAATTAAGTAGCTACGGTGTATGGCGTGAGAAAACTAGTTAAAAGTATTATTTGTGGGCATATTGAGCTTTAAAATTTAGGTCAGGAATTAAATGACACCGAAAAAGCTGGTTTTGCCAAATTTGGAAGTGAAAATCATTTGATGAGACAAGCTTGTAGAACCGCTTATTTAGAAATGGAGAGTTACTGTATCATCTCTCCAAAAATAAATTTATGTGAGTTGACCATCTTCTTAGCATTACATTCATCAGATTTTAGGGCCAATTTTGTTAGCTTCTACTCCTTTTTTTTTTCTTTCTGAAAGCTATTGTTGATTACTTGGTTAGGTTAGTATGGACCAAATGGTTCATAAATCATTGGGAATATGGTTAATGTTTATTAGTAGTTATTAGAGGTCGTGTTTTAAGAATTAGACTGAGCTCGTCGATTCCATTGATCATGAATCACTGATCAGACCGGTTTGATTTCTTTTATAAAATGAAGGCTTAATGCCTTTAAAAAATCCCGACCTTTCATCCCCTTTTCAATTCGATCCCAACGTCAATTTTATCCTATTTTGTATTTTTTTCATTTCAATGGTACTCTAAAGCATAAAATTGACTATTTATTTGGCAAAAGTTCAAAAAAGTTCTTCAAAAATGGTCAATTTAATATAAAAGGCTAATAATCACCCATGGCCTCTCAACTTTAGGGGTACGGCGCTAAACCCCATGATGTTTAAAAACGGGCGCTAAACCCCCTGATCTTTGTGGCGGCGCTCACAAAACCCCCTAAGCTCCAAATACGAAAATACCCCTGGCGCCGTTTTTTCAGTCAATTGTCATTTTTTATTAAAAAAAATCTGACACTGCCATATCATCTGACACGTTAGAAATATACATTAAAAATTACAAACACCCAAAATATCCCTACTTTAATTTAGAAAAAGACAAAAAAAAAAAAAACAAATTAACCCAACCTAATCTAAACCATTTGATTAATCATAACAACCAAGCCAACCAGGACCCCCATCCAACTACCGCCGGAAATTTTTTCGGTCATCTTCTCCGAGTGGAAGATGACCGGAAAAAAATTTCCAGTCAGCCTAATGCTTGAACAGATCCCAGGATCTGTTTCAAGAACTGATCCCGTCTGGGATCTGTTCTTGGAACAGATCCAGCGCGGATATGTTCCAAGAACAGACCCCCGTCGCGGGTCTGTTCTTGGAACAGATCCTTGCTTCGATCTGTTCCAAGAACAGATCCAAGCAGTAGGGATGACCAGAAATTTTTTCCGGTCATCTTCCGCTCGGAGAAGATGACCGGAAAATTTTTCCGGCGGTGAGGTGGCGGAGGTGGTTGGGTGGGGGTGGTTTGGGTTTGTACGGGTGGTTGGATTTTAAGTCGAGTTTTTTTTAATCAGATATTATATTTAGGGATATTTTAGGTATTTTTTTTGTCTTTTGATAACGTGTCAACTGACACATGCTGCTGTCAATTTTTTATTATTATTTTTAAAGACAGCCGCCAAACAAAAGACGGCGCCAGGGGTATTTTCGTCCATAAGGCCATGGTGAGTGAGCGCCGCCATAAAAATCAGGGGGTTTAGCGCCCGTTTTTAAATATCAGGGGGTTTAGCGCCCGTACCCCTAAAGTTGAGGGGTCATGGGTGATTATTAGCCAATATAAAAAGTTAATATAATGCAAAAAGGGTCAATTTAGAGAATTTTTTTAAATTTTTACCAAACGAAAAAAAGGTCAGTTTTACGCTTTAGGATACAACTGAAATGAAAAAAAAAAAAAAAAATTAACTGATTTTCAATATCATGGTATGATTGAAAAGAGGATAAAGTTTTTTTTAAGATATTAGCCCTAAAATGAAAGCTAGGTTCAAATGTTTTTAACTAAACAAATAATACAAATCGATAAACTATCTATTTGAATTAGTTGACCTGAAAAAGTCGTCCGGTTTTTATAAATTATTTATTTTCTTTTATAAAATTATATAAATATATACATCTATGCTCTGACGTGAATTTTGTATAGACATAAATAGATTTTATATTATTGTATGTAATTTGTCTTATTGTATTGGTATTAAATTAGTTTCATGTGGATTTCAAGTTAATTTTATGGTAGTCTAAGTGGATTTTATATTGATAGAAGAGTTTATCTTTAGATAAAAAATTCAAGAATATTAAATCCATTAGATTCCTTTTGAAGTCAATGTAAAATTCAAAAAGTTAAACAACCAACATTCAACTCTATCACCGTTCTGGTAACCGAGAGTAAGAATCTAACGACCGGCTGTAATCGGACTGTCTGCGAGAAAAAAATAAAATGGATTGGTTGTGGAAAATTATTACTTTATTAATTAAAGGGCACTGCTATTTGGCCCGAAAACCTTGGACACAAAATAGCCCGAAATTGCTAATAAGTCCCTTTGTTAATTTATACCTAATTTCTTATTTGCAAGTGTAACCTTTCTATTTGAAATTATACACACGGAGCTCTAGGTAATTACTCCAGCCCACTCAAAAAAGATAACACTAACATTAATGTTCACAAAGGGTCTAAACTTGCTATTTCCTTTTTTTTTCTCGACATATTCTTACTCTTTTAATTTTGAGAAACTCTTAAAATTCCACTATTATATTCTTGTACTGTCTTTTTATTTAAAACACACTTATATTTGACTATGTTAGTGAATAGTTCCTGCTGATTAAAAATATTTCACATAAAAATTAACTGAAATAAAAAAAATATTAATATATAAATTTATAATTTTTTTAAAGAAAAATATATAGATTTAGTTAATACTTCCTCCGGTACTTAATATTTACCGCATTTAATTATTTTATAAAGATTAAAATAGTAATAAATTTTATTAAATTGTCCACTTATTTTTAAATGTGGCTAGTATTTTTAGTCCCGCTGAATTATTTATTAATAGGAATAAAGTTGAAAAAATAGCAACAAATGTTCTCTTTGTATTCTTAAGCCACAAGTATTATAAACCAAAACAATCTCTCAACTCGACAGATAGTATAGACTGGAGGGAGTAGTACAAAAATTTAAAAAATAACATACATAAAAAATGTTTAATTTTATTTTACACAAAATGTAACCTTATTTTATTAGTTTACTAATTATAAATAAGTTTGAAAATGTAAAAATTATTTATGAAACGTTTAAAAACAACAATAAATGTCATTATTGGAATAAATAGAATACAAGTCGAGTCGAGCTCTATTTAGGACAAATATGAACTCAAGCTTTCGAGTTCCAGTGTGTTATATAAAATTGTGTTGAGATCAAACGATATTTGAATTTTTTGAGGTTTATCATAAAAAAATTGTCACCGATTTAGTAAATTTCTACCAAATTAATTTTAATGGAAGTCATCAAATTCCATTCCATTTTGTTTATCTTTGATATGTAATTATTTTGTAATTCTCAATATTTTATATATTTTTTATTAATTACGCCTACATAATTCTATATATTTCTTGATTATAAAATATCGTAGTATGTTTCATATTAAAGTGGTTGTCATATTAGTCTATTACGCCATATATATAAGGATGACGCTATTGACAAAGCAATAATTGATAAAAACAAAGCAAAAAAGTTATAATTTTGACAAAATTATCCTTTTATAATTTGTATCTAATTTCTTCTAATTGATTTTGTCAAAATAACTAGTCTTATCAATTATTATTATGACAATAATGCCATCCAAAATATAAAGATTTAAATGCACTAAAAATCACCATTTTTTGTGTGTTTTTGGTATTTAATATAATTTTTTAATTTTGACAAAAACGTACATGAACTTTCAAAATTTTCCAATTAAAGACACCAGCACCGTTTTGGATGTAAAAAGACACTATTTTTCAAATGAAACTGTCACGACCCAAATTATTGAGCCGAGACTGGCGCTCGGAAATGGGAGTGATAGCTCCAAAACCTGTAATTTAAAACGGGTCAAAAATGACCGAAATGGCTCAGAATTGGTCCTGGCACGACGTGAGGGCCTTCCTCACGTCGTGAGGGCCATCCTCACGTCGTGAGGATGTCTCTCACGTCGTGAGGACACACTCTCACGTCGTGAGAAGCACAAAAACCGCCCCGACTTCAATTATGACGTGCTTATGACAGTTCTGCACTTACCCATCTTCGCCACAACACTTAGAAACATCAAAAACGCATATCAAATTCACCAAACCGAATATCAAAACAACGAGGTTACCTTGATTACCTGCTGATTCATGATCGTTTTGCAACAAAAATCGTCAAAATCGGTGAAGAAACGGTAACCCTAGGTGATGGCGATGTTGATCGATGAAGATGAAAGAAAGAAAAATGGATTTTGATGTCTGGAACCTTCATTTCAATTGAAATGAAATCATTATATAGGTCGGCTAAAGTACCACTTGACTTAAGCAGCTCAAACAAACTCGTACTTTGACCCAATCTCTTAATTAACATCTCCGTCCAAAATTAAAACTGTCTCATAATCTTACGAAACTTTACCAGTAATTCTTTTTAAAATATTTTACGGACGATGGTGTAAAATTTAATAGTTCGGGACTTATATTTTATTTTATATTAAATCTTATTTATATTTGAGGTCCCGCTTAGTCCTACTCGATAGACAAATTTCGTCCAAAATTTATAAATTATTTTACAAACCTTGACGTGAAATAATTAGTCCCGGACTCATAAGTTATTTTATTTTAATTTATAGCCTTTTTTTAGTCCCGATCTCACTTTTTTTATTCAATATTTAGTTCCAAAATTTCCATATTGGAATTTCATAACTGACTTTCTCGGGTCTTATTTACTTTAAGTCTTCCGGTAATTTTTTTATTACCGCCACTCTGGTGACTTAAAACTTGACACGTGGTCCAATTGGTGATATCAGATCCATGGGGTATTACATAAACACACACGTGTTCTTAATTACAAAAAATTAAAAAATTCATGTTAAATATGCCAAAATTAAAAGATTATATTAAATACTAAAAACACACAAAAGTTTATGATTTTTGGTACATTTAAGTCAAATACAAATATGTCAATTGAAAAGTTATTATATATTAATTTTAATATTAAATCTGATATGAATATTTTTATTTATAATAAAAGAATAAAATTAAAACACATGCATTTGGTGCGTTAAGTAAAATATATGTTTTTCAATTAAATCAAAACTTTTGTAAATAAATTATCTTTTTTTAAAATTATTAAATATAACATGTCTTTAAAATTTGAAATATAAATAATAATAATATTTAAAATTATACTAGTACACAGTATTTTTTTTATTTTTTTTAAATGAAATGCCATTAGCTTTTCTAATATTGGGATGCAAAACTGACAGCTTTCGTAATAGTTAATGCCTAATGGCGGTGAGGATTACAAGTTATTGGTAATACAAGTTATGATGGCTGGTTTAAATTTTTGCAAAGCAGTCCTTTCTGGCCATTTTGTGTCCAACAAATTTCGGGCTAAATAGAATTTTCCTTAATTAAATTAGTTAATGTGTACACTTTCATTTTAAATTTCAGAGCCACAATTAATCTTTCTACTCCTATATTTAAATACTGATTGCGCAATTGTTTTTGCTTTTAATCTCGACTTCGAGAAAGATATGCTCACGACATTATTGCAACATCGATTGTTTCTTTTGTGAATTCTTGAAAAACCATGTATTTAGATCCATCACTATTTTTAATTTGACGGGTTGATTTTAAATTTATCATGTTAAATAAAAAATTTGTTAATTTTTTTTTGAATTAACGATTTTATAATGTGTTCTGGTTGTATGTTAATCCCGAATCTCATTTTTTGTACCATTCTTAATGTTCCGCGTAATATTTTAGATGAAATGATTCAATATATTTTCATACATTTTCATAAGGTTTTGTAAAGTTTCATAGCATTTTCATAATTATACTAGTGTGTATATTATAATTAAACTTTGTATTTGTTGTTGGTTATTAATGGATTGATAGTTTTGTGATTCTTTTTTTTTTGCTTATTAGTTTTTAACCTTAGATAAAAGGTACTCCCTCCCTCCCAAAAGAGTTGTCCACTTTACTTTTATCACACAGTTTAAAAAAAGCAATTATTGTTTATGGGTTTTGTAAAATTTTCCTTACTTTTCTTGTAATACCCCTATTTAATATAGGGTCCATTTGCAATTTATTTTCAATTTACTTATTAGTGGATTTTAAATAGGGATAATATAGGAAAATTGAGTGTAAAAATTAGTTATTTTTTTGAGGCAATTTTTTTTAATGTAGATAACTCTATTGGGACGGGGGAGTATCAAATATTTTTGTATAATTTTATCAAGTTTTACAAGATTTCTTAATATTTTTTTATAAAAACTGATTGTGCATGTTACATTGTAAATGTACCAATTTTAAAGGTCTTGAAATTTTTCAGAAACATGAAGACGATTTATAAGAATATCTCTATTTAATTGATATTGTTTTTCTATTATTAAATAGAATTTGATACTTCTTTAAAATGCAAAAAGCATAAGAGAATCACTGACCTTTAAACGTTTTCTCAATTGCCTCATGACGTTGAAAAACAGGCAATTTTATCCTATCGTATTTTTGGTTTTCAATTACACCCTAAATTGTAAAATTTTGGTCGATTTTAGTATTATAAAGATGAAAACATTCAAAACAACTAAATTTAAAGGCAATGTTATACTTTTTTTTATTTGGACAAATTCAAACAAGTCTTTTATCTTAAAAAATAATTAAAATAAGTCCTAAATGAGAAATTAATTAAATATATAGTTAATTTTTAAAATTTTATTAAAATATAAATAAAATAAAAAAACTGACATTTTAACGACTTTGACTCCACCGCCCTCCGACATCGCGGCCGCCTTCGGACCCGCCAAACCGGATCTTCTTGTCTTCAATGAAGGAAGACAAATCAGGTAGTCTTCCTTGGAGGAAGATATATCTGTCTTCTTCCATGGGAGACGAGATCTGGCTCGTGCCGTAGAAGACGAGGTCTGCTCGTCTTCCATGGTGGAAGAAGAGGTCTGACTCGTCTTCCACCATGAAAGACGAATTAGATCTACTTAGTTGTTTTCACGAAAAACCCAGATCATGTTCGTTTTGAGGAAGACGAACTGTTTGCCGGAATCGGAAGAGAGCAACAGAGTTTGAGGCGTGAAAATATCAAAGGCGTGAAAACATCAAGTTGAACATAAAAAAAAATAAAAATCATTAATTTTTATTAAATAAAAAAGCTAGTGTTATTTTTCTTTTTTTTTTTTTTGGTACAGGGTACATGAGGTTTCCTGAACGGGTCTCAACTATGAGACGGCACCTTTAAGCCTTCCACATTCAGACTAATCCCCACTCGAGCCATGGAGGATGTTCCCGATCACATCTGGCGTTGTTTTACTGAAGTTTTATCTTCGGCTTTTGAGTTTTAATCTATTGTTCATTTTCCATTAAAAAAAAACCTACATAGCTAGAATACAAAAATCTAGATGGTTCGAAATAAAAAATAAACAAATTGTATGTTACTCAAAATAATTTATTTAATTATAATTAATTAGAATTAGTTCGGTAATTTTTTTTAATTAGATAATTTCCTTCTGTTTTTCTGCTGTACGAGTGAATTTGATAAATTGCTTGCGGGTTTGTTCGACTCCTTTCATTCGAAAATGATTTATTTGATGTTTGGTGTGAAAATTTATCATTTGTTATAGTAATTTTTTTCTTCTATTTTCGAACCAAATTTTTATTTTAGATTGAATTTTCGAATCAGTTAAATCTACATATGTGTAACCACTCCCTCCATAAAAACAAAAGCCTACGGCGTCGTTTGGCATGTAAACCCCCCATTTTTTTATTTTAATATGAAAAAAAAAATATATGCTTTGAAATTCTATTTTAGTGCTTCTATCTAATTGGATTCCACAGAGAACAGTAGCCATGTCTGCTCTTCTCTCCCCACTCTCCCTCACACCCAAACCCATTTCCATCTCCTTCAAAATCCCATCCCTAACCCTAACCAGACCCAGAAAAGCCACACTCATCACAGCCAAATCCAACGGCAAGGATTCAGCAGATGTAGGCGACAGACTCATCTCCGCCGTCTGTTACTTCTACCCCTTCTTCGACGGCGTCCAATACGGTAAATACGTACTCACCCAATTCTCACCAATCCAAACCCTAATCCAACCCCTAATTCCCGCTATTCGGGTTTTTAAGAGCTTCCCCTTTAACGGGTTTTTAGTCTTCTTAACTCTGTATTTTGTTGTGGTTAGAAATAATAATTTTAGTAGATATGTTAGGTTTAATACGATGCAAGCGATTGTACTTGACGTGCTCTTGATATTTCCCGATTTGTTGGAGAGGGGGTTTAATCCGAGAGACGGGTTGGGTTTGGATTTGCTGATGAGTTTGGATAGTACTGTGTTCTTGTTTTTGTTGGTTTGTTTGATGTATGGGTGTAGTTGTTGTCTGTTTGGTCAGATTCCTAGGTTGCCCATTGTTGCTGATGCTGCTGATAGGCAAGTTATGTGATTTTTTAGTTGAAATTTCCCAAATCTTTTTGGGGTTATGTAATGTATTTGTAATTTTTGTTTATATAATCATACTTATTCTTCTTATTACTATGTTTGTTGTTGTTCGGAGGAGCGTTTGTGAAGGAAATGAACCCACAATCTTAACAGCATGCTGCAACGCATATGCCATTTGAGTTGGTTGTTTACTGTTTGTTGTTGTTAACTTGATATTGAGTTGCTTTTGTTTGTTGCATTTGGGTATAAGAATTGAAATAATTAATGTGATTTTTAACTCATTTGGTACTAAAGTTTACAGCTTTGTGTGACGGTTTTTGATTTCGGATATTAGTTGCCAGTTAACTAAACGATATATATTGAAGTTGAACTGATTTTGGTTGCATAATTACTGTTCTTAATAGCATTGTTGACAAATAATGGTAATTGCTAAATCATTTGAAGCTGTAGTTTTGCTGGTAAAAATGAGAATGCATGATATGTTTTGCTTTTATGTAAAGATAAGAAAATTGTAGTACTCTTCAGGTGATTTATAGTTTGTTATGTTTCAAGCTACATTGTGTGTACTCATGACTTATAGTTCAAATAATATAAGTGCCAGATAACATTCTGTTAAGATTGTGGGTTCAATTTCTTCCGCTAGTGTTAAGAATTTCTCCAAAAGTCTCCTCTTTTTTAATGATAAAAAAGCTATGTTGCACATAATTGTTGAAACAAAAAGTGCTGAAATAGAAAATGAAACCATTAAAGTGTATTGTTTAAAAAATGTATTATAACTATACCATTAGAGTTTCAGGAATGTTTTGTTTATTTTGAAATTGAAACCATTAAAATGAAAATGGTAAATTCACATCTTTTATATGTTATAGATGTAAGATTTTGGAGTTTTAAAAGCGGTTCTTTAAATAGAATTTAAGGCTCAACCTTTATGTGTTTGGCGTATCGGGTGGTCAGATTCATTTCATGATTCATATTTACAGTCTTAAGATATAATTTTCTTTGTTTGTGCTTTGATATATAAAAAATAAATATCTTGCTTGTGCTTGATATTTCATAAAACAAAAAACCTCTTGCTCCATTTACCAACTTGATTGATATTGGGCTAAAGTCAGAATTGAGATCCAAATTATGGCCCAAAACGATGAAGTCAAGTTAATTTGTCCACTAGAGATTCTCAAAAGGTATCCATAGTACCCAATAAAATGGCTTGGACTGTGATAACGACTTCCTCTTACATTTTGGGCTGAGGAAAGTTGCTGCCACTTAGAGCGTTCATCGACTCAAACCGACTAAGAAAAGTAAATTTGCATTAAATTAAAATAGTTTATTCTATTAGATTAAAATAATTTTTTTAAAAATTATTTTGGTTTACTTGACTTTTAGTGATAAAAATTACAAATAATCTAATTATGAATGTAAATAATTTTCAATAAAAATATAATTTTAGAATTGAAACAGATGAATAAAACAATAATAATTATATAAGAAAATAAACTTATTTAAAAGAAATCGAATCAAACTGAAATTTAGAAATTTATATAATACATAAACAATACCGAATATTTTTGGTACATGAGGGTATAGCTCAATGGCGACACTCCTCGCCATACATTCCTTTGACCTTCTTTTGGTGTGGATTTATTACAATGTTCAACTAATTTCTAATATTAATACATAACATATCATTGATTAAAAAAATATACCAAATAGTTTTTCGATTTGACTTTTCAACTGGTTCGATTCAATGCATAGAAGCTCTCGTTGAGCACAAAAGTGAAATTAGGTCAATTTTTTTGCCAATCACTGATTATTTTTAAGAGCGTTTATCACATGCAACGGTTGTGCCACGTCATTTTTACAACAAGCCAATAAGCATTTGCGATAGATAATCTTTGATTATTACTTATTTTTTTTATCATTAAATATTAGCACATGGTTAACGCCTCATTGACTTGTTGCACGAATGACGTGACGCAATCGTTGTTTTTTATAATTATCCATTTTTAAAATCTATCGATATTAGCTTTATGATTTTCTTATTATTTCTTTTTCAAAATTGGCTTTTTTTTTTCTGTTTGATCACTCTTATTTTTAGTTGAGGTAATTGAGGATATATCATATGGCCCATTCCACAAAATACATGTGCAACTGTATTGCCCTACCCACCCACTTTCATAAATTAAAACACAAAAACATATCTCTGCCACAAAATTTAATAGCAGCATTGGCATAAAATACAAATCGTCCATTAGTAATATTAATGAACGTCTTATCTCCTAGATTATGATAATTAGTAGTACTCTTTTATGCTAGTCATTATCAAACTCATTCTAATTTGATTAATTAAAAAGTACTAATAATATTGAATGATGTCAATCAATTCATATATCAACATCAAATTTTATTCATTTTTAAAAGAATTAATGCACAATGTGCTATGTATAATTCAGTATTTCAAAAATGAAACTTGTGACCAAACCGGTATATCCACCAAGATAAAATATAGCGTTTTGTTTTGATGAAATTACTCGTCTTATCTAAAATATTTTTTTTTATCAAAATAAATAATTGCATTCTTTTTCTATCAATTCTTACTTTCGAAATATAGTCATTCATATATATATATATGTGTGTGTGTATGTTATATGTATTTGTAATATACTAGTTTCGCATTACGTGCTACGCACGTGGCCTGTAATGTGACTCGTCAATTTATATATTAATTAAATTTATTATTAATAATATCAACATATTTTATTTATAATCAATATCAAATACATGTTCTTTAAAAATCGGAGGATTTCGCTATTAAAAATCGCCTTCGGTTAATGTATCCTCTAATACAGACGGTACCTCTTCCTCATGAGGATACCAGGAAGAGTGTTAGTGTTTTTATTATAAATAAATTAAATTTTAATTTATTAATTTTGAAAATTGATTGATGTTAATAACATTTATTTATAGTTTTTATAAATATACCAATGTATTTTGTGTATAATTAATATTAAATTGATTAGATTTTTTAAATTAGAAAATATCTTTACGACTATACCAACGTATTTATAATTTTTTTTTATTCAATATTTAATTTACTGCTTTTTTTTAAAATATATCTCCATTCCTTATTAAATAGGACTCTAACTTTAATATTAAAATAATTTTATTTTAATTCTATCTTTAATTAATCGTGACTATAAATTTTTTTAAATTAGTATTAGCTAAATTAAATTAATTTATATACAATTTAAATCATTAGCTAAAGATATTAATTTTTGATGAGTCATATGCATGAACCTTTAAATTTGAGCAACACTTTTTTCATTAACAAGGAAAAAACGATATTCTAAGTTATACATACATGGTTAAGATGTGTCATTAATAATAAGCAGAAAAAGATATTCATAGTTTTATTTTTAGAATAATTTGATCTTTATGTTTTGCAAAAGTATCAATTTGTTACCAAAGTTACGTGCATAGAGTCCTCTAAATTTGAAACAAAGAATTAGACTTGATACCGCTTCATTCCGTTGAACATACGTTTTCACTCATTCAGCAAAAATCGGAGAACAAAATTGTTGGCATGAGGTTTGCATTAAAAAACGTAAAAAACATTTCTTAAAAAAAACGTAAAAAACATAATTTACAATTACCCTATATTATAGTTTCAGTAGTTTAGTAGAAATTATCTACGTTAGTTTTTAATTTATAATTAATCTATACTATAGTAGATTAATAGTTTAATATTTTCTCTACCAAAAAAAATTAGTTAATAATATTTGTAAAAGTAAATATAATATATTCGGTTATTAAATTTTTTTCCATACTGAATTTAACCATAATTAAATAATTAACTTAATTTTATTAATAATATCTTTAAAAATAATAAGATTGAAATTTAAATAATAATATATTGACCAAATACAGTGTTTTAATTTTGTAGGTCAATCAAACTAAAAGATAGGTATTCCTACTCATTTGGAGAAAATTTAGTTATTTTTTACATAATAAAAACAAAATTGGAGATAATTTAGCTACCTATTCTAATTAGGAATTTAATTATAATTGTGATTAATTAAATAATTAATTAGTTAATGACTATAAAACCTTTATTTAGTAACAAACTGAAAATGATTATTCAGTAAATTTGCCTGTCCCCCCCCCCATCCGTGCTTTTATATATAGTATAGATAGATATATATGTAAATTTATAAGTCTAAAAAGAAAAGTGTATGAATTATTATAAAATTTATAAAGACTAATAAGTTTAATAATTCACCGGTTTGTAAGCTTTTTTCTATTTTATATCAATTGGATTGATTGGTTTAGACCCAAAAAAAATCAAATAAATTTATTTTATATAAACATTTATCTAATTATTCTTTGTAGGCATACATATTAAAGCATAATTCTTTATTTTTATTTAGATAATATATATTTTTAGACAAATATTGTTTTTAAATATGTTGATGATATTTGGCTTCACGTACGCAGCATATTTTATAGTATCACTATCAACAAATGTAAGCTAAGTTAGAAATAGATTTAGATTTGTCTTGCTGTTAAGAAGCATATTTTATTGTACGTTTATTCGAAAGATTGAAGAATCGTAACCGTCAAACAACTGACAGCTAAAAGATTGTCGGTGCTGAACGATTCTGCTGTTGACTGTTTCCACGTGGCATGCCTGTGACAGCGCGGCAGTTATTTTGGAGCACGCATCACAACACTGCATTAAGACCCGCAGTGGCAGTTCTTTTTCTCTTTTCTTTTCTTACTAATTTACCCTTATTTCATCCCATAAACTACCAAACTATCTCACCCTTAACGGCTAACCGTTACCGACATTTGCTAAACTGACTCTAGCTCTTATTTACAGCAATGCCCTTTATGTTCTCAATTCATTTTGGTTGTTCATCGTTTTGCATGTGAAAAATTATTCTTTAGGCAGATTGCATTGATAATTTGATATCATTTGTGATCGTTTAAAATAACCTTTCTTTACGGATTGATCCGTAAAATTAGGTTATTTCTATAATTTTTTTTTTTTTATAATTTAAAAAATAATAATTCATTTAATGACGATGGACGAAAAAAGTGAAAATTACTTTATAACAAGTAATATCAAAAGCGGCGCTTTCGAAACTGCGCTTACGCCGATGGTTAAATTTTAATAGTTAGTGATTGTCAAATTACGCACGAGTGGCGCTGAATTGAATTTAATGATTAATAATTATTCATTGAATTTAGATAGTAGAAATTAAGCACAAATCAAACTAATCAAACTAAATCTTTTATATATTATAAGTTGAATTGAATTCATTCCGAAGCTCTGTACATGATTAGTTCAAGAGTGTTTATCCCACACAACCGATGTGCCACGTCATTTTTACAACAAGCCAATAATTATTTGCGATAAGAATTTTTATTTATTTATTTATTTTTATCATTAAACATTTGCACATGGCTAACGCCTCATTGGTTTGTTGCACGAATGACGTGACGCAACCGTTACGTTGTATAATTATTATTAGTTCCAGTGTGTGAAGTTGTAAAGGAGAAAATATAGCAGCATGTGGGTATATTATGTATACCATGCTTCTGATATGGTCTTTATTTGGTTGCTAATTTGAATCTACAGGCAAAGTTTTAGTACCTTAATTTCTGATCAAGTCATGCTAAACCCACGTGACATGTTTTCTTGTATTTAAGTTTCTTTACTCAATTCTTTATCTTTTTTATAAATTGCATTTTTGCACCAACAAAATAAAATATTGCATTGTTTTTGTTTCAAAGTTTGCACCCCTTTATAGCACATCTTCTCCCATTGTTGATTTCATGCTCTTGCTTTTGCTTTCTACAAATCGAATTTCTTTAGGAAGATCATTGCTGATTTAATCGAATTTTAGTTAGTCTAAATAACAAATATTGAATTAATTTTTATAATGATTATTTTATATTATTTTGTAAAATTTGGTTCATTAAAAATAATTAATGATTCACCTCCCGCAATTTTTCTTGTTTCCATTAATCCAAATGATACGAAGTACTAATAAAATATCTTTCATGCGTCCATGATTAATATGCTTATTTGATCTTTACATATTAAAAAATTACTTTAATAAATTAAATTTTTAAATATAAAAACAAACCTATAATTTAAAAAATCCAAAATAAAAATCAGATTATTAATTGTGGAAAGGAAGTAGTATTAAAAAAAAAATCTTGAAAGAATCTAATTATTTAATTATGAAAAGAAGATGGCTAAATCGGTAATTAACCAAAATAGAAACCAAACTACAAAAAACCTCTCTTCACTGAGATCTCTACTCTGTCTTCACTCCTTTTAACATCTTTCACTTCTAACTCACTGCACCACTCTCTTCTCTCTTTCTCCGCCGCCACAACCGCCACAATGCGGCTCTCACCGCTTCTCCTCCTCCTCCTCTTCACCACCATAATATCAACTCCCACAACCGCGCACAACATCACGCGCCTCTTATCCCACCACCCCTCATTCTCCACATTCAACCACTACTTAACACTAACACACCTCGCCGACGAGATCAACCGGAGAACAACCATCACCGTCTGCGCCATAGACAATGCCGCCATGTCAGACCTTCTCGCTAAGCACCCATCAATCTACACCGTCAAAAACATTCTCTCCCTCCACGTACTCTTGGACTATTTTGGCGCCAAGAAACTGCACCAGATAACCAACGGTACTGCATTGGCGGCGACACTGTTTCAGGCCACCGGATCGGCTCCCGGCTCATCCGGGTTTGTGAATATAACCGATGTTAAAGGAGGGAGAGTGGCATTTGGACCGGAGGATAATAATGGAAAGCTTGGTGTTTTTTTTGTTAAGTCTTTAGAGGAAGTTCCTTATAATATTTCGGTTATTCAGATTAGTGACGCTTTTCCTTCCGATGAGGCGGCGGCGCCGACACCGGAGCCGAGTCAGATGAATTTGACTGATATTATGTCTGCTCATGGCTGTAAGGTGTTTGCTGATACTCTGCTTGCAAATCGTGAGGCTTCAAATACTTATCAGGTAAAGAAATTACTTAATTAATTAATGGACGTTTGTAATTATTGTAAAGTTAAGTGCTTTTTTAGAGAATTGATTGAATTAGTGTAAGATTGAATAATGGGGTTGATTGAATTAGTGTAAGATTGAATAATGGGGTTGGATCTAGAACTATAATCATAGTATTTTCGCAATTTTAGCTATAAATTTTTTGCCTTTACCAAGGAGTGATGACAGGAGGATTGATTCGAGTCGAGTTGACACATTGTCAAGTTTGAGCTCAATTTCACTCTCAAATCGAACTCGATGGAGTTTTATGCTAGGAGCTTAAGCTTAAAACCGTTAGACTAATTGAGACTCGAATTCGATTAGACTCGATTATCTGCTTCGACATTTAATATTTATTTTCTAAATTAAAGGTGTTATTGTAATGATTTTTAAATTATAAAGGGTAAAATAGTAAATTAACCAAAATCGATTAGGTTCGCGAGTTTCTCAAGCCAAGTGTTTTGATGCTCGAGTTCGACTTAGTAATTAACTCGAGTAGTACGAGCTCGACTTGATATTAATTGAGCCATTTCCGAATCAATTCCTAGTAGTTTGTGAGTTAGCTCGACTAGATTACCCCATGGTATATCTAGTATCTTTGTACATGAACAAAAATTATTCTTTTCACTATATCTGGGTTACACAGATATGGCAAAAGTTCAAATTTTGATTAGGTAACAATGTAACATTTTCTTCATCTGTAATGTGGAAAGAAGAAAATTTATGGATCTAAATTTGAAAAAATTGAAGTTAGGTTGATTTTAGGTAAAATTTTCCTTTTGCTGATAATGACGTGTTCGTTAATTTTTGATTTTTTTGGGTTCTCAGGACAATATTGATGGAGGATTAACAGTATTTTGCCCTATGGATGATGCATTCAAAGCATTTCTACCAAAATACAAGAACTTAACAGCTTCAGGCAAAGTCTCATTTCTTGAGTTCTTTGGAGTGCCAATTTACCAATCTTTATCTATGTTGAAGTCCAACAATGGCCTCATGAACACTTTGGCCACTGATGGAGCCAGCAAATTTGATTTCACAGTGCAAAATGATGGTGAGGAAGTGACATTAAAAACAAGAAGTGTCACAGCTAAAATCATTGGGACTTTGTTAGATCAGCAGCCACTTGCTATTTATACCATTAACAAGGTTTTGTTGCCTAAAGAGTTGTTTAAGGCAGAACCACCAGCTCCTTCTCCTGCTCCGGCTGCGGACGCTCCAAAATCTAGTGATGATGATTCAGCACCGTCGGACTCGCCGGCGGATGCGCCGTCTGATGATGACCCAGCCGATCAAACGGCGGATGACAATGCTGGTGTGAGACTTAATGGTGGAAGGTTTGTTGGTGTTGTGGTGTTGAGTTTGTGTTTACGGTTTTTGATGTTGTAAGTTATTTGAACATTGATTTTCACCGGTTTGTGGGAATTAGGCCATGCCTTTAATTTATTGGTTTGGTTCAGTTTCGATTTGAACTATACTTTAGTTCGGTGTGGTTGGTTTAGGTTGATTTCAAACCAAACCGAGCGATGCACAGCTAAAGGCTTTTATAGGGCCAAGCTGGCTATTACTCATTAAGAATGTGCTTAGTACCTTTTTTAGTTTCTTGTTGGTTTTAGTGTGGTGATATATTTTTTTTCTTCTTTTTTGGTTGTATTAAAGAGGAATTTGAGAGGTTTATGGCTTGTAATTTGTGAGAGATGATGAAGATCTATAAATACATACTGTTGTTGCCACCAATGAGCAAGATTTTTTTGTTATAGTAATTGAAAAAACTATTGTGTGCAATCTTTGGTTCATTCATGAAACTGTTTGATACTTATGAATTATTTTTCGTCTAACTAATAGACTCGAATGGAAACTCAAACTCGAGACTTTATAGTTTCGATTTCGCCTTCGATTCTGCTACAACCGAATTCATAAGGGTCTATGATTGAAATGGAAACTGTCAATTGGCCTGTTAGATGGGTGCAAAAGCAGAGCAATAGAAGCTGTAGCCCTTGAAAGGGCAAAGAATTATTGCAACTATACAGAAAATTTATGAGTGGAATGGGAGCATAATTCATGCAAATTCCAAGAAGTACTTATTTTAAAGTCATTGAAAATGTGTATTTACATCTCATAAAAGAGCAATGCAATGCAACAAAACAATGTCATGGGGAAATGATAAGGTAAAAGTGCTGCAAGCTGTAGATCTTAGAGACCAGATTTAATGTCTTCAATCCTGTTTCATCTCTTTTAATGATGTCAAATTTCAGAAGATAAGGCTCTGTTTTAGTAGTACATTTTTCTTATCTTCTGCTAAGGCTTTTTTTTAGTACATGTTTGTTAGCTTCTGTTATGTGAAACGACGAAGAAAGCCGCAATATGATGATTTGAGCATCACCAAATATAGTATGAGATGAGGATGCACCATTTGCAAAACTCCAATATCACATTTCTTTTCTGAAATTTCACATCATCAAAGAAAAATAAGTAAAATCTGCTATATGGTTCAAGACAAAAAGAGAATTGTAATGGATATTAATTCTTTGGCTCAGCATCTTCAAATGCTAAAGTTTATGTACTGTGTATTCTAATTCTAGCAAACAATGGCAGAAGCAAGAAGAACCAAGAAATAAATGATTGAAATGGAAAATGCCAATTGGCCTGTCAGATGGGGGCAAAAGTAGAGAAACAGAAGCAGTAGCCCTTGAAAGGGCAAGAATTATTGCAACTATACAGGAAATTTATTGAGTGGAATGGGAGCATGGTTCTTGCAAATTCCAAAGAAGTAGTACTGTACTTATTTAGATTTGATAAAAGAGCAATGCAACCCATCAATGTCATGGGGAAATGAGAAGGTAAAAGTGTTGCAAGCTGTAGATCTTAGACCATCTCCAACTGCAACTCATCACCAAATATTAATTAGGTGATTTATCATCAATTCTACTCCAATTACAATCACGTTTACCTACACCAAAAAGAATATTCCTTTTCATTTTTACTATTTTAATCATTTTTTACTTTAATATTTATACACTTTTATCTACTCTATGAAAGAGTTATGGTCTTTTTTGATTAATTCCTCCTCAGGAACGAGAAGCTGTCGATCGCTATGTGGCATTTGTGGGCTGTTTGGTTAGCTCAGAATGCTCTAGTGTTCAGAGAGGATAATCGTGACCCCGGAGAAGTCTTACGTTCAGCTAGGGAACTTCATGTCGAATGGAAGAGTTCCTTGACTTCTTAAGATCAGGTAGGACATAGGGCTTCAGCTGCTTTCAATACAATTCTGCAGTGGCATCCTCCCCCTCTTGGGTTCCATAAGATAAACTTCGATGGAGTCTTTAACATTGCTTCAAAGCTGGGCTCATGCGCCTGTGTGGTTAGGGACCATGAGGGGCGGGCTGTGTATTCTATCGCTCGGAGATTCTCGCATGTACCGTCTGCATCTTTAATGGAAGCACTAGCCTTGAGAGAAGCCACGTCTTTGTCAGTATTTCTTAGACTGTCGAAGCCTATTTTTGAGGGAGATGCGAAGAACATTATTGAAGCTATGCAGGGGAATAACTCAGTTGATTACGACTGCGACGTGGTTTTGCAAGATTGTAAAGTAAAGTGCCGAGGTCTTACTTCTTATTCGTTTAATTTTGTAAAACGCACTTGTAATTGAGTGACACATGATGTGGCCAAAAAAGCCCTATCACATAATTTTTTTTGCGGTAATACTCTAACCCAAATTTCATGGCTAGAATCGAGACTCGTGTAGTCGTTTTTCATTAATGAAATCATATCTTTAGCAAAAAAAAACATATAAGTTCAAATAATATATATAAAATTTCGTTATCATATAATGTTTTGTTTCTAGATTATCGTCTAATTTATGTAATATTTTTATATTACCGTATCGTAAAATTATTTATGTAATGTTTTTATGTTCTCGTCTCGTTAAATTATTAATGTAATATTTTTAAATTATTGTCTTATAAGATTATTTCTATATTATTTTTATGTTAATTATAATAATTTATGAAAAGTAAATGATTAAATTTTTAATATTTTCATGTATAAAATTATTCTAAAATATTATAAATAAATAATATTTATATATATATTGATATATATTTAAATTTTTAATTATAAATGTGTTGAATTAAATAAAACACAAATTAAAATATTAAATTGTACTTTTTCAAATATTAAAATAATGAATAATAAATAGATGACTCTAAATAGCAGTGTTGTCAGAACCGAGCCGGACCGGCTGATTCGACCGGAATAATTTGGAATCGGTCAGTTCACCGGTTCGGTCTGCACCAATAACCCTCATAATTTAAGACCCGTTGATTTTTGATCGAACCGGCCGAGTAACAGGTCATTTAGAGGAATTTAACCGGTAAACCCGGTTCCGGTTCGGCCGGTTTATAATACTCTCCTTATTAAAAAAAAGAATTTGTTATTGTTGAGAATTGAACCTTGGTCAACTTGAAAAGTTTAAAACATGTGTGACCATTTTACCACAATGGTTTTATGTTTAAACTCTATTTGTATAATATATACCTATTTATTATTTGATTGTTAAATTTATAAATATATTTTTATAACTAAAAACACTACATATAAGATGTATATATTATAATTTTTAATTAACTTACTCAATTAAGTAGAGATGTTCATTGACTATTTTAATTTATATAGTATACAATTCTATTTTTTTAATAATTTTATTGTATAAAATATTTATTTCTCAAATAATTACTAAATTTATTATTATTTATAATTTCCGGTTGAACCTCTAACCCTTAACCCTCTGTCTTCACTGGTTCAGTGACTGAGTCGGTTCTGACAACATTGCTAAATAGTGAATCGCCTATTTTGATGAGAGATGAGATTTTAGTATCACTTGTTTTAAAACAAGTGACTCATTGGAGTATATGAAATGTGACTTGTTTTAAAACAATACATTGGAAATGCCGTTAGAGACTAGCTTAATGTCTTCAATCTTGCTTAAGCTTTGTTTTAGGACATGTTTCTTATCTTCTATTAAGGCTTTTTAGTACTCTCTCGACCGATTATATTTGTCCATTTTAGAAAATATTTTTATTTTAAATTTTTTGTTCATTTTAAAAAGTAACAATTTTTAAAATTCAATCTTTATATTCTATCTCTATTTGGATTTCATTAATAAAATAAATTAAAAATTAACCTTATATTAAATAAGAGTATAATAACAAAAGTAAAAAAATATATTATAAAATCTATAACAATAATTATGTTTTATGTGATAAAGACAAAGTGGATGAGGAAGTACATGTCCGTTACCTTGTGAAACGACAAAGAAAGCAACAATATGATGATTTAAGCATTTTTAATTAGATTCCAAATATAGTATGAGATGAGGATGTACCATTTGCAAAAGGACTCCAATACCTTCTTATCTCATCACATTTCTTTGAGTGTTTATCCCATGCATTGGTTGTGCCATGACATTTTTACAACAAGCCAATTGGGATTTGCGATAGGGAATTTTTTATTTATTATTTAATTTTTTTATTATGAATTTTTCCACATAACTAACGCATCATTGGTCTGTTGCACGAATAACATGGCGCAACGGTTGCGTGCAATAATTTTTCCATTTCTTTTCACATTATCAAATAAAAAAGAAAATGGCAATGGATATTACCTGTCTTAATTTTTTTGCTCAGCATCTTCAAATGCTGAAGTTTATGTACTATGTATTCTAATTCTAGTACAAACTACGGCAGAATCAAGAACCAAGAAAAAAATGATTAATAAATCTTCTAAAACACAAATAATTATCATAATTCATGTACTCTTTGATATAAATATAACCTAAGGTTGAACTACAATTATTACAGTTTCATACAAGCTTTATTACGAATCAGAGTTTCTAAAGCAGAATACAAATATAAATAGCCAATAACATAACTGAAACACAGTAAAAAGGCGAACACGAAGCAGAATAATTATCGACAACAGGCTGATATACATAAGGACGTGGAGGCGGATACAAGCAACACTGAGCTGGGAATTGAGTGCAATTTACTTGAGGTGGTGGAGGAGTTCCATATATAGGATACTGAGGAATCGGAGATGGCGGTGGTGGCGGCGGTTCTCCGTATATAGGGTACTGAGAAAGCGGTGGAGGCGGCGGAACAAGATCAGGATTGCATGGATATTGTTGACAAAGTGAACCGTTTGTTGAAGGAAATAAATCATTACTGAAAAGTTTTCTTGATTCTGCACACTCAGGATTGTTCAACACCGAAACCAAAAGTGTTGTCAGGATCAAGAAATGTTTTGTTGACATGTTTTACTTTAGTTAACAGATCAAAATCAGGAATTATTTGAACGAGTTGTAATAATTCAGGGGGTGGTCAGAGTTATATGCATAGGGCTTTCTAATTTGGTTTCGTATGTTTCTAATTCTAATGTTTCGGATTTTGTGCCGCATGGCACACCACCTGTCATGTTTATGTTTACATTTGTCTACAAAGCTTTTGCACAAATCTACAGGCGCAGACAAATGGGGTGTGAAAATAGATCGAACCAGTTCAAATAGGATTAAAATTTACTCATGTTGATTTGAATTTGAGAGATTCATGTTTACGATTTACACTGTTTATTTTATAATAAACGGTATAAATTAATTTATTTAAAATTATATTTTTTTATTATATCGTTTATTGTGCAATGAACGGTGTAGACTATAATAACATGATCCTCTCAAGTTGAAAATGAAATTGAGAAAATCACAATCAATTCAAATATTCGGACTGAACTAATAAATTCTAAATGATCGCGGTAATGAATTTTGAGATGATTAACTTCTTTAAAATTACGAAATGGATATCCAACTTTAAAATATAATAAAATAATTACTCCATCCGGTTCATAATATTTGTCAATTTAGCATATCAAGAGAATATTAATAGCTATATTTTCAAGTTTATTCCCAATTAATTTATTAAAGGAATGCAACAACACAAATAAAAAGGTCTAATGTCTTAAAAAAACTCCGATCTTTTATTCCCTTTTCAATCATATCCCAACGTTGAAAATCAGTCAATTTTATCTTATTTTGAATTTTTTTCATTTCAATTGTATCATGAAGCATAAAATTGACTTTTTTTATTTTGTAAAAGTTCTAAAAAAAATTCTCTAAATTGATTCTTTTTACATTAGATTAACTTTTTGTATTAAATTAACCATTTTTGAAGAACTTTTTTAAATTTTTGTCAAATAAATAAGAGCAAATTACTATAACACCCCTCACATTTGATATAATTTACAGTTTAGTCCCTCTTTTTTGAAAATTGAACTATATAGTCCCTCACTTTTGGTTTTATCAATGATTTAGTCCTTCCATCCATTTTGGATGTTAGTCAACGAAGTCAACGAAACTATATGGTCCCCCACTTTTGTTTTTCTCAACGATTTCACCCCTCACTTTTGTTTTTGTCAACGATTTAGTCCCTCAGGTTTGATAATTAATTTACCTATAACTCCCTGGACTTCGTTGACTAACACTAAAAATGGATGGAGGGACTAAAATATTGACGGAAGCAAAAGTGAGGGGCCACATAGTTTAGTTTTAAAACAAGAGGGAATAAAATGTTAATTTTTTTTAATGACAGCCGCAGAAAAAAAGACGGCACTGAGGGTATTTTCGTCCATATGGGACGTTAATGGTGCCGCCACAAAGGTTGGAGGGTTTAGGGAAGCTTTTAAAAGTATAGGGAGTTTAGGGAAGTTTGAGGTAAAAGTCGAGGGCCGTTGGTGATTATTAGCCTAGAAATGGTGTAGATGAGTTAGTCAATATAGATAATTCTCAGTTGCACGCATGGTAGCGTGCAAGATTGCCTATTGGTAGCCATTTTATGCATGAAGTTAGCAATTAATGTGGATTCAAAATTTGTGGGAATGCTGGATCGAGAATTCGAATAATGAAGTTTTCAAGAATCTGCCGAATTCAAAAGGTGTGCGAATCAGACAGTTTTTAGGTCTAATTCGAGTGGAAACGGGTCAATAAACAAGACTCATTAGCATAGATATGAGCCCATGCACTTTTAGGCCGGATTCCATCGTCCAGGCCTTCAAAATAGCGTTTTTGTGATTTTAGCAGATTTTAGTATTTTATTATTATGTCCTTTTACACCCAATTTAGGGTTTTTGTTTTGTTTTAATATTTAAACAACCTTATGAGTTGTTAGAAGGTAGTTTTTAGTATTTGATGTTTTGAGACGTGATTTGTTATTTTCCAAAATTCGGTATTCTTTGAATTAACGATTATTTGATGCCTATTGCTTATTGGTTTAGAAGTTAATTGCTGGCATTATTCTATAATCAACAACATTTAAAGTTATCTTACTCTTTGTTGTAACTTCCGCCACATCAGTAATGGTAATGGAGCTCCATGCCAAAACCTGGATCGTTCAAGGCTAATGTTAACGCGACAGTCTTCCAAGATTCTAGGAGTATCAGTGTGGCTTGTGTTATCCGTGGTGATGCAAGTAGATTAGTGCAAGCCGGTCTAGTAAAGATTATGGGCAACCACTCTCCCAGAAATGCAAAGATTGTGTGCATTAGGGAGGCTCTTAGTTGGTTAGGCGGTTGGAGTAACCTTGTGAACGAGTCAGATTTGTTGTCGGTGATTGGTGATCTCGTCTCGGGGAGGCAGCATGAGGGTGATTTGTTGATTGATGATTGCTTTGAATTATCAAAACAGTTTAGTAAATTATGAATATGACCCCCTCAAGTTGAAAATGAACTCGAGGAATTCACAATCAGTTTAAATATTCGGACTGAACTAATAAATTCTAGATGGTCGCGGTAATGGATTTTGAGATTATTGAACTTCTTTAAATTTACGAAATGGATATCCAACTTTAAAATATAATAAAATAATTATTCCCTCCGGTTCATAATATTTGTCAATTTAGCATATCAAGAGAATATTAATAGCTATATTTTCAAGTTTATTCCCAATTAATTTATTAAAGGAATGCAACAACATAAATAAAAATGTCTTAAAAAATTCCGATCTTTTATTCCATTTTTAATCATATTCCGACGTTAAAAATCAGTCAATTCTATCCTATTTTGCATTTTTTTCATTTCAATTGTATCCTGAAGCATAAAATTGTCTTTTTTTTATTTTGCAAAAGTTAAAAAAAATTATCTAAATTGATTCTTTTTGCATTAGATTAATTTTTTGTATTAAATTAACCATTTTTGAAGAACTTTTTTAAACTTTTGTCAAATAAATAAAGGTCAATTTTATACTTAAAGGTGCAATTGAAATTAAAAAATATAAAATAAAGTAAAATTGATAAATTTTCAACGTTAGGGTACGATTGAAAAGGGGATGAAAGGTGGACTTCTTTTAACATTAAGCCCAAATAAAAATAGTAGTCATAAATTAAGACATATTTTTTAGTTTTTATATTAAAGTCAAATACAACAAATATTATAGACTAGGAGAGTAATAAACTTTCAAATTTATAATTTCTGAAGAGTTTTAGATGATTTCTGATCAAATTATGCATATGTTGAAACCAATATTGTTAACTATTTATTTTAAATAGGTAAAAGGTACAAAAAAATTCTCGTAGTTTTAATAAAAGTACAGATTAATCCTTTCACTTTTTTGGGTATAGTTAAGCCCTCTTTGTTTTCAAATAAAACAAATAACCCCTTTTGTACAGTACCATTGGAAACACTCGTTAATGGCTGACATGTCTTTTATAATCATGTAGGAAAAAAGTTTAAAAATAATTTTAATGTTTAAAATATTTACCGAAAATTTGAGGGGGTAAGTGTCCCAAAAGTAAAATAAAAAGATTTATTTGTTCAATTTTACAATAACAAGAGTTTCATTGTTCAATTTTAAAAGCACAAGAGTTTAATTATGCCCAAAAAAAATAAACGGGTTGATCTGTATTTTTGAGAAAAAGTCGAGGATTTTATTATCGAGCTGAAATTCATTTCTTTAGAGACTAAAAATTCTAGAATCCTAAGATAAAATAAGGGAAAAGAGTCATTTATGCCACTAACATTTGTTTACAGGATCAAGTGAGTCCCTAACGTCCGGAAAGGTTCAAGTACGCTCCTAACGTCTTAAAAAGTGAACAACGAGGCCTCTATTTTGACTTATAAATGAGATGTTGGGGGCCTGATTGTCAAAATCGGAGGGCCTGCTTGTTCAATTTTTAAGACTTTTAGGGGCATATTTGAACTTTTCCGGACGTTAAGGGTTTACTTGATCCCCAAGTCAAACGTTAAGGGCATATATGACCCTTTTCCCATAAAATAATAGCTAGTAAGTAATAATACGTTTTGAAGTTTTCATTTGACAATTTCTGAAAACGATAGTGACTTCAAAATCCAGATAAGAGGATTATCGTACTATACTCATCTTGTGTTTTATAACTGAACTTTCTTTTATTTACAAAAAAAAAAGTCAATAAAAAATACAAGAACAGTACCAACTACAAGAACCATAAGAATCACCCCTCTATAAATAGCAAAATGAACAAGTACAATTAATTTTCAGTTTCTGATTTATTTTTGCCAGAATTTTCAGTTTCTGATTAGTCAATGAGAAAATGCAAAATCTTAAAATGTAGAGTGTAGATTATCAACAAACAAAGCATAACTAAAAGGAAAAACACAAACTTGGCGGTGGCAGTGAATGGAGAGTGTTTTGGGACGGAGTGTGCTCTTATGACTGTGCATTAGAGGTGGTAAATAGGTGGGTTTGGATGGATATATGTAGAATTTAAATGGGCACGTAGGGTCATAAATGGATAATATATCTATTTATGATCCGTTTTAATTTCATATGGGTATTCATATTTTTATAACTCTAATCTATCTATTAACCCACTTTATATGTATAATGTTAAAAATTGACTTATTAAAATTTAAATTATATTATATTTTAATTGTATATTTTGTGTGTTTCGAAAAATTGTTGTGGGATGGGTTTTAAGAGAGTGCATAAATTTAATTTGGTCATGTTGTCCAAGAAGTCCTGGAGATAAAAGTCAAACAATTCATCGCTAATTTATGGTATTTTGCGAGCTAAATACTTCCCAAATGGAAATTTCTTAACTGTTAACTTAGGGAATTACAATCCGAGCTTTACTTGGCGTAGTATTTTTGCTACCCAAAATATTGTAAGGAAATGAGTTAGGAGAAGAATTGACAATGGTCAGAATACGCTTGTTTGGCAGGATCCTTGGCTTCTCGATGGGGTTTCTCGGTTGATAGAATCAGCAACTTCAGTGGGTTTAGAGGCTTCAAAGGTTTGCCAACTATTTTATAATGACGAGAACAAGTGGAATGATGAGATTTTGGCTTATTTCTTTTCTGCCAATGATAAGCAGCATAGTTAAGTGTTCCTCTGAGCTATCATGACATGGATGACCAGTGGTTCTAGAAATTTGAGAATAATGGGGATTTTTCGGTCAAGAGATGTTATAGAGCTATTATTGGTGAAGAGGTGAGTGGAGATTCTGAGTTATGGAAGTTGATTTGGTCTCTTGATGTTCCTCTCCACGTTAAGAACTTCCTTTGGAGGTTATGCAGCGGTTTTCTTCCAACGGCGGAAGCTTTGGGAAAGAAGAAAGTCTTCATAAATCTAGCTTGCCCTTGTTGTACCGATGGTGTAGAGAACGTAGCTAATTTGTTCATCAGTTGCCCATTAGCTGTTGATTGTTGGAAGTTGGCCAAGGTGCACGGAGTTTAAGCGACATGTGTAGATGAGAAATCTTAGTGTTTGGGGTGGCTCATAATTTTAGGAAAAGCAAATAGGGCTTTGGTAGCATTGATTTGTTAGTATTTGTGGTGTAATAGAAATAATCTAGTTTGGAAGAATATTAAAAATGGTGTAGCTGAGTTTGTCAATGTAGCTGGTTCTCAGTTGTATGCATGGTAGCATGCAAGATCGCCTATTGGTAGCCATTTTATGCATGGAGTTAGTAATTAATGTGGATTCAAAATTCGTGGGAATGCTGGATCTAGAATTCGAATAATGAAATTTTCAAGAATCTGCCGAATTCAAAAGGTGCGTGAATCAAACAGTTTTTAGGTCTAAATCGATTGTAAACGGGCCAATAAACAAGACTCATTAGAATAGCTATGAGCCCATGCACTTTTAGGTCGATTTCCATCGTCTGTGCCTTCAAAATGGCGTTTTTGTGATTTTACCAGATTTTAGTCTTTTATTATTATGTCCTTTTACACCCAATTTAGGGTTTTTATTTTGTTTTAGTATTTAAACAACCTTATGAGTTGTTAGAAGGTAGTTTTTAGTTTTTGATATTTTGAGACGTGATTTGTTATTTTCCAAATTTTGGTATTCTTTGAATCAACGATTATTTGATGCCTATTACCTAGTATTCTTTTATTTGAATCAATAGGTTTTAGAAGTTAATTGCTGGCATTATTCTATAATCAACAGTATTTAAAGTTATCTTGTTCTTTGTTATAACTTCCGCTACATCAGTAATGGTGATCGAGCTGTTATCTGGTCCATGCCAAAACCTGGATGGTTCAAGGCTAATGTTGACTCGACGGTCTTCCAAAATTCTAGGAGTATCAGTGTGGTTTGTGTTATCCTTGATGATGCAGGTAGATTAGTGCAAGCCCATTTAGTAAAGATTATGGGCAACCACTCTTCCAAAAATGCAAAGATTAAGTGCATTAGGGAGGTTCTTAGTTGGTTAGGCGGTTGGAGTAGCCTTGTGATCGAGTCAGATTCGTTGTTGGTGATTGGCGATCTCGTCTCAGGGAAGCAGCGTCAGGGTGATTTGCTGATTGTTGATTGCGTTGAATTATCAAAACAATTTAGTAATTTGGTTTTTTTTGTAAGACGATATGTAAACCAGCCTGCGCACTTGTCAGCGCAATATGCTCGTTTTATGTCAGGTCATCAGATTTGGGTTTCGAACTTTCCTAAGTTCCTTACAGATGTAACGGTTTTGAATTTTCTTTAATAATACTATTTTTCCATCAAAAAATATAGGCCAAACCCATTCTCAGGTCCCTCAACTCTTCACCTTTTTTTTCAATAGGTCCTTCTATTTTAATTTGACGTATACATGTCCTTTAAACTTTAATTTCGATGTTATTATATCCTTACACGGATGGAATATGGAGAGTGTGTCACACTCTCCGTTAAATGATAAACTTCCGTCAAATGATGACCTGTCAATATCAAAAATAAAAAAAGTAATTTGGCTAAAATTTAAGAATCAATTTACACTTTTTTCCAATTAATCTTCTTCTTCCTCCATTTCACTCCATTGTCGGAGTAAAAACTCCATTGCTGGAGTAAAAACTCCATTGCCGGAGTAAAAACTCCATTGCCGGAGTTAAAAAAAAATCAGCTAGTCACCACTGAAAAGTGGTGGCATTCTTCTCCTCCATTAATGGAGGCATTCGATGAAACTGGACAAAAAATAAGTTTAAGGGTTTTACCCTTTGACTGAGTTAATTAACAAAAAAATTACCAGATTGGTGTATTTGTATAATATATTTAAATATGATAGGTTTAGTGGATTTATAAAAATTAGAAGGTGAGTTAATGTATTTCACTAAAACAGAGAGAGTTTTTAGTAATTTATCCAAAATATTAACATCGATCAATTAAGATTAAATTACGTGTATTTGTAAATTAAGATTACATTGAATTTGAAATACAACAGTGGATAGTAAGGATAAGAAAAAACTGAACCAACCCGCAAAATTGAACTAAACCGGACTAAAATTGAGGAGTGGAGTGGTTACAACAATTTGGTTTGGTTTACTATTTTAAAAATTTATGTTTTTAGTTTCAGTTTGGTTTTAAGCTTCGGTAAATCAAACCGAAAAACTGAGCTTTCAATATTTTTTAATTTTTTTATATCTATAAATGATATAAATTAAAATATTAAATTTATTATTAATTAGTACTGTTACTATAAATTAACATTAAATCATCACTAGCTATCATTATATTTAGTAAAAATATTGATTATAATATAAATTTTAATGATGGCAAATTAAAAATTTGTGTTTTCCTGTATAAATCATACCAAATCGAATCATAACCGAATAAAAGAAGTTTGGTTTTTAGGAGTAGTTTGGTTTGGTTTTGAAAATTTGCTCATTAAATCAAACCGAACCGTAATCATCCGTGGTGGTTAGTGGTGTAATTGCCGGCAATAATGGAGTATGGTGGTGAAAGTGATACTGTGGGGCTGGAGATGGTGTGGAATGTGAGGCGGTGATAGTAGTAATAAAAGTAGATGGAGATATAAATGACATGTCAATTTGATATATTGACACGCCTAACAAATTTAATTTTGATAACGGCAAAACCCATACTAAAGTCCCTGTACTATATCAGTTTTGTTCGAGAAACCCCTACTCCAAAGTTATTCACGTTCGACTCCCTGTACTTGTCAAATCCCGATTATAACATCCTTACATGGATGGAAAATGGGGAGTGTATCTCACTCTCCGTTATTGAGAGTGTGAAAAGAAAAATATTCTTTGATATTTTTACATTTAATCCCCATAAATATATATAAAATTTAAGGACTCTAGGTGTATTTTTTCTCTTCACTTCATCTTCACCAAAGTCTGATTCTTCGCCGGAGATCAAGAACTGAGGTCGGTTCGTAGCAGGTGGGCGGTGGGGATAATAGCAAGCGGAGATACCAAATTTTTATTTCTCTTCTCTAATCTCAATTTCCTATCTTCTCGACCTTCTACTATTTCGTGGCAAACACAATTGAGCTGCTAATATTTTGCATCTGCTACGAGACCCGGATGGATGCATAGTAGCCTCGTCGGCTATGTCAAGGCGATCGGGGAGATGGGTTCTTAATTTTCTTGAAGGAGAGGGTGAAAGAAGGAGAAGTTCACGGAGAGGAAGTGAGTTAGTGCAGGATTTGAGAGATAAATCGAGGGTGTTGATGGAGTAGCTTTTTTTGTTGCTGGAGATGGAATAAGATCTAAAAATAAGTGTAAAAATTCTTCATTTTCTATAGAGGAGGTGATTCTATGTGAAGCTAACTTTGTTTGAGAATTTGGGTTTGATCTCAGTTTCCGTTTTACAAAACCCCCATATGATTGGTGGTGCCGCTGTAACTGAAGAGCTTCCATTTTTGATATATTTTGATTTTTCTGATTTAGGTTTTGATTATAATCTGAAAATTTAGAGACTTGAATTTGAAAAGGCATGGATTGAAGTTCTTGAAGTCTTAAGATTTTGAATTGGAAAAGTAAAGAGGACTTTTAAATATTTAGTGTTCTATGTTTTAGTTTGAAGATGGGTTCAAGGAAATCAGGTATTACGATGAAGAAACATGTCAAAGGTAGAAGATGATGGCTAAATTATTATTTTGCCACCAAATTTATTTTGTTTTACAGTTTGTAAGTAAATTGTGATTTTATGTGATATCAGTCCTAAATATTGATGCCATGTGGACCTCAATTGTTGAAAAGGAACGCCACATCATTTTTTTCTGTTAATTAACGGAGAGTGAAATACACTCCCCATTTTCCATCCACGTAAGGGTGCTATAATCAGGATTTGGTAAGTACAGGGACTCGGACGTGAACAACTTTGGAGTAGGGGTCTCTCGAATAAAATTGATATAGTACAGGGGTTTTAGTATGGGTTTTGCCTTTTGATAACACATATACTACTAAATCAAACGTTACATCAACAAATCGTAAGCGTACTGATAAGAAAATAGACAGTAACGATAGTTGAGATATTAAATTGAAATTCGGTTGAAATATGAAATAAAGATTATGAATGGTTGAAAAAAAGAAAAGAAAGTTTGAGGACGGGTTGATTAAAATTACCTTAAATTTAATATATAAATAGCTAAATTTATTTTGAGGTCCTTAAATTATACGATTTTGATTCATTATTTCCCTCTATTTCTATTTGACTTTTTCAGGTCCCTAAATTTTTATTTGTTGATTGATTGAGTCCTTAAATTTCGTTTTTTTGGTTTATATGGTACCTAAACTTTCGTTTTTTGGTTTATAATGAACTTTTAAATGGACCTCTGTTGAAGGATCTCATGAACCAAAAATAACCCGATGTATTAAAAACAAAAGTTTAGGGATTTGAGAAAGTTAAATAGAAATTGAGGAACCTAATAAATTAAAATCGTATAATTTAGGGATCTTAAGATAGCTTTAGCCTAAATAAATTAATAGTTAAATTTAAGATCCTAATACTAATCAATGATGCAAACTCAAAACTTTATTTTACTTAAACAATATTAAATATTTTAGTACTGCATATATATACTAAAAAAATAATCATTGGAGAACCAAGGTATAGTTATTTGTTAGATTGTGAAGTTGGTTTTTGAGTCTGCCTGCTCCGGTGGTACAGTGTACAAATGATTAAGCCTGTGGTGTTGTTATCAGTTTGCTTGGCCAAAAATGATCCTGTCCTGTCGTCACTTTCTTGGTTGAGCTTTTAATCTGTGTTTTGTATTGTTACATTAATTGTAAGGATTTTGTTTTCATTTCAATACAGATATATCAATTTAATTGAGATGTACGGGTGTTTTCCAGATTACTCCATTAGAACTCCAGTCGAAAAAGAGTCCAAATTCATTCATGCTGCATGTGTTTAAAATCTAGCTTTTAAAAACTCACATTTTTTAACTCACCTTTTTATACCGCCTGATATGACATTCAAAAAGTGGAGGTATTGGATTTTATTTTCTTAAGATATATACTTTTAAGTGGAAATTTGACAAATGAAACCTTATCACGTAAAAAGAGTTATAAAAGGTAGGTTATAAAGAATTTTTCCGAAAGTAATACTTCTTACGTCTTATATATTGATCATTTTACAATTTTCATCTATTTACAAAAATATAAATTAGAGCATTTTTAATATTATTTTGGCTTAATTGCATAAAAAATCACCAACTTTCGTGTCTTTTTGGTATTTAATATAATTTTTTTTTTTGGCATAAAAAATCTTCAACTTTCATTTTTTGGCATATTCGTCCACATAACCGTTTTCTTTGAAAAATTAAGCGCAAAACGGCGCCGTTTTTGCGCAAAACGGTGCCGTTTTACATTCAAAATGGCGTCGTTTCACATCCCGTGGACAAATATGCCAAAAATTGAAAGTTGGTGATTTTTATGCCAAGAGAAAAAGATTATGTTAAATACCAAAAACACGCGAAAGTTGGTGATTTTTTTATGCAATTCAGCCTATTATTTTTTATTTTAAAGAGCATTCTTATTTCGATGAACTTTATAACATTATTTTTTTAATTTTTTTATAAGTAATAATAAAAATATTAAATATTGATAAAACTAATTTAATAGGCTTTCTAGTATTTTTTTAATTTTTTTTGTAAATGATAATAAAAATATTAAAGGTTACATATCAATAATATTAATTTATTTTAATTTGAATTATTATTTATTAAGTTTTTAAATTAAATAATATTTTATTTAAAATAAAAATATCCAACTTATTTTTAAATTTTATCATTTTAAAAGTAAAGTAAAAGGTGAAAAATGATTCTAAATATGTATGATTTTCGCCCTCTATTATAAATTCAACTAATAAAATACTTGAGCATCAAATGGTGTCCTTTATATTAAAGAGCATTTTTAAAATAAAAAATAATATTTTGATTTTATTTCAATAGACTTTTTTTTTAAAAAAATAATAATAATATAAACAAAAAATATTAATAATATTAATATATTTTTAATTTTAATTAATTAATTAATTCAATTTTATGTCAAAAAAATATAATGTAATGTATTTGAAAAGAAAAATAACCAATTTATTTTGGAATGTCAAATTTATCCTTTTAAATTTAGATTAAAGGGTGAAAATGTTTCTGTACACGTGGAAAACTGTTTTCACTCTACTCTAAATTTAAATTATAAGTATACTGAATGTATAATTTATTGTCAAACTCTTTCTTTTAAAAAGTTTGACAATTTTAAAAAGAATATTGTCGTATATTTTAAATTAAAAAATTTGATACAATCCGTTAGAGATCCTCTTAATATTCTAAGTTTTTATAGATGTTTATTTTTTCTACAATAAACAAATTCGAATACTCTTTCATGTGGACACGAGGAGTATTACTTTGGACGGTTTAAAAAATTACTAAAATTTGTGGCAGCACGCCACTGCTGACAAATAATGCAGAGTTTTTTCACGTGGAGAAATATAAAATAGTGGCTAAATAAAAAAGGCAGGCTGACCAACACATATAAAGTAAAATAAAAAGCGGATGCCATGGGAACCATACACACTAATAATTTAATCAGTGCCACTTAATTTATTCATAATCTCACTCACTATAAGTAAACCCAAAACCAATCTCTAATCTATTATCCACTTCTATATCTCAGTTTCACAAGCACAGTAAGTTCATTGTTCTTTGTAATTTAGTACTACTGGTCCTTAATTTGAGCAAACATTTTTGTCTGGTTTCTTGAGGCACAAGTTAAAAAATTTAAATATTTTTGGTTGTTTGTGAAATGCAGGGTTTAAGGTAGAAGTATTATCAGCATGGGGAGATCAGAGACAGTTTGTAAACAAACTGAAAATGTGATTTATAATGGTGGAGTGTTTCCTGCTTCAACTGATGATTATGATGGTGTCATTGTTGAACTAGAGAAACAAATGGAACCTCAACTTTTTCTTGCTAGGCTTAGAGCTTCTATTTCAGCTTGGAAGCAACAGGTTTATAATTAGTATATTTCTTTTGTTTTTGAAGATTGATTATGAGATAAAATCTTTAAGTTTGAGTTGAAACTGTATGTAATTTTGGTTTTTGCAGGGTAAAAAGGGAGTTTGGTTGAAGATTCCTATTAGACTTGTAAATCTTGTAGAAACTGCAGTGAAGGTGTTTGTTTTTTTGTTTCTGTAATGAAATATGATTATTCATTTGTTCTGTCATGAGTAGAGTATTTAGTGTGTTATATTGGTTGCAGGAAGGATTTTACTATCACCATGCTGAGCCTACTTACCTCATGCTTGTTTACTGGATACCTGACACTCCTAGCACAATTCCTGCTAATGCTTCTCATAGAATCGGCGTCGGCGGCATTGTCATGAATGATAAAAGAGAGGTATTTTCCTACATTGTTTTCTTAATTCTTCATGGGTTCTCTGTTTATTTGGTTAAAATTCTGTTACTAGCATCCATTTGTCTTCTCCAAATGTTGCTTCCCTATGTTGCACGAAAACTTCTCCGGTTCAGCATTTTTGTTTTCAGAAACGTTTATGAAACTCTGCATTTTATATTTATTTGACTGTTCTTGTGAAAGCTAATGTATCACTGTTTCTCGTTTTGGCGTTTCCCGTTTCAGTGTTTCCGTTTACATGCTACATAGTTGACTCCTAATTTGTGTGATATATGTCTTACTGTCTCAACTAACATCATCCATTCACCTATGTGTCTGTTGTGAAAAAACGAAAAAACAGAAAATAATTTTTTTCTCCTTATTTTTATTGTGATTTGGCAATATATGTAGGCACTTGTCTAATTATTCTGGAAAATGCAAATGCCTCTGTATTTTTTGCTTTCACATTCAATGTGGAATCTGAAGAATCAATCAATTTAGAATTGCTCAAGCATAAATGATCCATGAGAACATTTGTCATGTCTTCATTTAGCTACACCAAATTAGGACATAGTATATGATTTCATAACTCTATACATATGATCGCTCTATGTGACACAGACATTGATGCATTCATATCCGATCCCTAGCCTTTTGGTCTTATTTGGGAACTCCTCTTGGTTGCCAGATTCTTGTTGTCCAGGAAAAGACAGGCGAGTTTCGTGGAACAGGTGCATGGAAAATCCCCACTGGAGCTGTTGATGAGGTACACATATACAATTAAAAAAATTAGACAAGTTAACTCACTTCTTTAGCTATTTACACGATCTCTTCAATGGATAGGGTGAGGATATCTTCACGGCAGCTATACGAGAAGTAAAAGAGGAGACTGGCGTAAGTATTACGATTATTTTTGCTGTTTCTAGGCCAATGCTGATCCGTTTCTAAGACCTTATTGTTTCCTTGCTCAGATTGACACAGAGTTTAAAGAAATTCTAGCATTCAGGTTTGTCCTTTTCTTTAGCTGTATCTCAACATTATGCAATTATAGTCTTATCTATTCAGGTATGGATCATGGTTAGGAACTTGACTGCTAATTGCTCCAATATTCATTTCTTCGATTATACGAATGATTCTATTTGGTTACTAGAGAGAAAGGAATCACTTTGGAATACTCCTGAATATCATGATTTTGATAGAATGAAAGCAAATTTCAAGTCTACAAACTTGAGTAACGAGTTTAATGCATAATATTTCTGCTTAATTGTTCCTGGGATTCATCGCTTTTGCGAAAATGCAAAATTATTTTTGTCTTCTCTTAGTGCTTCGTATAAAAGTTTGCTGAATTTAATCAGGCTGAAGACATAGTCTCACAATTTTTATGGCCTCAACTTACAGCCAAGCACACGGAGTATTCTTTGGGAAATCAGATATATTTTACATTTGTATGCTGAGACCAGTGTCTTTCAACATTCAGAAGCAAGAAGAGGAGATTGAGGCAGCCGAGGTAATTTCCAGGCAATGACATTTAATTCCTAAGTGATCCGTTTTCTTATATTTTGTTCAGAAAACTGCTTTCGGTGAATGCAGTACTACTGTTTCTTTTGTTTCCGAATGCTGCATGAAAAACTCCTGAATTTTTTTTGTTTAGAACACTGTTTATTTTTTAAAAATGTCAAATTTTCCTGTAGTGGATGCCAATCGAGGAATTTGCAGCTCAACCATTTGCTCGAAAGAGCGGACTTTTCAAGTACATGGCTGAGTTATGCTTTGCAAAGGCGGACAGAGATTATACTGGATTTTCTCCATTACCTACGTCGTTTAAAGACCAGATTAATTACATGTACGCAAACAGTAAAGATTTGAAGCAGTCGTCAAAGTTCCACTGATCGACTATAAAGAACCGGTTATTGTTGTATCTTATGTTGTAGCGGTAGTATTTTTCGATTTTGTTAATGTTTGAACTGATCATTCTGCACACGATAATAAGAGAAAATGTTTGCTTGTAACCTGAAAATGAATAAGAATTTTGGATAACTTGCATTGGTGTGAAAATCATATATATTTTGTTTTCTCTGTTTTAGTCTTGGCATTGGGTGGATATTTACATTCTACAGTCAATTGGTTGGAAGATTTCTATGGTTTTCAACTATAATTCTTAAGCTTAGAACTTAGAAACATGCTGTAATTTTTGGATCTATTGTTGTATCTTATGTTGTTGTATAGTATTTTTGGATCTTACCACAAGAAGGATTCATATTTGTACAGAAATGCTTTCCTTTTCAGCTCTTTTACCGTCTCTAACGAGGTTAAAGAGTTTGTCAATAGTGAAAAAATCATTATTAAATCTATTGATAAAATTATTCATAAATTTTAGAGAGAGGTATAACTAGAGAATGAGAGAAAAATTAGAGCTGTCTAATGATGATTTTCAGAAAAACATGTTCAACTGTCGAGCTTTTGGATGTTTGAAGAAATTCAAGAGACATTAAAATGAAACGATAAATCTGAAAGATTGAATCGTAATTATCGCATAAACCTATAAAAATTCAAAACAATTGCAGATATAAGCTTGCATCAAACTGAACATAAAATTAGGTTTTAAAAGTTTATGGGTCAATTTGTCGAATTGAAAAACATTATACAAAATTAGAAGTTTGTGAACCCATCAAATCTTTTTCTGACATTTTTAGGGACCAAAATTGTACTTTATCTTTATTTTTTTATAGTTTATTTGTTTTATTCCAAAAAATAACTTTATTATCCTGAGATATATTAATTTATGAATCTAATTAACCTAGCTAACTAATCCTAAACCAAACACACACGCCCACACATTTTTGGAATAAATCAAATAGCTCATAAATTAATTTTTGAAACAGTGTGCAATGAAAATTTTCTCAATTAAAATGTCACAGAGAAAGTAAACTATAAAACAATATACACTTAACTCTTCTTAGAAAGGTGGGAGAAAAATTTATTTATCAAAAACAAAATTGTTTGATGAGATTTTCAGCCCGCATTGAATCCAAAAAACTCATAAAGCAATGATTAACGTAAAATCTATCAAGAGATTTCTAGCAACATGAAGATTAGGCAATGGGTCCGATAATTGAAAAACGAGTCAAAAATCCAGTCTGTTATAAATCGCATACAAATCTCTTGATTTGGATATTTTATTTATTTGAATCATTAAAGATGCTTGAAATACCCGGTTTTAAGTGTTTTAGTATTCTTAGCTCATGCACTATGAACATTGAATTTTAATGATTTAATCCCTTGGATGAAAGAGCTATTTTAGATCGGTGATGGGTATGGAGGTGGGAATGGATATACCAGTCGGTGGAGGATGGATAGTGGCCGGAGAAGAAAAAGAAGAGGGGAAAAAACATCCTTAAATTTTTATTAAAAATTAAAATAATTATTAAAATTTTAAAATTATAATAATATAATTGAAATTTAAAAAAAAATTAAGAAAAATAAAATAGTATGGATTTTTTGAAACTTTTTCAATTTTTTTTAAACATGAAATGGTATGAGATAAAATTTACGCAAGTTTCACTAGACATTAAATTATGCGAGAAACTAATTTATTTCATAATTTCATTATGCTCGCTTAATTTATCATCCATCAACTAGAAATATCAATTTCATCACCGCTTTCATTATCGATAACCTATCTGATTTCATCGTACTTAGCATCTAACCAAACAAACATCAACTCACATCATATAAGCTGAAGTTTTAAAAACAAATGAAATTTTTTGAAGACAAAATTGAAAATCTTAATTTTTGCAATAGTTTCTACTTTCTAGGTACACATCAACTTAACACAGTTTGTCAAAACTGTGTGTTTCAACAGCAGCAATCACACAGATTGCAACATCAGCCAAAGGACTCAAGTCACGTGGATTGCTATTTCAGCAAAACAACTCATCTACAGCTCAGCATGACAGCTGTAATTAGGCCAGTAAAGTGTGTTTTATAGTTTGTTAAAAGTTGTTAGGAAGCAGTTATTTTTCAGCTTAGCTTTGCAATCTCAGCAAGTATATAAGCTGAGATTGATAGTTTGTAACAATTAATTTTTGTGATTAATAAAGAGAACAATTTTTCCTCTCTTTTTTGTTATGGTATCAGAGCCTTGTTGCTCTTGATCTTTGTCTTCTTCGTTTGAAGTAGTTTCTTGTTTTTTGGTTCAACAATGGCGCGCACTTTACCTAGAGCAGAGGAATCAATTTCTTCTCCATTCTTTGTTCATCCAGGTGAAAATCCCTCACTCGTTCTTGTTAGAAATTTGTTTGATGGAACTAATTACAATGCTTGGTATAGATCAATGCGTATGGCTTTGATCTCAAAAAATAAATATAAGTTTGTTAATGGCTCAATTCCTGCACTTAGTCCTGATCATGATAACTATGAAGTTTGGGAAAGATGTAACACACTTGTCATGTCGTGGTTGTATAGATCTGTAACACAGACTATAGCTGATAGTGTTTCGAATCTTGATAGTGCTTTAGATGTTTGGATAGACTTGAGAGATCGTTTTTCTCAAGGAGATGCCTATAGAATAGGTGATCTTCAAGAAGAAATATACACATAAAGACAGAATGCCTTGAATGTAACTGAGTACTACACACATTTGAAAACTCTCTGGGATGAGTTGAAAAGCTTGAGAAATTTGCCTGTTTGTACTTGTGAACCTAAGTGTTCTTGTGGTCTGATAGAAAGAGTCAGACTGAATTTAGATAATGATCATGTGATTCGTTTTATGAAAGGATTGAATGAGAATTTTGGCACAATCAAAACTCAGATATTGATGATGGAACCACTTCCAAAAATTAATAAGGCCTTCTCTATGGTAATTCAATTTGAAAGACAATTGAATGCTACTGGCAATAAGTTGCCTGCTGAATCAAGTGTATTCATGGCTAAAGGTTTTAGTGAGAGTGATGAACAAGGATATGAATCCAATATCTGTTATGCTAGAGGTAGAGGTGTAAGCAATTTCAGAGGAGGAATGTTTAGAGGCAGAGGTGGTTATCTTAATCAATTTGCCAAACAAAAACTTTGTTCCCATTGTGGACAAACCAATCACACAGTTGATTACTGCTATAAAAAACATGGATACCCTCCTGGATTCCAGCCAAGGTACAAGGGAGAGAGTAGTGGATATGCTAATAATGTACAACTTGAAGAACAGGAGTACATGAATGCTCAGGAACAAATGAATGGTTACAGAGTAGATCAGTCTCAACAGATGATGATGAACAATCAATCTGCACAGATCATGAACAATAGACAGGATATGCACACTCAGCAGCATAGACAGGATATGCACACTCAGCAGCATTCAAATGAAGGGCAAATCTTCCCTTTCACTCCTGAGCAATATCAGAAGATTATGTCTTTGATTCAAGCAGACAGGATTGGTGAGACACAGATTACAGCTCATGCAAATTCACTTTCATCTACCTTTAAACCAATGACAGAAGAGCAAGGTATTGTTCATGCTTGTTATTTCTCATCTAAAGGTTATAGAGAAAGTTGGATATTAGACACTGGAGCTACAGCTCACATAATCTGTGAAATTGAATTCTTTAAGGATTATAAAAAGGTTCAAAATGTCCATGTCAAGCTACCAACAGGACAACTCATAGCAGTAACTCACATTGGTTCAGTACAACTCAATTCTGATCTAGTATTACACAATGTTCTATATGTCCCAATGTTTAACTTCAATTTGATTTCAGCAAGCAAATTGACAGATGACAGACTTTTGTGCTTAATACTTTATCATGATCACTATTTCATCCAGGATATGGAGACATGGAGGAGGATTGGATCAGCTAAGAAAAAAGATGGTCTATATCAACTCATGCAGGAGTCATTAACAGGAAGAAATTGTAATTCAGTTTTTTCAGTTTCTAAAGAAAATGCAGATGTTGATATCTGGCATTATAGACTTGGTCATTTGTCACATAGTAGAATAAAACCTCTACAGAAACTTGATTCAACAATTAAAACATGAGTGAATAAAGTCTGTGATGTATGCCATTATGCAAAGCAGAAAAAACTGCCCTTTCCAATAAGTTCTTCTGTTTCTAAAGAAGTATTTGACTTGCTGCAAATTGACATTTGGGGCCCTGTAGCAAAACCTTCCATTAATGGTTTTCAGTATTTTCTCACATTAGTTGATGACTTATCAAGATATTCCTGGGTCTTTCTGATGAAACATAAGTCAGAAGCAAGAATTCATCTGCAGAATTTCATTGCCATGGTTCAAACTCAGTTTTCTAAAAGAATAAAAATAGTGAGATCTGATAATGGAGGTGAGTTTGCGTGTACAGATTTCTACAAGGAACATGGGATTATTCATCAGACCAGTTGTGTCTATACTCCTGAGCAGAATAGTATTGTAGAGAGAAAACAGCAGCACATCCTCAATGTAGCAAGGGCAATCAGGTTTCAATCTAATCTGCCTTTACATTTTTGGAATTACTGTATTTCACATGCTGTCTATCTGATAAATAGAACACCATCTCCTATTATATCAGAACATACTCCTTTTGAGTTACTCTACAAACAACCTCCATCTTTACAGCATTTAAAAATCTTTGGTTGTCTTTGCTTTGCTGCCACTATACCAGCACACAGAACCAAATTTGATAAAAGAGCAGATAAATGTGTGTTCTTAGGTTTTCCATCACACACCAAAGGCTTTATTCTATATTGTTTAGATTCAAAGCAGATTATAGTGTCTAGAAATGTTATATTTTATGAAACCACATTCCCATACAAAATCACCAAAACAGTCACTTCTCAAATAAATTCATCTGATTCAATCATTGATTCAGATTATTTCTTACCTATCCTTGAAAACCTTAATTCATCTCCACCTTCTTCACCACCTATTCCTTCTATTTCACAACCACCAGTTCCTTCTCTAAATTCAGACTCTGAATTTCCAGCTTTGAGAAGAACAACCAGAACATCACATCTACCAGCACACTTAAAAGACTTTACTTGTGTTTTACCACCTTCTTTTACCAAAAACACCACTACCCCTCATGCTCTTTCAGTGTTCTATCATATGACAGGTTATCTCCTGCTCACAAACACTACACACTAACCATAGACACTATGACAGAACCTAAGACATATAATGCTGCTGTAAAGTTTGAATGTTGGAGAAATGCTAAAGCAGAACTTGATGCTCTAGACAAGACCAATACTTGGATTGTTACTGATCTACCAGCAGGAAAAAGAGCAATTGGCTGCAAATGGGTATATAAGATCAAATATACATCAACTGGACAGATTGAGAGATGCAAAGCAAGACTGGTAGCAAAAGGGTATACTCAACAAGAGGGTCTTGACTATCTTGACACATTTTCCCCTGTGGCAAAAATGAGTACCATCAGAACTTTACTCTCTCTGTCAGCTGTGAATAAATGGCATCTGCATCAGCTTGATATCAACAATGCATTCTTGCATGGAGACCTTGATGAAGAAGTTTATATGGTCATTCCTCCTGGTTTTGAGTCAACCAGTCCACAGAAAGTTTGTAAGCTTCAAAAGTCTTTGTATGGCCTTAAGCAGGCTAGCAGGCAATGGAATGCCAAATTAATTGGGGCTTTGCTTTCAATTGGATTTCATCAAGCACATTCTGATCCTTCCTTGTTGATAAAGAAAACAGGTTCTATCTTTATTGCTCTGCTAATCTATGTGGATGATGTTATTTTAGCCAGCAATTCTCAAGTTGCCATCTCTGAAATCAAGGATTATTTGCATACTACTTTTAGTATCAAGGATCTTGGTGTTTTGAAGTATTTCTTAGGCCTGGAAGTTGCTAGAAATTCATCTGGTATTCACTTGACACAGAGAAAATACACACTGGATTTGCTCACAGACACTGGTTTTCAAGATTCAAAACCAGTACCTACTCCTATGCTTAATTCTCAGAAACTGGCTAAAGATGATACTTCTCTTTTACCAGATAATACTGCATACAGGAAGTTGGTAGGTAAACTTCTGTATCTCTGCAATACCAGACCAGATATCTCCTACTCCATTCAGCAACTCTCACAATTTCTAGATTGCCCAACTCAGGCACATCTTCTTGCTGCTCATAGAGTACTAAGATACTTGAAAGGGGCTCCAGGAAAAGGGTTACATTTCTCAGCATCTTCTGATCTTAAGCTTGCTGCCTTTTCAGATGCTGACTGGGGTACATGTCCCGATTCCAGAAGATCTATCTCAGGATATTGTGTCTTCCTTGGTAGTTCTTTGATTTCTTGGAAGTCAAAAAAAACAAACTACAGTTGCTAGATCAAGTTCTGAAGCAGAATATAGAGCACTTGCAGCCTTGACTTGTGAAATTCAATGGCTTGCTTACCTTTTTCATGATCTTCAACAGTCTCTTCCTTTACCAACAGCAGTCTATTGTGACAGCCAATCAGCAATCCAATTGGCACACAATCGAGTGTTTCATGAAAGATCAAAACACATAGAAATAGACTGCCATGTGGTTCGAGAGAAAATTCAGTCTGGCTTAATACACTTGCTCCCAGTCACCACAGACAATCAACTTGCTGATTGCTTCACTAAAGCTCTACCACCTCAAGCTTTCCATCAGGCCATTTCCAAACTGAGCATCATTGACATATTTGCTCCAGTTTGAGGGGGGGTAACACAGTTTGTCAAAACTGTGTGTTTCAACAGCAGCAATCACACAGATTGCCACATCAGCCAAAGGACTCAAGTCACGTGGATTGCTATTTCAGCAAAACAACTCATCTACAGCTCAGCATGACAGCTGTAATTAGGCCAGTAAAGTGTGTTTTATAGTTTGTTAAAAGTTGTTAGGAAGCAGTTATTTTTCAGCTTAGCTTTGCAATCTCAGCAAGTATATAAGCTGAGATTGATAGTTTGTAACAATTAATTTTTGTGATTAATAAAGAGAACAATTTTTCCTCTCTTTTTTGTTACAACTCTTATCGCAATACCTCAATAACTTAAGAACAATGGCCTAGGAAGACTACATCATTACTCTAATACTACCTTTGTCATGATCCAATTTCGCGAACTGAAACCAACACTAGGAAATGTGAGTTGTAGCTCTGGAACCCGTCGCAAGACTTAAAATCATTCATTTTACCTTTATTTTATCATGTGTACACACGTGAGCTCCCACCATTGGTGAGAGACTTTAACTTTACTTCACTTTTCATTCGTACCTTATGCAGCCTTTCATTTAACATCTATTTCATTTCAGTTTAAACATCAGAGTTAAGATACTATACATACACATAAGTATTAATTACATGAATCTACTCAAGACAACTGCAGAACCCTAGAATTTAAAATATTGTTTACATAGTTTTACCAAAATAAAACTTCTGAAGAAACAAAATGTTCAGAAGCTATTTGACTCCGCTCCTGAAATAGTGGAGGAACAACAAAATTAGTAAAACTAATTGATTTTATATTATTACAGTTAAACATTAAATAAAACCGAAATCATCATAAAACATTTGATAAACTATAATTCATTAGGAATAAAATAAAATCATAATTCACCATCCATATACGAATTAACTATTAATAATGACCTTTGCTTATTTAACAATCAAAGAGACCGATAACTATGCCTATCGAATCTCTTCACTAAATACATTTGTCAGTTTTGATACCTACGCTAATCGAGTATCCCGATAGCTCTTCCAATAGAGATGTCCCACTTAATATGAGCCCTAATAGCACTGCCTACCGAGCATTTTCCATATCAACCAATTCTAACTCAGCTCTGACTCTACTCTTATGAAAATACGCTAAACCATGTACCCTAACCCGATATTTATCAGTGCGTACACGATTCTATTGCTTCTCAATAGATAGCTCAGTCCATTGGATCCATATTTTATTTAGAATAGTTTCAAACAATATATTTATACTTGCACAAAATATTTCATATATAGAAAATAAGTAATACTTTGCTTAATATTAAAAGAAATAGCATAAAATCACAGTGGTTGCTTATTCTCCAAGCTTTAACCTTTATTACTTTGATCCTAGATTTCTAAACTCGCCGGATCTAATCATTAAGCATTCATTAATTTGGAATTACGGCCTAACTGTAGAATTGACTCTAGACTCATAACGTAAACACTATTTATCTGTTTTACTTATCTTCCTTATGGAACTGAGTTTAACTCCGAATTTTTAAAATTCTTTACTTTAAAACCAATGTTTTTTTCAAAACCTTCTTTATCTCGTCGGACGAATATGTAAACTCGAGGCTCAACATTTAAAACTCAATCTCTCATTTCGTCTTCCAAATTGAATAACACTTATCTCGACGTAAAATTTTAACCTTTCAAATACCATAATCATCCTTTAACACTTTCAAAACATTTTTTATAACATTTAGTCAAAAAACATCATTTTTATAAGGGAAAAGGTGAAAAAATGACTCTCATGTATACCCTATATCTCTTGTTGGCACCTCATACATTTTGGATCTCAAATATGACCTTAATATTGTGAAAACATATAAAAAAACACAAAAAGGACGACGTTAAATAGAAATGTGTTTGGTACTCAATGGAAATGTTAACAGAAGGATCATTTTTGATACTTTTTCAAGACGTTAGGGTAATTTTTGAAATTTGTAATACATGAGGTGCCAACATGAGACGCGGGCTATACATTAGGGTCATTTTTGCACCTTTTCATATTTAATAGGCTTAATCACCAAAAAAACCCTCACTTTTTAGCCCCTTTTCAGTTGCACCCTAACGTTGTAATTTTGTCAGTTGCACCCTAATTCGCACCTTTGAGTTTCAATTCCACCCTCAAAATCAAATTAGACTTTTTTCACTCGGGAAAAATTCATAAAAACCCTTATAAAGTACTCGTTTGAACTCTTTTTCACATAAAAAGTTAAAAATAGATGACTTATTTTGATTTATTTCAAATGAAAAAGAGATCAATTTAGTACTTGAGGGTGGAATTGAAAACCAAAGGTGCGAATTAGGGTGCAACTGACAAAATTACAACGTCAGGTGCATTTGAAAAGGGGTTAAAAGGTGAGGGGTTTTTTTTGGTGATTAAGCCTATTTAATGACATAAAGCCTAATCGATAATTCTAGTTAACATCGACTCTCTTACGTACTTTTTCATTCATATAAGCCTTCATAACTCTTAGGGAAAATTATACATGATGAGATAAAAACTGAATTTTGGCGGTCCATGCAAAATTTAAGATATAAAAATATAATAAATTAGACATGATAGGCCAAAAATCCATTTGGACAATCCATGAAAAAACTAAAGTGTACAAAAAATATGAAAATAAAAATGTCACTAACTGACAAAATATCATTCATCGTCAGTACTTAAGTGGCAGACGAAATATTATTAAGGATATAATTAAATCATCAATAGTGTGACAGAGAAAGTACTATTCATTTATAGTATTCTCGTGGCAAACAAAGAACTATCCATCTACAGTAATGTGGCAGTCAAAGAACTATCCATCTACAATATTCTCGTGGCAGACAAAGTACTATTTAACTATTATATTAATGTATAGTCAATAGTACTTTGTCTATCATGAGAATACTACAAACAAATAGTATTTTGCCTTTCATATTATTGACAATTTAATTAAATCGCAAATTATACTTTGTTTGACACATAAGTATTAAGATGAATAATATTGTTAGTTAGTGACATTTTTACTTTCACATTTTTTTATAACCTTAGTTTTTCATGTATATTTTATTTATATATAGCTTAATTTTTGCATGGGTTGCCCAAATTAAATCTAGTTTTCAGTCTGTCAAGTATAATTTATATAAAAATACATGTAGCCCACATGTCCTAATTTTACAAAGTTTTACGGTACATGTGGAAAATTCTGAAACAATCATCTTCATTATCTTCTGCTAAATTGATTGTCGATTCTAAGGATACTGCAAAATTTGAATAAGGATGAAGATTTGGATGATCGAGGAATATTTAAAAAAAATTCTTCATGATTGTGAAATATTGTTCTTCAGTTCTTGTTGCTGCAAATAAGAAGCTTGCTTTAAATTTTTGAACCAAAAATTGTGCGTTTCGGATTTGAACAGTAATATGGTTTTTTTTTAACTATTTCTCAATTTCCAGTTTTAAGAGTTTTTGCCAAACTTTGAAAGAACTCCACCATTTGAGTTTAAATTATTTTTCGAAAATATGTACTCCAAATTTAGTGTCGAATTTGAAATACCATTGAATTATCCATGGAACAAATTGTTTTGCAGAAAATACTCTACGAAGCGACTCTTTCTCTAAAAAAAAGGTTTAAAGTGGTTTTTTCAAAGTTGGAATGATTCATGAACTTCGAGGGCTAAAATATCGTTAACTGAACGATAGTATTTCCACCAATGAAAAATCGTATGGAAATAAGGTTAAGTGAACTTTCAATTTTGTCGATTTTGGCCAAAAAAGAGATTATTTGGTTTCAATTGTGGCCAACTCTCAATTTGATTTCAATTTACCTATACGGCGCCTACGTGGCATGCACATATATTGAAAGGTCAGGATTTTTGTGAAATCAAATAATCTATTTTTGGCCAAAATCGATAAAATTAAAAGGTTAAGACTTTTGTGAAACCAAATAATCAGTTTTTGGCCAAAATCGATAAAATTGAAAGGTAATGACTTTTGTGAAAGATTTGACCTTTTTACGACATTTGGCCAAAATATTATATCCAAAATCTAACCGAACTGAAAACGATTTTTTTTCTTCATATTATCAAACCCAACCAAATTTGGTGCGCAATTATTGCACATTCCTACTCATTCCTATTCCTACACTCATTTATAGAGTCAAAGGACATGAAAAATAATAATTCTCATTTCCATTTCCTTTCTCATTCCTTTTCATTCGTAATCTTGAACAGAATAGTCTAAAATTTCCTTAAAATATTTTTGATTCATGTACTAGGTGCAAAAATGAAATAGCTCTTCCGCATTTAATGACTATATTTTTTGCTATGTTTCATGAAATAGTTATTTTATGATATCGTAGCATAATTATTGCTCTTAAAAACTAAGTCCATGTTTGGTTAGAATGGAATGGAATATCTATTCCATAAGAAACACAATACTATTTTTTATTTTTGGAGACGAGCATTTATTCAATAAAATCATGAAATAACAATTTCATGGAGTTACTATTCCATAAATCAAAGTAAAGAATAGTCACTTTATGCGAAATAGATATTTCATTCCGCACCTATTCCACGAACGAAATATAGTCTAAAAAATTACCATTTCATTCCTAATGGAATAACTCTTCTATTGTAATACTATTTCATATCATAAAACAATAACTTAAGTTCTAAGCTTAAGGAAATCCTATCTGAACGACCGTAGTTCAATGCCATAGAAATCTTCCAGACAATTGAGAATGTAAATATCTACCCAATGCCCAGTGTAAAACAGAGAAAACAAAACAACAATATAAAGTGCAACAAAGTAACTTATGATCTTCACACTAATGCTAGTAATCCCATATTCTTATTCATTTTTAGGTTTCAAGCAATGTTTTCTCTTATTAAAATGTGCAGAATAATCAGTTCAAACATTAACAAAAAATAAAATTATGACAGCTACAACATAAAATACAACAATAACCTGTTCTTTATAGGCGATCCGTAGAACTTGACGAGTGCTGCAAATCTTTAACGTTTGCGTACAGGTGACTAATCTGGTTTTTAAATACCATTGACATAGGTATTGGAGAAAATCCAGCATAATCTTTGTCCGCCTTTGCCAAGCCTAACTCAGCAATGTACTTGAAAAGTCCGTGCTTTCGAGCAAATGGTTGAGCAGCAAATTCCTCGATTGGCATCCACTACAGGAAATTTGACGTTTTTAAATAAGAAACGGTCTTATGAACAAAATAATTTCAGAAGTTTCTCATGCAGTATTCAGAAACAAAAGAAACACTGCTTCCACTGAAAGAGTTGGTTAAAAAGCCGTGTTCTGAACAAGATAAAAGACAATGAATCGCTTAAGAATTAATGATTTAATGCCATTGCCTAGAAATTACCTGAGCTGCCTCAATCTCCGATTCTTGCTTCTGAATGTCGAAAGACACTGGACGTAGCATGCAAATGAAAAATAAATCTGATTTTCCAAAGAATACTTTGTGTGATTGCCTGCAAGTTGAGGTCATAAAAATGTGAGACTATGTCAAGTCTTCAGCCTAAAACTTCAGCAAACTTTTATACGATACACCAAGTTCTAAGAAATACCACCGAGAAAAGACAAGACAAAATGAATGCTTCTTAAAGAAATTTTTCAATTTCACAAACAAATCCCAGAAACAAGTTAGCAAGAACACTATAATCATTTAATGCATCATACTTGATGTTATTCGAGTTTGTACACTTGAAATTTGCATTCGTCCTATCAAAATCATCATATCGGCGATTTCTTTCTCTCTAGTAACTAAATAGAATCATTCCTATCCCATCTTCCAATATAATATGGAAACAATTAGCAGTCAAGTTCCTAACTATGACTACAAAATGACTTATCCATCTACAACGGAATAGATAAGAACGATTGTGATTGCATAATTTTGAGATAAAGTGGGATAACAGCCGCAGAAAAGGACAAACCTGAATGCTAGAATTTCTTTAAACTCTGTGTCAATCTGAGCAAGAAAAAGATAAAGTCTCAGAAAGGAATCAGCACTGGCCAAGAAACAGCAAAAATAAACTTAGCACTTACACCAGTCTCCTCTTTTACTTCTCTTTTAGCTGCTGTGAAGATGTCCTCACCCTATACGTTAAAGAGATCGTGTAAATTGGTAATGAAGTGAATTGATTTGTCAAACAAAATGTACTGCTCATTGCATCCGTGTACCTCATCAACAGCTCCAGTGGGGATTTTCCATGCACCTGTTCCACGAAAATCGCCGGTACTTTCCTGGACAACAAGAATCTGACAACCAAGAGGATTTCCAAATAAGAGTCATAAGACCAAAAGGCTAGTGATCGGGTATGAATGCAATTCTTTTCTGTATCGGTTTCACATATAGCCATCATATGAATATAGTTACAGAATTTGGTGTAGCTAAATGAACACGTAACAAATGTTCTCATGGACCAATTATGCTTGAGAAATTCTTAACTGATCGATTCTTCAGATTCCACATTGAATGTGAAAGAAAAAACTTCTAAGGCATTTTGCAATTTTCAGAATAATTACCGAAATGCCTACATTATGCCGAATCGCCTACATATAATGCCAAATTGCCAATGAAACTAAGAAGAAGAAGTAACAGACGCATAGGTGAAGCGATGATGTTAGCTAAGACAGTTATGACATATATTACACAAATTAGGAACCAACTATGTAGCTCGTAAACAGAAACACTGAATCGGGAAACGCCAAAACGAGAAACAGTGATACATTAGTTTTTACAAGATCAATAATTAAACAACTATAGAATTGCAGAGTTTCATAAACGTTTCTGAAAACAAAATGCTGAAATGAAGAACTAAGAAAAAATGCAGGAAAATACCTCTCTTTTATCATTCAAGACAATGCCGCCAACACCGACTCGGTGCGAAGCATTAGCAGGAATTGTGCTAGGAGTGTCAGGTATCCAGTAAACAAGCATTATGTAAGTGGACTCAGCATGGTGATAATAGAATCCTTCCTGCCAACAGTGTATAACACACTAAATACTCTACTCACGACAGAACAAATGAATGATATCATATTCTATTACAGAAGCAAAAAAGCAAATACCTTAACAGCATTTTCTAAAAGATTTACAAGTTCAATAGGTAGCTTCAACCAAACTCCCCGTTTACCCTGCAAAAATCAAAATCATAGAAATTACAGTTTCACAATTTTTACGGAATTCAATTAAATTTCTATAAGATGTGTTCGGTTCAAATGAATTTTGACAATTTAAATTTGCATATACACTCCAAATACAATATTCAATTTATTTCATTTCATTTAAAATTAACTCCGTATTTAAAATTCGGGATACCAAACACACTAGAATTGAACGAAACAGGCCCGAAAAACAAACCTGTTGCCTCCAAGCTGAAACCGAAGCTCTAAGCTTAGCATGAAAAACTTGAGGATCCAATTGCTCTTCTAAATGAACAGTGACACCTCCAAAATTATCAGCAGATGCAGCAAGCAAATCACCATTACTCACCCCATTTGCAACCGACTCTGATCCAGCCATGCTGCACAAAAACCCAAAAATCAGACCAAAATAGAATTAAAGTACTGAACAAAAAACAATCCAACTAACTTACTTTGCTTGTGAAACTGAGATATACTATTGTGTAGAGAGTGTGGTTTGGGTTACTTATAGTGAATTAAGTGGCTGATGACGTGTGCCCCACTCATTCAATTATTAGTCTATGTCCAATCATTTTGCCTTCCATAATAATATAGGATCTGCTTTTTCTGTTTTATTTTATTTTAGCATTATTTTATCATGTGTTGGCCCGCCCACCTTTATAATATAGCCACCATTTTATATTATTCAACGTGGCTGAATCATATGATTTGCTGGCAAATTATACTTTTCTAATTTATCGAAAATAATATAGTAGTTTTTTAAGTTATTGTCACATTGTGAAAAAATTAATAAATATAATACTCCCTCCGTTCCATTCTAATTGAGAAAATTTTAATTGCACATTATTTAAGAAATTTTAGTAACATTACTTTTATATCCTTACATTACATTAAATGCATCACAACTTTTCAAAAATATGCTTTCTAAATGCATTAATTGAAGAAGGTATAAAGAGAAAAATAGTATGAAAAGTACTCTATAAATAGAAAGTGTCAATTAGAATGAGACACTCAAAAAAGAAATAGTGTCCAATTAAAATGGGACGGAGGAAGTATAATTTTGTGTTTACCATTTTTAATGTAATGAATGTTTGTTTTTCACATTTCATAAAATAATATGTAAGGAAAACAAAATAAATGAATGCATGAATGAATAAAATATACTTATAAATTAATTGTCTGACTAAAGTAAGATAAAATATTTTGAAATGAATGTTCTATAAAATAATATGAAATTAAAATAATAATTAGTTACTTTATGTGGACCTCGAGTTTTTTAATTCAACTACTCACATTTTTTTAAAAATATCTTTTACAACACATGCTGGAATTGGTATGGACTTCACCAATAACTTGTCAATGCAACTAACTAAAACTTAACTTTTAACTGCTCATCCCGTTTGAGTTAAAAGATTTAGTATACAAATACGGTTTAGTTGAAATGGTATAAGCGCTAGATAGAATAATGTGACTTCAATTTTTTCCACAAACGTTCCCTTTTTTAAATTTATGTTTAGATTTATTTAATTGTAGTAATCCAAATATATTAAATTAATACTATTATATTATTAGTGAGATCATTTGTATTAAATGTTTAAACTGATAGAAATAATAATTATTTTATATATTAAATGATATATTTTCTGAAGTTATAACTAATGAATTTTTCTATCATAAATATTTATTAATATTTCATAAATAAATTTGTCAATGATATAAATTTATTAAGGTTTAATTATGTTATAATTACATTTTTAATTATTATATTTCAATTGGTAAAATAAATACAACATGGATAAGTCATATGCTTTAGAGTTATTAAAATCTGATAAGATACATATGATATTTTTAATGATTATCTAAATCATTATTTATAATTATTCTCACTAACTATATACTAAAAATATTATAAAATTATATTTAAGAGAAAATTACTTTTTGACTACACATGTGTCTTGATTCACATTTCTCTTTTTCTTATTTAAAAATAAAACTATATAATTTTTCATTTTTATTTCTGAGAATATTTTAGCTTTCTGTTTATTTTTAGTGTTAGTAGATAGTCAAATGACTAATCAACAAAAATTAAATTTTAATTTAGTTTTTAAATATATATTTAACACAAATATAAATATAAATTATATTTTTATGAGACTCGATGGTTTAGTGAATTCTAATTAAGTTATTTAGTTTTCATACATCTTAATTTTTTTAAATTGTTTATATTTATTTCTTCATATACTTTTTAAAACTAAAATATAAAAATATTTTTAAAAAAAAATTAACCATTGATAAATATTAAAAAAAATTAATGTCATTTAATTTCACATTTTACAACACAAAAAAAAACGGCAAAAATGTTAACAAAAATAAAAATAAAAGACCATATCATGTGATTTTTAAGTAAGATGAATAAAATTTGCAAATTATAACACATGTGATTTGCTCTATTTTTAAATTCTGATCACATGTAACATTTATTATTCTTATTATTTATGAATGATAACGCTATTATATAATAAGAAAAAAAAACGATAAAAGGGTGGAGATCTTTGCACTCCATTTATAAAGACATATTATGTTGACCAAGTCTTCATCTTTCTCCCGCTTAAGGAACCTAATGTCATCAACAATGTACAAACTAGCCAAAAAAAAAAATCATTAAGAACATCATGATTGGAAAGATGAGGAGAACTCTGCCCCTCAATTCAATCAGAGATATCACGCATCGCTTTTGATGAAATGACCTCCTTAAAAACTCTTTTACGCTTTTTGGAGAAGTCTTTTTTTCGTTAAAAGTCATTTCCTTGTTAGTAGAAAGACAAATTGAACCAGCTGGAACAACAATGTCCTTAACCGACTCATCAACAATAATAACGTTTAAGATCTATCGTAACGATTGCGCCTCAGTAGGTTGTTTCGAAAACTTAAAAAGATCACCATCATTAATGAAGAAAGACTCAAAAGGGGCATAACTCCTAGTTTCTTCCATCAGAATAGACAAATCTACTTCAAATCATAAAGGAGGACATCGAGATCAATGGTCATCCTATAAAAAAAATATAGAAAGAAAAACTAATAAATTGGAGAGTTACCTTCTGAAACATATCATACCAAATATCATACAGTCTTCTATGAGGATTCTTTAGAGGCAACCACTGATGCTTTAAATAATGACTAATCAAGATACGTCACAGGGGTCTCGCCATTTGACATTCAAACGCTAAATCAACAACAAAGGACGACTCGACAAAAGTTAAAGGAGGAGGAACAAAAAATAATTTTAAGGAAAAAAAACCTAACCATTTCAGAAAAATCAAACACATGCTTAACAAGGAAGTACTTATTCATCCAGTCTTCTAAAAGGGGCAATTTGAAAGACGATCGCCCGAGAATACAAGCAACGGTGATAAACACCCCATCATCCTCAAAAACGAACAAAAATGACAAAGAACAGTCAATGAAGGGGTCTACCCCTAAAGCCTACAAGCTTCTATGAAAGAAACTAAAACCCGAATGATGTTAGGATGAAGTTGTCCAAGAAATACTTTCAATTCTTGACAAACATAAAAAATAAAAGAATCTAAAGGTAACCTAAGATCTGCTCTAAAACTCTCCTCAAACAAGATAATCTCGTTAGTAGAACCAGAATACCAACAAGGGCTAAAAAGGTTTTCGGGCCTTTTCACTCTGAATTCCGACGGAATATCGAATTTAACATACATATCCAAAACTCCGGCCTTAGATAGCTTAGAACAAGCTATACCATTCAGTTTTTCAAAGATACTCAAGGGCGTAATTGATTTACTCGACTTCGCTGACTCTCCTAGCATTTTCAAAATATTTGAAGGGAAAAAGGAAGACGAACAATCAAAGATTCAAAAAATTTTAAAATACATATCAAAACACAAAATTGAAAAAGCACACGAAGAACACAGAGAACAAGAACTCAAAATGATGAACTAAAATTACAAAATAAGATCTAGTTAATACCTAGAGATAAATACCGAAGAACGTGAAGAAAGTAAATTGTATATACATTTTGAAAATTAGAACAGTAGGAATCAAAAATGAAAATTACAGTTGAGAGAGAAAAGAAAGCTTGGCGAAAATGAAAGAGGAAGAAGAAGGAATATAAACACAAATACACGATATCCAAGACAAATGATTATGGTTATAGGCAACAAAGTAGCAAGTACATCAACAGATGTCAAAGATCATGAGCCCTATGCTAACACGTGTCCAAAAAATTACAAAGATAAGGATCTGAAATAGATTGCCCGAATCTGAAAAGACTCGACCAAAATAAAAAGATGCACAAAGTTTAGGGGGTTTAGAGCCCGTTTTTAAACATCAGGGGTTTAGTGCGCGTACCCCTAGAGTTCAGGGTCCATGAGTGATTATTAGCCGAAATACTCCGACATTAGCTCACCTGCGGGGGAGCTAATGATGGAAACATATTTTATCAAGACCATAATAATGAATTGAGTCCTGTAAGTTCAACAAACCTACCTCAGGGCTCGCCAAGACGTAATCATCGATACGTATCGACACGGCTGAATCCTAAGAGATTTGCTTGCCTAAGAACATGCTCATACGGACATCACATAAACAAGATATTGACTGAATTCTCAAGGAGTCAACAAAACTCAAAAGACCAAGCTTTAAAGATATAATATTGCTAAAGAGAACGAATCTAAAGTCAACTAATATAATAGTAAGAGAGAATATAAAAGATAAGATCTTTTATATCTACTAAAGATAGTCTCCTAAATGGAAGTAAAGGCCAAAACATGAAGACATATATTTATGACTCTTTTCTAAATAGAAAAAGATTAAAGATCATGCTATTAAGTGGTAATCTCTTTCCTTTTTCGATTCAATTTTCTAAAGGAATCACTTTTCTTCTAAAACTCTATCAGGTCAGATCACACTGCTACAAAAAAAGCTGAGGTTTGCTCTAGACACACACATTCAATACACTATTTTCCAACCTTAATCCTAAACCGACTTAAGTATCAGAGAGCCAATCGAATAACCAACATTTGATTAGCCATCTATTCCGTTTTATAGGTCACGTTCGTTGAAGTGAAACACGCAATCCATTATTAATAATTATAAAGTCACGTCATTTATAAAAAAATGTACAAAAATGATTCTAATGTTACCATCAATGCGTAAAAGTGATTTTAATAATTTGAAAGGTGCAAAAATGACGATCAATTTAATAGCAAAATCAGGAGAAATTGTAGACTCGGTCTACCACGTTATCCGTGGACTAAACCAATCATATCATAACACCTCATTAAAATGAGGGTATTCTTGTAATTTTGTTTGTTATTTGCATACACTTTTGAATAATAATATTACAAGAGAGAAATTCTTATGTAGATTCGGTCTACTACGTCATCCGTAGACTAATCTATCACATTATGACACGTCATTAAAATGTTGGCAATCTTGTAAATTCGTTTTTTACTTATTTACACATTTGAATAGTAATATTACAAGATTGCCATTATTCTAATGATGTGTCATAATGTGATAGGTTTGGTCTACGGATGACGTGGTAGACCGAGTCTACCTAAGAATTTTTCATTACAAGAATACCCTTATTTTAATGAGGTGTTGTGATAGGATTGGTTTAGTCCACGGATGACGTGGTAAACCGAGTCTACCTAAGAATTTCTCCAAAATCAGACCCCAAAAAGGTCTAAATTTTAGTTTTCAAAATATTAAAATTATTTTTACACCTTAAAAATCATCAGGATCATTTTACTCCTAGGCGGAAACATTAGGGTCATTTTTATACCCTTTCCCGATTATTTATAAGTCTAGAAATCTCAGGAATTTGCAGAAAAGGAATCAGGAAATTGCAGAAAAGGATAAAAAGGGCATTGATGTAATTATAATGCGTAAGAAATAAATAGTTGCCTGACATAAGTCAAATTAAGAATGGCAAATAAGCTACTATTTGGGGGTCTCCTTAAAAGAAGCAAAAAATACTAAAAACTCATTCTTTTTTCAGCAAACTAAATTAAACTATAAACCATTATCAAAACAAAAAAATTAAACTATAAACCTTTCTTTCAACTCTCTTTTTTTTTTTATTTCCTAACATTAATTCTTTGATCAAATTTTCTTAAAGATTAAAGGGTTTGATAGAGAGTGTGCTTTCAGTGTAATTAGCCATGTCATTAGGCTATGCAGAGAAGCTTTCTTTCATAGAAGATGTGGGTAATGTTGGAATGAAAGAATTTTTTGATTCTTCCAATCTTTTACAAGATAAAGTAAGTTTTTTTTTGTTTATTTACTTTCCATGAAAATGGGGTTTTTTTGGATGTTTTTTGTTTGATGTTAATGTGCTATAGTTAATTGATGATCAGCTTAAACCTTGGTGAAAGTTCAGGGGTTTTAGCATTTGTTTGCATTTGATTTTTTGTTTGGAGTACTGTAGAGTTTTGTTTGATGAGATCCAAGTTTCTGGGTACTTGCATTTGGTGTATTCTGAACTGGGTTTTGCTGGGTTTTATTGGGTTTTGAGGTGTGTTATGTGGTGAGTCTGTTCTTGGTTTTCTTGATTTTGATTTTTAAGTTCCAGTTTGTAGGATTTTTGTAATGATTAGATGTTAAATGAAGGATGTGCATGGTAATGTGAATACAAAAGTGATGTACTGATTGGTTGTTTGGCTTGCTTGAGATTGAATTTCATTGAACAATATGCTGCTGCCAGAGAGCAATGAATGCAAACTGCAAAGTATGGCTTCTGCATTTGATTATTCGGAATAAGAGAATACAGAAAGGGCAGTTTTGATTTCTATATTCTTATGGATAGAGATGATTGAATTTGTGAATGCAATTGCAACAACATTCTCGTTCTCATCTTTGTCCTTGATAACCAAATGCCATATGAAGTGTCTTGTATATTCTTCCACTTAAATATTGAATTTTTGAGATTTGGGGCTTGGGAAATTGTATCCAGTATCCAAATTATCCGTATTGGTGATACATTGATGCCTTGATGCTGCATTGGCATGAAAAAAAAGGCGTACCAGGTCTATGAGCTTCACTGCACGATTTGGGAGGAAGTTTTATGTAGTATCCTATAAGCTATACTAGTGGCCTTTCTATAGCTTGAACGTGTTTACCAGGTCTGAGTGGAGCAGCCATTCTATACTTGGATTAGGGAAGATTGAGCAGAATGCTATTTGATAGGTTTATACTTTATAGGGTTAATCCTCTCTAGGTTTTCATTGCATTTGACTGTTGGACTGTTGGACATTTGTTCTCGAATGTTCTCATCCTAGTATTGCTTTACCCTCTCTGATACTTGAGAAGGAAAAGTTGGGAATCTGAGTATTTTCGATAAAAGCTTCTGTGGTCTTTTAGGTTGGATTTTAGTTTTTTGTCGCAGTGCCATAAGTGCATCCTGTAAGAGTGGATTTCTTTATCAACCTAACTTAAAATATTTGGTGTCTTAAAATTAGCACTCTTATTGCTTACATGAATTTGGATATATCTGATCTAGTATGTATTTGTCTGATTCTATGCATTTAATAATGTTGATAAGTGCTTCTAAATTTTGTATTTATGTTCCCCAGAAAAAATGATGTTTAATGGAAATTTATAATCAATTTATTTGTGCTCTCAATTTTTGCTTGCTAATTCCTACATTTTTGTATTTGGTAGATTGAAAGACTTGCCAAGATGATACAAAAGGTTTGAACCTACAAAATTCACTCATATTGTTCATTGCACATATTAATTTATACTCCCCCCGTCCCAAAATAATTGTCCATTTTGTCATTTTCACGCAGTTTAAAAAAACACTATTAATATTTAAATTTTTACAAATTTATCTTCATTTTCTTATTATACCCTTATTAATACTATGACTAGTTCACTTTCTTGGGATAATGACAATAAATAGTGGACTTTAAATAAGGACAATATATGAAGATTGGGAGTAGTACTTAGCAAATATTGTATCGAGATAACGTACAAAAGTACTTTGTATTACGTCATTTAATCCAATCAACCTCTTGAAGTTCCTTTTTCATACTTGCAGAGTAAGCATCTAGTGGTGTTTACAGGTGCAGGAATATCAACTTCTTGTGGCATACCTGATTTTCGAGGTCCCAAGGGTATCTGGACAATGCAGGTGAAAATTTTGACTCATTACTAGTAGTCAGTATTAGAATGAACTCATTCTTTTTTTAAAGCCTCTTCGACCAATTACTGCTTCTCCCCTTGCCTTTGCAACTTCTAAGGAACTTGTAAATGATTTCTTTCATTAAGAGAGTTGATAGTTGGCCACTAGGCTTCTTTTTTTATTCAGGCCTTTCTTACTCTATTATATTGGCTAATATTCTCTCCTATAAATTGTTTATGTATAAGGTATTGAGTTGAGACACACATTTTAACCACTTTGTCAAGTCAGGAACAAAGTAAATCCTAAGTAAAAAAAATGTATAGGAATTGCTCTGCTATTGTTTTCTGAAAACAGAAAATATGAGAGAGATAAAGTGTGCTGTATTGAATGTCCTCATTTATCAAAGGAACACAAAAGTGTGCAGTTAAAGTGCAAAAGAAGAGTACGAATCCCAGTCAGTTTTTATGAGTGGTACCTCTAATTCTAATTGATTGAATGCAGCGCGAGGGAAAATCTTTACCTGAAGCATCTCTGCCATTTCATAGAGCAATGCCAAGCATAACCCATATGGCGTTGGTTGAACTTGAAAAGGCTGGTATTTTAAAGTTTGTTATTAGTCAGGTACTGCTTATTTCTCTCATTTTTCAGCTGTATGCCACATGTTCTACTGCTTTTCTGGGACATAAATTAATTTCTTAAATAAGTGACGTGAGTCGTTAAATAACATTCATTTCACATATGGAGAGATCATGCATGTAGGACTCTGAGGAGATAGGGAGGAGTGATGGAGGGTGAGAGACAGAGAGAGATCAGTGGAGTCAAGTAATTTTCCATTCTGTTGCATAATTAGTGAGTTAAACATTTCATACCCACCTCGTTCACTTCTATTGCTCCTCGAGTTATGGAACATTCTAAAATATAATTATCATCTGTTTACACCATTATTACCTGCTCTATTTTTTCTCTTACCCATTAATCCCACCTATTATTCATTGCTTAATTGTGCTAGCCTTACGAGACTGGTGCCGACTTTTGTTGTGTTTTTTTTAATTTAGTCGATCATAACCAAGAGTTTCTTGATTCTGTTGCTTTTATACTTATTCAAAAGAAACAAGCAAAGTTTCCTGATTCTTTTGTTTGCTACTTGTGCTTTTGGGCCAGAATGTTGACGGCCTCCATCTTCGGTCTGGGATACCAAGGGAGAAACTTTCTGAGTTGCATGGGAACTCTTTCATGGAAAGTTGCCCAGCATGTGGAGCTGAGTAATATACGATATTTGTACCTTAGTCTTTCCTTGCTGTTATTTGTATAGTCAAAGGCAATATTCTTTGGTTATTTGTATTTTCTATGAATGCATAATAGAATCATTCTCAAACGTGTAAAGGTATTTCCGGGATTTTGAGGTGGAAACTATTGGATTGAAGGAGACATCACGCCGCTGCTCTGATACGAAATGTGGAGCAAAACTAAAGGATACAGTTCTCGACTGGGAGGTAATATTCTCTTTATTTGGTGGTTGCAATTTGTTCATAGGCACTTTGACATCTTGAAGTTAGAAGTTGCAATTATTTTTTAGAGCATCAAATTCAGTTTGTTAGAGGATGAAAGCCTATAGATTGCCTTCAATAAGGTGAAAGCTTTAGGGTTTTAGACTGACAGTGGATCATTTACTTTAGACCTCTCTATGTTCCAACGTTCCAGTTTTTTAGTCTCTACTCTGATCAAGTGAAATTGGTATCTAACCTTGGTTTTTTTATTCTCTGATCTGTGCTGTATTGTCTAATTCTATGCTAAATTTATAAGCAGATGCATAATTCCTTTAAGATGGTTGAACTTTCATGTCCCCAGAAATAAGCTGTGAACAAAAATATCTATGTAACACCGAGGATGCCGTAAGAAAATTTAGTTTGGGTTCGAAATTTGATGTAAATTTTGGATTGACAAGGGCTGATATGAAACAAAATCTCTAGAGAATCATGTATTGAGCAAGTTTGGGCAGCTACAACATGCACTGAAAAAAATAAATGTCTAGTTACCATTTAACCAAATGCAGCATCTAATGATCTGGTCTAGAAAAGACAAGAGAGTTATTTGATTCTGATGGCCTGCTTTAACGCTTTTGCTTTCTCAAGTTTAATTAAAAGCATTGCTTTTGAGAATCTCCCTTCCTCCCTGCAGGATGCAATGCCCCAAAAAGAGATGCTTCCCGCTGAGAAGCACTGCAGGATGGCTGATCTAGTATTATGTTTAGGGACAAGGTAATAATGGTTGCCGGTTGACAGAAACATCTTTGACTCAGAATGAAGTCTTTCCAAATTATTTAGAATCTGTCTTAGTTTGATATATGAACAGTTTGGTCATCTTAAAGCTTTACTTTTTGTTAAATATAAAAGAGATTGTTATTGTCATTTCAAAATCTAAACTAGGATGAGTAATGACCTGGCTGATTTAGTTGATATACACAATATGTTTCTTGTTGAGTCTAAACAAAGCAAAACTAGCATCTTAAAGCTCTGTGCCAGATGAACCTCTGGCGGGTTGTTTGAATTGCACAATATGTAGCTGTTGAGTTCTCCTGATGAGGTTGTAGTTATGTGTCATCTAAGTTATGGCTTTCTGGACAACCTAAACAACCCCTCTCTTTGGGCATATAAACATTGAAAGACAAAAAGACCATGTTCATGTATGCTAATGCATTTGAGACCTTTATGGAATTGAACAAGTCTCTTCAACTACTCTGGGCAGTTTGTATCCTTCGCAACCCAATATGCATTCAACCTTTGGTTACTACAAGATCTTTTAAACCAAAAGACCATAGTGTACTATTTGCACTTATGCGTTAGCCAAGGGAGCCGAACCACTCAATTATATTATTTTCCAATACCATGGAATGGGGGAAGAAGGAAGAGAAGATTTACTATGATTTTGGTCATAGTTTGTTTTCTAGCTCTGATGGAATTTTAGACTTTGTTGGTAATAGCACCAAGAACATAAACTAAGTGAAAATAGAAGTTCAATATGCACCCTTGGTATTTAGGATCCAGAAAGAAATTGTATCTTGGTAGAAGCATTTTTACATGTGTTACAAGTTTAAGCTCGAATACTGGCCAGCTGCCAGAGTTAAGTGTCATTTGTAAACTTGCAACCAATTCTTATGTTGGTACGCAGATTTTTTGTTAATTGTACCTTCTTCTCTGCTACATTTTACTTTACTGTCGTGACTTGACTGCTACTTACAGTTTGCAGATAACTCCTGCGTGCAATCTACCACTGAAATGTCTCCGCGGTGGGGGGAAAATTGTAATTGTTAATCTTCAGGTATTTCCCCTCCATATTTGCATATGGATTTTGTTCACGTATTTTTTTAGAAGTGCCTTGAGAGCTTAATTCTTTTCCAGTCTCTCAGAACAACATTACAATGATAAATTAAAGTACTCTTTCTTGAAATTTCTTTGCAAGAGCTTCTAGATTTAGAATTTTGAACATTGCCTTTAACCTATTATTAATGTTTTTGCTGCTATATGTAATAGTATAATCTATATGTATTATTTTGAAAAACTATGTTTCCTCCTTCGTTTTACTTGGATGTCTACTTTTGCTAATTTAAATACCTGATCGAGCTTGTGTAGGTAGATGTTGCCTGATAGGGCCGGGTAAGGGCATGTAGGAGGTGAAAGTCAATATTTAGGACACGTGAGAGATTGTGCTTGGGAAAAAAAAAAGAGTGTGATACTGTGAAGGAGAAAAAGACATATTTGTATGAGTTGGTAAAATTTGGTGGCAGGGAATTGCCAAATGTCTCCAACCAAACAAAGAATTGTGTTTTTAGCTCTGTCACTGCTCTTATCTCAAACTTTCAGGAATTTTTTTGTATCATTTCAAGCATAGCGAGTCTGCCGCTATGCTGTTGTTGCTGGAAACATGCCTTCCCGTCCTTTTTGAGTTGGAAGCATACTGGATCATTGAACATGTTTATTTTAGAGAAGATGTTTTTGTACGCTTTCAGTTCCAATAGCTGTGAAACCAGCAGTAAGCTATACCTTAATGATAGAGATATAATTCATCTTGCAGCAGTTACGTTTGATTCTTGTTTTTGTGAGATTTAAGCATTTTTATGTACTTGTTACATGGAAGAATCATGGGTTAATAATGTCTGTTCTATTGGTTTATTATTTTAGGATGGCATCTTTCATTTATGTGATTGTTCTGTTCATATTTACAGAAAACTCCAAAGGACAAGAAAGCAAGCTTGGTGATCCATGGGTTTGCAGATAAGGTATTCGTGTTTCTAAGTTCACACATTAAATTGTTTCCCCCCCATTTTCTTTACTCTTCAGGGGTTAATATACTCTTCATATGCAAAAGCTTAGAAATCTTGGATATATATATATATATATATATATATATATATATATATAAGGTAGTGTATTGTAATTTTGTATTGACATGCATATAATACATTATGATATATGTTTGTTAATTGTCGGAGCAGGTTATTGAAGGAGTTATGAATATCCTTACCATGCGGATTTCTCCATTTGTTAGGATTGATATGCTCCAGATCATCATAACTCAGTCTCTGAGTGCAGGTAACTTTCCAAGTTACTAGAATTTTGGCCCTTTGTATCGCCCTTTCCTATTATATAGAGAGACTGTATTTCAACAAAGATTTAAGTAATGCTGTCTGTTGTCGGGCCAAATTTATAGTTCCAACATTAATGTATGTAAAACATACCATTAAGAGCGAGTTGCCTATGATTTCAGTATGCTTGAGTTTGTGATTTTTCAGTTTTAGCCTTTTAGTTTGTGTCGGACGTGTTTACTGCATAAGAACAAGCCTAGCCTTGTTATTATTGTTCTTTCGTAGATATGACATGTCCGGACCTTTAACTTCAATGTGATTCATCTACTTGACAGATACAAAATATGTTAACTGGACCCTCCGGATAGCAAGTGTACATTCATTGAAAGCTACATTGTCATTCATAAAATCTGTTGAGGTGAATTTAGATTCCATTCTATATCATTTCGAACAAAACCTCCTCAGAATAGCTCTTAAACTAAATTCTCTTATTAATATACATAGTAACTTCACAGGGTTTAATATGTGACAATAGTTCTACCCTTTTTTTATTATACAAATGGTACTTTACCAGGTTACCTTCCCAGACGCACGAAATTACAAAGCAGCAATTCTAGATGAGCAGCCATTCAACCTGAAAAGGTTTGTCTACTTCAATCTCATTTTTAAACATACATCTAAGCTATTTGGTTCCTGAATATTGAAATGAGAATAAATAAAATTAGGTACTTAATAATTTTCTTTCTGATTCTGTATTCCATCTCCTTTATTCCAAGTTATCAAGCATCTGAGTGTGAGCAAATGCTCCTATTCTGGTGCTTGCTGTTTATGAACATATTTAATGAGGATATAATACGCTTGTAGTCTGAAGTATTAATGCATTAATTACTCGTGGGCATTTCAGTCAATATAAATAGCAGTCAAAACTTTATACTGTTAGAAGTACGGTATCTTATAAACCCCATGACCACGTCTAATTACCTTGAGCTTGTATCTTCTGCTTTTACTGCACTTATGTGCTCTTCATATTTATTAGATCGTCCATAGGGCTTACCGGCCGTGTATGTACAAAATGTGACACTGGATTAAACCCACGGCGTTATGTTATCTAATGTTCACTTCCAGTATTGAATGTTATATGTCCGAGCAATTTTTCTGTTTCGTGTAAATTTTCCTTCAAAATTTATTTACTTTTATGCATCAGGAGAACCGGGACAACAGAAACATTTGACATTTTCGTGAAACTCCATTTAATTGATGGATGTGGTTGTCTATACACAGAAATCAAAATTCCTTTTAGTTTTGAGGTAAGAAGAATGAATTTGCTTCTGTATTTGCTAGCCTCTCAATTGTTGCGTAAGAAAATTGTACCCTGTTGCTGTACAGGTTTTGAACGGCTGTATCGATCTTGAGAAGGACACTGTGATGCAAAATCTGAGAGAACAGGCAATTCAAGATTTCAGTTGCGGTCAGAATGCAGTGATCGAAAGAAAGACCAGCGCAGCCCCGAAAAGTGAAGTCACAGTCCATGCCATTGTAACCAACATCAAAGCATATGAACCTGATGGTTTGAGTAATGGTGATATAAAAACACTGATGGGAAACTCGAACGGTGTGGAGACATCTCGGAAGCGATCAAGATCAAATAGTCGGAAGCGTAAATCAAGATTTTAGAATATATTGTTTGTTTGCGGTTAATCGTTGTATATATATATATATATAAGAAGAATTAGATTTTGTAGTTAGAGAGACTGGGTGAATTTTGCTAGATATTCCACACTCGGTCTCCTTAGCTGCAGTGTGCAGTTCATGTGAATTTTTTGAAAATATCTAGTGTTTCCATGTCAGGCTTCTCTGGAGTTGTTTGTGTTTTAACGGGTAGAAATAGAGCAACAAGATATGTATTTTGTTGGCAAAATCACTTTTAAAAGTTGAATCTTTTTATCTTTTATCAACTTTTATCTTCAAATAAAACTTTAATTTTAAAATTTTAGATTAAGGATATTAATTTTAAAGAACTCTAAACTCTAGAATTGCAGATTACTTAGGTAGACATTAGGCTGTAGCTCAAATGGTATAAGCATCAGACATCAAACTGTCAAGGCCGTGGTTCAAATCCTCCGACAAACGCTCCCCTCCCCACTTATCAAAACATAAATAAAAAGGTATATTTATTTTTTCTTTCAAAAAAGTCATGAGGGGCTTATTTGTACTCCAACCTATATATTAGGGGCATATTTGAACCTTTTGAGTTATCAACATATGATTTTCACAATAGTTGTACTTGCTCATAAATTAGGGGCTACCTTTTAGTATCATAACAATTGCACTGTCCGTTCTGAATATAAAATGACCACTTAATCTACCTCAAAAAAAAAAGTTAGATAGAAAGAAAAAAATGGAGGAAGAATTTTATAACTCCAAAATTAATCCAATAGCTCTTCTATTAGCTTCATTAGCTTATTGTTATTATTTAGCTACTTATATACCAAAAGGGTTTTCAAGAGTCACATTTATTTTTCCTGTATTCTACATTTTCTATATATTTCCTTGGAATTTTCATTCTAGTTTACTTAGAGGAATTTTCTCATTTTTCATCACTTGGATCACTTCCTTCAAACTCTTACTCTTTTCTTTCGATCAAGGTTCGCTTTTCGCCTGCGAAAATTACTTAGATTTTGTTCTCGTTTCTGTTTTTCCGATCAAAATCAAAGAAGATAACCCTTCTAAAACCCTAAAATATGAGCTTGTACAACTATTTAACAAACCTTATTTCGCTACATCTTTGCAAGATTTTTGGGGTAGAAGATGGAACCGTTTGTCTTCAAATATTTTAAGGCAAACAATTTATAATCCAACTCAAGATTTCTTAAAGGGTATTCTTGGAATTAAAGCAGCAAAAATTTTGAGCTTAATTATTACACTTGTTGTTTCTGGTATAATGCATGAGCTTATGTTCTATTACATTACTTGTGGCAAAAAACCTACTTGGGAAGTAACCAAATTCTTTGTTTTGCAAGGAATTTGTATTGTTTGTGAGGTTTGTTTGAAGTATTGGTTTAGGGTTAGGGTTAAGAGTTGGAAACGGTTTGATTCAAAAGGTGCAAATATTTTGACAATGGGTTTTATTTTGATTACTTGTTATTGGGGGCTTGTTTTGCCTGTTTGGAGGAGTGGACAAAATAAATGTACATAATTTGTAGTATAATTTGAGATATATATGAAGACATATATTGTTCATGTATTGATATATTTATGATGTTCTAGAAAATAGTTTTGTGAATATTATGTTTTTTTAACAATATAGAGGGAAGGTCGATTAGTTATAAGTAATTGTTAGTCACGTAGTATGCATATGAGTGTTATTTATTTAATTTGTTATTATAATTACTTATCATTTAAATTTAATTTAATCATTTGTAGTTATTTGATTGTTACTAAATTATTATATATTGGTTTTAGTATTTCTTATATTATTATAATCCCACTAAAATTTGTTAATAGTTATGTTAAAAAAAATGTTAATAGTAGTTAGTAATAAAAACGATAATAATTACAATTCTATTATTAAATATTGTGAAATAAATTATTAAACTAATTACAATGAGTAAATTTTAATAGTGGTTATTGTAATTTTATGTGTGTAATTTATTTGATATGTTAATTAATAATTATTTTAAATTGTTGTAGCTTCAATTGACTTTGAAATTTTTATAATTATACTTTAATTTTTAAGAATTCAATTAATTTTAGTATTAGTATATGTAGTACTTCAATCTCAGTAACAATAAACATAGAAAATAACTTTATAGTTCTAATTCTATTATTAGATAGTAAAAAATAAAAAATAAATATAACTCTAACAAGTAAACTAGCTATAATAGATGTTATTATTATAATTTTATAATAATAAACTTTACTAGTGGCTTTTGTAAAATGGTGTGTTATTTATTTTGATCCATTATCAATTTAGTATTTTATAATTACATAGTTTGAATTAATTAACTTTTTAATAGTTATTAGTTTTAGTATTAATTTTATATTCCAATCTTGTTAATAATTATTATTAAAATACATAATAATTTTAATAATAATAGTTCTATTATTAAATAATTAAAATTCAACACTGATTGTCACATATAGGTAATATTTAGCCTGAAATAAGATAAAATAAAACATTTATGTAATAATGAAATTAATACTTAAACCAATGAGAGGTAACTCCAATAGTTTAAGGCTAATTAGAAATTTCGAGTCCAATTCCTCTCACAAGCATTCTCCCTCTTAAATAATAATAAAAGATTAATTATTAAATTGAAATAAATTATAACATCATGATCAAAATAAAATATTATAAAATTTCACTGACTTCCAAACTAAGAAGCACATAAACTTTGATGAAGTTGCGTGTCCTATTTCGGAAATCGGAAACTCATAAGAAAACATTTTGGGCCGTTTCCGTAAATAAAAAATATAGTTATAAAAAAACACCTAAAGAATTATCAACAAATATTTTTTTTTTGAATTAATTACCCACAATTTTTATTGCTTACTTCATTTACAATAAAACTTATTTTTTTTTTATTTTTGTTGGATTATATTTGATTTATTTTATTAATTGGTATGTATATAACATTTTGTAATTTCTAATAGTATCCCTATAAATTTATTATTAACACGTTTTCTCCACGTTCGTGTCCTTTATTTTATTTTTTTTTGTTTTTTCGTGTCCGTTTCGTGTCGTTTCTGTTTCCCGTTTTCCGTTTCCGTTATCTAGCTTCCAAACAAACTAATGGATTCTTCCATATCACTACTTGGATTCACTTAGATTTTGTATAATTCTGCTCCATTTGTAATTTTAGTTGTGTTTATCATCTTCCCAACAAAAGTTTTCTTTTTTCTTTTAAATAAAAAAAGAGGAAGAAAATGTTGGAATTTGAATCTTCTTGATTTAAAAAGAAATTATTTAATTTATAAAGGTAATTTAATTTCTTTTTCATCCAAACATTAATTATGTATTTTATGTTAGCTCTCTATAAATATTTAAATTTTTATTCTTTTCTATAAATTTTTTCCCATTCGTCTTTTAAATTTGAAAATCACTTGTTATAAAAATTTAGGTGGTCTTAAATATTGTGATGGTACGTTCTCAAAGTACGAACCAACTGTTAGTATCGTATATGGAATCTTTGATTTTTCTTAGTAAATGATTTTATGGTGCCAATTTATCTAATTTCTCATGACATTATAAACTTTAGAATGAAAAATAACCACATATGGGTAATCTACAAGAGAATTACTTTCTATCAAAACGAACATATATTGAGGAAAAATAAAAAATAAAAATCTAAACTAACTAGTTTTGTCCATTTTATAGCTGAGGTTGTGTCATAATGCGTAAATTAGTGGAATTTTTTTTGTTCTCTCGCTAAATAATTTAGCTATCAAAAATCTGAGTCTATCGGTAATCCGTCGCTTAAGTAATTTAGAGACGGATTGCGTCCGTCGGTAATCTGTCGCTTAAGTAATTTAAAGACGGATTTCCTGCTTTTAGCGACGGAAAAATCCATCGCTAAAAGTAAAATTTCTAGTAGTAGTATTAAATGTCATGACTGTTTGATATGACAAATCAATTTGTGGGTGAGTATTATGTTTCGATTGGTGACTTTTTTTTCCAGCAAAACAATTTAATAATTTATTTTTTAATAAGTAAATTTGCGAATCAAACATGTTAATGGAAAAAATATGTTTAATATCAAATTTTAGAATTTGATTTTCGAATCTTCTCGAACGTTTTATAAATATAATTTTTTTATAAATAGAAAAGAAATGAAAATAATCTAAAAATGGACAATAATCAAAGTGAACTTGGCAAAGAAGAAAAGAAGGTAATTAATGAGTATAGATTTGCTAAAAAGGAAAGCAATCAAAGTAAGGCAAGTTTAAGTGGATACACAGTTTCTCACTCACTATACTTAGATAAATTACAATTAAATAAAAAAAAATCCACCAAATTAGTAGTAATTAATTACAGAGATGACCATTATGACCTCGTAATCAACCTTCAATTACTGTAATTTTCAAATACCAACAAAGTTGAGAGAGAGGTTGGTTTGACTTGACTGACCAGGCAGCCACCTGTTTGAGCCGGTGAAGGTGAGATGAGTAGCCAATCAGAGAAGAGTTTAACCGGCTATACTGAGTTCCTAGTCAGAAACGCCGGTTTGCCATGTGTAGGTTTAAAGTGTGAAGCAGCCTATAAATGAAAGAAATATTGAAGTAACCCAATTGAAGAGACAAAAAATAAATAAATAAATTTATATATCTATGGAACGTGGAGGCAGACTCCATCGCTATCGCAGACATGCAACTCAACCACCAACAGCCACCTTTGACACTAACTCTGGTAATCTATATATATATTTGTACATCCACGTTTTTTATTTTATTTTGCCATTTCTGATTTTATTTTGTTGTTGTTTTGATCTTGATTTACATGTGTTCTTATTTTTATTTGGTTTTTATTTCAAATCTATTTGTCGATTCGAAGTGTTATTTTGTCGTGTATTTTGATAAACCGGCGTTTATATATAAAAATAAGAAGATTTATTTGGAAAATTGAAAATGGTTTTGACATCTCTTTTTCTGCAAAGAATTTTCCATGCGTAAGCATTGAGATTCATCTCTTAAATTCGAAGTTTAATACATGCATACGAAGATAATGAATGTTACATTGAATCTTAATTACTTTGGCTTGATTTGTATCTCATTTTCTTGGAAATATTTTGTTTTTCTGAATGTAGCCATTTATTTACAATCTTATAGTGCACAGATTAAGATTTTTTTATATTTAAATTATCACTCGGTCAAATTAAAGATAATATCCAGTTTAAACTCTTCATTTTTCTTCTTGAGTTTTTGATTGATGGCATATGAATCGAATTGTTTTTTTTATAGTGGTAATAGCTACTTTTAGGCTTTTATATGGATAATTAAACCAAATTTTGGAAATGAAAGATACCGACTACTTTGACTATTGTATTGTTTACACAGTAACGCTTGTTCTTTACTGATTATTTATTTGTTCTTCAGTTCATATCTTTAGGGTTTTGTTTTAATTGTAAGACTTTCATAACTTTGATTTGTTTGTTAATGCGGGTTTATGTTAATGACGTGGCACGCATGCATGCAATACTTGCTGACTCACTCAGTGATTGGTTGGATGATTAGAGTACTAGTCTATTGCTTTTAACTTGAATGAGATTTTTATGATAAGTTTCTTTACTGTTTTCCATTTTCCATTTTAAAATTCCAAAATTCATAATCATGGATTTGAAGTATTATTTTTATTCTCAAAGAGTTTGAAATAATAAATATTCTATTTTACGATATAAAAAAAATTAGAATTACCAATAAATTACAGTTCAAATTTTAACTCATTTTTTAATTATAAAATAAATTAGAATTAATAGTCAAATTAACCTTAATAAAAAGCAATTTAATGACTATTTATAGATAAAGAGCATACGGAAGGTTTGACTTAAGCTGGATTGGGTGATATGTTTTAGATGTGGCCCACCTATCTATTTGATGTGGGACCCATTTGTCTAATACAGGCACGTGAACTGGCATTTATTCTCTTCTCTTTTTTTTTTTTTTTTTCCATTTATCGTTGCTCATTGTGTTGTCGTTTTATGCTGATTTGGCTTGAAAAATGACAAAACAGTGAAACTGAATGCATGATGCTTCTATTTAAGAGGTCGTTTTGACCTCAGAGTCTGCTCAGTCGCAAACTTTCTTGCTCAAAAAGACATGAGGTTTTCACACATAGATACCACATCCTTATACATGTAGCATAATTCTATATAAAAAGAAAATCCTTATTAAATTAGTTTTTATTTTACCGTTAATTTATGTGTAAAACTAAATAAAATTTCTAAAATGAAACGAAAAAAGTAGCAGAATCAAATTTTAAATTCTGTATCTATTTTATACTTTTATATTTTTTTTATAATTTACCCTATTACTGATAGTGAAATTTTCCATAGTTACTATTTTAAATGACTAAATGAAGGGTAAAATAAAATATTCATTGGATACTTTAAAAATAAAAATGAGACCTTTTAAATGAGATATCACAAAATAGAATATGAGCCTTTTTTTAAAAGAAATGGATGGAGTATTATTTTTGAATTAAAAATTAAATTTTGCATTTTTGAAAAAGAAATTTTACTAATTAAGGAATCAATTTAGAAATCAACTGAAAAATTAGATGATTAAATTGATAGAAACAAAATTGGATAAATTCACGATGAAATTATCATGATTTTATAAATTTTAATTTTTTTTAATAGATTTATAAAATGCTGAAAAGAGTTTATTTTTTTAAACATTAAGCCGATTTTGTTGTTGTTATAATTAAATCATTTTGAGTTTGACTACTTTGAAAACTGTTGTCTTGATTAATGGGTTCATTACTGTTTTGATTTCAGGCATAGGTTTAATGCACGCAACGAACTCATCAAACATAAATCTCCAAAACACACTCAGCCCTAACCCTAACACTCCCATGATCATGTCCAACACAGCTCCAACGCCACAGCCATCAGCTTCTCAATGCTTGGTCCGCGAACAGGACCAGTACATGCCCATCGCCAACGTGATACGAATCATGCGCAGAATCCTCCCACCGCACGCCAAAATCTCCGACGATGCCAAAGAGACTATTCAAGAATGTGTTTCTGAGTACATCAGCTTCATCACCGGCGAAGCCAACGACCGTTGCCAGCGCGAGCAGCGCAAGACTATCACCGCCGAGGATGTTCTTTGGGCCATGGGAAAGCTAGGGTTTGACGACTATGTTGAGCCGCTTAAGCTCTTTATGAACCGCTACCGGGAAATGGAGAACGATCGTGGCTCCATTCGTGAGCCGATTCTCCGGCGGAGTAGTACTGGTGGAGTTTTGGATTATGGGAATTATGGAAATTATGGTATGATGAGTCCGTTTATGCCGACGTTTCCGATGGTTGCTCCTCCTCCTCCTCCCCCGCAAGGCGTTTTTGATGGTGCAATGATGAATGGGTATTACCGGAATAATATTTCTGACGGTGGTTCTGGTCCTGGTTCTAGTAATCTTGGTGGGTCATCTTCTTCTCAAAATCCTCTGGTTCATAATTATGATCCTTTTTCACAGTTTAAGTGACACCCATTAATTAATCTTGATAGCTTGATCCAAAGGAATAAATTAAGAGGGCTTTTAGAAACTACATGGTTGCAGATTTTTTTATATAGCTGATTATGGAGTGTATGCATGGCGCTGTTGAGATAGTATTATATAACTATATTATTAATTTATTTGATTTGTTCCTCTCTGATTGGTTGCTTGCTACGATAAGTATTTTATAAGCGGGCAATATAATAAGAGAGAATGTTTGTTGTTCTTTTGTCGGGCATTTCATTTAAATCCAAATAAATCAAAATTGTTATATTCTTTTTTTTTTTTCAAAATTAAACTGATTTTAGAATTTAAAGTATTTCAGAATAAATTTATTTTATCCAATCTTTTCGATAAAGTTCTATTTTCAATTCAATTTTTATTAAAATTATGAAGTTGAATTCTTTATAATTAACACTAGATGAAAGCAAATGGAAAGAAATTTATCGGTCATGACTCATGTTAGTCATCTTTGATTCGATGTCGTAAAAAATTTGAATGCTCGTTTTTTATGGCAAAGTAAACTTTACAATTTTAACATTTTAACATTTTTGTCAAATATATCACGATCTCTAAATTGTGATCCATCATCTTTTAAATATTTGTCAAATATACCCAATACTCACTTGGAGTTGATGTGGCGTAAGGTTCTATACCTCAAGTAGGATAAAATTTGTAAATATATAGACGAACAACATATACCACATCAGCTCAAAAATGAGTTATGAATATATTTGGCAAAAATCGAAAAAATGATGTACCAAAATGGCAAAATTTAAAAGTTATAGTATTAAATTTGAAAAAAACACGAAAGTTGTGGGTAAATAAACTCATTTTGTCTTAATTTAATTATCATACATACCTCTGAAATTAGGGGTGTGATCAATTTTCGGTTTGGTCTGGAAGGAAGTTTTCTGAAAACCGGATCAGTTTTTGAAAGAAATAGAAATCGAATTGAACTAGAAACTAGAGAGTATGATTCACTTAACTTTTGCTTCTATCAAAAAGCAAATACAGTTATTTAAAGAAAAAATATAAGCACCACTTGAATTGAAAGTTTCTAAAATTCATAAATTTTACTCCCTCCGCCCCACTTTAGAAGTCCCATTTGACTTTACACACAGATTAAGAAAACATTAATTATTCTTGTCTATTTATGTTTTTTCATGTTTTGCCCCTATTAATGATAGTGGAATTTTTCATAGAACTCTTTTAAGATAACTAAAATAAGGGTAAAATGGGGTATTCAATGGAAAAATACTCTTAAAATAGTAATGGGACTTTTTAAATGGGACATCCCAAAATAGAATATGGGACTTCTTAAACGGGACGGAGGGAGTATTAAATTTGTGAATTTGTAAATACCAGTCCACCGTTTGAATTGAATATGTTATCCATGAACTAATTATAGGAATATTTTTATATTAATTCATCATTCATAAAAATATGGATTGTAACCTTCCCATCTAGGTGGAATGTTTTTTTTTTTTTTGATAATTGGAAAGGGGGAGCGCCTATGAGAGGATTTGAACCCACGACCTTGGCAGTGCTTATACCATTTGAGCTACATCTCGTTGGTTAGGAGGTGGAATGTTAAATGGGGATTTTGGAGGATTTATGATTTTCACAATTTATAGATTTTTATGATGTTTTTTCTTATCAAACAATAAATTTCTTTGAAATTTATCGATCATGCACAATCAATGAATTTTGTTCTTAAAAAATCCATGAATCTAATTAAACAAACGATAATATAGTAGACATTTTAACTACGTACTTGAATTATAGAATTTAATATATATTTTTTATTGAAAATATAGTATTATATATTAATACTTCCATTCTTTTAGTTTCTTTAATCAAATTCTTAAAATAATTTATAGTAAATAAGTCAGACCAATCATTTTAGGTCTAATTTGTTAATCGGTTCAGCGCTGTACTGTACTAACTAAAGTTGGTTAAAAAAAATTGCTTAATATATTCAGCTCTTTGATATATAGTATATATAGCTATAATCAGTATAAGAATTCTTATTGCTTTGAGGTTACATCGTGCATGATGCACAACAACATCTAATCAGTGTCTTGCTAATTATTAGCATAAATTATTCAGACAATAAACAATAACAATTGATGTTTTTGATTCAAGCATGCTTTTCCTTATTACAGTTTTCATGGAAAAAACAATAAGTGGAACACATTATACTGATATGATCATTGATCATCATTTACCATCAGACTTTCAAGTACAATTTTTGTTCTCTGATGTAGTCAATCACCGCATCTACAGTCAAATATTTTACGGACAGCCCTCTGGAAATACATTCCCTGAGATCATAAAAGGTTCATCAATTTTGGTGGCTGTTAAATTACAATCCCTATATTATATATATACTTTGTCAGCGAATCAATTCTTTTACCTGATTCTTGTAGAACTGATCATGTTTGGTGCGTGTTCGTCCACAACTTTGATGTTACCCTGTAAGAACATTATATTGATGGAGCTCCAAGGTATGAGATTTACAAATAATTAATCCGCAACCATTTGCGAACCCTTAAGAATAGGATATGCTCTTAATTCTATCATTTTCAGCCACTAAAATTTCCGAAGTTTGGACTAATTTCAAGCCTCTAACAAACAGTGCTCAGAATTGGAAGACTCAGGTTCCTCTTCAAACATGACCTAAAAACTAACTAAATAGATATCTCTATAAGTTTATTATTAGTTCAGATATGAGTAAAAAGATTAATCTTCGTTTTGACTTTGTTTGCAAAAGGAAAATTTAAAATAAAAATATCAGGAACGAAGCAAGATAAATATTCCAAAAGAAAAAAACAATGATAGTATGTTCCACATCCAAAATGTGTACTCACACTGCATTCGTTTAAAATTTCATCACCGGATATGATTTTCTCGAGATCTTGCCCCTCTCTGCGGATGCAAACCACACCATAGTCTCTGCATATAGTCCTCACCTGTGAAGAGTTAAATCTGTAGTTAACGATGAATACAAATTCCAAACACAACAAATTTGCACCTTCATAGCAAATAACATGCTTTAATAGAAAAATGAAGCAAAATCGAGGCTTTTAGACTCTCATATTGAAAGACATCTCGTCTCTAGTACCATTAAGTGATGGCCATTGTGATCTCTAAAGATAAAAAAAAAAGTAATATCTGTCATATTAAAATGACAAAGAATTACCATGTCACACCATTTGTTTTAGCACAAATAGTACCTGCTCAGGAATCCAAACTCCTGGGGTGCTAAAGGATTGGAGTAAATCAGAACCACAAACGAGCATGACCTTAAGAGAGTCTACGAGGAGCAAGAAGAGGATCCATTGTTATTACAATTTAAGTCTCAAAAAAATCGATCTAACAGATCAATAGACTTTATAAAAACTTCAGATCAAGTAAATTTCTCAAGCAGTAATTTCATTTAAATAATTTGACCTTACCTCTTGATATATGTTTATCAATAAAAGAACTCTCGATTCTTTTCAAAATAGTCAAAGAACGCTGGTAAGCACTTTGATTTGCCTGTAAGAAAGATTAAAACAAGTCAAATCAATTTCAGGCGCATAAACATGTTAAGCTGAAGTCGATCATAGCAAATTAACAATATCGTCATGAATCTAAAGAATCAAATTAACAAATCAAGAAGCAATTTGCACATGAAAGCTTGGAAAACTAAAAACAAGTACCTCCCATGGATCAACCATTATGAAGTCGGAGCTTTCACATGCTAGATTACACATTCGCAAGCGATGTTCAGCAGATACGAGGCCCTAAAGTAACCAAGAAATCAAATCAATTTCACGCCCAATCAATTCATTTTATACTACATTATCAAGAACTATCAAATTGATAAAAGAGCTGTATTTATATATACCGGCTTCTTGTACGCATCGGTAACAGGCGACATATAAGCTGCAATCACACGATAGCCTTCTATACGCATTGCATCCCTTGCTAGCTCTGATAATCAAATTGGAGTCAACATAGCATGTATTATTAAGAAATAAAATAAAAATAAATACAACTTGAAACAGTAAATAAAAATGGATGAAACTGAAACAAAAAGAAGTTAATTACCAAACATGCGCAAGTGCATAAAAGTTGGAGGATTGAAACTTCCTGTAGCTACAAGAACAACATTTATCTTCTTCTTGTCATCTTCATCCATTGTATTATTGGATGGAAAAGATACTTTATCTGTGGGCAATTCAAATTCCATTGTATTAACAATGGAAACGAATTAACTTAATGAAAATTTTCAGAAACAGTTACTTCAAGCAAAGATGATGAAGAAAAATAAGGCAGGATGGTAATGATTGGCGATTTTAGCAAAGTAGGAGAAGAAGACTATAAACGACGCCGTTTCAGTTTGTGGTGGAAGCTGATAATGTTATTGATGTCTGACCCCTGGGTAGAAGAAGGATAAGATTGGAAATATATAAATAGCTAACATAAAATAAGCTACAAACGACGCCGTATCATATTGACGGCGGCAATCGGTATGAAGCCGCAACGACGCCGTTTTTTCCTGGTGAAATATGTTTGGGTGGATAAAGGATAAAATTGGAAATACGTAAATATTGGAAAATATAAGTTACAAACGACGGCGTATCACTTTAACGGCGTCAATCGGCTATGGAGTACGGGAAACGCCTTCCCAAATTTGAATTCTAATTAAGTCCCCGCTCACTTCATCTGTTCTATCTCTCTCTCTCTCTATTCTCAATTTCTCATGCATTCAACAAACTTACAATGGCGACGACGAGTTACTAAAAGACTGTGAACACCAAAGGCGACGAAAATGACGACGCTGGAGAAGCTGTTCGTGCAGATCTTGGAGAGTAATAAGAGAACAATCGAACAAGTTAAGAACCACACTCAGTTATTCGATCAACATCTCGCTTCTCTCTGTCTTCTTCAAGATCTAAATCCCCCTTCCTGGCTACTTCCTTCACATCCTAATCGTAAGTTTCTTAATCACTGACTCTATCGAATTTGGTGAATTCTGGCTTATAATTGTTAGGTTTAGTGTTCTATGTAGTTCCGATTTGATTTAGTATCTCTTAATTAAGAAATTATTAGGGTTTTACCTTTTGGATTATGCTGATTAAGTGTCTAAGTTTTATTTAGGTTTTTGTTTATTTGTGCTGCATTGTTAGTGTTCATTAGGAATGGTTATCTAGGGTTTATTTGAGAACTGTTGACATGAATCTATATGTTCATGTTAAGCTTCTGTATGTTTGCAGAGTTGAATAAAGAGGAGCTTATATCGGAACTTTTACTTCCGCGTCCACGGCCTGCAAACCCTTTCTCAAGTAGCTACCACTCCCAATGTCGAAACCACGTTGTTACTAATGATTCTACTAGGGAGTTTCCTACTGCTTCATGCACAGAAGTTGGTGCTTCGCATAATGGCACAAATCCAGGTGATAGGTTGTTTAGTTTGCCTACGTTACCTGATGATGATGATACTCGCTGTACAACTAATGGTGTTGCCGAATTGGATCCTAGTGTTACATCCCCTGTGGAATGTGCAGATGCAAGAATGATAGATAATACTTATGATGGAGTTTCCGCATTAGATTCTGGTCTTCCATCTCCTCCAGATTGTGGAGACGCAAGAAAGTTAGATAATACCTGCAATGGTGTTGCTGCATCGGATCCTACTGTTACATCTCCGCCAGATCGTGGAGATGCTAGGGTGTTTGATAGTAGTGCTGATCATAATCGATCATTGGTCAAGATTCAAAGATCAAAGTCCAGGCAAAGGGATTTGCAGCTTCGTAACAGTTCAAAAGTAAGAAAAACAAAGTTGTCTGATGAAGATAATGATGGCCATGGTCGTTATAATAATCAAAGAATAGGATCCGGGATAAATTCTTTACAGTATGATCATGTTGATGACTTGGTGCTGGATAAACCAGTTGATGTAGATAATGGAGGCTGTGCTGAAGAAGAGCATGCGAAAGTAGCTAAAGGTGGAGGCAAGGAGGATATTCATATTTTTCATGGTGAAGCATTGGGATCTGGAAATTCTACTCAACAAGCCAGCTCTATCAAGGTAGACTGCATTAAATATACAGAAGTGTTAATAGAACAGCCAAACAATTGCAATGAGATCCCAGAAATGGTTGATCATTCTGTTCCTGCTACTGAAAGTTTTAAGGCAGAAGAAGCAAATATGGCTGAGTGCAGGAACACTGAAACGAATGGCATTGTTTGCTCTGATAAAATTACAAGAGGTAGGAGTTCATCTCAACCTAGCACTTTGAAAAAGACTTTGGGAGCTGGCAACTCTTCTTGCATTGCTGAGAAACCTGAAAAGTCTCTTGACAAATTATCATCTAAGCAGCCTAGTTCACGTAGCGAGTTATTGAAATTAATGGATTCTCCTTCCGCTGTTTCTTATGAAAGACATAGATTTGAAGCAAAAACAAGCAATAAACATGTCAATGACAAGGGAAGTGACAGTTATGATGGAAGAATTACAAGATCCAAGAGTTCTAGCCAACAATCTAATTGCGTAAATAAACATTTAGATATTGATTGTTTTGTTCGTGATAGTACTGGGGTGAAAGATAATACGAGGGAGTGCCTGAATGATGGTGCAGCAAGTAATGCTTATTGTGATAGAATAAGAAGCTCTTCTTCAATTCAGAAACTTAATAATGTTAAAGAGTTCTCAGAAGTGGATAACTCTTCTGATATGATGAGGGATGATAATAATACAATTGTAGAGTCTCTCGGAAAATCTTCACAACCCCCTCAAGTGTCAAGTGTGGGTCACAAGTTTAATTTTCAGGCTCCATCAAGAACTCAACCAAATGTCCTCCCATGTACTGAAACCGTTACATGTGTCACTGATAAAGACTGTCATGGCCCAGCTCAGGTTCATTCTGTTACTTCTAAGTGTAACTCGGAGAATGCCAGATGTGGAATGCAAGTTTTAGATTTGAGGTCGCTTAGTGAATATGCTGAGCTTGTGAACCCGAAGCAGCTTAATTTTGATGATTTGGAGGACAACAGCTTGCTTAAAACTTGTGATCCTGCATCCGAGTATATACAAGAAGACATAGAGAAACGAGTTTCTCCCTTGCAATCTACAGATGTAATGAACAAACTGACATCTGTTGGTTACCAGGAAATGCATAACCTATCTACTGAAAAGCAACTCCTGGAGGAGCATGAACTTTCTAGAAAATCTTGCAAGGAATCATCGGAGTTTCCTATGATGAGTGATGCTGTTTTGGTGAAAGAAAGTACAATGTATTATATGCACCAGCAAACGGATCCATGCATTTATCAAAATCATGAAGCAGATTCAGGATCGTGGCCTCAGCATAAGAGAATAAAGATAGGGGGTCAACATACCAAGGCAGTTTCTTCTTTTCCAAACTTGAAAAGAAAGCCGTATCAGCCAACGGACACTTATGGTGTAAGTGTATATTTGAGCTCTCTAGAAGATGCAAATATTTGAATTTTGTAGGAGGCAATCTAAATTTACTATGAGAAACTGAATGCTTTTTTTGTAATTCAGAAGGGAAATTCAGCGCCATTAGATGTCAAGTGTCCAGTTGAAGACATGCATTGCAGTGTGGAGAACAAAAAAATTGAGGAATCTGAGGTTTCATTATCTAAGCTGCATGTTGATGAGGTAAATCTTTTCTAAGAGAAGATTCTGAAACTTGTCAGTTTATTCCTATCAGGTCAACATGTATGTACAATGTTATTGATGTCATAATCATATAATCATACATGTAAATACTACAGATTAATTAATACACATACAAATATAAACTAATACATATTAGTTTAATTATCATCATATCATTTATAATTTTAATCTAAATCTATATAAATCAAACCAAACCAAACCGATGGTAAATTTTGGTTAACCAAACCGAAAATTTATATAAATATTTGGTGTGACTTGGTTTTTGTTTTATCTTATAAAATATAGTATGATTTTAAATTTTTAGTAAACCAAATTAAACCAAACTGAACTAGTCTCACCCCTAAGCTGAAGCATCATGTGAAATGTAATGGCAGGCAGCTTATGTAATTGCCTCTAGACAATGAGAAGGATGGTATTTCCTTCAAGTTTCTGCTATGACTCATGAAAACTTTATTTATCTGCTCCTATAACCAATTCTGGCTGCAAGTGTAGATTTCAGCTGTATGTTTTAATTCACAGTTGCTAGCAACTCTTGAAATCATATGATATCTTGGTCAATCTCAGTGTTTGGAACAGAATAATATGATATCCTTTTGCAGAAATAAATTGTATACTGGTGTCATCTTTAACTTTGTTTACCTAAAATTACTAAATTCACGGGACTCCCTGCTGGTTTTTATGTTTGTCCGTCTTACTGAGGCTGTTTGGATGCTGATGTTAAATGCTATCTTATGGATATTGTTTGACAGGTGCAAATAAGCTTGGAAGGGATAAATAGAAGTGCTTGTAATCCTTCTCCTTTGATGCCTGAACAACAAGGAACATCTTCAATCTCAAATCTGAAAAGGCTAGCTGTTGGAGTTTCTCAAAGCTGTTTGTCGGAGAAGGGTGAAGTTACTGATTCTGTTAGCACTGTATTTGGTGAGATAGAGAAGGACTCTGCAGATGAGAACCGTGTTACTTGGGAGTACACTTCAGAAGAGAACCAAGTAACAGGGGAGTACACTGCAGAAGAGAACCAAGTAACAGGGGAGTACACTGCTGTAGAGAACCTAGTGACGAATGAGTGCACAGCAGAAAAGAACCGATACCGAGTTGCTGGAAAGTACACAGCAGCAGAGAACCAAATCGCCGGGGAAAACCCTGCAGAAGAGATTCTAGTTACAAAGGACTACACAGCAGAAAAGAAGGAAGACCGAGTTGCTGGGGAGTACACAGCAGCAGAGAACCGAGTTGCTGCGGAGACCACTGCAGAAGAGATTCTAGTTACAAAGGAGTGCACAGCAGAAAAGAATCAAAACCGAGTTGCTGGGGAGAATACTGCAGAAGAGATTCTAGTAACAGAGGAGTACAAAGCAGAAAAGAACCAAGTTGCTGAGGAGTACATTGCAGAAGAGAACCTAGTTTCAGGGGAGTGTAATGAAGAAGAGAACCGTGTTTTATCTCAACTTGAAGGTGAATTAGAATTTGATGATGCAGAAATTCTGAATTATACTGAACATGCCATGCAGGAAATTAAATATCATTTTGAAGGAAATGACAACTTGCCATATTCTTCATCTGGTTCTCCTATGTGCCAACCTGTGATTGGTAATGATCAAAATATGCCCGAGTTTGAGGGTTTTTTCATGGGAACAGATGAAGATCAGCCATGCACTTCTAAGGGAGTCAACTTTGACAATTGGGATCTGGAGAGCCTTTTCAAATCCACTTGCCTGCATACACCACTTTCTCATTTTTCAGCTACATACCGTTTGAATGAAGCTCTAATTTTAAATCAGTCTATTCCAAAAGGGCTCTTGGAGGAAATTGAAATGAGAAACACCCTTAATATGCATGGTGATGGGAGTGAGCAACTTGGCGGCAGCTACAGTTTCTTGGATGAGGAAATTGACACTGACCGTCATGCCATTTCTTTGCCACTTTCTAGCAACCAATCTGCATGCGATATTACAAAACCTTATATGTCTCCTGTTGCGAAGTTTTGGGATGGAATTCCTTTAAAATCTGGCAGTTCTGGTAAACGAGTGAGCTCAGTTTCAGAGCTTCCATGTATTAATGAAGAAAATGAGACTGCAGATGATGTTCCCGACATACTTCTGGAAGGCACTGGTGCAGAATTGGTGGTTGACTCAGTCAAAAGGGAGCCGCTTGCTGATATCTCAAAAAATTTGACTCATCTGTTGTCAGTTTATGAAACTGAGATGTGTGATGATAGAGGGAGTCTTGCTTCTATGAAAACACAGGTCAGCTTTAGTGGAACTTGTGACAGGGCCAAAACGAAGTTGGGAAACAAGAGTTGTAAGAAGAGAAGAATTACTAGAAAGGACAACGAGAACAATAAATTATCACTAGGAAGGGATGATATTAAAGGAGGCAAAGGATCACTTCAGAACACGTTTAGCAGGCCAAAGTTATCTGGAAAAGCTAGTTTCAGAAATGGACCGAGTGTGTCAGAGAAAGAGACCAGAGCTAACAATATTGTGTCAAATATCACTTCCTTTATCCCATTCGTGCAACAAAAACAAGCTGCTGCTGCTGCAGTCATTACTGGTAACTTCCCGGTCTTCTCCTCGGCTTTTCATGTTTCCCCTATAAATAGTTAATTGTTGCTAGTATAATTGTACCAGTACAAATGGTTTACGTGTTTTTCCTTGTCTTTATTGGTAATCATATTTAAACTATTTTTGCTTTCTTTAGGAAAGAGAGACATCAAAGTGAAGGCCTTGGAGGCTGCTGAGACTGCAAAGAGAAATGCAGAAAAGAAGGAGAATGAAAGAATGTTGAGGAAGGAAGCCATGAAAGCTGGGCGAGCAAAAGCAGAAGAAAATTTGAGGCAATTGGAGCTAGAGAAGAAAAAGAAAGAAGAAGAGAGAAAGAAAAAGGAGGCTGATATGGCAGCAAAGAAAAGACAGAGGGGAGAAGATGAAAAGGAGAGAAAAATAAAAAGAATGCGTGTTGAGGAAGCAAAGAGACTGCAGTTAGCACATGATAAAAAATCTCACGTTGAGAAAGAAGTAAAATTCCAAGCTCTACTATGATCTCATGCTCTTGCAGCAAAAGTTCTTTCAGGCTTTTCTGTTTTCAGAATATTCTAATAATGTGGATGTCCATTTTAGGATGAAAAGGCACACAAGAGGAAGGAATCAAAGGCCAGACTAGGAAAACTTGAGAAAATTCAAAGACCAAAGGAAGACAAAAATCTGCAGATGGTGCCTCAGACTGAACCTAAGACTTCCAAGGCGCCAATGACTGACATGATTAACACAAGTGTCATTCCTGAAGGCCATAAGGCTTTGAATGATTTTGGAGAGAACTTAAAGGTACATATGTATTAGAATGATTTTCATTAGAATGTTTAACATGTCCAGAACTCTTATAACTGTCCAAAATCACGTCAAAGTCACAAATAGTTACTACTTTCCTGTGCAAGTTGGGTGATAAAATTATTCAACTTCCTTTGTATTTTGAAAGGGAACTGGCTGGTTTTCTTTAGATAGTAAGTGATTTTCTACTCCATTATGTTTATGGTAGTTGTTGGAGAGATCAAGCCAAGTAGAGGTCTTAAGATGGTGTTTCTTCCAAACATCACAAGCTAAATGTGCTCATGGCATAAGGGGAGGAAAGAGTGGCAGTTTTAGAATTGCATTTGCACGGCCCTTTCAGCCATTGAAAAGAGAGCTCGTTTTTTTCTAATTAGTTGTGATTTTCTGAATATTCGTCTCTTTAAATATTGGAGTATATATATACTTATGAAGCTGCTCAATCTATTCCAGATTATGGAATCCATTCGCAAGACAAATGAGAGTACAAGCCCAATGTCCTGTATAACTCGAGAACAATCATATGAGATTTCTCCATATAAAGGTTCAGATGATGAAGATGAGTACGAAGAAGACGATATACGAAAAAATAAATTTATCCCTTCATGGGCAAGGTATGGGTGACTCAACATTTATTTAATTTACTGCAACATATTACTGTCTTTGCTCTAGTTATGTTTGGCGTAACAGACCTTACATGCATATGCTCTATACTAGCCACTTTCAATGTCTCTTCTTTAGCTCTCATGGCTCATATAGATCACTTCAATTTTGGAGAAATAATTTTAATTTGTTAACATCTTCTATTTTATTTTGAGACAAGAACGCCTTCCCAAATTTGTAATACATGTTTTTATTTTTACAGTAAACGTCGTGGGACTACGGTTGATTTATCCCAACAAAGAATTGATCCAAAATCAATTTTTCCACCTGAAAGCTTTGGTCGTTTAGCTGAAGGTAATCTTACTAGCTAATATGGGATAATGGCACTCTGTTATGCATCTCTGAACTGACATACATTTCTTGTTTTATAGTTCTCTTGCCAAGAAGGCTTCAGCGAAAATAGCCGGCAATGACAAAAAAGTTGGACAATGCTATATATTATACTGTCTTTGTTCTTCGGTCATTGCATCAAGAGCCTTTTGTTTAGGCCGAAAGGTTTGTTTGCCTCCTTTTTCTTCCTACTACCATTGTTCGTCTGTTTTAGCTTTAAAAAAATTCAATTTCCCGTCCTCTAGGAAATGGGTAATTTCTATTGACAGTCCCTCAATTTTTATCTTTTCTCTCCGTAGTCCTTAAATTTAATTTATTAATTATATTCTCCCTAAATTTTTATATAATATTTGTATTGTCTATGATGTCACTTCAAATATATTATTGTCAAAATTTAGTGATATAGCGGCCATCTAAATGCTATTTAAACTGAAATATTATGAATTGGGAGCAAATGTAGTGAGTCGGCATATACAATTGTTTCTAACTAGCCGCCACATCATTAAATTTTGACGAAAACAGAAGTGAAATAACGGAAACATAATTACAAAATAAAATTTATAAATTATCATGGGAGAGAAGAAAATTGAGGGCACTGTCAGTAAAAATTATTGTCAATAGCAGCAGTAGATTGTAATTATGATTGATTATGGTGGTATTGATTCATTTGACAGATTTTGAAAAAGCAACTGGGTTGGAATTTAGGAGCAGGTGATGTTCTTTTAACACATTCATAGTGGAAGATTGTAAATCTATAATAATGTACATATTATTATTAATCCTTAGTAACCTGAGATTAACAATCTCTGTAGCTAGTAGTTTATCATTGCCCTGGCCAGATGAGAAATCTAGAGGAAGAGACTTTGAGTAGATGGCGTGCACTTAACCATTGATCCTAACATCTTTTGACGGCTAAACAAGTCCCACTTAGCCAACTAGTTAGATTTTAGAATCGTCCAAGTATTTTTTGTGAGATAAAAAGTGTTTTGATTCTTCTTAACGGCTAGCTGACGTGTAGTAGTATCATTTTTCATTTGAATTAGAGAAGTTGGACCCTAGCTCACGTGGCCTTTTACTGTCACTTTTGAATATTTGATAATACTACAATTTCATATTTCTTTGTTTGTCTGTAACTCGTTCTCCAAAGCAAATCATCTCAAAGTCTGTACAATGCCTTTTTTTAAATCTATTAGTACCTTTTATCCAAAATATTCCACCGTCCATGATTAACAACTTTAGTTCAGAAAATGTAAATCATAAAGTTTTCGCTTATAGAATGCAGTGTCATTTTTTTGTGAGAAATGATGATTATATAAGTTCGACCACAAGAAGTGGAAGGTAAAAAGCAAAACCGTCTAGCTTTCGGTAAAAAAAAGATAAGTTTCTGAATATATCATTACTGCTATAAACAAATCTAATAGTGTCATTATTATCTATATCTTTTGTATTTATTAATGTTTAAATTAAGAGCTATAGAATTTTTGGAATCTTAGGTTAAAATATTGAGATGATTTTAGGGATTTTTAAGAGTTTCTAATTTAATACACTGTTTATTTTTTAAATATAGCAGTGTTTGATAGTTTGTGTTCAAAAATTTACATAATACGAATATTTCAATAGTATTTTCTTTTTATTAATCTTTTTATAAAATTAATATTCAACATTGAAATAAAGAATATACTAATGTTTTTTTTACCGGGAAATGCTATTTAACCCACTATTTTGTACCATCTTCATTGTCCCTCCTTACGTGTCAGCATTTAATTCGTCAAATCCACCTTCAAAAGTGTATATCTTAAATTCCAATTTTTAATTCATCCACTCTTTTAATGCCACATAAGGTGGGTTAAAAAAGATGGATTAAAAAAGAGGGTTATATAGCATTACTCTTTTTAAAACACACACTTTCACAGTTCTTTTCCACTAACTTTATTTGTTAAGCATTTGTGGATCAAGTATAAACGTGGCCTAAAGAGCAGCACACGATCAAAGGCGCCAAAAAGTCACGTGCTGGTCATACATAATTCAATAATTGGAAGAATCTTAAAACGGTCAGTTTTGAAAAGATTGCACTCTGAATAAAAGAGTGAGACCCACATCTGATCGCATTGTCAAACCAACTTAGCCCGGTCAAGCTCACTATCTCCAAAACGCTGTCGTTTTATACAGAGACCCCCCCATGATAACCGTTATATTCCACCATCTTCTTTCTTTTATTCAATCACCCCACGCGCCCATGTCTTCTAACCGTTTAAACTCCATTTTCCCACCAACTCATCTCATGATTTCACCTTCAAGAACTCTAATCTTCAGTCTTTATCATCATTAAACCCTCAAGAACTAAACCCATCTCTTATCAATAGCTATGCCATCATCAAGAAAGCTACTCATTTTCTTGATTTTCACCGTTCTTTTCGACCACCCTTTTCTTGCTTCATCCTTCAATGTCAATTTTGATTTCTCCTCGTTAACTCTCCGTAACCTCACTCTTCTCGGCGACTCCTATCTCCGAAACGGCGCCGTCGGCCTCACACGCGACGTCACCGTCCCTTCTTCAAGCTCCGGTACTCTAATCTACAACTACCCAATTCCTTTTCTTGACTCACAATCCAACACCACCGCTTCTTTTTCAACAAGATTTACTTTTTCCATCACTAATGTCAACCCGAGTTCCTTCGGGGACGGTTTAACCTTTTTTCTGTCTCAAGATAATCAAATTCTTGGTAGTCCCGGCGGGTTCTTGGGTCTTGTTAATTCTTCCCAGTTAACCAAGAATAAGTTTGTGGCTATTGAATTTGATACGAGGCTCGACGCTCATTTTGATGACCCCAATGAGAATCATGTTGGTTTAGATATTGACAGTCTTGACTCTATCAAGACTGCTGATTTGGTCTTGCAAGAAATAGATTTGAAGAGTGGGAATTCTATTACTGCTTGGGTTGATTACAAGAATGAGTTTAGGGTTTTGAAGGTTTATTTGAGTTATATTCCTTTGAAGCCGGATAAGCCTGTTTTGTCTGTTGCTGTTGATCTTTCTGGGTATTTTAAAGAGTTTATGTATGTGGGATTCTCTGGCTCTACTGAAGGAAGTACTGAGGTTCATTTGATTGAGAATTGGAGCTTTAGGACTTACGGGTTTCGTTCGTTTAGGCCGAAAAAGCCTCATAATGTGTCTGATAATTCGGTTTTTAGTACAACACCTTCTATTCCGATTGCGAGATCTGGAGATAAGCATAATAGAGAGCTTGGATTGGGGTTTGGAATTGCTGGTCCTGCTTTCTTTTGTGTGTTCTTGGTGGCTTTTGGGTATATTTCTATCAAGAAATGGCAGAAACTTAAGAAGGTCAAGAGTTTTAAAGCAGAATTAGTGACGGGGCCGAAGGAATACAATTATAAAGAGCTTAGTTCAGCTACAAAAGGGTTTCATTCGAGCAGAATTATTGGGAAAGGCTCATTTGGGAATGTGTATAAAGCTTTCTTTATTTCTAGTGGCAACATTGCTGCAGTGAAGCGATCCAAGCACTCCCATGAAGGTAAAGCCGATTTCCTTGCTGAATTGTCGATAATTGCGTGTTTAAGGCATAAGAATTTAGTTCAGTTGCAAGGTTGGTGTGTTGAGAAAGATGAGTTATTGCTTGTTTATGAGTTTATGCCAAATGGAAGCCTTGATAAGATGCTATACCAAGAATCCGAGCATGGCGTGTTGTTAACGTGGTCTCATCGAAAAAACATTGCTATCGGATTAGCTACTGCATTGACCTATTTGCATCATGAATGTGAGCAGCAGGTGATTCATAGAGATATAAAGACTAGTAATGTAATGCTGGATGCAAATTTTAATGCCAGGCTCGGTGATTTCGGTTTGGCAAGGTTGATGGATCACGATAAGAGTCCTGTTTCGACGCTTACAGCTGGAACAATGGGATACTTAGCTCCTGAGTATCTTCACTATGGGAAAGCAACAGAGAGAACTGATGTTTTTAGTTACGGTGTCGTGATGCTTGAGCTGGCTTGCGGCTTGAGGCCGATTGAGAGAGAACCCGAAAGCCAAAAGATGGTGAATCTTGTTGATTGGGTGTGGGGATTGTATGGTGAAGGAAAAATGATTGAAGCAGCTGATAAAAGATTGAATGGAGAATTTAAGGAGGAAGAAATGAGGAATCTGTTGCTTATAGGATTGAGCTGTGCAAATCCAGATAGCATGGAGAGGCCTACTATGAGAAGAGTTCTGCAAATTCTAAATGGTGAAGCTGAGCCTGTGGTTGTACCGAAGATGAAACCGACTCTCACATTCTCTTGTGGCTTGACGATGAGTCTCGACGACATTGTTTCTGATCTTGATTAGTACTTTTCAAGCTATGATTCTTTGATTCTTTCAAAATTGTATACACTGTAGGAGTTGATCAGCTTTAGTTCAATGCTGCTCTCTTGAACTATATTGTATTCTGCATATAGAATAAAGTTTCTTTAACACTTGTAATTTGCATTTTTCTGTAACAAAGAGTTTCTAATTGCTTCTTGTAATCTGCTAAATTAAACTTTAGAAATTTCAGAATTCTTATAATGACATGAAGATTAAGATTTGGATGGCTAATATTTACTCAAACTGCATGAGTTTTATTAGCATTTCATATTTTAGAAAGGACAGAGGCGCACACTACATAACAGAAACATGCATACAAACATGGTTTGTGTATTCGGTTTTGGCATTTGACAGCCTACTCCGCTGAAGTTTTTGTATCCATATTTATTTAAACTCTCCAAAAATCAAGATGCAATGGATGCTGCAACGACATAATTTCAGCAGGCTGTTTTGGCGTCGAATGCATCAGATAGGAGAACAACATCAGTTGGCTTCCTTGCTTCAGCAGCTCCTGTAGTTGGAATCTCTTCCAACTAATTCGGACAGCCTTGAATGAGGTCCCAGCTGCAGTTTACGGCAGCTTCTTTCAGGGCTTCTTGGTTTAGCTACTTGAGTTTTAGCCAGTCTCCTCCTCCTCTCCTGCTGCAATGTATTTGGAAAGAGGTATTGCCGCCATAGATTCAATTTTTTCTTTGGTTATCATTGTGGGATCGTATTTCCTCGAATGTCACTTTGATAAAGAGAGGTATGTTGGAAGAAAATCACTCTTCTTGCCTCCTATTTTTGAAGATGAATCGAGTATTCATATCGTGCTTCAATGTCATTTTGCTTGTTTTTTTTGATCGGCAATTTTATTTAAATGTAATGTCAGATGGGCAGCCCCGTTAACTCTGGATGATTTCTTCTTTCAATGGATATCATTATCGGATGGCAGATATCGTAGCCTATGAAAGCTCATTTGGTTTTTTGGCGTTTGTTGTCTTTGGAAAGCGAAAAACAAACAGATCTTTAAAGACGAAGCCATTGATATCCAGTCATTAGTTTTCTTATGCATTTGCAAAGCAATAGACTTCTACAAATCCTGGAATTAAGATTAATTTTAGCTATTCAGGATATTTTTAGTTGTATTGATTTTTTCTGTTTTGGCTCCGAGTAGCTTTTTCTGTATTTGACTCCCATTTACCTTCCGCTTCTTTGTGATTGTGCTAATCTACTTATCATTTATAAAAAAAATATCTTAATTTTATTTTTATAAATATATGGATTCTATATTCAATTCACACAGTGGAACCCATAATTCCATTGATTCTACATTCCATGTATATAAAATTCACCGATTTAATAAAATCCATGTACTTCCAAAACCCTCATTAATGTATGTCTAACTAATTAAAATTAAAATATCCTAAAAAAACTAATTAAAATTAAAATAATTAATATTTAATTGTTTAATATAAAGAGATATACATGTATAAATTTAATTAGATACAATAATACATAATAGAAATAAAATAATTAAAAAATTAATAACAAATCATATTAATTCAAAATTTGTCCTTTTTAGAGGACGAATCCGGAGTGAATATTTTTATGAAAACTGTAGGTATTTAAGTCAGTTTTCTAGGGACGTTCAGATCGGTTAAATCAGACGTCAGGAAAGCAAGTTATGTCGTAAATACTCATATTGTATATATGTAGATTGCCAGTCTGAGCCTAACCTAGATGGTTAAAATGTCTTCAAGTGCATTAAGAGGTCATGTGTTCGAATCTTGTCTCCGTAACTAATAACTAGTAAATTGAGACTATAAGAGTCGTACTTTATCTTTGGCAAAAAAATAATATATGTAGATTTCATCATATTCTACACACGCATCAATTTCAAGGGCGATTTTGTCATTTTTAATGGAGGAATCCAAATTTTCTATCTTCATAAAAGCTGCATGTATTCGAGTAAGTTTTCTAACGATATTTTGACCAGTCTAATCGAATGTTTGAAAAAGATTATGCAATATATAGTCAGCTGCCATTCTATCTCGTTTGTGTCTCTTGAATAGTTTAATATAGCTAACAATTATTACTAAATAAAACTAAAAACAATAAAGGAAAATAAAGGAAAATAAAGGAAAATCACAGAGGAATTAAACGCATGTTGAATTATTCAGATGAAATAATTTATAGTAAATTAATGAAAACAAGGTATATTTAAATTAAAATTTAAAATAAATAAACATATATTTGAATTATTTAAATTAAATATAGGCTTAATATATCTGCGTCTCCCTGTACTTTTCTCTTTTTTCACATAAGATCCTTGCATCCAAGTATATATCATCATGAAATTCCTACATTTTAACTTCCATCATCCCGAGATCCCTTTGTTAAGGCGAGTGTTGACGCCAGTAACGCACTTTTTTTTTAATTTTAGATCCTTGCACTTTTATTTTTTAATGTTACGTCTCTACACTTTCAAATGTAGAGATTGTGTATAAATATGCATTAATTGTTAGTTCAATAAAATTAAAATTAAGTATAAAATATTAGAATATTTTTTAAAGAGTATGAATTTGACATATTTAAATAATAATAATGTCAAAATTTCTATCTTTTAACTATTATGTTATTGAATATTTAAATTATTCTTACTAAATGTTTAATTTATTATTATTTATCTATAAATAGAAAAATATAATTTATTAATCTTTTTATTATGTTGAAAAAATATAAGTGAATTTACTTTTTATTTTAAAAAGTAAACATTAACTTAGAGAAATAAAACTAATTTTAATGTTTATTAAATAATTAAAATAATATTCTATACTGATAAAGTTTTATTTTTTTAAATAATATAACAACATCGTACATAGAGGTGTAAACGGACGTTGATCTTGACATATGTCAATTCCGAAGTTGAGTATGTTATATAAGTTTACAAGTCCGAGATGTCTACTTTAGAAAAGATATATGAGGCGAAAGTCTAAATGAATTTCTAACTTCTTAATAATTTTGTATTTCACCTTTAATTTTTTTTAAAACTAATTCTGAATATTTCTTGAGTAAGGACCTCATTCACGAAATGTACTTTAATACTTAAAAATCATATTTATTTTGATAAAATAATCGTTAATATAATTGTACTATATTTTTAAATTATTATTACTTAGCATTAAATAAAATTAATTAATTTTTTTTATTATGAAAAATAAAAGTGAACTATATTTTTTTAACTGTAAATATTAACTCACATAAATTAATTTTAATATTTTTATTAAATTATAAAAATGATATTCTATACCAATAATTTTTTTATTTTTTTAAATAATATAATAACATCGCACTTATAGGTGTAAACAGACGTCTATCCTTCTTTACGATATATACTCTAATATCTAAATCATATTTATTTTTATTAATTGATCGTTAATATAATCTAATAAAAAATAAAAAAATATTTTTATTAATTTAATTTATTTTTTATTGTTAATTTAAATATTATAAAAAGTTAATTAATTTTTTTATTTTTTAAAAGTGAAGGGACCTAAAATTAAAAGTGCAGGGACCTTATTTGTATAAATTAAAAGTGAAGGGACCTAAAATTAAAAGTGCAGGGACCTTATTTGTATATATCAAACTATAAAAATGAATAATAGTCTCATTAACGGCGCATGTACTGCACGCGTTAACAGAAAGTTAACAGAGGGACTTCGGGATGCTGAAAGTTAAAGTGAAGGGATTTAATGATGGGATATTTTAGTGGAGGGACCTTATGTGTAAAAAGAGAAAAATACAGGAACACATAAATATATTAAGCCTTGAATATAAATAATTATAAACCACTGTTATGTTATATCTTCTAAAATAAGGCAAAGTGTACAAGATAAATATAAAAACACTCTATAGAGTTATAAATATTTCATCAAAAAAATACGTTATTTAGTGAAGTGTTCTTTTTTGACAGATATACTTCTAAAATAAAATTGAAATATTTAATGTGTCAGTTTGATGAATTTGAATTCTTAAATCCAAACTCTAATTTAATTAAAGTTACGAAGTGTTTTTTTACTATCTAAACCAATTAAATAAATCCCTATGAGTAATCTATATCGGATCGACACATTCTAAATGAACAAAGGGTCAACGCACCCCCTGAACTTGTGACACGGGGTCATCTAACCCAATTTATACTTTTTTGAGCAACAAACCCCAAAACTCTTCATTTTTGGGTCAAATAACCCATAATTGTATTTTTAAAATGCGTAAAATACAAATCGGAGGTGAGAGATACAAAAATATAATTAGATATTTCCCTAATTGTTGTGATATAATTATTCTAAATTTATTTTTTTGAAATAAAAATATAAATTATTGGGTTATTTGAGCTAAAAATGAAGAGTTTTGGGGTTAGTTGCTCAAAAAAGTATAAACTGGGTTAGATGACCCCATGTCACAAGTTCAGGGGGCGCGTTGACCCTTTGTTCCATTCTAAATATTCCATTGATCATGCAAGTTTATGAACATAAGTAACAAAATGCGAAAGATAAAAGATGCTTTAATCTCTATCATGGATGAGATTTAAAGTAAACAAAGTACGTACGACTTGAACTCACGCACAAACTTTAAGGTTTATTTGCATTACATTTTTTACAAAGTACATAGACACACACGTGCTTACAAGGAATTAACGGAAGACATGCAAGCAAAGGGGCACGACACAAATATTCAAACATGAATTACAAAGCATCCATAGTCTTAAGCAGTAGTAGAGAGATGGTTAATCTCTGACCTGTCTCTGTCTCCCATCATCACTTGATCGGTTGGTAACCAGACAAGAGTGTCACTTTTAATAACGTGACAAATAGTTTCCTGTCCAGGCTTAACATTCAGAAGCAAAAAAGCTATGTTTCCTGGGTTCCAATTTGAGGTATCAAAGTGACAAACAACTATTGCTTCAACTTTTGTCCCATCAGCACCCATTAATGGAGCTTTGTACACTTTGGTGTCTTTGATTTCGTGACAGTAGTACACTGCGTATGGATATTTCTGCTTATGACACACCACTGGGTCCTCTCCGATCATATTCACTCCCATGATACTGTATTCCTGCTCTGTTGTCTTAACCTCGTCCATCTCATTGTAAAATACCTGAGCGTTGTTCCCAATGTGAGCAACTACAAAGTCTATTAAGGATTCTAAAGATGTTGTGCAAAGTTTATCTTCTCCTTTGATCCCTGGAAACCCACAATCCTTAACTGTTTTCTCGATCATTTCACCTTGCGGCGAGTCAGCACTTGTCGAAAATTTCATAAATATTTCGGGCAACTTTTCGGCTGAAAATGGAATGGACTCGGAAACTTGACGAGGTATAATTCTTGCCTTGTTTGTTGATTCGGTTATTTCAAACCTCATTGTTTTGCCTTCATGGAGATCACTATGTAAGAAGAAAAATATAGCTGAATGATCAATGGTTTCTCCATGTTTCTTTTTGGAGGGTTGACTATAAACATAGCCATGAGACGAAGATTGACTATAGACATATCCTTGATTAGATTTAGAAGCTTGACTATAGACATAACCTTTTATTGATTTGGAGGGTTGATTGTAAACATAACCTTCTGTTGTTTTAAGAGGTCGGCTATTATAAGCTCTTGATGGCTCTTGGTTCGATTTTAAAGATTGACTATAAACATAGCCTTCGGACGGCTTAGAAGATTGACTATAAACATAACTTTCTGTTGGCTTAAAAGACTGTCTATAAACATAGCCTTCCTTCGGTTCAGAAGACTGGCTATAAACATAACCTTCCGTCGGCTTTGAAGACTGGCTATAAACATAGCCTTCCGACGGTTTTGAAAGCTTAGAAGATTGGCTATAAACATAGCCTTCCGACGGCTTCGAAGACTGGCTATAAACATAGCCTTCCGACGGCTTTGAAGATTGGCTATAAACATAGCCTTCCGTCGGCTTTGAAGATTGGCCATAAACATAGCCTTCCGTCGGCTTTGAAGACTGGCTATATACATAGCCTTCGGACGGCTTTGAAGACTGGCCATAAATATAGCCTTCGGTCGGCTTTGAAGATTGGCCATAAACATAGCCTTCCGTCGGCTTTGAAGATTGGCCATAAACATAGTCTTCTGTCGGCTTTGAAGACTGGCTATATACATAGCCTTCGGACGGCTTTGAAGACTGGCCATAAACATAGCCTTCCGTCGGCTTTGAAGACTGGCCATAAACATAGCCTTCCGTCGGCTTTGAAGACTGGCTATATACATAGTCTTCGGATGGCTTTGAAGACTGGCCATAAACATAGCCTTCCGTCGGCTTTGAAGACTGGCCATAAACATAGCCTTCCGTCGGCTTAGTAGACTGGCTATAAACATAGCCTTCCTCCGTCGGCTTAGAAGATTGGCTATACACATAACCATCAGAAGGCTTTGAAGGATGTCTGTAAACATAGCTTTCTGACTTTGAAGGTTCGCTATAAACATAATTTTCTTTTGTTCTGAATGGTTGACTATAGGTATAGCTTTTTAATCCTCGGTCTTGATTCACATATCTTTGTGACGGCTTGGCTCCCATATCCCAAAAAGGAAATTTTTCACCCAAATCTGTTTAAAATTGCAAAATTGATAAATTAGTTACTTTTGCAAATTATTCATTTAATATATAAATAATATTCAATATAACAGCTATGCCACATCCATGGCTAAAAGTGTTCATCCAACTGTTCCGTTATTAAACCAAAATTGAACTAAAAAAGAAAGTTCGATTCGGTTTGTCAGTTATTGATATATACTCTCTCCTTCTCATATAGAAGTCTCAATTGCTTTTATACAAAGATTAAGTAAAACATTTGTTATTGTTGCCTTTTCATGTTTTTTCTCGTTTTACCCCTGAAATGACCAAATAAAGAATAAAAGGAGAAGTTCAATGTAAAAATATTTTAAAGATAGAAATGAAACTGTTTAAAATAGGACATCACAAAATGGGAAATGGAACATCCTAAAATGGCAAATAAGACTTTTAAAACGGGATGGAGGGAGTATTAAATATGGTAATCAAATACATTTCAATTAAGATCGGCATGATACCATTTCTCAACACAAAACTTAAAATGAAAAGAAAAATAAAAAAATGCAAAGGGTTAGAATCGAATTATATGGTCCAAATAATTTATCAACTCACATAGACAAATTAGAATCCATTGATATCATAAGCAAACAATGATATATATAAGTTAATTTTTAGTTTCCAATATAAATGAGAACCAACACGAACCACAATATAAAAGATTATGCAGCTTTTGAGGCATTGCAGTGTTTGGTAACTTGGAATGCCAATATACCTCAGCAGGAACAGAAGCATTGCTTCTTACAAACATCACCTGCAGATATGCATTAGCATTAGTTTCATGGATATGTAAATTGTAGTAGCTAAAGGAGAAAATATATTCAGTGTGATGATCAGTACTTACACAGAGTAAAACAAAGATGGGCAGGAGATGAAACTCCATTGAAACCATTAAGATACCACAAAATTAAATTAAAAGCCAACTCTATAATAATGCAAATTTTGGGATGGGATGCAATAGATACGAGAGTAAACTACCATTATATAGAGGCTTTTTCCATAATGGGACAAATTTAAGTTTTTTTTTTTGAAATTGGACTAATTTAAGTTAAAAGCATCAGAAGGTGCAAAAATAAAAGTATAGTGGGAAAATTTTAACTAAATTTAACCGATTTAAATTAAATAAAAAATTAACTAAATTTAATCTACTTAAATTAAGTAAACTGGTTAGTTTTTGTTTAATTCTAATTTCTCTCACCACTCCCTAGCTCTTCCTAAAAAAATTTATTTTTTTTCTCCGTCCTTGGGTCTGCATATCCATGATAATATGCTTGTGTTTCGTTACCGGTATGTGTAGATCTCTTCAATTCTCCTGTTCTTCTCTAGCCTTAGCCAGTACTCTGCTATGTATCAATTTTTATTTTTATTTTTGCATATACAGTTATCCACAGAGATGAAAATTCTTGTAACAATTTTTTTTAAAACAATTAATTTTCAATTCACTTAATATACCAACTATCTAGAAAAGGTTTAATCTTTACAAAATATCTAACTTTTTCGATTGTTTTTATATACGTTCAAAACGTCAATTTTGTCCCAATTTTGATAATTATTTTTTAATTATAGCCAATAAGACATATTTAAAAAAAAAACCTTTTTGATTTTTTTATTTATAAGCAAATTTGATATTTTTGTACAATGCTTATTAAAATTAGGTTACAGTTGATGAAAATAAAAAATATGTCCATAATAAAGATAATAAAAAAGATGTCGTCTTTTTTGTAAGAGTTACTGTTATAAAAATTTATCAACTTTACATGTTTTCTCAATTCAATCACGTCTTTTAAAACTTCTCGTAAACATATAGCAATTTTTATTTTATTTTTTTCAAATTCATACACGATGCCGAGGTGCCACTTATTCATTGGTATAATTTGCTGAGGTGGAGGTAATTATTCTTTGGAAGTTGGTGAATTTTTATAATATTCTCTCTTTTAAAAAAAAGTTGAGCAACTAGCTACAATTGAAATATAATTATTAAAGGGTTTAACATATTTTAAAGTTTCTGTAATTTCTTTATCCCTAAGCGTTTTTGTTTATTTACTTGGTATTTGTATTTTAAAAAATTGTTTTACGAATCTCTTTTATTTCTTTACTTGGCCTTATAATTTCGAGAACAATTTTACTTGGTCTCTGAAAGTACATCTCACTTCTGCAGTTTTATAAAGAAAAAAAAGTTCTGAGGGATAAAGTCAAAAAAAGCACATAAACTTTAAGATAGATATTGCCTTATCAAAAACTAAATTAAAATTGTAGATTTTAAAAAATTGAACCATAGATAATTTTTTATACATTAATATTTTCGGATGATTAGATATTTCGAAAATCGATAATAAGATTTTCATACTATATAAATATATAATAAAATCATTGAACTTTGCTTTTTAGTATTACTCAATATTCAAAACATATTTTTGTTTTATCTAATTTTAACACTTCCAAAATTACATGTTTTACATAAATTTATATATATTTCAATCAATCATGAACAAGTTGTTTTCATTCATGTATTTATAAATTACTTTGTTTTGAAAGTTGAAATTATTAATTGATAAAGCATTTTCTTTAGAATATCTTGATCAAGTGTATGGATTTTAAAAAGACTGATCCTAGTCACCAAGTCTTTCTTTATATCCGAGTCTATATTGGGACGAAACAGTTGTTCGCTTATTGCTTTCGAAGGTCTATTTTTAAAAAAAATTCTTGTCTCTTTGGTTAACTTTATATACACTTCTCTATGGTTTTCTTTTTCTTTTCAAATTCATCATTATGACATTATATTTTTAATATTTTATGTATCTAAATATTTTAAACTCTGTTTATATCTAGTCACTGTGCTTAATTTATTTTAAACTTTTACATTTTCTTTTGGATGGAGAAGCACACATTACATTCATCTTGGCGCGTGAGATTAAATTTAAATGTCCACCTAAATTCAATATGTTAAAAAAAGAAACAATATCATCAAATTCGAAAAGGGAGCATATAGTTAAAAAATTGAAAGTATAGGAGTCTATCAAATAAAAAACATAAAAGAGACAAGATAAATAATAATTTAATAGTATGTGACCTTCGGTCCTTTTTTTTCCGAAATTAAAATTACATATTGAGACTAACTTGTTATAAAATAGAATTCTACTATATACAATGATTATTAACTACAAACTACAATTAACTCGACGTCGTCTTGCAATTGTATCGCTTTATCGGACGCCAATTTCACGGAATATTGATGCTTGCATCCCATGTCCATCCAGAGTCTTCTATGTTCTTTGTAGTCTTCCGTCTTCCAGCTTCAATCTTCAAGTGCATAGCCTCCAAATTTTAATAATTCCATAAATCTTCACTTTATATTTAAGATGGAACTTGAACCCAAGACCTCAAGATTTTTGGACCTCTTGTCATTTTATACATTGACAAAAAATTGATTTTATTTCACTATGAAAATTCAACTACCAGAGTCTAAAATCTAACCATTATTATTGGGTTATATCACGACCCAAAATCATAGACATGACCAACGCTAAGGAATGAGATTGTGAGCTCTGAAACTCATAGCAAGACTAAACAGATAATACTAATGTCAACATCAACCAAAATCATATAAAATTCAATGTTCGGAGTTAATCCAGACTCCAACAATATGTATAACATCACTAATAATCAAAATAAAATGCTCGACATCAACCCAAAATTTCAAATCATGCCTAAGAATATAATCATAATATTGCCTAGTCCATGCAAGAACAAACATGCCATAATACAGTGCAGACTAGCGAATGGGCTAGTTTGGTACTTATCGATCTTGTTCCCAAGCTCGTGCGTGAATTTTTTTGTTTAGAACCTAAACGAACGAACACCAACTAAACACGAGCTGAACATGAACACTATAAAATATAAACGAACCGGACATGAACATCCCTGTTTAAAGTTCGAATGAACGTGAATCAAACATGAACACCTTATTTGCTAATCGAGCTGAACATAAACTCTCAAACTCGGCTCGGCTCGTGCAACCCCTAACCGCGGGAATAGGTTAATTCTCATAAAAAAGAGGGAAAAAACCCTCACACTAAATTTTATCCTTTTTATTGTTACTGGTCAGTTTTATCTGATTTTATTCTAAATGTTACACATACGTGGTAATTATTGTTGGATTTATCATAAAAGTGTTACAATGACCAAAATAAAATATTATAAGAATTTGATGATTAACAACTATGCTAGTTGTCAGACCCGAACCGGACCGTCCAGTTTTACTGAAAAACCTACGAACCGGCTATGTCATCGGTTCGGGTTGCTCTAAAACCCTTTCAATTAGAGACCCGTTGATTTTCTATTGAACCGGCCGGTTAACTGTTAAATTGGACCGGTTAACCGGCCAATTAACCGGAAAATCCTGTCCGGTTCGATCAACCACAAAAAAACCAATGTTCTTATAAAAAAATAAAAAATTTAAATGACATTACTAGGAATTGAACCCTGGTTATTTGGTAACTTAAGCAGAAGCATTAAATGCAATCAAACTAACTTGCTATTTGTGTCTATATTTCTTATTTCATAATATATATATGATTAATAATAATTATAATTTTACATTTATTTTTTTGATAATTAATTTTACATTTATTTATTTTTATAACACGGGTTTAATTCCGGTTGAACTCCGGTTGAACCTTTAACCCTTAACCCATTAGTCTTACCGGTTTTATCACCGAGCCAGGTTTGACAACATTGCTATGTAGGCAATATTTAATTTGAAATAAGGTAAAATCTTCCCATCGTAAAATTAAAATTTAATCATTAAATTAGAATAAATGAATAATAATGAATGCATATAGAATGTGACATTCTCTACAATAATCGCAACATAATCCCGACCGAAACATGGACCTAGCCTTATCGAAATGAAGTCGAGCCCAAAGAAAAGTTGGCAGCTCAATATCAATTATATGATGGTATGAACAGTTTAGTCACAATATTTTGAAAAAAAACCCTCGTATCTTTAACTAGTACCAAGAATAAAGTCCGAGTATGCACCATTTTTTTGGCATATAATTTCGCAATTTCAATATTTGATGGATCCCTTATAAAGTGTCAACATCAGATGAGAATACAAATTACACTCAATACTAAAATAGAATTTGTACATCCCATATCCAAAAATAGCATTCCAATAAATATAATGTTATGAGATGAGAAAAATAATAAATATAATTGCAGCAGAGGGATGATCTGAAATTTTTAAATTTAAATAACATATGTTCTTATTAATAATGCGAAAATAATTAGGTACTTGTACTGCGTATCAAGAAAAGTTAGGAATAACACGGACAATCCATTTAATGAAATTTAATATTTTTAACACACATTTTCATTTTTAACGTAAAAAACTTTTAAATAACGACGTTTTGACGTCCCGTTCCGCTCTAACTAGCCCACAAATGGAATTCAAAGTTCTTGCTATCCCAAGTTCACCTTGCGCCTCGGCTGCGTTTCTAACATGTCGATATGTCTGTTAACGCTCATCGAACGCAGCTCGTGATTTCTATATAAAAAAATAATAATTAATATGTTATGGATGAAATGTAATATTTATGCACTAATATTTCGGGAAGTAGACATGAATAAACAGAAAGAGTGCGATGATGGCAGAAGAGGAGAGAGCACACTCCCAACAAAGCTAAACTCTTTCTTTAGCTAATGCCGGGTTGTGCTCTCTCTCTTCTGTCAACATCTTTTCCTTTTTTCCCCTTTACAACACACAAAAACGAGCGAATGCAACTCCTCGAGTAACAAGCTCGATCGGAAGATCCCGTAACGTAATTCCAAAACCTTCATTAGCAAGCCAGTCCGCACACCGATTACCTTTTCCATGGATATGCCGAAAACGGATAATGTAGTCTCACTTGATCAATAAAAAAACATTTCAGCATGTTACATGAGTGAAACTTCTAAGCTATTTTAATGGTATTAGTCATTGGAATTTCAATTATTCAAAGCCAGCCAGTAAGGAAACGAAAACATTAAAACAAGAAAGGCCGATTTGAAAAATATCTTACAAAAACGTAAGAAAATACTCAAAATATTTCTACATTTATATGCATGATGCATGATTATAACCTCTAATACTTCTCCAGATAAAAGTGAAAAAAACAAAAAGAATCAATTTCTTCAAACTAGAAAAGAAAATGAAATGAAAAATTAAAATTTAATGTTTTTCTAAGAGAGTTATCCAAAACATTTCTTAGAAAAATTGTTCAAAACACATTTATACTAGAAATATTAAAAATCAAGAAAAAAGAAAAAAAAACCTCAAGAAAATAAATCAATAAAATAATAACCAAATCTATGTTGATGATGGAGATGAATCAAAACCCTAATAGCTCGTTTTATAGGAGCATGATAACCGGCTAATACCAGTAACCTAGGGTTTTTGTTACCGGCTAATGAAGGTGGAGTGGTCCCAAAAAATAAATGATTTTAAATATGGAATTAACATTATAATACGTATATGTTTGGCAGGATTTACAGAAAATAGAGATTCCTTTCCTTTAAAATCTTGCATTAAAACCCCTTCGTTGTCAATTTAATTAAAATGGAAAAAAAGGAAAGTATTTAAAGATTTATTTGCAGTAATATAAGGTGCTAAGTAAGGTAAGAAAAGAAACCGTATAAGGAACCTCATAATATATATAGTGACTGGCTACTGCAGGTGATGGAGATATATATATATATATATACTAACAGTGACTTGGTATAGATAAATCCAAGAGAAAACTGAACTGTATTCTTCGGTTACCTTAAATTCCTGAGCTGGAGAAAATTTTATTTAGAAAACGTTGCATACATGCATGGCTTCAGGTTTTCGGGCTGTCCTTAATTTGTTTTTTTCTTTCTTTCTCTTTCAACACAAAACTCGTGACATGGGCAGATTTTTCTTGGTTTAAAATGGTTTTTCAATTTTGATTAATTTATTAAATATATTTTTTAAAAATAGTTTCTATATTTCTATAAGTTTATTTTATAAATTGAAATAATTATAACCAAATTTTTATTTATATATCATATTAAAATTTCTTTTTAAGACTTTTAATATAATAGATATGTGTTTTACACAATATATTTTTGCTTCCAGTTTAAACATATTTGAATTTCAAATGAGAATTACGTGCATAAAATAGGTTTAAATTGAGAATTGAAATATTTAGAGCTCACTTGATTCACAAATGTATATTTTCCGGGAAATACACTTCCCGGTAAATTAATTGCTGAGGAAGTTAGTGTGAATGAAATGGATATTAATTTTACTTGGTTTACTTGCTAATTTTCCGGGAAGTTGTATTTTAAATTTAGTTAATTAAAATTGAGTGACAATATTAGCTTCAATAACTAACTATACTAATAAAATGTAAAGAGATAATTGTATTTTCCATAGTTAACGAGGGAAGTTCTATTTACCTATATTTGGCTAGAGAAGTCACTTCCCTAATCAAAGGAAAGTCAAAGTGTTAACTTCCCGGAAAATAAAACACATAAATTGAACCAAGTAAGAACATTTTGTTATTTTCCGGGAAGTAAAACTTCCTTTATTCACTTACCTCTAACCAAGCGAGGCCTTAGAATATTTAAAAAAGAAATATATTTGATAAAATTGGTCAAATTCGATGAATATAGAAATTTCATTTTATCTTTAATTTTATACAATCAGAAAATAATTCAAATTCATATTATTTTATTTGGATAAATTAAAGATCATATTATTTTTCACTGAATTATACTAAACTAGAAAAATAATTTCATTAAGAAAGTCTAATTTTCATTCAATCTTATTAAGAAAGTATAATTTTCAGTTAACTATAATTGTTGCCTCTCTCTCTATAAAGTAGCTTTTAGTGCGCCACCTAAAGTATGACGTTTTTTGTGCGAAAGGTTGAAGTTTGAGTTTTTACCACCGCTTGTGGCCTTAATATATATATTATTCATAAAAAAAAGTATTATAAAGAGTCTATTTAAATTTTTTAGATTAAAGAGTTTGATAATTTAAAGATTTCACTAAAAATGCTCTAGGAGCACGAGAGGCTATTAAAAGTAATTTATAAAAGTACCATATGCATCAAAATAAAAAAAAACAGTTATAATTATACGGGGAACTACAAACATACTTTAACCACACAAAAACAAAATTTTTTAGCATGTTTTTCATTAAAATTAGTAAGATGATAAAATTAAATTTTAGCTCCATTTTTTAATTAAACTATAACATTGGTCCTCTCGTATATTTTGAGCTTATATTAAATACATTTTATATTTAAACAATATGTCTTTTTCTATTTTAAAAATATTTTTTTAATAAATGATAGTTAAATTAGCTAACCACAAAAGTCTTTTCGGAAAAAGGCAAAAGAACTAGAAAAGATGGCAAAAGAATTATAAGTTCTAAAAACTTCATTGTAGTCTAAAAATATTATTTGTAATTTTATTTTACTTTATATTATGTTCTTTTCTTTTATATGATTTGTGTAATAGTATATTTTCATCATTTTGAATTCATATAATATTTTTTAGCTTATTATTGTTGTTAAAAAAAATCATTTAATTTTAAATAATAATACAATTTAAATAATAATTACTTCTGTATTTTTCATATAAACTATCAGTGTTAATAAAGTTAAATGATAAATTATGTAAGTAATCTCATGATTTATTTAACTAATATGATTTATTTTATAGTTTTTTTATGCCACATAGAGTTAGAATCCATAAGTTTTAAAAAAAATTAGACAAATACCTACCAATTAGCTAAATAATCTCATAAATACCCATTGACCAAAAGTTATTGAAATATACGATTTGCATGAAATAAGTTGAAAATATATACTACTTTTTATTTTGAAATTTACAATTTCTACCTCTGCAGCGTGGCGTTGCTGCATCTTCTTCGGTGTCGATTTCTTATTCTTTTCCAAGTTGCAATAGTTGACGTTGCTCTCTCGTGTATCATCATAATTTGAGTAATCTACTGATTTAAGACGCAAACTTGATCTTCAATCTGTTGTTGCTAAACCTTCATTCTTCAAATCTCTGTGATTTCTTTTTCCGATCTGATTATGAATGTTGGAACAATTTTGAAGATTTTTGTCTTATTATTCAGGTTTCGATGAATTAAATGTCCTTTTGCTGTTCTGTTTGTATTACCCAATGATCCAGCTGAGTGAATGGTTGAATTTTTTATAATTTTTTTTACTAATTTGAAATGTAAATTGTATTGTCTTCAACCTGTTTGTTTATATGTCTCAATGAGTTAACCGTATGTTTCAAAATAGTGTTCCGTCATCACTTACATGCACTTTTATGTCAGAATATATAGATGGCTAGGTACAGAATTATCTTGTCTCAGTTTGTTGGCCCTTCGCACACTTTTACATTATGTCACAAGTACAAAAATTCTATCATTCGGATTTTCAATCCAATTTTTCCGTAAATTTCAAATCCACCATTATTTCTGAATTTGTTCAGAACAACCATCTTTTTTTATGAGATTTTCATAATACAACAGGAAGAGGATGATATACAGTAGGAATTAAACTCAAATTATTTTTCCTTCTAGTTGAAGGCCCAGCAGCCTCAATCATGTCCAAATCATTTGGCTTAATTTCACGAGGGAGTTTCCAATCAAAATAGTATAGTAAAGTAGCAAGTGGAAGCTCTACATTAGCAATTCCAAATGTTATACCAGGGCATATTCTTCTTCCACCACCAAATGGTATCAACTCAAAATCAGTTCCTTTGTAATCAATTTTGCTATCTATAAATCTTTCAGGAATAAAACTTTCAGCTTCACTCCAATATGTCGGATCTCTTCCGATAGCCCATGCATTAATAAGTACTTTAGATTTTTTTGGTATATAATATCCATTAATCTCACATTCTTCTTGAGATTCTCTTGGTAGCAATAATGTAACTGGAGGGTGTAGTCTTAGAGTTTCTTTGATAACTAATTTTAGGTATTTTAATTCTCCAAAATCTGCTTCATCTACATATCCTTTCTTGCTAAACATATTTCTTACCTCATCTTGTGCTCTTTCCATCATTTTCGGATTTCTCATCATTTCCGACATTGCCCATTCTGTAGTTGTAGATGAAGTTTCGCTCCCTGCGATGAACATGTTCTGACACAAAATAAAATCGCACGAGTTTATTTGATTAAATGTTTTTGAACATATACCTATACAAAAAAAACAATGATATGACATAAAAAAAAAGATACAAATTGTATTTAGGTACCAATTGGAAACATATTTTGAACTTTAAGTACCACCTAGACATATGCCGGCCATCAGGGGCGGATCTAGGTTAAGGCTCGGGTAGGCTAGAGCCAGGGCTGACATCGGAAAATCAAAGATGGAGTAGGGTGCGGTGGAACTGAAGCGGCAGTTTTCAGAGATTCAGCCATGGCTGGCTGCACTGAGTTAACGAAGAAGAAGAACTGTTTCTAGTTTAGGTTTAAGAAAATTTAAGATATAATGAAATTGAAGGGCTTCGGCCTTTCTATAGCTCTAAAAGGGCCTAAACAGGCTTTGGCCTTTCTTTACTCTATTAGGTGTAGTATTTCATTAAATGTAAAATTCTTCTATATTTTTTATTACATACATTTTCATTTTCTTTATTTTTGAAATTATCAAAATTCATTGTGAAAACATGAAAATCTTTAATTTAAATTTGTCTTCAGTATTCTAACCTAATTTTCCAAATCCTTCAACTTTTTTTTATTTTTTATTTTTTCAAAACCAAACCAAAACTTTCAATTAAAAATATTAATTTTATAACCTAATAGCAAAATAAATTCAAACTTATTTTTCTCAATGATTGAAGCAAAAATTAAAAAATTTAAGTTAAAAATGACCGTAAAAGTCAATAAAATCTAATAGGTATTGTATTGAGGTGAAAAATTGAGAAAATTAAATCGATTAAAATATACATAGCTAAAATTGCAACGATATGTTAAAATTAGACTATTATTTCGAAAATTCAAAGCTTTGAATAAAATTGGAACAATCCGTAAAGATTTGAATTTAATTTCTAATTAGGCCTAATTTTAATAATTCCCTGATATTTTTCTTTTTAAATATCAAACCATTTTTTTTATTATATATGTTAATTTGATTTATATGCCTATTTCAATGATTATATTTTATTTATATTTTTAGACAATTTAAAATGATTTAATTGTGGAGTAACAATTATGCGTAAGTTGAAATGATATCAATCGACACTATTAAGACCGATTTGTGTAACAAAATGATAGATGAATTTTTAAGCAACAATAGTTTTAGCAAAATGTAATTATCTTGTGTATTTATACATATAATATTTACATGTATTTTAGCCCGGGCTGAAAAAAAATTCTGGATCCGCCACTGCCGGCCATGACTTATGACCCCAATGAAAATAGCAATTAAATTGGAGAAAAACTTACCATGATGATGCCCTTGATGGATTCTGTTGCTAAACTGAATCCAAGATTTTCATCCTCCTGAAGATTCAAAAGAACATCTATAAGATCGTCTTCTTCCTCATCGTTCATCTTTTTTGGCAAACCTTTTCGTTTATATCTATGATCATTGATGATACTTTCGAGTATCTTATCAGATTCATGATGCAACATTTCCACTCTAGCTTTCATGCCACCAATATTATGCAATAATTTAACAGAAGGAAACAAATTCGCAATACTAAAACCTGAAATAGCTTCAATTATATCCTTTATATATGGAACAAATGCTTCTTGTTCTTTTCTTATCTTACCAAAAGCTGCCCCAGAAACAACCTTATACGTGTAACCAAACAACATCGTACTCAGATCAACCTCCGATCCTTCGCTACAAGAAATGGATTTCATAACATTCAGAATCTCCTCTTCTCTTATGGGTCGGAAGGATTGAACTCGTTTAGCAGTAAACAGCTCCATAGTGCAAATTTTTCGCATGTGTCTCCAAAACGGACCGTATGGCGCAAAAGCAAGGTTTGAAGAAGAGATGATATTTGCTGCGACGTTGAAGGGTCTGCTGGCAAAATTTAAGTCATGAGTTTTCATGATTTCTTTGGCGATTTCCGGAGAAGAAACGATAATGGTGGTAACTTCACCGAGTTGAAGATGCATGATGGGTCCAAATACCTGAGCTAGGGCATTGAGGCGAACGTGTGGTAGAGAACCGAGTAAGTTATGAATGTTTCCTATTATGGGCAATTTCCATGGACCTGGTGGCAATTTTTTGTTGAATCTTGATGTTTTGATCGTGAAGATTTTTTTGATAATCAAGAATACTACCATGATCCAGATAAAGAGCAACGGAATTGAAGAACTTTGAAAATCCATTGTTATCCTATGCAAAAATGGAATAGTCTTAGGTTGAAATTTATGTAAAGGTTACTGCAACAGTCTTAGGTTGAAAATTTCAATGAAACTTGTTATCTATAGTTTATCTATATAAAGCTGAGTTAGAAATTAAGAGTCATCAGTTTCTTCACATGTGTCCTTAATACAATCTATTTTTAGGACCTAAAATTTTCATGTACCAGCTTACTTGCAGCAAGAATGGTTATTTTCAATATTACAAATTATTATTCTTTATAGAAAGTATCATAGAAAAATTAAGACCGATTTTAATGTTTTTTTTTTTATGAATAATTTGTATATTAAAAGCCAAAAAAAGTGATAAAAATCAGAGCTAAAGTTTTTGCACAAAAAGTAATATACACAAAGTGATGCACTAGAGGCTACGACTTAAACAAAGGACAAAAATCAAAAATTCGAGAACAAAATACAATTTGAATTTCCAAAGAAATCCAATAGAAATTTCTATTACAATAAAAAAAGGCTTAATTCCTTAAAAAAAAACCCCACCTTACACTTTTTCTTCGTTTATACCCTAATCTTGTAAAAATACCATTTGTACTCAATTTTGAGTTTTTATGTTTCATCCCTACCTAAAAGTATTAAATTGTGCTCTTTTCATTTGGAAAAGAGTTCAAAATATACTTTTTTCTATTTTAAAAAATACAAATAAATTATTAAACTTAAAAAATAATCAAATATATCCAAATAATTAATTTTTTTTAATTTTATAAAATAATAAAAAATTAAAAAAATTATTATTATTTTTAATTTCTTGAAGAAGATGATATTTTTTTACTATTAATAACATTAATATCTAATTAGTATATAAGTTAAAAATGAAGGATGATTTTAAACTCCTTTTTAAATAGAAAGAGTACAATTTAATGTTTTTGGGTAGAGATTAAACATAAAAACTCAAAATTGAGTACAAATTGTATTTTTACAAGATCAGGGTATAAACGAAAAAAAATGCAAGGTGGGGTTTTTTTAAGGAATTAAGCCATAAAAAAAACACAACACACCCTTAAAAAAACAGTTGGAGATCACAAAACTATCCATGTCAGAAAACTTATTATGAAAAACTCTATCATTGCTGCACTTTCAAACCTCTCAAATCACAGTCATCCAAAAAAACCTGCTTACGGACCTCTCGGAATAATATCCTGCCACTAAACCAATAAATCCAAAAACGATAAAAAGAAATAATCCAAACCACCCCAAATTTTCGAAGAATAATATTTCAAATACCTCTAGCAAAGCTACAATAAATAAAAATATGCTCCTTTGTTTCCAAAACGCCACAAAGAGAGCACAACGAAATATCCAATGAAACAATAAATTGGATTGCAAAAAAATGGAGTAATGGAACTCTATTATGTGATGCCAATTAAATAAAAAACTTAACTCAAAGTAGAGCTATTAAAGTCCATACACGCTTGAAAGGAACACCAAATACAACAACCCATGTCTATTGAATAGCCTCAACTGTAACTATACGCAAACCAGAGTTAATCGGAAAAGCAGTACCTCTCCGTTGTAATGAAAGAACAACTCCCTGTTCCGACAACATCCCACCTACATTAACATCAGCCGAACCCCAATCTCCCAGACCTGTTGTACGTTCGATAAAAACAACAAAAAGAGCAGTTCCATGACGCTGACGAGTAGCTAAACTGCAAACGCCCGAGGTAGAATTTCATGAAATTTCATCCTTACAACCCAAAGTATAACTAAGAGAATTAAGCAAAGATTGCAACTCATTTAAAATATGCTCATTCCACGTTAACATATGTCTCCATCGCCAACAAACACCTAAAATATCTTTAATAGTTGTTCTTTTTTTTATTCGAAAGATTATAAAGCTGAGGAAAGAGCACCGTAGCCGAACCATTACCCATCCAATTGTCGTTCCAAAAAGAAGTAGCTTCCCCCTCACCCATATTATATTTCAAATTACTGATGAAAACACGCCAATTTTCAACCTCAATGCAACATAATTTCCTGATACCTCTCCACATAAAGATAATTTTTTCACATCACCATAGAGAAAGAAATTCCAATCTACAACCGAAGAGCAAGTAGAGATAATCCTGAACCAAATAGAGTTAACATTATTCATCCTCAACTTCCAAATCCATTTAAACAAAAGGTTTCGATTTTTAATATGGAGATTAGAGATACCTATACCTCCTTTATTAAAATCCTGGTAAATAACCTTTCAAGAAACCTTGCTTAGAACACAAGAACTCACATCTCCCTTCCAAAGAAATATCAACATATACAACTCCAATCGACTACGTAGTATTAGAGGCATACTGAATAAGGACATATAATAAACAGGAACACTACAAAGGACTGATTTAGTGAGAACTAATCTTCATATAGGAGAGAGCAGAGAGCCTTTCTAAAGAGGCAAACACAATTAGAAGCGCTCAACAACAAAATTCCATGAACTCACAGATAGTTTCCTGTTAGATAACGGGGAACCGGATATTTGATTGGGGAAGAAGCCGCCAACAATAAAACAGTCTCACAAACATTAATTTTCATAATAGAGCTTTTATAAAAGATTAATTGTCAAACAACAGATTAACTCATAACAGCGAAGAATCTGAATCAGATTTCTAAGTTGTTCAATATCATAGGGGAGGTATAAAATTGTGACATCCGCAAACTGCAATAAACAAATGGGCTCATGCTCAGCTGCAAAACGAAAACCCCCCATAAAATAAAATTCTGTATATTTGTCAAGAATACGCTTAACCCTTTTACCACCGCAATAATTATAGGATAGGGTGAGATCGGGTCCCCCCGGCGAACACCTTTCTTTAAACCAAACGGGTCCACCAGACTACTATTGATAAGAATAATAGTAGTAGCCGTAGATAAACAACAAGACATCCACTTAATCCATTTTTCTAGAAAATTCATAGATCATCTTCACTTCGATTTCTCCACCTCGCATTAGAATTTATTGTGGATTGCCTTGCATTATAGATTATCTTCCTTGGAATTTTTAGCCGCCTGAAATTTAATTTCAGCTACTGGAACTTCTTATGTCTTGTCAGAAAACCAAGATTAATTTCTCCTTTGCTGTAACTGTGGAACTTAGTTCTTTCAAAAGTTGGATTAATTTGGATTTTCCGAATAGCTCCGATTCATTTTATACTAAGTGGTATTTTTTGATTCCCTCTTGCAACTATACACGTTTATGGTATGTTTAAGCGGACATGATGCTTTGGAAGATTTGGGACAGTCACAATGCTTTCGTATTTAATAAAAAGAAAAAAAATATAAAAAATTTAGTTTATAATTGTTTCACTAGAACGACTTTCTTGAATAGATGTCCGGATTCATGATTTTCTTATTCTAATTATATAGATTCTTTCGGGCTCCGTAATGCATTTTGTTTTAGCGATGTACTTTTTCTTTAGTCGTAATCTCTAGTATGTCACCTCGTGTAAGCCACTTTTTTGCGTAAAATTTTGAGGTTTGGAATTGGTATTTTTTGTGTTATTCTAATAAACTTTCATTCGTAAAACAAAAAGTTTATTAATTTGAACTTGGTGTCCAAGTTTTATGATCCCTCTTTATAATTATAACTAACGCTTTAAAATATCTGCAATCCACGGACTGCCCGAGTTTACACCTGGCCATGGGTCAGTTCAGCCCATAAACCGGCTCGGAACTGGTCTGGGACCGGTCCAACCTAGAACCGGGCAAAAACCGGCCCGGAACCGATGTAAGGTTGGTTTTGGGCCGGTTCAACATTTTTTGGAAACGGACCCGTTGGTTCCGGTTATGAACCGCCGGGTCCGGATCCACACCGTAAAAATTTAAATATTTTAAAATTTAAATATATTAAATATATGTTTAAATATAATAAAAATCATTTATTTAACATTATAAACTTCAAATATAATAATCTACCATTTAAGCCCATGAATAATGGAACTCTTAAACATATGGATATCGCATTTATACATTTTATATTTATATTTAAGTTTTATCTATTACTTTTATACTTTTTCCATGTGGAATTATACTCTTGATAAAAAAAAATAGAGAAAATTACAGTATTGGGCCAAAACCGGGCCTTTTTTACATTTTTGCTAAGGGTGTCCAATTCTTTCACCTATGCTAACTTTTCTTTTACATTAAATGTCACTAAACGGTAAAATATTACATCTCCTACATAATTAATCCTAGCCTTACATTTGTCATTTTTTATTCTTTTTTTTCTAACCCATAATTTTCTCTCTCCATTGTTCTTCTCTCTCTCTCTTTTTTCTGTAAAATTTTTTATTCAAGATCTATGAAATATAGACAAATCTAACTATTATTACAATACAGCTAATGGCGGCGGCGTTTGAAGGGTCGACGGTGGAAGCTCGACGAATGGCGGCGTGGACTCGGAGGTCATTGTGCAGCCAGACGATGGAAGCTCGACGAATGGTGGCGGCGTTTGAAGGGTCGGAGGGGCGGCGCAGGGTTAAGGAGAGAGTGCGGTGGAAAGGGTTGGTGGAGACGGTGGAGTTGAAGAAGAGGCGTGGGTGGTGGAGCACTTGTGAAGTGAGTGAGATGTGGGATAAAGATGAAGCTTGAGTGGGATTTTGGTGGGTGAAAAAAGAGTTTGTCAGTAGAAAGCTAAAACAAAAAAAAAGACAATGATGGAGATGACTATTGATTAACCTGTATTTTTTATATCAAAACCACCAATCCAAAATCAATCGCCATTTTTTTCTTTCTCTGAAAATAATTACCTTGTTTGGTGAGGCGTCATGCAAACGGACAAGGAGATTTTCATTATCAGAGCCTTAGAGTTCATTGTTCGAACTGAATAGATTATCAAAGCCTGATGACTCACTTGATTTTCAATTGCTTAGTTCGGTTTTAGAAGGTATTGATGCTTTGAAGCAAGTTATTTGAGGTGGAGGATTCGAGATTCTAGGGGCTGAGCAGTGAAGAAATGGAAGAGGAAGAGTTATGAGGTTAATATTAATTGGTAAATGTGTTTATTTCTTGAGAAATTTATGAAGTAATTTGTTAAAAAGGTTTTGAATGAATAAGGATTTGTGGGTTTTTGATCTTGGGTAAGAACACTTTAAATTTTATTTGTGGTTTGATTAATGTGTAATTGATAATTTTGAAATGTTTTTGAAGAGAAAATGATTTTGAATGCCGTCAGATTATTTTATGAGTGCAGGTGATGAAAATGGAAGAGATGGTATGATGGGAACGAAAGAGATGGAGTAGGTTAGAAATGATAATTTTACCATTTTTTTAAAAGGGTCAATTTGATCATATTAGTCTATAATAATGCAGGTTAATCTTGAAGTGGCACTTGAATGTTATGTAGATTGTGTTTTTTTAGATAGGTATTGAGTTCTAGTGATGAAATTATTACAATTTGGATCATGAAGGGTAAAAAATTCATAAATTATGTTTATATTGAATGATTTATGCCAATAAGCCATATACTAGGATAATCTGAAGCTCACAGAATAATACCTAAATCAAGCGTTTTCTTTTCCTTGAAGCATCCATACTCAATTTCTAGGCTTAAATCGTATGAAGCAACAGCAAGTTGGAAAATCACCATTTAATACATTTCCAATACATCTCAAATACATTTTCGATACATATCAGATATATTAGATAATTTTAAATTTATTATTTAAGAAAAATAGTTACTCGACGCATAGATGAGTTAATCTTTTTTTTTTTTAATTTTGGATCGAAAAGTGAACTAGATGTAGTACATTGAAGTTTAATTGAATTAATTAACTTTTAATTTTTAATTTTTAATTTTTATCAATTTAATTGAATCAACCGATGAATATTTGATACATATAAAAAATATTTGAAAAAAATATTTGATACATCTATGATACATATACGGTACACCTCGAATACATATCCGATACATTTGCAATACATATTTGATACATATTCGTTGTTCGAAACTTTTTTTTTATTGTCTTTTTTTAAGTTTTATTACTAATATTTTTATACATCTCAAAGACTGATTGAAAATTTTATTACATGTATTACATATATATATTTTGTATACATATTTGATATATCTCTGATAAATAATTTATATATATGATAGATATATTTTTAAAATGTATTAAACAGATACATCGTTGATATATAATTTATACATGATATATACATCCTTAATATATGTCTTTTAGATGTATTTGTTAGATACATATTTTATATACAATTAAATCATGTTATACATATTCGATACATTTTGGATACATATTTGATATATCTCGGAAACAGTGCAAAAACTTTATAGTGTGGGTTTTATGGATATTGTTGACTGATGATGATGGTATCACCTATGTATTGCAGTGTTTGTTGGCCTCATATTTGGAAGATAGAGTTGTTGATTAGGATGGTGTTCTGTTTAATAATAATTTTTATGACGACATTATATTGTTATTAGTTTTTTTTATTTATATATCTATGACGTATCAGGTGATGTATCTTTAATGTATCCACCAGTACATTATAGATACATTATTGATACATCATAAATACATCAATAATACATTACCGATGCATTTTTGATACATCGTAGATACATCAATCGATTTTTAAACTAGTGTAGTAGCCCATACAAGTGATAATTATATGTTAACGCTAGTTCATCTTTGATCACAAGTCAATTTAATTATTATGCTCGAGACAGTGTTAGAAAATGAGAACATCATTCTCTCTTATGATACATTGCAGACTAAATTTTTTTTAAACTGTAATTTTGTTATAACATAAATGTTAATTTATGATACATTATAGATACATGTTTGATGTATAATTTATACATTGTAATTTTTATATTAAAATTGATGGATTATTATAAGAGGCTATTGATATTATTTAATGCGTGAGTTTTAATTAAAATATGTGATACATATATCTTTTAATTTTAAATATATTATACATACACCTTCGAGACACATAAATAATACATATTAATAATATATTTATTTATTTATTTATTTATTTTTGTTAAAAAAAATGAAAAAAATAATAATCAAATATGTCCTTGATACATATCTGATACATAAAAGATACATAAATGATACATGTTTGAATAGTTTTGACAAACTGACGCGTGATTGGTGCACAGCTCTGATGCGCGTGGCAGACACATGTCAGACGCGTTTCTGACGCGTTTTGACCTATTCTGACGCGTTTTTGACTTTTTTTGACTTGTTTTGTGTGTGCCATGTGTTGCATTCTCATTGGGAAGGTATTAAATGTAAAGTTTCAGTTTTTTGAGGTGCTCGTGTAATATTTCAACAAACTTAGCATTTTTGTTATTTTCTTCCATTTTTTTGAATATTTTTGTTATCTTCTCAAAAAAATATATGAAATATCCCATTTTGCTTAGAAACTGTAAGTTATCACTCAATTATATTTATATATTCAAACTTTAAAGACTAAAGAAAGTAATCTACGGCTAATGAATTTATCAATGTAGTTCAAATTTTGATTTTTGATATAAAAAATAGTATATTTTAGTTTAGATAAATTTTTAATTTATTTAATTTTTGAAACCGGCCGGAACCGTGAACTGGAACCGAAACTGTCCGGCTCTGAACTGGCGGTTTCGGACTTTTTAGACGGTTTCGAGCCGGTTCATATTTTTATTGAACCGTGAACCGCCGAATTCGAACCAGAACCGTCGGTTCTTGAACCGTGGCCAGGTCTACCTTAGTTAGCGGGGCTTAATTCTTCGATAATATGCACGTCTGCATTGTCACAATAAATTTAAAAATAAAGTTGATATTAAGTTGGATTGAGTTGAGCGTGCCAATTTTATTATGTACCTTGCCATTTTGAAAAATATCCAAACAGTGGTTGTTGTGTGCGTCCAGTGACTAATAGAAGAATAAAAGACTGAACAAAGGGTTAACGCGCTTCCTGAACTTGTGACACAAAATTATTTAATTTATAATTTTTTAAGTAAATAATTGCAAATTTTTCATTTTTAGATCAGATTACCCCATAATTATATTTTTAAAATGCGTAAAATACAAATCGGAGGCGAGGGATGCGAAAAAGAAATTAGGGAGTTCCCTAATTTTTACGATAAAATTATCCTAAACCTATTTTTTACAATAAAAATATAATTAGGATAATTTGACCAAAAAATGAAGAGTTTTGGGATTAGTTGCTAAAAAGTACAAATTGATTAAATAACACCATGTCGTAAATTCAGAGGACACGTTGGCTTTTTATTCATAAAAGATTAGATCAACTTTTAAATATAGGTCAAATTAAAAGATAAAATGTTACATTTTGTATGTCAAACCTGATTTCAATCATCACCGCATATTAATTTATCATAATTAATTCTAGGTTAGCAAATAGTTAGTTTAGTTCTGCTAATAAAATTAATCCAATTAATATAGATATTTAATATTAATTATAGGCATGAAAAATCGTAAATATTGAAAATTAATCTTACGTAAACACAATTAGGGTTAATTAACAAAACGACATTGATAATTTTAAAATTAATCGTAAACAATAGGGCTAGATGTATGTTTAGAGCGGGTGTTATAATGTTTCGCAAATTGGATAAATTTGGAAAATAATAAAATATAAAAATTTATACATTAATTATGAAATACTAGTACCCTGATATGAATCTCTAGTCAGTGTGGTTATCAGTATTCCAACCACCTTCGGTTTTATCGAGAGGCAACTTCTAACCTTTGTGCTAATTCTTCAAATTAGTGGTATTGCCTCATGTTTTAATTTACCATAGTGTTGTGGTCGCTAAAATCTTGAGGGTGCACCTCATCCCGCCGCTCACAAACATAATTGAGACTCAAGGTCACTTATTTATGCATTGTGAGTTTGCTCGTTCGATTTCGTATATGGTGTGCTTCATAAGATGAGTTTTGTTTGGGTAATGCCAAAGATTTTTGTTGAGTTTTAGAGAAATGGGTGAATCTCTTACGGAGAGACGGATTGTTTTGACTTAGAAGATTTGAAAATGCGGAAACAAACAATGTTTTCAGAACCGGACCGGAGAGCAAACCGGCTTCATCGGGGGTTTACGGTTGGACCGGTTCAACCGGGTTCGGCCGGATTTTTTATAATTTTAATAAATATAAATTATTTAAATTAATAATAATTAGTTTTATAAGAAAATATGATAAAATATTTATATAAACTATTTTTAAAATATCATTATGTAAAACATAATTATAATTGACCAACTTAAAAAAATATAGAATGTTTATTTTTTATGAGGAAAAATGATTTGTTTTTCATTTTAATAATAATTATTCTTAAATTAAAATTATATAATTAAAATTTGTAAATAAAATATGATGGAACATTTAATTAAAATTAATTATTAAATTTGTGAAATACAATTATAATTAATCAATATTTATATGTATATAAAATGATTATTATGTATGAAAAAATAATTTTCAAATTTTAAAACATAATAATTATTAATTTTAAAAGGCAAATTTAATAGATAAAAAATATGATAATATATTTAAATAAATATTATATATTAAATTATATTGTGTAAAATATATTAATAATAATATTTTAAAAGTATGTAGAATAATTAATGTGTATTTTAGAGAGAGAGAGGAAAAAAAATATATTTTATTTAAGAGAGAGAGAGAAAGTATGTTTTGTGTGTAAGGGAGAGAATAAAATGTTGTGTAAGAGAAAGACAAAGTGAATATTGTGTAAGTAAGAGAAAAAATAGATATGGTGTAAGTAATGACACATGTGTAGGGGAACAAAAAAATTTAATTTGAAAAAAAAAGACACTTTTGACTCATTTTATGAAAAACCGAATTCCTTCGGTTTTGGTCAGAAACCGGATTTTACTGGTTCAACCCGGTTTTTGATCGATTTTTTAACAGTGGGGTTTTTCCTTGTAACCGGACCGGACGCCCAGCCGGTTCTCGGTTAACCCGGTCCCACCGGCCGGTCCGGTTCGATTTTCAAAATATTGGAAACAAGCGGATTTTCTGAACATGAATTCTATAGTGGAAGATGTCATTTATAGTGGTTTCTTGAAATTGCTCTTTTAATAACCATCTTCTATTTATTCGGTTATAGGATTATTTTAGGAATTCTGATTGTATTCTCTTGGATTACACTAGAGGTGGCCACGGTTCATACCCGGCGGTTCCGAACCTGTTCCGGTTCGGAACCGCCGGGTCACGGTTTAAGAAAAGGTGGAATCGGCCCGGAACCGCCAAAGAGATGGTTCCATGACGGTTCGAAACCGGACGGTTTCGGTTCCGGTTTAGGACGGTTTAGAAAAAAAATTAAAAATTTAATTTAAATTTAATTACTAAAAAATGTAATTTAACAATAAAATAACTCACGGAGATAGTATTACAAAAAAATAAAGAATTTTTTATAAAAGTAAAATATTAACTAAAAATTTAATTAAAACAAATATAACATATATTTTATTATAAAAGTAAATATATCATATGATAAAGATATAGTATATATTTTAAATATATAATATATATTTTTTTATCAACGGGTTCGATCTTTGAACCGCCGGTTCCGATCCAAAACCGCCGGTTCACGGTTCAACAAATCTGGAACCGGCCCGGAACCGCCCTTTGTACTGTTCCGGACCGGTTTTAGTCCGGTTCCGAATTTGACCGATTTCGGGCCGGATTTGACCGGGCCGGTTCGCGGGCTAACCCGGCCCATGGCCACCTCTAGATTACATTATCTCTTTTTTCCTCTTTGCTTGGAGTTATATCCTTAATTGTTCGTAACCTTTTTGACTATTGGAGATGCCACTTCTTGTGTCTTTTAATATATTTTAATTTATCAATTTTTTTACTGTTCAATTTAATGAGTCTGATGTATATTAATGAGTAATATTTATAATGTGTTTGTGTATATCATATTTCTAAGGAAAGAATGAGAAATATAAAAATAAATAAATCTATAACAAATACTTCTTTTGGTCCATAATATTTGTCGCATTTGACTTTAACATCAGAATTAAAAAACAATTAATATATTTTAATTTATAAACACTTTTATTAAGTTAACTCTATATTGGAACTTGTTTATATTTATGACTACTATTTTCATTTGTTTATTGTATTCTTTTAATAAATTAAGGGGGGGGGGGCAAATATGGAAAAATAGCAATTAATACTCTCTTAATATTATAACATGACAAATATTATGGACAAAAACAATTTCTCAAATGCGACAAATATTATGGACCGGCGGAAGTAACAGCTAATGCATTTTAATATGTGTAAAAATAAAAAAATGATAAATAATATGGGATGGGAGAGAGTAGTTAATCAATGCTTTGTATATTAAATTATTTAGTCATTCACTCGGAAAGAAAAATTTAAAAAATACTTGCTAAAGTCATATAAACCTTAGTATTTAATTTACATTTTATTATTAATATATTACTAATAATTTTTATTTTTTTGGAAGACTTTAGCATGTATTTGGATGACTTTCGATCAATCTTGATGAGATCTATAAAAGAAATATGATATAGTTGATCAATCTTCATGAGATTTATAGAAGGAATATGATACTTGTTAAAGTCATCTATAGTCATCTATAGTCATCTAAATATGCTCAAGACATATAACTATCTATATATATAACCCAACCTTATTTGTTCGCTTTTCGGTTCTTTTAGCATTAGACTATTTTATGGTTGTGCTTATCTATCATTTATCAAAAACAATTTGATAAATAATTAAATTTTGATAAAAATATTAAAATAATTTAGCAATTAAAATTCAATTTTATTTTATTAATTTAGAAATTTTTAAATAAAATATTGAACTATAAAAATCAGAAAATGCACTCGAACATTTCAAATAGGTTACACCGTTTTAACGTTTGCATGTTCAAAATTATTGCCAACACTATAAAGTTGTTTATGAAATTAGTCAAAATATATTTCTCTACTAACAACTATAGTTCATTTGTCAAATAAATCATGACATTGAGACGTTGCCAGTTTGGTCTAATATTGTTCCACCCACAACTCATTTAAAAGTGACATGGTGTAATATTATACGTTCACGTGTATAAAATTTAAAGTTAATTTTAAATTAATTCACGAACTTTATCTTGATTAGCATTTACTATATAAACTTTAAAACTTGACAATTACCACACCAATTTTTATTTTTTGACAAATTGGTATACAAAACTGGAAAACTACTAATGTAGACAATTTAATATGCACCCATGTGTTGTTACATAATTGGTCGTTGTACCAATTTTCTAAAAAAATAAAAGTTGGTATGGTAATTGCCAAGTTTCAAAGTTCGTGTTGTAATTGCAAATTAAGGTAAAGTTCGTGTATCAATTTGCAATTAACCCTAAGAGTTGAACTCGGTGGAACTATCTCGGGACTCGCCCTGTATCGAATGGATCTGAGTGTGAACGAGTTGAACTCGGTGAATTATTCCAGGATTGTATCACTGAGTATAAGTTGAATTCGGTCGAACTATCCCGGGACTTTGTCTAAAAGGACATGAGAAAGCAGTACTCTCGCTAAGTTTTGGAAGATACATAGGTTAAAAATTGACCAGGATTGAAATTAAGATCGGATAAAATTGTTTGTATATTTGAATTGATTGAAATCAATGTGATTATATATGTGAAAAATATTTTTAAACGCGATGCTTATTTTGATAATATATTAAGTAACGTATATCTCACTCAGCTTATAGCTGACCCTGTTGATTTAAATATTTTTCAGATGCCTAGACTGCGGACTTGGATAGGGGTCCGTCTTTTGACCGAAGTCAAATTTTGCATGTATAGTCTCGACTTCCGTAGTTGCTGTAATAGTACATGTCCGACTAGTGTCGTAGCCTAGCATGGCAACATTTTAATATTGTATATAATTGTTGTCTTTATGCATATGAATATTTGGCTATGACATTTATATTTTGTCCACTGAGGTAGATTCCCGTGATATGACCTTAAACACTAATAGTATGTATGTCGGGTTAGTACTTATGACATACGGAAATAATAAATCCGAAGTAGCTTGTATTGTTTTCGCTACTACATAAATGTTATGAAAAATGCTTCTGTTGATAGGGATAGTACGTACATGATTGTTAATTGATTGAATTGCAATTGTTTTTTCAATTTTTAAGCTTACTACGGATTTCGAAACTACTATTTCTATTTCCATTTTTTATCGCCAGTCTCGGCTCAATAATTTGAGTCGTGGCACTTCGCCTATAAAAAAAACACTCGAAACCCAATTTTTCTTCATAAAAAGCATGGTTAAACACCTGAATCAATATCAACACCAAATACAACATGTAGTACATCTCAAACATCAAATATCAAAGATTCAACACAACAAGATCAAGTCCCAACAAACAAACACACCAGAACATATCGAAAACATGTTAAAAAAATATGGGTTATCACACATTAATTATGAATTAAGCACAAATAGTTTTATTTTTATGATCGCATTATTTCTTTGAACAATTATCTTTTCTTGAGATTTTTATAGCATACCAGGCAGAGGATGATATACAGTAGGAATTAAACTCAAATCATTTTTCCTTCTAACTGAAGGTCCAACAGCCTCAGCCATGTCCAACTCATTTGCCTTCATTTTATCAGGGAGTTTCCAATTAAAATAGTATAGTAAATTGGCAAGTGGAAGCTCTACATTAGCAATTCCAAATGCCATGCCAGGACATATTCTTCTTCCACCACCAAATGGTAAAAACTCAAAATTAGTCCCTTTATATTCAATTTTGCAATCTAAAAATCTTTCAGGAATAAAACTTTCAGCTTCACTCCAATAACTAGGGTCTCTTCCAATAGCCCATGCATTAATAACAACTTTAGACTTGTTTGGTATACAAAATCCATCAATCTCACATTCTCCTTGAGATTCTCTTGATAGCGCTAATGGACTTGGAGGGTGTAGTCTTAAAGTTTCTTTGATTACTAATTTTAGATATTTTAATTCTCCAAAATCTGCTTCATCTATATATTTTTTTTCGCCGAATACTTTTCTTGCCTCCTCTTGTGCCTTTCTCATCACTCTTGGATTTCTCATCATTTCCGACAATGCCCATTCTGCAGTTGTCGATGAAGTTTCACTTCCGCCGACGAACATATCCTTAAAAATATAAAATAAAATCGGTTGTCATTACCAGAAACTACATCACTAATTTGAAAGCATAGCAGTTGATATGAGAATTTGTTAAAAAAATTATTTTTTCTTACGTTAGTTTACATTGATAAAATAATGATATTTTCACCTTAACTAAATATTAAGGCAATATGATATCGTACATTCATAAAGTTGACCAAAACACTAAGTATTATGTCAACCTTATCAATTAATTTGTTTATTTGTGATAAATATTTTCAGCTCTCAGATTAAACATGTTCTCGGGAGTCGGGCATATACAATTTTCATTTTTAAATTCACATGATCCTTTCAAAACTGAAAAAAAAATTAATTGATAAAATTATCAGAAATTGTTTTTAGGAATATTTTTATCATTTTGATTTAAAATATAGATATACAAAATCCTTTTGCCAAAATGAATTACTATATGATATAGAAAAGAAAAAATTGTATTTAGGCACCAATTTGAAATAAATCTTTGGAATTTAAGCACCACCTAGACATTTAACCAACCCCATGACACCAATGAATGTAGTCATTAAATTGTATAAAAACTTAGAAGAGTTAAAAGAACTGCTATTACCAAACTATGCACTTTTAATAATACCGTTAAGACATTTCATTAGTAATATTTTAATAATTCAACTAATACCTTTTAAAAACGGTTATTTCGCATTTTATATCGGTTTTTGTTTACGTGGATGCCGGCTTGTTAACTACTATGGCACATGGTAACCTCTCACTTAAGCAAAAACGATATGAAATGAGCAGATGAACTCTCCATGTAAGTAAAAATCAATTTCAAATGGGCGGGTAACCTCGGTTTTAAGAGAATATTAGTTTGGTTATCAAATTTTAAAAAATAAACATCAAAAACAATTTTGTTAAAAATAAATAGTTTGGTAACCGCATAAAATTTTAATCCGAAGACTTACCAAGATCACTCCCTTGATATTTTCTGTTGTTAAAGTGAAGTCAAGATCTTCTTTCTCCTGAATATTCAAAAGAACATCTACAAGATCATCACCTTCTTCATAATCATTAATATTTTTTCGCAAACCTTTTCGTTTTAATTTATGATCGTTAATGATACTTTCAAGTATCTTATCAGATTCCTGATGCAGCCTTTCTATTCTAGCTCTCATGCCACCAATATGATGCAAAAATTTAATAGAAGGAAACAAATTAGCAACACTAAAACTTGAAATAACTTCAATTGTACCCTTAACATATGGAATAAATGCTTCTTCTTCTTTTCTCATCTTACCAAAAGCTGCCCTGGAGATAACCTTATACGCGTAACCAAACAACAGCTTACTGAGGTTAACCTCTGATCCTTCGGCTACGCTGCAAGAAATTGATCTCATAACATTCATAATCTCATCTTCTCTTATCGGTCTGAATGATTGCACGCGTTTAGCACTGAGCACTTCAATAGTGCAGACCTTCCTCATCTGTCTCCATGACTCGCCGTATGGCGCAAAAGCAATGTCAGAAGAATTATAAGAGATGATACGTCCCGCGACGTTAAAGGATCGGCTGGAAAAAATGCTGTCATGGGTTTTCAGGATTTCTTTGGCGATTTTCGGAGAAGAAACGATAATGGTGGTGACTTCACCGAGTTGAAGATGCATGATCGGTCCGAATTCCTGGGCTAGGGCATGGAGGCGACGGTGAGGTAGAGAACCGAGTAGGTTATGAATGTTTCCTATTATGGGTATTTTCAATGGACCTGGTGGCAAATTTTTGGTGATTCTTGATGTTTTGATGATCTTCAACAATGACATTACCATCAAGATAAAGAGGAATGAAAGAAATAGAGAAAACAAAGAGAATTGAAGATCCATTATTTTCTTATGCTAAATGAAAAGCTTGCATCTTTTATTTATATAAGCTTGTATGTTGACAATTTCAAACTTTTTATTTATTATCATATAAACTTCTTGTTTATTGTCAATTTGATAATATAATTGATAGTATTATTTAGTTAAAACAATAAAAATAAAGGTATAATTCCACTGCCAATAACTCAATGCATATGGTTATTTTTAATTACAATAGCAATCTTGCTAGTTTAACTTTTTCACAAAATAAATTTACGTATTTTTATTAATTTTTGTCAGTTTGATCAATTATTATTAATTTTTTTATTTAATATATCCATGTTATGATAAAATTATAAGTGAGCAACTTTCTTTTAATAATTAAAAATATAATACCAACGAGTTATAGCTCAAATGGTATAAGTGCTAGACACAAAATGTTAAGGTCGTGGGTTCAATTCCTCCCACAAGCGCTCCCCCTTCCCAATTATTAAAAAAAAAATTAAAAATATAATACTTTTTCTGTAATTTTGGATAAGTGACTGAAGAAATTTAATATCCCCCGATTTCCATAATTGCAGTGATGAGAGAGCCTTAAGCATACGGACAAAACAATCACTTACGGAGCACTGCTTTGACATTATCAAATACATGTGCATGGCAAAGTAATGCTCCGCAAGTGACATCATCTAAATTTAAACAATGATGTGTATTGTAAATTTATTATATATGTAACTAATTGGGTTGATCCAAGTGATAACAGTTTGATATCATTTAAATAAAATTTCAGATTCGAATCTTATGAATGCAAAAAATTTCCACTGGCAGATTCACCCACTATACCAGACGCGCGACGCGGATCGGATCTGGATTAGTCAGAGCGAAACCCTAAAAATCGGATGGACAACTAAAAAAAATTATATATGTATTGGATTATGATGCTATAAAATGGAAGTCAATGAATCTTCAATCATATTTTATATTTAGCCATCAATACTAATAAACAACTAAGGGCTTATACATATGTAATAGATATATTGTGTTAGATTATGATACTATAAAATTTTGGCCAAACCCATTTAGAGGCCCCTGTACTTTACATTTTTTTTTCCGTAGGTCCTTATACTTCATTTTTGTATTATCTGATCCTTCTACTTACCTAATTTTATTTTTCAGGTCCTTTTTGAGTGTTTTTCAGTCATTTTGTGTGACTGGAGGAAAAAAATATTGTAAGTATAGGGACTGGAGGAAAAAACAATTGTAAGTAGAGGGACTGAAAAAAACTCAAAAAGGACATGAAAATCGAAAATATGTAAGTAGAAGGACTAAATAATACAAAAATGAAGTATAAGGACTTACGGAAAAAAAAGTGTAAAGTACAGGGGCCTCTAGATGGGTTAAGCCTAAAATTGAAGTCAATGAATATGCAATAATATTTTATGAATAAAAGATCACTGGATCCCTCAACTTGGCACGAAATATTAAAAAGGTCCAATTCATGAAATAAAATCAAACTAACCCATTATTTGGCAAATTGGATCAAAAACATTCAAAAATAATAGAATATCTCTTTTCCTACTATGCATAACCGGATAATCCAACCCCCAAAAACTGCCGCACACACACCGAAAACCTCCGGCAACTGTGACTTCTCCTTCCCCGGGGAGGAGGAGCACGGCTTCTTCTAAGACGGCGGCGGTGGCTTCCGGAAGATACAGGCAGCTGTTTTTATAGGTGAATGGATGAAAAAAATATAATAATTTTTTTAATTTTTTTAAATAATTTTTTTAATATATCAGTTTTTGAAATTATTTTTTAGTCTTTCAAATTCAGATTTAAAAAATTTGAAGCGGGTTTTTTTTCTACCAATCGGGGCCCTCCCTTCACCACCTCCATAGAAATGGTCTACAGGTTTCATAACTACTCCTCTTACTATAGGAGGACTATTTTAGTCTTTTTATCAATTTTTTTATGGAGGGTGTTTCAAACACAGTGTGAGAGTGGGTGAGGGTGGAAAAGAGGTGTATTTGATCCGATTTGACCTAATAGTGGATCTGTTTAATCCAGTTTCTCAAATTTGAACCTTTTTTATATTTCGTGCCATGTTGAGGGGGTCAAGTTATCCTTTATTAAATATTTTATAGTTAATTATCAATAATAGTACTGAACTACATGCACTACAGAAAATAGAAGGTAAGGAGACAAAAATAGGGGACCATAATATTTTAATGGTTCCCCAAAAGATAAAGTTCAATAAAAATAGAGATTTTTTGGAAAATTTGTCCCTAATATTTTTGTTGAAAAATTATTACACATAATTATTACGCTATATTATTCATATAACAAATCAATAACGCATTAATCATATAGAAATATTAATAATAAAAATATTAAAAAGTAATTAAAAATTTCCTATCACAAATACTCATTAATTTATTATAAATATAGCATAGCACATGCATTGAATAAACACTCTTCATTTTATTTTATTTTTTTGATGAGGAAAGAGCTGGCCAAAGCCAGGAAAAGAAGATCACAGTCTTCTACTGAAGCGGGGAAAAGAGACCCCAATATTATCTTCCATCATGTAACCTTTAATGGACTCCAACGCAGCATCATGAATAACCAAACCCAAGGACTGATAAAACCCGCAATTAGCCATACGATCAGCACAGCGATTGCCTTCTCTATGAACATGTCGAATTTGAACTTGCCAACTTCTCTTGATAAGAGATCTGATAGCCAACAAAAGGCTAGTATTAGCATTGATGGTAACATCTTCCTTGTGGAGAGCTTCGACAGCTAGCAGACTGTCCATCTCAAGCACCACAAAACGATAGCCTTTGTTCCAAGCGATCTCTAAGCCGTCAAACGCACCCCACAACTCGGCTTGCAAGACCGAGCAACAACCAATATATCTACTGAAGCCGAAGAGCCAATCACCATTGTTGCTCCTTGCGATTCCACCCGCTGCAGCCATGTTAGTCGGAGAGCGAACAGCTCCATCAGTGTTAATCGTGATCCAATACGGAGGAGGAGGACTCCAACCTATGAGATGTTCCGTCTTTGGATTGGAGAGAATGGAAAATTCTTGGGCTTTGATGGTATATTTCACCATAGAAAGGATTGATTGCACAATCTCGTTAGAGCTCCGTCTTTCGCCTTTGAAAATGAAATTATTGCGATAGCTCCAAAGATTCCAGCATGTTATGCCAAACTTCATCCTCCAACAGTCGTCAGATTTGTGATTCTCCTGTAAATTATCAAAAAACCATACATCAAAAGGTAAACTTTCAAAAGCAAAAATCTGAGAAGGAGAAATAATCTTCTTCCAAACTTCCCTAGCAATAATGCAGAATCTGAAAACGTGCTCCCTATCTTCGGTATGACTTCCACAAATGGAGCAGCCTACATCGTTAGTCATATGTCTTCTCGCCCTTTCGACATTCGTCAAAAGCTTATTCCTCGCTGCCAGCCACAACAATGTCCGTACTCGGTGAGCTCCAGGCCACTTCCAAATAAGCTTCCATTTAGGATCAGCTACATCACGCCTTTCATCTTCCTGGAGACAATAAGCTGAGCTGACAGTAAATTTGCCTGAACTGGACAGGCCCCAATAAAGATGGTCAGGTCCGTCGGAGTTGAGAGGGGGTTTGACAGCAGCCAAATGGAGGAGCACGGCATACGGAACTAAACCAGATATATAATTCCAATCCCAACTACCGTTAATAGTAATATCTGACACTTTCTTGGCAATATCAGAATCTCGCAACGTCGCGGTAGCTAAGAACCGGAGAGGGCCCAAGTCACCGAGCCAATTATCGGTCCAAAAATTAATGTTTCTACCATCACCAAGAGCCCAATGGATGCCGACATTTATAGTATTCCAGAGGAGAGAAAGATTACGCCAAATCAGAGAACAAGGACCAGAAACTTTACAAATATTTCCATTCCGGTACCAACCATATTTACTCCTAAGAACTTGGACCCAAAAGAGGTCAGGATTAGAGATAACAGAGAACCCAAGTTTCATCAAAAAAGCATTGTTTTGCTTATAAAGATTACGGATACCACTGCCTCCATTGCTACACGGAGTACACATCTCGTCCCAATTCATCAAACTAGGCTTGTAAGAACCATTTCTGCTACCCCACACAAAACTCCTGACCAACTGATTAATTTGGTCGCAGAGACCTTTAGGAAGAGAGGTAGTTTGCATGACATAACTGGGAATGGACATTAAAACTGATTTAGCCAGAGTAAGTCTGCCTGCAAGAGAAAGAAAATTAGCATTCCATCCAGATAGCTTTTGTTTAATTTTGTCCACAATGAAAGCATAAGTATCTTTAGAAACACGAGAATGTAAAAGAGGGACACCGAGATACTTCCCTAGATCGTCTGTTTTCTGAAAGCCCAAAAAATTGCTAATTCTATTAGCACTCTGACATTCAACATTAGCCGAGAAGAAAATTTTAGTTTTATTGAGGTTTGTGTGAAGACCCGAAGCTTTAGAGAATTCGTCAAGAATAGATTTGATAGCTCGACCTTGCTCGTCACTTGCTTGACCAAAAAGCACCAAATCATCTGCAAAGAAAAGATGAGAAATATTAGGACCAGTCCTGTGAAGTTTAATAGGATGCCAATCGCCACAATTAATAGCAAGATTAATTCTTTGGGAAAGGCGTTCCATGCACAAAACAAAAATATAGGGAGATAGGGGATCCCCTTGACGTATTCCCCTAGAAGGCTTAAATTCCTGAGACAGCGAGCCATTCCATAAAATATTCATATGGGAGGACGAAATGCAGTGCATAATAACATTGACTAAATGAAAAGGCAGCCCTGCATCTAAAAGAGTATCTTCGATAAACTTCCAATTAAGGCGGTCGTAGGCTTTTTCGAGATCAACTTTAATGGCAAACCATCCATCTTTCCCTTTCTTACGTCTCATCGAATGAATGACTTCTTGCGCGATAATGATGTTATCGGTGATGCTCCGACCTGCAATAAAACTAACTTGCGTAGGATTAACAATATGAGGCAAGATAGATTTAAGCCTATTAGTGATAATTTTAGTCACTAATTTATACATAACGGTGCATAAACTAATGGGTCTAAAATCTTTGATGGATTCAGGCTTAGAGATTTTAGGAATGAGAGAAATGAGAGTTTTATTCAGATCAATGTCCATCCTGCCATCTCTGAAAATATTCTTGACCAAAGAGCACACAGAATGACCCACAACTGGCCATTGATTTTGGTAAAACGCTGCTGGAATCCCATCAGTTCCAGGAGCTTTCCAAGGACTCATCTGGAAAAGGGCTCGGTGGATCTCCCCAGCATTAACCTCTTTGTCCAGAGAATCAGCCATACCAGCATCTAAGACCGGGAAGAGACCCCTGTAAGGATAAACTGGCCGGCATGTCTCATCTTCTGTGTAAAGCTTAACAAAAAAAGAAACAGCCAACTCACGAAGACAATTCTCATCATCACACCAGACACCGTTCTCATTTTTAAGAAAGCAAATTCGATTTCTTTTCCTACGACCGATGGTTTTAGCATGGAAATATGAAGTATTCCTGTCTCCGAACAAAATCCAATCACATCTGGACTTTTGCTGCCAATAAGACTCCTCTCTCAAAAGAACATCGTCCAACTCTTTTTGCAGCTGAAGTTCCAGATTAGAGAGAAAAGTACACGGCCGAGACTCCAAAAATTTCTGAATACCAGCAATGCGGGCTAAGAGGTGTTTTTTCTGCCTGAAAATATTTCCAAAGACATTAACATTCCAATCACGAATAATGTTAGAAAAGTTAGAAATATTATCTTTAAAAGAATTATGGTTATCCCAACAGCTATTAACCACATTTTTAAAATCAGAATGAGTAATCCATGGGGCTAAAAAGCGAAACGGTTTAGGACCATTAGCAACCGGCTGGAGATTATTAAAGTTAACCATAATGGGTCTGTGATCAGATTGGATTCTTGGGAGATGATGGACAATGGCATTCGGATACATTTGCATTAACTTCTCGTTACACAAGCCTCTATCAAGACGCTGAAAAAGACTACCCCTGCGCCAAGTAAAATTGGGACCGAAAAAATCCAACTGCGTTAAAACGTTAGAATCAATAAAATTGTTAAAGTAACGACAACCAATATTTCTGATACGGGAACCACCCCGTCTATCATAGGCATTAAGAATAGCATTAAAATCACCGCCCAAAAGCCAAGGAGTCGCACTATTAGGATTAAGAGAGGAGAGATCTCTCCAAAGCAGGTGGCGGTTGGCAAGATGCGGGCTGCCGTACACTGCAGTGAAAAGAAAAGTATCCTTAGTATTACCAAGAGTCACAGAAGAGTGGATAAATTGGCGATGGTTGTAAAGAACTGAAACTTGAATGTTGGAATTCCAAAGAAGCCATATTCCTCCCGAAAAACCTTGAGCTTCTACCCGATGTGAAAAATCAAAGCCGGTTCTTTTAATAACTTTATCAGCTTTGATACCTGAAATTCTGGGTTCAACTAAGACAACAAGCATAGGGTTATAGCATTCACGGAAAGAAATTAAAGTGCGCAAAAAAGCTTTACTAGCTGCCCCTTGGCAGTTCCAAATAAAAAATTTATAATTCATAAAAAATGATAAAAGGGAGAACAAAAAACAAACCACCATCAAAGGTGAAAAGAAGGACCTGTAGAAGAAGGGTCCTTCGCAGACTTATAGTCAGCAGCAGCTTCAGGTTCACCAAGGCCAACAACCTCACCAGTAGTTGAAATGCTTGTTTCCATGATAAGGTCTCTGATGGTAGAACTTTGGTAAGAGTTAGATTCTTTTTTCCTCTTTCCTTTAATACTACCTTTAGAGTTTTTATTGATTTTAACACTCCAGTGACTGATCGGTTTATCCGGCCCTTTAGGAGAAAATTTATCTCTTAAGGATAGGCGGGGGTGAGGAGGAGTTATAACGTCCTCAATAGAGTTGGAAACTGAGACCACAGAGTGATTAGCAGGGTTTAAGGAAGTGGTGCCCGTAGATAAAATGGTGCTAGTATGATCAGAAGGTCCACGAAGAATAGTGTCTCCAGAGCTGGATTTAGCATGAGATTCTACGTTGTTTGCATGGCCATGCATGGGAGTAGAGCCATTAGCAATGTTGGGACCATTTTTGGATATAGTGGCAGCCATGTGACTTTTACCAATGGAAATAGAAGACTTAGCCTTAATGGAAGGCTTAACTTTGTCAACAATAACAGGTTTAGGCAAATTAGGAGGAGGAAAGTCTTTCTTACCAAAGTCAAGAGATTGTCCAATATTCACATCCTCCAAATCCGCAATTAAATCGAATCTGGACCCAGCAGGTAATTTCCCGTTGGAGACTTGATTTTTGCCATTATTAGCTACTTTCCTTCTTGAATTTGTTACCTGCATCCAAGGACCGTAACGATCTTCTGCCGGCGTCGGAACCGAAGCAGGAGCCAGATTTTTCTCCGCCGGAGGAGGCTGAGCAACAGAGCTTCCATCATTCCTTTTTTTAAAAGGGCAACAGTTTTCACGGTGACCATAACGACCACAATCAAAACATATTATGGGAAGCCCTTCATATTCAACTTTTTGGTAGCGTCCATCAATCAAAATGATAGAAACCAAGGGCTTAGTTAGGTCGAGATTGAGGGCGAGCCTTGCGAATTTCCCACGCTCCTTGGACTCCGTATTAAAATCAATTCTGATGACGTTTCCAATGGTACTCGCAATTGCCTTCAGCACATCATTATGATAATACTGGATAGGCAAACCTGGAAAACGAACCCACGCAGTCACCGAAGTAGCAATAGTGTTGTCAGCAGAGAAAGTCGGACTCCATGGTTGAACTGTAAGATAATGACCAAACAGGACCCAAGGACCACCGGATAAAACGTTAATGTAATCGTCCTTGGAATAGAAACGAACTAGAAAGAAGTTATTGTCAAGATCAATAAGACTTGGGTAATCTTTGGGTTTCCACATCTTGATAAGTCTGCTAAATAAAGTTCTATAGCCAATAGTCTTTCCCAACAACCGAACAACAACACATAATTTCATATTATGTGCAATCTCGTTGTGAACTCTATCGGAAAAGTTAATTGTGGGAATACCTTTATCATCCCCTATCTCAATATCCTCTTCATAAAGATTAAGCATCAAACCTTCATCCTCAACCCCCTGAGAAGTAGCTTTGCCTGAATTAAGGAGTTTATCCTTAAAAGAAATTTTCTCGCCTGAAATTCCCGTCTTAGGTGACTTGCTACCGGAGATTTCCATATCCATATCAGAACCGTCATCGGAAGAACTTTGACCAATTCCAGTGCGTATCTTCACCTTTTTGGTAAAACGGTTAGGGTCGTCATTGTTAGAGGCATCGTTATTAGAACAGAGAGAATTTTTTGTCATCGTAGAACAGAGAGAACAGATATAACACTCTTCATTTTATTATAACACTTTTGGAGACCAATTTTTCTATTCAAATAAGAATTTAGTCTAAACAAATAAAAGGGGATGATTTTTTTTAAAAATTGAATAAAATTTAAATTACAAAATATAACCTAAGTTGATTTTTTTTATAACTAATAACCTACGTTAATTAATTAAATTAAAAACGAAGCAATAACTTAACCTACCAAATTTATGTCGTTGCCAGCCCGATGACAGTCACCCTCAACCACCACTCCCATCACTCTCTGATCACCCTTCCACCATCAGCTTCCTTCAACCTTAATCAGCTCAAGCCCATTGATCAACCTTTAATTATCTATTTCGAGAATTACCCGAGCAATTGGTTTTATGATGTAGCGGAAGTCACAAAATAAAACACAAGATAACTTAAGAGTTGTTGATAATCAAATTATGTCAGCAGTTAACTTCTAAAACCTATTGATTCAATAAAAAGAATACTAGGCAATAGGCATCAAAAGTCGTTGATTTAATTGAATACTGATATTTGGAAAATAATCAAATTGTCTTAAAACATCAAAAAATTGTCGTTCAACAACTCTTAAGGTTATTTAAATACTAAGACAAAATAAAAACCCTAAACTGGGTGTAAAACGAAATAAATAAAAAAGGCCTTAAAAACTGCCAAAATCACAAAAATGCCATTTTGAGGGCCCAGATGATGGAAATCGGCCAAAAAGCGACGTAGGCCATAAAAATGGGTATCGATCGTTGGCCCGTTTCTAATAAAGTTGGACTTTGAAACCGCCCAAATTGCATACTTTCAATTTTGGCAGAATTACGAAACTGCCATTACGCCATTTTGCCCTCCCTTTTCTCCATGAACTCAAAATTCGTCTCCGCAAATGCATCACTCTCGCAGGGTAGAAAAAACCCGACCTCAAATTTGCAGCAGTCTCATCATCAGAAGAATCAGCATGAAAAGGAATAAAATGCTTGACATTTAACACATCAGCCGTTCGGATATGGCTAGGCAGTTTCAGACGGTAAGCATTGGGGTTGATTTTCTCGATGGTCTCCAATGGTCCAATCTTCTTGGTAGACAATTTGTTGTAGTCTCCAACCGAAAACCGCTCTCTAGTCATAACAATCCACACATAATGTCCTACATCATACTCAACAAAACGGTGTTTTCCATCCGCATCTTGCTTGTATTGTGAGTTAGCATGTAGTAAGTTATCATGAACCGCACGATGAAATTCCTGCAAGCCATTCACAAAATCCTCTGCCTTCGAATGCACCTTAACATTTCTCGGCGATGGCATCAGACCCAACGGACCTTTAGGGGCGATCGAGTACACCACTTGAAAAGGACTAAATCCAGTACTCCGATTGACCGCATGGTTATGCACAAACCCTGTCTGGCATAATTTTAAAAAAATTCTCCCCAGAGCCGCAGCCGCTCCTTCTCATCGGAGAAGGAGCTGCTTCTCCACTTTTGGAGAAGAAGGAACCGTGCTCCTTCTCTGATGAGAGGAGCGACGGCGGCTCCTCGGTCGGGATTTGTTTTTAATTTATTTTAGTTTTTTATAAAATTAAAAAAATTATTTAATTATTAGGATATATTTGAACATTAAAATAAAAGAAAAGTATAATATAACCCTTAATTTAGTCGTTTTTAATGATTTCATCCTTTAATTTATTAAATTGTCAATTATTCTTTGTGTTGGGTAGGGATGAAAATGAAAAACCCAAAATTGCATACAAATGGTTTTTTTATAAAATCGGGGTATAACCGACAAAAAGTTTAAGATGGAGTTTTTTTACGTAATTAGACTTTATATTTTTGAGTGATTAGGCCTTTAGAAAATCGATATTAAGATTTTCATACTATATAAATATATAATAAATTCATTGGACTTTGCTTTCGTATTTAAGACATATTTTTGTTTTATCTAATTTTAACAGTTCCAAAATTACATGTTCTGCAAAAAAAAAAATATCAATCAATGATGAACAAGTTGTTTTCATTAATGTTTTGTAAGTTATTTAGTTTCGAAAGTTGAAATTAACAATTGATAATGCGTATTCTTTAGAGTATCTTGATCATGTGGTATGGATTTTAAAAAGACTGATCCCAGTCACCAAGTCTTTCTTTACATCCGAGTCTATGTTGGGACGAAACAGTTGTTGGCTTGTTGCTTTTGAAGGTCTATTTTTTAAAAAAAATTCTTATCACTTTGGTTAACTTTATACTCACTTCTTGAAGGGTTCTTTTTGCCAAATTCATCATTAGAGTCTTGTATTTTTAAAATTTTATTTACCTGATCCTTTTTGAAACTTTATCTTTGTCATAGTTTTAGTTTATTTTAAATTTATAAAATTTTTTTGGATGAAAAAAAAAACGTGCATTATACTCATCGTGAAAAGTGCATGAGACTAAATTTAAATGTTCATCTAACTTAACATGTTGTCAAAACATGTCTATCATCAAATTTGGAGAGTGACCAAATAAAGAAAAAATTAAAAGTATAACTATTGAATAAAAAACTTGAAAGAGAGACTAAATAAATAGAAGTTTAAAAATATACGAACCTTTTATTATTTAATACGTGAAAATTGTTAATCACTTTTTTTGAAAAAAGATTGATTTTATTTTATTGATAAAAATTCGACTAAAAAGGTCTACAATCTAACCACTAAGTACGCCATCTTTTTCCACTTTAACAAGTTTCGAGAGCTTTAGACCCTAACTACAGCCCTAGGTGAAACTCTAACACCCAAACATATCTAAATTAAATAGAGATATAAAACTAGAAATCATATATACGAAGCAAGGATTCAAGCCCGGTTCGTGTATTCGAGGAAGTTCTTTATTGGCAAGTCAATATTTTTGCCGTTTTCTTCGAGGTTCTTCGTTCAAATCATACTAGGACATTAAGAGATAACCTCCTCGAATACAATTCTTTTCACTATTAAAATTAATTAATTAACTAAATAATTATTATTGATGGTTGTTTATGAATTTATTTCAAATTTGAAATCGAAATCCTAACTTTGGACAAAACGGTAACTTAGGGTTTAGACCACGAATTTGATACGGCTGTTTGATTTGAATATTATGATCGTAGTTCTGATGTGAATTTGGATATATAAAGGATTTATGATGCTATCACAAAGTTTTGTTAATCGACGATTTCGATGAATTCGACGACTTCGACATAACATGAGTTAATGTGTAAATATGTTAACAAGATGTCCTAAACTTGATATAAGACTAACGTAGAGGTTATATTGTTATGTATTACTCCCTCCGTCCCATAAAGATAGACCGTTTGGACAAACACAGAAATTAAAAAAAAAGTAGTTAGATTAGTTAAAATTAGTTTATTTATGTACTTTTCCATTTTTAGCCTTTAATAGTTTTTAAATAAACAAATAATATATTGATGACTAATTTTTGTATTGGTGTATTTTGTATTGGTATTAAAAAATGACATTTATTCCATATTGGAACATGGAGCAATTAATTAAGTTGAAGATAACAATGTACATTTATAGGGGTAAGTAAGACTTTTAGGTTTAAAATTATTAACCAAAAATAGAAGGTGGCCTATAATTTGGAACTCCCAAAATAGAAAGGTAGCCTATCTTTGTGGGACGGAGGGAGTATATGCTAATTGGATGTGTAAAGTTGAATGAGTGAAATTGTGAAATTCCCACGATTCGATGATTTTTAATTAGGTTGGCGATGAAGTTTCGTCGATTTTGAAGTAACACAAACATAGTGTTACAAATGAACTTGTAAGTCACCGATCAATGATGTAAGGGCTATTGCATATGGAATATAAAGTAAGAGAGTTGACGTTAACTTGAAATTAACAATTAGGCTCCAGATTGTTAAGGATGACGTGTTTGACAAAATGTTTAAAGAATAAGTTTTGGAAGTGTTTGAGATTGATTTCAATGGTTGTATGACAAATAATCGGGCTTGGAAGGCATGACTCCGGAGGATGAGTTGTAAAAAGTGTAATTCAGAAAATGAATTTTAACGTCAGGACCTTGAGTTTAAAAATTCAGCCGACGAGGTAAATGAGGTTCCAGAATGGAATATATATTTTGAAATGAAAAATGATTCGATATAAAGTATTTTCAAAAATTGAGATAAATACAATAATCAGTTGTGAGCGGAGCGGGGTTCAGGGGCCGCTCGTCCAAATTTCTGGCTGACTTCGGAGCTTGAAAGGTTTTGAAAAATGGAGTCGTCACCTAACTAAGTTAGGAAATGCCTTTTATAGCGGCTGGATAGATCTCATATTCTTATGTGTGAAAGCACCTTACATCGGACCAAAAGACGGGGTTCGATGGACACTACCAAAACTCTTGTACTTGGCTTATCGACAGCCAATATTTTTTCACTTTTAGCGATGGATTTCAAAATCCGTCGCTAAAAGTGTTACATTTAGCGACGGTTTCAGAATCCGTCGCTAAATGCTTACTTTTAGCGACAGATTCCAGAATCTGTCGCTAAAAGTATTAATTCTATTAAAAAAATAATTATTTATTTAAAAAAAATTATTTGTTAAAAATATTTATTAATTAATAAAATAATTAGTTATTAAAAAATCAATTATGTATAAAAAATAATTACTTATTAAAAAAGTAAATATTTACGATAAAATAATTATTTATAAAAAATAAGTATTCATAAAAATAACTATTTATTAAAAAAAATTACTATTTATTAGAAAATTTATTATTTTAGAATGCGGTAGTAAAGTGTAAAAGTAATAATTTGTTATTTTTATTTAAAATAATTATTAGAAAAATAATTTAGAAAAATAATTATTAGAATGAGAATTATTTTATAATGTTGTTGTTAATTGCGGGAGTAAATATTCGTTCCTTTTAGTTATATTTAAATATAATATACATAGATATATATCAAGAATTTGAGCTGGATAAGATGGAGTTACGCGCGGGGAAACTAGAAGGTTAAAGAGAGTTTGGCTGAGAACAATTGAAGGATGGGTGACCTACTGGGAAGTTTGCGAAAATTGAGAACAATTGAAGGATGATGAAAGGTTACCTATCGCGGGTGGGTGGGTGACCGTGGGCTATAGATTAAATAATATTTCATTTTTAGCATTAATTAAAAAATTAATTTTCTTTTTATTTTTTTAAAAAAAATTAGTGCCGAATTAAAATCCGTCGCTAAATCCGTCGCTAAATTTTTTAAAATCCGTCGCTAATTTTTTCTTTCCGTAGCTAAATGATTTAGAGACCAGGAATATAGCGACGGATTAAATCCGTCGCTAATCTGTCGCTAAAGCCATTTAGCGACGGATTTTTCCGTCGCTAAATGACAGATTTATAGTAGTGACAATATCTCATCTTAATCATACATGCAGTACATAGGATAATGTAATGGAAACGTAAACAAGTCTGAAACGTGATAAAGCATGTGAGGCGCGCATGTGACTCGATCTAAACTGGCATGTGAGGCATATAGCATTGTTTATGTTTAAAAACAATTCTCTTTATAACGGTCTACACCACGAAACTTGTGTTATTCTTGGTAAAAATTTGACAAGTTCTTCAAACATTCATAGCTAAAAAATTGCAATAATTTAACTTAGAAATGTAAGCATAAAAATTTGACAAGTTCTTCAAACATTCATAGCTAAATAATTGCATTAATTTAAATTGTTGTGGAATGACAATTGGATGAGTGTGGGTTTGGCTGCGGATTTATTTCCTAAACTCTTTCATTTATCTAATCAAAAGCGGGTTCCTATTAATGTCGTTTGGAATAAAGGATGGCGTTGGAGGCGTAGATTGAGAAGTGGTGAATTGTTGTTGCTAAGAGATTTACAAGTGGCTTTTAGTGTTATTCTTCCTCATTTGTATAAACGGGATGTCGTGTTGTGGAAAGATAAAACCGGTTGTTATTCCTCCGCTTCATTTTGTAATCTGTTAGCGGCAAATTCTGTGTCGAAGAGAAATAATTTGGACAACAACGATACAGTTCAGCAGCAAAATGACATGGAGGAAGCTAATGTTACAGTTATTGTATTGGGTATGTTTTTGAGAGGCAGCAGCTTGGGGTCGAGTTGGCGTCTGGTGATCGTCCTCTCGTAGCTGGGACTGCTATGGTGGCTGTCACAAATTATGCTATGCCTGCTGTTGTTGCAGTGAGAGACAACAAGTAGGCTTCTCCGGCGTTGAATGTGAGACCTGAAGCTGAAAGAGGAGCTGCTACAGTTGCAGCAGATGGGGTTCAATCGGTGTTGCATGGTACCGTTCACAGGTTGACGTCTGGTGATCGTCCTCTCGCAGTTGGGACTGCTACGGTGGCTGTCAAAAATTATGTTATGCCTGTTGTTGTTGCAGCGAGAGACAACATGTGGGCTTATCTGGCGTTGAATGGGAAACCTGAAGCTGACAGAGGAGCTGCTACAGTTGCAGTAGATGGGGTTCAAATGGTGTTGCATGATATTGTTCACAGGTTCTCTTTGCACGGTGAATTTAATTTTGAGACAGAGATGGTTGCCGAGTTTAATAGAACAAAAGATGCTAACAACATTTTTCTTAAAGTCTCGAAATCTCTAACTCCTCCTCGGGTTAAGTTTTTCATTTGGATTCGATTCATAATTGAGTGCATTCATTAGCTTTTCTTGCGCACCGTTCGATTATTTCTTTGGATAAATCTCTATGTTCGTTATGTGAGGAGTTGGAGACGCAGGATCATATTTTTATCCATTGTCTTTTTGCAATGAAGCTTTTGATTAACATCATTCAGAGATTTGATGTTGCGTGGTGTTGTCCTTATTCTTTTGGGGATTTCATGATTCAATGGTTTCACATTATTATTTCTGGGCCTTATTCGAAATTGTGGAGACTTCTTTGGTTTATCATGATTTGGAAAATATGGAAGTGTAGGAAAGAAAGAGTTTTTCAGAACGTAGAGAAGAATGTTGATTCTGTTATCTATAGGAGTTTTTCTTATTCGGTCTTTTTATTCAAAGTTTGTAATAGTGATTTTGCTTATTCGGAATTAGACTTATTCAGGAATCCCTCTTGCATCTTTTTCTCAGGATTATGGTGTTTTGCCTTCTCTCAAAGTCGTAGCCTCTAGTGTGCCGCCTTGAGTGTGCCACTTCTTGTGCGAAAGCTTTCAGTTAAGGTTTTTGCCACTGCTTGTGGCTTTTTATAGAACCTTGTGTCGTTCAATCTCTTGAGGACACGGTACAAGTTTTCTACGGCTAGGTGAGATTTTATTCAGTGTGAATAAAATCTTTTTTTGATTTTTTATTTAAATTTATTCAGTTTATTTTAATTAAACAAAATAAAAACAATAAACAACGATACTTACCTGTAATAAACAACGATACTTACTTGTTGTAGAGTAGAACGGCAACAAAAGGGCAAAAGAGACATAACAACAGTGGCTATCAACAACAGCGCTACCAACAACCGCCAACGGGACACAGACCTACAATTATACATTCAAATCTTTTTTTATAATATTGCAAAATGTATATATACTTTAACTAATTAAATTTATAGTTATTATATATATTTTAAACAAACATCCGGCAACATTTTCCCAAAAAATGAGCATCACCCATTTTTGAGGAAATGCCTGTAAAGAAAGAATACATTTTTAAAAAATACACAACCCACCAAGTCATGATAATTTTGTCAAAAATAACTAACTTAAACATTAATTAATTTAAAAATCAACCTAACATCATGTGATAATCAACTAATTTTAAATAACATTATGATAATCTTATTTTGATTTCAACTAATTATAGTAAAAATTTAACTTAGTAATTATTATAATTTTAATCTAAATTCATTTCTTCTCATTAATTGTAATGTTTATTATCTAATTTTACTAAAGTAATTTTAGTTCTTATTAGCTAATTTAATATTATGGAAAAAAATAATTTGATACTAATCTAACATTATTTTAATTATAATTAATTAACCTAATTAAATAATAATTCAGTCTAATAATTAAGTATCATTAACCAAATTAATAAAGTAACCAACTTAATAAACTAAACGACCTAATAAATTAACCAGATTTAATTATTAAATAACCTAATAAATTAAATTAACCTAATTTTATTAAATTAAAATAACATATTATAATAAATTATTAAATACAATATTTACCTACCAGGACTGGCCAGCAGCGGCAGAGGTGAACGGCGGCAGAGGAAGACGGCGCTCGGCGGCGGCAGAAGTGGATGGCGGCAGCAGGGTTGACGGCGGCAGAAGGTGGGGACTGTTTTATATTTTTATAAAATTAAACAAAATTAATAAATTATTTATAATTAAAATTATAACTAAAGAAATAAAACAAATGAAACAAAACTAACCTAAGTCTGGTGGAGGCGGACGACGACGAGGGATAGGCGACGACTAGAAACGGTGAAAGAAAACGGCCGGAGGTGAAGGCAGACGGCGGCGAGGGGTAGCAGCGAGGGGCAGACGGCCGGAAGTAGAGGGGCAAGAGGGGAAAACGAGGGGGAGAAGGGAAATTGAAAGAAAAGGAGGGAGAAGGGGAAGGGAAAAACGGCAATTGAAGGAAAAAGAGAGAGAAGGGAAGGGTTTTCTGTGTTTTGGGTTAAATTTTACCAACAGATTGTAGAATCTGTCGGTAAAGTTTAACCCACAACGCATCATTTAAATAATGGGTTATTTAGCGACGTATTTAACAATCCATCGCTAAATAACCCTATTAAAACGGTTGCATTTTTAGTTTAGCGACGAATTGCAATTCTCGTCACTAAATTTAGCGACAGATATGGTGATCCGTCGCTAAAGGTGGTCGATAAATTTGGCTGAAACCCGCCATAAATTATTAAAGTTTGGCGACGGATATGCATGCGTTGCCATTTTCTGTCGCCAATTGCACGTTTAGTGACAGATTTTCAATCCGTCGGGAATCTGTCGCTAAACGTGCGTTTTCTAGTAATGAATTATATTTAATAAAAAAATTTAACTAAATTTAACTAAATTTAATTAAAATAAATAAGTTAAACCGATTAATCTAGTTTGATTAACCTTTTGCTCACTCTATGTCTAGTGTCAAAAATATAATCATTTGAAAAATGAGGAATTTTGGCAATTGACTGAAATTTGACATTAACCATCCAGGTTTTTTTACATTACAACTCAGATCCACCATGACCTAATCTGAAGCCTTTGCAAGGACAATGCAGTTCCTAGCCCAAGTTTTTCATCATCACAATATTGCTGAAACATTTCTTAATTGGCCTAAGGGCATCTCCAAGGGGAGTCACCATTTTTCCCTCACCATTTTTCAATTTGGTGAATTTTCACCAAATTCACTCCAATGGTCATCGCCAAATTCTTCACCAAAAAACATACTTTTTTACTTTTTAATATAATAATCATTTTTAATTCTTAACATTTTATACACTTTTTACCAATTACACCCACAAACTTATTTATGCTCATATTCATCCGAATTATAGTATTATTCATATTTTAAAAAATAAATTGCTATTAATTTTTTTAATTATGATATCTTATAAAATTTAATTTATATTAAAATTATTTAAAATGAACATTACATTAATTTATTTAAATTAACACAATAAAAAAACTAACATAAACATTACATTAATTTATTTAAATTAACACAACATAAAAAACTAAAATTAACAAAAACATAAATCAATCCTCATAATGACTATGGTTCATCCACAAATGCTCTATTAAAGCATCGCGAAGTTCAAGATGAGCATTTTTATCTTTAATTTGTCGATGTCTCGAGAGAAATTGTTGGAATCGAATATGACCATCCACTGCTATTTCAACCGGTTCATCTGGTACCGGTACTTCCATTGCATCTTGAATTGTTGCATTAAGATCCCGTTCGTCCTCGATTATCATGTTAAGAAATCGAAATTGAAAAGAAAAAATGACGAAGAAGTTACAAAAATCCTCAACTCCATCAAAGAAGATAATAAACAACTAAGGGAGATGCTGAAGAAAAGTCAGTCAGACAGAGGTATATACATGGAAAGTAATTCCAAAAATATGGCACTCAGAGAATTTAGAGAAGAAAATAAAATTTTGATGATGGATTTGAATTCAATTGTTGATCCAAATATGCGTGCATATTGGGAAGCCGAACACAGGCGAATATTTCAAAAAAGAGCTCAACAATCATCCTCTACTTCAAATACTTTTGGTGACTATTTTACTAATATTGGTGGATCCGATACCAATCTACCAGATTATTGATAGAATATGTGTTCTATTTTATTTATTATGTAATGTCGTAGTATGTTTGTTTTTAGGTTATTATATCGTAAAATTATCTATGTAATGTTTTATATTATTGTCTCGTAAAATTAATTATGTAATATTTTTTTAATTGTCTCATAAAATTATTAATGTAAGATTTTTATGTTATTGTTTTATAAAATTATTCATGTAATATTTTTATATCATTGTGTCGTTAAATTATTTAATAAGTAAGTAATTAATTAAATACAACTATAAATTATATGTATTAAAGTGTAAATTAACCATATTATTTTATTCAAAAAGTGAAATGGTGAAGGAAAAATTCCTTCACCATTTTTGATGAAAGAGAGTGTGAGGGAGTCACCAAAATGCATTTTGGTGACTCCCTTGGAGATGGGGAGTCATCAATTCCCATTTTGATGACTCCCCTTGGAGATGGTCTAATGGTAAAAAAAAATCCAAACCTTTACGATTTGTTGCAATTATATCCAAACCTTTTAATTTTTGCAATATCCAAATTACATTTTTTTGTTGCAATAATATCCAAATTGCATTTTTTGTAGCAATAATAGTCAAATTGATGGCTAAACTTGTTGTTTTCAATTAAGATATTAGGATATTATTATGTTTTGATGTATAATAATATAGTAAAAGTCCCAAAAAATGGCAAAAAAACTCAAAAAAATTTACATAAAAAGTGCAATTTGGATATTATTGCAACAAAATAATGCAATTTGGATATTATTGCAAAAATTAAAAGGTTTAGATATAATTGCAACAAGTCGTAAAGGTTTGGGTTTTTTTTGCCATTAAGCCTTCTTAATTTTTCAAAAGTCGAGTCTCTTATTTATCACAGTTTCACAAAGCCTACCTTAAATCGTCAAATGCAACCACATACTACATTTCATATAGTATAATAACAACACCATTTTTCGTATCTGAGACAAAATTTCAAGAACGTAAACAGACGCATGAAAAATAAATATTTCTTTTGAATAAATGATCAGTAGATTAACTCATCCAAAAAAAAGTTAAATGCTAAATACGGCGTGTTCATGCACATTAAAGAAAAAATAATTAAATAACTAAAGTTTGTTTACAATTTTAATCCTTAAGAAGGGTCAACTCATTTGATGAATCAGCATTTTGTATTACCAGGTTGGCCTTCCAAGAGTAAGCTCTAAATTAATCAAACGGCTGGAATCCAAGCTCTCCTCAACTCCATCCTCCTAATAAAAACAGTAGCTGGGATCATATATGAAATTTCAGTAGCATTAATTTTTATAATATAGTTTTTCATGACAAAATCATACCTTGGTATTATGTGTATTGAAATGAGGATATGTTAATGCCTCAATACTTGGTGATCTACTCTCGTCCTTTGTCTCCATTGATAGTACTGACCAAGAACCTCTGTTCAATAGTAGGGATAATTTCATCCACGGTTCCGATTTTTTTTTCGCTCTCACTAAAGTATTTAAATTTCAATTCAAAATTAAAAAATTTCTGATTTTTTTTCTATTTTCCACCAAATTTTTTATGTTTTAAGTCTGCAAGAAAAAAATCCCTAACGTTTTATTAAATGTTTACAACAAAAATATTCATCTATTTTGTAATATTAATTGAAGTCTATGTAACAATTGAAGCGTTGTAAAGAAAACATGATAATGATAAAAAAATCACTTGTAGTATACTTTTTTAAAAAAAATGTATTTTTTAATTTTATAGATTAACTACTACTATAAATTAAAAAAAACAATTAAATTATTTCACTATTTTGTATTTTTAATTAATTAATTTATACACTTTTAAAAAATTATAAAATTATAAAAAAATCAGGACTCATTTCTATAAAAAGATACACTTTTTATTAATTAATTTTTTATTTTAATAATTAAAAACATAAATAATAATAGTTTGATTTTTATACTAATTTTACTTTTAATTTCTTATCATAATCATAAATATATACAATAATATTTTTATTTTTATATTAAAGTTGATTTGACTCAACTAGGTCATCTATAGAAAAATTAAAAGTAAAATTTAATATAAAAATGAAAATATTATTGTATATGTTCATAATTATAAAAATAAAAAAATGAAGTAAAAACATTATACTTTATGGAAATGAGTTCCTAGTTTTTCTATAATATGTACATTTTAAAAAGTATTTAAATTAATTCGTTAATAAACTAAAATGGTGCTAAAAATTAAATTAATTCTGATAAAATAAAAATCAATAATTCGAATTCAGAATGAAATTAATAAAAATATAACAATATAAAAAATATTTTTTTGCCTTTTTTATATTTTTTTGTAACACATCAGCTGCCACGCTAGTGTCAATGAACAATAAAAAATAGATGAAAGAATTTTTCTAAAAATGTAATGAAATGTCATGAATTTTCTTGTTATAAATTGAATTTTAAAAACCTTAGTTGAAGGAAAAAAAAAGTCAAGATCTTTTTAGTTATCAATTGAAATTTAAAAATTATAGTGGGAGAGAGAAAACAAATCAAGGACTTTAGATGAATAACGCCAAAATATTTTGTGAACTTTTTACTAATTATAGACTAAACTATCATAAAATTATAGATCTTTTTATTAAAAAAATACGTTAAAATATATTTTGTGTTTATATTAATTCTTTTTTTCATTTGCTAGCGAATATAATTTGCATATATTATAAATTATAAAATTAAAAAGTCAATTTTTTTATTCGGAATAGATTTGGTAAATTCCTATATAATTTTGATTTATATATATATGAATTATTATTTTTCCCAATTCTGAATAAACACGATTCCCGTTTTCCATTAATATATTTCTTAACATCTAGATTTCTTTTTGTAGGATTTTAATATATGTTACTCCAAGAAGACAGCCTAGGATTGCTTAGTTAGTACAATTTAGTATAAATAGCATCAGATATTGCAATGGAATGCAGAAGATAACATGTCAAGATGTTTTTTTCTTTTATTTGAAATAAGACAAAAACAATTGGTGCTTGAAAATATAGACAGAACGCATGCACTCATCCTGTAACATTAAATTATGAGTGCTCAGATAAGCGTTGAAGATGAAAACTTGGCATCCATATAAATCTAAGACATAAATAATGAAAACTTTTGTCACCAGAAATCATTTTGGTTTTTTTGTTGATTGTCCAAACGTATAATCCAACAGAAACCAGCCAAAATCTTAAATGGCTCAATCAATTAATGGAACGACTGCTTGAAACCAATTATCCATTACACTACAAATTACAAATATATTCAAAAAGCAATATTGGGACTTGAACCGAGCACTTGATTTTTAGCAAAACATTAGAATTAGGGCATATAACAACGGATATGACCACTAGAAACTCTAGCGAAATTCCTCTAAACACAAAAAAAAAAACCCTAGCGAACTTCATTAGTATAAGTTATATACTGCTATTACTATAGATTTTAAGGCCATATTTAGTTCATGGAATAGGTGCGGAATGGAATAGCTATTCCGTATAGAATGACAATTCTTTACTTTGGTTCATAGAATAGGTATTCCAAAGAATTGTTATTCCATGATTTTGTGGAATAAACACTCCTCTCAAAAACTAAAGAATGGCTATTCCATTGCTTGTGGAATAACTATTCTATTCCATGTTATTCTATTCCATGAACCAAACATGGCCTTAGTTGTAAGAACCTATTTAACTGAGGGTCAGACAAAACATGTTAGATCACCGAGAATAAGCACTTGTGTCTCTTCGTGCATGTATGTTTGGTATTGGTTTTATGCATTCATCGAAACTATAGACTTTTTACAAGGTTAAAGTATTATTCGGATGACAAACTATGGACTTTTTATAGGTAATCTACAATTTTATTTGTTATATTTTGATAATTTAATTTTTCTTCGTTACAATATGAGGTTACTCATTCATTTTAGGTGAAATTTTACTTCCATAGAAACGTAAACTCGTTTTTTCAACCCAACTTTAGCATATGAGAACGTCATATTAACAAAACAACAGACAAAAGCACACATGGAGAATTATACTATTAAAAAAAGCGACACAGAAAAAATCATATAATTAAAAAAATAACATACGAAGGATCATACTTTTAAAATAAAAAACGAGACACGAAAAATCATACCATTGAATTTTACTTTCATAGAAATGTAAACTCGTTTTTTAACCCAACTTTAGCATATGAGAACGTCATATTAACAAAACCACAGACAAAAGGACACATGGAGAATCATACTATTGAAAAAAGCGACACAAAGAAAATCATATATTAAAAAAATGACACACGAAGAATCATATTTTGAAAATAAAAAACGACACACGAAGAATCATACCATTGAATTTTCTTTGCCATATAAGTAAAATTTCACCTGCAATGAAAGAGTAATTTCTTGTTGTAACAAAAATAAAAATCCAGTTACCAAAATGTACCAAATAAAAGTTGCTTACCGAAGTATAAAGGGTATATAGTTCGATAACCGCAAAATATTTTAACCCACCTTTTATATTAACAATAACCATATAAAATTTATTACGGTTTGATAAATAAATTTTTATTTTCTAAACAACCGAAAATTATTATTGAATTAAGGCCAATATTTATTTATGTAGCGAGGAAACTAACAGGCCAAAGTTTGATAACCACACAATTTTCTGTCACTAAGTTTAATTAATTATTAGTCCGAATTCCTATGACAATCTTATATAATCTTATACTAATATAAAAATAAAAATTAAACTACTAAAATATATAAAATTGGATATCTAACCATAAAAGGCTCGTAGGTTAGTAAGAGGAATTAATTTTAGTGATATTTATATACAAAAATCCAATTTTTAGCATGTTTTACGATTTAAGCACATTATCTAAAACTTGACATAAAAAAAATCCTAACTTTTCATTTTTTGGCATAAAAAATCAAATCTTTTAGTTTTTTGGCATTTTACAGCTCAAATATCTTATCTGATGTTGTTTTAGTCATTCAAAACGGCCACAAATATCTTATCTGATGTTGTTTTAGTCATTCAAAACGGCCACAACGACATTATTTGTTACAGAAAACATCTAAAACGGCACTAGATTATAAAATTTTAAAAATTTGAAATGTGGGTTGCCACATTTTGAAAAATAGGCTTACATTTATGCAAGTAACTCTTAATTTTAACCTAGAGAGAGAGAGAAAAAAAAAAATAAAGGCAAAGCAAGAGAGTTAAGCATTAACCTTATTTGTGTATTTTGTGTGGTTGGTATTGATGATGAAGATGTTGTTGGTGGTAGGTTGAGAGAGCAACAAGGGTTGGTATCAGATGTTCCTGCAGATAATTCTGTATCTCCATCAACAATCCCTGCTCTTTGCTTGAAACCCATATATGTCTGGCCTTGACCTGCAATAATTATAGATAGAATGGCGTTGATTTTGATGCTACTTTATCAGACATTAACCTAATAATTCACTTAGTGTACGTCCGACCAATTGGACCAAATCTATTTTGTTTTAGTTTGAGAAGAGAATATGTTAAGTACGAATAAAATCCAGGAAGATACAGTCTAATTTACCTGCTCCTTTGTCAGTGCTCGTCACAGTTCTATACATCTGCACATACACCAACAAGAAATTGAAAAAAAAAAAGGAAAATTATGAGAACATTTCTAGGAAATTGTAAGAATATTGAAAATTATATACATAATTTGAAAAATTGCGGATTTTCTACGATAACCTACCTGCAAGTGACTCTTCACTTGAGCTAGGGTTAGATCTTTCACATCCATCAACTCTAATATGGATTTTGGAGTTGCTCCTGTTTGCATTATTGTCACGAATAAGAGAGAACTGTTAATCCATTGTCATGTAATAAGAATATAGGAATAATAATCAAGTGGTAGAATTTGATAGATTTTCTTGTTTTAATTACTTTCATGGCCGCCAAGAAGCTGGAACGCAAGTACAAAATGAGCATGAAGAGTTGGGGTCCATCTCATTCTCGGAGCTCTGATGCTTCTGTTAGCTTCATTTGTCTCTAGCTTGTGGTCATATGTTTGAGGTCGATGATGGTTAATATTTGTTGGTAGTTGCAGTGCTGAAGGTGTACTTAAATCTGCCATTACAAACCCTAGGCTCAAAGTGGGCTCATGAAGCTAACTATTTTCATGGCTTAAATTGCTTCCGCTTCTACCAGAATCAGTAGTAAAGGGCTTTTCTAGCTTTAAAATCAGAGGCTGATGGGGGGCTGATCTGCAAAGAAAGATAAGGCAAAGACGGGAGAGATTCTTAGGTAGACTCAGTCCACCACGTCATCCGTGGACTAGCCTATTATATAATGACACGTCATTAAAATAATGGCAATCTTGTAAATTCGTTTATTACTTATTGAACCAAAATTGTTAATGGAGTGAGCAAAAACCGAACCAAACCGCAAAACTAAACTAAATTGAACCAAAATTGTTAATGGAGTGATTAAAGTGGTTAAAATAATTCGTATTGGTTTATGATTTTTTAAAATCGCGGATTTTCTGTTTTTGGTTTGGTTTTAGGCCTCGGTGAACCGAATCGAACCAAACTGAAATTTCGGAACTGAAATTTCGGTACTAACTGAAAAAACATAAACCGAACTAAGACACTTGGATTTTAAATTTTGTAGGTGTAATTTGGTTGGATTTTGGAAATTTACACACCGTACATAACTGAACCGAGCTCACCCTTACTTGAGAACATGAGAATCAATTAACGGGTTAATAAATATAGATATAGATATATAAATAAAAATGGTTACTGATTGGCTGTTGTAAACAAGAAAAAGGTTTAACATTTTCCTAGAAGTTAGTAACTGTTTCATAAAAATTTATAGTTCGATAATCATTTCGTTATATTTTATGATTCAATAACCTTTTTTGTACAAAGTTTTTTTTAGGTTAATGTCATAAAAATTCACCAATTTTACACGTTTTCTCATTTTAATCACGCGATTTAAATTTTTTCATTTTCATGCACAAACTACCACTTTTTCTCAAATTCATGCACGGTGATAAGGTGTCAGGGTTCCATTGGTGTAATTTGCTGAGGTGGAGGTCATTTTACACCAATGATGATTTATTCTCAAAAAAAAAAAGTATAATGATGAAAAAAAATTAAAAATAATGAAAGAAAATATTGGAAAATAAGAGTTAGAATAGAAAGTAAAGTTTTTAAAAATAGTATAAAAAAATAAAGGCACCGTTTGGATTGATGGATTCTAAACGATGGATTCTAAACAATCCATGGATTTGAACAAAATCTACCGTTTGCCTAGAAAAAAAATTAATAGAATCCATGGATTTATAAATTCTCTCATTTTCTACAATCCATCATTTTTAAGGGTTTTGATTTCCCACCTACTATGTGGGAAAGTTCAAATCCACCATTTTTTATAGATGATGGATTGCTATATTATTTATTATTTTCCATAAATAATATTAAAAATCCATTGATTTTATATTCAATCCAAACGATGGATTTTTAAAATCTATGTATTTAAATTCCATTGATTTAAAATCCATCGATTTTGCTAAAATCCATGGATTTTAAAAACCCTCAATCCAAACGGTGCCAAAAGAAAGTTGGTGTGAAATATAAAAGTTTAGAAGGGATATCAAAAAAAATTGTAGAAAAAATAGTATTTTACATAAAAAGTCCTAATTTTTATCTCTAAATTTAAGAAAAATACAATGTCAAATTCAATAATAGTAAAGTAATAAATAGAAAATCTGAAAAAATCTGAAAAGAAAGGAAAAAGAAGATAGTAAATCTGAAGAAATCTAAAGAAAAAAAAGGAAAAAGAAGAATAAAAAAAGAAAAAAATCTTTAAACAACTCCAATTTAAATTCACTGAAAACAAAACCACTTTATTTATTTTTCCTTATAATGCGCTAAGAAATATGCATGTACAAACCAACAACAATTGTTAAAATATTTATGTATGTCTTTATTTTTCTGCATTCATATTGTTTTAATTCAATAAAATAAATTTACAAAAATTCATTTTAATATATGTCTCATTATATACACTCATTCAATTGAATGCGAATCTTTTTCTTTATATTAGTACTATCAAACAATTTTTAAATTTTTGATCTCTAACAAATAACTTCTCCAAAAAAAGGTAATTCATTATCTGAACTCTATTGAAACCTTTTAACTTCAATTTTTTTTAATTTAACAAAACACAATTTGATTTTCCTCAAGAAAAGATGAGAAATAGATACTTCAGATCTACCAATTTTTTGTACTTAAACTATCATAAAATGATGCTTTATTTCAATAATTCATAAGTATTCGTTATCAAATTATATAAAAAGATTCAGGGGTAAAGTTTTTACTTAATTTCTCGCTTTACTATGTTTTTTGTTTCCTCAAAATATATCCATAATTATTTATAAAATAATATAATTATATCTTCTTTCATAGATGTTTGTTTTGTTAAATCTAATAAAATTTATTCAGTTTATTTTTTTATATTATTGTTCAAGCATTAATATACATATTAAAAAAAATTTAACTTATATATATTTTGTTTGCTTTAATGATTTGTAGAAAAAAAAATATTAATGATAAACCATGTGATGTATGATTGATATATTTATTACATTTGACATAAATCATTTTTTGTTATTGCAGAAAGAGTTGAAATATTGTGATTCGGAACCAAGAGTGTGAAATTAAATTAAAGGAGCATAGTAAATCGGCAGTAGATAAGATCTTGAGCCGATCCGAAGCTGCTCATCTATCGAATGTCGTCAATGCTATTCGAGGGTTGATTAGTAGAGATTGGGAAGTTAAAGTGATTCATATTTATAGGGAAGCAAACTTTGCGGCGGATCATCTAGCTTCGTTGAGCGACGATTACATTATTGGTAGTACGTATCATGATTCGGTTCCTAGTAGTCTTTTGCCTTGGATCTTGCATGATCTCTATGGTGTTTCTTATGATAGGAATGTTAGTTCCTAATTTGTTTTAGGCTTTGCCTCTTTCCCTTGTACCAAAAAAAAAAAAATTAAAGGAGCATGGAGAAAGCTAATGAATCTTTCAAACTTGAAGATTTGGTACATTTTTATTTTACATAAACTTTTTGTTTTTTTTAGATTTTTTATTATAATTCATTCATGCTCATGTTTATAGACTGAGAAATTTTTATGTAAACTCAGTCTACCACATCATTCGTGAACTAAGTCAATCATATCATAACACCTTATTAAAGACTTATATATTAAACATCCCTAATAACTAAATATAAATAAATTTCATCCTCAAAGAATGATTTGGACATTGTCCAGAGTAAGAGTTGATGCAGATCTTTATTGAGGAACAAATATTTTTCAACACTAAAAATATTTATATAATTCCTAAAACTCTATAAATCCAATAGAAATTCTAAACGAAATAATAGTTTATTGAATATTGAAATATTAAAAATAACATGTTTTAAATATTTTAATGAGTAATTTATCAAAAATATATATTTTAATGAGTAATGTATAACTATATATATTTGAAAACGTAAAAAGATAGGATTCACCACATGTAAATATCACAAATTGTTCAATTTGTTATCTTTCTCATTCTATCAATTCAAAATGAAACTGGTAAAATTAAATAATGAAATAATGTGATCTTATATATTTCAAATATTTTAAATGGTAATGATAGATTATGGATGCTAAAAACCTTGATGTAATAATAGGATTATCGGCATACACATGATGTAAATTGCTCAACATGTTGCCTTTCTTATCTTTAAATTATTAATAAATTTGTTATTTTATTAATGTAATCCGATGTGTTTTATAACTATAAATAGATTTTGATTATAAAAAGAAAAGTTTCTGAAAGTAGCTAATGATCTTATAAAAAAATTTCAACGTTATTAAAATTACAATATATATATTTAAAATTTAGAATGAAAGAATTCTCGACATAAAAACATTAAGATTATTAATGTGTACAATTCAATTTGTTGTCTTTCTCATTCTATCACTTCAAAATGAAACTTATATTTAATTGTATAATGAAATAATACAATCTCATATGTTTCAAATTTTTTGATTAGTAATAATAAATTGTAGATGTTAGAAACTCTGGAATAATAAGATTACTGGCACACGACGCAAATTGCTCAGTTGGTTGCCTTTCTTATCTTAAAATTTAAATTTATTACTTTTATTAATATAATCCGATGTGTTTTATAACTATAAATAGATTATGGGTATAAAAAAGATAAATTTTAAAAATAGCTGATAAGCTTAAAAAGATTTTCCATTGTAATGAAAAATTTCTTTATATATTTAAAATGTTAGAATTATATTATTTGTGACATAAAATATTAAGGGGCCGTTTGGTTCTCCATAAAAAGGGAGAATGGGAATGGGTATGGGAAGGATTTCTATTGATTGTATTTGTTTTGTCAAATTGTACTAGGGAATGGGAATGTGATTACCCCCTCAATGGGAATCACCCATTCCCCCCTTACCTCATGGGAATGGACTTTTGGGAATTCGAATCAAAATTTTACAAAGTATTTTAATAATAAATAATAAATTTATAATTATTAAAAAAATTATTTTTAAATATTTATTTTAAAAAATATACTTAAAATAATAATAAAAAAAACTTTTTTAATATTTTTTTAAAATAATTTTTTTTATTTTTTTTTAAATAATTTTTATTTTTTTAAAAAATAATTTTTAATTTTTTTTAAAAAATATTTTTTTATTTTTTTTAAAATATTTTTTTATTTTTTTTATTTTTTCGAAATTAATTTTTTAATTTTTTCGAAAATATTTTTTTAATTTTTTTAAAATATTTTTTTTATTTTTCTAAAAATATTTTTTTAATTATTTTTTTTAATTTTTTTTAAAATAATTTTATTTTTTATATAAAAAAATATTTAAAAAAAATAAAAAAAAAAGTATTTTTAAGAAATAATAAATAATTTTTTATTAAACTTTATCCATTCCCATTCCTACACTAATTTTGAACCAAACAAAAAATAAAAACAATCATTCCCATTCTAATTCCTTCTCATTCTGATTCTCATTCCCAACCTTAAACTAAACGGCCCCTAAGATTAAACTAATGTGTAGTTCAATTTATTGTCTTTCTTGTTCAATCAAATCAAAATGACTGATATTTAATTAATAAATAAAATAAAAATACCTTATATGTTTTAAATATTTTGTAAGAAAATGATAGATTGTAGGATAAATTCTTAGGTAGATTCGGTCTACCACGTCATCCGTAGACCAAACCTATCACATTATGACACATCATTAAAATGATGGCAATCTTGTAATATTACTATTCAAAGGTGTAAATAAGTAAAAAACAAATTTATAAGATTGCCATCATTTTAATGACGTGTCATAATGTGATAGGTTAGTCTACGGATGACGTGGTAGACCGAGTCTACATAAGAATTTCTCTAGATTGTAGATGCTAGAAATTCTAAAATAAGAAGATTATTAACATTGTACAAGACGTAAATTGCTCAACTTATTGCCTTTCTTATTTTAAAACCATTAATAAATTTACCATTTTTACTATTATATATCTGATATGTTTTGTAATTATAAATAAATTATGGTTTTAAAAAGGAAAAATTTCTTAAAGTAGCTAATAAGTTGTAATTAAAAGTTACCATATAATTTAAAATGTTATAATGATAGAGTTCACGACATAAAAATATTATAAACATACTATTAATTGTTATCTTTCTTAATGTTTTAAAAACCGCAACGATGGCGGAATAGATGTGATCACCGGTACACAGTTCAACATCAGTTTAAATGCCGATTGAACTGGTTCAATAAACAATAATATAAAAACAATTAAACACGACAATTCGATCGTCCAACAATCATATATTTAATCAAATTAATTTTCATTCAAATATATCAAACAACCAAACTCTATATAAACAAAACCAAATAACCAATGAGCTAGAGCTCAGATGGTATAAGCGTTGAGCAGCAAACTACTAGGTCGTGGGTTCGATTCCTCCCACAAGTGCTCCCCCTCCTCAAATTATAAAAAAAAACCGAATAGATATGGAACCCGCCGCTTTCCATCCACCTTCACCTTGACGTAGACCAATTGTTTTTTCTAAATATTAGCGGTACCTAAGGACACGTCTAATGCTAATCACTAAAAAAAAACTACTAATAACTAATTTGGTGAACATTTATAAATTCACTTCAATAGAAGTCACCAACTAACCAATTCCAAAATCGAAAAATATTTTTTTACTTTTTATTATTTTAATTATTTTCTAATTATTTAAATTTCATAAAAGATTACCAATTATACCCACAATTGTTTTTGTATGCCTATTAGTCCAAATTTTTTATACAATATTATTTATATTTTTAAAAAATAATCTATATTAAATCTCTTTTATTATAAAACCTTTTATTATTTAATTTATATTAAAATTAGTGAAAATAAAAATTATATTAATTTATCCAAATCGACACAATAAAAGAGATAAAAATATCTAAAATAAACAATACACTAATTTATTTAAATTAACACAATATAAAAACTAAAAATAACAAAACCATAAGTCAATCCTCATAATAACTACATTGCTTCCACAAATTCTCTATTAATTCCTTACAAAATTCAGTATGAGCATTTTTATCTTTAATTTGTCGATTGTATAATATTGTAGTATGTTTTGTTTTTAGGTTATTATTTCGTAAAAGTATTTATATATTGTTTTTATATTATCGTCTCATAAAATTATTTATGTGATATGTTTATGTTATCGTCACATAAAATTATTTATGCTATACTTTTATGTTATCATCTCGTAAAATTATTTATGTAATACTTTTAAATTAATTTTAGTATTTTATTATGGAAGATAAATGATATAATATTCTTTAATATTATTGTATATAAAATTAATATATAATATTTGATGATTAAGTCTTTAAAAAAATGATAAATTAAGAGTATTAAATTATAATTTATTCAAATAATATAATAATCAAAAAGTGCAATGGAATGAGTGGAAATTGCTCACCATTTCTTATGAGATGGTGGGAGAGTCACCAAAATCATTTCTGGTGACTTCATTGGAGAAGGGGGTCAACAAACATCATTTAGATGATTCTCATCTAAATGGTCTAACAATTTCTCAGCAAAAAGTGATGTACGTGTGTAGATAGGACGCGAGATAAATCACAAGGTCCCTTAAAGGCGGCACTGTTTCACTGTGGGGATTGTAACTTTCCATAAATCTTCCATTTATCTCGGTGGCAACTATATCAATGCGCTATGTCTTCAAAAGAAGCTCCCACCATCTTCCTACCTCTGTAGAAAATGGGTCTTCTGCTCTAAAATTGGCGATGACGAGAAAGAAGATATTTACAGAGAAAAGGACAATTAAACGACACTGGCAATTTACAAGTTGAGGGCGGTACCGCCGGCTTACAAAATCTAGCGTGGATCTAAAATTGCATCCATATCTAATGGATCTAAAAGTGATCAAGGAAAATGATTTCTAGATTAGTCCTTTTGACTTCTAGTCATCTTTCGTTATTTTTCCTACAATTTTTTCTCATTAACTGGATAGCTCTATGGTTTAATCCGGTTTACCAGTTCAATCAGATTCTTCTGGTTTTATCAGGTCTAATCCGGTTAAATCAGATTTTTGGTTTATAAGAGACTGTTGGACCAAAGGACTGGCAATTCTTTAGTTTAACCGATTCAACTAGTCGACCTTAGTTATACACTTAATTATTTTGATTAGTATTGTTAGATCATATATACCAAAAAAACTCCTTAATAGGATATTGGCATTGATTAATCGTCTTGCGCATCTTAAATTTATTAGTGGATTTGTCATTTTAATTAAGATAATTTGATCTGTTTTATAACTATAAATAAATCATGGTATAAAAAAGAAAAGTTTCTTAGAGTAACTAGTAACTTTAAAACTTATTTTACGTTTCATAACAAAAAATTACATGATTAAAAGTTTCTATATGTATTTAAAAAAATTAAATGATAAGATTAACAACATGTGAACATCACGAATAGTCTAATTTGTTTCCTTTCTCATCCTCTAGATTCAAAATGAAATCGGTATTTAATTAAAATTATAACCTTATATGTTCAAGATATACTTGATTAATAATATAGATCATATATAGGTGTTTGAAAATGTATAACAATTAACAAGCACGTAGCACATATTGCTAAAAATGCGTTACATTTTTCATCTTAAAATTATTAATAAAACTATCATGTCTATTGATGTAATCCGATGTGTTTTATAACTATAAATTTATCTTGAATATAAAAAAAGTTAAATTTCTAAGTAGATGTCAATTATTTGTCTCAACAATCTTCCCTCAGTAATTGCTCCCATTGAAAATTGAACTCATAACTTTGAGTCTGATACTATTTTTAGGATCAAGTGCTTACTACTAGACCCAGTGTTTTAAAAACCGGACCGGAACGGCCGGTCGGACCGGTTGTACCACGAACCGGCCAGTGGTCCGGTCTAAAAAGACAAAAAATCGAATTTTTTGGTTGGACGGGATTGGACTGGTATGAACCGGTAAAAACCGGGTGTTGAATCAGATTGAACCGGTAAAAAACCGGTGAACCATAATTTTTTTCAATTTTTTTAAATTTATTAAACCGGTTGAACCGGTCATTGAAACGGTTCAACCGGTTGAACCGGAAAACCTGTGGCCTCACCGGTTAGGCCACCGGTTCGGTTTTTAAAACACTGACTAGACCATAATTTATAGTTGTTAATAAGGATACAACTTATGAAACAACACAACTAGAGTTGAATAGCTACTAATTATAAATTATTATGGATTAAGAACAATTAGAGAAAATAAAGAAGGATAGAAAGAACAAAGAACAATTTAGATTGATATGTACACTTCTTCTATGTGAACTTTTGACAAGTTTGCTCATAACTTTAACTTTTTTCACATCAAGAGTTTTTCAAAAGGTAAAACTCTAAACTAAACAACAACTAATGGATTTAATAAGGATAACTCAATACTAACAATCAATAAAACAAAATTCACTCAAAGAAATGAAGTATGCTTTGAGGGTTTCAATGATTAAGTTGTTAACTCCATTATAATTAAAATAGTAAGATATTTATAAGCCTACAAAGCATTCGTTTTGTTCCTTTTTTGTGTAAGCAAATGAGGAGTAGTCAAACCTCCTTTAAAAAGTCACGTATGGTCCGCGCCCTCGAATAAGACCTTCGCGCTGCGAACTATCTATTTAGGTAAATTCTCAATTGTCACCTTCGTATACGGCATACAATAAAAGAGTGTGCAATAAATGCATGTTGTAATATCTTTATGTATATTTGGAAAGGCATAAGTTTGCGTCCTTAAGGCCAAGTACAACCCCACAAACTAACTATATGCTCGAAACAAATGAACCGGTAGCTATCGTACCTGCAAATGAACTTCTCTTTACCTGCGATATGTGGAGGTTCAAAGATTCTTATCGATCATGATGCTTCACTTTAGGGTGCAAGTCCTTTGGTATTTGCAACCTTCGTATTGTTCTTAACGGTCTTCAGTTTTCCCTCACGGGCCTTAGTTCAAAATCGCTAGGTCTTCGTGTCCTTGGAACAAATGTTTAGCCGCCAGAACTAGCTGCAATAGTTAGATTTGAGAAAAGTTCGCAACCATAAGCATTTCATACACATTAATTTTCTTGTTTCTTAATAATTCAAATGTGCGGTCTTTTCATAATATAAATTCAAAATTATCCATATTTAATTATATTTTAAAATAATATGACCATAATTATATGTTTCAAATATTTTGGTTAGTAATGTTAGATAATAGATGCTCGAAACTCTAAAATGATAGAATTATATGCAATTTCATGACATAAACGGATCAACATAGCATGTAATTTAATGTGTCTTATAACTATAAATATATTGTGGGTGTAAAAAGGAATTTTTTTGAAAGTCACGAGTAAGCTTTTTTTTCTTCACATGTCGTGTCGAAATAGTACATGACTAGAACTTACTACATATAATAAAATTTAGAATGATAGGGTTCACGACATGCAAATATAGTCTTATGGCACTACTAAAAATACAGCATTTTAGCGACGGTTTTTTCCGTCGCTAAAATGCCGTTTTCCGTCGCTAAACCGTTTAGCGACGGATTTGCCGACGGATATAATCCGTTGGCATATGTGGCGTCGCTAAACGGTTTTATATTCCGTCGGCATATATTCCGTCGCCATTTATCCGTCGCCAAATGGCGACGGATATATGGCGACAGATATATCCGTCCAACGCACCTTTTTAAAAACGGGTTACGTTTAGCGACGGATTGCAATCCGTCGCTAACCCACAAAATCCGTCGGGAAATGGAAACTATTTGGGCAGAATATTTCCGTTTTCCGGCTTTTTAATTAAATATAAACCCTGTTTAATAACACACAAATTGTAAAAAAGATTAAAAAACACTGAAAATACGAAATTATATATATATATATATATATATATATATATATATATATATATAAATATATAACGTACGATACATCAGAACTGTATACAAAAACATCGCATGCGTTGTCTTTCTTGTCCTATCAATTCAAGATGAAATTGGTATTTTGTTATATATAAAATAATATTATCTTAATTATATGTTTCAAATTTATTTGATTAATAGTGTGTTGTAAATGTTCGAAAACGCTAAAATAAAAGGAATATTAACATATACATAATACAAATAGCTCAACTTTTTGCATTTATGATCTTAAAATTATTAATCGATTTATTTTGTTATTAATAAATCTAATGTATTTTACAATTATATATACATAGTACATATTAAAAATCAAAATTTCTAAGAGTATCTAGTAAGCTTAAACAAATTTTTCTTTAGTCCTGCTAAAATATTGAGCGACAAAAGATTACTAAATAGTTTCAATTTAAGTATGAGTCAACATGCAAACATCTTAAATACTCTAAGGGAGTAGGTTGTTATGAATAAATTAGGTTGTTATGAATAAATTGGGTTGTATACTTGTTTTTTTTTTCGCCAGAGTTATCTCCAATAGGGTGGTTTTCAAAATAAGATTGGTATTTGATTATACGTTTAATATTGGAGTAATGTTATGGTGATATATATTTTATCATGAATATTAATAGTTATTAGGTTTTATCATTCGTCAGTTAATGATGAAGCATAAAAGATTCATAATTTGTATTTTCAATGACCAAAAGTGAAAGTTCGTATTAAATTTATGACATGCATTAAAGTTAATAATTTGTTTTACGATAAGATTTTTTAAGCTATGCTACTTTTTTTTTAGGATTAATGTTAAAAAAAATCACGAACTTTACATTTTTTCTCATTTTAATCATGAAATTTAAATTTTCTCATTTTCATACACGAACTACCACTTTTTCCCAAATTCATACACGGTGCTGAGGTGCACTCATTTATTGGTGTAAAATGACCTCCGCCTCAGCGAATTATACCAATGGAGCCGTGACACCTCAGCACCGTGAATGAATTTGAGAAAAAGTGATAGTTCGTGAATAAAATTGAGGAAATTTAAAGTGCATGATTAAAATGATAAAACATATAAAGTTCGTGAATTTTTATGACATTATCTTTTTTTTTAATTTTGTCATTTGAATACAGCCACTTGTTTGATTTTGAAAACTTACTCTTGTTTGCTTGTCTGATTAGGCACCGGAACCAAAAGTCAAACTTGTGGGAGAAGGAAGTTCAGCAAGTGAGACACCCGGCTCATATGTCATTGATGCAACTCCGATATCTTATAGGATACCGGATGATCATGACAATACAAATCAAGTAAATATACTATCATTTCATAATCATTATGTCTGTAATATATATAAATAAAAAGATAAGTTACATATAAAATCATAATCTTTACACTAAATTTTAAAAATAATATGTCTTTTAAGTGTGTCAATTACAGATAACATTTTTCATTTTTTCCAATTTCATTACGGGTACATTTTTCAGTGAAAATATTCTGACTTGAACATCCGATGGGCATGCCACATGTCATTCCACTCCAGTAAAAATATCTCTAAAAATTACCGATGTTATTTTTGAAAGAAAATGAAAGGCTGTGTCAGTGATTAACACGTTTTAAAGATCATATTATTTTTAAAATTTGATGCAAATGTCATAATTTTATATGTAATTAACCCTAAATAAAAATATGGTTAATTTTATTTATGGATTTAATCAATATATATGGTCATATGTTTCTCCCACGTTTTATTTTTTTTATTTTTGAAAAAGCCATTTTGTATATTTGTTTACCATCGTTTTCATTTCCATTTCCGCGCTACCTAACTTGACAATCATTGCATTAATAATATTCATGTTCTTTATTATGGTTTAATTATGAGCAACAGTCGCATGATCATGTTGTGGAGAACGTTGGAATTCGAGAGCAGAAAAAGGAGCGTAATTGGCTACACAATTGGCATATTTGCCCCAGACAACGCCCCAACGGTAAAACTGATAAGGTATTAATCATTTTGAAACAACTGAAGCTGACCTGTGTGGGTTCAGCCAATTTTATTGTAAATCAAATGGCAATTTAATTGGTTGAACTAGTAATCGTGATTGAATCAGTTAAACAAATTTTAACTATAAATCGGTGGCCATATTTATTTGGCCACTAATTAATTTGATTTTCAAAACACCGGTATTAATTTATTTCATTCTCCGATTGTTGATTATTGATAGCAAATGATGAAAAAAAATTGAAAATCATCATTTTTTTAAAAAAAATTGTGCAGTATTTTTACCATAAGGAAACCAATGTGATGTGTCGATCATTGGTGGAGGTCGATAAATACGAACTTCATGGGATTCGGCCAAGACAAATTAAAAGGAAAAGGCCAGAGCATGGGCATCCAAATCCACCTGTAAGTTCTTGTAAATTCTTTTTTAAGAATCATATATTATATTTACAATTAAAGTTATGCCTGGATACATAATAATAATAATAATTATAATAATAATAATAAATTTCTGACAAGATATTTTGTTATCAAGTCCAAATAATGTTTTGTTCTTTTTTTAGTAAAAAATTAGAGTCAAAAAATCAAATTTGTGGCTGTCAAATAATATTAAATAGTATAAAATGAACAACTTTGAGTATAAAATTAAAAGTAAATAATTCAACAATGAATAAAAAAAACTAAAGCAAAAAAAATCTCAACACTTGAATATCTTGCTCGAAAGTCGTTTTTTCTTGCTCTTCATAAATTTAGTTTTTTACTGGTATTTTAGAAATTTTTTTGAAAAGATTTATCAGAAATGTTGTCTGAATATTAAGTTTTTGTATTATAAGATAGAAACCTAATTAATTATTGAACCAATTAGGGATGGTGATTTATATTTGAACCAAATAAATATAAAAGGCCTAGTAATTCAAATATTTTTGTAAATGATCTTGTTAAATAATTTAATTTCAATAACTTTTACTAATTTAAAAGGTTAATAATAATTTTATTTCAATTTTATGTGTATTAGTGTTTTCAATAACGAATTAGTAAAACAAATGTTTTTCCAAATTTTCACTTTATTTTATAGTTCTACACATATAATATCTTTAGATAATTTTTACTAAGTGTCCTTCGACTATCTTTAAACTGCCCTTAAACTAAATTCATACTGTACTTCAAATTTTATTTAATATTTTGGTTGTTCCTACTGCAAGTTCTTTAAACATTATTAATTTTTGTGTGTATCCCCTGTTTCGATAGTCCATTTGATAATATAGAAACAATTTGAAACCTATTAAACCAACAAACCTATTAGAATTACTGTTAAATTTTATAATTGAACTAAAATTATCGAAATTAAAAAAGTTAAAAAGAATTTGGTTATATTTGAAATTATAGTATAGAAATTTATGATTGCAGGCAACAGATTCAGTTTCTTCTGAGGAAAATCAAACGGCTACTTGCAAAGCAAAAATACAAAAATATGTTGAAGATTTTTTAAGAGAAGCGCATCAAAATCACCTCAACCAAAATTCAAATGCACCAACCGGTACGTATATATTTTCTTTTATTCTTCTGCTATTTCAACTTTCTTAATTTATATTTTAGTTTAGTACCATCAATCCATATTAAAATAGTATAAACATTTCATTTTTATTTAAACCATAAATACTTTTCAATTTAAAAAGGATTAAGTGATTTTTTAAAGAAATTGAACCAGACGATATATCGTTTGGTCTAAAAAGATAAAAATAAAAATCAAATCATACATTGTTCATTCTAAATAAATAGTTGAACGACGTATTGTTTGACAAAAAAAATCCACCCCATCTAAATAAATAGTCTATTTCCATTACTGTTTGGCACGCCGCCATACATAGATATACATCTTTAGAATGGGAAAAAAAACTTTTTTTATATATTTATTATTTTGATCATTATGTCAAATGTATCTCTAAAAAATAATTTGAAATAGAAATCCACCAATTTTACTAATTGAGAAAAATATATTCAGCTTTTAATTTTAAATTTATTTCTTGACACGTAATTCTTCCTAAACTGAAATAAAAAAGTAACTGTATAAAATAGTTATTCATGAATTCAAAATTTTATATAAAAATTTCAGTAATTTTAATAAGTTGGAATTTGATTATAATTGTCTCAATTCACAAAATTGACGGGCAAAATTATATTTTACCGTAAGATATATTGTCATTGATTTCTAAATCAACTTATTTTGATTCAAAAAATATAAAGTAATTTCGCTTCAAATGAAATAAATTTTGTGTACGACTTTTGACATAAACTGAAGTTATGGTACCATGTTGAATTATATGATAAGAACTTGATACCACTCAGACTTTTAATCCTAATTACATATGAATATATGGACAAGGACAAAGATATTTTTTTTTAAGTCTTTATTGTTTTCTATTGCGACAATATATTTTTTTTATTTTCTTTTTAAGGTGAACCAATTGTTAAAAATGATGATAAAAAAATGGAGGATAAAGGAAAAAACATTGCTAGCAGTGATAGCCAGAACGAGGACCAGTATCAGAAGGATGATCTGCTTATGGATATTCCCATCGACTTGGATTTTCCATATTTCTAATTATTACAAAATTTTATTCTATAAATGTAATTATAATTAAATATGTTGATTTTCTTAGAAAATCAATCTCTAGAAACATGAGACTAATTTTCAAGGTTTATGCTATTTCCTTAAACAAATGAGATTCTGAATCCATAGCCTATATTTATGATGATTTATATATTATCCTAATTTCTCTTTATAGTTTCATTATTTGTTTTGGTTTCTTCTTCTGCTACAGACCGTAAGTCGGTTAATTTTCAAGAACAGTGGCTCCAAAGAGAAAGATTGATATCTTAACTGATCCGGTTTTCTATGTAAAACCTAACACATCAATGTCACTATTAGTGGCGAAATTGTGGGGTTAAATATTTTTTCGGTTACCGAACTATCAACTTTTTAAATAACGGTTACGGAATTCTTAAAAGTTACAAAATGATTACCATATAAATTTTTATAAAATGGTTACCGAATTATAAAAAATTACAAAGCGATTATCAAATTATAATTTTTTTACAAAAATGTTACTGGCTTGCTGATGTGGATCGACAAGGTAAAGATGTACAGTCAAGCATCAAGTCAATAATTATTTTGTAAAAGAATAGTACCGTTGTAACTATTTTGTGAAAAACCTCTCAAAACCTAGTAAGTTTTCTTCTTTTTGTTCATTTGGGGGTGGTTTTTAGCCATTTTTGGCCAAAAATCACCTCACCAATCTCTCAAATTTAGTTTTTTCATAGTTTTTATCTTTAGTTTTTGAATAAGTTTCTTTCTTGGCCAATTTTGGTATAGATCTAGAAATTATTTTCTACCATAGTATTTTAATTGATATTAGATCTAATCTAATCGAAATTAAGAGTAGTTTTTTTCATCTTTGGAGATGAAATTGTTTTTTGCGGTGCAAACGACTTGGATCTCTGAAACAATTATAGGCAGCATCTTACGACGGATTTCATCAAGTACAGGTATGTTTTGCGTCAATATCGATGATGTTTTTAATCTTCAAGAGAACATATGTATCACAGAAAATGTGATTAGTAGTGCATTCGAAGTTAGACTTCCTTAAAACGTTCAATAAATCTAGATTTTATTATTAGATCTAGTTTTAGTCTATAATTTTGGGTGACCCTTGGTGGTTAGTTTAGCGCTAGTCGATGACTGTATTTTTACAGCTCTCATCATCTTTTCTAGAATAGTTGACTCAGTATGTTGAGAAACCGTTCATATAATTTTCGTTATTATTAATGGAAATTTTAGCCTTTGTTAAAAAAAAAAATCTATTTTGTGAAAAGGTACAAATTCAGTATATATTTTATTTTAAATGTTTCAATTCGTCTTTTTATCACCAACACTTTCAAATATGAAAGGCATATTTGAATCGTTTTCCACTCTAATTTAAACGTATTGCTGCAAATGAAACTGAAAATAGACTAAATTTGACAATTTTAAAAGTCTGAGCTATAAATTAAACAAGTCAAACAAATGGGATATATTTTTTTTGGTCAATTTAATAATTGAGAAACAAATTAGAAATTAATACATATCCTTAATACTCTAAATAGCTTGGGAACATTATATATAGCAATTGAGATGAAGCTTAACAAATAACAAATCAACTGTTATTAGTTCATCCATGCATGCAGCCATTTATAGTTTAATTACAGAGAGATCTTCAACTAATTCTTGAAAACAAAACACTATAAATTAAAAGTTGATAATATGAATTTTATTAATTATCATGGCTATAACGAAGCAAACATATTTGGTCTTCTATGGCTTGATAATTTTGATAATCTTGTTTATGGGAAACGCCATTGCTGGCGTGCCCTCTATTGATGTAGGAGCAGCATTTAAAAAACCCATTGAAAACGCAAGAAAAAAAGCTATAGCCAGAGGGGTACCTTTAAAACCATTTGATGGCAATTATGATCCTGCATTTAAAGGACAGTATACTAGAGGTAGAAATGAAATTCCTAAAATTTATGATTAAGTAATTTTAATCATTTACTTATTATAGTTATTTTTTCTCATTATCTATCATATGGTTTTGTGTTCTTTTTTTATTTATTGCAAGCTTGTCCTTGTGAATAAATAAATAAATAAATGTTATGTAATTCGTGTAAGAAAAAAGATGAAGTGGAAATGAAGTGTCTGATACTTATATTCAAATAATTTAATTTCATTTAGGGCCTGTTTGGTTCAGCTGTTTCTTGTAGTTGGTGGCTGTTAGCTGTTGCTGATAGCTGTTAGCTGTTGGCTGATAGCTGTTAGCTGGTAGCTGATAGACCATAAGTGTTTGATGAGATTTAATTAGCTATATCTGTTTATATATAAAATGACTATAAAGGGCATAATTTTTGTTTTTATTTATTAAATTATGAATATATTATATCATATATTATTTAATAAAAGTATTAATAATTATTTTTTATAAGAAGTAATATTTAGTTTAAACTTATTTAGATATTTTTTTGATAAATTTATAATAAATTTTTCAAAAAGTTATTAAATTATATTTGTTTGAGAAAGTCACAAAAATACCACAAAATAACTCTTCCTTTTCACACTTTACCAAAAATTTGAAATCTTTACAGTGGCACCACTTTATTTTCATTGGTATCATTATGCTGACATAAGCATGCATCATGCATCAACATGATGCACGCTGACATCAAGTGCACCAAATGTAATGACCTGTGATGTTTTTTTTTCTTTTTTCAATAAAACAAAAACTTGTATCATATATTTAACATTGAAACTGAATCTTGCAAAAAAAAATTATAATATATTTATTTAAATTTTAAATTTTAAATTTTAAAATATCAATATTAATCTTAATTTTAAAAATATTAATATATTAAATTTTAAAAATATAAAAATACACAAATTATACACTTTAAAAGAAATTATTTTATGTATTACAGATATATTATTGATACACGCTGAATACGGTTTTGATGCATAAGTAATATTTATATTATGTATAAATTATGTATCAGAGATGTATTTATTAAGTATATATATATATATATATATATAAATTATATATTAACGATGTATATATTTAAACACATTTAAAAATGTATCTATCATATATCACGAAACATTTAAAAAAAATGCATATATCATGTATAACTCATGTATCTGCGATATATCTATTAAGTAAATTTTAAAATGTATCTATTGTGTATGATTATATAGTAAAAATATATTTATCACATATAAATTATGTATCAAAGATATATCAAATATGTATTTAATTTTTTTATTATAAAACTAAAAAAAGATGTAAAAAATGTGTCAATTATGTATAAATTATGTATCAATGATGTATATATTAAGTACATTTAAAAAATGTATCTATCATGTTTATTATTATTATTATTATTATTATTTTTTTTGATAAATATCACGTATAAATTATATATCGGAGATATATCACATATGTATCATACATGTATCAAATATGTATCGGAGATGTATCAAATATTCTTTTTAAATGCCTTTTGTGTGTTTTGATTATTTCTTAATTTTTTTACGTAAATTAAATTCATCGTATGTATTTTTTTGAAAGGAAATTGAATATATCAACTATGTATCGGAGATGTATCAAATATGTAAAAGAAATGTATCCAATATGTATATCGAATATATATTTATGATATAAAATTTTAAACAATCATCTATTATAAAATAAACTACAAAACTAATAATAAATGTATTAGAAATGTATCAAACATGTATCAGAAGTATATCAAATATGTATCAGAGTTGTATCAAATATATATTTGATTATTTTTAAAATTTTAACGTAATTTGACAATATTTTATTTAAATATGTATTTTCTCAAACTTAAAATTAATATTTTTTTGTTTACTATTTCAACTATCTTCCATTTGACTTAGGCATCAGAGTTTAGTCGGACCAAACCGGTCCGATTCACTTTGACCTTGAAGAACAATCATTAATATTTTTTTTTTAAAATAAGTTATTATATTTCATACTTAATGTGAAAAAATAAAAATATAAAAATGAGTCTACTAAGTATATCTACTAGCCTAATGATTTAAGTAAAATTACAAGTAATAAATTATTAAAGAAAAAATTAAAATATAATTTTAATAAGAAACTTTTAACATTTAAATAAATTATCAGTACTAATAAAATAATATTGTGAAATTAGCATAACTATAATAAGGCTAAAGAAGTAATTATGTATGAAAATATTGGATAGATTTCTCATGTTTAGTATATAAAACAAAAAAAATGGGATATGCATTATTACAAGTAAAAAAAAAAGAATGAGATTGGCATTATCCAGTTAGCGTGTAAGAAGGAGGCAGGTTGTCGTGGACTTATCCATTAAAAAGGAAAATAAGTGTTTTGTGGGTGTGGATATTTAAAAAGATGGTGCTGGTGAAAAGTATTAGAGAAATATGGTAAGGAAGTAAACTAAGTAAGAAAAAAGGTATTGTGTGAAAATTGAAGCTCTTTTTGTGGTTTTTTTGTTATTTTCTCTATTTGTTTTAATATAGATAAAATAATTTTATATAATTTATAAATGATTAGAGTATTTAAAAATAAATTAAATAATTTTATATATAAAAAAAGATATATTCTAATAGGGGTAATTTTGTCTAAATAATGAAACAGCTAGCAGCTGTTGGCAAAAAGCTCCAAAATGGTGCTTTTCAAACAGCAGCTGTTGGAGGTTCAAAAAGCTCCAAAAAGCTCTGAAAAATTTCTCACCAAACACTTTGGTGGAGTTTTTTTAAAAGTAAAAGCCAAAAGTTTCACCAAAAAGCTGAACCAAACACCCCCTTAGTCTTTTTTTTTTGAAATTTAACGAGATACTGTCAATAATTCGGCAGTTACAGGTATGAGATATTCAGGAAGTGACAAAACCACTCCTGATGACCTGAATATAATCTTTTTACGAAAAGGTTATCAAATCATAAAAAAAATGATTATCAAACTTTAACTTGTTAATAGAACGGTTAATGAACTATAAAAGTTATATAACAGTTACTCAACTATTTATTTTTTTATTTTTTACAAAAAGGTTACAAGCAAATTGTCTCACTATATAAACATATTTTTCTTGTCCACATCATTAAAATGGTAAACCTTTTATTTTTGGTAATCATTTCGTAACTTTTAATAGTTTGATAACTGTTTTATAAAAACTATAGTTCAATAATCATTTTATAACTTTAAAATTCGGCAACTGTAATACTCCAAAATAAGTAATTAGTTAATTGGACCACGTGTCCAGTTTTGAGTCGCAGAAGTAACGATATCGGAAAGTTTTCCGATAGATAAGTTTTAGCAGGTCGGTTTTAGAAAAGATTATTATTGAGAAAATTTATATTATATTTCAATTCTAAAGTTAGAATTGGAATAAAAAGGAAAAATGGCAAGAAAAGTCCAATATAGGGCACAGGGACCAAAGTGGTAATTTAGCCGCTTTGTGTCGAAAATGGTAATATTGGATTTTTACGGGAAAGTGCTAATATCGAATTTTGTATTATTTATCGGATATAAATAATGTGTATAAGTCGTAATAAAAGAGTTTAACGATTTAGCTATGGACTAAATTGTATAAAAGAAAAGTTTAAAGGATAAATGATAAGAAACAAAAAGAACAAGGATCAAAGTGGGCTTTTAGCCAAATAATATAAGAAAGGAAATATGAAATGAAGAATCAGAGGAAGGTTCGAGAGAAAGGAAAGGTTATCGCCGATTACACCGTTTCGCCGCCGTTTTGCCGTTCGGCGTCCGATTCAAGCGATTTTCGCGGCCATCTCTCCGGAATTCAATCCTCTACTGATCTTGAGCTTTATTTCAAGGTAAATCTTCGGATTTTTGGTGCTAAAAGCAAGTTTATAGGCTGTTTTTATGAGATTGTGATTTTGGGTTGAATTTGACGTTTTTGAAGTTATTATGACATTTATGAAGAAACCGAGATATGGGTATTGACTAGGGAAGTGTTTATCACGTCGGGGTTGTGGCGAAACCCCGGAAAACTTGATTTCCGGGGCTGTGCACGTGGTGCACGACCGTGCACCACGGTGCACGAACGTGTACTTGATTACACGAACGTGTACCTACCGAAGGGCACGCCCGTGCACCCTGACTCACCCCCATGCGTATGCAAGTTATAATTGACCTAGGTATTCGACGTTTTGAGTAATTTGACTCTAAAGAACGGGTTTCGGACCTTGAGAATCATTAATCTCGAGATTAGCTCGACGTTTTAGATATATAATAATAATGGAAAACGTCAAGGACGTTAAGCAATTCTCAATTATGAGAAATAGTATTCGCTAAATCGTTTATACGACTAAAGTTATTGAATACGTAAACAAGTATAAAATGAAATTAAATCCTAAAACTTAAAAGTATTATACGTATAAGAATGCGAGAATCACGTCTAACTATTAACGATTTATCAGACGTGTCAGCGAGTAGTGGAGTCAATAGAGGCGGACTAGCGAGAGCGTACTATCAGATCGATCATATCATTTCTTGGTTTGCGGTCACTGTGAGTTGTACTTTTACTTTCATGTATTAAAACTATTTGATATATATATACTGTTTTCACGCATCGCATTATATATAATTGATTGAAATGTTATATGTTTATTTAATTTCTATATATGGGAACTAGTATGCGATCCGAAGAAACTAGCTACCTATTGGGTGTCAATAGGCTGTGTGATCACCAGTATCGAGTCAGTCTAGTATGTTTGCATTTGAGAAATGACTTGGCACAGCTGGGAGCTGTTGATGAATATGAAATTTACGATTGGGTTTCTGATACGAGTGAGTACTCGGCTACGGTGTAGTCTGGAGTCCCCGTATCTAGTGATTGGGCCACCAGCGAGTTGGACTCGCAATTGATATTTACGATTGGGTTAAATGATATATGATTATTCGAGAGATGTGTCGCATGCTAGGATATTAGTTTCGTACGGATCAAATACATGTTTATATGTTTCATATTATTGTTTTCTTGAAATGCGATGCTATGTTTTTATACTAATACTGTTAGTAAATGTCAACTCACTCAGTATTTTCCCAAATACTGACCTCTCACCTTTGATGTCTCATAGGTGCTTAGTTTGTAGACCTAGCTAGAAGCCAATTTTGAAGTGCAGAAGTCATCTGTATATGTTAGTTTATGACTTCTGTGAACGCTGCAGTAGTGGTCCTTCGTCGATAGTATAGTAGCCTAGACAGCAGTTCATTTTGATTGTATATATTAACTGTTGTTATTGTTTTATATGCATTTTGATAGGCTACGTGTTTAGTATATAATCCACGGCCCCAGATGCCGGTGAGATGTTTAAAACACTAACTGATATATATAGTACCGCGAGGCCAGTTCGTACAGTATACGGTAACTAGAGCCCGTGAGGTTTTGAAACAGTTAGTGTAAATGTATGATTATATGTTATATATGTATATTTTCTTCCGTTTGTTGATATTGTTTATTTTATATTATATTATATTTGCGAAAAATTAATTGTGATTTTAGGCTTGCTACGGGTTCCGGAGCTACCACTACCGTTCCCTAGCGCCGGTTGCGGCTCAATATTTTGGGTCGTGACAATGTTGGTATCAGAGCCTGGTTTGGTCCAGTTACCACTGCTAGATTTGTTTAATTGTCTGTTTGACTAGAAGTATTTTGTCAGTAAGTATACCTAGGAACTACTGCAGCAAGAGTCAGACCGTAGTTGTCTGTTATTATGTGATATATGTATTGGTAATTTGTAGTATGACGCGCGCGAACCAGGACTATTGAGTTAGTAAGTGAATAGTATCTGTTTATACGGACGACGAAGACAATTAAGTATTTATACTAGGAGATAGAAAGTGGTTATGTGGTTGCAAATTATGAACGATTGAGATGGTAAAGTGTTGGTTACTTGCGTTGAGATTATTAAATGGACAATTGCTTGCGAATTACGTGCGACTGGATTAAATACTAAATGTTTATAGCATTTTGTAAGCTGATATTGGGATTGCGTGAGAAATGGGTTCAGATGGTCGCTTACGTTTGAAATTGTTTCTTTTCAGCATGTCTGGGCAAAATGAAGCTCAGTTGCATGCTGAGGAAGAACGGGAGGAAGCGCCTCCTATATTTCAAAACGGGTTTCATAACGAAGTAGGCGAACCATCTGGGGTCCATCAGAATGGATTCCACGCAGATACTAGAACATCGCCAGAAATATATCAACATGGTTTTATGTCTGTGTCGGAGATAGGTGGTTCTTCTGGAAACCGAGTTAGAATGCATTCACCGGAGATAGAGTACAGTGAAGAAGAGGAAGAGGAACCGGAAGAGGATCCTGAAGAAGATCCTGAGGAAGACCCTGAAGAGGATCCTGAGGAGGATCCAGAAGAAGAATTAGAAGAAGAAGCAGATGAGGAAAATCCTCAGGAAGAAGAGTATGAAGAAGAAGAAGAGTTAGATGAATTAGATGTCGAGGAATACAGAGGTGACTATTTCTGGTCAGGTGTGCGGAGATACCGCAATTTGAGGGAAGATGCGGACATAGCTAACGGTCAGGCGCAAATAGCTTTAAATCAAGTTAGAAGGCAGATGCGTTCTTTTTCTAGAGGGATGTTGACTGTAGGGGCGTACTCTACTGATTTTCTGCGGATGGCAGAGGGAGTCCCTGATCTGAACGAAAGCAATAGGACTATTAATCGTAGGTATGTCAGGGGTTTAGGACCTCAGTTTGATGAGCTGTACGAGCACGTGGATGAACATTTTAGTACACTTACTACAATGGCCCGTAGGATTGAGACAGAGCATGAATGGGCGGGCGATCCGGTACGACCCTATTACTTTAGACGTGAGTACCACCCAGATTACGTCAGTACGTCCTCCAGAACTACAACCAACCCCTATTTTGTGCAAAGAGGTGGAAGAAACTCTGGTAGAACAGTTAGGGGCCGACATACAGGCGTAGTTATTAGGGAACCTAACGTTCCGCGTCAGGCACCTCCAAGTATTAGCGATTTATATGCTTTCAGTAATTGTGTTTATGTGTTTGCATTACTGTGTTTATATATCTGTTGCATTGCATGATAGAATAGAATATGCCTATTGGATAAAAACCTCAGAAAGTGAGAACCTATAGGAAGCGCTGTTGTTAAACACGCGACTAATAAAAGAACATACGAACATAATTTACAAAAGCAATAACATAATAAACACCATATAATACATTTGATGTAAACGTAATTCCTATAGTACATTCTAGAAGTTGTAAAGAAGGAAATGGTTAATTAACCGGAAATCGATGTGAAACATCGGTACCTGCGTCTATATATGACTGGATGCAATATATCGAAGAAGTGGATGTGGTGTTTACAGTAGTAGAAAATTTGAATTGAATTGAGCTGTCGGAAATAAGAAAAAGAAGTGATATGACATAAGAATAGTCAGTAAAACGACAGAAAGTGACAGCAATATAAAAATTTGAAATATACTCAATAAGCAAAGAAAGCCGTTGATAGTCGCAGAGTGTACAGTCTGGAGTAAACTTATGTTTTATGAAAAGTGTGAAGAAATTTTAAAAAATTTCAAAGTACGATTGTGCTCAGACATCGCATATAATATTGCATAATCACGATAGGAATGCATAAGAAAATGATTTTCAAACTCAACATCATGCATCATATCTTTGTAATTATACAGAAAATGCGATTTTAAGCAACTCTTTGGTGATGAGAGGTGTCATCACTCTGAGCTACAATTGTACCAATGATTTCAAATGATTTATGAAAAGTGATTTAAAAGAGCTGGCCAGCCAAAGGATGTTTTGAAATCTTTTGTTTGATGAGTGAACTCAGATGTGAAACTCTGCGACGAATAATAAAAGATTCCTAATAAATAAGAATAAGACTTGTAAAATAAACCCTAATAACAGAACAAAGCCGTATTAACGATTAATTGCGACAAAGCAAACAAGATTAAAGTAAAGTTTGAATAAGAAGTTATCGCCAGAGAGCATGTGCAGATAAGCTGCAATGCACTGGCAATACTTAAGGATACGATATTTATCCTTATGATAAAATGAAGAATGAAATGACAGAGAGTTGTGTTAGGCGAAAGAAACGTACAAGCACGTAAGGATGAAGAATATAACAATTTTTCTCATAGAGAAAGTAGCAATCCAAAGTCATAATTGGAGGAAAAAGATTAAAAGTATGAAGGACGAAAAGGTGGTAATATGAATGATGAACATCAAGTGATATTTAAAGGATATACAACCTTATAATACCAGTGTTCGAAGAATACAGAAGTAGAAAGAAAAGATATAAATAAATCAAGAAAGATAATAATGCTATATGACTGATATTAGGTGAAGTAACTAATATCAGCGTCATGAATTATAAGCTGCGTTAACAAAAAGGAGAAAGGTTAAGTGTAAAATTCTAACATAAGCAGAAAAGCACAGGTATAGGTGTACGTGTTAATAAATGTAAGAGATACGTCAGAATGATTATTAGAATAAAGTGGCAATAGTGGAGCTATTATAAAACAAAGGAAAGATACAGTGAATACAGTAAGTAAAGAATAAAGTAATACTTTATTACTTTTGAACAGAAAGGAGTGAATTGCAGCTAAGAAGTCACGATGTCATAAGGACAAGGGATGATACCAGTACGAAGAAAACAAGTTATTTAAAAGACAATTAGAACCATGTTATAAGTGCTAAAGAAGCATAAGGAGTGTAGGACAACAAAAAATCGAAACTATACCCTAATTTTGGAAATTACAAAGTCAAGTATGATTTAAATGCTAAAAGTGATCGAGAACACTCCAAGAAGAAGATGTGAGACGAAAGAGAAGGATGTTTATACAGTAAGAAAGAAATTAAGTGAAAGTTAATTAATGAGAAAGATTCTCGAAACAAATAAACGTTAAAGAAACATATGAAATTCTTATGAAATTATAATAAATAAAGAAATGTGACGTAAAGGAAAGACAGTTTTGACTGAAAAGTCAATAAGAAACTCAAAATGAACCTCAAAAGAGTAATTAGAGGAAAGGTGAAGAAGATAAGAATATGAGTAGTACTAGCAAACAAGGGCATCTGTACAAGCCATATAATCGAAGGTAACGTGAAATGAAACGTTTAAGACAATGGTAAGTGAATGAAGGATCACGATCAACAAACGACGTGAAGTTCACGATAGCTTAAAGAAGCGAAAGAATAAGAAATGGAAGATAGTGAAGTATGTATCAAGTTTAGCTACGTTAAGAAGTAACAGATGTGTTAAACGTAAAGCAAGTTGAGAAAGATTGAATAATAAAGAATGAAGTGTTAGATAATGACAGCAAGGAATGAAAAATGACAAGAACCAGTTAGAAAAGGAAGGTGATAACTACTGACGATAAGAAAGATCATAACTGCAAGTTTTGATTACAAGAGAAAATACCCATAGAGGTATGAGTAAAGTAAATACGTCATCAAGGATGTAATCGACACGTCGTGAGTATTCACGTACAAGGAGACGAGTAGCATCTCAATGACGACTAGTTATAGATGACGTCAGAATTACATTGCCAACGGTACGTCCTAAGCCACATTATTTTGGAAAGGCAACAGACAAGACAAAGAGAAACAACACGAAAAGTTTCAACGATACAGTGGGAAGAAGCTATAATCAATTAGCAACAAGTGTGAAGTCACAGCTGTAAGTAGAAAGTTAAGAGTTTAAGTAAAAGAAAAAGGCTGCGACTAAAACATACTAAGGGACGTCAAGGAAATTGTAAAGATAACTTAAGATCCCGACAAGATTTATGAAAATTCGAGGACGAATTTTTATAAGGGGGGTAGAATGTAATACCCCAAAATAAGTAATTAGTTAATTAGACCACGTGTCCAGTTTTGAGTCGCAGAAGTAACGATATCGGAAAGTTTTCCGATAGATAAGTTTTAGCAGGTCGGTTTTAGAAAAGATTATTATTGAGAAAATTTATATTATATTTCAATTCTAAAGTTAGAATTGGAATAAAAAGGAAAAATGGCAAGAAAAGTCCAATATAGGGCACAGGGACCAAAGTGGTAATTTAGCCACTTTGTGTCGAAAATGGTAATATTGGATTTTTACGGGAAAGTGCTAATATCGAATTTTGTATTATTTATCGGATATAAATAATGTGTATAAGTCGTAATAAAAGAGTTTAACGATTTAGATATGGACTAAATTGTATAAAAGAAAAGTTTAAAGGATAAATGATAAGAAACAAAAAGAACAAGGATCAAAGTGGGCTTTTAGCCAAATAATATAAGAAAGGAAATATGAAATGAAGAATCAGAGGAAGGTTCGAGAGAAAGGAAAGGTTATCGCCGATTACACCGTTTCGCCGCCGTTTTGCCGTTCGGCGTCCGATTCAAGCGATTTTCGCGGCCATCTCTCCGGAATTCAATCCTCTACTGATCTTGAGCTTTATTTCAAGGTAAATCTTCGGATTTTTGGTGCTAAAAGCAAGTTTATAGGCTGTTTTTATGAGATTGTGATTTTGGGTTGAATTTGACGTTTTTGAAGTTATTATGACATTTATGAAGAAACCGAGATATGGGTATTGACTAGGGAAGTGTTTATCACGTCGGGGTTGTGGCGAAACCCCGGAAAACTTGATTTCCGGGGCTGTGCACGTGGTGCACGACCGTGCACCACGGTGCACGAACGTGTACTTGATTACACGAACGTGTACCTACCGAAGGGCACGCCCGTGCACCCTGACTCACCCCCATGCGTATGCAAGTTATAATTGACCTAGGTATTCGACGTTTTGAGTAATTTGACTCTAAAGAACGGGTTTCGGACCTTGAGAATCATTAATCTCGAGATTAGCTCGACGTTTTAGATATATAATAATAATGGAAAACGTCAAGGACGTTAAGCAATTCTCAATTATGAGAAATAGTATTCGCTAAATCGTTTATACGACTAAAGTTATTGAATACGTAAACAAGTATAAAATGAAATTAAATCCTAAAACTTAAAAGTATTATACGTATAAGAATGCGAGAATCACGTCTAACTATTAACGATTTATCAGACGTGTCAGCGAGTAGTGGAGTCAATAGAGGCGGACTAGCGAGAGCGTACTATCAGATCGATCATATCATTTCTTGGTTTGCGGTCACTGTGAGTTGTACTTTTACTTTCATGTATTAAAACTATTTGATATATATATACTGTTTTCACGCATCACATTATATATAATTGATTGAAATGTTATATGTTTATTTAATTTCTATATATGGGAACTAGTATGCGATCCGAAGAAACTAGCTACCTATTGGGTGTCAATAGGCTGTGTGATCACCAGTATCGAGTCAGTCTAGTATGTTTGCATTTGAGAAATGACTTGACACAGCTGGGAGCTGTTGATGAATATGAAATTTACGATTGGGTTTCTGATACGAGTGAGTACTCGGCTACGGTGTAGTCTGGAGTCCCCGTATCTAGTGGCTGGGCCACCAGCGAGTTGGACTCGCAATTGATATTTACGATTGGGTTAAATGATATATGATTATTTGAGAGATGTGTCGTATGCTAGGATATTAGTTTCGTACGGATCAAATACATGTTTATATGTTTCATATTATTGTTTTCTTGAAATGCGATACTATGTTTTTATACTAATACTGTTAGTAAATGTCAACTAACTCAGTATTTTCCCAAATACTGACCTCTCACCTTTGATGTCTCACAGGTGCTTAGTTTGTGGACCTAGCTAGAAGCCAATTTTGAAGTGCAGAAGTCATCTGTATATGTTAGTTTATGACTTCTGTGAACGCTGCAGTTGTGGTCCTTCGTCGATAGTATAGTAGCCTAGACAGCAGTTCATTTTGATTGTATATATTAACTGTTGTTATTGTTTTATATGCATTTTGATAGGCTACGTGTTTAGTATATAATCCACGGCCCCAGATGCCGGTGAGATGTTTAAAACACTAACTGATGTATATAGTACCGCGAGGCCAGTTCGTACATGATACGGTAATTAGAGCCCGCGAGGTTTTGAAACAGTTAGTGTAAATGTATGATTATATGTTATATATGTATGTTTTCTTCCGTTTGTTGATATTGTTTATTTTATATTATATTATATTTGCGAAAAATTAATTGTGATTTTAGGCTTGCTACGGGTTCCGGAGCTACCACTCCCGTTCCCTAGCGCCGGTTGCGGCTCAAATTTTGGGTCGTGACAGTAACTGTTTTATGAAAAATTTATAATTCGGTGACTTAAAAAATATTTAACCTATTAAAATGTATATATGCTGATTTAGCATATATAGAACGAGATGTTTGAATAATAATAATAAAAAAAATTATCCCCGGATTGCATAAGAGATGATCTTCATAAAACAAATTAAACTTCTACCAGATAAGAAAACACAAACTGCCATCAAGGTAGATAATATAAAATAAAAAAAATATTATTAAAGATTAAATATATTTTAAACATTTTCATTTTGCTTGTTGAAATGCATCTGTATAATCTTCAATATTGAACTTTAATATACTCAAAAAGTGGAATTAATTATGTTTTATTATAGCTGAAAAACAAAAATCACTAAACAATTTTTTTTTATAAATGATCAATAGATTAGTTTAACCACAAATAAATGTATGGCAAAAGAAAAAAAAACTAATTTTACTTACAAAAAAAAAATTAAACTTTTAAAAACATCATCTTTTGAAAAAAGAAAGTCGGGCAATGTGATTTATAGTACATCGCGGCCTTACAAATGCATTGATTTAGCAAACACTACAAGAAATTTAATTTTTGGAAACGTGAGTTGTCGTTGTGAAAAGCTAAAATATGGTTGTTAAAAGTTTTTAACAACGATAAACGTGGTTGTGCGTGTTGGCGTAATGTAATGTTTTTTATAACGACCTTTTCTAATAATGGTCGTTGCTATAGGTTTTACAAAATCTATAAGATTGGTTATTAAAAGTTATTAATAACTATAAAAAGTCGTTGTCAAAACATTGTAATATTAATTATTATTTAAATATATATATAATTTTAGAATTTTTTTTATTTTTATAATTTAAAATTACAATTATTATTAAAATTTAATATTTTTTACTTTTTGATTGATATATTACAACAAAAGTAAAAAATATTTTTATAGTGAAGGGTGGGTTTTTTTATAGTGAGAATGCATCATTCTCATTTCACTTATTTTCAATGTGGGATTTTAACTATTCCTTCTTTTTGTAGCAACGAAATTATTTGTCGTTGTGAAATGATAATATTTAAAAACGACACATATTAAATCGTTGGTAAAGCAAATAATTTACAATGACATGATTAGTCGTTGTAAAATAATTATCTTTAAAAACGATATAAATTAAGTCGTTGCTAAAAGTATAACTTTTAATAACGATTTTATTAGACGTTGTAAAATAATTATATTTAGAAACAACATTAAAATAATCGTTATAAAAGGTATATGTATTGTAACGATTTTAATGGTCGTTATAATAGACCGTTGCTAAAATTCTGATATCGATAAGTTATAACGATTATAATATTCTCTTCATCTCTTCTCGAACGGCGGCAGCGAGTAACGATGATATAGGTTTTGAATTGGAGTTGGAATTGAGAAAGAAAAAATGGGAGATGGAGAGAACATCCCTAAGATCGTATTTTTCAAGTTTAGAAAGCATAAAAAAAGAAAAAAAAGAAAAGCTAAATCTCTAAACTGAAATTTACGTCCGTATTTGTTTAAATAATTTGGCTAAATTCGGTGTTTTGTCTAATTAATCCTATATTTATAAACATTTAACTGAAAATAGGTAGTTTTACAAACAGCCCAATAATGTAGGCTTGGAGACCCATGGACACCCCATTATGAATGGATAGAAAGTGGACTAGTAAGCCCAAGTTTACAGTTTTGAATATAAAGGAAAAGAAGCTATCCAAATCCAAAACCCAAAAGTAAATGGCCCAAATCCAACAATCAATTCAATCATACCATTTCATCTTACCAAACAGCTAACTTTTTCATCACCAAGTTTTTCAACCCTTTCTCTCTCATCTTAATTATCACCACCCACCTCACTTCACCTGCATGCCAAAACTCTCAAAAACCACCGCTCATTAATCAAAACCATGTCTAATTCCTCCATTCTTTCTCCACTTCTCACCTCATCGCCGCCGTCTCTCCGCCCTGCCCTCCTCTCCTCCTCCTCCACTGTCCAGTCAACATATCCAAAACCTCATATTCTCACCCATTTCTTGAACCCACTGTAAAAGTAAAACCGCCGTCACAAAGCTCAAAGCTCTTGTTTTTTTCAAGACCCAGCTTTTTTTTCACTTGGGTTTTTGTTTTTGTCGATGCCCATTTAATGATTCTCTTAGTTGATTCAGTCAAAGCCGTTTCTTGGTGTTTCTTGGTTTTTTCTAACTCCAATTTTAGTTTTCTTGACTTGGTTACTGATCTACTTTCCGATTTGCAAACCGTCGATTTTTCTTTGTTCTGGTCGGTTTTCTCTAGCACTTACTTATTTGGTCGAGTTCTTTGAGTTTTTTCAGCTCAAACTTTGCGGTGGCTTCTAGGGTTTTGAGTTTTAGCTTTAGGGTTTGATTTCTGATCTAATTTTGTTTAAGCTTATGTTGGAAAAAGATAACAATTTTAACTATTTTAGATGTCTAAGTAATCATAGTTACTAGTGGGATTTTAGGGTTTTATTAGCTCTATTTTGTTCTGTTCCAAGATGACTGGAAATGGCCATTGTTTTGTGGAGTGGAAAGAGCAATTTGTTTCGCAGGAGCGAGGCAACCGGGTGGTTCACTATTTCTTGAAAGATTCTGCTGGAGAATCTGTTCGTGCAGTTATCGGAACTGAGAGGAGTGTTCGGCATATGTTCTATGTTGTTGCTGAGGAGTTTGTTGAGGCTTATGGTGCTGAACATTCTATCCATGCTGGTTTTAAATGGAGGTCGAGAAGGGAGGTTGTTGACTGGCTTACTTCTATGCTATCGAAGCAGCATTTTCAGGGGGACCGATCTAGTATGTTTATCTCGTTTTGGATTCTTTTAACTTTGCTACTTACTTTTGGATAATATGTTGTGATGGAATATGATATTTGAAGTTGTAATTATCGATCTGTAGTATGGTTTGCGTGTCATAAATTGATTATTTGTTGTAAAGGATGACTGCCATAATGCAATAAGAGCTGCCGGAAAATTTTAGCACATTAATATTCTTTTGAATGGGTTGCTTAAAGCAGAAATGCAGAAATAACTATTTAAGGTCATTCCTTTATAAGAAGAATCTGATCACATTAGTATTGGTTAATTTTAAGGGTCATACTTTTATTTGTTCATCCTTGCTTGTGATTAAGTTTGTTCGTTTATTTTGTTGAAAATTATTTTTGCGTTGTGGTGTTTCATACAACTTTGTAGATATGTGAAATACTTTAAATGAAAAGCTTTTTTACTGGATTATATATATGATTAGGCATTTCCATTTCAATCCCTACAAAACCGCATATGCGTTATATCATATGTCCCGATGTTGTAGTCATCCTTGGTTCATTTATTGGTATTTGGTACTTTGGTAGATTATATCTTCTTTTCTCTTTATAGTAATAGTCAGGGTATTAACTGTCTATAGCTACTTGTACATCTGGCTAATGGCTTTATTTTTCTCCTATTATTTAGTTGCCTTATGCTTTATTAGTACCCCTTAATTAGAATATTTTTTGATGCCAGAATCACCTAAATGCGATGTAACACAAGTTTTAGAATCTCCTGAATATTCCATGAATGGATTCAGCTCTCAACAGACACAGGTATGAGATGCAGAATTCAGTGCTTTCTTCTTCTCTATTTTTATCTTGCTTTTTTGGGTTATTATTTTGAATTAATGCTCCGATGTACATGTAACATATGTTTGCAGGGTCGTATTTCTAGAAACTTGAGTGGCCATAATTCAGACATTGTGTGGTCAGGCACTGCATGGGCATGTGGTAAACGGCTCAAACATTATCCAGCATTTTGCAGAAATGGGATTACGATAGCAGTAAGTATCCATTGCTGAATTGAAGTTTTAATGGAAAAAGCTAGGGCTTTGAATTTGTGATGTGCGGAGAATAGGTCTCCTTAACCCAACTTTCTTATCTTTAAATAGAATGTACTATTTTATTTGGTAAGTTAATTAATAGAAATGTTCGCTTGAATTTGGCTCTCTTGCCTTCACAAACCTATACAGAAGAGAATAGTCTTAAAGAGGGTATCTCTAACACTTGTTGAAATTATTGAAATTTTTCCTTGTTTTATCTGAAAACATGAAGAGCAGCTTCAATTAGGCTAGAAATATGGACAGTTATATCAAGTTGTGCATGAACCACTTGATAAGTGTTCAGGAAAAATTAGATTTGTTGGAAACAAAGAGATGCATGTCTGATGGCAGATCAGTATACTATTAACTTGTATGGCAAATTCCCAATGAACTCAATATGCAAACGGATTAATGCACAAATTTCTAATTGAGGTGTTCTTACCAGCTTGAGAAATGATTGGTTTTATCTCACTTTTCGTCAAGAACAATAGCATGTAATTGTTGTTTTATTTATTTATAAGATCAGTTGCTCTTATAATAGTCCATGACCTTTCCTTGTTGTACAAATTACAGATCCAGTCCTTTGTTTTTGTTATGGCTAAAGGAGAGAATCATTACTTAGCTTATTTGGAAGATATGTATGAAGACAAGAGGGGACAAAAAAAAGTAAAAGTGAGGTGGTTTCATCATAACCAGGAAGTCAAGGGTGTAGTTCCTCTAAGAAATGCTCACCCTAAAGAAGTTTTCATCACTCCTTATTCTCAGGTCATTAGTGCAGAATGTGTTGATGGTCCTGCAATAGTCTTAACTCGTGAACATTATGAGGAATGCATGGCTGCATTTCCTAACATCTTGGTAAATAAAGTACACTTGTGCTTTAGGCAGTTTAGAGGCAATAAAACAAAGCCTTTCGATTTGAGTAAATTACGTGGGTACTTTGATCAGCCAATTCTCTCTTGTTTGAATTCCAAATCATTGCCTAGGGTTGACTCGATAGGTTACGGGACTGCTGAAGAAGATGAAGAATTTGTCCGAGAAGACGATATAAGGTTGGGATCCAAGAGGACAAGAAGAAGCGGTAGAGGGAGTGAAACATTGATGACAGATCATTCACGAGTTGGCATTTCTGGTAACCAGATGATGAATTTTGAGGATACCTTTATGAATATAAGGTTTCGCAAGTCGGCCAAGAGATTGCTTCCCCTCAAGCATGTTGCGTCTCAGTTTCGATACAACCCACAATATAAGGTTGATGAGAAGATTGAATTGTTGTGTCAAGACAGTGGTATACGAGGCTGCTGGTTTAGGTGTACAGTCTTGCAGGTTTCTAAAAAACAGATAAAAGTCCAATATGATGATTTGCGAGATGAAGATGAATATGGCAATCTTGAGGTAATTCCTTTTTTATGTTGACATCTGTTTAGATGACTTATTTAACATCATGTTTCGTTTTTTGTTTTATTTAAGCATGAAAATCAAATAATTCTCTTACAGTACCAAGAATAACTACTTATAGTAAAGGGAATTTCAGTATTAATGTGGATTGGAGAACTGCATTTATGGTAATTTGGGTACATCAGGAAATTTTGTTGGTAGTGAAAATGAAATTTTAAGTTCCATTGTAGTTGTACCAATTATTGACTCTTCATATAAATTGTAGGAATGGATCCCAGCTTTCAAAGTGGCAATACGTGATAAACTTGACATGAGGTTTTTAGGCCGTCCAACTATTCGACCAGTACCTCCTCTAAATGAACAAAAAGACATTGCTCTGGAAGTCGGCTCTGCAGTTGATGCATGGTGGAGTGATGGTTGGTGGGAGGGGGTGGTAACAGGAGCGGATAGTGGCAGCGATGATGTTCTGCAAGTTTATTTTCCTGGTAAGCTTGACATTGACAAGCTGTATTTGAACTTTTTTTATTTCATTCCCCATTAGGCTCCTCTATTATTTTCTATCCTTATCTGCGTCATAAACTGTTTATATTAGGTGAAAGCTTCTTCTTGAGCATACACAAAAAGGATCTTAGAATTTCGAGAGATTGGGTGGGAAATCAATGGATCGATGTTCCATCGAAATGTGACATACTTCCAGCCGTATCTGCGTCCATCAGTCCAGGCACCAAAATGTCACTTTCTGCAGCCATTTCCAAGGACTTGAAGCCTGATGGTCATGCTGTGTCTGGGTCTGAAGTTCCTATTGGCGCTGAACTTGATAATATTGAAGAGGAAAAGCCTGACGTAGTTCCATTACCCAATACTGATAGCATTCCAGAAGACATGGACTGTGATGATAATAGGAAGCCTCCATCATCAGATGACAAAGCTGATGAAGCTGGTGGTAGCGACATTAATGTTGGATATGATAAAGTAGATGAAGTAGAGGGTACTAATGGAGACGAGGTTGATGGTGATGGTGATGGTGATATTAAGGGCAATGATGACAAATTAGATATAGAGGCGTTTGAGACTTCTGAGCAGGACTGTAAAGCTTTGGAAATCACGGAAGTGGCAGCATAGGCTGTCTAAAAAAGGCGGTAATGCATTATCTTAATGTTGTCATAATGCTGCATATATGCATAGGTTTCATATGTTAGTCTGAATGCCATTGTATATATTAACATGAGAACTTGGTTGGCATTCATAGATGTACAGAAATCATATTAGATTTTTGAGGTTTCTGCTGTAACTGGAATTAAAAATTTGGATTGATGTTTCAATTCCATCGCTCGGAAGCCCCTATTTGAGTCGGATCTCTCAAAGCGGTTTGCTTCTTGCTTGTAAGTTGTACTCTGACAAAAATTGAAAGTTAAATACATATTCTGTACCCTCTTTTGTGGTTGTTCAATTGTCTGAATGCTAGTGTAGCTTTTAAGTTTGCTCTAGTTTGTTGTCTATTATACTATGCCGGTGTGCAACTGTGTACTTGTTTACATTGAAGCATGTCGGCCTCTGCGGCTGATCTTATCAGATGTTCGCACTATGACTGAGTTATTAGTAATTTTATGATATGATACTGATTCAATTTTTTATGTTTTGATAAACTGTTTTCTTTCCTCTATTGAATGTAGAAGCAATCAATGGATAGAGAAAAATATGAATGAAATTTTTTTACAACTTAGCTGTCCTGTGCATGCTTTAGCCTTTATGACATAGTAAATCCGCCGGTAAAGCCGGATTTAAAAAAATGAAAACTATAACACAATTTGATAAGATGAACTATAAGAAAGAAATAAAAGCTATAGTCTAAGCCATTCATCTCCTTTTATGAATTGCATATCTAAGAAAGGTCTTACTTCCTCATAACTGAAAGTCTTTGACCATGGGACTCGACCTCCTGTTTCCGCTCCTCTTCCGCTACATTCGTATTCTCCAAAAAACACGGTCCTGCAAGCATTTTTTTAAACTGTTATTACTGAATCTAATGTTTTTAAGGTTTTGACAGAAGAATTGTACTTTTGCCTGTCCGGGTTGTTCCAGTCGCTCCATCCCGGAGGAGTTATGATGTCATCAATGAAACAGTAGGAGTATATAGCCCTCGAATAATTTCCCCAAGCTCTTCCGAGAAGGATTTTTCCGGTTCCGTTAATGATACAGCCTACGAAAGAGAAACCTGAATCGTCAAACGGTGTATCCCTGTGATGAGCTGCAATTGCTCCAGATCTTTTAGCTGTTGATTGAAGCACACAGTCCTGTTTTTACACCAACCTCATTATTTAAAACAATCACAAAATAAACGCCTAGAAAATACAAAATATATCTAAAATTAAATTGTTGAACCTGAAAAAGTGATCGTCCTCTACCAAATATAAAATCTACAGCTCCTTGAATGTGACATTTGTAAAAAAAATGTGATCCAGTCTCATCTAATAGAGTGTCCTGTGTTCCCAATATTCTAACTTTATGAAAAAATGACTTGTCTGCAGAAACTCTCAGTGCTACCGCTTGCATTCCAAATTCTCCAGGCTCTGCCACTACTGTATTCTGTCATTGTTCTAACCATCAAATTATAGTACTTAATCATAATATTTTCCGCACAAAAATATATGTTTCGCTTTTCATTTCCGTGTCCAGAAATACTTATATAAAATTCCGAAACTCTATATTTATATAGTTCCGGCATTTTTACGTTTTAATATTTTTATTTCCGTGCTGCATAGATAGAAACATTATCTTACCTCGAAAGTGACTCCAGTAGCGCAGAAATAGTCGGATTCTATGGTGACGGAGGCCGATCTATACGTTCCTAATTCAACTCCACTGCTGTCAATATCAGAAGCTTTGTTGTTCCAAGTAATCACAGTGTCAGCACATTTACTTTCTTTTCCAATGAATGATACATATGGCTTGCTTCTTGGTACAAACACTTTTTCTCTGCATAAAGATCCAATAAAATTATCAAATCCTCATGAAATTAGTATTATGAAAAAAATTTGATTTCTCCTATGATATGCAAAAACTGATACTAGGTCGTACATGCTTGTCCTAAATGTAACCACCTCAAATTAACCACGTAGCTAAAATTATGTCCCCACTTACTAAAAAAAAGCTAGCGTAACTGCAAAATAATGCTCAGTTTTAAAATTGTAACTTCCCCTAAAAAAAATCCAAACTTAAAACTTTAATCAAATATTTACGGTATTTTTTTACCCGGACCTGGTTGGTAGAGTTTCAAGTTCGGACATCTCTATTTCAAATTGTAATCAGAAAAGAAAATAAGTGTACGAATTTTGTAAAAACATTAAGCAATCTCAAAAAAATTATTACTTTATAATATGTAGCTAAAAGAAGCATGCACACTTCTTTGGATCGATATTTTCCGTTTTAGAAACCCGTCGGCGACTTAATGTTTTGGATACACAACTTCATTTTTAAATAAAAATGCTTAAAATAACACTGTTTCGCCAATACGTGTTTAATGTTCCATTTTCCATGGAAAGACCTTAAAATAAAAAACAGTAAATGCAAATTTAACAAAATATATAACACAAACCTGTAAATTCCAGGAAGAATATAAATCTTGACTCTCTGAGTATTATTTTCTGGAACCAAATCAATACCACCTTGAACAGTTAAAGAATCGCCTTCACCATTCATATCAACTACAATAATTTTGCTTCTGTTAAAATCAAATCTAGAATTCAATCTGGCTTTATCTTCATCAACTTTCATATCATCCCAACTAATAAAACTTTTCTCAAAAAGTACCGTTTCACTTTCACAAAACCCTACTTCAAAACAACCTAAAAAACACATGAAAACTACCACAAAAACACTTGATCTTTCCATATATATATCCGTTCCGGGTTAATTTTCTACGAAAACAAGCGAACGGGTGACAGAAAATGAGTTAAAACGTAAGGATTGAAACCAAGAACATGCATTATTCTGTAAAATCTTATAAATAGTGTTGTTTTGTATTATTTTTGTTTGGTTTGCAAGAAAGTTGAAAGGGTGTGAAATGAGGTGAGTGTAATAAATATAAGAGAAGAGGAGCGTGTGTTGTAGTATGAAATAATGAATAATGATAGTAGCAAAAGAGCATGGTGGTGATCAATTAAATGCATGTAAAATAAAACTAACGAAAAAACAAAAGATTTACTACAATTTTTAGAGTTAATAGGTTAGTCATGAAATTTATGCAAAGTTTTTAGAATAATGAAGCTTTTTTTGTTGAATATTTGAGTTAGTAATGGAAGAAAAAGGTGGTGTTTGTTAATGGGTAGTTAAGAGAAAGTGTTAAAAAGCAAAAAAAAGAATTATTTACATGTTGAGCAGTTATGGTTTTTTTATAGCTGAAACTGCTGAAGATTAGTAATTATGGATTTGCCTTTTGGAATTTTTGAAATAAATAAATTTGATTGTTTTAATTTTGATTTAAAGAAGTGTGGAAATAATTTTTGGAGGCATTTAAAACGAGCTTAAGTATTTGTAACTGCCCAATAATGTTTAAACTCTTTAAAAGGGAAGAACTAATCAAATAAAGCAGAAATGGTGAAATTCTTGCAATTAAATTAACCAGTGCAGGTAAGAATTTCTCGTGATATGAAGAAATTTATTTATTTTTATGATCATATATGAAGAAATCATTAATTCATATATGAGTAGACATATTTAATGGATCGAGTATTCGTTCTGCCCGTTTGAATTAGATTTGAACACTTAATTTTCTATAAAGTTTGATCATGCTTTAATCTTATATTAAAATTATTTTTATACGGGCTGACTCAAATATTATTTTTAAGGTTTGATGTTTTAAAAATATTAATTTTTTGAATGTGGTCAATTTAACTAATTGTTTAAAAACATTAATTCTTAGCTAATTTTATATTTTTAACTTTCAATTTAATGGCTTATTCATGAAAAACCCGAACTTTACTGAAAATTTTCAACTCTAACAAAACCTGATTTTTTTTTTCAATTGAAAAACACTTATCAAAAATTAGAATACAATTTGCAAATTGAAAAAAAAAAGTTAAAAATAATTTGGTTTTTTTTGGATAAATATATTTTTAAATTGAGTAGTTGGCTAAAATTGAAAATGTACTTATTAAAAATAGATTAAGTTGATTTTAAAAGTTTTAAATGAAATTGACCGCACTCGTAAAAGTTTAATTTTTTAGATGATCAACCCTATTTTTAATTAAAATTTTGTGTTTTTTTTTTGAAAAAATGATAGGAATGCATTTTTTTTTACAATTCGGGACAAAAGAACGCTTGTAGAAGGAATTGAACTCACGGTCTATTTTTTTATTCCTTCCGAAAAGCTAGTGTGAAATGCCTTATGTAATTTCTTTGTAGCTATACACTAAACACTAAGCAACTCACGCCAAACAAGGGCTTGATCATTGTCTAACACTTATACTATTTGGTCTATAGCTCATTGGTAATAATAGAAACACATACAAATTTAATTTATAATTCAATTTTAATAAAAAATACTAATTTTATGAAACAGCTTTTACTGCTGTTTTTCTTTTTAAAGTTTGTACTGTTGTTTATAAATCTTTGTTCCACGAACAATGCCATATTTGGTTCATTGATGATCTATTTAATTCACAAGAAAGAAATAAACAAACGGTTCGACCTCAAGAAATGTTTGCATGTCCTTTGAGCATAATGATTCCACCAAGCGTATGGTCTTGTACAAACTTTTACTTCCTCAAGATTGAGTTTATGTTTTTTAGCCATTGTAGTAGATTCAGCTCTCATGTGTGAAATTTTGAGTCTCCATATTTTTTCTATTTATGTAGCCAATTGATGCCATAGGGCACGACGTCTTCATTGTACTTTACAATTTCTCATGTCTTTTTAAATTGTTATATTTGTTAGAAATGATAATGAGTGGATTTGGAGAAGTTTTTGGTATATTTGATTTGGATAATATCTTTGTACTATCAGCATGGGCGGAATTAGGGGAGTAAATGAACCGAGTCGAGCTGAGTTTTGAAGTGTTCATGTTCAGCTCGTTTAGCGAGCAAGGTATTCATGTTCCGTTCATGTCCATTCGAACTTTGAACTATTCATTTTCGGTTCATTTAAATTTTATAGTGTTCATATTCGACTCGTGTTCAACACGTATTTGTTCGTTTATCCGCTAAACGAACGAGCTTGCAAACGCGCTCGTGAATAAGCTCACCGAACAAGTTCGATAAGTACTAAACGAGCTCGTTCATGAGCCCCTTCATGAACTGGTTCGCTTAGCAAACATATAAAATTCACGAGCATTAAACTACGTTAATTTCTTATGTCAAAACTATAGTGTCTTTAAACCCATGTAATTTTAGAATTATATAAGATATTTATATAATTTAATTTAAACGTGATTTAGTTCGCGAACACCTAATCGAATTTCTAAACGAGCTTGTTCACGAACTACTAATCGAGTTGTTCGTAACCTAAACGAGCCGAACAACATTATTTTCATATTCGGCTTGTTTAAATTAATGAAATTAAAATCAAGTTCGAGTTTGGTTCATTTAGAAAACGAACCAAACTCAAACTGAGTTCTTATCGAGCCGAACACTGAGCTGCTCACAAGCAGCTCGGTTCGTTTACATCCGTAGGCGGAATTAGGGGCAGAGTGAGCAGCTGCTTCCCCATCTTCTACCGCTCTTCGTATCGTCTCTATTTCCGTCACTGATTATGATATCAAAAAGTAGGTCTACAAATATCAAATTAATATTTTAAAACAAAAGAAAGTTTCTTCCTCGGGAAAACTCGTAATGAAGCTATTGTCTTTTTACTTTTGGTAATGAAGAAAGGGTCAACGCGTTCGCTAAACTTGTGACACATGATCATATATTTACTTGTTTGAGCAACTAACTCCGAAATTTTTTATTTTTGGCTCAGATTACCCCATAATTGTATTTTTTAAAATGTGTGAAATATAAATCGGAGGTGAGAGATGCAAAACATAAATTAGAAAATTCTCTAATTGTTGTGATAAAATTATCCTAAATCTGTTTTTTTTTTTCAATTAGGGGAGGGCATTATAAACATTCATAGCTCATTTCAATTTAACTATCACAACTTTTATAAGTTTGGTCTGTCAACTTACAGTTTTATTTAATTAACTTCCTTAAATTTTATATTTATAATATTTAACTCCTTATCAAAGTTAAAATTGATACAAATAACACAACTAAAAACTGATTTTAAATTATATTGTTATTGAAACATTAAATTTTAATGATCTAATGAATTATTAGTATGACTATAATACACACTTCTAACTTTGCGTTAGTTAATGATTCAGGAATAAAAAATTGAAAGTTCAGATATCCAATTAAGTAAACTTAAAATTAGAGGGTCTAATAAGAACAAAAATCAGGACCCAGTTATGGCTTTTTTCCATTTCCAACATTTTACAGGCTATGAATAAGCCCATCCAAATCAAGGCCCAAGTAATAATCTGAAAATGAAATTTTTTTAAAAAAAAGAAAAGAATTGGATAATTGAAGAAGAAAAACTGAGAGAGGTTATTATCATCAGTTCTCTGTACTGTATAGCTGAACAAAGAAGATAAAAATGGCAGCTTCTTCTTCAATTACCACTACACTAATCCCTTCTCTCGCAACTTCTGCTTCCTTTACGTATAAAACGCCAATAACCAAGCTCTTTTCCTCTTCTTCTTCCTTATCTAATTCTATTAATACCCTCAAACTCTCACCTTCAACAACCCGGGTTTTCGCTGCTCCTGAGACTCTGGACCCACCTGTTCAAACCCTTGATGAACCCGACACTGATACTTTTCAGGTCTGTTTACGTTTCTTTGCTTGTTTTTCGTTTGGTTACTGAGAAATGCGAGAAAATTTCTCAATTTTAAGTTGAGTTTGAGTTTTTCAGATTTGTTTAGAGTTTGTGGGTTTTTCTTTGTACTTCAAATTACTGGATTTAGTTTGGCAAAAAAAAAATTGAGGGTGTGACAATGTGTTTAGTTTGTCAGAAATTTAGGGGAAAGATATAGTTAGCTGCTGTTATTTATTATCTTGTTAAATTTGTGTGTTGCAGATTGGGGACTCTGAGACTCCCAGTGTACCGTCAATCAGCATTGCAGCAGATGCAGACGAGGTATGCTCTATCTTGCACGAACTCATCTCGAGTCATATGTTTTCGCGTTTTATTTAGGTTTCTGAAAGTGCATTTGAAACTCCGAAACTGTGTATTTATAAACCTATTCACGTATAAAAATATGGTTTCGCGGCCGTTTCATAGGGTATTGTTCTCTTGTCATGTTGAGAAGAAACAAAATAGTGAACATTGTGAAATGTGTATTTAACTGTTTTACTGAACAATATCATGTTAAATTGCTGACAAACCTAAAACAAGTGTCTTTGGTTCTCGGTCAATTGTGCGGTGTAGTACAATACACCAATGTAACACAAATGTTATGATTCAGAGTCTAACATGAATGGATCATGCGTATTTCTTTTAGCTTTTTCATGATCTCATAGGTGGCGGTTTTTATGCATTCCATCATTCCCTTCATGCATATGTTTTTTTTTGTTGAAGAGTAAGATACGGTGTCTTCTATTCAAGTCTCTTCTGGACTGTGATTGGAAATGTCTTCATATTTCAGGTTGTGCTGGTTAGTTAGGAAACTGTAATGTACTAGATGGACATAATATGGCATGATAATTTACTTAACGCTGAACTGATTGAAGTTATTTTCATGCAATTTGGATCGCTGCATCTGAAAATAATAAGACGGCATTAGTTCTGAAGGGTATTTTATCCATGAAAATCTCGTAGTTCTAGTGATAAGATCATCTGCCTAGTACATACAGGCATTGAAGTCTAGAAAAGCATATGAGTTGGTTCAGTCTAACACTAAACCATCATTGAATGGTGTAATCACCCTTACCATAGACTTGCATATTGGTTTCAAAGTTATGAGCCTCTTATTGGAATAATGATCGACTCTGTACGTAGTACGTACTTTCCAAAATCATTCATACGAGCCTAACTTTTCATGCTATCTTGTGTTTCTGTTCTCAGCTGGCACCAAAGCAGAAAATCAGAATTAAGCTAAGATCTTACTGGGTGCCTTTGATTGAGGATTCTTGCAAGCAGATAATGGATGCTGCTAGGACTACCAATGCAAAGACAATGGGTCCTGTACCCTTACCGACAAAGAAGCGTATCTATTGTGTGCTAAAATCCCCTCATGTGCACAAGGATGCAAGATTCCATTTTGAGATCAGAACCCATCAACGCCTAATAGATATTCTCTACCCTACTGCCCAGACAATAGATTCATTGATGCAACTCGACCTTCCTGCCGGCGTTGATGTGGAGGTCAAGCTCTGAAAAAGTAACACAAAGTTAGGTAAAATTCTTGAAATTCTTACATTGCTACATAGTATGCCCTTTACTCACCTCTCTAAATATTGGCTAGATGAAAAGTTCAAGTGTATGATATTTGAACATACGAAGTCTTTAACAACTTGATAGCAATTTTCTTGAGGTTTCTGTAGGTTTCTTCTCGTTCTTGCGTAACTAGTGACTTGTACATGGTAGGAAATAATGATAGTTGTTATGATAATGTTAATATGGACGGAATAATGACTATTCACGGTATTTAGTCCATCAAAATTTCTCAGATGTTATTTGCTTCTCTCCCAAGGTCTTAGAATTAGTCGTAGCTAAACAGCATTTTGTGCCAAAATCTTTGGCTTCATTCGACCTTCCTTTTCCATTGTCTGCGATAAAACCTGAACTTCACAATTGGCAGCTTCCCTCTGTAGATCAAATATAGTTGCACGGAATTAAGCTACTCAATAAACTTCCCCCATTCCGAGCGATGGTTGAAGCCTTGAACTTCTTGTAAGAAAATTTAATGAGATGACATTGGAAAATTATCGAATCAACTTCATGTACTTATTATTTGGTTGTTCCTGTGTGTTTTATGTACCATGTTAATTTTGCTTGTGATATATGTTGGTGATTTTCATTTTTCTGAAATCTTAACGCAAAGATTGTCATTTTAGGAGTTGTATTTTCCTAAGAAAAGCAAGCTAAGGAGAACTACTATTCCATTCAAGATTGAAGAAGGTGTTGCTTGAACAAGAGTAGTAAAAGTGTTCCATTTGCCCTCATGAATTGTAAGAAATGTGTAAAATTCACTGATGCTGCTAAGATATTAGCAATGAAAAATAGGAACAAAGAGCTTTTTAGTTGTATTAACATTTTCTTAGCCTGCTTTCTTTGTTTAGTTTGGTTGCCTGCTCTGATTGTGATAGTCATCAGGTTTTTATTGTGTTGAATTGTTTTGAGCTCAGTATATTCACAGGTTTTCGACCAAAAAAAACATACAGTGACATCAATTTGTGAAATTCTTATCTAAATTGTATCTACTGTCATAGGGAGGGATTGGGGGAGTTTGAGTCGAATCCAATTGTTTCCGACTCTTTATATGCAAATACGGATTTAGTTTTCATTATCTAATTTCAGTTTATGAATTGAATTTATGTGAGTTTCGATCGGGATTTTATGATTCAAAGTAAAATCTTAGCTAAACATTAAAATTAAAATCCATTCATAAAAAATAAATATAAGATGGATCCATATTTAAATTCAGATAAAATGTAATCATAAAATTGGAAAAGCCAAAAAACAATTCAAACAATTTTTTTAATTTTTCAAAATATGCTTTATGGTCCCAGGAATAAAGGCGGTGAAAGAAACGTTAATGAGATTACAACCTGAAGAAATTAAATAAAATCGAATCGGAATTTTAAGAATAGTTCGATCATTAAAAAAATATAGTTTATAGTTTAATTTGATTTGTATTCTTATAAATGTTTAGTTTTTTATTTTCAATTTTCAATTCAGTTTTAACAATTTGAAAATTAAATACAAAAATAAAAATGAATATTAAATAATTATTAATTTCGTAAATTTTATATTCATATTTATATACATTTATATAACACTTAAGTAGCAATTTCCCCCTCAACTTGTAAGCAATGGACAATTAACACATAAATTAATTTTATGGCAAATCAGTCACGAACTTGGTAAATTAACCCTATTTTGGCAATTTGCCTTCTCAACTTGTGAGCTAATTGTCTCATAAATTAACAATTTGCCCCTCAATTTATAAGCTAGTAAATTTTAGTTCAAATATTAAATTGTTATTTTCAAACAAGTTCACCCACCAAATTTATAATAATCCTTATTTCTTTTTTTAAGGACATTTTTTTATTAATTAAAAAAAGAAGCGTTTGTGAAAAAAATACTCACAATCTAAATATTTACCGCTTATACTATTTGAGCTATAATGCATGGGTTTCAAAGACTTTTGTAGACTTGAGTCCTAAAACTCTTTTACTTGATTTCATATCAAACTGAATCCAGCCGAGTGGCGCACAACCCTAGTCGGAATATGCATTCACCTTTTTCAAGGCATCCCCACCTCATAAAACAGTGATATAATAATAATATACACTCAATTATACGTTCCTTTCTCTTTGTTTCAGTGGTCTGCAAGGCGTCGTGTGTTACAAGTAGACCCTACCTCTCATCCATTTTCACACAATTTCAACTTAAGTCCAACGCCTTTACCAAAATTCAATCGAATCTTCAAATTTCAACTCTTCAACTCAATTATCTAATCTAACCGATGAGTTATAGTTCAAACGGTATAAGTGCTAGATAATAATCTGTTAGGTCATGGGATCGATTACTTCCATAAGGCCTTCTCCATCCCTTAATTAATAAAAAAAAAATTATCTAATCTAACCAATTTTTTGTTTTGTAGCTGCATAATTATCAATTTGTGGCACTACCATCACAGTAAAAGTTTCATGAAATTTTTTATCAGTATTATATTTTGATTTATTATAGAAGATTTAGAACATAACAATTAAAATGATGAAAAATATATTTAAAAGTATTTATAAACAACAATTGTCAATAAAAAAATGATGTCAATTATATAAAAATAGAAAAGAATATCATCACGTGAAATTGTATCGATCACTGGCTAAATCGATCTTGGTCTCAATTTAATGTTTCCAACTAGTTAAGAATGGAAATTTGATGTGTTTATTTACCAAAATTGAATGGGCAATATAAAGAAGAAAATAAATGAGATGATGGCATATGACTCAGTATATTCAATATCTTATTATTGGGCTTACAAATTATAGATAGTTGTATGATCGCGTGGACGATGCTTTGGCAATTGTGTGAGTTTTTGTTTCTTAAGGCAAATGTGTGATTCTAGATTATGTGCATTTCAACCATTGAATAAGAACCTTGGATATATACTAATGAGCTATATTTAAAATGGTTAAAAGGTTAGGTAGCATTGTGATAAAATATAGATTCAATTCCTATTACATGCATTTTTTTTAAGGGTTAATTTTTAAAAAAATCACGAACTTTACACGAAGTTTCATTTTAATCATGACCTTTAAAAGTTGCCATTTAAAGGCACGAACTTTCATATTATTTCAAATTCATCATTTCAGTGTATATTCATTGACTAAATTTTTCACTAAACCATTAATAAAAGACCTAAGTTATTAATTAACATCAAATCTTATTATCTTTCAGTTAGAGTATCTAGGATTAGAAATTTTTAGTCAGATAAAATACAGCGAATTTTACTTTGGTGATAGAATTTTTAGTCAGATAAAATACAGTGAATTTTACTTTGGTGATAGATTTGAAATAAAATGAAAATTTGTGCCTTTAAATGATAACTTTTAAAGGTCATGATTAAAATGAAACTTCGTGTAAAGTTCGTGATTTTTTTAGTAATTAACTCTTTTTTTAATAATAAAAAAATAAAATATTTGATATAATTCAATAATTGTATATCTACTTCAAAAGAAACATATATTTGTTTGTGTATCAGAGTTCTAAGTAAAATTATCACACTTCCTACCTGATTTAGATAATTAAACATAAATTTTTTATTGTTGACATAATGACAAAACATATAAATTGGTGGATAATATGCCTATAAATAGGTTTCAATTTATGTAAGTAATGTAAGACATAGGAAAAAAGAGATTAAATTGTTTTTGTTGTGTTATTTTAAAAAGGTCAAATCTCTTATGAAAGTTTTATAAAAGTTTAAATTTTTTAATTTTATCCAATTTGTCCTGAAACGTATGATTTCGTTTCAATTTGTCTAATTATGTAATTTTACTCATGTGGCGCCTACGTGGTACTGATGTGGCAGTGCCACACATCAGCGCCACATAAGTAAAATTATGTAGTTGGACAAAATTGAAACGAAATCATGCATTTCGGGACAAATTGGATAAAATTGAAAGGTTTGTATTTTTATGAAACTTTCATAAAAAATTTGGTCTTTTTTAATCAACTGTCTGAAATTTTTCATATTTCGAACCGAACCAAATCAAACCAAATCAGCCAACCAAAATTACTTTACAACATCAAAACCAATTTGAACCGAGTTTGTCAGTTCGATTCAGGTGTTCAATTTCAGAGAGCCTAACCATCTAGACTATCCATACTTTAAAGTTAACGCATTGGACGTGGCCTTAACAATTGAGTACGTAATCGATTACATAACGTCCCTCCATTATCATTCTACTTTGTTGCTAAATTCAGTCACTAGCTTCAACATCAAACTTTTATTTTAAGGTTCTAAATTACAAACAAATTAACTATTTTTTAGTTAGTTATTTAAAATCAAGGCAAAAAGCTCATTTTATCTCCTGAGTTTGGACCAAAAGAAAAAATAAACCCTTAAAATTAGAAGTTCGCTCATTTCACATCTTGTAGTGGTCCAAAATAGCTCACATTATATCACCGTTAGTTTCTTCAGTCAAATGATGACTGGCACGTAAGGAAAAATTTTAAAAAAATTCTTAATATTTAAAATACTTACCAATTTTATATTTATAAATTTGTTTAACCATTTTCACCCTTTTTTCATTTAAATATCAATAATTAAAAAATATTTAAAGTTAAAATATTTATAAAATAATTAAAACTCAATTAAATACTTCGATCCCTAATTAAATGCTTCAAAATCCAATTAAATAAAACAAAATTTAATTAAACCAATTAAAATTTTATTTAAACCTAATTAAAATTGAAAAATTTAAACCTAATAAACCTAAAAATTAAAAAAAAATTATAATGACTATAATTTTAAGGCCAAATGACCAAAAAAGGCCAAACCTTTCATGAAAGTTTTACAATAGTCTAAATCTTTCAATTTTATCCAATTTGTCTTGAAACGCATTATTTCATTTCAATTTTATCCAATTACACAATTTTGCTTATGTGGCGCTGATGTGTAGCATTGCCACATCAGCGCCAAGTAAGCGCCACATGAGCAAAATTACATAATTGAACAAAATTGAAACGAAATCATGCGTTTCAAGATAAATTGGATAAAATTAAAAGGTTTTAACTTTTGTGAAAGGTTCTGGCCTTTTTTGGTTATTTGGCCTAATTTTAAATATAATAACTTTTTAAATTTTTAGAGTTGATGTGGACAAAAAAACACTACATAGTAAATTAATATATAAGTTCTATTTTTCATACGAACTATATAATTAAAAACATTAATAAATAATATATCAGTTAACAATATATTAACATAAACATATGTCGTCAACAAAAAAAGCATAAACATATCAAATTAATCAGAATTTCTCGTACCAAAATTTCAATTTCAATATTTGTAGAGATAGTGACTGACGCGTCATCACTCGCGTCATCGCCACTGTCCCTGTCCCTTGTCAAACATTTACAAAAAGCTCTGATTTAGTGACGTTTGGCATAATGATAATTATGAGAAATTAGCGAGGATTAATATTGTATTTGTAGATGTTTGTTCCGTAAATTGTATTAAATCTGTTAATAAATAGTAGTATTACATTTTTCATGAGTTATTAAATTTTATTTATTATTATGTTTAAAATATAGATTGTTAATTCTTTTTTTGAGCATGAAATTATTCCAATCTAATAAATTTATTTATTTTTATCTAATATAAGTAAAATTCAGTCAAATAAATATATATTTTTATGGAAATAAATATTGTTTTATAAATTATATTGATAACTAGTTAAAAAAGAATTTGAAAGCTTGAGTAAAGGAGTGATAACTTTCAATTTGTTTTATGTAAATTCAGTTCATATTTTTCTTTTTATTATAAAACTACTCTTAATTCTGCCTAAAAATATAATAAATTATTTTAAAATGATTTAATTTAGAAAATAATATTATTAATGACTAAAAAAATATTAATATACTATTACAGATGTCCATAACTTTTAGCTAAAATAAATTAGAAGTTTATATATATATATATAAAATAATTATTTAAGTTTATTAAGTGTTTTCTTAGAACAAAACTGATTTTATTACATCAAATTCGAAACAGTTATATTTTTTAGAAACTCAGAGAAATGACAGACCCACTCTTAATGACCTGAATTGGAACTGGCATATTGCGATAATACATGTGTTGTCTAATTCGCAGATCGTCTCCCGAGCAAAAAATTAATCGTATCAATCTGCTTCGCTAAAACAGCGCAATCCTCCACTAAAATCTCTGAATTCTGAACCTCCGGACTCCTATCTCCAAAATCGCCTCCATTGCATCTGACTCGATTATGAACTTGTTTCTTCCTTTCAACCAATTGAGTACCTCTTAGATACCTATAATCTTATCCAGTTGAGGCGAGTACGAGCCAAACCAATTGCACTGTCGCGCAAGAACCAAAGACCCATACCAATCTCGCACCACAATTCCTATTCCAATACGTTGGTGGCGTGGAAAAACTGTTGCATTAATGTTAACCTTCAGTCAACCATCCAGAGGGGGCCGCCACTTAGCTCTCCTGTCTTCTTCTTGTCACTGTTACACTACTGATATGAGGGGAGGAATTATTTTCCACCTTCCAGGAACTGAGGTGGTAACTATAGAAACTGCTATCACCGAAGAAGCCACATTCACCTTATTCTTTCATACGATATCATTCGTGCTAACCCATAATGTCCAGCAAATAAAGTCAGTCATGGTTTTATCATCATCACCAAGCCTCTAAAGCTAGGAACTACACCAATCAAGGACATAACTGAAATTTGTTCCCTCCATCTTCAATACCACCAACTCCCAACTATCTATGACCGAAGGACATTCAGTAAATAAATGAGCAGCATAATCATTCCAAGCCATGCAACTCATGTACGTAGCATTAACAAAAACTCGACTAGACGCCAACACTTCAATTGTGGGAAGGAGACCAGCACAAACACGCCATAAGAAGCTTTTGATGTGAAAATGGGCTCTAAGATTCCAGATCCGACCTCGAATAACATTCGGAACAGACGCTATGGAAACTCTTTACCGAAAACTTACCTTTCAATTCCAACCTCCACCGCCATTTGTCTTCGATGTTACGATTATTAATACGGGACATTCAAAATCTGAAGCACATCTTCCTCATCGAAGACATCTCTGACCAAACCCTCATCCGACTCTTTCCATCCAAAGTCATCAATTGATCCATCCAAACATTTGCTAAATTATGTTGTTGGACAACATTCACATAGCCACTCTTAAACTCCAACAGCTAAGGAGATTTCCAGACTTCTGTTGACTTTCAATTACCAATATGAGCTCCCAAATATCAACCTCGCTTGAGCCTCGAAAATACTCCGCCATATAAAACTAGAATTTGCATCTAATTTTGCATCAAGAAAAGACGACTTCAAAAAATATTTGGCATTAAGAGTAGTTATATAAGAGTTTCTACCACATCTTTTATAAGTAAATTGACTTAACAATAAAAAAAATATAAAAATAATCAAAATTTAAAAGAATAAGACACATATTCTTTCTTCGTCGTAGAATGATAATTTCATTTATTATTTTCATCTTTTTTAAAACCATTACATATTTTTTTTATTTTATATTATCTTTATTTATGATATAATTTTATTTAATTATTAGTAAGTAAAATACTTTAAAATTTTATTATATGATATGAAATACTTGAAAAACATATTTGTATGTTTTTAACCATAAAAATTACAAATTATTATTATGATAATTTGATATTTTTTTAATTATATTTAACATTTTTGATGTAAAATCTTTTTTTTCTTTGATAATTGAGAAGGGAGAACGCTTGTGAGAGGAAGCGAACCCACGATTTAGTAGTCTGTTGTCCAATCCTTATATTATTTGAGTTATAGGTCATTGGTTAAAATCTCATTTAATCGTAATTAGATATGTTAATCTCACCATGTAGCACAACCTTTTGCGTTTTTTTCCGATTTGAACACAAACTAAAAAGTGTCTCATCCATTAGCACAAACTTTCCAAACTTTTTATTACATAGCCCGTTCTGCATTTTATGCTTTATTTCTTATTAAAATGTCGTCATTTTTGGTCGTACGGACGACCAAAACGACGTCGCTGTAGACATTTATGCTATATATGCCACATAATAAAAGGTTGTACTATTAGTTAAGACGTTTTATAGTTTGTGTTTAAATTGAAAAAAAAAACGCTAAAAATTGTGCTATATGGTAAAATTAACACCTAATTAGAAATATAATAAAAAAATCAAATATTATATTGAAATGGAAGGACAATTTAATATGGTATAAAGAGGAATTTTTTTTGCTAAAAAATAGATTTTATTTTTTGTTCTTTCTAAAGTTTTCTAAAGAAACACAAAGCTTAGAAAAAGACATCCGTTGCACTAAGTAGTAAGTACATGATCAATTAGTGTTGATTTTGACTAGATGGCAACAATGATAATTTTTACTTTAGGGATTTCCTTTTCTAAAACACAAATTATATTAGTATTAGTTTTAAAAAGACGCAAATTGAAAGATATATCTACTTTCTTTACAAAAATAGCCTAGTCACATAAATTATGATATCATCAAAATTTTACGAGAAATGACATTATATTTAATTATTAGTCTATTTTTAGTTTTATAATTTAGATTACCCTTCTTTTCTATAATATTTCAGTTGTTTAAAATAATTTTTTCTAACATTAAATACTTCATATCATCAAAAATATAATTGATAAAAATAAATTTTAGTTTAACCCCTCACTTTAGTATAAAATAAAAAATAATAAATTTACACTATAAATAAAATAATTTTCAATAATTCCTACCATCATCTCTCAGGACCTTTACACTGATAGTATTATCCCTGAAATGTTTTTACTATTTTATTCAAAATATTTAAAATACTATTTATTTTATATTTTAACTATTTTTATTTTATTATATGAAAAAATACATCATCCATCATTTTTTAAAATTTATTAATAAAAATACTGTAAATTTTTAAAATTATACTTCATACTTGACTACTTAACATACATTATTTACTTTTAATTTTTGTTTAAAAAAAATTGATTAAAAGAAACACAAAAACACCAGAAAACACTAGTACACATAAAAAATACACCGTCAGAGTCTGATGACCATTATTCAGTATTTGGCTGAAAAATGTATTATCGGCGTCGATCAACATCGGTCAACACGTGATATGCTCACTACTGACCATTGGATTATTGATTTTGTTGATTGTTATGTATGTGTGTTTTTTAACAATATTTATTGAGTTTAAGAGTTTTTCTTAGTGTATTTTTGACAATACCAGTATCTAAAAGTAAACCAAAAATAGACTGAAAATTAAACCAAAAATAGACCGGTTTAATTTCGATTTACTTTAGCTTTTTTCCTGTATTTTTTAATCTAGTATTTTTATAGATATTGTTTTCTTTAATATCTTAAATAATTTGTTTTTTCATCATTTTCTTAAATAATTTTTTTGGATGGTTATAAAAAATTATCTTTTTATTACGTCATAATGTTTTAATATATTTTTAAAATATATAAAACTAAAATCAGAGGTATTTATACCAAATTTAAAATTATCCAAAAGCTCAAAAGAATTAACGAAATACTGAAGTTACAGAAGTCTACAACCTAGGATTTCAATTCGCCAATAGCTGAGGATCTCCAATTTGCCTATAGGCCAAAATTTTCAATTTTTCTACGATATTAGATCTCCAATTTTAACACGCGCAATGACAATTTATTAAAATGACGGGTTTTTTATGAAAGTGGAAAAAATGAAAAGTGAAAAATATGGGCAGTTGAAAAGAAATGAGCATCTGATTTTTTTTTTTAAAATGCTACAAAAGCAAAAAAAAAACAACAATTACAAGTCTCAACAAAAATCAACCAAAAATTCAGAAACTCTTATAAGAAAAGCAATGGCACAAGCATTATCCCTGTTCATATACTGCAATTTACATTTTTCTTATTTCAATCTTGTATTTTTAATATTATTTCCAATCGCAATTTCAATTACAGTGTCAAGTTTAGTTTTTCAGTTACAGAAGTTTTCTTTTAAATTTAAACGCTCTTAATAGGTTTGTTTAAAAACTCTTGAGATTGTTGAAAGTTCTTTGGAAATCGATACAATCGTTTGATTTTATTTTAAAATATTTAATTTGAGATATAACATCTGACACACTCACACACCTTTGCCACTAATGTTTTTTTTAAAATTCACGAGGAAATAAGAGTTTTCCTTGAAAGGCTAAAACACGAGGAAACAATTTTTTTAGTAAAAAACAAGAAAAAAAATATATATACTTTTATGAAACCAAAATTAATTACCCAGACATATAAAATGAAAATAATAACGTTTTGGCGATTGCTAAAATATACTATACTATAAAAAACAGTTTCAATAACATGAATAAAAAAGAAATTGACAATTTCTTCGTCCTGTCCTTGTCTTCTTTATAAAATTAGTGACAGAATATAATTCACTTTTGCTTTTTTCCGAATATAATACACTTTCCCGAGCAAAAATTGTGTGAGAGATAGAACACCAAAGCTCTATAAATTACTATTTCCCATTCTTTAAATTCAAGTGTCAACAATCCAGAGAAGCAGATCCACAAGGTTGCGTGATCAACATTTTTTCCCTCTTAAATATTTCTTATCCACTAGAAATTTTCCCAAGAAAGTCCAAGAAAATTTTCAATGAAATTTCTAGTTGCAGTAACCCCTTCTCTATATAAAGCCTTCTCTCCTCACAAACCATTCTCATCACCACAAATTCTCTCTTCAATCTGCACCAATATGGCTGCTTGCGTTGACACACCAAGAACTGAACTTTCTCGCGATCCAAACAGGTCTCGTTCTCAATCCGACGAATCATACAACAAGTATTTGAAAAACTATTACCGACCCAGTTTTCCCGATGACATTTCACGCATACCCATTTCCAAGAATCAAACAAAAAACCTCCACACGGGTCAAATTCTCGAAGAAGAAGATCAAGAACCAGAGGTTAAAGAAGATCCATGGCTGAAAATGAAAGAAGAAGCAAAACTAGACGTTGATCAAGAACCAATTTTATCAAGCTATTATTACTCGTCGATTCTCTCACAGTCCTCACTCGAGAGAGCTTTAGCCAATCATCTGGCGGTAAAGCTAAGTAATTCGAGCCTTCCTAGTACTACTCTGTTCGATATTTTCACTAGGGTTCTTGAAGAAAATCAAGACATAATCGACTCTGTTAAGGCAGATTTAATCGCAGTTAAAGAACGGGATCCCGCTTGTATCAGTTATGTCCACTGTTTCTTGAATTTTAAAGGGTTTCAATCTTGCCAAGCGCATAGAATTGCTCACAAATTATGGACTCAGGGGAGAAAAGTTCTAGCTATTCTGATACAGAACAGAGTATCGGAGGCGTTCGCCGTTGATATTCATCCCGGAGCTAAGATTGGTCAGGGGATATTGCTGGATCATGCTACCGGAGTTGTGATCGGAGAAACTGCTGTGATCGGAGACAATGTTTCGATTCTGCATAATGTTACGCTAGGCGGGACTGGGAAGAGTTCGGGTGATAGGCATCCGAAGATTGGAGACGGGGTTTTGATTGGCGCGGGGACTTGTATTCTGGGTAATATTAGGATCGGTGACGGGGCGAAAATCGGGGCGTGTTCGGTTGTGTTGAAGGATGTTCCGGCGAGGACTACTGCGGTTGGGAATCCGGCGAAATTGCTGGGTGGGAAAACTAATCCGGTGAAGCTTGATAAGATTCCGAGTTTTACTATGGATCAAACCTCACATATTCATGAGTGGTCTGATTATGTCATTTGAATAAGGCTCTGTTTTAATCTTTAGCTAGCGATGCGGCGTCGTTTTGTTGCAGACTATAGTATAATATAGCGTCCATTGCCTTTGCCCTAGTTTGTCGGCGGCTGGGGTTGAGTGCTTGTTTTGGGCTATAATTACAGTTTGATTTGTAGTAGTTTTTTTGTTTTACTATGTACTGCCTAAATAGTTCATCTAATGAATTATGAATCATAAGTATTGCAAAATTTGCATTACAAACATAAGTTCATTTATAGTAGTAGTACAACATTTGTCAGAAAATTTTATAAATTTGAATAATGTGCTCTATCAGTAAACTATGCTAAAAGTGTAAAATTTGAATAATCAAATCAATAAATTTGGTTCAGATATTATTAAATTAATTCTATGTTTTTATTCGGTTTTGTTTTGGAGAATATAATTGCAGTTAAGTTCAGTATAATACAAGCAAAAACTTAAACTGAAAAATCAATGGAATTGCCAATATTCTATCCAGTATAAAAATATTTGTAATAAACTAGACTATGTTTGATTTAAAATTAAAATAAAATTTTATTTTGATTTAGTTTTGTCAGAGAAGAATGCATATTACTAATCACGACTGCTTGCATTGTGCATAGTAAATCGTTGGCTTAATCAATTGTTAGGTCTTTAAATTTTATGTCTTTTGATTAACTGGTCTCTAAACTAAAATTTTGTCTCTTTCTAGCTCACAAACTCAGGGAAAACGTGTCATCAAATCTTTCGATGGATCCCCGTTAGAGATTTTGTTAGTTATGTGACATTTTTAAACAAGTAATTCGTCATTTTTGAATTGCAAATCACACGTTTTTTTTAACTGAAGGACTTAAAGCCACGTTTATTTATAAGTTCGGGGATAAAAAGACAAAACTTAAATCGCAAATCATTTAATCAAAAGGCGTATAGTTAATCAATATTCTACTAAGGTTGATGATTAAATTATCTCACTAACGCCAATAATTTCCCCTCCCAAATGATGAAAAAAACTATATGTATTCCAAATCTTTTCAAAATTACTAACTTCCTTGAATGTTTTAGTTTAACTCAATAACTTTTGTGGAAGATAGCATTTTATGATTTTTTTTTGAAAAAGTTATCCTTTTATGAAAGTATTTGTAATTTTCTCTAGATTTTGTTTTAGGTATATGTTTAATATTTAGGGTTTAATGTTTAGCATTTAAAGTTTAGTTTTTAGGCCGCCGATCGGATATGGTAGCTGTCGGTGGGGGAGGTGGCCTGCGGTGGTGGAAAAACAATTGACGGTGGCTGGCGGTTGCTAGCACTTTCCGCCGGGGACTGTTGGGTGGGGTGGTGCCGGGAGGGGTGTTGGTCGGTGCCTAGAAGTTAAAGGTGGCTAGAAGTATTTGCTAGTAGGGGAGCGCCAGTCGACGACGACTGACGAAGGCCAACGGTATCTAATAGCGGATGACGATGAGGGCGGTGGTGTAGGCCGGAAGTGATCGATTGTCGGTTAGAGTTAGTTTAGAGTGAGTCGGTGTTTTGTGTAAAGCTTTAGGTACTACTATAAAAAAAGACCAAATGTTATAAAAATGCCAAACCTTTCATAAAAGTTTCACAAAACTCCTGACCTTTCAATTTTGTCGATTTTGGCCAAAAACAAATTATTTGGTTTCAATTGTGGCCAATTCTCAATTTGATTTCAATTTGCCTATGTGACGCCTATGTGGCATGCCAAATATTGAAAGGTCAGGACTTTTGTGAAATCAAATAATTCATTTTTGGCCAAAATCGACAAAATTGAAAGGTCAGGAGTTTTGTGAAACTTTTGTGAAAGATTTGGTCTTTTTACAGCATTTGGCCTATAAAAAATGGGCCTAATAGCTATTTTTGGTAATTGTTTTTTGTTTTTTAAGGTAGTTTTGTGAGAAGTTCATAAAAAATAGAGATAATTATACAATACACTGTAGATTAGAAAAATAATCTCAATAATACAGTGCATACTTTCAAAATTGAAAAGTACGGTTCAATCTTTTTATTTCTCACTTTTAACTTTTCTCTTTTTCATTAATATGTTATATATAAATCCTAATATATTATAATCTTATTGCAGAAAACCAAAACAAAAGAAAACCCTAAAAATTTGAGACTCCCGCCGCCAACCATCTGCTAGTCTCAACCTCGCCGCAGCTGTTCGTGAAGCTATGTCGGTCGCGCGATAGACTTGAAGCTGATGCCCTTCATAAAGAGGAAGCAACTCAGACCGTGGATTTCCAAGCCGCCGAGTGTCTTGAAGGAGGAAAACGGAGATGGAGGACCTGCTGCCGTCTTCAGATCTGTGAATTAACCACCATTGTTTTAATCTTCACAAATCGCAATTGGAGAACGAGAAGGCAATCGGAGGTTTACAGGCCGCCGTGAGTCTTAAAGGAGCAACGACCGGAGATGGAGAACTAATTGTCGTCGCTGGAGATGGCGGACCTGCTGTGATGAATTTATTAAACTAGTAGATGAATTTGACTATTTTTTGTAATAATTTTGTTGTTGGTTAACAAATGGTTCACTAATGGTAAACCAATAATTTTTTTTAGTACACTGTTAGTAAACGTTGGTTAACCGTTAATAATTTTTATTTTGAATATATGGTTAATTAATCGGTGGTAAACCTCTGGTAAGCTTGAATTGTATATTTAAAACAAACTGCACTTTTAATTATAGTTAATTAGCATTAATAAATTTATAGTTAATTAGCGTTAATAATTTTCGTAATAAACCTAAATTGTTCATTTAAAATATAAATTTTGTTTAGTATACCGTTAACAATCTGTTAGTAACCAGTTGGTTAACCAAATCGTATTTTTTTATAATAAAAAAAATATTTTTAAGAAAAAAAGATAGTTTTACAAAAAGAAAAATACAAACAGTGTTTTTCAAAAACAAATTTTGACACAGTATGTTTGAGAATATTTTACTCTATCATGGGATTTATCAAAAAAACCCTAAAAAATAGTTTGAACTTGGGATGTGGGCCATGTGGCTATTTACAGTTTTGGGCTACATGGCTTGGGCTATGATAATGGACTTAGTTATTTTGTAACATTCTGAGATGGAAAAAATTGATATGAGTTCAATAATTAGTTACTATTGGGCTATTTTCAGTATGGAGGAGCCCGTATTTACAATCTTTCATCAATTTGATGATCCTGTTCGGTGTTTTAAAAATCGTACCGGTAATCAAACCGACAACAATGCCGGTTTTTAGTTTAAGCGGTTGAACTAATTCCATAACCATTTTAACCGGTTTAATAAATTAAAAAAAAATCTGGTTCATCGATTCAACTCCCGGGTTTTTACCAGTTCAATCCGATCCAACCCGATTCGATCCGGCCTAATTCAGTTCAACCGTAAATTTCAATATTTACAGTTTTAAATTGGACTACTGGCCGATTTTTATTTTAACCGGTTTGACCGGCCGGTTTGGTCCGATGTTTAAAACACTGATCCTACTAATAAATGTTATTTCATTAGTTCACTTACTGTTACAAGAATATGCAATGGTATGTAGCAGGTGTGCAGCATATTTTTGTTTTCATATCCTTTTAGTTTTAATTCATTTTTCAGTTGTAAAAAGAGGATTTATTTTGATAATATTTTCATATGAGATGGGTTTAAGTTTTTCTCCCTGGTCTTAATAAAAAATAGCTAACAAATTATGTTGTATGAAAACGAAAATGGACATGAAAACAACGGAATATTGGCAAAAAGTCTGAAAAACTACCGATCTTTTAATTTTTTTTAATAACACCCTCACCTTGTAATTTTTTCAATAGCACCCTATTTCGTATTTTTTGATTTCAATAGCACCCTAAATTTAAAAAAAAAATTATTATAAGGATTAAACTTTTTAAAATAATTAAATTTAAGGGTGATTTTATACCTTTTTCTACTTGAACAAATTTAAATAAGTCCCTTAACTTAAAAACCTTTCAAATAAATCTAAAAAAATAAATAAATATGTATTAATAATTTAATAAAAAAAAAACCGAACCCGCTCCGGAGGAAAACGAGGTGGTCTTCCTCCATGGAAGACCAACTGCTGGTCTTCCAACATTTACAAATTTAACCCAATTTAATAATTTCATTGCAATTCTATCCAATTATTTGATTGTGTTGAAGGATGTTTTGGCGAGGACTATTGCTCGATAAGATTCCTAGTTTCACCATGGATCAAACTTCACATATTCATGAGTGGTATGATTATGTAATTTGAATAAGCCTTTGTTTTAATCTTAGCTAGTGATGATGCGTCTTTTCTTGCAGACTATTTTTTTTTATCAAAAATAAAATTACTCTAAATTAATTATTAGCGGGAATTAGCGGCAATTAGTTAGTATCAATATTCATGTGTCGATAGCCTTTGCCATAGTGTGTCGGCAAATGGGGGTTGAGTGCTTGTCTTTAGGCTGTAATTACTACTTGGTTTGGGTTTCTTTTGGAAAAGTTTACGTATTTACCTCAAAAATAAAAATATTTCTTTTTTACCTTAACACAGAAAAATTATAAAAAATACCTCACGTTTTTTTCAGATTTATGTTTTTACTTTACGTATTTAAAATATTTATAATTTTACTCCGTTATCATCTGGTTATCATAACATCATAATAATCATGAATCCTTCTATAAATTTTTTTATGTAGGTTATCATAACTTTATCAAACTTTATTATCATTCAGTTATCATACTGCAATGTTATGATAAGAACATGCTAATGTAGTGATATTGATATGATAGTCAAACATTGATTTATCATAACATTATCATATAAGTGCCATAAACATTATTATCTCGGTATCATATGATAATGTTATGATAACGACATGATAATTTTATGATAACAATATAATAATTAAACATTATTTTCTGTAGATTTATTTTCATGCAATGCCATGATAATGACATGATAATATAGTGACATTAATATGATAACCAGATACTGTTATTTGCAGGAATTTTTTTAGGTCTAAAAGTTAAAATAAATCATAAAAATCACCACGAGTTAAGAAAAAATCGATAATATTATATATGAAAAAAAGGCGGAGCGAGGGTGGAGCAATAACAAAGCAGAAGAGAACAAAAATAGAAAGAAAAAAAACAGAAAAAAATAGAAAAGAAAGAGAGAGAAAGCGAGAAAAGAAAGAGAAAAAGTGACAGATGGTGATTCGAAGCACAAAAAAGCATAAAATAAAATAAAAGATATTATAATAATAAAAACATGTCTTGAAGGAAAAAATTAAAGACATTAAAAGAATGAGATATTTTCTCGATTTTTTTTATTAAGATAAAAAATTATATTATTTTTAAATAAAAATATTTTGCCTAATTTTCTCTTTCTTTTGCTATATACTACCTTTTAGTTCATCTAATGAATTATCAAACTTAATGATTGATAATTAGTATAAAAATATAGGAAAAATTTAAAATAATTTTTTAATTATCAATTCAGTTTGAAATTTAAATTATCTAAATTAACTGAACATGCTGATTAAATAAAGAAATTTATTTATTTTTATTTTTAAATTATTTTATTTTTTCCTTATATTTTTATCAATTTAAAAAATGATCTTTTTAATTTAGAAAATGAATATCTATGTTAATTATTTATAAAAATATTATATATGATATTTTGAAACTTTTTAAAATAGATAATATTCATGAACTGAAAAATATAGATTCCTCAAGGTTTTTATACATTATAGCTGATAGACATAATGTTTTTAATTTTATCATACAAAAAAATTGCTGACAGGAACTAAACTGCTTGCAAGGAACTATAGTTTGTACTAGTAAAAAGAATCGGCTAGAAAATGTGAGAAGTCCAAAACAGCTTTCAATTTCTTTGAATTGTTTGTACGCAACTCTTCAAAATTTCATTATTTACCATCATGTTTTCATGGTCCTAATTAACCGTCGTTATTGCTGGGAAGGTCTAAAAAATTGATCGAACTGAACTGACAGCTTAAATTTGGTTTAGCTTGATATCATTTGGAGGTTCAATTTTGACCACACAAATTTTGTAGTTAGGTTTTACAATAAATCGGGTTGAAAATAATTGAACCGAACTAAATTGAAAACCGATAGAATTGACTGGTTTCGTTCATAAATATTTCTCGGAATTTTGATTATTCCTTTTGTAAAACTGAAAGATTTTAGTTTTGATTGACCGAATATGTGCTGGTACCCATTTCTAAATCAATGTTGAAGAAATTATTTATTTTTCAAATTAAACCGAATCCAACTAGTCGGTTCGACTAACTTTTTTGGTTTAGTTCAGTTATTTAGGTTTGAATTGCACTAAAATTAAAGTGAATTTTTATGTTCAAAAATCAAACCGATAACCTAACTTTTTTTTTGTTTTATAATATTATACCAAACTAAACTTAAGTTATCGGTTAGCTATGGCAAATCTCCACTGTGCATTTACAAACAATCCATTGGAAATGAGTCTATAGATATACTATAGTCGTATTTGGTTTCATTTGTGCAAATCAGTTACTTATTTTTAAAATTTTGTTATTTTTGAAACAAGCACTAATTTAGAATCCGATTATAAAAGACTTTGAAAATTTTCATTTTTCTAAATGTTATATTAAAAATTATAATCTATAATATAAAAACTTATGCAATAATTCTTAGTATAGTAATAGTGAAAAGACAATTATTATAAATATATTAAACTTGGTATTAGCAGTCAAGTAGAGCTGGTTTTCATTGGGTCAAGCTTTGAATAGTTTTCGCTGACTAATTAAAACAACTGAAAGCAGACCCTTTTTCAGTTGAAAAAAATGAAAGATAAAGCAGCCCTTTCTTAATGCATCACCCTTGATTAATTTGGTTCAAGTTCAGAACTGACGGTTGAGAATTGAAATGAGAACGGGCGGCGGTTGGAACGAGTGGCAATGAATTTTCCTTCCTTATATTGACTTAATCAACAAAAAAAACACTCCATCTTTCAGGCCCTTTTTAGTTGTACCCCGATATTATAATTTTGTCCAATTCACCCAAGTTCGCACCTTTGGATTTCAATTCCACGCTCAAAATCAAATTGAACTCTTTTTCATTCGGAAAAATTCATAAAAACCCTTATAAAGTACTCGTTTGAACTTTTTTTCACATAAAAAGTTGAAAATGAATGATTTATTTCAACTTTTTTCAAATAGAGAAGAGATCAATTTAATACACTACTGGATCAGTCGCTAATGGCCTAAATTCCATCGCTAAGACAGGTTAGCGACGGATATAGAAATGGTCGCACAAAAAATTTGCGACCATTTTTCAAATTCATGGCAAAATTAGCGACGGACTATCCGTCGCTAATGGCCTAAATTCCATCACTAAGACAGGTTAGCGACGGATACAGAAATGGTCGCACAAGAAATTTGCGACCATTTTTCAAATTCGTGGCAAAATTAGCGACGGACTATCCGTCGCTAATTTTGCCATCTCCGTCGCCAATTGTCAACCGGTTGAGACCGATTTTGAGACAAAATGGCGACGGAATTAAATAAATAGCGATGGAATTATCCGTCGCTAACTGTGCCATTTTTGAGACATAAATGGCACATTTAGCGACGAAATTATCCGTTGCTAAATGTATTAAATTAGCGACGGAATATAAGCTGTCGCTATCTGTGCCATTTCTGTCTCAGAAATGGCACAATTAGCGACGGATAATTCCGTCGCTATTTATTGTATTCCGTCGCAATTTTTGTTATTTTTTGGCAGAATTTTGCCGTTTGTAGCCGATTTTTCCGTTTATTCCTGTCATTTTACACCTATTAAATACAGTAACTATAATACGTTTATAAATTATAATAAATTGAAACAAACACTGAATATATACTTTAATATATATATATATATATATATATATATATATATATATATATATATATATATATATATATAAAAGTATACATATAACATCTGAAAGAAAAAACCCACAATTTGTTCGGAAAGCAAACTAGGACAAGATTACAAAGTATACATATATACTTGAGGGTGAAATTGAAATCCAAAGGTGCGAATTTGGATGAATTGGACAAAATTATAATGTCGGTGTGCAACTGAAAAGGGGTTAAAAGGTGGAGTTTTTTTTGTGATTAAGCCTTTCTAATTTAAGCCATAACTATAGAGCTATTTTTTATTTTTATTTTTTTATTTATTAGTTCTTACTTGGCTCGATTCAAATTAGTCAAAACAGTGAAAGTTCTGAATATCGGACGGTCCAATGCGTAAAAAAAAAACTTGAAACGAGAATAAAAGAAAGAGAATAACAATTATTAGTTTTATGTTTTTTTTTTCTATATGAAGTTGAAAGATGATATTACACATATTAACAAAATTAATGTATTAAATGAATGAGAAATTAAATTTGTTGAAATTAACATTAAAATAAAATTTATTATTACAATTAACAAGTATATATATGATATTTAATTATTTCTCAATAATTGATTTTATATAATTTAATATAAAAAATAAAATATTGTTTATGAATAAACTGATATTTATATGACCCGTTTATTGTATGTATCTATTAGTAAATGAAATTAATAGTTCGTGTTGTATTAACCCATTAAATAAACGTACAATGTTTGAGTTAAAATTGCTGACATGATTATTTTAAAAGACTATATTTAAGTTACTTAATACACGATATATTTAAATGGATATACAATCCATTTATGATAGGTTAGTTTTTTTTTTTTAACATTTGAAAAGAGAGCGATTGTCAGAGAAATCGAACTGACGATCTAATACAATGCTATTTAACGCTTATATCATTTTAATTATAGCTAATTGATAAAAGGTTAATTATTCTTCATAGTAAATACAAATGTTATTAGTTTTAAAAAATGGGAATGACAATTATTAAGAAGAGAATAAGATTCACATTTTTACCAATGGGTGATTGCTCAAATGATGTGTGCGGAAAGTATTTTGCTAAGATGTGGGATTAAATCTTTAAACAAAACGTAAAAAAGAAAATTTCCACTCCAAATAAAAGTAATATTTTCTTTATGGCATTTTTCATTCTTATTACGGAAGTCCCAAATTCAACGAAAAAGAAAAATATCAAGGTAGACAACAAAACTGAATCAATATAGTTGTGTAAAATCAAGAATCAACTACTATAAATACTACACTATATCAAGCAATTAATCAATATCAGATTATACTTTTCATCATGGAGCTTAAATTTCTATCCTTTTCTGTATTATTCACTACCCTTATCTTTATCCTCACAGCATTAAAAATCTGGAAGAAATCAAAATTTTCCGATCTTCCTCCAGGGCCATGGAAGTTGCCTCTCATAGGAAACTTACACCAGCTTGCATTAGCAGGCTCGCACCCTCATCGTTGTCTTCGAGACTTCGCCAACAAGTTCGGAAGCGTTATGCGGCTTCAGCTTGGCGAAATTACCATGTTCGTCGTCTCATCGCCGGATTCTGCTAAACAAGTGATGAAAACTCATGATATTGTCTTTGCTCAAAGACCTTTTGTTTTGTCTGTCGGAATTATAACTTACAATTTTACGAATATCGCCTTTTCTCCGAATTCCGACTACTGGAGACAGCTCCGAAAGATTTGTATCACTGAATTATTAAGCCCGAAACGCGTTCAGTCATTCAGATCAATCAGAGAAGAGGAAATGTCTAATCTGATTGCTGTAATTTCTTCTTCTTGCGGAAAACCAATTAACTTGACTCGGAAGATATTTTCTTTAATATACGGAAATACTGCCAGGATTTCTTTCGGCAAGAAATGTAAAGACCAAGAGGCGTTTATTTCTGTAGTTGATGAAATTTTAGAGGCGGCTTCAGGATTTGGTGTCGCGGATTTGTTTCCGTCGTTTAAAATTCTTCATCATATCAGCGGAACGATGTCTAAGCTCAGAAGAATCCAGGGTGAAGCAGATAGGATTCTTGAAAGCATCATTGCTGACCACCGAGCTAGCAAGAGAGCAACAGTGGCTGGTGATGATCAAGAAGATCTTGTTGATGTTCTTTTAAGGCTTCAGGAACATGGAAATCTTGAATTTCCCTTGACAACTGATAATATTAAAGCTGTTCTTCAGGTTAGTAGCTTTTTATAAATCTAATCAAAACTTTCAATACGAGGGCATATATGTGGATAAAAGAAGTTAGATAAAGTAATTTTATATTTCAATAATTTTGACTTTATAAACAGAGATATTCCTAAAAATAAATTTGGGGAGTATGATCCGTCAAATTGATAAGTTTGAATAATTATAGGCCAATTGATAAAAAAAGTTAAATCTTTTATGAAAGTTTCACAAAAGTTCAAACTTTTTAATTTTATCTAATTCGTCTTGAAACACATGATTCTGTTTCAATAATATCCAATCATATAATTTTGCTCATATGGTACCTATAATGTGGCATTACCGCACATCAGCGCCACATAAGTAAAATTGTGTGCAGTCGACCCTATAATAATTAGTATGCATGGTGGACTAAAAATTTATTAATCATTAGAATTATTAGTTTATTGAATATTATATAAGACATAATATTAAAGTTTAGAATTATTAATTTAATAAATATTAATTATTAGAGGGTTTACTGTACTTGGACAATTGAAACGAAATCAAGTGTTTCAGGACAAATTGGATAAAATTAATAAGTTTGAACTTTTGTGAAATTTTCATGAAAGGTTTGACATTTTTTAGTCATTTGGACATAATTGAAACGAAATCATGCGTTTTAGGATAATTTTGCTCATATGCTGATGTGACATATACCACATATCATCGCCATGTAAGCAAAATTGTGTAGTATTTGAACATACAATTGAAACAAAATCATGCGTTTCAGGACAAATTGGATAAAATTAAAAATTTTGAACTTTTATAATTTTTTATAAAAAGTTTGGTCTTTTTAGCCATTTGACCATAATTACATTCAAATCTTAGTACAATAAATGTTATGGAGTTTTACTTTTTTAAAAGTTAATCCATAAGTACAATTCACGTGGACCAAACACATTTAATATAATTTTTATAATTTTTTAAAATTATTAATAGACTAAATTGTAAATTTTGTAAACGAAAAAACATGTCAAAACAATCAAATAATAGATATTATAAAACTATTTTGCCAAATAAGTTATTGTGCATGTCTCTGAATCTGTTTTCTTGTTTTACACTATTATAGGACATATTCGTTGCTGGAAGTGAGACATCATCAACAACAGTAGAATGGGCCATATCAGAAATGTTAAAAAATCCAAGAACATTGAAAAAGGCACAAGAAGAGGTAAGGGAACTCTGCAGTAAAAAAGCAAATGTAGATGAAACAGATCTTCAAGAATTAGATTACTTAAAGTTAGTAATCAAAGAAACGTTGAGATTGCATCCTCCCGCTCCGTTACTAATTCCAAGAGAATCGAAGGAGCAATGTGAGATTAATGGGTATAAAATCCCATCAAAATCCAAAATCATCATTAATGCATGGGCGATCGGAAGGGATCCAAATTATTGGCCTGAAGCTGAGACTTTTAATCCCGAGAGATTTCTCGACAACAACATCGATTATAAGGGGAATAATTTTGAGTATATACCGTTCGGTGCTGGAAGGAGAATGTGTCCTGGTATTTCGTTCGGCATAGCTAATGTTGAACTTCCACTTGCACAACTTTTATATCATTTTGATTGGAAGCTTGCTGATGGGCAAAAGCTTGAAAGTTTAGATATGGCTGAGTCGTTTGGTACTTCAGTCAGAAGAAAACATGATTTGCAGTTGATCCCTATTCCATATCATCCTTCATCTGTTTGATGCTTGACATGATCAACAAGTTATAAAAGGGCTTAACCCATATAGAGGTCTCTGTACTTTATACATTTTTTTTCTGTAGGTCCTTATACTTTATTTTTGTATTATTTGGTCCCTTTACTTACCTATTTTTGATTTTCAAGTACTTTATGAGTTTTTTCCGATCTTTTTGTGTGGTTGGAGGAAACAAATTACACTACACCAAACTTAGCCTATAGAGGCGGTTTTTTTAAATGTAGGGGCGGTTTTAACCGCCTCTACAGAATTTAGAGATGGTTTTCCAAACCGTCTCACGTGCGTCGGGGTTTCAGCCGTAGCTATGTTATAGCGACGGTATTATCGAGCGTCGGGGTAAGTAAAATATTAGAGGCGGTCTGTAGAGACGGTTATAACCGCCCCTACTATCTGTTTGTAGAGATGCTATCTCACGTATAAGTAGGGGCGGTCTCGCATGTATCTGTAGGGGCGGTTGCGCATGTATCTGTAGGGGCGGTTTTAATTGCCTCTGAGATAAAATTAAAATTTCTATTTTTTTTAAATTGAAAACAATCTCATAAAAGGTCATATATATGATAAGAAAATTCAACAACTAATGAAAATACATAAGTTTGAAATTGTAAAATCTACATTATAGTACCCTAAATTGGCTAAACTAACAAAAACTAAAAACATTCATGATTATATATTTAAGCTAATCTATTTGTCTTTCAAATCTATCTGATTTTGGTCTTTAGCCTTCTATGAGTCTTCAAGTTGATCTTTGACATCATATCAAATCCTACATTTAGGAATCAAATATTGATTAAAATCATACACTTAGCAATACCAATATCAAAAGATACTTGGCTAGTAAATATGGATGTGCTTTTACATTACCGTAAGAATGTAGAGGACAAAGCCAATTAACGCAATTACTAGACCTGCAATTAAAAAAAAAAACTAAAATGAAACGAAATCCCATTGTTCAGTCCCAAGCACAATCACAACCTGAATATACAAGTGCACAAATTGCTTCAAGCAAAAATGCAGCTAAAAAACTGAGCAGATAGAAGAAATACAAATTATCATACCTTTAAGCAAATGCATACCCTTATCTAAGAAATTTGATTTGAATCGGTTACTATTCCAACTAGTGTGCACTCGAGTCTACATTCATGAGTCCTGGAATAGATTAGTCCAACTTGGTGATCTACTTTCACCAACTGCTACATCTTCCTCATATTAAAAGATATCTAGCTCAAAGTGCAACTAATTATTCTTTAACGTTGATGATTTCTTCAAATTTGAAATTAAACCTCAAATTATCAACACAGCCATTTTTGAATTTAATTCAAAACCTCAGTTCATTTCTCAATGGAACATCGAATCCGGTGAAATCATCAACTTTAATATTTATGCAATAGAAAACCAGAACAAAGAGCTTATACCTGAAGAACCAAAATTGCGGAGAATTTGAAGCAGCTAGGCAGCATATGCATCAAAATCAAAAGCTAAAATAAAATTAAAATCATAATTAATCGATTAAAACCAAAAACATAAACTAATTGAAAGAGAACAAAAAACTTCAGAGATAAATTCGAATAGGCTAGTATAACATATAAGTAACCTCAAATAATCATAATAACACATTAAAATCAAATATTATATTTCAAAATTAAGGTTGTCTTTCAAGCCAATTAATCTTGAATGCGCATATTAGCTAACTTGTCAATAAGTTTTACCAGCAATAACCCTTGTCTGATTATGCGAGCACAAAAGTTAGTTTCCATAAATGCTGGATTGCTTGTGTTATTCACATAAAACATTCTGCAAGTAAATATATAACAAATCAGGTGCATTGTCCCATTTAATGAGAAATGGCAGCCACATTATATTAAAGATTAAACAAATAGTAATGAAAATAAACAAACATCAAGTTTATTAACGTATTTGCTCCATATTTGATGAAGCCAGAACATGTGTCACTTAAGTATCTCATATATATCCTAAAGCAATTAGTATAAAATACCTTTAATTGATCTGTTGAAACTAACATGAGAATGGAGCCATCACGGTGCATGACACCTCCGTAATGCACATCATCACCCTGCAATTCAATAAGGAACCAACTATTACAAAATGTGGATATAGAGAAATAAGCAGAGAATGTTGCTACAAATATCCTAGTTAAAGTTAGACCTCCTTTTGAACTGGCAATTGACCAGCTCGGCGCTGGAAATCAGTAATCTTTGTGCTTTTCTTCAGATGGAGTCTGAAGAGAGGAAACCATTAAGAAACAGAACATAAAAGTTCGATAATGCAGAACTGGAAATTGACTACTTACTGGCTTCCATTAAAAGGAGTTCTAAAGATTTTAGGTTCTCCATTCTTCCCGTCATCATCTTCACTGCTGATTTTGTGTAGTGTCACCTGCATAAACCAATATGTATTCATCATTTAGTAATGCGTAGTAGTGACCATTTTCCATTACAAAATCAATTTTATTGTTATAAATTAATACCGGTTTATCCTGAGAACCATCACCTGTAAGTTTCAAGTAAAAACATTATTTACCCTGAGAACCATCAGCTTTCTTTAAGTAAATAGTCATAATTAGCTGACAAGAGCTTTGGGCGTCTCCTCTTCCACATAGCTCCAAATGCATCCCAAACGGCTTTGTACCAAGAAGATACACTTTTGCTTGCTCCATAGATTGAAAACATAGAACTGAATACCCAATTTTGAAATCAATTGAACAATATTTTTATTCACCATTAATTGTTAAATGAAATTGCAAATTTAGATCCTTGTAGATTTAGATTGATCTAAAGATGATAGAAAATATCAATGAATATGAAAGAAACGACGACTGTAATTTCAGTAATATATCGCCATATCTCGAGAACTATTACTTGATGCAATCTAAATCGTATTTACTGATTTTTGATTTTTGAGCGTAAGCGTCATTGAAGCATATTATTCTAATTCACACACAAAAAAAAATGTTAAAACCATCTTTGGAGCATATTATCAAACAGGTAAAGTGCAATTGCTATGGGTTAACATAATAGCACAACACAGATCCATTAAAATTAAAGACAAATTGTTAGTAAAGAAATTGCTTATGAAGTCAAAAGTTCACATCAGAATGCAAATTACTTATGAAGTCAAAAGTTCATATCAGAATGCGAAATAGAAAATTAGAATTTAATCAGTGAAATTTGCATAATCTCACCTAAAACTTCCACAATCTGCACTTCTTCAGACCTTAATCGAATAAGAATTGCTCTGAAACTCTGCATTTACAACAGGAATATCAAAATCAATGGATAATTGATTGCAAAATCAAAATCGATCAGTCAAACCCTAAAAATAAAACTAACTGAAATTTGTAAAAATCAAAGAGAAATTAGGAAACAATAATTTGATCTAATACATATAGATGATAAGTAACAATTAATTACTTCGAAAATTGTTTAATTGATCGAATGAAATTTTTTGTTCAGCGTTGATGATGTCTCTGAAAAAAGAAAAGAGAAGAACAAAAAACAAGGAAAATATCGGCTCCGAAAGAATGATTAGGCTGAAATCAGTTTTCCTAAAACTATTTAAATAACCAATCTTCATTTTAGAGATGGTTTAAGCCGTCTGAGTTTGCCTTCTAAATTGATGACCGTCTCTGTGAAACATCATTACATTTTTATTTTATAAAACTTGCGGTGCTTATTAAAAGCGTCTTAAACTGTTCGTTGCTAAAAACCTTTTTTGGTGTAGTGAAAAATTGTATGTAGAGGGACTGGAGGAAACAAAAATTGTAAGTAGAGACTGGAAAAAACTCACAAAAGACCTAAAAATCAAAAATAGGTAAGTAGAGAGACCATATAATATAAAAATGAAGTATAAGGACCTACCGAAAAAAAAGTGTAAAGTACAGGGACCTCTATCTGGATTTGGCCTTATAAGAGAGTAACACACTATATGCTACACAACAAGTCAACAACTATACCAATCAATATGCTACATCATCAAGTTGTTACAAAAATGTTACTGATATCTTCCTCTAGCTAGTTTAAATATTGTTTAAGTAGCAGTTACCATTCCTTGTAGCTTCAGATTCTTGTTTCATGAAAAACGCACTCTTTTCTTTATGTTCTTATCATGGTATTAGAGCCGAATTTTATAGTCTCTTATGTTCATTAATCCATGTTATTCTTGTATTGATTAATCAATGAACTTGAAGGTCCTTCAATGACGAACGAGTTGCATAGAATAGACGAATCATTTTTAGTCTTTATTTTTTGCGTCCAAATGAAAATCCATAATTGATTTTGGTTTCTAATATTTTTCACGGTGGAAATTATCATACTTGGATTAAATCGACGAAAACCTCTTTGATTAATAAGAAAATGTATATATGTGCCTTACTCTTTATTTCAAAGGTTTAAAAGGAAAAAGTTGGGATGTGTGTGAGATTAAATTGAAAGATGGAGGATTATAAGGTAAAAGAATACAAATTTAGGGGCAAATTATGCACTAAACCAAACCAATTATTGTATCTTTATTTTCAATGAATGCATCTATCTTTGATAAAAAGTAAAAACAGAGAGAAGATAAGATTCACATTTTTCATTCTTATTCTGGAACATATCAAGCTACACAACAAAAACTGAATTAATATAGTTAGGTAAACACGACAATATCCCAGCATAAATACGACTCTACGTCAAGCATTTCATTACCTACCAATTTACATTTCATCATGGAGCTTCAATTCCTATCTTTTCCTCTACTATTCACTACCCTTATCTTCATCCTCGTCGGGTTAAAAATCGCGAAGAAATCAAAGTTTTCCGATCTTCCTCCGGGTCCATGGAAGTTGCCTCTCATTGGAAACTTACACCAGCTTGCATTTGCTGGCTCTCACCCTCACCGGAGTCTCCGAGCTTTCGCCAACAAATATGGAAGTGTTATGCATCTTCAGCTGGGAGAAATTTCGACGATTGTCATTTCATCGCCGGATTCTGCTAAACAAGTGATGAAAACTCACGATGTTGTCTTTGCTCAACGACCCTTTATTTTGTCTATCGGAGTTTTAAGTTACAATTTTACGAATATCGCGTTTTCCCCTAACTCAGCTTACTGGAGACAGCTCCGAAAGATTTGTGTTACTGAATTGTTAAGCGCGAAACGCGTTCAATCTTTCAGATCAATCAGAGAAGAGGAAATGTCTAATCTGATAGCTGCAATTTATACTTCTTCTGGAAAACCATTTAACTTGAGTAGGAAGATATTTTCTTCAACATATGGTATTACTGCCAGAATTTCTTTTGGCAAAAAATGTGAAGATCAAGAGGCATTTATTTCCGTAGTTGATGAAATTTTAGAGGCAGCTTCAGGATTTGGTATCGCGGATTTGTTTCCGTCGTTTAAATTTCTTCATCATATTAGCGGGACGATGTCTAAGCTCAGAAGAATTCAGGGTGAAGCAGATAAGATTCTTGAAAGCATCATTGCTGACCATAGAGCTAGCAAAAGAATTGCAGTGGCTGGTGATGATCAAGAAGATCTTGTTGATGTTCTTTTAAGGCTTCAGGAGCATGGAAATCTTGAATTTCCTTTGACTACCGATAATATTAAAGCTGTTCTTCAGGTTAGTAAATTTTTATTTGCCTTTTTGCAAATTTAATATGAAAATTTCGATTCGAGGGCGTCTATTTCGACAGAAAAAATTAGATAGAAAAATATTATATATCCACAATTTTGACTCTCTTAACTGCCCCTAAAAAGAAATGTATATCAATTAGACAAGCTAGAATAATTATATTCAAATATCAGTTCGATCAAAGCTATGAAATTTTTCTTTTTAGCTGAAATTAATCAAGTAAATTCATATAAACAATTCACATGGTACCAGACATGTTTTGAATATGATTATTCTAATTAAAAAATATAACAGATTGGATTATCATTTTTAAGGATAAATCTGTCAATTTTTTTCAAAGTTATGGATATTTAAAATTATTTTATCAAAAACTTTGTGTGTATGTCTTTGAATCTATGTTCTTGTTTTATAAAATTATAGGATATATTCGTCGCTGGAAGTGATACATCATCAACAACAGTAGAATGGGCTATGTCGGAAATGTTAAAGAATCCAAGAACATTGGAAAAGGCACAAGAAGAGGTAAGGAAGCTATGTAGTAAAAAAGGAAATGTAAATGAGACTGATCTTCAAGAATTAGAATATTTAAAATTTGTAATCAAAGAAACACTGAGATTACATCCTCCTGCACCGTTACTAATTCCAAGAGAATCCAAAGAGACATGTGAGATTAATGGGTACAAAATCCCATTGAATTCTCAAATTATCGTTAATGCTTGGGCAATCGGAAGAGATCCAAATTATTGGCCCGAAGCTGAGACTTTCTATCCAGAGAGATTTATCGACAGCAACATCGATTATAAAGGAAATAATTTTGAATATATACCGTTTGGTGCTGGAAGGAGAATGTGTCCTGGAATATTGTTCGGCATAGCTAATGTTGAACTTCCACTTGCTCAACTTCTATATCATTTTGATTGGAAACTTACTGATATGCAAAAGCTTGAAACTCTAGATATGACCGAATCGTTTTCTATTTCGGTTAGAAGAAAACATGATTTGCAGCTGATCCCTATTCCATATCGTCCTCCATCCGCTTGATGCTAGAGATGATCAACCGGTTATAAAAACTGAAGGTGACAATTATATGCAATTCAGTAGTTCATCCGTATTTATTATCTTATTGTAATCTCGGTGTTACCGATTAGTGAAAAAGGCTTTCAATTTTACTTATTGAGATATGGAATTAAATTTATGCTAGACATTTTATTGCAATTTAGTTCCAAATACCGATTTTCTGTTATATTTTCTCATTTATAATTATGAATATTTCATTGATGGAGAAACATGCACAACTTGATCAAAGCACATTGAAAAATCTAGAAAGTACAGAAGAAATAATTTGAATTAAAAAATTAAAAATTATATTTATAGTTTTCAGTGACGTTGATAGAGCTTTTTAAATGTGCAACTCAACAGTTCGTACGTTATATTCAATGGTTATTTCAAACCAATGGCGCCGGAACCAAAAACATTATTTAGGGGGAGCGAAATATTTTTTAGCCGAACGACACATCGTTGGCTATTTTTAAAAATTTACACCAAATAAATTTTCAAAATTGAAAAATAATTATCCGGCCATTTAAAATATTTTTGTATCACTTACATCAATTTATTTGTACAATCTTCAAGTATTAATTTGCTGAATATTAATAATTTTATTTTACCTAGAAAAAATATATATAAAAATTAATTATATATTCTAGATTTAAAACTATTTTATATTAAAAAATTATATCTCTATTGTTAAAAAAATAAATTTATTGTAGTTTACTAGCTAATATTAAAAGAGAAAGTCACAAAAATACCACAAAATAACTCTTCCTTTTCACACTTTACCAAAAATTTGAAATCTTTACATGAGCACCACCTTATTTTCATTAATACAATTATGCTAATTTAAGCATGCAACATGCATCAACATGATGCACGCATACATCAAGTGCACTAGCTAAGCTGGTGCACCACATGTAATGATCACCTGTGATGTTATTTTTTTTTTCTTTTTTCAATAAAACAAAACTTGTATTAACATTAAAATTGAATCTTGCAAAACTCTTTATAATATATTTATTTAAATTTTAAATTTTAAAATATCAACATTAATTTTAATTTTAAAAATATTAATATATTAAATTTTAAAAATACAAAATACACAAATAATACTCCCTCCGTCCCATTCTAATTGACTAAATTTTCTACTTTGGGTGTCCCATTCTAATTGAAAACTTCTATTTATAGAATATTTTTCACACTACTTTTCTTCTTTTACCCTCATCAATTAATGCATTTCAAAAGCATTTTTCTAAAAAGTAGTGAAACATTTAATGTAATATGAGGATATAAAAGTAAAGTTACTAAAATTTCTTAAACAATGTGCAATGAGAATTTTCTCAATTAGAATGGGACAGAGGGAGTATAATTTTAAAAAAATAATTTTATAAATTAGAGATATATTATTGATATACGGCGAACACGGTTTTGATGCATAAGTAATATATATTATGTATCAGAAATGTATTTATTAAATATATTAAAAATATATACATATATTATATATAAATTATGTATTAATGATGTATATATTTAAATATATTTAAAAATGTATCTATCATGTATCACCGATACATTTAAAAAATTGCATCCATCATGTATAACTCATGTATCTGCGATATATCTATTACGTGAATTTAAAAATATATCTAAATTATGTATCAAAGATATATCAAATATGTATTTAAATTTTTTGTAATAAAATTAAAAAAAGATGTAAAAAATATATCAATTGTGTATAAATTATGTATCAACAATGTATCTATTAAGTACATTAAAAAATATATCTATCATGTTTATTATTTTTTGATAAATATCACGTATAAATTATGTATCAGAGATATATCACATATGTATCAGACATGTACCAAATATGTATCGGAGATGTATCAAATATTTTTTAAAATATTTTTGTATGTTTTGATTATTTCTTAATTTTTTTACGTAAATTATATTCATCGTATGTATTTTTTTGAAAGGAAATTAAATATGTATCAAATATGTATTTAATGGTATCAGCAATGTATCAACTATGTATCAGAGATATATCAAATATGTATCAAATATATCCAATATGTATATCAAAAATATATTTATAATATAAAATTTTGACAATCATCTATTTATAACATAAACTACAAAACTAATAATAAATGTATCAGAAATGTATCAAATATGTATCGGAAGTATATCAAATATGTATCAGAATATGTATCATATATGTATCATAAATGTATAGAAATGTGTATCAAATATCTATCAAAAACTTGATACTTTCTCGATACAAGATTTTGGAAACCCACCAATAAATGTATAAATTATGTATCAGAAATGTATCTATTAAATAAATTTAAAAAATGTACTTATCATGTATCGGAGATATATCAAATATGTATAAAAAATATATATGTAATATATATAAAAATATTTTGACACATCTCAAAAATGTATCAAATAAATATAAAATATATGTAATAATATGTATAAACAAATAAGAAAATAAGTTCAAACAATCGAATATTTATCAAATATATATATATATATATATATATATATATATATATATATATATGGGAGACATATAAAATACATATCGGAGATATAAACAAAAAAAGAATATTTTATTTATATTATTAAAATTAATATTTTCAAAATTTAAATATAATAAATAAATTTATGTCCAATTTAAATAATTATATAATTATATAAATATATAATTTATATTAAGAAAACAAAAAAAATTATATCATGTGTATCAAAAGATACACCTGATTATTATTAAGAATGACCCACGTGGGTCATTCATTGTATATAGCAGGTGCACCAAATGGTGCACCTTAAATTTACTAAGTATGAATATTGCATTAAATTTACTAAGTATGAATGTTGCATCAGGTGCATAATATAGTGAGGGTGGACACATGTTGGCTTGGGAGAAAGGTGGTGTTGGTTGAAAAGTAATAATAGAAGTTGGTATTTTATAAAAGAAAAATTGTAATAAAGTAAATAAATTATTAATATTGTATTATGTGAAATAGTGAGTTATTATTGTGGTTTTCTTGTTATTTTCTCATATTAAAATATATTAATAGAATACTAACTTGTATTTTTAGCATCATCACCATTACTTAATTAATATAAATAATTAATAAAATTATAGTATAACTCTATAATTTAAAGGTAAAGCAAAGATGATGGATTCTGCATCTGTTCAAGCACCACCAGATTCATCTCCCAACTTTGATAATGACTTATTAATCTTTTTGCACAAGAGAAGTTCAACGTTCCCAGTTTAGTTCAGCCTTCAGCAGCAATATCAATCCCAGTGGTTGTGACTCCACAGAATATCTGTCACGACCCAATTTCGTGGATCGTGACCGGCGCTAGGATATGGGTATGGTCGTACCAAAACCCGTAGCAAGTCTTGCGGAAAAACAATAAACAATATAAATAACTTAAATATCTGGAAAGTTTAACAGCATGTCTTATATATAAAAATAAATAATCCGGAGTGAACATGCCAATAAATAATCGAGCAAATCGATAATCCCAAAGTATAATAATCCAATGAAATAAATAACTAGTTCTACTGCGGTCTAAGAGTTCGAAAAATAGAAACTAGTTTAATAACATAAAAACCTCCGAGGAATCAAAAGAATCGGAGTGGACCAGCTTTCAAATCATAAACCTGGAAAATTTGGAAAAATAACGGGGTCAGATATACTGAGATGAGTTCGCAATACTATTTACATTTATTAAGTTTAAAACCCTTAAATCAAAACATTTTTATACTAATATAATATGATTATGGAAATACAGTATTGAAATGATCCCAGCGTAAGTATGACATAGCATACCGATAAACCCAGAGTGGACGGGAACAAATCCTCGTCAAATAAATATACCAGCGTGAGCAAGACTTTAGTCTGCCGTTTCCCAGAGTACTTACCGGTGCACACAGTCTCGATACAAGCCTATCGAGTAGCTCGTTTCAATCCAGTTCCATAATCCGTAAAAACAGTTCGCAAACATTTATAATATTAAAATAAATTGCGGTACTTAATAAAGCGGTAAATAGCACTACAAACTCACAGCTTGCTTATCCACGTGATCTTGGCAAACAGCTAACCCTGCGTAGACTCCGAAGCACGAACAGTCGACAGGTCTAAAATAATAAATAGGTTAAAATCCGTTGACCCCTAACTCTAAGATCACTAGACACCACGTAGGACTAACACAATTAAATAATCAGATAAATCACAGAAGAACACAATTCTCAAATAAATTATAATGCCGTAATTAATTTAAGACTATTGAGTTCGTACTTAAATCCAATCCGAAAATATTATTAAAATAATATTTAATTGATAAATAAAATCAATTCCTCAAATAGTGGGGTAGCCGAGTTTCTTAAAACTACCAAGCTAATTCCACATGTCGGGCGACCCAAGTCTAACCCGACCCAACCATAAAACCAGAGTTATAAACCACAGTTTATAATTTAATATTTACTAAAAATATTAATCAATATCCAGATAGAACTCAATAGCTTGAAACCCGAGTAATTAAATAATACCGGCAAATATCTCAAATAATTAAATAACAAAATAAAGTAAAAATATCACTTTAATCTCAAAGGCATCCTAAGCCAAAAATATCAATTTAACAATTAAATAATAATTAATAATAATTATTAATTTAATTTTTAAATATTCAAATATTATTTTTATGCCCAAAAAAAAATAATATAATTAATTTGATAAACTTGAAATAAAATAAAATCCCCAATACTTATTTAATATAGTCACTATAAAATTTTATGTATAACTATAATTAAATTGATATTTAATTTAAACTTAAAATATTAATGCCCGGATTAATTTCAAATTATAAATAATAATATTATTTAAATCGCTAATTAATAAGTCGAAACCAATTTCGTAAATTAAAAATCAAAAATCAAATCAATTTAAACAGTTAAAAGATAAGTTTAGAAACTAAAAGATTTAAGATACAAAAACTTGATAACCAAAGTTATCATTTAGCCAATTAGAATTTGAATGGGCCAATCACACATGGACACCTCCTCATCATCTTCAATTAACAACCATATCAAACCCAACTTATTCTTTACAGCAACAGAAAACGATTTTGAATGCAACTTTGATAATCAATCTCAAAATACTTTAATAAGCAAACTTACAATCTAACAATCTTACATTAATCAATCACTTTATCAAAATAAAAGATTCAAGCCAACACAATAAGAGAAACCAAAGCCAAAAGCTTGAAACCGAAAAACAAGAACGATGAATCCTAAAACGAACGATAAACACTTGTTAAGAGTTTAATGATTTAAACTCCAAAGCTATTGATCTTAGTCTAGCATAATCATAACCCCAAAAAGGAAAACAAGATCATGGTTAAAAGCCTTAATGAAATTGACAGTAGCTAACCCAAGATTAAAACAGTTTTAAACAAAATATTATAGCAAGACGGCGGTGATTACTACGGGTTCGTTAGCGTACCGTTTGACGAACAAAAAGTGTAGAAACGTAGATGTGTGAGTCTACTTTCACGGAAAACAAACGGAATTGATTTCGACCTCCGAACGGCTGCCAAACGAATCAAAATTCAGGAAGATCGATTTAGAACTCAAAAACAGAATTTCTTAAAAACGGTAAAACGGCGGCGATTGATACGAGAAATATAGCGTACCGTTTTACGAAACGAAAATTGGGACTTGTAGGTACGTGAGTCTTCTTCGACTGGAACGTTTCGGAACTGGATTTGGATCTGAAACGAGTGAGATATCAGTTATGAACGGAGGGGTCGTTTATTGATCAAAACTGAAATATTAATCAACTTACCGAAGATTTTTGACAAACTTTGGTTGATGATTTCGGAAAGGATTCTCAGCGAAATTGAATGAGGAAAGCGGCTAGGGCTAGACTGATGTGTGGTGAAGATATTTGGTTTAGAAAGCGTTTTTAAAACGCGGATAGATCGAGAGAAATCAGGGGGCAAAACTGCCCCCTGAAATTTCGCAGCAGGTCTCGTACGAGACCTGCACATCACGTACGAGACCAGGTCTCGGTTCAACGAGACCTGGTCCAACCGACACCTGGTCCAACCGATTCTGGTTGGACCGAACCCGACCCGAAACTTTTTTTTTTTTATAATAAAAAAAAAATATTTTCGAAACCCGGATTTTAATTAACTTTTTTTCTAACCCGGACTTAAAATTAAACCATTTCCGAATCGACTGAAAAAATAAATTTAATTACGTCGACAACTAAATTGTTACCGGAACTCGACGATAAAATAAATAAATTTTTTATGGGTTATTACATTCTCCCAAACTTATTAAAAATTCGTCCTCGAATTTAACACAACCAAAATTAATATAAAACTAACTATAGCAAGATGAAATCACACGTAACTCAAATTACAGAAATAACGCATCCACAACGAAACGAAGGAAAACCACTAATCAAACAATTTCTGATTCCCATAATCACTTTACTACCAGGAGACAACTCAACAGAAACAAAATAACACCGCCTAATTCAACCTAAGAAAAACACAACCGCAATCTCACTCGATTAAACAACACTCTCACCAAAAGATAATCCTACCATAATGAAAACTGAGGTGAGTCAAAGCGACACGAACATAAATTAACTGAAAACACGCTAAAAATAAAAAGGGTGTTACCTTCTCCTCAACTTAAAGAATTATGACCTCAAAATTAAAACTGGTTTGAAAACTCGAAAGATTACCACGCATGCGCGAAAAATTTTGAGTTCAACAATATGGTACTTCAAACGACTACTCAAACACAACGTGCGAAGTAAAAATTTATTTTTCAACCGGGAAATAATCAACAAGCTAAACAAGGAAAAATTTCGAAAATAACAGGCTCAAGTCTCAAAGACTACCAAAGCAACACTACACGCGTAGGAACAATCCCAAAATTCAATTCGTAATCTTACTAAGCCAAACTCTAATGCTACAGACCGAAATATACAAACACTCTCACTGAAAATAATCTTACATCTCTTAACGCCTATGCGCTATATCATCCCGTGATCACAACACGAAATACCTCATGAGAAAATTTAACAGCAATCTAATGTCCTCCTAATTAAATATGCTCTCACAACTAACGGGTGAAAACTAAACACCATTTGAATCCCTACGGTTCAACCAATATATAGAATACATAATTCAAACTTCTGATAACAAAATTTTTCATCCTCCAATTTTTTCAATCACTATAACCTCAAACCCAACAGAAGATCATATATCAGATCGAAATTAATCGGTTTATTGGTTATGCTCACAACAAGATTTTTATATAAAAATGCTTTTCGCAACCACAAAATATTTACTAATACCATCCGCCTTTAATTTGAAATCACTAACATTTTCAGTTTAATTTCATTTTCAACCGAAAAATAACTAACCTGTTGAAAAATCTTCTATTTTTGGTAAACGCGTCAACATAATCAAAACACTCAATTTGAAACCATACCCAACCCTTACTTTTAAAATAAATTCACGATTAAATCGTTCATTTAGAAAAATCTTAAAATCCGCTTTTAAATCAAAACTGACAACAGTTCATCACTTTATTTCAAAAAGAAAGTTTTTTTTTTTTTTTTTTTTTGCAAATAAGAATCCCTTTGTTTATGAAATAATTGTCCCTACCGGTATTAAAACTTTTTAAACAGAATTCGAATCTGTAAAAATAAAATTTCTTTTAAATTTTTTGTAAAAGCACACGTAGAGCATAACCAATGTTCTTAAATCAAAATCCTCAAATAACATACTCTAAGCTGACACAATCCTTTAATCCGAACTCAATATTTTTCCGCACTTACCACAACTAAACCTCGAGTACAACCTTATAACTATAGCTCTTCCTTATAAAATACAGATACTCCAACAATATATTCCTCTAAGTACGTCACCACCGTCATCACAGAGTATTTGTCTAGATACCAACCAAAAATTTCAAAATTGTTTGAAAATTATCAACTTTTTAAACATCATTTTTTCACAATGTAACTCGCTAGTTTATAACTGAACACATTTTTTTTTAAATCCTTATTGATAAAATTTATTTTACATAATTGTGCGCCAGGGTGATGACCGCTCTCATCCCCAAAGAGTTGCATTCAACCCTAATAATTTAATGTCGTGATGAATGTTCTAAATGCGTGTATCAATTATTTATTTCTCTTTTAATTAGTGATCATGCTCAATGCTCAATTCCGTTTCCTATTTGTGGAATCTCAAATGCATGTTCATGACATGTCTGGGCACAATTATGTGATAAAAAAACATTTCAATTACTTTAATAAATTAACATTTGAAATTAATTTTTCTTTGAAATATTTTCAGACATTACACTCTGTGAGACAGGCACTCGTCCATCTTGACATATTTGTCCATCTCCATTATTCTAGTCCACCAATTTGCATCGTCATTAACGAAATAACCCAAAATCAACAACAAAACTAAATTTTCCTAACAACGAATTCCTCAAATCGAATTGAAATTTTTTCAAAGGCATCAAAGCAACATGACCGCCTTCACAGCTCTACTATCAGTTTCGGTGTTTCACCGATCTACCTAAGGAAAAACACCAGTGTATTAGTACACTGATCTACCTCGATTCACAGACTTCATATCTAATTCTAGAATGCTAACGGCCAAATAATTTAAATACACCAATTTATCACAAACGAGCCCGACCTAAAAACGCATAATGTTCGAAATTTCACGCACTAGGAAAGCGCTCACGAGTACAATTATCCCTCCGGTGCTGAGTAATATAACTCAAATCGCCATCCACTGACAAAGACAGATTTTTGAAATTCAAATCTGCGAAGAACCGCTTTTCGAATTTAATGATAAGAAAATTAATCACTTCTATTTCCAGGGTCAAACGTTCGATCCGGCTAAATCAATTAGGACATCTAAATTAATCGCAGGTCAAAACAAAGGTTCGAATCGCACATCGACACAACCGCCAAAGTTAAGCCAAAGAAAAACTAGCGAGGAGTACCCTCACGTGCTACTCCATACAATGAGGTCAACGGGAACAAAACCTATATGGCTTAACTTAAATAAACATGAGAGGCAAGGATAATAACATAGTAATATAGGTCAAGAATTGATCACACGTCTGAAAAGCACTTAAGCATCTTGCAGTAAAACAATTTTTCATTCGGATAGTTAAACAATATAAATATCAAAGGATTGAGCATAGAACATCTTATATGATCAACGAATTTCCTACTGACATGGTAACAACTCAAACAACCCGGAAATGATTCAAATATTAAATCATATAATGACATGCTCAAAACGTATAATCAGATCACAATAAATTAAGATATTGGTCAAACGTATTTATCAAAACCATTTCGAAAGATAAAATTTACAAACTAGATTTCAAGTTCATGTCGAACCCCACAGTCTTAAAAATCATTTTCCGGAAAACCTCTTTTATAAAACAATAGATATAATTGTTCCCAAACGCCTCAATTTAAAATCATTGAGTTAGCCGAGTGATTACCACTTCCAAGCTTAACTCCAAATTTGGGTGACCCAAGTCAAACCCATAATATCCATTTATAAAACGTATGCAACACATTTTCAAATCCGAAAAAAAAACGCCTTTCGAAAATAAATCTCAATATTTTTAAAATAGGTAGCTCGACGTCACCCAAAGTAATAACATCAACTCATCTTCCAAGTAGAAAAACAATTTTTCTTTAACAATCTTTTCAGAAATACTGGCTCCAATCAAAATTTGTAAATCGAGCATAAGACCAACAACACCAAAGTGTTGACAAATCGAAATATGGTAAAATTTCAAAATTAAAATTAATTTTCCAAAACTGTAACACCTTTCAAAATAACTTTTATTTCCAAACAGTCATTTGAAAATACCAAGTTAGACGTAACATTCTAATTTTAATAATTCAAGGAATTCATTTTATTTCAAAAGAACAAATCCTTTTTCAATCCTTAGTCAATTTTTTTTTTGAAATATATGAATTTCATTTTTATTGGCAAGATACTGAAAATAATATTTTAGGGTATGTCCAGATTACCCTTTTGATTTTTTTTTTTGCATCAAAACACCAGTTGAATAAAAACAATCTTCCTAAGGTAATTTAAAACCAATATGTGGCCAACAACGTAATTCACAAACGTAAAAAAAAAAGTTTTGGTCAAAAATCATTTAAACTCAAAACAGGGTCAAATCCTGACAAATATCTTTTTTTTTCAAGGCTCTCGGCCAAACCAGAAGTACTCTCAAACAATTTAATGCCAACAACATCCTTAAAGTATAACAGCCAAAATATATCACCCAAGGGAAAAGCAACATTATCAAGATAAGGCAATTAACATCATACCCAAGTATGACATAAAGAAAATTACCAACATAAGATTTTCCGAGAAATCAAAAGCAACTAAATCACCCAAGTGAAATAACATCACTATAATAAAATAAAAGCATCAAATCAAAGCATAATTAATGACTGACTTGACGCAATCCTATCGGTGTAGGCAGAAAGTTTTTAAAATCAAAAGATGACGTTTCAAAGACAAGACATGAATCCTAATTCCGCAGTAGATCCTATGACACAACAAGAACACTTAACATGCCTTAACGCGATAAACACATAACATGCAAAATTTGGCCTTAGTTCGAAACTAAAGCTCTGATACCAACTTTGTCACGACCCAATTTCGTGGATCGTGACCGGCGCTAGGATATGGGTATGGTCGTACCAAAACCCGTAGCAAGCCTTGCGGAAAAACAATAAACAATATAAATAACTTAAATATCTGGAAAGTTTAACAGCATGTCTTATATATAAAAATAAATAATCCGGAGTGAACATGCCAATAAATAATCGAGCAAATCGATAATCCCAAAGTATAATAATCCAATGAAATAAATAACTAGTTCTACTGCGGTCTAAGAGTTCGAAAAATAGAAACTAGTTTAATAACATAAAAACCTCCGAGGAATCAAAAGAATCGGAGTGGACCAGCTTTCAAATCATAAACCTGGAAAATTTGGAAAAATAACGGGGTCAGATATACTGAGATGAGTTCGCAATACTATTTACATTTATTAAGTTTAAAACCCTTAAATCAAAACATTTTTATACTAATATAATATGATTATGGAAATACAGTATTGAAATGATCCCAGCGTAAGTATGACATAGCATACCGATAAACCCAGAGTGGACGGGAACAAATCCTCGTCAAATAAATATACCAGCGTGAGCAAGACTTTAGTCTGCCGTTTCCCAGAGTACTTACCGGTGCACACAGTCTCGATACAAGCCTATCGAGTAGCTCGTTTCAATCCAGTTCCATAATCCGTAAAAACAGTTCGCAAACATTTATAATATTAAAATAAATTGCGGTACTTAATAAAGCGGTAAATAGCACTACAAACTCACAGCTTGCTTATCCACGTGATCTTGGCAAACAGCTAACCCTGCGTAGACTCCGAAGCACGAACAGTCGACAGGTCTAAAATAATAAATAGGTTAAAATCCGTTGACCCCTAACTCTAAGATCACTAGACACCACGTAGGACTAACACAATTAAATAATCAGATAAATCACAGAAGAACACAATTCTCAAATAAATTATAATGCCGTAATTAATTTAAGACTATTGAGTTCGTACTTAAATCCAATCCGAAAATATTATTAAAATAATATTTAATTGATAAATAAAATCAATTCCTCAAATAGTGGGGTAGCCGAGTTTCTTAAAACTACCAAGCTAATTCCACATGTCGGGCGACCCAAGTCTAACCCGACCCAACCATAAAACCAGAGTTATAAACCACAGTTTATAATTTAATATTTATTAAAAATATTAATCAATATCCAGATAGAACTCAATAGCTTGAAACCCGAGTAATTAAATAATACCGGCAAATATCTCAAATAATTAAATAACAAAATAAAGTAAAAATATCACTTTAATCTCAAAGGCATCCTAAGCCAAAAATATCAATTTAACAATTAAATAATAATTAATAATAATTATTAATTTAATTTTTAAATATTCAAATATTATTTTTATGCCCAAAAAAAAATAATATAATTAATTTGATAAACTTGAAATAAAATAAAATCCCCAATACTTATTTAATATAGTCAATATAAAATTTTATGTATAACTATAATTAAATTGATATTTAATTTAAACTTAAAATATTAATGCCCGGATTAATTTCAAATTATAAATAATAATATTATTTAAATCGCTAATTAATAAGTCGAAACCAATTTCGTAAATTAAAAATCAAAAATCAAATCAATTTAAACAGTTAAAAGATAAGTTTAGAAACTAAAAGATTTAAGATACAAAAACTTGATAACCAAAGTTATCATTTAGCCAATTAGAATTTGAATGGGCCAATCACACATGGACACCTCCTCATCATCTTCAATTAACAACCATATCAAACCCAACTTATTCTTTACAGCAACAGAAAATGATTTTGAATGCAACTTTGATAATCAATCTCAAAATACTTTAATAAGCAAACTTACAATCTAACACAATCTAACAATCTTACATTAATCAATCACTTTATCAAAATAAAAGATTCAAGCCAACACAATAAGAGAAACCAAAGCCAAAAGCTTGAAACCGAAAAACAAGAACGATGAATCCTAAAACGAACGATAAACACTTGTTAAGAGTTTAATGATTTAAACTCCAAAGCTATTGATCTTAGTCTAGCATAATCATAACCCCAAAAAGGAAAACAAGATCATGGTTAAAAGCCTTAATGAAATTGACAGTAGCTAACCCAAGATTAAAACAGTTTTAAACAAAATATTATAGCAAGACGGCGGTGATTACTACGGGTTCGTTAGCGTACCGTTTGACGAACAAAAAGTGTAGAAACGTAGATGTGTGAGTCTACTTTCACGGAAAACAAACGGAATTGATTTCGACCTCCGAACGGCTGCCAAACGAATCAAAATTCAGGAAGATCGATTTAGAACTCAAAAACAGAATTTCTTAAAAACGGTAAAACGGCGGCGATTGATACGAGAAATATAGCGTACCGTTTTACGAAACGAAAATTGGGACTTGTAGGTACGTGAGTCTTCTTCGACTGGAACGTTTCGGAACTGGATTTGGATCTGAAACGAGTGAGATATCAGTTATGAACGGAGGGGTCGTTTATTGATCAAAACTGAAATATTAATCAACTTACCGAAGATTTTTGACAAACTTTGGTTGATGATTTCGGAAAGGATTCTCAGCGAAATTGAATGAGGAAAGCGGCTAGGGCTAGACTGATGTGTGGTGAAGATATTTGGTTTAGAAAGCGTTTTTAAAACGCGGATAGATCGAGAGAAATCAGGGGGCAAAACTGCCCCCTGAAATTTCGCAGCAGGTCTCGTACGAGACCTGCACATCACGTACGAGACCAGGTCTCGGTTCAACGAGACCTGGTCCAACCGACACCTGGTCCAACCGATTCTGGTTGGACCGAACCCGACCCGAAACTTTTTTTTTTTTTTATAATAAAAAAAAAAATATTTTCGAAACCCGGATTTTAATTAACTTTTTTTCTAACCCGGACTTAAAATTAAACCATTTCCGAATCGACTGATAAAATAAATTTAATTACGTCGACAACTAAATTGTTACCGGAACTCGACGATAAAATAAATAAATTTTTTATGGGTTATTACAATATCTTTCCATTTTCTACACAGGAATTGGAGTCTATCTATACTTTTGATCAGGTGTAGGAGCAGGGCCGGCTTTAGGTGAGTTGAGACCCTAAACGGTTGAATATATATAAATTACATATTAATTTTTTTAATATAATAATGAATAACTCTTTAAATTATAAATAATAAAAATATATTATATATAAATAAATACACTAATAAATACATAAAAATTGCAAATTTAATTATATTTATAAAGTATTAGAACTCTTTAAAATAAATAAAAAATCTTGAAGTGAAATATTCAATACGTCTGACTTGTTATCAACTTTTTATGAAAATAAGCTAACATAATATAATTCAATAAAAAATGTTTGATTTCAAAAATCAACTTGTCATGAAACTATAATGTCATAATCATTGAACTGAAAAATATTAAACAAATCAATTATTTGATGTAAGTGAAAATTAAAATAACAAATGACCAAAAATAACATAATAATATAAATTAAAAAGTTAATTAATTATTTTAATTGTCTAAAAGTTTGACAATTTAGCTTATTATAAGAGTTTGTAATAAGTCAAATTATTAATTAAGAAAAAAAATTGACTATAAACAAATATTTGGAAAAGAGATAATTAAATTAAAAATATATTTAAGAAATACTTGAGTTAAAGAATATATAGAAAAATGTTTAAAAAAGGCAACAAAGTTTATTAAGGTAATTTCTATTAAAACTTATATTAATTTAAGATTTTAGCAAAATTGAAGGCCCTTTAGTAAATTTTATTGGCTTATAAAATTTATTAAGATTTGATAACATTTAATAAAGTTTATGTTGACAGTATCATAGTTCCTCTATATTTCACGCTACAACATTTCTTCATAAGGGTGTAATAAAATGTGCAGGCATAAACATTATGAGGCCCTGATAACATTGAGGCCCTAGGCTTAGGCCTTAGAGGCCTAGCCCTAAGGCCGGGCCTGTGTAGGAGAGAGGGGCTATGTTACCCGGACTCGGATACGGGTTTCCGAGTCGGACACATATCCACATGTCCGACTCGTAAATACTCTAAATTTAAGATACGGGGATACAGATCTGAAATAGGACACGGGTGCGGGGATCTGCCAAATTGAGAGTAAAAAAAAATAAAAAATATATCTTTATCCGTCAAATGATTTGTATGATATTTATTTTATTTTTACTAATTTAATAGTTTAAATTTTATTTTATAGACTTAGATATATTTTAAATTATAATTAGGAGGCTGAATTGGTCTTTTTTGCTAAAAATAAGAGTCATTTAAAAAGTTAACCATTACTGATGTTTAGAAACCATTTAATTGTAGCTGGTCTTGGGCTGGCTAAAGGAGACCCAGTAAGATATTAAGGAATCTGTTCTCCTCCCCTAACCTTTCTAACTTTCCTAACCCAAGACATAGCAGCGCTTCTTCTTCTTCTTCTTCTGTTTTTTTCTCTTGAAGTGTCAGATTGCACATATGAAGGTCCGACCCAGACCTCGTGTCGTGTCGACACGGGTATGGCGACCTAAACTAGTGAGTCCGGGTAACAGAGCTGAGGGGTCTCCGAAGGATATATGAGAAATGAGAATATTATGTTGGAATTGTCAGGGACTAAGGAATTTTCTGACAATGAACCATTTAGTTGGTCGATACTCTTTGGGTGTATCAATTAAAATTTCACGAAATTTTGAATTTTATGTATCTTAAAAATGATACCAGAAACAAACGTCATTAATAGCCTATAATGATTAATTCAAATAACAAATGTTGAATTCGTAGCATAGTCCTTAATCTCACAAGTCGACCAACCCAATGAGCATACATCACAAGTTCAGCATTCAATCTCACTTCATTGCAAAATAATCCATAAAACTCGTAGTTTTATAATATTGAGATGTTAGAAATGTACATTTAGAAATCATGTTAAACATTAATTATAGTTCTAACCTCCTCATTATGCATTTTGCCCTTAATTGAACCAATATCCAAAATTTTGCATATGTTGACTATTGCTCATAATTACAACTCCACTATCAGCTCAGTTGTAGTCACAAAACCAATCAAAATTGGCAAACATGTGATACGAACAACCTAATTTTGCATACATTTCGGATCAACAAATAATTCTACTACAGTTTTAGCCTAGATCAGTTCTTTGACATTTCACTGGGCACAACCGGCTCTAGGTCCGTTCATTTCAAAAACACCTAAAAATTCTGAATTTCCACAAAGCACTGCTAACAAATGTTTCTCATCTGAACATCAAACAAATTGACTTTTGAGTGATCTAGTACTGACGTCATTTCAAATTATAAACATTGTAATCAATCTTATGTCTAAGATTGCTATTTAAGTATTCAAAATAAAATCTCTTTTATAATGTCATGATTTTATTAAAAATCTGACTATGCCCGAACAAACTCTTCACTCAATCAACTTTTAAAAGCAATTATTTGATTTAAATCACAAATAAAGTATCAAAAGAGTATAAAGAAATTATCTCAATTATTTATCTTACAAAAACTCTATAAAATCCTCAAGTAGCGTGTTTACAAAAGTCATCATTTGTTCTGTGTAGTATAAAATGACATATTCATTAATATCAAAAAATTATCTTTAAGAATTTTATATGCAAATCTATCTTTAAGCTGAATCAACGACTTTCAGCAATTTAAATTGGTGAGCTTCTCCAAATCAACTTCTTTGTATGAAGTAATTTCGTCTTGTGAAATCTGCCAAAAATTATTTTATTATAATAATCATAATCCAAAACTAAATCTGAAAACTAAATTGGCTCTGATATGAATTGCTGTAATATTAATACCAATTGTTGAAGTTATGATACAAATTGTTGTGATCGGGTTGGTATGCGCAGTGAAATCGAAACTATTCAGTAGGTACTTAATTATGGATTTGATCAAACAAACAATATTATAGCAAAAACTTAATAACACAAGAGATTTACGTAGTTTATTAATCACACTTACATCAATGGACAAAAGAATCGAGCCATTCATTAATATCAAAAGGAGTAAAAAGTTTGGTGGAAAATTACTAAATAGTAAAAATGTATTTTCTGCCAGAATTCTAAGAGATAAAAAACCAAAAAAATGTTTAACTCTTTATATAAGAAGTAACCTAAAAAAGGTTAGAATTAACTTATATTTCTCACATCAGACACACACCTTTTCACCTTATTCACATAAATGAATGATTTGCATTGTGTGTTCAAGTTCTTTTGGTTCTAATTCTAAGAGATGAATAAAATAGGGTATTTATAGGGAATAAATTCTCTTTATAGCATTAGAAGTACTAATTCTAATTAAATTATATTTTCTAATTGTCTAATGATAATAAAATTATCCTTCATCCAAATACTCCACTAATACAGTCTTAATACAATTAGAATTTTAAATATATATATATTCCAACATTTTCATTAAGAAAAAGCTTGACAAATTAAATGTCACACTTTTCATTCCCATCTAGAATAGCATAAAATATATAAATAAGTAGGGCAGTAAATGAATCCATATTGTGTTTAATAAACAAATTTGAACCATCAGAAGCTTGAAAATAAATTTCATTGTTGAAAATAGCAGCGGTGAATTTAGCATCCCACTCTTGACTGGCCAATTATTTGAGGTCATATAATGATTTTTTAAAGTTATTGATATCAAGCTATTACCGGATTTGAGAAGCAGCAAGAGCGTGTAAAACTCTAATTCAACATCAGCTTGTTGAGTGTGCCATTTGATAACTAATTCTGTTTTATTTGTACCTTTTTACTGTACCATATGATGACTTGCATTTCATTTGTTTTTTTTTTTAATAAGCTGAAGAACTATCAAACCTTTTTTTCTTTTCAATAGGACTCCGATTTTATAAAACGGTCAATTTTATTTTATTTTTAATTTTTAATTTTTAATAACATCCTAAATCATCAAATTGAACTCTTTTATTTAAAAGTTATCTGAATATTTTTAAGTTGAAGAACTTATTTGAATTTGTTTAAATAGAAAAAAGTATGATATGACCATTAAATTTAGTTGCTTTGAATATTTTCATCCTTATAGTAATAAAATTATCTAATTTTTTTATTTAGGTGCTATTAAAAGTTAAAGATACAGAATATGATAAAATTGACTGTTTTACAAGGTCAGAGTGCTATTGAAAAAAAAAGATCGATAATTTTTTGGCCTATTAGCCTTTTTTTTATAAATCCTATTTCATTTTAGACACTCATTTACAACATATGACCTGCTTATTATGAGATATTTTAATTATTTGTGTTATTCTAACAATGTGGGATTGTCTAAATACAACTTTTAAAAGATATTTTAATTATTTGCCGCCCCTTTTTACTTAGCACCGCACAGGCGAAAGACATTTTTACCCTTTAGCAAAATTTCAAAAAAAAAAGTTCTCTCAACTCATTCGAACACACTCGAACAACTACGTAAAAAAGTCGAGTAAAATGACGGATAACGAGTATAATTCGTCGGGAAACGAGTACCGACAGTCGGAAACAAGTTTTCCCGGCTTTTCCGAGGTAAAAATTAGTTATTTTAAAATTTTATTTAAAATTTGTGAGGGGGGACGATTGAATTTCACGTCCTCTCCAGAGGAGAGGACGTGAAATTCAACGTCCTCTCCGGAAGAGGGGACGCCAATTTTGGGCGTCCCCTCTTCCGGAGGGGACGCCGCACGTTCCCTCCGGAAGAGGGAACGTGGGAAATCCACGTTCCCTCTTCCGGAGGGAACGTGGGATTTCACGTCCCCTCCGGAAGAGGGGACGTGAAATCCCGTTTTCTCTTTTTTTAATTGTTTTTTTAAAAAAAAAAACCGAAATTAATAAAAAAAATACTTACCGGAGGTTGTCGATTTCTATCTCGTTCCAAATCCGACATTTTCGTAAAATATGAATTTGTGAAAAGTTGAATGAGTTGAGAGGATTTAGTTTTTTTTTTATGAATTGGTTTTCTATTGAAAAAGTGAAAAGGGCAAATATGTAATGTGCCTGTGCGGTACTAAGTAAAAAGGGGCGGTGTTTAGCAATCCAGTTCTTTTAGATGAGTTGGTGCACCTGCTGACGCATGTTGACATCAACAAAAATGGTATCAGTAAAATTATTTTAAAAAATGTGGTATGAATGGCTAAAAAATAACTATATCTTATGAAAACGAAGATTTGTTTTTGGTATTTTTGTTATCTTCTCCTCTTTTTTTATATTTGTTTTTCAAATTTTCATAGGACGAACAACAAAGTAATCCAAATTGTTGATTATAACCGGATTAAACTAAAAATTATTTAATTTGATTAAAATGGTAAAAAAATTAATTCAAATATAAGTAATGAAATAATTTAAATTTAATTTTACCATTGATTATTTGAACTGATTAAACAAATTAAAATTAAAATAAATAAATATTTATATATCGATTTATTATTAATTTATCAAAGTATAGTTTTATTTTAATTTTTTTCGAGAGTTATATTTTTAGAGTTTTAATTCATAATATCTGAAATGAATTGAATTATGTTGGCAAAAATTCAAAATAAAAATTATTGAAAATGATAAGGCATAGAAGAGTTATTTTAATATTAAATATTAGATTTATTATAAACTGACGTGGTTTATATCTAGTGGGTTACTTGAGAAAAATGGGGTAAAATAGTATTTGAAGTGAACCGGACCCTTTTTTTAATGACAACATATAGACTAGAAGTTCTGATCTAAATTCGTAAATTCAAATAATAGTTTCCACCACCAAACCTTATGCATATCAACACTTTAATCTTTTTTATAAGGCAAAATATATTATATTATAAAAAATAATAAATAAATACTCTTTTTGTTTAAAAATAGAAAATAGATATTTTTTTGTTCTGTAAAAATAAAAAAAACAACCACATTTATTATTAATCCAAAATAAAATTATCAAATTTCCCTCACAATTTTATTGTATGAGCATTAAATGTAAAACATTATAAAAATATTTTAATATATTAATCACTATTAATAAATTTTTAAATTTTATAAAAATACTGTATTTTTTTTTATATTTATGGGACGGAATATATGATTGTGGCATTTAAGCAAAGAACCATAAAAATATGTGTGAAAATAGGCATCGAAGAAACACCGTTTCCCTTGAAGAAACACCGTTTCTTTCACCTTTCGTCAACAAAGGCATCGAAGGTGACTCGTTCCATTGCCGTCCATCCCAAAGAAAGAAAAAAAGTTGATAGGTAAAATTGTGGATAAGATTTTAAGGCTCACAACAATTCTTCTAGTTGATACAATATTTTGAAAATTTTCATTTCAACCATTCAAATCAACTTTTAGCCATACTTACATTTCACATTATAACATTAAAACATAAGACGTTATACTTTTGTTTCAATGCATATGTATAAATTTTGAACAATGGTGAAATAAAAAAAAATCTAAAGGAGAGAAAGCGAATTTGTAAGTAAAACTATCAATAAAATAAATTATATTAATAGCAATGAGAAATTAAATTCTGCAATTTATATATTTTCAATTATATTGATTATTTTATTTTAAAGATTGTGCAAGTAAATATAAATTTAATCGAGCTATATGAATAATAAATTTTAATTAATTTTTTAAAATATTTTAACGGATAAAAAAGACAAACTAATTTGTATTTTTAATAAATAAAATGAGCTTTAGTTTTATTTATTTACTATTTAGTGGAAAAGAATAATACTGATGGTGGTTGGAAGTTGGAGGGCAGCTGCCGCCCCTACCTTTCATGCCGGCCTCTGTTTTTTTTTTTCTCAAAATAATAATAATAGTCCACTTCTCCTTTTCGTACGGTTTAAAAAACATAACCAATACTCTGATTTTTTTTACAATTTTATCTTTTTTTTATCATATCCTTATTAAATAATATAGCTAATTTAGTTTTTAAGCTAATGACATTAGATGGTAAAATTTAAACAAGAATAATATAAAAAAAATCAACACTTTAAATTATAATTTACTAGAAATGTGGACAACTATTTAAAACAAAAAAAGAGAGGAAAGTGAATTATTGTTTTGAGACGGGGGATAATATTTTATTTGAGTAGTAAAACTCAGGCATAACACATTTTTATGTTTTTATATTTATTCTCTTTTTGGTATTAGATTTTTCTATTTTCAATGGTCAATATTGAGTCCTTTTAAACATCGAGTCACTTTACCATAAAAAAGTACTAAAAATATCAATTCAGACAAAAAAAGAAAAATAATGTCAACAAAATTAAAAACATATATAATAAGATTTAATAAAGTTAAAATAAACAATAAATCTATTCGAGTCTCACTACCGATACATGAAGTACACGCACTTTATTTTCCGTGACGAAGGGATCTAATGTTTATAATATTTAAAATAAAGAGACTCAATGTCGATTAACAATAGTATAGGGATTTAATGGCAAAAATTGGACAGATACAAGTATCCAAAAATTTATTTTACCTAAATTTTTTATTTTAGAATAACTTTGCCGTAGCTAATTTTTGTTGATTACAATAAAAATTAAAAGCTCGGGCATATATTCAAATTTAAACAAGACTTTTCACCACTGACTAAACTACCAAATTGGAAAGAAAGCCACTTAATAGTTGGCATGTCTAGAATGTAAAAAATTATTAAACTGTTAGGGGTATTAAACCCTATCAGTTATTTAAAATTATTATTCATAAAAGTATTATTCAATTTTATGTATGTGTTTATATGCTTAAATGCATAAAAAATCACCAACTTTCGCGTGTTTTTGGTATTTAACATAAACTTTTAATTTTGACATAAAAATACACGAACTATCTGATTTTTGCAATAATAACACTAACATCATTTTGGGCATAAAACGACAGCGTTTCTCCCCTAAAACGGCACCGTTTTTGCCTTAAAGCGACATCGTTTTTTGAAAAAAAATGCAAACTTGGTCTTATATGCAAAAATTTGATAGTTCATGTATTTTTACGCCAAAATTAAAAGTTCGTGTTAAATATCAAAAATACGCGAAAGTTGGTGATTTTTTATGCATTTAAGCCTTGTTTATATGATAATGTAAATTTTATACATGGAATATGAAAGTACAACATGATCAAAAATTAAAGATTGGATCTTAAAGCGCAGGTGTATTGATAAGACACTATTCTAATTTAAGTGAAATCGTGAGTTCGAACCGTACTCATTTATAAAGCCTTTTAATATTTATAATGCGAATTTTACCTCCGGCAAGGGACCTATCCGATTCGAGTGGGAATATGAAAGAGTTAAAGGTGTTGTTTCAAAGTTGGAATCAGTTCAGGACATCTCATGATCATACCAAAAAATTAAAGATTAAGTAAATTAATAATTGGTATCTCAGTATATAAAATTATGAGTTTTGTAGATTATTTGGTGATAAAGTGAGATTGTTGAACATTCATTGTTATTTTAACATCCTCATCATGCATCTTGCCGAGCCAATCCTTTTTTTGAAGTTACGGATCTATTTTACCGACTTCCCTTGCCTACATTATTTCATTAGCCAGAAGCTATTTATCTTGAAAACCTGATGCGGTTATGTGTGCGACAGCGCGAATGGTATTCGGTTCTTCAAGAAGTATAAAAAAAACATCAATAAAATAATTAAACTTTATATTAAATTTCTTCAAAAGCGTCGATAAAACTCGTTGAATATGCAACTGGGCGATTTGTTCGCTCTACTCAATAGTTATTTTAAATCATAAATCAACTTTTTAATTTTTGAATAAATGTGATTAAGAAAAAAATTTAAAAAAGATTATATTGATAAAATTTCATATTTATGATCCAAAAGTATTTCTATTAAAAAAATAGCAAATTTTATAAAGGATAAAAACCAAAACTCTTACTAAGAGAAACAAAACATGTATAAAAAAAACATTCATAAAAAAAAAGAAAAAAATTACAAACAGATTTCAGTCATTTGACGGGACATTTGACGTAAAATATGTTAGCAAATTAGCATTACTTTCCAAAAAGTAACTTTCCGATAAAATAAAACAATAATTTTATTAAATAAATTAAAAATAAAATAAAATAAAAAAATAAAATAAAAATAAAATAAAATAACCTACCACATTAATTGCTAGTGTGTATCTATTCATTTCCAAGGACCACATAGTGCTATTCTATTATTGGATCAACTTTTGAGTTGGTTAATCTGGTTAGGCGGAAGCCCCAACGGGTGTATCCAGAAAGGTGAGGTGGAGAAATCAACTTCATCGATGGAAACTTCCTGGGACCACTTCTGAAGCACCAGAAGGTGGTTGTTAACACACCAGGGCCTCCCGTTCCAGACCCTTTCCAGATCCTCCTCCCGGTCGAAGGTGAACATAAAAATACTAAGCATCTCCCTAGAGACCTGGAAGCCATATCTCATTCGCCAGGAAGTGGACAGAATTCCTTTCAAAACAGTTGGGTGGAAGGACTTGTGACCCTTAAATTTGCCTACCAGGACAAACTTATCTTTCTGTTCCACTTGAAACAACTTAAGCACTGGCTCAGAGACATTAAGCCTAGCAGCAGACAGAGTGAGTTCATTAATAGTTGACTGGTGAATGGACATAGTGGAGGGGTTAGGTGGGAAAAATATGATAGAGTAATGGTTTATTACACCGATACCAGAGCGAGTAAATGCCGAGGAGGGAGACAAGGCTAGAGAACAGAAGGAAGTAAATGATGATAAGATGGAGAAGAAAAAGTGGTACGAGGTAGTGAAGAAGTACGAGAAATCCCATGAGTTAAATAGCATCGGAAAGCTGGATAAAAGGATGGGACTCCCAGGATCCAGAGGGCAAGAAGGGGGTCTAACAAGAACAGGAACCAAGGGGATAAGTTGAGGTGACAAGAGGGAAGAGCTACGTGAGGATAAGTCAAAGGTAGGGGGTGACAGATGATCAGAAGATACCCGCCGTCGGGAAGATAAACCACTCACAGAAGTGGAGGTGAAGGGATTTGACCCTTAGTTGCATCTGTTAGCTTGTTTGGGGTGCAAGTGAAAACAAGCGAAGAAATCTTGCATCCGCTTGTCCTATTTTATGTATTTTTTAGGTTAAACCCATTTCAAGGTCCTTAAACTTTCATTTTCTGATTCATTATTTAGCTTTCTCAAATTCTTAAATTTTTATTTTTTGTTTCATCAGATCCCTCAACTTATATTTGACTTTCTCAGGTCCTTAACTTTTGTTTTTTTGGTTTATTAAGTCCTTAAACAAAGATCCATATAAGGACCCAATGAACCAAAAAATAAACAATTAGGGACTTGAGAAAGGAAAATAAAAGTTGAAGGACCCGATGAACCAAAAAATGAAATTTTAAGGATCCGAATAAGTCAAATAGAAGTTAAAAGTCCTACTGAACCAAAAATGTATAGTTTAGCGACCTCAAAATAGGTTTAGCCTATTTTTTTACTAGCAAAATTTAAAGATATTATTATTTTTGAAAAAAATAAATTATATATTATAACTAAATAATATAAATTTTTTAATTTTTTTTAACTATCTGATCCATCAATTTTGAAAGTTATAACAATTATATTCAAGAAGCAAACAAAAAAAATAACAATTTAATTAATAAAAGGTAGATATAATTTGATATCTTATATTAATTTACTATAAATCAATCTATATCTGAAGAATTGTTTTATAAACTTTTCTATATAAATAAAATTATTTTAATGACAACATTTAAATTTTCATTAAAATTAGATATATATTTTCTTATAATGTTATGTTTCTTTCTTCAATTATTTATTTATTTATAGTAAAAATAAATTAACTAGGGAATTATAGAACATTTTATAAATAGATCCTTCATTTTTTTTATTTAGTGCTTGAATATAATGATGACGATTTATGATTAATTGACTAAACTACTGTTAAAATGACTTTTAAGACCTATTTTTAATTTTTGGTTATAGTCACTGAAAATAAAATTTAGTAATTTATATACATTATTTGAGTGAACACTAAAAACTTTGAATTGAGAAATTAATAGAAGGTTTATGATTTCGTTACTGTTAACAATAATTTTAAGCCTTACAATTCTTCTAACTGATACATTTTGAAAAATTTCAGTCAATTGTTTTATCATTTCTAGTCATACTTACTTTTCATATTAGAACATAAGAACATAAAAGTTTGTTTTCAATGCAAAAACTATTATTGGATCAACTTTTAGTCATACTCAACATAGATAATTGATACTCTGGTTCCAATATGTAATTGCCCGCTTTCTTTCTTTTAAGTTCCAAAATATATTATTTGCATTTAAAAATATTATAATTTTTAAAATTAATTTTTTATATATTTTTGCTTTAGAGTTCACTATTTATTTTCATAATTTTAAAGGATAATTTAGTAGTATCTAATAAAAAAAATGATGATAAATTTATAAAAATTTAAAAGATGAATTATACTTTTAAACTATATAAAACTAACAAAGTAAATAATTAATTAAAATATGCTTTTTTAATGTTAGTGAGACAAAAAAAATTGAAAGGAGAAAAGCTAATATTTAACTAAAAATATCTCTGAGATAAATTACATTATTAGTAATAAAAAATTCAGAATTTTATGTCCTCAAACAGCAAAATATCTTAAAAAATATCTATCTTTTAACTCTTTTTCAATTATATCATGAACTTGTAAAATTATTAATTTTGTTCAAATCTAAACTTTTTATTTTCAGTTTACCCACAAATATTAAATTAACATTTGTTTCACTCAAAAAAATTCAAAAAAAATATTTATTTTGAATTTTTGAGTAAACAAAATTCAAATAAATCATTTATAAGAATTTTTTAAAATATCTTTTAGAGTAAAAAAGAGTCAAATTTACAAAAATGGATATAATTGAAACGAATGGTGGAAATGTAGGCAAAATTGACTATTTTATTAGGTAAAAATGTAACTTAAAAAAGGGCTATAAATTCATTTTGAATTAGGATTCCCTCAAATTCATTTCAACTTGATAAAGTCAAGTTCACGATATACATCATTCACGACTTAAGTGGCAATATGCCCCTCTAACTTGTAAACAATGGACAATTAATATATAAATTAACTTTATGGGTAAATCAGTATACGAATTTAGTGATTATGGGCAATTTGTCCCTTCAATTTGTAAGTTAATTGTCTTCTAAATTGACAATTTGCCTCCTTAATCTGTAAATTAATTTTCCAAAATGAGCTAATTGCTCATAATTATCAAGTTCGTGTATTAATTTGCCAATAAAATTAATTTATGTGTTAATTGCCCATTGCTTACAAGTTGAAGGGACAAATTGATACTTAAGTCTATCGTTCATTATAAAATGAATAATATAAATTAATTTAATTAAAATTATATTTTTTATTTATATTATATATTTGGTAATGAATATTGTAGACCTATTGAACTGAACCCTTCAAATTGCAATGAATTTGAAAAAATTTCAATCGGTTTTTTTAAAATATTTTACCTATTTTAAATTATAATAATTATATTATTTTGAAAATTGCACAAGTAAATATATATTTAATTAAATTTTAAGAATACTGATTTTAAACCTGTAAAATGCTTAAATATATAGGTGGTTTAAAAAGAGAATTAATTTGTAATTATCAATACATGACATGCTGTTTAATGGTAGAGAAGGGTGCAGGTGGGGGCTGGCGGTTAAAGGGCAACGAGCCAGCGGCCGCCCCCTGCCTCTTACTAATAATACAACACATTTAATTCTACTCCCTGATGCAATAAGTTAATCGCTAAATTGTTTAAAAAATCACGAATTTTAGTCTGTTTTATAAATTTAATATGAATTTTTAATTTTAAATGTTGAATCCAATATTTAATATTTTGTAATTTTAAACACCGAATAATTATTCGTTACAAAATGTTGATATTGTTTATTTCGGCGTATACATCGAGATTTTTGATAAAAAAATTACTCGGTTTTTAGAATTATAAAAAAATAATAGTTCATGCATTAAGTTATTAAAATTGGATGTTTGTGTTAAAATTGTAAAACACATTAAAGTTCATGATTTTTAAAATATTTAATCTAAATAAAATTTAGCTATTTGTTTTAAACTTAATTATCGCAATCTACTATTTTTTTTGGCTTTTTTGGTTATTGTTCCAAACTTTTAAAATCGGAAATTTTAAAATCTTATATTTCAATTGTAGCCGTCTGTTTAAATTGGAGAGCAAAATATTCAAACATGTCTTTTGTGTTTGTAATTACTATGGTAAAAAAGCAATTTGGAATAATATTAAACAATTTGAAAATGATATTTGATTTTTTTTCCCACTCTAATTTGAACATATGGCTACAATTAAAATTGAAAGTTGAGAAATGAGTTAAAATTGACAAATTTAAAAGTTTAAGCCATAAATAAAAAGTTTTGAAAAGGTCAAATTTGTTGGGAGTAGGCATTTAAAAAAAATAATACTTATTCACCTCCAATTATGTCTCATTTGCGAAATAGAGCCTAAAATTAAAATTTTGTTAGTATGATCTATATTTTCAAATTTTTGTCAAACATATTCGTAATTTAGTACATACACAACATGGCGCCACGCACACTAAATGAGTAAACTGGAAAAGTGTTAAAATTATATAGGTGAATTGATATATAAATATATTTTTGTCTTTTTTAATTAATATAAAAAATTTAAATTTCAAACATAAAATTTAAATTTCTACTGTTGGATGTAAAGTTTGAATATAAATTTCTAAATTCTATTGTGGAATGCAAATTTGGCAGAATTTTTTTTATTAAATTAAAATTATAGATAAGTGAAAATTTCAAAAAAATATAAGCAAAAAACAATTTATGGTGACAAAATCAATCGATTTCCACGTCATTATTTTGGTCGGAAAAACTCAGTTGAAATAAAAATAAAGTAATAAAAATAAAACAAAACTAACGTTCGGTCATCAAAATAAAATAAAGCAATAATTTGGGTACCACATAGTCGATTACCCAATTTCTTCATATTCATGCTACTTATCAACCTTAATTGAATAATAATTAAAAAAAAAATCTCTGATAATTTAACAGTTATTTCTAATTACTCAGATTCTTCCGATTTTAATTACTAGTCAAGAAATGGTGATGTATGCAAGAACATTCCACATGAAAACTTCGTATATAAATATGGAAGATCCTGAGAACCATAATTCATCAAATTAAACATTAATATTCGAATCACATTTTAATTATTGATCATGGAGCTTCAAATCTTCTCTTTTCCTCTACTCTGCACTTCTCTTTTCTTCATTTTCATGTTCTTGAAATTATTTAAAAAATCCTCTGCAAATAATCTACCTCCGGGACCAATCAAGCTTCCTATAATCGGAAACATGCACCAGCTTATCGGCTATCCGCCGCACCATCGCCTGAGAGATTTAGCCAAAGAAAATGGAGACATTATGAGTCTTCAGCTTGGTGAAGTTTCTAATATTGTCATTTCATCGCCCGAAGCTGCGAAGGAAGTGATGAAAACTCACGATATCGCCTTTGCTCAGCGCGCATTTCTGTTAACTGCGAGTATTATAACGTATAACTTTACGGATATCGCGTTTGCTCCGTATTCAGATTACTGGAGACAGCTTAAGAAAATTTGCATACTCGAACTGACAAGCGCGAAACGCGTTCAGTCTTTCAGATCGATCAGGGAAGAAGAAGTGCAAAATTTAATCGGTACCATTTCGTCTTTTTCGGGGGAGTCATTCAATTTTAGTAAAGAGTGGTTTCCTTTAACTTATGGGATTGCTGCTCGAGCTTCTTTTGGTGATAAATGCAAAGATCAAGAGGAATTTATTGCGCTTGTTGCAGAGATAACGAAAATGTCAGCAGGATTTAATCTAGCCGATTTCTTTCCGTCTATGAAGTTTATATATGTGATTAGTGGGATGAAATCTAAGCTCTTGAAGCTGAGGGAGTCGCTGGACAAGATTTTTGAAACCATCATTGATAATCACAGAGCCAAGAGGAAGATTGGCGGCGAATCTGACGATGTTGATGATCTTGTTGATGTTCTGTTGAGACTTCAGGAGAATGGAGAACTTGAATTTCAATTGACAACAGATAACATCAAAGCCGTCATACTGGTAAGTGTGCATTACATTCTGAGTATGAAATATGAATCAAAAAATGCCGAAAAATGTAACGCCACGACGAGATTTTGTTTTTACAGGAGTAAAATAAATGTAAAATTATTCTGCCATAAATTTGTGATGGATCACTTTTTAAAATTTTGCGTTGGCGATGTTAGGTAATGTTTAGGTGCCCCATTTTTGACTTTTCTGTCAATTCTATTTCAGGACGTTTTCATAGCAGGCAGCGAGACATCATCAACAACAGTAGAATGGGCAATGTCCGAAATGCTGAAAAATCCTGAAATAATGAAGAAAGCACAAGATGAGGTAAGGAGTGTCGTCGGAGAAAAAGGAAATGTTGATGAAACGGATCTTGATAAATTGAGCTATTTAAAATTAGTGATCAAAGAAACTTTTAGAGTACATCCTCCTACTCCATTACGTTACAGAGAATGCAGAGAAAAATGTGAAATTAACGGATATGTAATACCAGCTAAAACCAGAGTTATCGTAAATGCATGGGCGATAGGAAGGGATCCGAATCACTGGACGAATGCTGAGACATTTTATCCGGAACGATTTCTTGATAGTTCAATTGATTTTAAAGGAAATCACTTTGAATTTATACCATTCGGTGCTGGAAGAAGGATGTGTCCTGGAATTATGTTTGGTATAGCTAATGTTGAGCTTCCGCTCGCACAATTTCTTTACCATTTTGATTGGAAGCTTGGTGATGGATTGAGCTCAGAAACTGTTGATATGGTTGAGGGTTTTGGTGCTACTGTTAGAAGGAAGAATGACCTACACTTGATTGCTATTCCACACCATAATTAACATGATATCTCTGTATTGATTTATTTCATGCTGTTTCTTTTGAAAAATATTAATAAAATAATAGATGGCTTAATTATTGAAAGGTACCATGTTTTCTATTTTGTTTTGTTAATGGACCAAATTTTCAAGTCGTCAATTTAAGTCAATTTTTTTTTTGTTTTTCAGTTTCAATCGAGCTAATATTTTAAATTAAAGTGAAAAATAGTTTAAATATGCTTTTTTTATTGCTTAATATTGTTTTTATTTACTTTTTTTTTATTTTTTTTAAATATACAGGTCATGTTTAAACATCTTTGCACTTCAATTTAAAATAAATAGTTATAATTAAAATTTAAAATTTTAAAAAGTAGAAATTTATAATATTAAAAGTATGGAAAAAAAATGAAAAAGAACTGATTTTGTTTGATATTTTTCAGTGTTAAATCTGAAAATTTATATGCTTTTTTAGTAATTGTATTGTGGCAATAATGGCATGCGCAGTTGGCGAGTCTTGTGGAATTAAGCTAGCGTAAGACATTTCGATTTGAATAAAAGATATACATTCTCTTAATATCTTATAGAAACAATTTGTCACATTTGTTGAAAAATTAGTAATTCATAACATGAACAATTTACAAGGATTTTGCGTACAAAGACAAAATTATTGAATAAAAGGAACTAAGCTAGTCATTATTTTAAACAATCAAATGATGAGAAATAAGTGACCTAATTTAAATGCATGTCTGATTCTTAGAAACGAAATGAAATAGCTACTTTAAAAAAATAAAATAATTACTTTCATCTTGTTTAAAAGGCCTAATGCCTTAAAACACTCCGACCTTTTAGCCCATTTTCGATCATAACCTGACTTTAAAACAATTACCAATTTTACCATATTTTGTATTTTCGTATTTCAGTTGTACCCTCAAATATTTAAAAACATTATCTATCTTACATATATTAGTTATAACTTTTAGTTATATGTTTTTAACATAATTTTGAGAAAGAAGATAAATTGTTTTAAAAGGTACTTAAAAGTTGGATATGTCTTTCTTCATTTTTATAGTGTAATCAGTTTTAAATTTTTATTATTTTTCTGAGACATATTTGGTTTTTCTAAATTTTAGAAATTTCCCAATATCTATACATTTTTCAAAATTTTCAATTATTATATCCTCACTATTAATAAGGTTTTTATTTATAATTGGAAAAGAAGAAAAAGAAACAAAATTAATTTTAAATAATAAACTCATACTTTTAATATTATATTTATCTTGCTAAACTTAATTAAGACCTACAAACTGACGGTTAAACAAACGGTTTTATTGTTTCTTCTAGATCTTATTGTTTTTTTATCGCACTTTTAAAGATTTTTAGCTAACTTTTTCGTATTGAAAAAAAAAACATAATATCGTAAATGATATTTAAAATTTGGCAGTTGATTCTCAATTAAGTTGGTCCAAACAATCGGTACGATTTGATTTAAAAATATATTTAGCAACTAAAATTTAGTGACTAAAATTATTCATTATTAACTATATTTAAATAATTAATTACTCTTTATACTTCAATAATAAATATTTTGTATCTATAACTCTTAACTCGGTGCAACCAGTCCCAAAATTTATAAATTGGTGCAAACAAGCTCTTCTGGCAAACAATATTCTTTTCCGTTACGGTAAGTTTATTTGTACTAGTTTTACAAGTTTAAGTGTTGGGATGAACCGAGTTAGAATTTAGAGGCATAAGTATTATTTCATTAAAAGTTAAAGTGCTTACAAGCACAATTTACCTTTTTATTATTGACTGATACCCAACAAAATGGAAAAGTAAACCCACTAAATTGTAAAGAAAGCCACTTTATAGTTGGTTAAAATCACATGTCTAAAATGTAAATATATTTTATTGCTAGTTACCACATGTATAGTACTATTTTTGGCCTAACATACGGATGGAAATTTCACCTTAATTTCAGAAATTGCTGATGGGGAGGATCATTCGAGTCCCGACTTTAACTGTTTACTTCTAAATTCCGATTATTCATAGTTTTATCCAATAAATTCTGTACACCACCTAATTTCTTTGTAGTCTTTCTTGTCAACCTTAATTAAGTAATAATTAGAGAAAATCTCCGATAATTTAGCAGTCATTACTAATTACTCAGATTCTTCCTATTTCAATTACTAGTCAAATGCATGCAAGAACATTCCGCATGCAAGCTTCTTATATAAATATTGACGATCCTGAGAGCCATAATTCATCAAATAAAACATTAACATTCAAATAATATTTTAGTTATTCATCATGGATCTTCAATTCTTCTCCTTTCCTTTAATCGGCTCCTTACTTTTATTCATCTTTATGCTCTTCAAATTATACAAAAGATCCACCGCAAGAAATCGACCTCCAGGGCCGAATAAGCTTCCTATCATTGGAAACATGCACCAGCTTTACGGTTATCCACCGCATCGTCGCATGCGAGATTTGGCCAAAGAAAATGGAGACATTATGAGTCTTAAGCTTGGTCAAGTTTCTAATATTGTCATTTCATCGCCCGAAGCTGCGAAAGAAGTGATGAAAACTCATGATATCGCCTTTTCTCAGCGGGCATTTCTGCTAACGGCTAGTATTATAACGTATAACTTTACAGACATCGCATTTGCTCCGTATTCAGATTACTGGAGACAGCTTAAGAAAATTTGCATACTCGAATTGACAAGCGCGAAACGTGTTCAGTCTTTCAGACCGATCAGGGAGGAAGAAGTGCAAAATTTGATTGGTACCATTTCGTCCTTTTCGGGGAAGTCATTCAACTTTAGTAAAGAGTTGTTTCCTTTAACCTACAGCATTGCTGCTCGATCTTCTTTTGGTAAGAAATGCAAGGATCAAGACGAATTTATTGCACTTGTTTCCGAAATCACGAAAATGGCAGCAGGATTTAACATAGCGGATTTTTTTCCGTCGTTTAAGTTTATATATGTGATGAGCGGGATGAGATCTAAACTCTTGAAGCTGAGGGAGTCGGTGGACAAGATTTTTGAAAACATCATTGATAGTCACAGAGCTAAGAGGAAAACCGGCGGAGATTCTGATGATGATGATGATCTTGTCGATGTTCTTTTGAGACTCCAGGCGAACGGGGAACTTGAATTTCAATTGACTACAGATAACATCAAAGCTGTGATCCTGGTAAGTGTGTATTACATCAACTGACAGTTAAATATATCACTAGAAAATAATTTAATTTGGTAGATGTATTAATTGATTTCATGTTAATTGTATTTCAGGACGTTTTCATAGCAGGCAGTGAGACATCATCAACCACAGTAGAATGGGCAATGTCTGAAATGCTGAAAAATCCCGAAGTAATGAAGAAAGCACAAGATGAGGTAAGGAGTGTCGTCGGTGAGAAAGGAAATGTTGATGAAACAGATCTTGATAAATTGAGCTATTTAAAATTAGTGATCAAAGAAACTTTTCGAGTACATCCTCCTACTCCATTACGCTACAGAGAATGCAGAGAAAAATGTGAAATCAACGGATATGAAATACCAGCTAAAACCAGAGTTATCGTAAATGCATGGGCGATCGGAAGAGATCCAAATCACTGGACAGAAGCAGAGAAGTTTACTCCAGAAAGATTTCTCGACAGTGCCATTGATTTCAAAGGAAATCACTTTGAATTTATACCATTTGGTGCTGGAAGAAGGATGTGTCCTGGAATTATGTTCGGTATTGCTAATATTGAGCTTCCGCTCGCACAATTTCTTTACCATTTTGATTGGAAGCTTGGTGATGGATCGAACTCAGAAACTCTTGATATGGCTGATGGTTTTGGTGCTACTGTTAGAAGGAAGCATGACCTACACTTGATTGCTATTCCTCACCGTAATTAACAAAACATTTTTTTTGTTTATATATTGGCTTAATAGCATAAAAAATTCCAAACTTAAGCATATTTTGCAAATTTAACATGAAATTCTAATTTTAGCAGATTTGGATACTAATTTTCATTTTTTTGCAATTTTAGACACATGGAAATTTCTCATCATCAGAAAAATATTGATGTGAACGCTGGAAAAATGTTTATTCCAATGTACATATCAATATTTTTTAACTGAAATTCGCTCGATGTCTAAAATTACAAAAAAAATGAGAGTTCATGTATTAATTTGTCGAATTTAAAAGTTTGTTTAAATTTATAAAGGGCGCTAAAATTTATAAGTTTTTTAAGCTATCAAGCCTTATATATTTCATGCTTTTTTTGTTTTTTAAATATTTTTAGTATAGTTAAAATTTCTATTTTTTTTATGTAATTGTAACAATCCATTGGCGAGTCTTGTGGAACTAAGCCTACCGAATTTTGATTTGTATAAAAGCTATTTTTTTATTTCTTATCTTAACCTTTTGTCTCATTTGTTGAAAAATTAATAATTTGTACGAATTTATAAGGATTTTTCCGCACAAAACACAAAATTATCGAATAATAAGCTATATTGTATAATAAAAGTTCTAATTAATTTAACTTCTATTATCAATGAATTTAAAGAAGTCTTCTAAAAAAAACTCAAATTATAATGATAAATGTATTATGTAACATTATAATCGTAAATTCAATGTATCCATAACTATGATAGTTAAGTCCATCAGTTTTTACGAGTCTTCATAACTCTATCCAAGCAGTTAAAGAATAAAAGTTCAATATAGGCAAAACCCATCCTAAGACTTCTCTACTTTACTATTTTGACTTAATAAGCCCCTATTCCAAAATTCTTTACTGATGGGACCTTTACTTTCATTATTGACATGTTCATGGATGGAAAATGAAAAGTGCGTCTCACTCTCCGTTATGTGAGAGTGTACAAAAAAATTATTATAATTTTTTACCCTCATAAATAATATATATGAAAATACATATAAAGTATAAGGACTTCTAGTTATATTTTGCCATCATCTTCTATCTCTAGACTCCATCTATATGTTGCCACAATCTTTTCCCCGTTAATTTTTTTTTTCAGAGAAAAAAAATTATACACACTTGGTTATATAAGGAATTTTAATTAACCAAGCATTGTTATATATTCACATTAATTTATCTAAAACACATACACTATGCAAAAAATTGAGATCCCGACAATAACATTTTCTTCCATGTTTCTCTCAATTATCAATACTGAACTTGAAGAAATTTCATAGATTTCCCATTGATAGAATACAAATTCCAGGTTCTATTAAAGTCAGATTATGGGTCCATAGCAACAACAATTATCAAGAATTAAGAAATGGAGCTTGAATACTTAACAAGACGCATAAGAACTTCCTAACGAATCAAGAACCAACAACACATGAAAAAAAAAGTAAGGAATTGGAGCTTAAAGCTTTAAATCGACCAAAAAAATTACCAAGAAAAGGGCATTAACATTTCAATTCAAGAAAACTAAAAGAAAGAAAGAAAGTATAATTACTTGGTGACAAGTCTTGCCGTTATCAAAATCATAAATTCTTCCATGAAGAACACGAACACCAGGGCACTTTGAGCGACTCTTCTTATTACCCTTCTCCACCTCAATAACTTCGCCTTATTAGAAGCAGTAGCAGTAAGTGGGGTACATGACAGCAGTAGCACATGTTAATGATGAAGATGATGGCAAAAGTATCATTTAGCCTTTAAAATTCTTATACTTTACCGTTTTTTATTAAATAGTAATTTTGTATACAATAACTCTTTAAATTGCGCCACGTCACCTTTTTTCGTTAAGTAACGGAGAGTGAGTTTCACATGCCAATTTCCATCCTCGTAAGGGGCTAAAAATGCAATTTTTTAAAGTAAAGGCACCCATCAGTGACGAACTTTGAGGTAGGCAAAATTAGTGCTCACGTGTTGTTCATGTGATGGAATCTGGGAAAAAAGTTCTTTTTGAGGAACCTATTGGAGTAGATGGATCTTTGAACATTAGTCATTCTTTGTCTCGAGGCTGTCAGCTGAAACGGTGGTTCCAAAATCCTTGGAGGTAAGGGAAAAGCGTTTCACTATTGAAAAGGAGGCAGGTCTGAGGTGTAAGAAGGCTAGCTCGGATTGTTTCTGAAACTTTAAATGTGGTGGGTAGTTTTCATGTTGAATCTAGTAGTGCAGGTGTTGTTCATGGTCCATGAGAAGTTGTTGTTGATCATCGTCGTGCATCTGCAGGTTTGTTTTGCCTCGACAGAGTTCTAGTGATTTTGTTAATCGTCGTGCTTTTAATAGTAATCTAATTACCAACTCTGTGGAGTAAGTATTAGCAATGATTAATAGGTCTTGTCCTCGAACTTTGAAACATATTAATTCTTTGGATGAAGAGAAACGTAGCTTTCTTTATTAATCACAAAATCATGATTACAGAAGAAGGTAACAAGCTAAGCTCCTTTTATACTTAAGGAATAGCAGTTACTTCTTTTTATCAAAAACAGAAAAGCTAACTAACACACTATACATGCTTAACTAATCTTGACAGCTATATTTTGACAGCTGGTGACAGCTAAAGATTCCAATCTGAAGAATCCTATGTGCCAGGTCATCAGTCCATGTGATCAAATAATCTTCAATGTTATTGATAGCTTGCAGATGAAGAAAACCAGAGGTGAAGCCATTGCTGAAAGTAGAAGCAGCTATTATCTGTGTTACCCCCCCTCAAGCTGGAGCATAGATGTCTAATATGCCCAGCTTGGAAATGGAGTATGCAAAGGATGCTGGAGGAAGAGGTTTAGTGAGGCAATCTGCTAACTGGTTTGTGGTGTGAACAGGTAACAAGTGAATGACTTTCTGAACTAACTTCTCTCTAATTAAATGACAATCAATGTCAATGTGCTTTGAGCGTTCATGATAGACTGGATTATGTGCTAGCTGTATAGCTGACTGGTTATCACAAAACAACTGAGCTGGACCAGTCTGAGATATGGATAAATCATTCAGCAAGTATTTAAGCCATTGTAATTCACATGTTAGAACAGCCAGAGCTCTATATTCAGCCTCAGAGCTACTTCTGGAAACAGTACTTTGCTTTTTTGATTTCCAAGAGATGAGAGAGGAGCCTAAGAAGACACAGTAGCCAGAAACTGATCTTCTAGTATCAAGGCAAGCTGCCCAGTCTGAATCAGAAAAAGCCTTTAAGAGCAAATCAGAAGTAGCAGAAAAGAACAAGCCTTTAGCAGGAGCAGATTTTAAGTATCTCAGTACTCTGTGAGCAGCAGCAAGGTGTGTAGTTGTAGGACAATCCAGGAATTGAGATAATTGCTGGACTGCAAATGACAAGTCTGGTCTTGTAACACATAAGTAGAGTAATTTACCAATCAACTGTCTGTACTCAGTGTTGTCTGTTAATAAAGTACCATCTGCTTTATGTAATCTCTTCGAATTTACCATAGGTGTTGGAACAGGTTTAGCATGTGTAAAACCCATATCACTCAATAAATCCAGTGCATACTTTCTCTGACATAATGTGATACCTTTATGTGATCTAGCAACCTCTAAACCAAGGAAGTACTTGAGGTTGCCTAAATCCTTAATACTAAAAGCAGCATGTAAAAAGGATTTAACATTATCTATGGTGATAGAATCATTGCTAGTGACTATCAAATCATCAACATAGACCAATAAAGCTGTAAAACATGAACCTGAGCCTTTGATAAACAAAGATGAATCTGCAGTTGACACTCTGAATCCCTGAGTCATTAGAGCTGCTGACAGCTTGGCATTCCATTGCCTGCTTGCCTGCTTCAGTCCATATAGAGATTTCTGGAGCTTACAAACTTGGTTAGGATGAGCAGAAGTAAAGCCAGGTGGAAGTGTCATGTAAACTTCTTCTTGCAAATCTCCATGGAGAAATGCATTGTTTATGTCAAGTTGCTGCAAATTCCAGTTTTTGACTGCTGCTAAAGCCAGAATTGTTCTCACAGTTGTCATCTTGACCACTGGAGAAAATGTATCTAAATAATCCAGTCCTTCAGTCTGATTATAGCCTTTGGCAACAAGCCTGGCTTTGTGCCTTTCTATGGTACCATCTGATCTGAATTTTGTCTTGTACACCCACTTACAACCTATAGGTTGCTTTCCTGGTGGTAAATCACTAATAGTCCAGGTAGCATTTTTGTCTAATGCCTGTAATTCAGATTGCATAGCTTCCTTCCAGCAGTCATGCTTAATGGCTTGGTTGTAATTTTTTGGTTCAACATCTGCTGAAATGCTCAGAGTGAACTTCTTGTGAGCTGGAGATAAATGTTCATAAGATAGAACATTAGAAATGATATGTGGACTGGTGATTGGTTTTTGAAATGAGGAGGGAAGGGTATAGGTGTAGTCTTTTAGATGAGATGGTATGTGTGTGGTTCTGGTAGATTTCCTGAGGACAGGAAAATCATAGGCTTGGAATAAAGGTTCTGTGATATTTAAGGGCAAAGTAACAGGAGTTGATCTCCAAGGAGAAGTAGGAGGTGAAGAATTGAGTTCTGGATTATATGGCACAGTATGTGAGAGATAAGGATCATAATCCAGATCAGGAGAAGGTGGAGAATTGGTGGTAGAAGTGGGAGAATGATAAGGGAAGATATGCTCATAGAATATCACATGCCTGGATATTAAAATTTCATGAGAGCTGAGGCAGTATAAGATATACCCCTTTGTGGATTTTGGAAATCCAAGAAACATACATTTCAAAGCTCTGGCATCAAATTTGGATCTGTGAGCTGCTATTGTACTGGCATAACACAGACTTCCAAATACTCTCAAGTTGCTAAGAACAAGCACTTTATCATACAATAGCTCAAAAGGTGTCTTATTATGAATAACTGGAGATGGTGTCCTATTGATGAGATATGCAGCATGTTGGACACAAAAACTCCAAAATTTGATGTCTATGGAAGCCTGAAATTTCAGAGCTCTTGCTATGTTTAAAATATGCTGATGTTTTCTCTCCACTATACCATTCTGCTGTGGAGTATACACACAAGTAGTCTGATGTTCAATCCCTTGGTTTGAATAAAAGGCATTGTCCATGAATTCTAAGCCATTGTCAGTTCTTATTGCTTTTATCTGTTTTGAAAACTGTGTCTTAACAAAGTTGACAAAATTAGATAGTAAAGCTCTGGCTTCTGACTTATGTTTCATCAAAAAAATCCAGGTAAAACGAGAATAGTCATCAACAATTGTAAGAAAGTACTGAAATCCATTAATAGAAATTGTTGAGACTGGACCCCAAATGTCTACATGCACCAGATCAAAAGTAGACTTAGAAATGGAAGTACTTACAGGGAAGGATAATTTCCTTTGTTTGGCATAATGACATACATCACATGCTCCTTTTATTGAATCTACTATAGATGGATCAATCCTCTGCATACATTTCATGATCTTGGAAGATAAGTGGCCAAGTCTGTAATGCCATACATTGTCAGACACAGTTGCAGCAACTGTACTTATTCTGATTTCTTCAGCAGAAGGTCTTGTAATTTCCTCCTTTTGAAGTAGTTGGTACAATCCCTCACTCTTCCTAGCTAATCCAATCCTCTTCCAGGATTGTAGCTCCTGAATGAAACAAGATCCATGATGGATAATAAGACATATATTTCTGTTATCAGTCAGCTTACTGGCTGAAATAAGGTTGAAACTGAAAGAAGGCACATATAGCACATGTTCAAGCACCAGGTCATTGCTAATCTTCACAGTTCCTATGTGTGTCACTGGTATAAGTGCCCCATTTGGCAATTTAACATTTACATTGTTTATTGCTTTAGATTCAGAGAAGTAAGCAAAATTGCAAAGTATATGATCTGTAGCTCCAGTATCTAAGATCCATACATTCCTATATGTATTTGTATTGTGTTAGAAAGAACAAACAATACCTTGTTTCTCTGGCTGGGGTCTAAAATTGGAAATCAGAGAATTCACATGTGAATTGTCTGTGAAACTCATTGCTGTGTTTTGTGGCTGGATTAAGGCCATGATCTTCTGATACTGATCAGCTGTGAAACTATAAGTATCACCTGCAGAAGATCCTGCATTATTGTCAGCAAGATTTGAGTTTCCCTGCATAGAATAGTTTCTACAGTTGTTAAAACCAGAGTTATTAATCTCATTGCATGATTCCTGTGTCCTTGCTTCTGCATAATTCACTTGATGTGACTGAGATCCTTCTCCCTTGTATTTTGACTAATAACCTGGTGGAAATCCATGTTTCCTGTAGCAAATGTCCACTGTGTGACCTGAGAAGCCACAATGTGTGCATAACTTGAATTTATTCTGCTGATATCCAGACTGCTGATAGTTTGTGTATCCAGGTTTTTTGTAATTTCCTCTAAAAAAGGGAGTTCCTCTTCCTCTAACATAGTTAACACTTGACTCATAAACTGAGCCTTGATCATCATCAAATGGACTAGAGTCAGATTCAAACTGAGGTTGAATCATGCCTTTAGCTGTGAAGGCATTAATCTCAATGGACTGTTTCGGATTCATTGCTTGTCTTTCATGCTGAATAACTAGAGAAAAAACTCTATTGATAGGAGGTAAAGGTTCATTCATCAATATCTGTGATCTTACTTGTGAGAAAGTATCATTTAAACCTTTTAAGAACCTGATTACTTGATCATTGGACAGATTGGTCTTCAAATTACTTATGATTCCACATGAACACTTTGGAATACAAGTACAGATAGGCAAAGGCCTTAAGCTCTTCAATTCATCCCATAAGGTTTTTAAATGAGTATAATACTCAGTAATTGAAAGATTACCTTGTTGAAAACTGAAAATTTCTTCATGTAAATCACCAATCCTGTAACTGTCTCCTTGAGAAAATCTATCTCTCAAGTCATTCCAAATTTCAAGAGCAGTATCTAAACAAGAAATGCTTTCTGCAATTGTGGGAGTAACAGCTCTATAGAGCCATGACATGACCATAGTGTTACATCTCTCCCACATTTCAAAGGTATTATCATCTGGCGAAAGAATTTGGATTGATCCATCAACAAATTTAAATTTGTTCTTTGAAATCAATGACATTCTCATTAATCTGCACCACTTATGGTAATTTCCACCATTCAACAAAACAGAATCAAGCACCAGAGAGGGATTCTCACCTGGATGCAAGAAATAAGGACTGGATAATGCTTCTTCTTGCCTAAAAGCCATGGTTTTACTCGATCAACAAGAATTTTAATGAAGGAAAGAGATGAAGTTTTCAGAGAATGAAAATAAATCTGCTTCTCAAAGAGATTTGTAAGAAATTCAATCGAAGACACAATCTGTAACTTGTTTGGTTACTAAGAAAGAGCAAGAAAATAGAAGAAAAATGAAAGAAAAACAGAGTTCAAAGCTTTGATACCATGAAGAGAAACGTAGCTTTCTTTATTAATCACAAAATCATGATTACAGAAGAAGGTAACAAGCTAAGCTCCTTTTATACTTAAGGAATAGCAGTTACTTCTTTTTATCAAAAACAGAAAAGCTAACTAACATACTATACATGCTTAACTAATCTTGACAGCTGTATTTTGACAGCTGGTGACAGCTAAAGATTCCAATCTGAAGAATCCTATGTGCCAGGTCATCAGTCCATGTGATCAAATAATCTTCAATGTTATTGATAGCTTGCAGATGAAGAAAACCAGAGGTGAAGCCATTGCTGAAAGTAGAAGCAGCTATTATCTGTGTTATTGGAGGATATTCTCTCACGTTCTACAGGTCAGGTGGAATCTCAAAATGAATTATCGGACTTAAACATTGCCAATATGAGTAGATTACATGAAACTGTTAGAAAGGGTAAAAGACAATCTACTCTTGAAAAGGAAGTTGACAAAATGTGGCAGATTGGGCATGATTTGGATGTCTTTAATAGAGAAGTAAGATCAGCTATAGTCAAGAAGTTAGCAAAAATCATAGTGTCGAGTAAGAAGAGGCAGCAGAAGATTTGAGTTTTTTTTCTTCGAGGTTTTTTATTTTGCATGTTTTGCCTGTTTCTTTCGTTTCCTGCAATTGCAGAGGTGACCTTTTATATTTTAGAAAATAAGTTTCTATTCGAAATATGGTCACTATGTATAACTTATCCTTTATTGGTTTGATAGAGTCTAAAAAAGAGTTAATTGATGATTTTATGGTGAAAAATTTATGGTCTAATTAATTTGGATTTCTTTTATGATTGGATTCCGTCACAGGATGTTTCGGGTGGTATATTGTTGATTTGGATTTCTACTTTGCTAAATAATGTTGTTGTTTCTAAGGGAAGTAGATGGACTTCCATGGGATTTGTCTTCAATAATATTTTATACTATATTCTTGTTTATTCTAGTGATATTGTGGCAGAAAGGGCTTTATTTTAGCATGAGTTGAGTCCTTTATTGTGCTTTTCTAGTCCAGTTCTCATAATTCAATGAAAATTTTTAATTCCTAATTGTTTGAATCTAAAAATTTGATTTTAAATTTAGAATTTGGCGATTTAAATGTGGAGGAATAAAAGAATATTTCAAAATAAGGAAACATCGCTAGACGATACTATGTTTTTGGTATTCACTAGAGCGGCTATTTTCTACAAATATTGTAACTCACCTTTTTCTTATTCTAGCCCGGATTGTATTGTCATCGATTGATTTTGTATTTTTATATTTTTAAGTCAGTAACTTTAATTATGTATAAACTCTTCTGTTTTGATTTCTTTTTAGCCACTTCTAGTGGTTTGAATATGCTTTTCAATCAAAAAAAAATTTGACTAACTATTTTCTGAAACGAAGCTCCCGTTAATAATGACTACAAAAACGGGTTGCGTGGGAATGCTGCAGTAAATATGTGTATGGGGCTTTCATATATATGATACATTCTTTTATTTAAATTATTATGAATTTTTTAACTTTTAAAAATAAAAAACTAAAACTGCGTACATGAAGAAGTAAAAACCCTAAACCTCTCTTTTCTCTCAAAGCAAACCCTAGCCGTCTAGAATTTTTTTATTGTTTCTTCTCCGGCAGCCGTCAATGGTTTGATTTTACTATTGACGGTAGCCATCCCTTTATATATGTTAATTTAATTTCATAGATATAATAAATAGCCAATTCTTTTCCATTTTTTCTTGATGGATTAAGATTTATCAACGAAGCGCAATTCAATTACCAAGAAGCGGAGATAAATTGAAGATCATCAACAACAAAATGAAATCGTTTATGAGCTATATTAGGTTTATTTATTTTTCATTGTTTTATTTTTTTTAAATGTTTTATTTTGTCCTTTCTTTGTGAAAGGTTTGTTGTCCTTCCTCTGCAGAAGGTTTGCTGTCTCTTTTTTATGAAGGAGTTATCAAGTGGTGGTTGAACCGGATGATGTGAGTTTGTGGGTGATGGGTGATGGATGAAGTTTGATCGAAGAATGATTGAAAACTGCACTTAATTAGCGAAACAGTTAATAATTTATTTTTACTTTCGTAAGTAAGATCTGCGAATCAGACAGCATGTTGTCTGTTCCATGTCAGGTCATCGGGTTTCGTTTTCGAATTATTCCGAATTTCTTACAATTGTAACTGTTTCATATTCGATTTAATGAGATTTGATGAATTCAAAAAAAAAAAAAAAAACTAAAACTGCGTACAAATTCAATGGTCGTCGCTTACAACAGCCATCAACATAGTCAAATAGAAATCTTCCCTCCAATTATTTTCTGTTGTGAATAAAGTAAGAGTAAATTTTTATGAAGTCTTTCATATTTAATATAATTCATATTTTAATCTCTTATGTTTAAAAACTAAATTATATGGCTCTTTATTTTTACTTCCGTCAACAGTTAAATCTCTCCATTTATTTTTAGTATTAGTCAACGAAGTTATTTTTAGTTTCGTTGATTTTGTTGATTAACATTTAAAATAAACGGAAGGATAAATCATTGACAAAAATAAAATTAAGGGCTATATTATTTAATTTTCAAATAAAAAAAACTAGAGTGTCAATTATTTCAAATGTGAAGGTGTTATAATAATTTGCTCCTAAAGTAATCTAAGTTTCCATAAGACGGTTTGCTCAAAAGAACTTCCTCGTCAGGTACTCCTTCTCTACATAATTTGTAGATCATTCTCAATTTAACTGTTGAAAAAAAATTACTTAACTGAACTCTATTTTATTTATATAAATTAATTAAAAATAAAATACATATAATATTAAACAGTAGATGAAAATTAATATGAATAACTGTACAAAATAAAATTTAACATTTATCATTTCAATCATTTTAATTCTTGTTATTGGCAAATCCTTCTGTATGAGTTGTAAACTTTATCTTATATGTTATTATATTAAGATTATTTATAAACTAAATCTAATAAGAAATGGAATAATGGGTCAATCCGGCTATCGGCCTTTTATCTCGGGATTTAATTAGTTAATTACTTTTAACTTTTTTAATCAATTAAATTTTTAAATTTGTGTTTTGATATATCAATTAGATCTTCAAATTTCTATTTTAAAATCAAATAAGTCACGTGTTAGATACACATTAGAGAATTTGAGACCAAATAAGTCAATATTTTTTTAAAAATGAATTAAAAATAATGTGTTTTGTTTCAATTAAAAATTCTATATATGATATATTTATGATATGACTTGAATTTTAATCACATAAATTTTAAATTTTAAACTAAACAAAATAAATTAAATTCTAAACTTTTTAATTAATTAAATTACGTTAAATATAATTTAATATATATTATTTTTAAATTTATTTTGATTAATAATTATATTTATAAATATATTATGATTTGATAAATAATTTATAATTATTTTAAAAAATTATTTGATTTTTAATAATTGTATGGATTTTTAAAAAAAAAATAAATTTAAAAGTCAAATTGAACTTTATTTTTGACAATCAAACTCTTTGATTATGTCAAAAAAACAGAATTTATTAACAAAAAAAAATATTAGTTAATTTAATCAAATATGAGGGCGTAAACAGTTTTTTTTAAAAAAATTGTGAAAAAATTAATTAGTTTATGACCTAACATTAGAGAAAAATTAATAATTATTTCTAAAAAATATTACTATTAAAAATGATAAAGCAGGATATATACTAATTATATTTAAATATATTTGTCTTACCTGCAGCATGTTTGGGTTTCTTTAAAAAAAGGAAATGTGGAGGTGTGAATAAGCTTATGGTCTTTTTTTTTTTTTTTAATCTGATCATGAGGTGTCCTGAACGGGTTCCAACTATGAAACGGCACCTTTAAGCCTTCCATATTCAGACTAATTCCCACCCGAGCCGAGTAGGTCCCTTGCGGGAGGCAAAGCTTTGGCTCCAAGTTTTAAACGGTTGCATACATGAGTACGGTTCGAACCCGCGACCTCACTTAATCTAGAAGAGCGCCTTACCAACTCATCTACGCCTTGGGGTTAATAAGCTTATGGTCTTTCTCTTGGGGAGTCATTCTTAAAGTTCAAAATCCTTTTCTTCTCTACACTATTTTACCGGATAATTGGATTCGAAGGTCACTGGTTTTTCTTTTTCAGTTATTAAATATAATTATTTTATTTAATAAAATTTAATTTTTTTTATTTTAATTTTTTTATTTAGATGACAGCTAAAATTTATTTTTTCTTACATGAGAATTTGTCATCTATGCATAATTTTTCTTAAAACTTCATTCAAAATTGAAATTATGTATGTTAAATTTTTAAGATAAAACAAGTAAGTTCTGATTGCCACGCGTCAAATCCGGCTGTCATCTAAACATTTTTTGCTGAAAAAATTCATTTGAAAACAAATATAAACTTCAGTAACAAAAAAAATAAAAGTTTTGTAACTTGTTCTTTTATGAATGAAAATATATTAAGAGTCACAAGATGCGACAAAAACTCCAAACCTCAAAAATTTACACACAAGAAATGACACTCACTGGAAGGCACAATAGAGGCGACGATTCAAAAGGCGAAGGAATACAAAACATGTCGAACCGTGTGGGATTAGAGAACACCATTGGAGAAGAAAGACATCAACACAATTAGACATAACCGAAGAAAGTCCGACCCACTTCAAGATATTATTCAAGACCGAGCTTGCAAAAGAACAACGTACAAATATATGCTATTGAGGTTCCGACAATTGACATAAGGAGCATAAACTGTTATCTGCTGAGATTATATTTTTGTTGTGAAGGAAAACCAGTGAAGCGACTCTTCCATAAGAGCTAACCAAATAAAGAACTGGATCCGAGAAGACCAAGTAGCAGAGAACGTCTGAAAATAATGAAAGGTAAAATTGATATTTCAACTTAACTAACCAAATTAAAACGAAAATTCAGCCTATATTTTGAAACGCTCAAAATAGAAATTTGACCTATTTTTATATGGTGCGGATCCGGTACGGATAAACTGAATATATGAAAATTTTAATAATGTAGTGAGCAAGTTGTGGATAAATTAAATATATGAAAATTTGAAGATTGTCTTTAGAAAAAAAGAGAAGTATGAACATATATATTTTATTCTCTATTTGATTTTTGAAACTTGTATATATTTTCTTACTAAAAAAGAGAAGTATGAACATGTATATTTTATTCTCTATTTGATTTTTGAAACTTGTATATATTTTCTTACTTTTTGACGTGTGCGTTATAACTCAAAATTTTCTTATATATTGAGGGTTTTTAAAATCCATGGATTTTAGCAAAATCCATGGATTTTAAATCAATGGAATTTAAATTCATAGATTTTAAAATTCCATCGTTTGGATTGAGTATAAAATCAATGGATTTTTAATATTATTTATGGAAAATAATAAATAGTATAACAATCTATCATCCATTAAAAATGGTGGATTTGGACTTTCCCACCTAGTAGGTGGGAAATCAAAACCCTCAAAAATGATGGATTGTAGAAAATGAGAGAATGTATAAATCTATGGATTCTATTAATTTTTTTTCTAGGCAAACGATAGATTTTGTCCAAATCCATGGATTGTTAGAATCCATCAATCCAAACGGTGCCATAAAGTATTCTTTTAGATTTAGGATTTAACCTTTACACCCATCAATTCAAGTCTTTAAACCCATTAATTCGCTACCCTTAGTCATAGGCTGCGTTGCCGACCGTGATCTTTATTCAAGTCTTTAAACTCAAATCATCATTTATAATTAAATAAAATTAAAGACTTTTATCTGAATAAATAAAAAACATCACATAAAAATTTGAACTTGAGACATTTTAAAACTTTAAAAAAGATAGAAAAATCAATCTAGAGAGCTTCTTGATTGATTAATACTAATCAAGCATTTAAAATAATTTTGAGGTATATATGCTCGACCATTAAAGAACTAGGCTTGCCAAGCACCTCGTGTCGTAGATTGTGGTGTGACGGCTTAAATGCCACTTACCTCACCGCGACTCTGATATATCATTCTCATTCTAAATGCTTGAAAATTGACTTTTACTATATTCGGGATCAAGAAACAAACAAACATCTTCTAATGAAATATATTATTTCTAGTGAACATTGCAGAAGAGCCGTTGTGAAGCTCTAGGTTTAGTTTTCTTCGATAGTACATTTTGATCGACCGTTGTGTCTAGAGCTCAACTTGCAGACGTGTGATAAAAATATATATATATCTGTCTATGTTACTTTCATGTATTAGTTTGTGAAGGTTATTTGTACACGGTTAAACTATCTAACCAAAATTCTATGTTGTAACTTATAACAGAGTTCATTACCCCATATATATTTGACATATAACTCTATATGTCAAATATATATTGGGTAATGAACTCTGTGATTCACCGAATTTTCATTTAAAGCTTGTTTCTTTTGTGTTATTGAAATTATCATTTCGTTTTATAGTCAGATTATCTGCTAAAAAGTTATTGTTTGATTTTAATTGTAAATTCAAAAAAAGCCATCAAATTATAAGTTTTGTTTCAAAGAAGTGCTAGATTGAAATTTTATTTCTTTTGACAAAAAAAAAATTTATTTCAAAAAAAGACTGAATTTTTAAATAATGCAACAGTTCACGTTGAATATGTATTCAAATTAGCATAGTTTTTTTGGAAAGTGACTTCAGGTAAAACAAAATAATTAACTTTTGATAATAATAAAAATAAAATAAAACAAAAAATAAGTTTATAACTAAAAGTGGAATTCCTACAGAGTTTAATATCCAACAGATGGGATTATCGGATATTAAACACTTCAAGTCACTGAGCTTATTTGTTATTACACAAAAGGTAATAAACTTCATTTTGTTATAAAAAAATTACTAAATTATATATTTTTACAACGAGATGTCACTCGTATAAAACGCACCGTTTTTGCTTATGTGGCAAGTCGAAATTACAAATATGAATATAACTCAGTGACATTTATGTAATTCACGATACGTCTAATGACCGTTTTGTAACAAAATTTGACCGAATTCGCCGTAGCGACCTCCCGTTGTAATGAAAGGTATATCTCAGTGACATTTTTATAACAAAATGAAGTTTAGTACCCTTTTTATAATAACAGATAAGTTCAGTGATTTAGGGTGTTTAATATCCTATGATTATCACAAGTCTTCACACCCATCAATTTTTGCTACCCTTAGTCTTAGGCTGCCCATATTTTTTATTCAGATATCAATTGGAATGGAAAGTCCGGTTGAAGACCAACGTCGTCAATTCATTTGGAGCAAACGCGTAAGCACACGTACTTTTAAGAATTTCAAATTTTAAAATTATAATTATAGATCGAGTTTTTGTTATGTTAGAAATCTAATATGCTGTGAAGTATACATTAGAAATCATTCATTCTTTCAATATGATAATGAGACAATATCATAAACCTTTTTTTTAATATAAATAAATGATAGGTGGATTAGCTCAACCACAAATATAATAAATTTTTATCGAAACTAACTTTGTATTATTTACTACACACGTAACTCGTAATATCACTCGCCAATTTATATATTAATTAGAATTATTTATAATTATATATATATATATATGTTTTATTTATAATTAATAAACTAGTTAGAATTTTTATTATAAAATATATATAATACTTCGGTTTATTAACTTCAAGTTATTAACGAAGCGGCGAAGATAGATTGAAGATTTTTTAACGACAAAATAGAATCAATTACGAGCTATATTAGTTTTTTTTTAATTGTTTGTCTTTTAAAAAAAATCTTTTGTCCATTCTTTATAAAAGGTTTGTTGTCTCCTTTATTTATGGAAGGTTTGTTGTGAAGGATTTATCAGACGGTGGTTGAATTTGATGTTACAAGTTTGCGTGTTTGGAGAATTTTGATTTAAGATTGCTTAATTCGCAATATAGTTAATAATTTATTTTTTATTTCTATAAATAAGATCTGTGAATCAAGCAGCATGTTGACTGTTTCATGTCATGTCATTGGATTTAGTTTTCAAATTATTCCAAATTTCTTACAATATAACTGTTTCATATTTGCTTTAATGAAATTAGATGAAATAAAAAAAAGCTATTAAATAAACCATAAAATATATATTATGAAAATCATATATATACTATAAAATAACTATTTACAACTTTAGAATAAAAAGAGTTACAGTTAAAAAAAGTATAGAATTTTGATCATTAAGGAGAAGATAGTATATGAAAGTTAAAAAAAAAAAATTAGCTAGATTAAATTTTCTTTTATGAATTGAATTAAAATGATTATTAAATTTTATTAATAGAAAATATTAAAATAGTTATTAACCTATCATTAAGGACATTATCGTAGGATTTGATCAAGTGTTTAAAAAAATGAATTCTTTCATTATGGAATATTGTTGAAGTTTATGTAGTTGCAATAAATAGATGCTAATTAGATACATTTTTTTGGATAAATAACTAATTAAGATATATTATCATATTGTAATATTAGAAAGATAATTTTAGCGTGGGAGGTTATTTTTTGATTAAATTTTTAATTTTATTTTAATATAAGAATTGTTAGTCCCCCAAAATCTCTATTTTTGAAGTAAAATTTAAGTTTTATTTTTTTTAATTCATTAAAATAAAATAACCTGAAAGTTGACTATCAAAATCAATTATTCAGTAGATCATATATATATATAAAAAAAAAAATTAGTAGATCTATTTACGACGTGGTGTAAGAAAATGACCAATTCTTATTTATAAGAATTAAATGGTTGGTATTCATGACCTAAGAATTTTCTGTTTTCGCGGGTCAAAATTCAAGAACGGCTTGCTGTTGCATGCAAATATTAATTCTACTAGCTGCATATATATATATACATATAGAACTGAAGTTGATTATCAAACATTTCAACCTAATTTTCTTCTTTATTTTCAATCATAATGGAGAACCAATTCATTTCTTTTCCGATGCTTTTAAGTTCCATAATTTTCATCTTTATGATCCTCAAAAATTTCAAAAAATCAAAGTCCAAAATTCAACATCCTCCAGGACCAACAAAGCTTCCTATAATAGGAAACTTGCACCAACTTCTCGGCTCTCTACCGCACCATCGCTTAAGAGATTTATCCGATAAATATGGCAGCATCATGAAGCTTAATTTCGGGGAAGTTCCGAAAATCGTAATTTCATCTCCCGAAACTGCGAAACAAGTGCTGAAAACTCATGATATCTCCTTTGCTCAACGACCTTTTCAGTTCGCGGCTAGTATACTAATGTATAACTTTAGTGATATTCTATTCGCTCCGTATTCAGATTACTGGAGACAGATGAAAAAGATTTGCGTGCTCGAATTACTGAGCGCGAAACGCGTACAGTCTTTCAGATCAATTAGGGAAGAAGAAGTATCGAATTTAATAAACACGATTTCTTCATTTTCTGGGGAGTCATTTAACTTCAGCAGGAAGTTATATTCTTTAACCTACGGCGTTGCTGGTCGAGCTTCGTTCGGAAAAAAATGCAAAGATCAAGAGGATTTTATACGACTCGCTGAAGAAATAACACAAGTTGCCGGAGGGTTTAATCTTGTTGATCTATATCCTTCTGTTAAAATTCTCCGTTCGATTAGCGGAATGGAGTCTAAGCTTTTGAGGCTGAGGGAGAGAGGAGACAAGATACTAGGAAACATCATTGATGATCACAGAGTTGGGAGCGAGACTGAGCAGGAACGTGAAGAAAAAGATCTTGTTGATGTTCTTTTGAGGCTTCAGAAACAAGGAGGTCTTCAGTTTCCGTTGACAACAGATAATATCAAAGCAGTAATCATGGTTAGTGCACTATTACGTACATGCAAATTGAATTCATATATGGATACAGGATACTACTATAGTTAACAAAATAGACATTAAAAATTGGTGTGGTAATTGTTAAATTATAAAAATTCATGTTGTAATTGCAAATTAGGGTTTGTGGTTAAGCTAATTTAATAATTACTTAACCAAAAATATTGCAGAATTAGGGTGAAATTCATGAGAAATTTTTAAGTAGACTCAGTCCACCACTGTCATTCGTGGACTATCCTATCATATTATAACATAACATTAAAAAAATGGCATTATCGTAATTTTGTTTGTTACGTTTTTACACATTTGCATAGTAATATTACGATAGTGTCATTATTTTAATGATGTGTCATAATATGATAAGATTAGTTCACAGATAACGTGGTAGACTAAGTTTACATAAGAATTTCTCGAAATTCATATATTAATTTATAATTAACCCTTTTTATTTTTGATATATTTGACAAATCTACATACATGAATTTACTTTTCATTTTCTTATCACCTTTAGTTTTGAAACTGTTGGTAAACTGATGTCGCAATTTTTCCGCATCAAAATGATTTAATAAATATCCTTAACTAAAATAATAAATATATCTTTAAAAAAAATTAATAATATAATACATTCATTGTTACAATATGTGACAATTATATTGAATCTTCAATTTAAATCTATTTTCAAAATTTATTTATAGATAATAATATTTTATTTGATTTCATGAGTGATTATTTTACACATCTGTTCTTTTAATTCAGTTTACAAAGAGTTATGAAGTCACAATGAATTCAAAATGAACATTATTTGTCCGGAATAAGTTTACATTGAGAGTTTGACATATTATCACGAATAACATAATTGACAGATCAAATTATCACAATCTTTTTGATATAACTGTCATTTTTGTCAAAAATATGAAGATAATTTTGCCTTTTCACATTATGCAATAGTACTATGCATGACAATTAGATGATTAAATCTGCTGTTATATTAATTTCAGGACATATTCATTGGTGGTAGTGAGACATCATCAACAACAGTAGAATGGACAATGTCCGAAATGCTGAGAAATCCGAAAGTGATGAAGAAAGCACAAGATGAGGTAAGAAAGGTGATCGGCGGAAAAGGAAATGTGGACGAAACAGATCTTCATGAACTGCACTATTTAAAATTAGCCATCAAAGAAACTCTGCGACTACACCCTCCGTCCCCTTTACGTACTAGAGAATGTAGAGAAAAATGTGAAATTAACGGATATGACATTCCGGCTAAATCTAAAATCATCATTAATGCATGGGCTATGGGACGGGATCCGAATTACTGGACCGACGCCGAGACATTTTATCCAGAGAGATTTCTTGATAGCTCGATTGATTACAAAGGAAATAACTTTGAGTTTATACCATTCGGTGCTGGAAGAAGGATTTGCCCTGGAATTTCATTTGGCATGGCTAATGTTGAGCTTCCACTTGCACAATTTCTTTACCATTTTGATTGGAAACTTACTGATGGATTGAAACCAGAAACTTTGGATATGACTGAGGCTTTTGGGGCTACTGTTAGAAGGAAAAATGATCTTCATTTGATTGCAATTCCTCACCATTCTTACACTGCAGTTTAAAATCAGGAAAAATCATCATTGATTGATACGTGTTGCTAGCTTATTTGTTGAAAGTAATTTTTTGAAATTATATTTTATTTAGAAATTTTATGTTTCTTTCAAATTGAGATTTGATTATGAGTTTATTTGTTTGTTTTTGTAAGTTAGGGTTTGTGAATTGTGAGTGCATATATAAATATAAGCTGTATTATCAATTAATGTACACGATATTCTAACCAAAAAATAAATGTATACTTTTATTATTCCTGTAATAGTTTTTTTTTTAATTCATAAAATTAGTTATGGTTGACTGAAAGCAATGTTTAAATATTTTTTTCCAACATTACTTAAAATAGTTTCAGAATTTCAAAACATAGATAGTTATAATATTTTACTTGTTTGTCTTAAGCAAACGAATGTAAGTCAACAGTAAGTGATGTATTAAGTTTGTTTTTTCAGTAAAACCGTTAGCTCTTTTGGATTATATAATAAGCAGTACTCCATCTGTTCTAAATTGATGAATAATATCTGAATTTTTTTATCCTAAATTATAGGTTATCCATTATTAATTAAATCTGTAAATGACACCTAACAAGTTTCATATTCTATTTTAAAATGTCCTATTCAAAAAATCACATTATTTTTTTGGAATGTTTTTCTATTAAATATTCTATTTTATTCTTTTTTTAATTATCTTAAAAGAACTTTTTGAAAAATTCCACTATCATTAATAGGGGCAAAACATGAAAAAATATAAAAAGACAAAGATATTAAATATTTTTTTAATCTGTATATAAAATAAAATGAAATTTCTTAAATGAGAGGGAATAATGAATTTTGCACCAAAAAACATAACGATTATACATATAAAGTGCATTGAAAAGAGAATATACCATTCACCGTTTGTTTTAACGGGTGAGTTATTAATGAAGGCAAATTGTAAATGATTTTACTTTTGGTTTAGCGCAGTTTTCAATAAAAGGTTATGATAATTTTAAAGTTTAAATGCACCAAAATCACCAATTTTCACGTGTTTTTTATATTAAACATAATTTTTTAATTTTGGCATATTTAACATGAATTTTTCAATTTTTTGCAATTAAAACCACATGTGTTTTTCTTTAAAAATAATGTTATTTTACATCTAAAACGGCGTCGTTTTAATATAAAACTATGTCGTTTACATTCAAAACGGTGCAGGTGTCTTTAATTGCAAAATTTTGAAAGTTCATTTACTTTTTTGTCAAAATTAAAAGATCATGTTAAATACTAAAAACACGCAAAAGTTGGTGATTTTTGGTGCATTTAAGCCTAATTGCAACATTTTTGTACCGTCCAACGTAGCTATCAAAATGGATTAATTAAATTTTCTTTTTTGAGATATATATTTTTTTGGTGGAAATTGGACGAATAAAATTTTACTACGTAAAAGGATTAAAAGAGTTAAATTAAAAAGATGGATTATAAAGTATTTTTATTTAAACATATAACACAAAATAACACGACTAAGGGTAAATATGATAATTTTTATAAATTAAGATAATTTATAGGCTTAATTATTTAAAAAAACCCCACCTTATAATATTTTTTCGTTTATACCCTGATCTAGGAAAAAATTCATTTGTACCCTTTTTTTGATTTTTCGTTTTCAACTGTACCCCAAAGCATTAAATTGAACTTTTTTCATTTAGAAAAAAAATTAAAATAGTCCTTCATTTTTTAACCTATATTCTAATTAAACTTTAATATTATTAATAGTACAAAAATACCTTCTTCTTTACAAAATTAATTTTATAATCTTTTAAATACAAAATCGTAGAAATATATTACCTTCAATTTATAAATCCGCTACCAAAACCCGATAATTATTTTATAAAAAAAATATTTTTTTTTTAAAAAAAATTCAAGAGGAGCTCCTCCTCCATGGAGGAGGAACAGCTACTGCTCCTCCTCGTGCTCAGGAGCAGCGATCTGCTTCTCCTCAGGTGTAATACCCCAAATATTTTAGAATAATTAAGTCGTGCCACGTGTCGTGAATTTTGATAAATTAAATTAAGATGAATTTAATTTAATGATATCGGAAATTTAAAATAATTTTTATTGAGCGGATTAGCGTGATTAAAGGAAAAGGGTTAGAAAATTAATATAAAATAAATTATAAATCCCGAGATAAGAATTATTTTGCCAAGGTCCGCGAAATATTTTATAATATTTGTGATAAAAGTTTCGGGTCAATCGGAGACCTTTTAAAATTTGGACGCGGATGCGTTTAGGATTAAGTTGTAAATTTTGAATAGTTTAAGGGCTAAAGTGTAAATTAGCCAATTGAGCCTCGAGAATAGAAATTAGAGGATTATTGACGGGAAATAATAATTTTAGAATCGTATTATTTATTTGGATATAAATAATACGTACGTAATTGAGTTAAAGTAAATAATTAATTGTAAAGTTAAAATAAAAAGTTTTAAAGAGAATTGGTTTAAGTTAAAGAGTTCAAGGATCAAAAGTGACATTTAGCCGGATTGTATATAAAACCTTCATGATGAAGGATTGTCCAGAACCTTCAAACCTTTTATCAGATGCATTTCATTTCTCTCGTCATTTCCTACGGTTCCGCCGCTCGATCTCCGTTTCTCGTCCGTTTCCGACGTTCTATAGCTCGAATCGATCGGATTTCAACGAGTAATCATGGTAAGCTTGAAGTTTTTCCATTTGAATGGATATTTTTGGAGTTATATCGAGTTAAAGTTTTAGGCCACGAAACGATTTTTATCGTTTTAATGGTTTTAGGATTGAGATATAGCGTTTTGATTATAGATTAAGCGTTTTGGATGAGTTTAGAGCGTTTTTACGCTAATAGCACGTCGGAACGCCCCGGAAAACGATTCCGGGGATCGTGCACACGAGGTGCACGAACGTGCACCTATGTGTGGTGCACGAAAGTGCACCAGCAGGACGTGCACGATCGTGCACCCCAATGCACGAACGTGCCCCGGACTTTGATACCTCAGCGATTCCGTTTTGATACTCTATTTATATTTGCGTATCGAGACTTAAAATCAATAGATTATCGATTAATTTAAGACGTTAACCTAACGAGGTTAAAAAGAGAATTGATTTAGAAATGATGTTTGATCTGTAAACGAGTTAGAAACCGTTTATCGGAATATACGTGGAAAGCACGACGGTTAATGAATTTATAGTGTCACGTCTCGAGTCTAGAGTCAATCTTAGAATAGGATTCTGACGTGAGTCAATTATTTTAAAATAGTTTTAGATCCGGCAAGGCAAGGAGCCGCTGGACCAGGAGCTCGGGGAGCTAGACGTTTCTGAGCACCGGCACCAGAGTGTTTTTGGAATAAGCGGTCACTGTGAGTTTATACAATTTGCTTTTAAAGTATTTATTCAAGCAATTGTTTTATATTGCTTTATGTTTAAATTGCATGTTTTTATATGCGAAGTTTTATATATGAATTGTGCATACGCTTAATTTGAAACCAGTATTGATCCGATGGAACGTGCTACCTATTGGGCGACAATAGGACTGTGTGATCACCAGTTTTGATATGACTCAGCTGGGAGTTGATGATGAATATGAAATTTACGATTGGGTTTATGATTTTGATACGAGAGAGTACTCGGCTATGGTGTAGTCTGGAGTCCCCGTATCTAGTGGCTGGGCCACCAGCGAGTTGGACTCGCAACTGATATTTATGATTGGGTTGATCAATCGATTATTAGTATGTTTGAGGATTAAGGTTTCATTCGGATCCTGTACTTGGCTGCACGAGGTTTGAACGTTATTGCATTGTTTTATAATTTATAAGAATACTTATTAGTAAATGTATGAACTCACTCAGTATATTCCCATATACTGACCCCTCACAGTCTTCCTTTCAGGTTAAAGCATTTTGAAGAACGGACTTCCTTCTTCTTGTTCTGGAAGTCAACAATAGTGAAAGGTCATGTTAAAGAACGTTTTCTTCGTAGAGCTGCAGTAGTCGGTAGATGTCTATATGAGATGTAAGATTTATATTCAAACGGTTTATTTATATAGGCAACTCTGATTTGATTTAAAGTATATATATATATATATATATTATTTATTTATTAAGATCATCTTTTAACCGTTTGATTTCTTTAACCAATTGCCATAAAGTGGAATTGGTTACGATTATGATTAGAGACAGGGCAAAGCTGGATAAGAGGTGTCGCTCGATAAGACCCTAGTCTAAAATGATGGTTCGCAATGGTTTCGAAAAGTAATTTAAATATATTGATACGTATAATGAAAATGTTTAAAAAGGATTTTCTGAAAACGTTTTATATGGAATAATATATTTAGTTCGCGAAAAAAATTTATAGTGGTTTTAGGCTTGCTACGGGTTCCGGAGCTAGCACTCCCGTTCCCTAGCGCCGGTCTCGGCTCAATAAATTGGGTCGTGACATCAGGAGGAGGAGCAGCGCGCTCCTCCTCCCATGAGGAGGCTTCTCCTCCTTAGGAGGAGCAGCTGCTGCTGCTCCTCGTCCATGAGGAGGAGCAGCGATCTACTCCTCCTCATGAAGGAGGAGCAGCAGCTGTAACTAACTGATAATACCTATAATTCTCTCTTGAGCAATTGCAGACAAAAACATAAAACTAACTGATAATAGGTTAATTATTCACTCTCGCACAATGATCAACCTAATTACTAATTAATTCAATGTTTATGAAGTAAATCCAATGAACACGCACTCGTTAATTCACTTTCGCGCTATTAACTCCTACGTTCTTCATTATGTTGTTCTATTCCAATTAATTTTACTCTTTCTTAAGTTAAAACTAAAACAAATGGCAAACGCTAAATGATCAGTTTAGGCTAAACATTAAGCACAATAATTAAAACCGAGCAAGAACAAAAAAATTTATAGTCTCAATTCGTTTAAACAGACATAAATCAAATTAATAATCCCCAACAAAGCGTTTAGCTACGTATAACAACATATGAACTTAAGAAAATATAAAAGGAATTCATTCTGAGATTAAAATAATACTGAATATGAAATTATGATCAATCGTACCTTGTTCGAATGTAATCTAATAATAATTAAAGTAATAGTGCAGAAATAAATCGATCAAAGAACAAAAGATGAAAAGCTATATTAAACTAGAGTTTAATCTAATACAAAATTAAGCGAACCCTTGTTCGATATATAAAACTAGTATTTATACGGCTCCCGTCTTCAATTTTGACATTAGGTGCTCTCGTGATTTGCGAATTTCAAAACTAATTCGGGGTTATTTTTGTCCGCTGAGTCATAATTTTGGCCTAAGTGTGTGTTCGTGCACATAAGTGTGCGAACGCACACTTCTCTTTTTTCTGGGAGTGTGCGAATGCACGCTCCTTTCTTCTTGGGGGTGTATGATCGCACTCCCCTATTCTTAGATTCCCCTTGAAGAATGATTAGTGGTGGATAGACTCGATTTTTTCATCCGTGGATATAAGCTTTAATACTGAACCATGTATATTTCTTATATTATGAACTGGTCACGATAATTGGTACCCAAAGATCAACAATCAGTATCAATGTCACCAGTGTCTTAAAAACTGGATCGGACCGGTCGATTCGACCGGTAACTGGAGCCCAGTCCGGTTTGATTATACATATCAAACCGGAATTCCGATTTAACCGCTTTAAACCGGAAAAACCCGGACTGGGCCCTAGTTAACGGTCGAACCGGACGATCCGGTCCGGCAAACTGAGAACCGGTTATCCTCCAAACCAGACGGTTTTTATCACAAACTTCATCTTCTATAATTTTTCTGGATATTCAGAAATAATAATTTTAATCTTGCTTTTGCATGAGTAATTTTTTGATAATCTTTTATTCAACTTGTTTTTTAAAGTGTAGATAGAATAAAAGGAAGATATTTTCATATATTTTCATTGAATAGAACAATTAAAGAAAGTATATTTTTAAGAAGCAACCACATATAACTCCATTGATTTAGTTGAATATGTTATTAAAGAAAGAGAAGACATGAGTGTTTACAAGGAAAATAAATGAAAAGGAAGGTGAAAATTTGAGAGTATGCGAATGTTCTCAAAACAGGATCGGCCGGTTCGACCGGAAACCGGCCATCTGTCCTATCCATTTAACCTTAAAAACCAAAAAAGTGATTCAACCGGAATGAACCGGCCAGAACCGGAAGAACCGGACTAAACCGGAGAACCGGAAAACTAAAAGAACTGTCCGGTTCCAAAACACTTGGGCGAAAAAAAAAAGATGAAAAGAGAACAATCTAACGATTTCTTTGGATAAAGAAACAATCTCGTCTGAAACTCAACTTCATTTAAAAATCAGATCTTGAAATTCAACTTCATTTAACACTTAGATCTGTAAGTATTTTATTGTTTTGAAAGCACTATTAATAAGAGGCAAAAATGAAATATGGAGATGGTTGCCGAGAAAGATAAAGGTGAACATGGAGAATAGTGGCTACATATTGGAGTTGGTGGTGGGTATGGAAGTGATAGAAGTTGTAAATAAAATTGGAGGTGAAGGTGAAGGGGTGTGCATCGGTCGGTTCGGTTACCGAAACCGAACCGAAACCGAACTAACCGAACCCGAAATGTTAGAAATTTCAAAACCGAAACCGAACCGAATTATATTGAAACCGAACCGAAACTGAACCGAAATAATATTTTGGTTCGGTCGGTTATTTTGGTTAACCGAAATGACCAAATTTTATTAAAATTAATTATTAAAAAATAAAAAATAAAATAAAATAAAATAATTTTAATACTAATTTATAATTTAAGTACATTTTGAGAGTTTTAGTAACTAAATTATAAAAAAATTACAAAATTAACTTAACTTTTTTAAAAAATTACAAAAATAACACAATTAATATATATAATACGGTTATTTCGGTCGGTTCGGTTAATTCGGAAATTCCATCGTCAAAACCGAACCGAACCAAATTGACCAAACTTTTTAAAAATGAAAACCGAAACCGAACCGAATTAACCAAAAACCAAACCAAATTAAAATTTCGGTTTGGTTCGGCCGGTTAATTCGGTTTTAACTGAATACTGCACAGGCGTTAAGAAGAAAATAAAAGGCCAAACCCTCAAAAAAATACCAAACCTTTGCGATTTTTGTCAGTTATGACCAAACCTTTCAAAACTTGCAAATATAACCCCTTTTAAAAAACTGTGTTCCTTTTATAGCCATTTTTTGAATCAGTTTGATTTTTTATTGTAATTAAACCTTTTATTATAACACAACACATAAATGTTTGATATTTATTGTGATTAAATCTTTTTTAATCTTATATATATGATTGTCATATTGTCAAAAAATCAATTTGATTCGAATTTGGCTATAAAAGGAACATAATTTCCTAAAACGGGTTATATTTACAATTTTTGAAAAATTTGATCATAACTGACAGTTTGGCCAAAATAAAATAAATCCTTTTGTTTCTTTTCAAAAAGAAAAGTAGATGTCAGGCTATAAAAATTCAATTTTGGGACAGTAGCACGTGGGATCTTTCTAGAAATCCTATTCTGTAGGCATGAGACAACCATTTTAACTTTTTTGATTTAGTAAATCAAGTATGCTCTTTGAAATACAGGTTGGGTGGTTGATTTATTTTCATTTGTTTAAAGTGTTATTCAACCGGCGGTCAAACCGATCGAACCGGTCAAACCAAATTCCGGCAGTTATATCGGTTCAGCTGCAGGTTCGGTTTTTCAAATACTGATACGGCTAATGCAAAGAAGAAAGAGTAGAAGAAAAGAAAATTAGAGTTAGAGGTATTAATGGGTAGGATTATATTAGTAAATTTTTTTCAATGGCTATGATTTGACACATTATCTTTTACAATTATTACTTAGACTTGTTTTAAAGTTATTTTTTTGTGCTTAACATTTTTCAGGTCAGTATATTTACAACAAAATATTCATAAACAAAATATAGCAATTATACTTTAGTATGAAAAAATTAAATTTGAAATTTTATTTTTATTTTTATTGAGTTATTTAACACTTTCTTATCATTTAGGTATTTTATAAATATTTATGGTTTATATTTAAATATTTATTTTTGAAATTGTTTTTAAAATTTATAATATGTTTATAATTATTTATAAATATATTTGTATAATTTTTTAATGTACGTCTATGTATTTGAAATATTTTTTAATTAAAATTTGCACTCTTATCATGCGAATGCGGCAATTATATATGTGTACACATAATATATTTTTTTCTTATTTTAATTAAAAAATATTAAATCATCTAAAATTACTTATATAAAATAATTATATAATATTAAAGAGATAAAAAGTAATTAAACAGTGTTAAAAAATTTAAAAGTGAACAATTTTAAAATAAAAATAAATGAAGGATAAGTGATTGTTAAGGGCAATAGAGACATTTATAAATTAAAAGGGTGAAAGTGGAGTCCAATTATCAATTTGTGGAGTGCAAAAATCCTCATCCTATTTTTATTATATTAATATTATTTTGAAAGGGGCTTATTGTTAGTAATTTTACTTACCAACTTGTAGAGAGTGGACTAAAAGTCCGGATTATCGTACCCACAAGGATGAGAGGTTCAAAGTGAGTGAATTAGATTTTGATCTTCAATTCGTTTAGCAATGAAAGAAACGTCGCTTTTAGGATAACACTACAATTAAACTCAAAACAACTAATCACTAATCAATTAAAAAAATGCAACAACAAACAACTAATTAATTAATGAATTAAAAGCAATAATTAAAAGCGCCTAAGGGTTGGTAATCATGTCAAGGCAATTCCTAGGTAGATAGGTTGGGTATACGAGTATTGTTTGGGTCAAGCCATTCTAAGGTATCTAAATCCGCTCTCTCGAGCCGGAAGTCGAAGAACCGACAATTGATTAATAAGTCGAAATCCAACTCACTCTCGTACAATTGAATGTCGACTACACCAATCAATCCGATTAATCCGCAAACTCAAACAACCGCTAAATCCCTAAATCACTCTCGTGCATCTAGGTCTTAAGCTTATGCTTAACTAGGTCCATTTGATTAGTTTAACTCTCGCCCTCACTAATCAAACACTAATCAAAGATTAAGTGGCCAACTTAATCTAGGCATTAAGTATAATAAACACAACAAGAACCCTAACCCATATTACCCTAACCAATCATCTAGCAATTAAACATAGCAATCATAACAACCCCTAGACTAGGAGTTTAGCTACTCATGATTAAAGTTAAAGTAACAACTAAGCAATAATTAATTAACATAATAAGAGTGAGAATGATTACCTTGAATAATAATAAGGAGCAATAAATCATGAAAAATATAATGAAGATTCAATACTTAAACTTGTATTAAACATGATCTTAAACCCCAAAATCTGGAAATAAATGCTTGAAGCCTTTAACAATGCAAGAATATCCAAAAACAAGCAAGAAGATAAAAGAGAATAAGTGCTAGAGAATTAATTGTTTCTATAAAAAGGAGGTTTAACCTAAAATTTGACATAATGTGCCTTTTATAGTACACCCAAAGAGAAAATAAAATCCACACTATTAAAAGCCTGTTTGTCCAGAAGTGGAAGTGGGCCAAAATAGCACAAGATCCTAAACTGATTTGAATTGCTGAGTCATGGCCCTTCTCGATCGAGAAGCTTGAGATATGAGCCTTCTCGATCGAGAAGCTCTTGAAATTTATACTGCGCATTTCTTCATTTCCTGTCTTGATCGAGAAGCTTGAAGTTGAGCCTTCTCGATCGAGAAGCTCTTGAAATTTATACTGCGCATTTCTTCATTTCCTGTCTCGATCGAGAAGCTTGAAGATGAGCCTTCTTGATCGAGAAGCTCTTTAACACCTCCCTTCCTTGTTTCAAAATGGCTCCAAAAACGCTTCGAATCACCTGAAATGCCAACACGCGTAATAAGGTATCGAAACACCTAAAAACACATGTTAACACAAAATAAAATGATGCAAAACTATCTAAATACTACGAGTATTCTACTCCTATCACTTATTAATAGCAGTGACGTGCTCTCTTACTTCCTAATCATTTATTCAACCGGTCTAATCGCCGGTTTAACCGGCTGAACTTAAAACCGGTGGCCTCATTGGTTCGCCATAGATTCGATTTTTTTAAAAAACACACACACACACACACACACACACATATATATATATATATATATAGTGAGAGGTGTGTTTTTTCCTTTTATTTTTTAAGAATGTAGTTTTCTTTAATTTTTCAAACATAAAAAAGAGCAAGAGGTGTATTTTTTTCTCTTATTATTTAAGAAGGGATAAGGTACAAAAATAATTCTAATATTTATTCTGTGACTCATATTCTCGCTAATGTTTTTTGAGTCTCAACAACATTCGTCAAATTCCACGGAAAACTCTATGCCAAACCCCATGCGCCTTACCGTAGCATGTTGGCCTATCTTTCTGATAGACTATTACTAAACTTACCTGCCGAGCGTACGAAAAGGAGTCTCTTTTCCCAAAATGACCATGACCTTATCAAAGTGGAATAAATATACCATCCACCATTAGACGGAGGGTATATTTGTTCCATTTTAATAACGTTAGAGTTATATTTGTTCCAATTTGGTAATATTAAGGTCATTTTTTATACTTTAAAATTATTAGGGCAACGACTAATTGTATGCCACCGAGTTAATGTTCAAATACGATACCGTTAAATAGAGGTATATATTTGTTGCACCTTAATAACGTTAAGTCATTTTTGACATTCCAAAAACATTAGAAGATAATGTGGGCCACGGGATAAACATTAGGATCAATTTTATACTTTAATCCATTTAAAAATGTAATTTTCTTTGATTTTTCAAATATTTACTGTCCTTTCATGCTACACTTTTTATTTGACTCATTCAGTCATACTTTCTAGCCGCCCTCATGTTTATGATGATGAGTTTAATTTTAGAGTCAAATGATGATTAATTTTATTTTCTCATTATAAAATGGAAAATACATTATAATCCAACATTTTATACCAACTCTTTTAACCCACCTTACGTGGCAATATTTCATTCGTTTAATCCCCATCCAAAAGTGTATATCTCAAAAAACAGAATTTAATTAATCCACTATTTAATTACCACGTCAGGCGGTACAAAAAGGTAGGTTAAAAGTGTTGGGTTATATAACATTACTCTTATAAAATAATCAACAATAATATCCTTGTTCCTGAACATGAAAGCAAGGCTGATATCAAAAGTGAATCTAGAAAAGTTTTCAAGGAAAAGAACAAATAGGATTTTATGTTTTCAGAATCGCTAAAGTTTTGTATTGTGTCAGTTTACTTTAAAAAATCTATTTCTTTTAATTAAAAATAAATTTTAATATAATGTGTAAAGAACCAATAAATTATAATTCAAATAATATACAACAATATTTTGTTAGGTCACGAATTCAATTATTCTCATAAACACTCTTCCTTTTCAATTATAAAAAAAATAACAAGAAAAAGAAAAATTATTTAAAAAATTCACGTCCAATTAATTTTTTTGGCAACCGAACTGCAATCATGAGTATTACATTTTTGTAGACATTAAATTTTTATTTTACTTAAATTTGAAATAAAAAACTGATGTGCTAAGATCAAGTTATTATATATATTAATTAGTAAATTCTAATTAGCTAGAATTAAAGTATCTATATTTTATAATTATGAATATCTATAAAGATAAATAAGGATAATTTTTTATCAAAACGTGAATAAGATTATTTAAAGTATAACTACGAACATTATTTTTTTTATATTTTATAACAGCTCAAAATAGTACTATTTTCTATTATTATGGGAAGGAGAGAGTAATTTTTTTTTATAAACTAGATATTTAAAGTCTCAAAACTTTCTGAATTTTTTAGTTATAAATTAATTTATAAGAATATATTATTGATATTCTTTTTTTGAAAAAGAAATAAAATTTATTTTATTGATTTGATGCTTTATTTTTTATTTACTGTTGAATGTAATTGTCAAAACTCACAAAATTAATGCGCCCAAATCGTTGAAATTATTTTTTAAATAAATTCTCGTCAAATTAGATAAAATTATTTTTTCTACTTTTACCGATGTGTTTTTTATAAATCAATTCATTTTCTTAATATTTCAACTTTTAAATTGTTAACATTACTTGAATTCTATTTTGTAATGGTCTCACGATAATAATTGTTCGACTCTTAGGATAGCGTTTGACGTCAGTTACTTTTCAATGTATTTTAAGGGAAAATAAATAAATTATTTAGATTTATGGCTGAAAATCTTTGTTGAAAATCTTTGTTGAATATTCATTATAATTATTCAAAAAAACAAAGTTTGGAAGTATATTAAATTTTCAAATGGGACATGTAATAAGTTTCCATTAATTTTGTGGTGCATGCTTTAGCTTCTATGGAGAATCTGTTTCAGTATTGTCCCTAATTTTCCAGTCTATTTTCTTGACCCAAAAATTTCTGGCCGTCGGCGTCATCTTTTTAACTTCAATTTTGGAGTCGCATTAACGTAAATAAGAAGTATATAAGAATTTATTAGCATTAACTAAAAATGACAAAACAAATCGACTTTTGGAAGAATTGTCCATACCTTTTTGTGGAATTCTTTTTTTCTTTTTAAATAATCGACTAAAAATATACTACTCCCTCCGTCCTATAAAGATAAACAAAAATAGATATTTTGAACGTCCCAAAATATATAGATAAAATTGCTATATTAATATGAATAATTAATATAAAATATCAATATTGACCTTCATTAATTTTAACTACTTTTATTATATTCTATAAATCATCATTAATTATCACTTTATCCATGTAAATAAAAATTAAAAATAAATTATTTTTTTTTAAAATTTAATTATAATTTCAAAATAATAATTAGCTTTTGCATAATATAAATCAATTATATTTAAATAATTAAATGAAGGTTATTATTAAAAATTAAGAAAAAATAACTATTTTTATTTCTTAATTCTTCTGTAAACTGACGGAGGGAGTATATTATTTTGAAAAATTCAGAAGTACAATATAGACCGGCATTGCATCAGTATTTAGTGGTATACAGAATTCAAAATCAAGTACCACGCTATAGAATAATTTGAGGGGGGGAAATTATTCTTTTGGAATGAATTTTTTTTTTGATGAATTTTAATTAATGATATTTGTAGACTTTAAATGATAATTGATATCGATGATATATACTTGTAGACTTTATTTGTGGTTTATTGATAATTGTCTAATTGATGATACTTGTAGACTTAACTTGTGGCTGCATCAGAATTAGGTTTAGTTTAGCTGAGGAGAATTGCAACCCAAGTATTGATGAAATACCATTCAATGAGTTTGAATTCTTTTTCGCCCTTTCCGACGGAAAATTAATGAACTTCTGGACCACAGGAGAAAAGAAAGTATTCTATGAACTTCTATTGATGAGTTCATTTTCAATTATGGGCTAACATTACTTTTAAATACTTCTTGTGAATATTTGTTTTAGTATTGTTCAAAAATAAGTATACAACTATATTCATAATTCTAATGAATATTTTAATTCTAACGAATTAAAATTTACTAATTACAGAAAATTTTAGAATTATTTCTTAATTTATGTGCACCTCAAAAACTATCAATATTTTTATAATTATAGTACAAAAAAGTATATATTAATATGAAATAATTTTATTATTATTGAAAATCTATAAAAAAGGATTCTTTGTATATAGATTAACACTACTAAAATACAGTGTATTCCCGATAGTGACGGCCCGATAGTGACGGATTTCAAATCCGTCGCTAATTTCCTTTTACCGACGGATTTGTGTCTTCCTTAGTAGTTCTTTGATTTCTTGGAAGTCAAAAAAACAAACTACAGTTGCTAGATCAAGTTCTGAAGCAGAATATAGAGCACTTGCAGCCTTGACTTGTGAAATTTAATGGCTTGCTTATCTTTTTCATGATCTTCAACAGTCTCTTCCTTTACCAATAGCAGTCTATTGTGACAGCCAACCAGCAGTCCAATTGGCACACAATCCAGTGTTTCATGAAAGATCAAAACACATAGAAATAGACTACCATGTGGTTCGAGAGAAAATTCAGTCTGGCTTAATACACTTGCTCCCAGTCACTGATAGGAGTATTTTACTCCTATCTTTAGTGTCGTTTCCGCATGCTTTATTAACGTTTTATCACGGTTTTATGGTATTTCGAATGCCTTATTACGTGTTTTAGTATTTCAGGTACTTAGGAGCATTGCGGAAGCATTTTGGTGCAAAAGTTGGAAAAGACGACAAAAGCGATGCGGAAGCTCATTTGCAAATCTGAAAAGCTGACCCCTGGGCACTAATTGACCAATTTGGACTAGCTAGAAGCCTCAAATGAACTCGTGATCTTCATGAAAGTTAAAGTAGACGTCCTAAGCTTTCCAACGGTTCAAGAATCGACTCAATCGGACATTTCTACACCGAGTTACGAAGGTTTGAAGATCGAGATCCGGAGCAGAAAATGGCAGCTCGAATCGGGCTCCTCATTTAGCCCAAGGAGCTCTATTCGAGCTTGGGCTTGCTGGAATGGGGAAATCTTATTTCAAGATACAACAAGGCTTTATTAATTTGCTATTTTGGGCCCAACACATGTGTAAATGATTGTTTGTCTTTTTCCTTCTTTTGTAAGTACTATATAAGCATCCTTATCTCTATTTTAGGTATAAGAGATTTCCCTAGACTTTATTCTATGATTGTACTTTTAAATCTTCTCCTAATTTTAGAAATCCCTAAGTTTAGTCCTTTCCTTCTTCAATAGAATTTCCAGATTTTCATATTTTCTTCCATTGTTGAATACTTAAACTTTTTCTATTGAAGATTCATTCTCATTTATTATTGAAGTATTATCTTATTGAATGTTATTGGCTTGGGTTTCTACAAAGGTAATTAGATCTATCTCTCAATGACTTATTGTTCTTATTACTTGATGTTTGTTGATTTAGCCATGGTTGACTAAAACCCCTTGTTTGGGGGTTGAAATGAGGTTTAGAGATGTATGATTTGGGTTAGGGTGTGGGCTTTTTGTTGTTGTTCTAATTGATTTCCCTAATGCTTGTTTTAGATTAGCTACCTAAAGCATGATTCTAGGTTGGTTAACACTTTGAGAGAAGGTTAATTAATTGGATAGATCAATTAGGATCCTAATTAATGACACCATGAGAGTGGGTTAGAAATTAGGAAACCTTAGAGTGGATTGTTAATCGCCAATTGGCTTGTTAATCGTGTTTAGTGCCACGAGAGTGGATTAGGCTTGGTTAGTTGGCTTGTTTGTGATTTTATAACTCCTTGAGGCTCGAGAGAGCGGGAGTTATGCTTTAGGAACGCTCGGTTCACTTGTTGAAGCCCTAGACCCGAACCATTCATTGCATGACCTAAGCGTAGTTTCGACCTCCAAACCCCTTTATTAATAGAGTTATCCTTGATTGTTGAGTTGCTTTAGTCTTTTATAATTGTTAATTAATTGTTAATTGCAAGTTAGTATTAGTTAAATTGTTAGTGTTAAATTGATACTTGAATCGAATTCCAATTATCTATTGTGCTAAACGAATCGAATCGCAACTAAAGTTCATTCTCATCAATCGTTCTAGATTCACTCCTCGTGGGATCGATTCCGACTTCCGGATTATTACAAGTTGTGCTTTTTCCCCAACAGTCACCACAGACAATCAACTTGCTGATTGCTTCACTAAAGCTCTACCACCTCAAGCTTTCCATCAGGCCATTTCCAAACTGAGCATCCTTGACATATTTGCTCCAGTTTGAGGGGGGGGGGGTAACACAGTTTGTCAAAACTGTGTGTTTCAACAGCAGCAATCACACAGATTGCCACATCAGCCAAAGGACTCAAGTCACGTGGATTGCTATTTCAGCAAAACAACTCATTTACAGCTCAGCATGACAGCTGTAATTAGGTCAGTAATGTGTGTTTTAGAGTTTGTTAAAAGTTGTTAGGAAGCAGTTTTTTTTTAGCTTAGCTCTGCAATCTCAGTAAGTATATAAGCTGAGATTGATAGTTTGTAATACTTAACTTTTGTGATTAATAAAGAAAACAATTTTTCCTCTCAATTTTTGTTATGGTATCAAAGCCTTGTTGCTCTTGATCTTCGTCTTCTTCGTTTGAAGTAGTTTCTTGTTTCTGGTTCAACAATGGCACACATTTTGCCTAGAGCAGAGGAATCAATTTCTTCTCCATTCTTTGTTCATCCAGGTGAAAATCCCTCACTCGTTCTTGTTACAAATTTGTTTGATGGAACTAATTACAATGCTTGGTATAGATCAATACGGCTTTGATCTCAAAAAATAAATATAAGTTTGTTAATGGCTCTATTCCTACACTTAGTCCTGATCATGATAACTATGAAGTTTGGGAAAGATGTAACACACTTGTCATGTCGTGGTTGTATAGATCTGTAACACAGACTATAGCTGATAGTGTTTCAAATCTTGATAGTGCTTTAGATGTTTGGATAGACTTGAGAGATCGTTTTTCTCAAGGAGATGCCTATAGAATAGGTGATCTTCAAGAAGAAATATACACATATAGACAGAATGCCTTGAATGTAACTGAGTATTACACACATTTGAAAACTCTCTGGGATGAGTTGAAAAGCTTGAGGAATTTGCCTGTTTGTGCTTGTGAACCTAAGTGTTCTTGTGGTCTGATAGAAAGAGTCAGACTGAATTTAGATAATGATCATGTGATTCGTTTTATGAAAGGATTGAATGAGAATTTTGGCACAATCAAAACTCAGATATTGATGATGGAACCACTTCCAAAAATTAATAAGGCCTTCTCTATGGTAATTCAATTTGAAAGACAATTGAATGCTACTGGCAATAAGTTGCCTGCTGAATCAAGTGTATTCATGGCTAAAGGTTTTAGTGAGAGTGATGAACAAGGATATGAGTCCAATATATGTTATGCTAGAGGTAGAGGTGTAAGCAATTTCAGAGGAGGAATGTTTAGAGGCAGAGGTGGTTATCTTAATCAATTTGCCAAACAAAAACTTTGTTCACATTGTGGACAAACCAATCACACAGTTGATTACTGCTACAAAAAATATGGATACCCTCCTAAATTCCAGCCAAGGTACAAAGGAGAGAGTAGTGGATATGCCAATAATGTACAACTTGAAGAACAGGAGTACATGAATGCTCAGGAACAAATGAATGGTTACAGAGTAGATCAGTCTCAACAGATGATGATGAACAATCAATCTGCACAGATCATGAACAATAGACAAGATATGCACACTCAGCAGCATAGACAGGATATGCACACTCAGCAGCATTCAAATGAAGGGCAAATCTTTCCTTTCACTCCTGAGCAATATCAAAAGATTATGTCTTTGATTCAAGCAGACAAGATTGGTGAGACACAGATCACAGCTCATGCAAATTCACTTTCATCTACCTTTAAACCAAAGAGCAAGGTATTGTTCATGCTTGTTATTTCTCATCTAAAGGTTATAGAGAAAGTTGGATATTAGACACTGGAGCTACTGATCACATAATCTGTGAAATTGAATTCTTTAAGGATTATAAAAAGGTTCAAAATGTCAATGTCAAGCTACAAACAGGACAACTCATAGCAGTAACTCACATTGGTTCAGTACAACTCAATTCTGATCTAGTATTACACAATGTTCTATATGTCCCAATGTTTAACTTCAATTTGATTTCAGCAAGCAAATTGACAGATGACAGACATTTGTGCTTAATACTTTATCATGATCACTGTTTCATCCAGGATATGGAGACATGGAGGAGGATTAGATCAGCTAAGAAAAAAGATGGTCTATATCAACTCATGCAGGAATCATTAGCAGGAAGAAATTGTAATTCAGTTTTTTCAGTTTCTAAAGAAAATGCAGATGTTGATATCTGGCATTATAGACTTGGTCATTTGTAACATAATATAATAAAACCTCTATAGAAACTTGATTCAACAATCAAAACATTAGTGAATAAAGTCTGTGATGTATGCCATTATGCAAAGCAGAAAAAACTGCCCTTTCCAATAAGTTCTTCTGTTTCTAAAGAAGTATTTGACTTGCTACACATTGACATTTGGGGCCCTGTAGCAAAACCTTCCATTAATGGTTTTCAGTATTTTCTCACATTAGTTGATGACTTATCAAGATATTCCTGGGTCTTTCTGATGAAACATAAGTCAGAAGCAAGAATTCATCTGCAGAATTTCATTGTCATGGTTCAAACTCAGTTTTCTAAAAGAATAAAAATAGTGAGATCTGATAATGGAGGTGAGTTTGCTTGTACATATTTCTACAAGGAACATGGGATTATTCATCAGACCAGTTGTGTCTATACTCCTGAGCAGAATAGTATTGTAGAGAGAAAGCAGCAGCACATCCTCAATGTAGCAAGGGCAATCAGGTTTCAATCTAATCTGCCTTTACATTTTTGGAATTACTGTATTTCACATGCTGTCTATCTGATAAATAGAACACCATCTCCTATTATATCAGAACATACTCCTTTTGAGTTACTCTACAAACAACCTCCATCTTTACAGCATTTAAAAATCTTTGGTTGTCTTTGCTTTGCTGCCACTATACCAGCACACAGAACCAAATTTGATAAAAGAGCAGATAAATGTGTGTTCTTAGGATTTCCATCACACACCAAAGGCTTTATTCTATACTGTTTAGATTCAAAGCAGATTATAGTGTCTAGAAATGTTGTGTTTTATGAAACCATATTCCCATACAAAAACACCAAAACAGTCACTTCTCAAATAAATTCATCTGATTCAATCATTGATTCAGATTATTTCTTACCTATCCTTGAAAACCTTAATTCATCTCCACCTTCTTCACCACCTATTCCTCCTATTTCACAACCACCAGTTCCTTCTCTAAATTCAGACACTGAATTTCCAGCTTTGAGAAGAACAACCAGAACATCACACCTACCAGCACACTTAAAAGACTTTACTTGTGCTTTACCACCTTCTTTTCCCAAAAACACCACTACCCCTCATGCTCTTTCTAGTGTTCTATCATATAACAGGTTATCTCCTTCTCACAAACACTATACACTAACCATAGACACTATGACAAAACCTAAGACATATAATGCTGCTGTAAAGTTTGAATGTTGGAGAAATGCTATGAAAGCAGAACTTGATGCTCTAGACAAGACCAATACTTGGATTGTTACTGATCTACCAGCAGGAAAAAGAGCAATTGGCTGCAAATGGGTATATAAGATCAAATATACATCAACTGGACAGATTGAGAGATGCAGAGCAAGACTGGTAGCAAAAGGGTATACTCAACAAGAGGGTCTTGACTATCTTGACATATTTTCCCCTGTGGCAAAAATGAGTACCATCAGAACTTTACTCTCCCTGTCAGCTGTGAATAAATGGCATCTGCATCAGCTTGATATCAACAATGCATTCTTGCATGGAGACCTTGATGAAGAAGTTTACATGGTCATTCTTCCTGGTTTTGAGTCAACCAGTCCACAGAAAGTTTGTAAACTTCAAAAATCTTTGTATGGCCGTAAGCAGGCTAACAGGCAATGGAATGCCAAATTAATTGGAGCTTTGCTTTCAATTGGATTTCATCAAGCACATTCTGATCCTTCCTTGTTGATAAAGAAAACAGGTTCTATCTTTATTGCTCTGCTAATCTATGTGGATGATGTTATTTTAGCCAGCAATTCTCAAGCTGCCATCTCTGAAATCAAGGATTATTTGCATGCTACTTTTAGTATCAAGGATCTTGGTGTTCTGAAGTATTTCTTAGGCCTGGAAGTTGCTAGAAATTCATCTGGTATTCACTTGACACAAAGAAAATACACACTGGATTTGCTCACAGACACTGGTTTTCAAGATTCAAAACCAGTACCTACTCCTATGCTTAATTCTAAAAAACTGGCTAAAGATGATACTTCTCTTTTACCAGATAATACTGCATACAAGAAGTTGGTAGGAAAACTTCTGTATCTCTGCAATACCAGACCAGATATCTCCTACTCCATTCAGCAACTCTCACAATTTTTAGATTGTCCAACTCAGGCACATCTTCTTGATGCTCATAGAGTACTGAGATACTTAAAAGGTGCTCTAGGAAAAGGGTTACATTTCTCAGCATCTTCTGATCTTAAGCTTGCTGCTTTTTCAGATGCTGACTGGGGTACATGTCCTGATTCCAGAAGATCTATCTCAGGATATTGTGTCTTCCTTGGTAGTTCTTTGATTTCTTGGAAGTCAAAAAAACAAACAACAGTTGCTAGATCAAGTTCTGAAGCAGAATATAGAGCACTTGCAGCCTTGACTTGTGAAATTCAATGGCTTGCTTATCCTTTTCATGATCTTCAACAGTCTCTTCCTTTACCAATAGCAGTCTATTGTGACAGCCAATCAGCAGTCCAATTGGCACACAATCCAGTGTTTCATGAAAGATCAAAACACATAGAAATAGACTGCCATGTGGTTCGAGAGTAAATTCAGTCTAGCTTAATACACTTGCTCCCAATCACCACAGACAATCAACTTGCTGATTGTTTCACTAAAGCTCTACCACCTCAAGCTTTCCATCATGCCATTTCCAAACTGAGCATCCTTAACATATTTGCTCCAGTTTGAGGGGGGGTAACTTTCAACAGCAACAATCACACAGATTGCCACATCAGCCAAAGGACTCAAGTCATGTGGATTGCTATTTCAGCAAAACAACTCATTTACAGCTCAGCATGACAGCTGTAATTAGGCCAGTAATGTGTGTTTTAGAGTTTGTTAAAAGTTGTTAGGAAGCAGTTATTATTTTAGCTTAGCTCTGCAATCTCAGCAAGTATATAAGCTGAGATTGATAGTTTGTAATACTTAACTTTTGTGATTAATAAAGAAAACAATTTTTCCTCTTTTTGTTACCGAACGAGAAGAAAACTCAATCATATATCAAATTTAGAGTGTTTATCCCATGCAACCGTTACGCCACATCATTTTTACATCAAGCCAATGAGCATTTGCGATAGAGAATCTTTTAATCATTACTTATTTTTTTGTATCCCTCAATTTTCCACATGGCTAACGTATAATTGGTTTGTTACACGAATGACATAGCGCAACGGTTGTGTTGAATAATTATCCTCAAATTTATCATAGTTTTAAATAGATAATTGTATTTTTTTTCCCTTAATGAGGAGGGAACTTGTTAAAACTCCTAGCTTAATGAAACTTTTTTTGTTGGAAGTAAATGGTTGTAAGTGGGAGCTTATAACGAACCACTCTAAACATTTTGTCAATCTTTCTAACCCATCCAAATTAAATTTAGTTTGTTAAAGTTTTTAATTTGCAATTGATTTTAATTTTTTATTACGCCTTATTTTAGATATATTTAATTTATAGCTGTAATATTCTTCAACTAATTTTATAATGGTAAACTATATTCCTTTAATAAATTTACATTTCTCCAAAATGGTTTTAAATGATAGTGACGTAGATGCTTACTTAGCATGTGGAACTATAATGTTCCTCTATGATAACATAATAGGGAAGAAGCAGTCTCAGAAACCCTAAATATGGCAACCTTTAGTAATTAAAACACCCAACTTGACTCATCATCCTATAGAGGAACAACAAGGCCCACCATGGCAAAATTAATGCCAGTTGTGAAAGACGGTGTAAAACCAAGGTTCAAATGAACAATATCTCGGATCCAAGATTAATAGCGCAAGATATTATAGGGACAAGTCCTTTGTGAACGAGATACAAATACAATACACTGAAGATCAAGTCATACATAGAGAAGGGGACCACAAAAGATTTTCTGACACAGAAAAGGCATATCCACACGCTCTTCGCATCTAACACTAATTTTTCTCACCAGGTACAGAAAAGCTAGCCCAGCCAACGTCTTAGGAGGGACACTTCATCCTCATGGAAGAACACTTCTCGGAAAGTTGTTTGTTTTGATTTTAACTTTCCGAAAAGTAAAAATTTAATTTTAATATAATGTATTACTCTTCCGTTTTAAAATAATAGTTTCATTTGCTACTTTCATCCGTCCCAAAATAATAGTCCTATTTAGATTTTTGCTGTGTTTATTCCTATATTCTCTTATTTATAACATTATTTTTATTTAAACATTATTAAGTGAAATACTTAAAAAATACAATACATTAAATGGAATACTTGAAAACTCATTTGGTGAGTTTTTTAATTATGAAAATAATTATAAATTATTGATTTTGACAATCATTAATTTAATTTTTTACTTTTCAATAATTATTTAATATTTTGATTTTTCTATAAAGCCTTATATTATCATAGTTAGGGATAAAATTGAAAAATTATAATATTATAACTATAATAACCATATTTTTTAATGTGTGTTTTTAAAAATAGGATTATTATTTTGGGACGGAGGGAGTATTTTTTAAATTAAAAATAAATATTTTAATTTATATTGTTAAATAAACAAATATTGTTTTTTTATATAAAATTAATAAATTATTAAATTATTATTTATTGACTCTTATCTTACAATTCAAACTGTACTATTTCAGTTAGTTTTTAGATATTAGATAAAAAAAATTATCATTGATAATATTAGATAAAATATATTTAATTTTACTATAAATAATAATTAAAAAGAATAGTTGTATTTTATGAAGTAAAATAAAATAATTTTTATATGAATTTTTAAAAATTTAAAAAAGTTAATTAAGGATAAATAAAGAAAATTAATTAAAAGATGCTAAGAAAGTTCTGCTTGTCTAGATTTGGCTAGAAAAGTCATTTTTCTAGTTAAAGGGAAGTGAAAATGTTAACTTTCCGGGATATATAATGTTCAAGTTGAACAAAGTAAAAAAAAAATTTCCAATTGCCGGAAAGTAAAACTCCCCTTACTCACAACCAAATTGATGGAGTCCGGCATCTCGACGGCGTTAATCCTGCAAAACAGTGTAGATGGCTAATCGGACGGTTTGTCCGATTAGCTCTCCGATGCTTAAGTCAGTTTAGGCTTAAGAGAAAGTATTTATATTTATTGTAAGTTGTGTGTTTAGGCATACTTCAATCTCCTTTTATAATAGTTGAATGTATACCTTGTAGATATGGAATAGGAGAGTGATTCCTATTTAGTAGGGTTTAACCCTGATTAGGAGTGTCCTTCCTTATTCAGACAGGAGTCCTATTTAGGAAGATATTCCTAAATAGTCTCGTCTTCCTAAGTTGGAGGCTATCTTCCTAAGTTGGAATTTGTATCCAAATAGGACAGATACTCCGAATATGCGTAGATCTTGGTGATCTTATCCAAATCCCGGGGTCGACGTGCTTTGTCCGAGTCCTCAGGGATTCGGTTTTATGATATCGAATGATGTATTCCAGTCAAGGCGGATCCGGTGGATTCGGCCATTTGGGCGGGAGTCTGGTGTCGTCTGAGAATAGATCTCCTGCGACTCGTCTCCATTATAAGTAGAATAGGATTCCAATTGCCGGAAAGTAAAACTCCCCTTACCCACAACCAAATGAAGCTTTAAGGAATTTTTTTATTTTATTTTTTTTTCTTTTTTTTAACTAAAGATTTACTTGATCACCGAAGTGAACGTTCCAAAACCCTTTTTCGATATTTTTTTTACCATTGTTTTTTGTTCTCAAGTGTCCAGATTGGACTAGATCAATCCCAGAATTTGTTGATTTATCACTCTAAATGGTAAAAAGAAATTATTCCTCTCCTTTTAAGAGTTTTTTCTCTATCTAAATTTTTTTTTCTCTTAATTTTAAGGCAATTGATAGAGAGAAAATTATTTGTTTACCGTTTTAGAAAAATATAATGTTCGATATATGAGTTAAATGTCCATATCGTGAGTGCAATGTATTTAATAAAATATAGATTCATTTGTTAATAAAAATTACTTTACTGTTACAAAATTGTACTAGTTCATATATATAGCAGTTACAAAGTGAAATTGAAATATGTCGTTGGAGCAAAAAAATTAGACGCCGTCGGTGAAAAAAATTCAAATTAAAATAGTTGAGTAAAAATAACTAAAAACTTAATATCATAGAAATGATATATGTAGCGTACCCTAACTAATTTATGTCGTTTTCAGTATAAAATCAAAAGAGTTGGATGGAAATATATGGCGTATGATGTAGCCTGCTTTGCTATGTCTCTCCCATGCTTCGTGTCTTTAAGATAGCAGTAGATAATTTTATTTAATTTACTAAAATTTACGGGTCAAAAATGTCTGTGGCCTCCACAAACTCTATAAATTAACGCATTACGTGAACTATTTTAATTTCATTACAATAACATCCATAATTCATCCCAAATCATGGAGCATCTTTATGCAATTTTCACCACTCTTTTCTTTATCTTTATGCTCTTCAAAAAATGGAAATCACCAAAAAATCTTCCTCCAGGACCCTCCAAGCTTCCTATCATAGGAAACATTCATCAACTCATCGGCTCTCCGCCGCATCACCGACTACGCGATTTAGCCAAGAAATACGGAAGCATTATGCATCTTCAGCTCGGTGAAATTTCGAATATCGTAATTTCATCGCCCGACGCTGCAAAACAAGTGATGAAAACTCACGACATTGTTTTCGCTCAGAGACCATTTATATTAGCTGCGAGTATTATTACTTACAACTTCACAGATATCGCGTTCTCTCCGTATTCTGATTACTGGAGACAGCTGCGTAAAATCTGCATACTCGAGTTGCTCAGCGCGAAACGAGTTCAGTCTTTCAGATCGATCAGAGAACACGAAGTGTCCAATCTGATAGCTGAAATTTCTTCCTTTTCCGGAGAATTATTCAACTTTAGCAGGAAGTTGTTTTCTTTAAACTATGGCGTTGCAGCTCGGGCGAGTTTCGGTAAAAAATGTAAAGATCAAGAGGAGTTTATACCTCTTGCTGAAGCAATGACAAACGCGGCCGGAGGATTCGGTCTTGCGGATCTGTTTCCTTCCATTAAACTGTTACAGTTAGCTAGCGGAACAACATCCAAACTTATGAAGCTGAGAGATGCAGCAGATAGGATATTTGATAGCATAATTGAGGATCATAGAGGTAGAAAAAATAGAGGAGAGGTGAGAGGTGAAGGTGAAGAAGATGATCTTGTTGATGTTCTTTTAAGGCTTCAAGAAAATGGAAACTCTGAATTTAAATTGACAACCGACAACATCAAAGCAGTCATCCTGGTAAGTAATTTATTAGTTTGGTTTTGCAATTTTAAAATTTATACTAAATATATGGATGCTCTAATTATAAAATAAATATATATTTAGTCTCTAACTTATATTTATAATACTTTAGTCTATAATGAAAAAAATATTAATTTAGCAATCCAATTAGTTTCAGCATGAAGTGTTGTTGATGTCTTTCTTTATTTAGTAGCTTTTGTTTAATTACATTTTAATGGTGCTATTGATTTGAGCTCCCACGTAAGCATTGACGGACCTACGTAACTACGTTGTGACCTGAGGTGGCCATGGTCCCTTCAAGTCCCAACTTAGTCTTTAAAAAAAATATAGGCTTCTTAATTTTTATATTTTTTTAATTTAATTAATTATGGTCAAAACTAAGATATTTCTTTGATTTAAAAAAAAATTACTCCCTCCGTCCCAATAGAGTTGTCCACTTTAAGAAATTTTTTTGTCCCAAAATACTTGTCCACTTTCAAAAAGTAACTAACTTTTACACTCAATTTTCCTATATCACCCCTATTTAAAATTTACTAATGGGTAAATTGAAAGTAGACCCTATATTAAATAGGGTATGACAAGAAAAATAAGGAAAATTTTGCAAAACCCATGAACAATAATTGCTTTTCTTAAACTGTGTGATAAAGGTAAAATGGACAACTCTATTTGAACGGGGGAGTATGTAATAATAAAATTTAGTTTGTCCCTTGTACTATCTTATGTAGTACTGTATTTTATTATATTTAACTTATACTGTAATATTATATATATGAATTTAGACAATATATTTATTTTTACTATAATTATAAATAATATATAAAATATACTTTTTGTATTATATATATTTTCAAATTACGATTAAAATTATTATTTATTAACGGCCCCTTCAAATATTTTCATCTAGGATGTAAAGGCAATTGGTTTTGTGATTTGTGATTTTAAATAATTTTATTTTGACCGGAGTTCGATTAATCTAACATTAATAAAAGAATAGTGTTGCTTACACAATTTCGGTCGCTGATTTTTAAAGGAGATTGTCAAATTCTTATAAATGTAATAAATCTTTTTAATAGAGATGATATTGAAGTAGTCTTATCACTAACCTAGTTATCCAATTTTTAGAAATCAGATTTCAATTTAAAAAATCATAACTGTAATTGAGTGGTGCATTTAATGGCTAAAAGGTTCATTTTTATACTCTTTTTTTTTGTAGTTTTCATCATTTAGTTTTGGATTAACCCATTTCATATTATTGAGGAGTCAACTCTTTTTTTAGTAACACCTAGAAATGTAAATGTTATTTTATCTTTCTGGCAACCCCCACAAGTGTAAGTGTTATTTTATTTTTATCTTGCCAATATTTACTCTGTTTTCTCTCTCTTGTATCAGTAATAATTGACGTATTTTAAATCTATAAATATTTATTAGAATCTAAAAACTGTGTATTTACGTATTTCGTGAAACCGATCATGGCAATTTTTAATAAATTGCTTGATTTTCCACACCAGGACATTTTCATAGCTGGTAGTGAAACATCAGCAACAACCGTAGAATGGGCAATGTCTGAAATGCTGAAAGCTCCAAGAGTGATGAAAAAGGCACAAGAAGAGATTAGAAGAGTGGTCGGAAACAAAACAAATGTTGATGAAACAGACATTCAGGAACTGAAATATTTAAAATTAATAATCAAAGAAACACTGAGATTACACCCTCCATCTCCGTTATTACTCCCTAGAGAATGCAGGGAGAATTGTGAAATTAACGGATATAATATACCGGTTAAATCCAAAGTCATTGTTAATGCGTATGCAATCGGAAGAGATCCAACTTACTGGACCGATGCCGAGACATTTTATCCAGAGAGATTTCATGAAAGTTCAATCGATTTTAAAGGAAATAACTTCGAGTTTATACCATTTGGTTCTGGAAGAAGAATGTGTCCTGGAATTTTGTTCGGCATAGCGAATGTTGAACTGCCACTCGCAAGCTTTTTGTTCCACTTTGATTGGAAACTTCCTGAAGGAATGAAACCAGAAAATCTTGATATGATTGAAGATTTTGGTGCTACGGTTAGAAGGAAAAATGATCTAAGCTTAATAGCCATGCTTCGCCAATATTAATTAATATGCTCAGCCTGTTCATCATTCAGGTTAGCTAATTAATTAATAATTAAGAAAATTGTAATGTTTGCTAAGCCCTTTATATTTTGCCGATGGATGCATATGATCACTAGCTTAGATAAATAAAAAAAATAGCAAAATAATCTTTAATCGTATGATGTTATCTTTCATTTTTATGTATGTATATTTAGTTTGCCGAAGTCAAAATAATAATAAAAATTGTCTGATTGCCAAAAATGTCCTGAAGTTTGTTTCAATTTTCTCATAATATATACTTAAATGTTTTCATATCTATCCCACATTAACTTACAGGGCTTTTCAGAAAAATATTAAAAAAAAAACAAGAATATGTGTAAAATTTAACCCACAAATCAAAAGTTGATGTTTATACTCCAATATTTTTGTCAATTAATTTTTGTACTCTTGCACTTTAAATTTTACTCCATCAGCATGTTTTTGAAAAAGAAAAGATTTAAAACGGTTTCAAAAACATACTTTCACAGCCATTTTTCAAGATAGCTTATAAATGGGTTTAGAATGATTTCAAAAATATACTTTGACAATCATTTTGCAAAAACAGATTATAAAAGGGTTTAAAACGGTTTTAAAAATATATTTTAATGGCATTTTTTAAAGACAGATTATAAAAGAGTTTAAAACGGTTTAAAACGGTTTCAAAAACATACTTTGAGAGTCATTTTTTACAGACAGTTTATAAAAAGATTTAAAACGGTTTCAAAACATACTTTTTTTTTGTGACGAGGACTCACTATACTGAGCCTAAACTCAATATCATTATCAGCCATTTTTCAAAGACAATTTATAAAAGGGTTTAAAACGATTTCAAACAGCTCACAAAGGTTTCCAACAATTATCAAAAAAACAAAAACAGTTTCAAATAGTTTATAGAGATTTCAAAACAGATTACAAAGGTTTTAAACAGTTTATAAAGGTTTCAAATAATTTTAAAGTCTAAAGAATAGTCTCTAAAAAACAATTTCAAACAATTTACAAAAATTTCAAACTATTTTTAAAACAGTTTCAAAAACACAATTTTACAATATTTATCTAAAAATAATTTTAAACAGTTTCAAAAAAAACAGTTTTAACAGTTTACAATAATTTTAAACATATCAATAAAATTGTCAATAAAAATTGAAAATTATTTTAGTTTAGGACTTACTGCTTTTAGCTTATGATGTTCTTATGTTATTTTAACTATTTTGTCTATTTGGTTGTTGGTTAACTTGATATTTAACAAATTTCAGAGAAAAGAAAATGTAATCTTTATTAATCACAAATTGTTCTTAATGATTACAAGAGCAAATCAGTTTATATAGCTACTGATTGCTAAGGAAAAATAACTGCTGCTATAACAGAAAACTAACACACTACAAGTGTGAGTAAAAATGACAGCTAATGGCCAGCTCATGTGATACTGACATGTGATCCTTGTGCAGCTGATGTGGCAATCCTGGTGACTGGAATGTACTGCAATCACAGAATGACAAGTGCTCCAATACCCCCCCTCAAGGTGGAGCATATATATCAAGAATGCCCAGCTTGGAAATAGCATGAAGAAAACCTTGTGGAGACAAAGGCTTTGTGAAACAATCAGCAAGCTGATTACTGGAAGAAACTGAGAGCAAATGAATCAAACCAGAACTAATCTTCTCTCGAATGACATGGCAATCAATCTCAATGTGTTTTGAACGTTCATGAAACACAGGATTGTGAGCCAACTGGATAGCAGATTGACTGTCACAATAGACAGAAGCAGGAAAAGACAACTGCTGATGTAAATCCTTAAAAAGATAAGCAAGCCACTGAATTTCACAAGTTAAGGCTGCAAGGGACCTGTACTCTGCTTCAGAACTGGACCTTGAAACAGTAGTCTGTTTCTTGGACTTCCAGGAGATTAAAGAAGTGCCAAGAAAAACACAAAAGCCTGAAATAGATTTCCTGGTGTCTGGACAGGAACCCCAGTCTGCATCTGAAAAAGTTGAAAGCTTAAGAGTTGAAGAGGTTGAAAAGAATAACCCTTTGCCAGGAGCTCCTTTGAGATACCTCAAGACTCTATGTGCTGCAAGTAAATGAACTGGAGAAGGACAGTCCAAAAACTGGGAAAGCTGCTGAACAGCATATGAAATATCTGGCATTGTGTTGCACAAATAGAGAAGTTTGCCAATCAACTTTCTATAATCAGAGTTATCTGATAAAGTATTATCTAGGTCCTTTTGTAACTTCTGTGAGGTCAGCATAGGAGTAGGAACTGGTTTTGATTCTAGAAAACCAGAATCTTGTAATAAATCTAAAGTGTACTTTCTTTGTGACAAATGAATGCCAGCTTTGCTCCTTGCAACTTCTAAGCCAAGAAAATATTTCAATACTCCTAAATCCTTAATGCTGAATGTGGTATGCAAGTATTCTTTGATGTATGCAATCTCTGAAGTAGAGTTGCTAGCAAGAATGACATCATCCACATAGATTAATAGGGCAATAAAAGTTGTACCAGTAGTCTTAATAAGCAATGAAGGATCTGACTGTGCTTGTTTGAAACCAATAGACAACAAAGCTCCAATCAACTTAGCATTCCACTGTCTGCTTGCCTGCTTCAGACCATATAATGATTTTTGCAACTTGCAAACTTGATTAGCTTCTGTAGTTGTAAAACCAGGTGGAGGTAACATGTAAACCTCTTCATTTAGATCACCATGCAAGAATGCATTGTTGATATCAAGTTGGTGTAAATGCCATTGATTGACTGCTGCAACAGACAACAAAGTTCTTATTGTGCTCATTTTTGCCACTGGTGAGAAAGTGTCCATGTAATCTAACCCTTCCTGTTGTGTATATCCTTTAGCAACCAAACGTGCCTTACATCTTTCAACTGTGCCAGAGGAAGTAAATTTAACTTTATACACCCATTTACAACCTATTGGTTGTTTTCCTGCAGGTAAACTTGTAACAGTCCAAGTTTTATTGTTTTGAAGAGCAGTAAGCTCTGCCTTCATAGCTTCCCTCCAGCATTCATGTTTTATAGCTGCATTGTATGTCTTAGGTTCAACAAGTGTATCTATGCTGAGAATGTAGTGCTTATGAGGTGGTGAGATTCTGTCATAAGCAATCACAGAAGACAGGGCATGTGGAGATGAAGTATGCTTGGAAATGGAGGATGGTAAGGTACAGGTGAAGTCTTTTAAGTGGCTGGGAAGATGAGAGGTGCGAGTTGATCTCCTTAGAGGAGGAAATTCTTGTGGAGAGAGAGAAGAAGAAGAACTGCTTGGTGGTGCAATCCATGGGTTGTTTGGAAAAGAAGTTACTGGTGAAGAGGGTGGTGATGGTGATGGTGCTTTAGGTAACAAACAATCAAAATCAAGAGAAGATTCAGATTGTATTGTTGGAGAAGAAATGGGGTTGGCTTGTGAGTATGGAAAGTTGGTCTCATAGAAAATGACATTTCTAGAGATTAGCAGCTGTTTAGTATCTAGACAGTACAAAATATAGCCTTTAGTTGCAGCAGGATATCCCAAGAAAATACACTTGGATGCACGTTTATCAAACTTAGTTCTCTGTGCAGCTATAGTTGTGGCAAAGCATAGACAACCAAAGATTTTCAAATGTGTGAGTGATGGAGGTTTATTATATAAGAGATAGAAGGGAGTGTTCTCTGATATAACATGAGAAGGAGTTATATTGATTAAGTATGCAGCATGTAAAATGCAATGAGCCCAAAAATGCAAAGGTAAGTTAGATTGAAACCTTAAGGCTCGTGCAATATTGAGGATGTGTTGATGCTTCCTCTCTACTGTGCTATTTTGCTCTGGTGTGTATACACAACTCTTTTGATGAACTATGCCATGCTGCTGATAAAATGAAGTGCAGTCAAATTCTCCTCCATTGTCTGTTCTGATGACTTTTACAGCTTTATGAAACTGAGTGTGAACAAAACTAACAAAGTTTTGTAAATGTATTCTTGCTTCAGACTTGTGTCTTAACAAGAAAACCCAAGTAAACCTGGAACAGTCATCCACCAGAGTTAAAAAGTACTTGTAACCAGAAATAGAAGCTTGTGCCATAGGCCCCCAAATATCAGCATGAAGAAGATCAAAAGGCTTTTCTGTTATTGAAGTACTCAGAGGAAATGATAATTTCCTTTGTTTTGCAAAATGACATACATCACAGATCTTATGTACAGATGTTTTTATTGAAGGATCAAGTTTTTGTAACACTTTTATTCTACTATGAGACAAATGTCCCAATCTAAAATGCCATAAGTCCAAGCCATTAGTCTCTTGTGAAACAGCAGCAACCATAGTTTGACTTTCAACTTGAGAATCTGCAACTTGAACCATTTGATATAGACCTTCCTTCTTTTCAGCTGAGCCAATCCTCCTCCATGTGACCATATCCTGAATGTAACAGAAATCATGGTACAAAAGTAAGAAGAGTTTCTTATTGTCTGTCAACTTGCTTGCAGAGATCAAGTTGAAATTGAACATAGGCACATATAGAACATTGCATAGCAATAGATTAGGATTTAGCTGAACTGATCCAATGTGAGATACAGAAATCAATTGTCCAGTTGGAAGCTTGACATGAACATTTTTGACTTCTTGAAAAGTTGTAAAAAACTTTAAATTACAGATTATGTGATCTGTTGCACCAGTATCCAAAATCCATGTATCTCTATAACCTTTAGCTGAGAAGTAACAAGCATGGATAGTACCTTGTTCCTCTATGGCAGGTTGAAAAGTAGCTGAAAGAGAGTTTACATGAGCTACAGTCTCAATCTCTTGTGGCTGAATGAGGCTCATGATTTTCTGATATTGATCAGGGGTAAATGGAAATATTTGACCATTATGCATTTCTTGCTGTGCAGGCAAGTTTGATCTGTGTGCATCTTTAAACATTTCAGCTTGATATTGCTCCTCTGTAATATCTGGATACTGTTGTTCTGCAAGTTGTACCTGGTTTGCATGACTACTTTCTCCTCTGAATTTTGGCTGAAATCCAGGAGGATAACCATGTTTCTTGTAACAGTAGTCTATAGTATGATTAGTGAGTCCACAGTATGAACAAAGTTTCTGCTTTAGAACTGGATTTGGCATGTAACTACCTCTTCCTCTAACATTGCCAAACCTGTAATTGTTCATCCCTCTTCCTCTAGCATAACAAATATTGGACTCATAACCAGAATCTTCATTATTAGCTTCATAAAAACCTTTTGCCATGAATACATTTGCATCAACTTGAGGTTTAACACCAGATCCTACTAGTTGTCTTTCAAATTGCACAGTTAAAGAAAAGGCTTTGTTAATCTTTGGAAGAGGCTCCATCATCAAGATTTGTGTTTTGATTGTTCCAAAACTATCATTCAATCCTTTTACAAACCTTATTACATGATCATTAGACAAGGTTCTCTCAACAGTTTCAGCAAGACCACATGAACACTTAGGCTCACAAGTACACACAGGCATGGATCTAAGGCTCTTCAATTCATCCCAGATTGTTTTCAAATGTGTAAAATATTCATTCACACTCAATGTGTTCTGTTTGTAAGTAAAAAATTCTTCCTGTAAATCACCTATTCTACAGGCATCTCCCAATGAAAAACGATCTCTCAAATCATTCCATATTTCCAATGCACTATCCATACAAGATATACTATCTGCAATAGTCTGTGAAACAGATCTATACAACCAGGACATAACTAGAGTATTGCATCTCTCCCAAATAGCAAATTTCTCATCATCATAATGAGGAGGAACAATCGATCCATCAACAAATTTATACTTATTTTTAGAAATCAAAGACATTCTCATGGATCTATACCAAGAGTGATAGTTACTTTCAGTAAGTAAATTTGAGACAAGAACAAGTGAAGGATTCTCACCAGGATGAACAAAAAATGGACTGGAAATCGATTCCTCTGTCCTTACAACATTGTTGAATTGATTCGCCATTGTTATCAGAAACAAGAAGAGCAAGCTTTTTAAACAAACAATCTCTAACGAAGAAGATGAAGAGCTCAAGGCTCTGATACCATAACAAATTTCAAAGAAAAGAAAATGTAATCTTTATTAATCACAAATTGTTCTTAATGATTACAAGAGCAAATCAGTTTATATAGCTACTGATTGCTAAGGAAAAATAACTGCTGCTATAACAGAAAACTAACACACTACAAGTGTGAGTAAAAATGACAGCTAATGGCCAGCTCATGTGATACTGACATGTGATCCTTGTGCAGCTGATGTGGCAATCCTGGTGACTGGAATGTACTGCAATCACAGAATGACAAGTGCTCCAATAATATTATATATTATGATATGTTGGTTGTTGTAACTTTAAGGGTGGACATTTTATGGTTGACCTTTGCTTAGTTTTTTAGCCCTTATTTTATTTCCGTTGCAAGTTGTTAAAATTTCATTGTTTTCTTTCACCTTACTTGTAAAATTGGCTTAAACTTGTTCTTATAAACTTATAACACTTTCAGAATGCTAAAAAAATGACTTGTTTATGTCTTGTAACATGAATCCATACAGTCGGGGTGAAAATCTGTATTTGACTGCGTGCATACATTTATCCAGTTGATGTACTCTTGGCGAATTAATAATTGAGAATTTGTATGAAAATGCGCAGAAACTTTGAACATTTTGAACATCTTGAAATTTTGGCAACAATGTAAACGTGGCATGTGAATTACTAATTGAGAATTGGTATGAAAATGCGCAGAAACTTTGAACATTTTGAACATCTTGAAATTTTGGCAACATTATTTGAGTTAACTGAAACGCATTGGTATCACGCATCTTGTTCTCGAGTGTTCGATGCTTTTGAGCAAAGATTTGATAATGCTTATATTTTGATGATGTGTGAATTGATTGCATGCTTGTATTCACTAGAACTTGTTCGATGTCTTTAGTAAAATTTTATTGTTGAATTGAACAACACAAACATGACTAATGACATGTAGGTTTAACTATTCTTTAAACCACTAAAATAACCTACCCCTCTTTTTATCCTTTTTGACTTGATGAATTAGACATGTTTTTTTAATATAAGTGAGGCTGTTTATATCATTCTAGCTTGTATTTATCAATGTTTTCAGAACCGGACTGGAGAGCAAACCGGCTTCATCGGGGGTTCACGGTTGGACCGGTTCAACCGGGTTCGACCGAATTTTTTAATTTTAATAAATATAAATTATTTAAATTGAAAATAATTAGTTTTATGAGAAAATATGATAAAATATTTATATCAAATGTTTATATAAACTATTTTTAAAATATTATTATGTAAAACATAATTATAATTGACCAACTTAAAAATATATAGAATAATTATTTTTTATGAGGAAAATGATTTTTTTTCATTTTAGTAGTAATTATTCTTAAATTAAAACTATATAATTAAAATTGATAAATAAAATATGATGGAACATTTAATTAAAATTAATTATTAAATTTGTGAAGTACAATTATAATTAATCAATATTTATATGTATATAAAATGTTATTTTGTATGAAAAAATAATTTTCAAATTTTAAAATATAATAATTATTAATTTTAAAAGTCAAATTTAATAGATAAAAAATATGATAATACATTTAAATAAAAATTATGTATTAAATTATATTGTGTAAAATATATTAATAATTAATATTCTAAAATTATGTAGAATAATTAATGTGTATTTTAGAGAGAGAGAGAGAGAGAGAAATATATTCTATTTAAGAGGGAGAGAGTATGTTTTGTGTGTAAGAAAGATAATAAAGTGTTGTGTAAGAGAGAGAGAGAGAAAAAGTGAATATTGTGTAAGGAAGAGAAACAATAAATGTAAGTAATGAATGACACATGTGTAGCGGATCACAAAAATTTGATTTGAAAAAAAAGACACTTTTGACTCATTTTATCAAAAACCGGATTCCTCCGGTTTTGGTCAAAAACCGAGTTTTACCGGTTCAACCCGGTTTCTGACCGATTTTTTAACAGTTGGGTTTTTTTTTGTAATCGGACAGACATCCAGCCGGTTCCCGGTTAATACGGTCCGACCGTCTGGTCCGGTCCAGTTTTTAAAACATTGGTATTTATTGATTTGTCTCTTGGGCTAAAACAATTGGCACTATTTAGATCTCAAAGAAAAAAAAGAAAACAAAAGAAACAGAAAAATAAAAAGAAAGAAAGTATAAAAATAAAAAAGAAACTTGAGAATTTAAGTCAATTGACTTAAGAAACAAGAAGATAATATTTTATAAAAAGCTATTTGTTTTGTGATATGCACTTATTTTCTTGTCATGTGTTTGATTCATCAAGTCATTTATCTCTTCTTTTTACTTTTTACCATATCCTCATATAAACACCATTACAACCCTTTGAACTTTATATTGATTTGTGTGTGATTTAATAATTGGAGTTTTATACTAAAGGCAAACATATGGTTGAATTGATATGTGATTTATTTATGATCTTATTAGTCTATCTTTCTAAATATTTTGAGTATTAGAGTGAATAAAGTAAGATTTTAATTGCTTTTGAACATTTATTGGCTCAAACGTTGTCTCTATATTACTTATATGTGATGGAATAATTTTCATTTTTCGTTATTGGTTTTCATGTATTGAATTACACACGATGTTGAATTGAGTATTTAGTGAACATGTTTGAGTAGTCTCGATGATATTGGTTCATGTAAGAGTCATAAACATGGTCACTTGTTTGACATTGTTATTAAGTTGTTTGGTGTAAAAATGAGCTTGATTGATTTACCTTATAAGGGTTTGAAAATTGAGTTATTCCTTGGATTTTGACATGGTGATTTGTTTGGATTATTGTATAATTATTTTCTTTTTTAGGGACACGTAAGAGTTAAGTGTGAGGATATTTGATTGAAGTAGAGATACTCCTATTCTCGATGTTCTTTTCCCATTGTTATTTTCTTTGTTGTTTATTTTGGAGCAATTTATGTCTTATTTCTATGTTTGAGCTTTACAAGACCAATTGCAATATAAAAGAGTTTGAGGTAAATTTGGAGCATTCCGGAGGTCACTGGAGCAGTGTGAATTTATTGGAATTCCATTTGGGCGATTCAAGGAGTTCAAATAGCTTGTCCTCGCAAGAATTAAATCCAGCAGACCCTCCCGCTTGTGAGACCAGCAGGCGGAACCTTTACCAACCGAAGCTTTCGCATGCAAGCTGCACCAAAATAGGGCTAACGGTCTGGCACTTGCGAGCCCTTCGTTTCAACCCATCTCCCATCTCCTTTTGTTCAAACTTCCAAGAGCAACATGGAAAAACACCAAAGGAAGCCTTAATTCGAACACAAAGAGTGTAAAAGGCTTTCATTTTATAATTAATGCAACTATTCACCACTTGTAACCTAGAATTAAATATATTAGCATAGTTTATCATTGTAACCAATAATTTTCAATTGAAAAACGAATTAGGCTGAGTCAACAGAATTGGATATCTCATTTTTATGCGTTTGTAGGCTTTTATTATGACTTCTTTTATCATTTTTTGTTGTTGTTTTTTCTTTAGTGATGAGTAACTAAACCCTAAATTTGGGACTAACATTGAGTTATGATTATTTGAATTAATAAAGTATGGTTGCTGATTTTATATGCTCATTGTTTGTTCTTAATACTTGGTATAGTTTGGCTAATTAAACCATAACTATGTGTTGTGAAAATTTACTCGATAAAGCATTTTTGTAGTAAACCGAGTAATCAACAATCTAATAATTAATACCATGAGAATGAGTTAAGTATTAGATGGGGTAAGTTTAATAAGTTGAGTTGATTGATTAATTTGACTAGTAATTATGTGAGAGTGAGTTTACTAGTTAATCGATTTTCGAGAGAGTGACTTAATGCTTTAGAACAACCGGAACTACAAAAACAGCACGGTAATCATACTTCATGATACTAATAGCATAAAAATATTATTAATCCACAATTATTAATCCATAGGTTAACCTATCCTAAGATGTAACTAGTTTATCGAAATAGAAAATTACAGAAGAACTGGGTTGGAATCAATTTTCTATCATTTATATTCCTTTTAGTTTCGAAATATGAACACGGCATTACATGATGCGAGAGCGCATGGTCAACACACACCTAAAGCGCCTTTGATTGTCCTGTCAAGAAAAGATCCCTTAGTTCTGTCCTTGCACTTTCTAATTTTTTCTTCGTCCCAAGGCGTTTTTATTTCTTTACTTAGTAATTACACTTTCAAAAACAATTTTACTTGGTCCCCGAAACTGCACCACACTTCTGCACTTTTATTAACATTTCATAAAACTATTTTTAAATAAGGACCAAATAAAAAAATTAGGGATGAAAAAAGAAAGAAATAGAAAGTACATAAATCTTAGGATATGTTTTACCTTGTTTTAACTTATAGTTTCTATGCAAAATTTCCTAATTTTAATTTGCAGTCGCTTTGAATATATTTAATTTAATTAAAAATCCTTTTGTAACTGCAAAAAATTTAAATTTGAATTAAACTGGTGCTTAAATTCTATCTTTTTGTAGGGTTGATAAGCGGATTTCACCGTCCTTTACTACTTGTGAAGACTCTATATACTTACAGAAATTTTTCAGCAATTGTTAAAACGATTCATTTTCAACCAATATGATATATTATCATAACTTTGGGGGGAACATATAACTTTCTTTTGACCATATTTGGCATTAGAACTGACCGAATGTCTTTTTTGAAACGTTTTTAAATGATAGGAATTATTTTACTACGGAAAATTCAATAGAATTGTATTCCTTATAACTTCTAAATTGTAAGGTTATTTTTATAATTTTTCTTTTAATCAATTAAAAAACTATTTAATATAACGAGTGAGACACTTAGACAAATTTGGAATCAATCTAATATTTTTCTGTAGAAATTTATATTCTTAACAGCTACAATTGCTACTAATATCTTTTTTTATCATATGAAAAGAGTAGAGCTTGTGGAGAAAATTGAACCCACAATCTTAGTAAGATGATGTTCAATGCTTTTACCATTTTGGTCTATACTAATTTTCTTTTTTAATTCATCAAATCTCATTAAATCGAATATAAAATATTTACATTTGTAAAAGGCTTAATGTCTTAAAAAAACCCTGAACTTTCATCCCCTTTTCAATCCTACTCAGACGTTGCAAATCTGTTAATTTTACCTTATTTTGTATTTTTTCATTTCAATTGTATCCTAAAGTATAAAATTGATCTTTTTTTATTTGGCAAAAATTATCTAAATGGACCCTTTTTGCATTAGATTAACTTTTTAATATTAAATGACCATTTTTTAAAAAAATATTGAACTTTTATCAAATAAATAAAAGTCAATTTTATGTTTCAGGGTACAATTGAAATGAAAAAATGCAAACTGGGGTAAAATTGATAATTTTTCAACGTCAGGGTAGGATTGAAAAGGGGATGGAAGGTCGGGGTTTTTTAAGGCATTAAGCCTTTGTAAAAAAATTCAGGATAATTTGAAAACTAAACCCGATGACCTGACATAAAACAGATAACATGCAGCCTATTCGCATATCTTATTTACGAAAATAAAAATAAATTATTAACTATTTTTTTAATTAAGTGCAATCTTCAATCATTTTTCGATCAAACTTTTCAATTACCGCAAACTCACAATATCTAGTTCAACCACATCTTGATAACTCCTTTATAAAAAGGAGATAACAAGCCTTTCATAAAAAAGGATAAAGAACCTTTAAAAAAAAGAATAAAGTAAAATATTCAGAAAAAAGACTAATAATAAAAAATAAATAAAGCTAATATAACTTATAAACAATCTCATTTTGCAAACTCACAATATCTGATTCAACCACATCTTGATAACTCTTTCATAAAAAGGAGACAACAAACCTTTCACAAAAAAAAGGATAAAGAACTTTAAAAAAAAGGATAAAATAAAATATTCAAAAAAAGACAAATAATAAAAAATAAATAAAATTAATATAGCTCATAAACAATTTCAATTGCTGTTGGAAGATTTTCAATCTATCTTCGCTTATTGGCAATTGAATTGCGCTTCGTTAATTTTTAGTCCATTAAAAAAAATGAAAAATAATTGGCAATTATTATATTTTATGAAATTTAAAAGAATTACTATAACACCACCCTCACATTTGATATAGTTCTTAGTCCCTCTTATTTGAAAATTGAACTATATAGCCCCTCATTTTTGTTTTTGTCAACTATTTAGCCCTTCCGTCCATTTTGAATGTTAGTCAAGGAAGTCAACAAAACTATATGGTCCCCCACTTTTGTTTTTTCAACGATCCCTCACTTTTATTTTTGTCAACGATTTCGTCCCTAAAATTTGATAATTAATTTACCCATAAGTCCTTTGACTTCGTTGACTAACATAAAAAATGGATGGAGGGACTAGAATATTGACGGAAACAAAAGTGAGGGGCCACATAGTGTAGTTTTCCAACAGGAGGGACTAAATTGTGAATCATGTCAAATGTGAGGAGTTTCATAGTAATTTGCTCAATTTAAAATAGCATAAATAAAAGGATAGCTACCGTCAACAGAAAAATCAAACCATTGACGGTTGCCGGAAAAGAAATAAGAAAAAAATTTAGACGGCTAGACTTTGTTTAGAAAGAAAAGAAAGGTTTCTTATACTTTATTGCCAGCTCTCTACTAATTTATTTAATTATAGTTATTAATAGTAAACGATATAATTACTAATTTTTTAATTTATAGCATTCATTTGGTAGTAAAGTTAATATTCTCTAATTTAGTTCTTTATAGGTCATGTTTACTAATTTGTCAACTAATTTATTAATTTGGAAATTTGACAATATAAGTAATATTTACTAACTATTTACTAATTTGATAGTAAAAACAACTTACTAATTTGATAACATTTACTAATTTGACAATATTTACTAATTTGCTAGCTAATTTACTAATTCGAAGGTAATATTTATTAATTTACTAATTATGTTCAATTTTAATTCTCAATTTGAATTTAATGGTTTTTTTATTTTTAAACCGGCTAGCTCCAATATATCTGGAACCGTGAACCGTGGCAAGGTTTAACTGGAATTGAAAAAAAAAATTCAAATATTATCAATGAAAATTTTCATACTATAAATATTTTAGAAAAGAAATTTTTAAATGCACACCTTAAGGATATAAAAATATTATGATATATTTATTGATTTTATATTAATTTATATTTTTTTTATTTTGAAATACATTAGATATTTTATTATGTTAATTTGGGCCTCCCTGTTAGGTTTGTGTCCGTCATTGCAGCCAAACACGTTGATTTCTGCAGGAAACGGCATAAACTTTTTCATGGTCAGTTTTTTCTTGTCAAAATAACTATTATATTAATTTGGAAAAATAGAAATACATAATATATTTCAACAGTATTGTCGCAATTAATAAGATTTACTTAATAACTCCTAAAAAATAGGGTATAAAAATTTATTACCCACTTCACTTCATGAGACATCCAATTAAACACCCGCTTAACATGTGAAAATTCGTAAGAGATAAACGACGATGATAAGCTAACATATTAAAAATTATGACTTCTAATGTTGCCGGTATAAACTTTTTCATGATCACTTAACGGAGAAGAAAACTGCAGTACTATAATACATTTTGTTTTCTAAAATATTCTCAAACTATAAATATTTTAAAATAATTTAAATACCAGCATAATCATTACCCTTCTTATTATTGCCTTCGACGAGCTGTATAAATTAGCGCAAGACTAAGCATTTCCATTTCATTACTGAACCATAATCCACCTCAGATCATGGAGCATCAACTCCTTTCTTTTCCTGCAATTTTCACCACTCTATTCTTCATCTACGTACTCTTCAAAAAATGGAAATCATCAAACAATCTTCCTCCGGGACCCTCCAAGCTTCCGATCATCGGAAACATTCATCAACTCATCGGCTCTCTACCGCATCACCGGTTAACAGATTTAGCCAAGAAATATGGAAGCATTATGCATCTTCAGCTCGGTGAAATTTCGAATATCGTAATTTCATCGCCCGAAGCTGCGAAACAAGTGTTCAAAACTCACGACCTTGCTTTTGCTCAGAGACCATTTCTATTAGCTACGAGTATTTTTACTTACAACCTCACAGATATCGCGTTCTCTCCATATTCAGATTACTGGAGACAGCTACGTAAAATCTGCGTACTCGAATTGCTCAGCGCGAAACGAGTTCAATCTTTCAGATCAATCAGAGAACACGAGGTGTCGAATCTGATAGCTGCAATCTCCTCCATTTCTGGGGAGCCATTCAATTTGAGCAGGAAGTTATTGTCTTTAGGCTTTGGCATTTCTGCTCGAGCGAGTTTCGGTAAAAAATGTAAAGATCAAGAGGAGTTTATACCTCTTGCTGAAGAAATGACAAATGCAGCCGGAGGATTTGGTATAGCGGATCTGTTTCCTTCCATTAAACTATTACAGTTCGCTAGCGGAACGAAATCTAAACTTATGAGGGTACGAAATGCAGCAGATAAAATATTGGGTAATTGACATAAATGGTACCAAACCTTTGGGTCTTGTATCAAAATGGTACCAAACCTTTATTTTGTATCTTTTTGGTACCCAACTTTCTATCATTTGTTTCAGATTGGTTTTTCTTTACAAATTCACGCCATTTTTAATGACGTCGTGACCGGAAAAATATTTTATTTATTTATTTTAACCACATCAGATGCCATATCACATGACACATACCATAGTTTAGTGGTTCGGCTCTTCTCTTTCGCCTCTCCAATCATTAAAAATGGCCGGAATTTGTAGAAAAAACCAATTTGAAACAAATGATAAAAAGTTTGGTATCAAAAAGATACAAATTAAAGGTTTGGTACCATTTTGATACAAGGTCCAAAGGTTTGGTACCATTTATGTCAATAACCCTAAAATATTTGATAGCATTATCGAGGATCATAAAAGTAGAAGAAATAGAGGAGAGGTAAGAGGTAAAGGTGAAGAAGATGATCTTGTTGATGTTCTTTTGAGGCTTCAAGAAAATGGAAACTCTGAATTTTCATTGACGACCGACAACATTAAAGCAGTTATTCTGGTTAGTAATTTATTCATAAATATACTAATTTATCATATAAATAACTTTAGATGTTGAATTTTAAGTTAGTTTATCAATTGGATCCCTCCATCTTGATAATTTATTATTTTTAAATAATTGATCCATGGATTAAATTGATAAAATATTTTGTTCAAGATATATAACAATCCATTTTACTTCACAAAACTTTCATCGAATCAACGCGTTTTTGTGTTTCGACTCTACAAACTTTGGCCAGGCTTTGTTTTCTGTAAGTAACACATGATCTATTAATAAGTTGCAATGTTAATTCCATTCCATGAAACAGGACGTTTTCATAGGTGGCAGTGAGTCATCGGCAACAACAGTAGAATGGGCAATGTCTGAAATGCTGAGAGCTCCAAGAATTATGAAAAAGGCACAAGAAGAGGTAAGAAAATTGGTCGGCAAGAAAGAATTTGTCAATGAAACAGACATTCAAGAATTGAAATATTTAAAATTAATAATCAAAGAAACTTTGCGGTTACACCCTCCATCTCCGATATTCTCTAGAGAGGCTATAGAGAAATGTGAAATTAACGGATATAATATACCGGCTAAGTCTAACATCATCATTAATACGTATGCAATCGGAAGAGATCCAAATTACTGGGCAGACGCCGAGATATTTTATCCTGAAAGATTTCTTGAAAGTTCAATTGATTATAAAGGAAATAATTTCGAGTTTATACCATTTGGTTCTGGAAGAAGAATATGTCCTGGATTGTTGTTCGCCATAGCGAATGTTGAACTTATACTCGCAAGCTTTCTGTTCCATTTCGATTGGAAACTTCCTGAAGGATTGAAACCAGAAGATCTTGATATGACTGAAGCTTTTGGTGCTACGGTTAGAAGAAAAAATGATCTGAATTTAGTTGCCATGCCGCGCCAATATTAATTAATATCCTCATCCTGTTCATCATTCAGGTTTATTGATTAATTAATTATTAAGAAAAATTGTAGTATCAGCTAAAGCCTTTATATTTTTATGGATTGTTGTAATTTTATTCAAAGTTTTTAATTTATATAATAATATCCCGATTCTATAATTTTGTTGCAATTCTAGCCAATTTTTTTCTAATTAATTTAATCGATCAAATTTTTAGTTGAATTAATAAATTAACTCCGTAATTAGTAGAATCCATTTAATGTTTTAAAAATCAAATATAATGTTAGCAGCTAATTCTGAATTCTTTAACTTTTTCAGCAGTTGAAGAAAAACAAAAACAAATTTGAAGGTAGAAAGATTCAGAAAAGGCAAATAAAACTAATAGGTATTGTATTAAGGTGAAAACTTTTAAAAAATTAAGTGATTAAAAAAAGGCTAAAATTACAATGAAATGTCGAAATTATGATATTATTATAAAAAGGGCAATTCTTTTTTAATATAAAACCTTTTAGGATGTCCTCGCTTATAACCAAATCTTTCAAAATCGGTTAGATTGGCCATTTTGAGATATTCAAAACCTTATATAGTCAATCGCATACTAAACCAAAAAAATTGTCTGTAGGCGAGTGATATGACAATTTTTTCGGTTCGCTTCGCCGGTGACTACAAAAGATTTCGAATATCTTAAAATAGGCTAAGCCAGCCGATTTTGAAATATTTGGCTAAAACTGACGATACGAGCAAAGGTTTGATATTTAAAAAAGAATTGCCCTTATAAAAATTAAAATTGAATAAAATTACAACCCATATTTATTTTGCTAATGATAAAAAAATAGCAAATAACGTTTAATAATTTTAATCATATGGTTTTTTTTTTCATTTTGTATGTATATTATAAGTTTGATGAAGTGAAAATAAAAAACAATGGCCTAATGACCAAGAACATCCCGAATTTTGATGGTTGCTTGAATTTTGGTATAATACTTTAAATATTTTTAAATCTATGCCGCATATTGAAAAGTGAATTTATTCATCGAACAAAGGGTCAACGCGCCCTCTGAATTTATAACACGGGGTCATCTAATCCGATTTATACTTTTTTGCACAACTAACCCCAAAACTCTTCATTTTTGGGTCAAATAACCCCATAATTTATATTTTTATTCAAAAAATAGAATTAGAATAATTATATTGCAACAATTAGGGAAGTATCTAATTATTTTTTTGCATCCCTCACCTCCGATTTGTATTTTACGCGTTTTAAAATACAATTACGGGGTTATTTGACCCAAATATGAAGAGTTTTTGGGTTAGTTGGTCAAAAAAATATAAATTGGATTAGATGACCCCGTGTCACAAGTTTAGGGGGCGTGTTGACCCTTTATTCTTTATTCATCCTCAGCTTTGGTAAAGTAGGACAGTTTGGTCAAGAATAAAATCATTTGACGTCAATTATCTCCAATTGCCAAGTAAAAGATCTATAAAAATAATAAACTGAACAAAGGAACAGTTTACCCCCTCAACTTGATACAAAATATCAAATAAATACAAATTCGTGAAATCAGATTGATCTTATTCTATATTAGACAAAATCAGACCGGTTTAACCTTTTTGAAAAAAAAAGAGTAAAATTACCAAACTAAAAAAATTAATCATAATTAATCTTAATTAATTCTAATTATAATAATTAATAAATAGTTAGGGGCTTTTTCTACCTTCTTTTCCCCAATTATGTCGAACTTCTACGAGAATTCTTGTCAGTTTCCTTCTTTTTCTCCATCCATCTATAGCCTCCGTCCAGCCTCAGTCAACAACAATTTTGTTCGTCTGCAATCGACATTGATCTCTCATCGGTAGAGACGAACGGTAGCTGCATAAATTATGCACAGCTACAACGAGAAAAGGCAGCGGAGGAGCAACGGGCAATATCGGCGGAGGGGCAACGGTTATTAAGAGAATGAGGAGTTTCAGATCATAGATTTGGTTCATTTTGTTCGATTTGGAATTTAATTTTTTTTTTTTTTTGAATTTCATTTTGTTGGTGTTAATGGATGTTCTGCAATTTATAAAGAAGATGATTTTTGGGTGATGTGGGCGGTAAAAAATAAAAAAGATGAATTATAAGGATTTTAATTGGACTAGTTTCGTGTTACGCGCTATGCACGTGGCGCGTAATGTGACTCGTCAATTTATATATTAAGTAAATTTATTATAGTTATAGCAATTTATTTATTTTTATAATATTAATTAACGTCAATAATATTTAATTATAATTTGTATATATTAATTAAATTTATTATACTTATACTAATATATTTAATATTAAATATAATATTAAATTAGTTATAATTTTTTTTGATTGGAAAATATCGATATGAGTTGGTTTAAAACTATTAATTATACTAATAATGTATAGGATTATATTAATTAAATTTGTTATAATTATACTAATATATTTTAATATTATAATCGATGTTAAATTAGTCAGTGTTTTTTGCTGGATTATAGATATTTTATGACTTGAATTAAATTCATTATATTAATTAAATTTATTATATTAATTAAATGTATTTATTATAATAATATTAATGTTATTTATTTATAATTGATATTAATAATGTGTTCATTGATTTAAAAGAAACACATTATTTGTTTTCTAAGAACTCACAATTTGTTTTCGGAGACGGTAAATTTTATAGTGATAATTTTGCTCCAAAAGCTCTCCAATAGCACCGCGATGGCTGCAAACAGTACTTCAGCACAACAAATTGAACAAAAACATAACACATCGTACTTGAGTTACTACTGTCATCAATACCTAGGTTCACTAAATTCAAAATTTAGGTTCACTGAATTCAAGATTCCTAGAAGATTAGGGCAAAAAAATAGAGGAACTAGTGGCTTGAAAATAATGGGACGGTAAATTTTATAGCGATGGATATGATAGAGACTATAAAATAGATGAGATGTATTAAAAGTAATTTAAGTTAGCTAAAATTTAGTTAGAAAAATTATTGTTCAATGATAATTAAAATAGCAATAAGGACAATTCCGTAAAAGTGCCTGCCCCCCTCCCCCCAACCAATCCGTGCTTTTATATATAGTATAGATATAGAGATGATGAAATAGAAAGGAAAAAGTATATGAAGGTCCCTGAATTTTTTAATAAAAATATATATGATATATGAAGTTTTAAAATTAGAAGGATTAAATGATATTTTAAAATCATTAACCGGTCCTTTAAAGAATAAGAAAAATATTGAGGACCATCCAGACGTTTTACTATTTAATACCGAAGAGTGTGTTTAAGTCCTTGGATGAAGGTCGGGAAAGGGCGATTTAATATGATTTGGCCAAATTCAGCGTAAAAGTGATCCACATTTACGAATTTGGGTCTTTTTGATATTTCGTGCCAAGTTGAGAGGGTGAAGTGATCCTATGTTCAAAATAAAATAAAATTTCACCCTCTTAATTTATATTTTGATAAATCATAAGCAAAAACAACCGCAAGCATATATACAAATACGCACACATTCGCATACGCACACGCGCGTAGGGCTGTGCAAAAACCGAACCAAACCGAACCGTTTCACCGAACCAAACCGAAATTATAATTACGGTTCGGTTTTTTGGTGAATATGGTTTGGTTCGGTTTGTAATTAGGTGAAAGTTTGGTGTTCGGTTTTCGGTTCGGTTTGAGCATTTTAAAAACCGAAAAAACCGAAAAACCGAACAATTGAAATAAAAAATAAAAAAAATATTTAAATAAATGTAAATTTATATTTTTTGGTTTTAATATTTTAATTATAGTTGATATATAGGTTAATAAATTTCATACAACATATAATTATGTTAATAAATATATAAAACTATTTATTAGACATTTATTATTTAATATTAGAATTTATTTTACGATAACAAAATTTAAAAATGGAAAAATAAAAAAATTCGGTTTTTCACCGAACCGAACCAAACCGAACTTTTCGGTTCGGTTTGGTGTAATCCAAAATTAAAATTCGGTCCGGTTCGGTTTGTGATTTTTACCAAACTTCGATGTTCGGTTTATTCGGTTCGGTGACCGAACCGACCGAACTAACCGAACGCACAGCCCTACACGCGCGTACGCGCACACACGCCTGATTAGTAAGGGTATCCATATATACATCCACATTTCATTAGTATAACACATACACTCATATAGATCGCTAAGGGTGTTCATATATATATTATATAGAGTAAGAATCGACGTTAACAAGCTCTTAGCTCGGTGGAAGAGCACATTATGACTTAATAAAAGGTCACGCGATAGAAATAAAATGACATCTTAATAAATTATTTTAAAGTCCTACCATCACCGTCGGCCAACTCTGACAACTGTCGACCACCTCCAGCCAGCGCTGACCTGCTTCGTCTACATATGCAGTGGCGGAGCTTCACTATAATTTTTTTTTTGGGGGGGGGGGGAATTAATTGTTTAAGAATATAATCTAAACACAAATAAATAAAATTATAAATGCAAAAATTAAATGGATTTTTAGCATAAATTTTAATCTTTATTTTTTTTAAAAGACAAATAAAAATACAAACTTGCTCGTTTATATTGGTTCTGGATGGTAATTAGACTCAGTGTCAATAAAAGATTTTGGATGAATTAGGGCTAGTGAGAATGGAAGGTTTAGATTGTTTAGGTGTTTTATTAAGAGTTAAAAAGATAAGTCAAGTCCTTTTGCCAAGTGCACAAAGGTTTGATAAGACGGTACGAAGGACCTCTTCCCATCATAAGGCGGGTTGGCAAGGCTGCTTATCAAGTGCAACTCCCTCCTAAACTCAAGATTCATCCAGTTTTTCATGTGAGTCTTTTAAAGCCTTATCATGAAGACAAAGATGATCCGCAGAGAGGGGAGTCGAGGAGAGCTCCAACTGCTGTTGTCACAGAGTTTGATAAGGAGATTGATAGCATCCTAGCTGATCGTGTGATAAGAAGACGTGGAGTCCCTAACTACACCGAATACTTGGTGAAATGGAAAAATATGCCTGATAGTGAGATCAGTTGGGAACGAGAAGATCTATTATGGCAATTCCGTGACCATGTTCGACGTTACAAGAAAGAAGGCGCAACGAGGGCGTTGCGAGATTAAGTGGGGGAGAATGTCACGCGCTATATAATTTTTCGCACGTGATAGAGGTTATTGTCCCGAACCTCTCTAAAACACTCTAATCTAATGTTCCGGAATTCTCCAGAACGTTCTAGAAACTTTATATTCCGGAATTCTCTAGAACGTTCTAGAAACCTCTAGAACATTCTAGAATCATCTAGAACACTCTGGATCATTCTAGAATCCTCCAGAATATTCTAGAACCCTCTAGAACACCCTAGAATTCTCATGAATACTCTAGAATGTTCCAGAACATTCTAGAAGCTTCTTCACGAGACTATTCTGGAATTATCTAGAATCCTCTAGACTAATCCGGAATACTCTAGAACTCTCTAGAAGGTACTAGATGTATATAGTAGCTTCTTACATTGTATAGAATAATATAGATAGTTCTAGAATGTAGAATATAAACCATTGGATCAAATAGATCCTAACCATTCATTGAGGAGGTGGAAACCTTATAAATAGGCAATCCCCCTCATTTGTAACATACATGAATCATTGTAAAGCTCTCTATTTACTATCAATATAAAGTTGTATTTTTCAAGCTCTTATTGTCCCTATTTGCTACTAAGTTACTTTCGTACTAAAATTCAAGGCTTACTTAGCATCTTCACAAGCAAGATCGCCTAAGTGCCGCGCGGGTTAGTGTGTGAAATTCCTAACTCCGTGACAGGTGGTATCAGAGCAAAGGTTTATCCTAGGTACTCCTGTTTTTGCAAACTAGCAAACATGGCAAGTGAGGAAGCCGTTAATGTTAGTGTGGGTGTGCAACAAGAGCAAACTAGTGGGCAATCTGACCTTCGTGGACGACCTACTCAACGTATCAACACCAAACGTAGCAAATCTAAGGTTCCAACAGGTGATGCCACTGGGTTGACCCTTGAACCTAGAATTGTTATGTTGGAGAAACACGTTGAGGATGTTCAACATGTTGTTGGCAATATCTCGGATGACCTTGAAAACTTGGTCGAAGAGAATGCAGAAATTACTAGAGCTGCAAAATCCATGATGGATGAACTTGGTAAGACCCTAAGGGGTGAAATACAATCTTTTGCAAGAGAACTCACAAATCTTCGTGGATTTGTTGAGAGAGAGCTTCGCGGACTAAGAATGGAGGTGGATGAGATTCGTACGGATTTTGATTCTCATCGTAGAGCAAGTAGCCCTTGCTCAACCAATAATGTCCCTACTGCGCACAGTCTCAAGCTGCCTAAGCCAGCGATGTACAATGGTACTCGCAATGCGACTATGGTGGAAAACTTCCTTTTTGGCCTCGAACAATACTTTGATGCCATGGGAGTGTTGGATGATGCAACTAAGCTTAGCAATGCCCCTACATTCCTACGTGATGCTGCCCAACTTTGGTGGCGAAGGAAGTATTCTGACAAGGAAAAGGGCTTATGTGTTCTTAATACGTGGGAACAATTCAAAGTAGAGTTACGGAAGCATTTTATGCCGCATAATGCTGACAGTGAAGCAAGGGGAAAGTTGCGACGGTTGAGACAATCAGGTACCGTTTCTGACTATATTAAAGAATTTACTACTCTCATGCTTGAAATCGAGGATTTGTCCGATAAGGACTCCCTCTTCTACTTCAAAGACGGGTTAAAAGATTGGGCAAGAGTTGAGTTAGACCGACGCGGTGTTCAGTCTCTCGATGATGCTATCGCTGCGGCTGAATCTCTCGTTGACTACTCTTCCCAATTCAAAAGCAAGAAGCCTAATTTGTATATGAATGGGGGAGATAGAGATGGACAAAAAGGGGATAACTCCCACAAGGATGACAAGCACAAGCCTTCGAGTAGCTATAAAAATGATAAGCAATTCGGTACTAAACGCGATGCCTCGAAGCCGCCTAAACCCTGCTTCATATGTGATGGGCCGCATTGGACTCGAGATTGTCCTAACAAGAAAGCCATCAATGCTATGGCCGCAGAGTTCCAAAAGGACAAGCAACAAGAGGAATCCCAAGCTGGCATGGGATCTCTCCAACAATTGAATGCTATTAGCAAACTTTTCTCCTCAAAACCCTCGAAGGAGGAAGGCCTCTTATACGTCGACGCTGCGATTGAAGGAAAACATGTGAGTGTGATGCTCGACACGGGAGCCACTCACAACTTCATCGATGAAAAAGAAGCCAAACGATTGGGCCTAAAGATTAAAAAAGGGAATGGCACTATGAAGGCTGTAAACTCCGATGCGAAACCACTAATTGGCATTGCCGAAGGAGTAACTACTCAAATTGGCGATTGGAAAGGTACGCTAGACTTCTCTATTGTTCCTATGGACGATTTCAAAGTTGTGTTGGGTCTAGCTTTCTTCTACAAGGCATTGGCTTTCCCCGTTCCTGCATCATGCTCCCTTGTAATTTTGGATAACTCCAAAATACGGGTGGTCCCAACAAAATGCATGGAGAAATCATGCTTAAAAATGATTTATGCCTTACAATTTAAGAGGGCTGCCAAGAAGGAGCCATGTTATCTTGCCACCGTAAGGGAACTTAGCGACGGAGAAAGTCAATCTGGCCCCAAAGAAGTTCACCCATCTATCCAAGGTATCCTTGATGAATATAAGGATGTAATGCCTTCGGAGCTGCCTAAGAAACTTCCACCCAGACGTGAGGTGGACCATCAGATTGAGCTAGAGCCCGGTGCAAAACCCCCTGCCATGGCCCCTTATCGCATGGCACCACCGGAATTGGCAGAGTTAAGAAGGCAACTGCATGACCTTCTAGATTCTGGCTATATTCAACCTTCGAAAGCCCCGTATGGTGCACCTGTCCTCTTCCAAAAGAAGAAAGACGGCTCGTTGCGCATGTGCATCGACTATAGAGCATTGAATAAGATCACTATCAAGAATAAGTACCCCATTCCCTTGATAGCGGATCTCTTTGATCAATTGGGCAAAGCAAGATACTTCACCAAGCTCGATTTGCGGTCAGGCAACTATCAAGTTCGTATTGCTGCCGGAGATGAGCCAAAGACCACTTGTGTGACGCGTTATGGTGCATTTGAGTTCCTCGTTATGCCATTTGGTCTAACAAATGCACCCGCAACTTTTTGCACACTCATGAACAAGTTGTTCCATCCGTTCTTGGATCAATTCGTGGTTGTTTACTTGGACGACATTGTGGTGTATAGCCAGACGTTAGATGAACATGTGCAACACCTCAAGCAAGTCTTTCAAGTCCTCCGCGAAAACGAGCTATACATCAAAGTGGAGAAGTGTTCTTTTGCACAACAAGAGGTAGAATTCCTTGGTCACAAGATTAAGGAAGGAAAGCTCATGATGGACCCGACAAAAGTGCAAGCAATCCAAGAATGGAAACCTCCAACAAAAGTTCCCGAATTGAGATCTTTTCTCGGGTTGGTTAATTACTATCGTCGGTTCATCCAAGGGTACTCAAATCTAGCAGCCCCGTTGACTGACTTGCTTAAGAAAAATAAAGCATGGGACTGGTCTCAAGAGTGCTCAAAAGCTTTCGAGAAGTTGAAGCGAGCAATCTCTGAAGAACCTGTGATGGCATTGCCCGATTACTCAAAACCATTCGAGGTACACACAGACGCTTCTGATTTTGCGATTGGAGGTGTCCTAATGCAAGATCACCATGCCATCGCTTATGAGAGTCGCAAGCTAAACGACACAGAGCGGCGGTATACTGTGCAAGAAAAAGAAATGACTGCTATCATCCATTGTCTGCGTACATGGAGGCATTACTTGCTCGGGACCAAGTTCGTGGTGATGACAGATAACATTGCCACCAGTTATTTTCAAACGCAAAAGAAGCTAAGCCCGAAGCAGGCTCGTTGGCAAGACTTTCTTGCTGAGTTTGACTACAAGCTAGAGTATAAACCAGGGAAAGCAAACGTAGTAGCTGACGCACTAAGTAGAAAGGCCGAATTATCTTCCATAAGCATGAGCAGTCCCCACAGTGACCTCCTTGGTCGCATCAAAGAAGGTCTTGAACAAGATCCGATGGCCAAGAACTTGGTGAGATTAGCCAATGAAGGTAAAACACGACGCTTCTGGTTGGAGGATGGCACACTCCGTACGGTTGGAAACAGGTTATTCATTCCAAAATATGGGAGTCTACGGAAAGATATCCTCAAGGAGTGCCATGATTCATTATGGGCCGGGCACCCAGGTATGGCACGAACGCTAGCTCTCGTACAAAATTCTTATTTCTGGCCGCGAATGCAAGATGATGTTGAGGCATATGTTCGTACCTGCCTTGTTTGTCAACAAGACAAGGTAGAACAACAACACCCACCTGGCTTATTGGAACCCTTGCCCATTGCCGAAAGACCATGGGAGAGTGTTTCCATGGACTTTATTGTTGCGCTACCAAAATCTGAAGGTTGCGGTAGCATCATGGTGGTGGTTGATAGATTTAGCAAGTATGCTACTTTCATTGCATGTTCCCCAGACGTGAAAGTTGATGAAGCAGCACGCTTATTCTTCAAAAATGTTGTTAAATATTGGGGTATTCCACGAAGCATCATCAGCGATCGAGATCCCCGCTTCACCGGCAAGTTTTGGAGAGAACTATTCAAACTGATGGGGACAGACTTAAACTTTTCAACAAGTTTCCATCCGTAAAGTGATGTTCAGACGGAGCGCATCAATGCATTATTGGAGTTATATTTAAGGCACTATGTTAGTGCGCATCAACGAGACTGGGCTAAATTGCTTGATATCGCCCAATTCTCCTATAATCTCCAACGCAGCGAATCGACCGGCAAAAGTCCATTTGAGATTGTTATGGGACAACAACCCATAACTCCGAATGCCATTGCCACTAATTATGAAGGAAATAATCCTACAGCATATAAATTTGCTAAGGAGTGGCAAGAAGAAGCCGATATCACTCGAAGCTGCCTTGACAAAGCTGCTCGTAAAATGAAGAAGTGGGCCGATAATAAACGAAGACCATTAGAGTTTGCCGAGGGTGATCTAGTAATGGTAAAACTGCTGCCCAATCAATTCAAGTCCTTTCGCCAAGTGCACAAAGGTTTGATAAGACGGTACGAAGGACCTCTTCCCATCATAAGGCGGGTTGGCAAGGCTGCTTATCAAGTGCAACTCCCTCCTAAACTCAAGATTCACCCAGTTTTTCATGTGAGTCTTTTAAAGCCTTATCATGAAGACAAAGATGATCCGCAGAGAGGGGAGTCGAGGAGAGCTCCAACTGATGTTGTCACAGAGTTTGATAAGGAGATTGATAGCATCCTAGCTGATCGTGTGATAAGAAGACGTGGAGTCCCTAACTACACCGAATACTTGGTGAAATGGAAAAATATGCCTGATAGTGAGATCAGTTGGGAACGAGAAGATCTACTATGGCAATTCCGTGACCATGTTCGACGTTACAAGAAAGAAGGCGCAACGAGGGCGTTGCGAGATTAAGTGGGGGAGAATGTCACGCGCTATATAATTTTTCGCACGTGATAGAGGTTATTGTCCCGAACCTCTCTAAAACACTCTAATCTAATGTTCCAGAATTCTCCAGAACGTTCTAGAAAATTTATATTCCGGAATTCTCTAGAACGTTCTAGAAACCTCTAGAACATTCTAGAATCATCTAGAACACTCTAGATCATTCTAGAATCCTCCAGAATATTCTAGAACCCTCTAGAACACCCTAGAATTCTCATGAATACTCTAGAATGTTCCAGAACATTTTAGAAGCTTCTTCACGAGACTATTCTGGAATTATCTAGAATCCTCTAGACTAATCCGGAATACTCTAGAACTCTCTAGAAGGTACTAGATGTATATAGTAGCTTCTTACATTGTATAGAATAATATAGATAGTTCTAGAATGTAGAATATAAACCATTGGATCAAATAGATCCTAACCATTCATTGAGGAGGTGGAAACCTTATAAATAGGCAATTCCCCCTCATTTGTAACATACATGAATCATTGTAAAGCTCTCTATTTACTATCAATATAAAGTTGTATTTTTCAAGCTCTTATTGTCCCTATTTGCTACTAAGTTACTTTCGTACTAAAATTCAAGGCTTACTTAGCATCTTCACAAGTAAGATCGCCTAAGTGCCGCGCGGGTTAGTGTGTGAAATTCTCAACTCTGTGACATTTTGGTGGCTTTTTTTAGCTTTTGCAATATAGGTGCAGCCTTTTGATTTTCGAACAAAAAAAATAGTTAAGTACAGCACGTCAACTACACTGAATTAAAATCTAATTTAAATTTAAATTTTCATTTTTTTATAAATTACGACCAAATATTTTAATTTTACAATTATATTTAATTTGAAAACTTTTTTTTGCAATTGCAACCAAAATTTTTGAGTTTTATTATTTAAATTCAAATCTTTTAATATTTTTATCAATTACGATCAAGTTTTAAAAAAATTATCTAACTTTTAAAAAAAGTTAATACAAATATTTGGTCGCAATTAATAAAAAATTAAAAGTTTTGGATTTAAAAAAATAAAATTTTAGTCATAATTGCAAAAACAAAAAATTAAATTAGACATAATTATAAAAATTAAAAAAATATCATAATTAATAAAAAAATATAAAAGTTTAGATTTAAAAATTGTTAGAACTTGAATTAATACAGAAAAGGACTTAGAAATTAATTGTCGGAATATATCTTGTTAACTGTTAAGTAATTGACTTGTGCATAATTGCATATCATCATATAGATTGATCCTATATATCGTTATTTCTTTATTTTAATTCAATTGGTCCTATTCACATATTTTTCTTGAATATATTTCAACTAAATTATCCCTAAAATATGAAATTGACATCAAGCTAATTAATATTTTGCTCTCTCAATTGTGAAATAGTTACGTCCATCTACATTGAATTAATTATTTTTCTGATCAACTCATCCAAAACAATATTGAATTTACTTATTTTTATATCCGTGAAATAAAAAAAATTATGAATAAATATATATATTAAAACCATAAAAAATAGCAAAAACCGCCACACAAAAAGTGGCACACTAAAAGCTTAGACTTTGGACAGCTGATAAAACACAAAGTCACTGATCCGAAAATAAAATACAGTAAGAATTTTGGAAAAAAATTTAAATCCGAAAAATAAAAACTCCTATTAAAGTACAAATTTATTTTAATTTTCAGACTCAGTTTTTATTTAGAAGAGAAGAATTTCCAACTTAAAAATTTGAATTTGTACACAAATATTTACATTATACTAAAATAGTTATTAAAAGTTTATATTTTGCTGTCACTTTAATATATTTTTTAATATCTAAATTATATTATATTTTAATGAATTTAAGCCAGAACAATTCATAAGTGATGGATACCGAATCCTACAATAAATACAGTGGAGCCGAATCATAGGAGATCCACTCTCTGGTGATACCGGACTCCCCACGAAGACCTGAATGTATGAAGAAGACACCGAATCCCTTGAGATTCGGTAATATACCGACATAGACCGAATCCCATAAGATCCGCCTAAAGCGCGTTAATCCGGGATTCGGGTAGATCGTCATATCTAGAAGTATCTTCCTATTTGGACACAAACTCCGAATATGGAAGGATAATCTCTATCTGAGGAAGATGAGACTATTTAGGAAAACGTTCCTAATTAGGACTCATGTCTGAATAAGGTAGATCTCGACAAATCAGGGTGAATCCCTACAACGTAGCCTGATCCCTACAAAGTAGGATTGACTTACCTATTACGACTCTACAAGGTATATTCGGCTACTATAAAAGGAGCATGAGGTATGCCTAGAATCAGAATTACATTCATATACTCTAAACGCTGCTCAAAGCTCTAAACTGACTTTAGCATCGGAGAGTTAATCGGACAACCACCGTCCGGTTAGCTTCTACCTTGTTTTGCAGGTCTTACTCACCGGTTCAGAAGACAGACTCCATCAATAAGTATTAAATATTAATTTTTTATGAATATAAATATTTTTAAAAACTTACGCACAGAATATAGCGCATTTAAAGTGGCTCACTTGAGGTTACGGAACTAAAAAGAAAGAAAAACAAACAAGGATTTTAAAATTTTTTAATGGGAGAAAAAGTTGAAGTTAATAAAAGATAAAAAATTAAATGAAAGTCAATATTAATATTTTAAATTAACTAACCAATGAGTTATACTCCAAATGTTATAAATTTAGTTAACAAATTGTTAGGTTGTTTTTTATTTTTCCTATAAATATTTTTCTTTTTTAATTATCAAAAGAAAAAAAGTAACTACACAAACTAAAACAATAATATGTATAAAAATTTGGAAGTCCAAAATAGAATATTTTCTAATTTTATAGAATAAAAAGAATATATAATAAATTTGTTCATTAATTTATATTTATTAACAACACTTGCAATGTAAAATTGATTTAATACGATTTCATATGAATGTTTTTTTTAATAGAGATAGAGATAAGAATACTACTCTACAAATAAAGCTACAAACAAATTACATATATACTACTGTTTATAAAGGAGTAATATTAAATAAACTCATAAATTATACATATTTTTTTAATTTAATCACGAACTTTAAAATGTCTCAATTGTATGCATAAACTTTTATTTTTTTCTCAATTTGGTGCATATGTTGACGTGACGCTCATTTATTGGTGTAATTTTATTGAGGTGGACATCAGTTTTGGCAGTCACATCAACATATTATGACCCCGTGTATAGAATTGAGAAAAAAAATGAAAGTTCATAATTGAGACAATTTAAAGTTCGTGATTAAATTGAAAAACATGTATAGTTTATGCATTTTTATAATGATACCCCATTTATAAATATGTGCAAATTTAAACGTCAAACACGCCATCTAGACCGTTTATGTTGAATGCATCGCTATTACGAATCGCCAACATATGAGAAACGATGCCGCATTCGCTGTTTCTGACACATCTGACGCTGTGAGCCTTCCCCAAACGAGATTTCAGATGAATTGAGACGCAAAAGACTTTGAAAGGAAGAAAATGCAAGGAAAAACCAGGTCAATGCAATAAATGTTTTCCTCATCATATAAATTTTTGTCGTAAGTCAAATTCTCTTCTATTGACTTATATAATCTCTTCTTAACATAACCAAAAAAAAGTGATATTATTGCTAAAGTAATAAATGATAATGTCGCGACTTCCTCTTCTTCTTTGCCTTTGCATTTTTCATTTCTCATTTTTCTGCCGTACTATATGTTTTTGGTTGAACTAATATATCTATCGCTTGTCAAAAACAATATATATCAAATTAAATTAAATGTGACGATTTTAAAAATATTAGTTATAGTTGATTCATCCGTAAAAATTTACCCTTTTTAGGATATAGCCTTTATTTTTACGACTATCATCCCCTATTGTTATTTTTAATTTTTAACGCATATTTTAACTACTATTTAGGTTTATTAATTTCTAAAAAACTCGGAGTTCCTTTTCTCCACATTTACATTAGTAAATTCCGAGCTATGGTGCTCTATGGCACATGCCACATGGTCAAAAGAATTAATGCTCTATGGTCCCTTTCCTTTGTAGTAGGGCAGTGCTATTTAGCCCCAATTTATATGGACACAAAATGGCCCGAAATAAATTTTAATTGCAAATCTGTCTCTTGTTTGTTCCATAATTGCCTTTTCTTTTTATAGAAACAGTGAATGAAGCTAATAAATACTAGTAAAGTAAATGCTCCAGTTTAATAGCACTTTAATTTGGTTAAATAATATTTATCCAAAAAAAATTGGTTAAATAATATTCCGGCATACCTATGTTAGGATTCGTCCAAGAAAGACGAACAAACCCACCGCCACCAGCTTATTCGCCAGCGGTGGCCGAAAAAAAAAGGCGGCGGCAGTGGAAAAGTTAAAAAAATTAAAATGGATTTTATCTCCGGACAAATATAAAATTTTGAGATAAATTTATAAATTTATTTTTCATCAATATATATTACAGTTTTTTAATTTATTTAATTTTTAATGAAATTTAAAATTAATTATATATTTATCAAATATATTTAAGATAAATTTATTAGATTTAAGATTAAATTAATTAGTATAATTTTACATTAGTTTAAGTTAATATTAATTAGAAAATATTTATTATTTTAAATATACATATTTTATAATAATATAATATATATTTTTTTATGAATAAAAATATATTAAAAGCCACAAGGAGTGGCAAAATACCCTTTCTCAAAGTTTTCGCACAAGAAGTGGACACATTAGGTGACACACTAGAAGCTACGACTAAGAAAAAAAGTCAAAGATACAAAGTTATACGCCGGGAAACAAGATACAATAAGGATTCCGAAAGAAATCCAAACCCGAATAAGAAAACTCCCTATTACATAATCTGAAAAGAAAAACAGCCTTCGAGAAGTAATTATAGATCACAAACTCTGTGATTTGACAATGTTAGCTAGCTATTCGTTAAGCAGGCAATGACATAGCACACATGTTGGGGAAAAAAATTAATTCAAACAAATGACGACAGAAGACACTTGAAATGCTAAAATGGGCTAATTTTACGGAGTTTTAAAAATGAGAAAATTAAGAAAAATACTCCAATTTTTAAAATATTTATAAATTTTACCTCACGCTGAAAAAGTTAAAGAAAATACTTTCCGTTTCCTAACGTTTTATGTTTCTACTCTAATATTTATTTTATTTATTTATTTACCTCTTTAAATAAAAACAAATACCTTGTGTCTATTAAAACTATCTTTTTTACTCTGTTTCTGTTTTACCTATCTCCTCTCTCTTTCTTCTTTATTTGCTTTAATGTCAAAGAGAAGGAGAGGCTCACTGTTGCCAAATCGTTGGAAGCATTAGTCCGATCTTTGGCGGCGGAGGCGATCTTCAAAGGCGGTAGTGGTACGGGAAGCGGTGGATGGATGGTAGATTCAGTTACGTTGGCAGTAGGATTCTTTTTTAGGTTTTATTGTGTGGGTTTGTGATTTCCAATTAATTTCATGTAAAATTGATGGAGAATGGAAATTGAGATTCAATGACCAAAAAATGAATAGATATTGGTTTGCAGGTTAGTCTTTTCATATTTCTCCAAGTTAATATTTTATCACATTTGCATCTTCTTGTTTTTTAAAATCGGTAATCATAATTATAGCAGGTCAAGTCTCTTTTTCATGAAAGAGTTATTTTATTTTAGTTATTTTTATATGTAAAGATGTAAGCTTTTTGCCTTGATTTGTTAGATTTGTGATGAATTAATTTCTCTCGTTTTTAAATTTTAAATCTAGTAAATTTTTTAAATGATTGTAGAAGTGATTAACTACTAGTTGTATTGTTCATCGTTTATATTGCCTTCGGAGATGAGGATATTAAAGCCAAAGTGGATTTGAGAGGTTCATGAGCAGCATCAGTGCATCACAAATTCATTTGTAATACTTTTCCTTATTTCTTTTTTTATTTCAATTGATATTTTAATTTTTTTTTAAACCAATGCTATGTTGGTTGCTGTATGTTGAAATGAATGTGCATATATGCCTTTGAAGAGAGAGTTGTGTCCGCTTGATTTGGCTCCTGTAACTTCTACTTCTATTCAAATGGTTCTTGGTGACACAGTCGTTATTGCGCTTATTGATGATAGGAATTTGAGTAAAGATGAGTATGCAGCTAATCACCATGCTGCTAGAATTGGTAAAAGCTTGATTTTAAAAGTACAAATTCAGTTTGATAGATGTAATTTTCAATTGCATTTAAAGGGACTAATTACAGTTAAAATTTCAGTATATTCATAAAGAGGATATGCAAGACTTGCCTTTGCATTATTCTCAAGCAGCCAAAGAGAACATTATGGGTTTGGTAGTTTTATAAGTATATTTTAGTGCAAGAATTTGGGTTTATTCGTGCGTGTGTATTGGGACAATTTCAGATATTTGTATAGAAAGAGTATTGTTGTACCAGAAATGTAATTGTTTTATTTTTTATTATTGTAATTGTGACTTATATAAATCTTTGTGAAAAAAATAAAATACCGTTATGAAAATATTAATCTAATTTATAGTAAATTACGTAAAATAATTTATACAAAAAAGTTATGAGAAAGGTTATGTAAAAATTATAATAAGATTATCATGATAATATTATGATAAATCTATGATAATAATATGATAATACCATGATAAACCTATGATAATATTATGATAACACTATGATAATATTATGATAAATCTATGGATAAGACTGTGATAATACTATAGTAAGACTATGATATTATTGATCAGGCTATGATAATTTTATGATAATATTATGGTAAGACTATGATAATACTATGATAAGTATATGATAATATTATGATAAGCATATGATAATATTATGACATTGTTATGAAAATATTATTTAATTCTGCATAAATTCTATAAAAAAACTATCATAAAGTTATGATAATATTATAATAAAAATATGCTAAGATTATGATAAAGCTTTTTTCTTCTTTTCAATCCGAAGCATACGTTCTCCTTAAACACCGTAAAATAATTTTGCGTAATAAATTTACAATAATTTTATGACAAAATTATGATTTTATCGTGAATATGTTATGTAATTTAACATAAATTATGTAAAATAATTTATGCAAAAATTATGATAATACTATGATAATATTACGATAAGACTATAATTATATTATGATAACCTTATGATAATATTTAAGATAAGATAATATTATCAATGATAGTGGCATGATAACCAGATGATAATTAAATAATAAAATTATGATAACAATATGATAATATGATAACAAGATGATAATGTGAAGAAATTAATATGATAAGGTTCTTATTGATAACAAGATGATAATAATATGCTACAATACTGATAGTGGCATGATAATAAGATGCCAATGCAATATTATACACTGATAATTACATGATAAGGTGAAGCTGTGATAATCATATGACAAGGGTGATACAGTGATAATCATATGATAATGTGTCACTGTGATTTTGTCTAATATTATCCAGCAGTATCATCACATTATCATATAATAATTTGTTACATACGATACTGATAATGACATGATAACATAATAATAATATTATGATAATGTGATAATATGTATGATAAGTTTATGATAATATTTATGATCAATTTGAGTCTAATATATAAGTTGAGGGATTACAATGATCATTTGCTCAATGAATAATATCAACAACATAAAAAACGGCGTCGTCTCAATGAATAATATCAACAACACAATTTTTAATATTTGGAACTGAAATAAATTAATTTTAAGTTGAAATTGATATTAAATCACGATTTATTTATAGAAAAACTATTCATTATAATAATAGTTTTAATATTTTTTATTACTTATACACTGTTAAAGCAAAATAAAACAAATTTATATTGTTAAATTAATTTATTGTTAACCATGCTTGATGCACTATTTAAGCAAAATAAATTTAATTTGTTTAATTGATTTATTGTCAACCATAAAATTAAATGAGCTGTCATCCATAAAGCAAAATGAGCAAGAGTTATGGAATGGTAGTTGTCAGGGTGTAGGTCTTATGCGCGTGAAAGAAAAAGAGAGAGTGGGAAAAAAGTGACATTTGGAGTGTGTGTCAAATTGCATGTGTTATGCGGTGGAGTAAAATTATAAATATCTAAATGCGGAGAGTAAAAAAATAAAAAAGGTAAAATCTTGATGTATTTTTTATATCTTTTCTATGTTGACGTAATATATCCTATTATTTTACTATATTAGGTAAATACCTAATTTTCCCTTTAAAAATCTGGCTATAATTAACTTGATCCGGAAAAAAAAAACAAAATTTGAGATTAAGCCTATAATTTCTTATTCATAAAAAATGTTCTCATCTATTTTATAAAGTAAAATTTTGTGAACGAGATTAATTCTAAGTATTATAATCATTATTACATGTAGCATAATTCCATTTAGGGTGGCGATTTTCGCACTCCCTCTGTTGATAAATGGGCTCCAAATCTTTTATTTTGAATGGCTATTGACTTATGTGTCCTCCATTAATAATTGTCACTTTCTTTATATTTTAACATCCCGTAAATCTATTTTTATCAACATGGACAAATTTGATCAACTCTTCAGATGAATTATTGTTTAACCAAACTTGGCAGCAATTTAAATTACTACATGAAAGGTATGTCTAATTTTTTTATTTGTTAGCACAACATGAAAAATTAGTTTATTTATCTTTAATAAAAGTGTCATTTAAGACTTATAAAATAATACATATGATATAAATACATTAATATATATTTTTTAACTGTAATAGGTATGTTCCAATTCTCAATTATATAAGAGGAACTTGGCTTCCATACAAAGAGTACTTTGTTGATGCATGGACAGAAAAGTATCCACATTTTGGAAATCGTGTTAGTTCAAGAGCTGAAAGTGCACATGCCATGCTAAAGAGGTATCTTCAAGTCTCTACAGGTGATTTTCGTAGTGTGAAAGATAAAATGTGTCATGCCATCGACAATCAATTTCAAGAGATTAAAGCAAAACTTCATAGTGAAAAGATTCGTATATCACGTCAATTTTGCATCCCTTTCTTTAAAGAACTTGTCAATCATATTTCTATGTTTGCGCTAGAGAAGCTTCTTCAACAATATAATTTAGTTGCATCCAACTCTTTATCACCTGTATGTAAGGGGCACTTCATGAAGACAATGGGTCTTCCTTGTGCACATAAGATGAAAGGCATGAAAGATGGAGTGTTACAACTTCATGACATACATACACAATGGAGAATTGATAATGTAGTATTTTCTATTGCTGCTAGAGCTGATGGTGAGAAAGATTCGATTGACAAAATGTTACAAGGATTACAAACCAAATATCAACAGTTACCCCTCAATAAAAAGGAAAATGTTCAAAGACAGATCTCTCATTTTATGAATGATTCAACTCCTTTAATTCTTGAGCCTACAGTTATATCTCATAAAGGTCATCCTTTAAGTTCAAGTAAGAGAAGAAAAACATCATCTACGCAACGTGATTCTTCATTATTTGAAATAGTTACAAAGGTGAGAAAATGTAGCATTTGTCAAAATGGAGGCCATGACTGCCGCACGTGTCCGAAAAAATCCGAAGAGATTAATCCAAGTTCTAATATTGTATATCATAGTCAAGTAGAAGATGAAAACGCAACGCTTGCGATTGACTTGAATATGCCATATTGCTCTTCTGACTCTTTTATGAATTGAACTTTTGGTATGATATTTTCTTTTATATATTAATTAGTTTTTCGTTTAATTTTTCTATGGCCATATTATTTAAATAATCAATCTGTTTCAATATCTTTTTTCAGGCTATTGGGTGAATCTTGGTGTTCTTGTTTCCAGGACAAGTTAGGCATGGATTGTCCACGGTTCAAGATTGCCGAATTTTAGTTTGGTTAAAGATTGTAGAATTTTAGTTTTTTTTAATTGTTAATTTATACTTATATAAGATTTATAATACTTATGGGTTAAGAATTTGTTAGGATTTATGTTTTTTTTATAATGTTTGTGATTTTTATAATTTTTTTATTTTTCTATTTTGTTAGTTTTTTATTTTTTTTCAATTTACAGTTTGTCTAAAATTATCAATACACAGTAGAAAAAATATATTGTTTTTGAAAAAAGTAATGAAGTAATACATAGTATAAAAATGAATATTTGTACAAAATTGTTGCTATAGAATTTTTAATATGTTTAATTAAATTTATATAATTAGGATTTAAGATACCACTTAATAAGATCAAAAAATAACAATTGAATTATTTGGAATAAATAATTAGCCTTTTATTAAAATGATGAAGTCTTTGATTTTAAGCTGCAATATACAAAAATAAAAAGTTTAGTTAGAGTAGAGGAGGGTACTTACGGGATGTCAAAATATAAAAAAAGAGGCAATTATTAATGGAGGACACATAAGTCAATAGCCATTTAAAATAAAAGATTTGGAGCCCATTTATCAACAGAGGGAGTGCGAAAATCGCCACCCATTTAATATTTATCATGTTAATTATAGTTATTTTTAAATGAAACTCGCGTTGGTATGTCACTTAAATGAACTGAACCATTTCTCACCTTTAGTCCAAAACAAATCTGACCAAATCGAATTTTTCTTTACACAGCGCAAAATGTTGAGTTAAATGACATGTCAGTATATTTGATTAAAAAAGGAAAAATATTTTTATATCTACAATTTAATTATTTTATTAAATATATTTTTAAAAAATAATTTGTATATTATGATCCGTCAATTTTGTAAATTGAACAAATTAATATGTCCAACCTTCAATTTAAACCTATTTTCGTACACATATTTTTCATTTTTTTAATCAAAATGACTCTTTTTAAACTGAAATTAAATGTCAATTGTGTATAATAATCATTCATAAAATCAAAAACTTACAAAAATAAATATAAAAAATTGTATAATTTTTTTGAGGTTTCAATATATTTGTCCCAATCTAAAAAATTGACGGATTAGAATATCTGAATTATATTTTAGAGATATATTTGAGAAAATAATTAAGGTTATGTATATAAAAATATTTTCATTAAAAGATATGCAATCATATGTGATATGGCTGACATGTTCTGAAATTTTAAATTATTTTTAAAAATGGTTATAATGGACACAGCAAATATTATATTGATATTAAATGAGATGATTTTGAAAGTATTAGTTACTATTAACTTTACCGAAAAGTTTTAACTTTTTTAAGATATTAAGCCTATAAACAATAAACTTTTATCTATTTGGATGAAGTAATTATTCTATATACCGGTTGTGTCATATTGTTTTTATAACAATTCAATGAGTATGATATCAAAATAGTTAATTATTTTTTATTATTAAATATCCTGACACTGCAAATATCTCATAGTTTATTGCAAGAATGACGTCATGATAGAGCTATTCCGTTGATTAATTATTCATATAGATGAATGTAATTATCTATAGACTCTAACTCGAGACCTCTATAACTCTCACAAAACATAAATACCTATGAGTGTGTGATATTAAAATGTAATTATCATTTATTTAATAACATTGCAAATATATCATTAGTTTGTTAGAATAATGATGTAGTACGACTATTGCGTTCAATAGTTATTCATATAGATGAATATAATTATTTATAAACTCTAACTGGAGACCTCCATAATTTTCACAAAATGTAAATACCAATCAATGTCTAATTTATTGTTGATATCTTTTTCTTAATATGTTTAACTTTACAAAGAATGATTATTTTTTCAAAAAGAAAATAAACAAGTGGAAATTTCCAACATATTTGCATAGAAAATAAGTAAGTTTGAAATTTCCAACATAACATTATTAGCAATAACCTTTAGGCTTATCCCCTTAAAAACCCCTCACCTTTTACCCCCAATTCGTTTGCACCCTCACGTTGCAAAACCACCAAATATACCCAAATTATGACCTTTCACTTTCAATTGCACCCTCAAGCATTAAATTGATCTCTTTTCACTTGAAAAAATAGATTTATTTTTGTTTTAAATAAATTATTAAGTCCTATTTTAAAATATATGCTAAAATTTAAAGTATTGATTTGAACATTTTTCAAATAAAAAGAGGTCAATTTAATGCTTGAGGGTACAATTGAAAGTGAAAGGTCGTAATTTGGGTATATTTGGTGGTTTTACAACGTGAGGGTGCAAATGAAATGGGGGTAAAAGGTGGGGGGATTTTAAGGGGATAAGCCTAACCTTTATAAAAACCAAAGACGCAAGCTTTCCATTTAGCATAAAAAAAACAACAATGGATCTTCAATTCTCTTCATTTCTTCTTCTTCCTCCATTCCTCCTTACCTCCATGATAATTCTATTCTTGATGATCATGAAAACATCAAGAATCACAAAAAAATTGCCACCAGGTCCATGGAAATTACCCATAATAGGAAACATTCACAACTTACTCGGTTCTCTACCGCACCATCGTCTCCATGCCCTAGCTCAGCAATTCGGACCGATCATGCATCTTCAACTCGGTGAAGTTACCACCATCGTCGTTTCTTCTCCGAAACTCGCGAAAGAAATCATGAAAATCCATGACGTTAATTTCGCCAGCAGACCCTTTAACGTCGCAGCGAATATCATCTCTTATAACTCTTCAGACATTGCTTTCGCCCCGTATGGCGCGGTTTGGAGACAGATGAGGAAAATTTGCGTTATGGAGCTGTTTACTGCTAAACGAGTTCAATCGTTCCAACTCATTAGACAAGAAGAGATTCTGAATGTTATGAAATCAATTTCTTGGTCCGAAGGGCTTAAGGTTAATCTGAGTACGTTGTTGTTTGGTTACACGTATAAGGTTGTCTCGAGGGCAGCTTTTGGTAAGATGAGAAAAGAACAGGAAGAATTTATTCCGTATGTAAAGGACATAATTGAAGTTATTTCAAGTTTTAGTGTTGCTAATTTGTTTCCTTCTGTTAAATTGCTGCATAATATTGGTGGTTTGAGAGCTAAAATGGAAATGTTACATCAAGAATCTGATAAGATACTTGAAAGTATCATTAATGATCATAAATTAAAACGAAAAGGTTTGCGGAAAACGATGAACGATGAAGAAGAAGGTGATGATCTTGTCGATGTTCTTTTGAATCTTCAGGAGAAAGAAAATTTTGATTTCACTTTGACAACAGAAAACATCAAGGGAGTCATCTTGGTAAGTTTCTCTTCAATTTACGATATTCTTTGGGGGTTTGTGGGGTTTGGTTAAATTCCTAAATGGTACTTAAACTTTAAGGTATGTTTTAAATTGATACCTAAACTTCAGTTTATATCTTTTTAATCAGATTTTTGATTTCTAGTTTAGATGAAATATCTTATTAACTTGACAACAGATGCGATAGTGTATTCAAAAATATATATACTTCCTCTATTTTCACACATCAAAATTAATTTGTTCAAAAAATATTGAAGTACTTTCTTGAAATACAAATTAAAGATCAGATATATAATACTAGAAAGATACAAATTAAAGGATTTTGATACTAATTTGAAATATGTGATAAAATTTAGATACTATTGAAATATTTAACTTTATGAATTCGGACTCAAAACCTAATGGTCTCTTTATAAAATTGTTAATTGTAACTTAAATGATATTCAATTTTATATTTTTCAGGACATGTTCATTGCGGGGAGTGAAACTTCATCGACGGCTACAGAATGGGCAATGTCGGAACTGATGAGAAATCCAATAGTGATGGAAAAAGCACAAGAAGAAATAAGAAAAGTGTTTGGCAAGAAAGGATATGTAGACGAAGAAGATCTTGGAGAACTAAAGTACCTAAAATTAGTAATTAAAGAAACTCTAAGACTACACCCTCCACTTCCATTAGGGCTACCAAAAGAATCCCATGAAGAATGTGAACTCAATGGATATTGCATACCAAATAAATCTAAAGTGATTATTAATACATGGGCAATCGGAAGAGATCCAAATTATTGGAGTGAAGCTGAACGTTTTATTCCCGAAAGATTTATAGATAGCAAAATAGATTTCAAAGGAACTAATTTCGAGTTCATACCATTTGGCGGTGGAAGAAGAATGTGTCCGGGCATGACGTTTGGGATAGCTAATGTAGAGCTTCCCCTGGCGAATTTACTATACTATTTTGATTGGAAACTTCCTCATGAAATTAAGCCAAATGATTTGGACATGACTGAGGCTATTGGGGCTTCACTTAGAAGGAAAATTGATTTGAGTTTAATTCCTATTGTACATCATCCTCTGCCTATTGTACCATAAAAATCTCAATTTTTTTATAAGATATGTAATGATACTATAGTGATATTTATGTAATATATTTATGATTTTATAAAGATGGGTGAATTAAAAAAGAATTAAAATATATACAATTACAATATTAAATTATTACATTTTATAACTATAGTTATTTAAAAATGTGTCCATGAGTTTAGTTATGTGGGAAAACATAAGTCATCACGGACCAGATATTTTGAGTATTTAAGAAATTTAAAAGTATGTATATATATTTATGGTCCCAGGAGATGTATTGTTTATGAGCTTGTCATCGCAACATTGGTCATTCAAAATCTTAATAAATATATATGTTTGGTTGTGAATTTGAATTTAAGCATAAAATTTTCGAAAAATATCTTATCATTGTATTATGGTATTTTTATTTACTGATGTATCTCGTGACTAGTTTATATTTATTTCAACAAAATATTACTATTATATTTTTGGTTTGATGATAAAAATATACGAGTTATGAGAGTAGAACTAAAAAAACTCACAGAAATGAGTCCATTCGAATTTAAAATTTCTCAATTTTTCAAATCTATTTAAGTTAATGTTATTTAAATAAATTTTAATTTACTGTAAGAAATTTTTTATCACTTTACTTGGATGTCATTCATCTAAAAAGGGAATTTTAAACATGATAAGTTAGGATTTATCATATACTAGCAACTGTCATTCATTTTTTTTTTTTTTTGATAATTTGAAGAAGGGGGAACACTTGTAGGAGGGTAGCAATTTGATGCTTAGCGCTTATACCTTTGAGCTATAGCTCATTGGTACTGTAATTCATTTTTATATACTGATGAGTCTAGTTATATTTATTTCTACTGTCGTCATATTTATTTTTGGGTCATTTGAAACGTGACGGAATGATAGACAAGTCAAAAATAATCTAATATAAAACCGTATTAGTAAATCCATAGGTGAGACCACATTTCTAATATGTACACGTCATTGACAATATAAGGTGAGACCATATTTCTAATGATACAAAATTATATAAAATATGATATCACACGCCACATTATTCTTATATATATATAACATAAATAATCAACCTAACAATTTAATTTTTCATATTTTTACATTGCATAACTATTACACACGGGAATAAAAAGTTCATTTAGTCTCTCTATGTTAATTATTTCTTCTTCCTCATCTCTGATTTCAATTTCTCTCTCTAAAATCATCAATGTCTTCTTCCTCCGTTGTTTTACCTCTGTCTCGCTGTCAAAGCCATTATTTTTATTCATTATTACCGTGATCTTTGTGATCGTTATTATCTCCATTCGTCTTTAACATCGGCGCCGTCGTCTTTTCGTTATCGTTAATCTATTTTAATTTCAGATATGAAATTAATTGTCACGCCGCCGCATCCATGATCACTATTCGTTATTATCGATGATATCGTTGTCATCCGAGCCCTTGGATAATAGCTAAAAAAGGCTTGTTACTATCTGAATCTGAATGACTAAACATTCTCGTATTGTCACTGTTTGTTATCGTTCTTCTTCTTCTTCTTAGTTTTCATATCTATAATTCATTTTATTTGTTTTATTATTTTTACATAACATCAATTTTCCCCATCAAACATGTATAAAAACATCTTTAAAAATAATAATACTAGTTTTTCATATTACATATAACAATTTCGTGATTTTATAGAGTTATATTGTGTTAGTTTTGCATTTTTACTGTGTTTATTTGTATTTTTACATTTTTTTTAACTTGCAACACGATTTGTTGAGGATGGTTGATCGTAAAATTATTGTAATGTTACAGCATTGATCTTGAGTTGATACTTGGTAGACTTTAGCATTAGTGAAGAAGACGATATTGTAGGTGAAATAAACTAAAAATAAATAAATTAAATTGAGACAGAACAACGATATATTAATTTTCAGTTGATATTTGGTTAATTTTTAATTGATCTTAAATTTGATTTTTGGTTGATCTTGAAATTGACAAAAAAGATAACGTCGTACATGAAAGAAATTTAAAACTAAATATATGGTAAATAACTTGTGTAGATTAATTATGAGCAAAAGATAATAAAAAAATATAAAAAAAATAAAAATTAGTGTAAAAAAAAGATTTAAAATTATAAATTACCCAGTTTATTACATGTTGTTGATTTTTAGTTAATATTGGATTAATTTTTTATTGATTTTAAAACTGATGAAAAACGTTAAAAAATAAAAAAAAAGTCAAAGTCAAAAATATTAAAAATTAAATATGTAATAAATAATAAGTGTAAGAATACAATGATAAAAAAATTAAAAAAAATCAAAAAATGCTGAAAAATGAAAAGTTAATATGTAAATTAAAATTTTAAAAAGAATAATCCAAAACATAAAAATAGTAAATTCTGTAAAATACCCTTGTTTTTTTTCCTTATATCTTGTTCTTTCTTCACATCGAGAAATTCTTACGTGAATCTAGTTCATCATGTAGGATTATGAACCATCCATTAAATACATGACATGTGGTGTAATTAAATGTTATAGCCAATTAATAGATAGCATTTAATTCTAATTAAAAGATCACTAATGAATATATTAATTGATTGGATATGACATTTAATTACGCCACGTGTCATGTATTAAATGGATGGTTCATAATCCTACGTGGCGAATTAGGTTCACACAAGTATTTCTCATCGACATCTCTAACCCAAAACAGAATAGAGGTTTAATTTATCTAAAAGTAGTCTATTTTTTTGACCGTTTTATTTATATTTTAAGCTTTTAAATTTTTAAATTTTATTTAATTTTTAAATTTTTCATTATTTTTTATACTCATCTTTTCAACTTATTTTTTTTTTTTACTTTTAACAATATTCAAATATGTCCTCACATGTACTCTTGTTAAGTTTTTAATATTTTAAATAGTAATGAAACTTGAGATTGTATGTTATGATGGACAAAACTGTTTCAATCTTTCAAATTGTTTATTTTATTTTTCAATTTTTAATAACATTTGTATCCATTTATTTAAATTATGGTTTTATTTATTTTATAAAAAAGTTTAAATATATCTTTCATATTTGACAAGTAGTCTAAATAAGATTTAATATTTTTAACAGTATTAAAAATTGAAATTGTATGTTAAATATGAAGGACATAACTAAAAAAATATAATTAAAATTAAAAAATAAAACATAAAATAAAATAAAATAAATTGATGAATAAAAATTTGAAATTTAAAAAAAAAATTAACAAGGATGATTAAGCTTATAAAAAAAACAGAAATCAAAATTTTTAATCACTGAGGAGACCAACCAACAACCATCACAAAGCTATCCGCAACAACCAGGAAAGGGACCGAGAGCACATTTTTCTCTCAGCCTCTCCTCCTCTATGTCTTTGCAACAACCCACCATCATTATCACAAAATTATGTTGCATAATCTCTTCTTTTTATTGAGCCGGCTATTCATATATGTAGTAGAATTATGAATAGAAATTATTTGATTAATTGAAAGTAGGATTGATTAATTGGAATAATGAGAATATTTACAATATAAAATGATAAATTACTCAGTATCAAATTGTTGCTTAAAGGTAAAGAAAAAACAAATGTCAAAGAAACACTACAAGTGTTTTCTGATTGTTAATAAATGATCGGATCGTCCATAACGGATTGACGCGAACCCAATTATATATTTGGCTTTGCATGGAAAAGTGCTGCAACTTTTAATAAAACACTCATTATATGTTTATATATATGTGTAGTTTTTTTGGTACATGATACATGAGGTTTTCTTAACGGATTCCAACTATAAGATGGCACCTTTAAACCTTTCACATTCAGATGAATCCCTACTCGAGCCGGGTAGATTTTTGCGTTAGTCAAAACTCCAGTCTCAAATTTTAAACGGCTGCATACATGAGTATGTTTCGAATAACCTCGCTTAAATTAATAGAACGCCTTATCAAGGGTTATATATATATATATATATATATATATATATATATATATATATATATATATATATATGTGTATTGATACGCATAAAACTAACTTTTGAATCATAAGTAAATCTTCCTCAAAATATGCACAATTAAGAGTATATTATTAGGTAGTGGATATAGATATTTTCATTGTGAAAATACTTGAAACTTAATTCGATCACACTTGTGTAATCAACAAGAGATATGTGTAAAACGATTCTATTTATTTTCCGCATATTCCAACATTGGTATCAAATTGCAAAAATAAGAAAGGTTTGCATTTGTTTTGTAACGTTTTAAACGTTAGAATTAAATTGCTACAAAAGTGAAATTTTGAGATTTGTTTTGCCAATACCTAAAATAAACTGTGGCTTTTCATGTACACAGGGGCCAGAAGTTCCTGGACTGTTTGGACTGCCAAGACCACGACATTCCAACTTAGGTTTGTCATAAGGAAAAGTTGAATTGCAAAAGGCAGTGTCAGCTAGGAATTTCATCAAACACCCCTGTAGTGCAATTTCCTTTGGTCAAACTTATAATGCAAAAAGTAGCTGAGACCCAACCTTTTGAACTAAAAAATAATCTGTAGTGCAATTTCCATTACAAAATTTTACAGCATTAACATACACTACAATTTACTGCAACTGGTAACTTAGCTACTCTATTGATGTTTGCGTGGTCATCAAGAAACTTATCCGGGCGAATTGCTTGGTCTATGAAGGTTTCTCATTCAATTCGTTTAACTTGTCAAAACTGGTGTTTGACCTTGATGTGTATTCTGCTACAAGTTGTGCAAATGCAGATGACTTGTTTTCTAATAATCTTGTTGGAGAATCATACTCTTTGATTAGCCCTGCATTATGATTATAAATCATCAAGAACAATGTGTTAAAAACAGAATTTGATCGGATACTCTCTGCAGTAATATGCTCACCATGATCCAGAAGCAGAACCATGTCACTGTCGAGAACAGAAGTAATTCGATGTGCAATGGTTATATCAGTACAGTCGGAGAAATGTTGCCGAATGGTTTGCTGAATTAAATTGTCTGTAGCTGTATCGACCGAGGCTGTAGCTTCATCTAGGACTAAGATCTTACTCTTCTTGAGTAGCACGCGCCCAAGACACACCAGTTGCCTTTGACCCATACTCCAGTTCTCTCCATTTTCAGTTACTGCACAATCAGGATGATCATCGAGTCTAAAATTTGCATAGTTTACTATTGTAATAGAGAACAACAACAAAAAAACCTGTAGAGTCTAGTTTTTTCTCCTTCTTCCTAACTTCATCTCCAAGCTGGCATTTATCAAGAGCCTGAGTCCATCAAAAAATTTGTTAGCATGGTCCTTTTATAGAAGTTAACAGTCATAGAAGCATTGCATGTCAAATGCGAACGGAAAAGAAACTACCCACCTCCCAGATTTGTTCGTGGGTGAACTCTTCAAGAGGGTCCAGGTTACTCTTTATAGTTCCTTCAAACATGGTGGGATCCTGAGGAATAATGCTAAGTTTTGACCGCAGATCATGCAAACCAATCGATGAAATATTAATGCCATCAATCACAATCTGGCCGGCTGCAGGATCAACAATGCGGAAAAGAGTTTGTACAAGAGTAGTCTTTCCACTGCCTGTTCTCCCAACAATACCAGTTCTCTTCCCACCTTGGAAAGTACATGTAATACCTTGTAACACGAGTGGCGAGTGAGGGGTATATCGAACCTACATTCATGTCATTATCGTTAATGACATCTATACCTTGTAAGAAACAAGTGTCAAACAACCAAATAAATAAAACAAATTACCTGCAGGTTATCAATAAGAACCTCTCCATGTGAAGGCCAAGAATGGTCTGGCTTGTTTTCTGCAATTACAAGTGGAGGCTCACTGGGAATAGACATGTATTGAAGTATTCTCTCTACTGATATAATTTTGTCCTCCAGATCGCTGATACTCCATATCACCCAAGATTGTAGCGAGCTTAGATTGAGTCCATATGCCACAGCTAAACCAGCAATGGCTAAAGAAAAACAAGGAATAGATGTATGTTAGGCTACAAAATTAGTGAAACGGAACTGTAACCAGTAATAGACAAGAAAAAAGAAACAACAAACCTGGATTGATTTCTTCAGGAAAAGAGATCACAAAGAACAAAAAGAAGCCGAAAGTAATAGTTGAGAACATATCTATCCGGATGTGAAGCCATTGTATTGCAGCAGTAATATGGAACTTGGGCCGAGAATACGCATCCACTAGTTTCACCATTGTTTCTAGGAATCTTGACTGATGATCAAAGCTCCTGATTATTGTTGTTCCTGAGATAGTTTCAGTTAAATGTTGAATAATTGGAGATTTGCAAAGTCCAACCAATCGTGAAAGTTCTCTAGCAGAAGGGGTGTAAAATTGCTGCATAAGCAACAAAATTGTGAGCGCGCTTTTATTTATTGTAAATAAAGTAAGTGTTTGAAGATTGTGAGGAATACCTGATGCCAAACGGAGGCTACAATCATAGGAATAAAAACTTGCCATGCCACCCGAGACATCACTGCAATGATTCCCAGAAGCTGGATCAATGAGAATGCAACTGCCTTGAGCAAATTTGGAATTTGAGTATCAAGTGCACTTTGGTCTGCAGAAGCCTATTAGAGAAGAAAACATATCCATGAAATGTAAACAAGATTTTAAAGACTCTTGTAAGAACCATAAGAAGAGAAAAAAGGGATGGAGATGTATACAGACCTAACTGAAGAGCCTAAAGACTCTGCTTCAAATTCCTCCACTTGGGTTTGCATATTTCTCCAGTTTTGGAATATTAACCCTCCCTCTTTTGGTTCCATCAATTAAGGACACTCTCACACTTACTCAAAGCAATTTTGGTTCACATTTGGAACCAAAACTTCTTTGAGGAAGAGTGAGAGTCTCCTTAGTTTTTTTTTATGGAACCAGTATTTCAAACTGGAGGATGCAAATGAGGCTGGAACAAAGCATAGTTACCAGATTCGCTCCACCCCCTAGTACCGCGTATTGGTTCGTACGTATCAATTCGCGGTTCTCCGGCGATTTGATTACACTTGGAACGCGAATTGATTCGCCGGAGAAATGGTCAGATTCGGCGCCATTGTTTTGTTGGAATTGCAGGTTTTAGGGTTTACAGTGGAAGAAGAAGAAGAAAGTTGTTGACGTACTAAAAAGAATTTTGGACTTCAATTTTATAAAATGGGAAGCTTTTGGGCCCATTACTTTAAAAGATAAAATGGGCTTTCTAAATAAGAAAAAGAGTAAATAACAAAACTATACACAAAACTACAAAACATTCTCTATTTCCTCTCCCCTCTCTCTCAAATAGAAAACCCTAGCCGTCAAGCGTTTTTCCTTTGCTTTTCGCTTCGGCTGCCGTCAATGGTTTATTTTTGCCGTTGGCGGTAGCCATTTCTTTTTTATTACTTTAGAATAAAATAAATGACCGACTCCTTTTCATCTTTTTCATTTTGGTTGGTAAATCTATCGACGAGGCGCATCAATTTCAATAGATATACAAATAAAAAAAATCAGAGATGGATCAAGCCCTTTCAAGATTGAAGATGAAATCGTTATAGGTTATATTAATTTTTTTTTTTTTTTGATAACTATTTTACAGCGATTGTCTTTCTTTTTTGAAAGTTTTGCTGTTCTTTCTATATGAAAGATTTGTTGTTTTTTATGAAGAGTTTGTGAGTCTTCTGTTAGACAGAAAAGGATTGGATCTTATTGTGTTAGAGCGGTTATGTAATTTTGATTTTGTTTTGTAAGGCGATCTGCGAATTAAGGTTTATATCTTGTTCCATGTCAGGTCATTAGAAACGGTTATACCTTTTCTGAATTCTTACACCTGTAACTGCTCTTTATTATTTATGAAAGATTATTCGATTGTCAAAAAAAAAAACAAAACTATACACAAAAGAAACGATATTACAAAAATGCTAAGTCATCTCTATTATTACATCACCATTTAAAAAAGCTAAAACTTTACATTTAATACCTTCTCAATGAGAATGCAACACATGGCACACATAAACTAATAAAAAAAAAGTCAAAAACGCGTCAGAATGGGTCAAAAACGCGGCAGAAAACGCGTCTAACTTGCGTCAGTCACGCGTCAGTTTGTCAAAATTATTCAGATGTATCATTTATGTATCCCCCGATTTATCAGTAATGTATCAGAAACATATTTAATTATCATTTTCTCTTATTTTTAAAACAAATATATATGTATACATATACACCGAAACACACATACCATTTATATTTATTATTTATATCCCTATAAAGTGTATGTATAGCATATTTTAAATTGAAAGATACATGTATCACATACTTTAAAAATACATAAATTATGTTACAAAAAAAGTATCCATAAAAAATGTTCTTGCTACATGTTTGATGCGTGCCTTGTTCTTTTATTAATTACGAATATATATATATATATATATATTCATACACACACTATCATATATATATATTGATAATGTGTCTTTAATGTGTATGTATAACATATTTTAAATTAAAACTACATGTATGATATATTTTAATTAAAATTTACGCATCAATAACATTTTAATTTGTTACTCGATATAAACATCTTTATAATTTGGTTGCATTTTTTTAGCTCAGTTGCCTAACATTTAAAAATTATGTGTATCTTGTATGTATGTACAAGATATTTCTAACATATTTTAAGCATTATTGTTTCCGATATATCTATCAAAATATATGACGTGTATCTGAAATGTATTTATAACATATATCATATTAAAAAAATATGTGTTCCATATATATATATATATATATATATATATATATATATATATATATATATATATATATATATATAAAAATTAAATATTAGAGATTTATCTAACAAATACAAGTAAGAAACATGTCAAAATACGTTTAATTAATTAATATATATTTAAAATGTATACATTTGAACTGTTTTTTGATATGTATAATTTATATATTAAATAGAAAAACACAAATATATCTAAAATACATTTCAGATACGTCATATATACATCTCATTTTTTTAAGGTGCGACTGAATAAACTTAGTTTATAAATTCATAAAATGGCCGAGAAAAAAGTGATGCTAAAAAGTTCTAACTATCGCTCAGATAAGCATTTCCTTATATCTTCAATTATTGTAAACCATATACCAACAATTACTCTACAATTATAATGATTCACTAGTTTAAAAATCGATCAATGTATCGGTAATGTATTATTGATGTATCTGTAATGTATCTACAATGTATTAGTGGTACATCTATAACGTATCATGTGATGTATCTATAATGTATCATTGATGTATCCAATATGTATATACATGATATATAAATAAAAAAAGATGAACTAGTAACAATATAATGTCGTCATAAAATTTTATTCAATAATTATTTAAATATTTTTTTAGTTTTGTGAGATATATATTTTAATTTATATAAAATATTTCTTTTTTTCTTTTGTAAGTTCCTTTTTTTTCAAATGTACTTCATTTGCTATTTTACACAAAAAATAAGAAAAGAGAAGGGTTGAATTTACTAAAAATATATAATTATAGTTATATAATTAAATTTGACATATTCTATTATTATTTTTCTGTAAAATTAATATGTCATGTAATATTTGTGTAAAATAATTATTTAATTTTGTAAACACTATTTCCACTTTATTTTTTAACTAATTTACGCTTCATAATTTTATATTTGTTTTCCTATCAACTATTTCGATTAATTTTGTAGAGACAACTATTGTGCTATTTATATAGTGCTATACTTTATTTATACAAAGCGAATTTAACAGTTAAGAGTAAGAAAATAATAAAAAAAATTCAAAATTTTAAAGTAAAAGTAGTGAAAAATAAAAAAAACAATGATAGTTTGTGAAAAATTAAAAAAAATAAAAGTACTCTCTGTTTCTGTCCACCGCTCAGATTGATACCCCTCTCGCCTATAAGAGTTTGGTCCCCATATGACAGCATTTCCAGGTGCTTTTTTAACGAGCAGGCGCCCAGAATCCTGTCATACCGTTCTCTATCCATCTCTTTACCAAACCGTATGTTCTCTTCAATGGTGCAGCACTGTATCCATGGAATCTGTGCAACATAGGCCTTTACACCGCACAGCTTAATTGTCCCTGAGATTTTGGGGACCTCTCCCAAAATGCAAGAAAGTAAGCTCGACTTGCCTGAACCAACTGTACCACATACAGCGACGCTCATACCATGAAATGCATTGAAATTTATGTCTTTTAATGTAGGGATAGGGGCAGACAAATCCCAAGAGAAATTACCATCTAGTATCTCAATTGCTGTATCTGAACTACCCTTTGGAATTTTCTCTATGATATCAGATTTTAAGTCATCAAATTGAAGAAAAGATGCAATTCTATCAAGGGAAACCTTGGTCTGAACCATCATAGAAACTGTTTCAGGAAGCTTACAAATTGGTTCTTTAAGAATCTCGAATGTTGCTAGAGCAGATAAGACCTTTCCCGACTCAAATGAGATTCCTATAAACATACATGTAGCGAAGGTAATCACAGACACAAAAATTGGAGCAGCAGAGGAGAAAAAACTAACTACTGATGAAGTGTAAACAAATTTTTTCAACCATCCTGTTTCTATCTCTCGCACTCAACAATCTTGGACAAAAACTTCATCTCCCATGCCTGAAGCTTGAGAATTCTCATGTTCCTTAAGATTTCAGATGTTGTTTTCATTCTTTCATCTTTAGACTTCATCAACTTCTGCTGAAAGATTTTCTGGAGTCTTCCTAATGGGTAGTTCAGAGACATGAAAGTAATGATTGCCATAAAAGTAGCAAGCGATGCAAGCCCAAGAGTTTTGTAAAATATGAACAAGGCCAAACCAACTTGGAAGATGACTAGCCATGGATCAAGCATGCTCAAGGTATAATCACTAATACGCTTTGCATCAAGGGATAATAAATTGATGATCTCCCCACTAGTGTTTCCCTGTTTCGACTGGCATGAAAGTGTCATACACTTGCAGTAAATCATCGTCACAAGTACTGCATGTATCCTAATACCCATTGCTCTCAACTGAAAATACCAGTGTATCTCAGACAAGCAAGCTAAAAGCTTTCCGACCAAAAAGGCAGTAACCAAAAGATATCCCTGCTGTTTAAACTCTCCTTGCCCATTCAGGCATTGGACAAATGAATTTATAAGGTATGGACCGACAAAAGAAGCTGATACATACACTAGTGCAAGAAAGAAAGTCAGCATAATTTCTTTCCAAGCTGAGAGGAACAATGCCTTCACGAGCATAACTGTGGTAACATCTCTAGAAGCAACACTATCTGACTTAAGCCTACTGCAGAAGACAGGATATCCTGCCAAAACACTATCCCCGCCGTAAAGTTGAGGGACATCCTCAAGGTCTAAAGTTCTCTTGTTGCCATCGGCAATTAGAGAACTTATCCAAGAGAAGGTTAGAGTACTAAAAAGACCAGCATTTGAATAAGGAGTTATAGTGTTACTTCCTATTGACTTAGTTGACTCTACATTATCAATTGAATTACCATCCAAGAGAGGTTCTTTGAGAATGGTATCTTCACTATTGGTTTTCAAGAACCCGACATAACAGAGAAACAAAGCATTGATCACAGAGATTGCATCCATTACCAAATACTGAACCTCTGCGGACAATTGTTTTCCATAAGAAACAAGGTCTGCAACAAGACAATAACATGAAATTATAATATAAAATCCCCAGAAAACTCTCAATAAAATTGGGAACTTGGTTTTAGTTGAATTACAAAATTGGATGTGTAAATAAAAAGCTCCCCAAGATAGTGTTCTAAGCAATGAATCTAGAAGGCTAACCAGTTCATTGTCAGAATAGTACCAATAAAAGTAACTCAACAAACACAAAACAAGATTAAACACTGAAACAGTCAAACAACGTAACACAGTTTGTTTATAGCACAAGAGCCTCTTGTTAATATGCAACCGCTCTTTTGAATCATCGCTATTACCTCCCGCACAAAATATGTTATAGACAAACAAGACAAGCAATACAAATGACAAAAGTACGTGTAATGTTTGTGCCTAATCAATAAAAGAAGATGCTACCAATTGCAGCCATGTTTCTTATTGATTTCAAAAAAATCTGCACATCCACCAAATAAAATGACAAATTTATATTAATGCAATACCATGACAGTAAAAAGGTCAAATACCCAATAACACAAGTTTACGAAAATAACTTCAATTATTGTAATGCCAAAAGCACAGGGTAATTACAACCAGTGTTTTAACAATTAAATCGAACTGGATAGTTCAACCGATTCGACTGCAAAGAGATCCACCAATCTGTTTTGGTGCTTTTTTAAAACTCAGGAAAATATAATTCAACCTTTTGAACCGGAGAAACCTTAAATATCAAAAATTATTGAACCAGATAAATCTTTAAAAACCCTTTGGTTCTTTAATTACTTATTAGAGTGTTAAACCTTAAAAAAATGTGTGGTTCAAGGAAGCTCAAAGGAAACATAGATCGCCATTTAATTAGCTAAGCTTCAATTCTTAGTCCATTTCAAAATTTTACATCATTAACATACACTACAACTGACTGCAACTGGTAACTTAGTTACCTTATTGATGTTATCGTCCTCATCAAGAAACTTATCCCGGCGAATTGTCTGGTTTATGAAGGTTTCTCTTTCAATTCGTTTAACTAGTCAAAACTGGTATTTGACCTAGCGGTGTATTCTGCTACAAGTTGCGAAAATGATGATGACTTATTTTCTAGTAATCTTGTGGGAGAGTCGTATTCGTCAATGAGCCCTGCATCACGGTTATAAATATCAAGAAAATTGCATATCAATAACATTTGCTAAGGTACTACTGGATTTAAATAACACCCTCACCGTGACTTAAAAGCAGAACCATGTCGCTGTCAAGAACAGAAGTTATTCGATGGGCGATGGTTATAACAGTACAGTTGGTGAAATGTTGCTTAATGGTTTGCTGAATTAAACTGTCTGTAGCTGTATCAACTGAAGCTGTAGCTTCATCAAGGACTAAGACCTTACTCTTCTTCAGTAGTACTCGTCCGAGGCATACTAGTTGCCTCTGACCCATACTCCAGTTATCTCCATTTTCAGCCACTGCAGCAACAGGATCATTGTTCATAGTTCATACCATGAACTATATGCCATAAAGTGTTAAAATTTGCATACAACTAGGGATAGGCAAAAACTGAGCCAAACTGAACCGACAAATTCAGTTTGGTTTAGTTTGACAATATAAAAAAAATTGGTTGTTTAGCTCAGTTTTGGACGTAAAAGATTTTCAGTTCAGTTTAAATTTAAACCGAAATTGAGAATCAAATGGACCGACTGATTTGATTTGGTTCAGATTGAACAAAGTTACATACAAAAATTATGCTCGGTTTTGAGAGAAAAAAGAAAGAGTACATTTTTAATTTGATTTGAACTATAAAACAAGAGTGGAAAAACAAACCAGTGGAGTCTAGCTTTTTCTCCTTCTTTCTAACTTCATCTCCAAGTTGACACTTATCAAGAGCCTGGAACCGTTAAAATATATGTTAGTATGCACCTTCAATGAAATTAACAATCCTAAAAACGCTCCATTTCAAGTGAAAGGATAATTCTATCAATAAACAGAACAAAGACGACAGAGACAGACCTCCCAGATTTGCTTGTCTGTGTATTCTTCAAGAGGGTCCAGGTTACTCCGTACAGTCCCTTCAAACATGGTGGGATCCTGAGGAATAATGCTAATTCTTGACCGCAAATCGTGCAAACCAATTGATGCTATATTGATGTCGTCAATCATGATCTGACCAACTGCAGGATCGACAATGCGGAAAAGAGTTTGTATGAGGGTCGATTTCCCACTGCCTGTTCTTCCTACTATACCAGTTTTGTTGCCTCCTCGGAAAGTGCAAGTCAGACCTTGCAACACAAGCGGCATGTGAGGGGCATACCGGACCTGCATCATGTCATATTGTCATTGTCATCAATCTCACGTATGCCAGTAAGAAAGAAAAAAACTGGAGCTGTGAGTCGAGCAAAACAAGTAAACTACCTGCAGATGATCAATATCAACTTCACCATGTGCTGGCCAAGAACGGTCTGGCCTATTTTCTTCGATTACAAGAGGAGGCTCATTAGGAATAGACATGTATTGATGTATTCTTTCTACTGATATGATTGAATTCTCTGCTTTGCAGATATGCAATATGACCACAGCTTGTAAAGTGTTCAGGTTCAGTCCATATATCACAGCTAAACCAGCAATGGCTATAAAATGTAAAAAGAATAAGCACAGGCTTGTTTTAGTCTTACAAACAACAGCAAAAAGGAGATAGCTATCGTCCACGACAGGAATAAATCATTAATGGCAGCTTACTAGACAAAAAAATTAAGCCTACTTTCTTATGCAACTAAAAACTCGATTCCAATTTTGAATATTCATGGTATTGCCAAGTTAGAGAATAAATTCTTGTTGTTTGACTAAAGATTAGAATTCTATCCGTTGATCTTGTTAAATAAATCTACATTATTCTTACAAACTAACTAAAATCACTGTTCTTATCAAAAAAAAAAAAAAACTAAAATCATTGTGAAAAATTTAAACTACATTTCATATTGTTAGGACAGAAGTAGATTCAGAAAATAAGAACTGTCATGTTCAATCAGACTCAATCATTTGAAGAATAATGAAGCAGGTCTAGCATATTACTTACAAGAAGATCAGCAAATTTATAGCTAAATTCAAATTATTTATAGCTTAAAAGCTAGATAGATTGTCAACAAAATTGGATGAAGCCATGAAGGAAATTATCGATTTAAATTTAATTTCGATAAAAGATCTTTCTTGATAAAATAATTCCACATTCTCCACTGATCCTAAATTAGAAAGAAGATCCATAACTAACTCTCGATCAATATTTGATATTTCCATACCATGACATTGGCAGATTAAGGAAACCTACAGAGTTCCATATAAAGATTAATCATAGAGTAGCTCTAATATTTTTTCATAACGTAGCAGCCTTAAGAATAAGTATCAGAGTTAAATGATACTCAATATTTAGCCTATATATGTGTGTGTGTATATATATATTAATTTAATACCAAATCATTAATTTGTTTTAAAGTACAATAAAAATTTAATCTCAAAACTTTAAATTCTTCAATAAAATTAGCTATGTATGTACATGTGCATTAACAATACGTGTAGCTTTAGATTCATGTGAAGCAAACTGCTTGCAGCCATTATCTATTATTTCTAACAAAAACATAAGTTGGAGTATGGGTCAGGACAGGAACAACTAACCTGGATCAATTCCTTCCGGAAAGGAGATTAAGAAAAACAAAGAGAAGGCAAACATAATAGCAGAGAACATATCCAGGCGGAAGCAAAGCCATTCCATTGCAGCAGCACTATGAAACTTGGGCCGAGAATGTGCATCTGTCAGCTTCATGATTATTTCCTGGAATCGTTGTTCATGATCAAAGCTCCTGATAGTTGTCGCTCCTGATATACTTTCAGCAAAATGCTGGATGACAGGGGCTTTGCAAACTCCAATCAGCCGTGAAAGTTCTCTTGCAGAAGCAATGTAGTATCGCTGCATAACAAAAGAACAATTGCGAAGAAGCGAAAAAAGAGTTAATGATGTACAATTGTGAAGCATGTGGTGAAGCATTGTTTCAAGAATACAAGTGTTTGAAGATCTGAAAGATTACCTGGTACCAGATGCAGGCAGCGATCACAGGAATAAAAACAATAAACACTTGCCATGCTACTTGAGACATTACTGCCACGATTCCCAGTAGCTGGATCATTGAGAATGCAACTAACCCGACTTGATTTGGAATCTGCATGTCAACTTCACTTTGGTCCGTAGAAGCCTATCAGAGTAAAAATAGATCCACTAAGAGAGAATGAGGTTCAGATTATCTCTCACGGGAATAAAGAAGAAAAAACATAAAACCACAGGCAATGAAAATATTAATAGACACAAGGAAGAGCATAAAAAAGACGTAAACTTACTCTGTTCAGAATCCGTCCACTTGGAGTTGCATCAAAGAAGGACATAGGTGCTCGGAAAATGCACAAATGCATTTTATCGAACAGCAGAGTTGCTGTCTTATACCCTGCTGTTACAAGAAGAGTGGAACGAATGAGGATGCAAAATGAACTTCCAATTGCCAAAGCTACATAAACGAGTATTAGTGTGGATCCGCTCACAAGAGGTTTCACATCCACTGATACAGGAGTAGCCCAAGTCATCCAGTAGTTGCTACCAATTTGAAGAACCTGAAAAAGAATCTGCGCCACCAAAATAAAGGGCACCAGAGCTCCTCCATATGCCATGGTAAGATATTTCCAGTAGACCAGATATCCAACTCGACCTTTTTGTCTTTCTTCTTCTTGAACAAGCTGTGCCTTTGGATCAGCTATCTCGTCAGCTTTACTATCTTTTATATCCTTGTTTCCTTCTTTCAAGGAAACCTCGTTGGTACTACTCGTGCCATCACCATCTTTTTTGGTACTTATATTTTCAGAATCTGGTCCTACTTGATTTGATTTAAGACCTGATAAAGCTGACTCATGTGCACCTACAAGTTCCATAAAATCAGAGCCCGAACTGAGAATGTCGTTATACTTTCCAGCTTGTGTAATCCTTCCTTCTTTCATGACCTAACCCGAGCATACAAAATAAATGCATTGATTCGATAGTCGAGATAATAAATTCCAAAAAGCACAAAAGAAAAGAAATGTACTCTCACCAATATTAGATCAGCTGCAGGTAAGAACTCAACCTGATGAGTAACAAAAATAACCGTTTTCGAACTCAAGAAGCCTAGCAAAACTTCCTATCAATGATCAAACAAATCAGCTTAAGAGAAACATCAGGTTTTCTGCTATACATAAAACAAGTTGTAATTTAAATTAAATTATCTGAACACAAGTTAAATAAATGAGATAACCAAAACATTCAACAAATGATATTGAGAAATACAAATTGACTCGCCTTAAATAAATGAGATCCAGTATGTGCATCAACAGCGCTAAAAGGATCATCAAAAAGATAGATATCAGCATCTTGGTAGAGAGCTCGAGCAATTTGTATTCTTTGTTTTTGTCCGCCACTCAGATTGATGCCCCGTTCACCTATAATAGTCTGGTCGCCAAATGACAGGATTTCAAGGTCCTTCTTCAGGGAACAATCCTCCAAAATTCTCTCATACATTTCCCTGTCCATTTCCTTACCAAATAAAATATTCTCTTCAATTCTGCCACTTTGTATCCATGGTGACTGTGCAACATAGGCCTTTGAACCGCACAGTTTAAGTGTCCCTGATATCTTAGGTACCTCGCCCAAGATGCAGGAAAGTAAGCTCGACTTGCCAGAACCAGCTGTACCACATACCGCAACTCGCATACCATGGAATACTTTCAAGTTTATATCCTTCAATGTCGGGTTAGGAGTTGATAATTCCCAAGAGAAAATGCCATCTGCTATCTCAATTGCTGTATCAGAACTGCCTCTTGTTAACCTCTCAACAGCATTAGACTGTAAATCGTCAAGTCGAAGAAAAGACGAAATTCTATCAAGGGAAACCTTGGTTTGAACGATCATAGAAACTGTATCAGGAAGATTATAGATTGCCTTTTGAAGGATCCCGAATGTAGCCAGTGCAGATAATATCTTCCCCGAGTCGAGGGGAATTCCCATAAGCATACAAGAACCAAATGTGACCACAGATACAAAAGTAGGGGAACCCCAGAAGACAAAACTTACAATTGCTGAAGTATAAACAAATTTCCTCAACCATCCTGTTTCTGTCTTCCGAAGCTTGACAATCTTAGACAAAAACTTCATTTCCCACGCCTGAAGCTTGAGAATTCTCATATTCCTTAAAACCTCAGATGTTGCTTTCATTCGTTTATCTTTAGATTCCATCAACCTTTCTTGAAAGTTCTCCATTAGCCTTCCCAATGGATAGTTCAATAACATGACAACAATAGTTGAAAGCAAAGTAGCAACAGCTGCGAGCCCAAGATTTTTATATAAAATGAACAAGGCCAGACCAACTTGGATTATAACTAGCCAAGGATCATGCATATACCAGCTAAATTCACGGATTCGCTCTACATCAACAGTCATAATATTGATGATCTCCCCACTAGTCTGGCCCTGCTTCGACTGGCAAGAAAGTGTCAACCCTTTGTTGTAGATCATTGCCACAAGTATGGCACACATCCTAATTCCTACTTGCTGCAACATAAAGTACCAATGCCTTTTCGAAAGACATTCTACAAGCTTTCCAACCAGGAAGGCAGAAGCTAAAACATAGCCCTGATTTTTGAATGTTCCTTGTCCATTTAGACACTGAACAAATGAATCTATAAGGTATGGACCAACATAAGAAGCAGTTGTGCATAGTACTGCAAGAAAGGCTGTCCATAATATTTCTTTCCGGGCTGAAAAGAACAATGCCTTCACAAGCTTTAATGTCGTAACTCCACCATCACCGCTACCTAACTCGAGTCGATTCCTAAACACCGTAAATGCACCAACTACACTATTCCCACTATCAAGTTGAGGAACATCCTCAAGGTCTAAAGCTTTCTTATTGCCATCAGAAATTAGAGAACCAACCCAAGAAAATGTAAGAATACTAAAAAGACTAGCATATGAATAAGGAGTGACAGAATCACTCCCTCTTAACTTAGTTACCTCTAAATCAATTGAATTACCATTCAAAAGGGGTTCCTCCAATAGAGTATCTTCACTCCTAATTCTCAAGAAACCAACATAACACAGAAACAAACCAGTAAAGACAGAGAAACCATCCCAAACTACATACTGAACTTGAGAAGGCAAATGTTTTCCATAAAGAAGAACATCCACTACAAGACCATAACAAGAAATGAAAAAATAAAATCCCCACCAAACTCTCAACAAAAATGGGAACTTAATTCGAGCTGAATTTAAAAACTGAGTGTGCAAATAGAAAGAAAGTGCAGCCCAAGAGAGTGTTCTAAGAGCAAAATCCAAAAGGGTTACCAGTTCATCATCAGACCAACGATTTGTATACCAGTAAAAGTAACTCAACAGACATAACACAAGATTAAGAAGTGAAACACTCAAGCAACAGAACACGGTCAGTTTAAACCACAAGACCCTAGTATACTTCTCTTTGGAACCTTCAGTACTGCTGACTCTGAGTTTGTTATACACAAAGAATACCAATAATACGAGAATTAAAAGTAAGTGCAATGAAGCAGAAACCCCACGAAGAAAAATGGGTTTAAGAATAACAAGAGTACCTGTTAAAACATTACCGAGTTCCATTCTTGAGGAGGTTTTTTTGGAGGTTTAGAAGTTGAGTGAAATGTTAGATTTTATATCTTGTGATTTTATATCTTGTGATTTTATATCTGTTGCCATAATGTATTTGATTGAGCAATAATGAAGACGTACATGAGTATTTGTTCTTCTTCTTTGGTTTATATACATACAGGCCACACAAATCGATCATAAGTCAGCAGCCTAAAGATTTCAATGAAAAATGTGATCTCTTATGAGGTACTCATAACTAAATAAAATCTTTCCTTTACATAAAAAAAACGGCTTAATGGCGTAAAAAATTATAAACTTTACCGTGTTTTGCAAATTTAACATAAACTTTCAATTTTGGTAAATTAATACACAAACTTTTGATTTTTTGCAATTTTAGCACCGATCAATTTTCCTTCAATAAAATAGAGAAAAATGCTGATGTGGACGCCGGAATAGTGGTTATTCCGGTGTACACATTAGCATTTTTTTTCACAAAAAATTGATCGGTGCTAAAATTGCTATTAATTTGCCCAAATTGAAAGTTTATGTTAAATTTGCAAAACACGCTAAAGTTTGTGATTTTTTAAGCAATTAAGCCTAAAAAAAGTGGTAATTTCCCAAAATACATGTTTCGGCATTTTAATTATAACTTTATATTGCAAGTTTTGACTTTTCTTTTCTGAATTTTTTTATTTACAAAAGGCTTATTCCCTTAAAAAACCCTCACCTTTTATCCCCAATTCGTTTGCACCCTCACGTTGCAAAACCACCAAATATACCCAAATTACGACCTTTCACTTTCAATTGCACCCTCAAGCATTAAATTGATCTCTTTTCACTTGAAAAAATAGGTTTATTTTTGTTTTAAATAAAATATTAAGTCCTATTTTAAAATATATGCTAAAATTTAAAGTATTGATTTGAATATTTTTCAAGTGAAAAGAGGTCAATTTAATGCTTAAGGGTACAATTGAAAGTGAAAGGTCGTAATTTGGGTATATTTGGTGGTTTTACAACGTGAGGGTGCAAACGAATTGGGGGTAAAAGGTGGGGGATTTTAAGGGAATAAGCCTTTACAAAAAATATCTTTTTTTCTTTTTAATTTCAAAAATACCTTTTTCGGTTTTCAATTTCGGTTTTTGGTTTTTTCGGTTCGGTCGACCGAACTGATCAAACCGACCCGCAGTTTTTTATATAGTGTATATATAGTGTTAATTTTTATTTTTTATAAAAAAAAATAATTTTTTTATTTATTTTTTATAGTGTAACAGTAGTGTATATATAGTGTTTTTATGGTGTTTATATAGTGTAAAATTAGTGTATAAGTAGTGTATAAGTAGTGTATTTATGGCATTTTGTAGTGTTTTTTGTGGTTTATACCATGAAACACTGCAAATAAATCATAAACACTGCAAATACACCTTAAACACTGCAAATACACCATAAACAATGTAAATGCACCATAAATATACTAAAAACGGTAGAAATACACTATAAATACACCAAAAATACACTAAAACGTAAAGATATTATAAAGTACTACAAATGCACCATAAATCAATTTTTTCTTTACAAAATCAGTAGCAATAAACAAATCTATGAATAAGAGAAGACAAAATAGATAATTATATGAATAATAGAAGAATTTTATAAACAAAAAATTATAGATCTACAATAATTTATTTACAAAATATTTAAATCATTACAAAAACCTAAAAATTACATAAATTTAAAAACGAGTTGAGAAATCCATAGCGCGAACGGAATAGACGAACGAACTAGTGCGAACGGAAAAGACGAACAGAAAAACGACCGGAAACGACGAGAAATCCATCGGAAGTAGACGAACGGAAGCGCGACCGGAAAGACAAACGGAAAAGACGAACAAAAAAGTAAACGGAGGAGATAAACTGAAAATTAAATGAAAAAGAAGAAGAAAAGAATAAAGAACTTTGAGAGAGAAGAGAGAAAAAAAAGTGGTTATGAAAAAGTTTAACGTAAAATGAGATAAGACTTCTTTATATAGTGGGTATTTTGGTAAATAAGTTGGCGAATTAGGTAGCCTTGGATAAGAGGAAAAGATGGGCAAAAATGGTGTAAATATTTTGCCAAAAATAGATATTTAGAAAATAATTCTTAAAAAAAACTCTAGCTGTCCGGAGTTATTTTTTATTTTTCGCTTTATTTGTCCTCCATAATTTTATTTTACTATTAATGGTAAGCTTTTTTTTTCCCTTTTTATTATGGTTTTTTTTCATAAAATAAAATAAATAGCTGATTTTTTTTATTTTTTTGTTTTCGTTGGTTAAATTTATTAACGAAGCACTTTAATTTCTATATATATATATGTAAATCAAGAATAGATCAAAATATTTTAAAATTGAAGATGAAATCATATTAGTTTTTTTTAATAAAAAAAGTATTATGATGGTTGTCTTTATTTATAAAAAAAAAATTTCATTTCTCTATTAAAAGTTTGTCTGTCGCTTTTTTTTATAAAGGATTGGTGAGTTTTTTGTAGACAGTTAAGGATTAAATTTTTGTTATGATTAGCATTTACATAATTTTTATTTTCATTTTATAAAATGACATGCGAACAAATTTTTACATCTTGTTTTATGTTAGCTTATTAGAAACAGTTATTATTCTTTTTAAATTCTAAATTCTTATACATATAATTGTTTGATATTAATACAAAATTATTTTTATGTCAAAAAGAAAAGTTAGCAGTGTAAAAATGAACAAATCTAGTTAAATAAAAATGGATAACACTGATAACATTTTTGACCTAAAACGACACCGTTTTTAAAAGATACAAATGTGGTTTTATATACAAAAATTAGATAGATCATCTATTTATATGTCAAAATTAAAAGTTCGTGTTAAATACCAAAAACACGCGAAAGTTGATAATTTTTTGTGTATTTAACCCTAAATATTAACCCATTAGCATTATTTTAAGGTTAATAATTTACAAACATTGAAACAACAGATTACTCTCAACTTTAAATTACTTTTATTTGTTGTATTTTGGAGTAAGCTTGTAAATCTTAATCATTTTAAGTTAGAGTTTAGTTTTTAAAAAACTCAACCCTTATAAGTAAGATATTTAGATTTGGAAAATATCATAGTAAGTGTAAAGCACTAACTTTGAAATTAACTTAGAAAACTTCTTATAAATCTCATTTAGTGGATTCTAAATTTCAATTTTTGATTGAATAGTGGAGTAAAATAAATTTATGATTTGAACCATTTTAAACCCTTGTGTTCATGTTCCCGACCTTTAAACTCTCTTTAATCCATTAAAAAAATTAATTCTTTCATTCACGATCAAGCACTAAAAAATTATCATACTGTATAGAGAATTTAAAATCCTTTTACCGCTGAATAATACCAAATTACGGACCATACCAAAACCTCATCATGGTTTGAAGAACAGCTACCTTAGAAGTTGTGTGGGGAACCACTAGTGGATCGAAGAAGCAATTTTCGTGTTAATTTTTGGAGCAGCGGTTGTCGGATCTAAAAAAGGAGATACTGATGTGGGTTTCAAACTGCCGGAGATGGGGAGTTCAGAGGCTTTCATGGACGAAGAAAAAGGAAGGTCGTAGGATCTGCTATTGAGGCCACCCCCATCGCTGAGGTTGGGAAGGATCCTAAAGGCGTTGTCCTTAAAAGATTTGCAGCAGTCGTGAATCGTGGGAACGGGCACTGATTCTTATGGTGGTGGATAGTGATGATTTGGATTCAGTAATCAAAATTTTAACTGAGCCTCGATTGGAATCATCTATCGATAACAACAATTTGGATCCTAATATTATGGTTGAATCCCTAACTAAATTAACCGATGATCCATCAACTTTTACAAAGCTCCCAACGGATGGTGCGGAGTGGGTAGATATGGTCGTTATTAGGTGCTAATTATGGCATTTGTTGTTTGTAGTTTTGGCTAATCTTAGACAGGAGCTAATCAATTATATTATTCCTTAGTTTTACCAATGATTTACTTAGGTATTTTAATAGTTTACTAAACGTTAATTAACTGCTTTTTTTTTTGTTTATGATTATGGTGAATGGTTCATTTTATTTATTTTTTGGTTTAATGCTAGTAACAATTATAGACTTTGTTTGTTGTTGTAGACCTTTGTTTTTATTTTATTTTAAATTATTAATGGATTGCGTGTAAACTATTGGTTTATGAATGGTTTAACGATCGTTTGTTAAATATTTGATCCAAAAGAGACAAGTTCCATCAGATCTGAGTAATGGTTTACCATTTAGGTGCCAAACGTCTAAGTGGACTTGAGAAAAATTGAGAGAATTTGAATTTGAGGGAAGCCAATTCTTTTAGTATTTGTCAAAAAAAATCACTTGTTTGTTATAAGTTGTACTCATGGATATTATTAAGAAATAAATTAACCTTTATTCGAAGAAAAATATGGGATGGAGAAAGTCTTCTTCTCTTGGTGATTACGGTCCAATCAAATAATATGCAAATCGACAAAGTAAAGATCGGACGAAAGTGGAGTGAAGCCACCATGCGAGTTAATTAGCCATTTGGACAAAACGTCCTTGCACTGCAAGAAACTAAGAAATTTTCAATTATGATACTTAAATTTATTTATTTTTTCCATAAAAGTACCTAAATTTTAGTTTATAATAATGTTATACATAAGTTCTAATCTTATAGCTGTAAAGTATCTTTTGTTGACAAAGTTAATCAATTTTGTCGATATTTACTTTTATAAAGGTAAGGCTCGCAATTTCCAACACAACTAGTTACACGACATAAATCGACACAAAATTAAATGGATTTAGATTGAATTTATACGATTTCGGATCATAAACGTATCAATTTATTGTACGTGACCAATATACTCGTATAATACGTACATAATTACTAATAAATTATAACTCAAATGATATAAGCGATTGGCAACAAACTGCTAAGGTCGTGTTCAATTCATCCTACAAACGCTCTCTTTTCTCTAATTATATATATATATATATATATATATATATATATATATATATATATATATATATATATATATATATATATATAATTAAGGTTTATTTTTTGATTAAGAAAATGTGTTAAATGTATCAAATATGTTATTAATTAGAATATTAAAGAGGTTAAATATGTGATCTATTATGACATATTTTAATAAGTGGGTTAAATAATTCGACTCATGTTAACCCGTTAAACGTGTCGTGTTTTGTTTTGACATTTTGATACAGTTAGTTTTTATCGTATTTGAACTAGAAAAGTCTACTTATTTTGAAATTGATACACAACACGTTTATGACACGGTGACACGAATTGTAAATTCTATATAAAAGTAGACATTTACACGACACGTTTAACCGCTAGTCCAACAACTAAAATGAAATTTTTTTGCTCTTACTGTAAAAAAAACATTTATCTATCTAAAAATTATACTAAAAATGAACACTAAAATAATATAATTTTGTATATTTAATTAAAAAAACTATACAGAACTAGGAATAAAATTAATTAGTGGAATCACTTATCATATTTTATCATAGATTCCGATTTCATTTTATACTCAACTAAACGATATACAAAATAATTTATTTTTATTATTAGTATTTCAATTCTTATTTGTATTTCAATTTTTCTTCAATTTCTAGTATTGAACCAATTTGAACTTTTAATATTTTAATAAATCAATTTTATATAATTATGTCGTTAAAATCTCCAACTATTAGAAATGGAAACTTTAATTTTTAGTTCTAAAATATTCTCTAAAATTAGTTTATATATTATATATGAAATATGTACAATAACTTTTTTAAAAACATATTAATATTTTTTTAACTTTTAATGTATTGTAAACACGGCGATATGTTTAATATTACTGTACCGAGGAGTATTTTTTTTTGTAAGTAAAGGTTGAGACTATAAATGTATTCAACATGATAAAATGCACCAAAAATTACCAACTTTCGCGTGTTTTCGGTTTTTAACATAATTTTTTAATTTTGGCAAAAAGGTACGTGAACTTTTAAAATTTTGCAATTAAAGACACATGCACTATTTTGGATGTAAAACGGCACCGTTTTGCAAATAAAGTGACACTATTTTTTAAAAGAAACACATACATGGTCTTAATGCAAAAAATTAGAAAGTTCGTGTTGAATAATGTCAAAATTAAAAAATTATATTAAACACCAAAAACACGCGAAAGTTGGTGATATTTTGTGCATTTAAGCCTGAAATTAATATTCAAATCTCTAATGCACGCCTGCAAATCTTTACTTGAATAATGTAACTATAAATATTGTTATGTTTGTAATGAGACTCAGAAAATGTACATGTTCTTCAATTTTCAAGTCTCTATAGCTAGTATTTTTTAAACATTAACATATTCTTTTTTTGGAGGGCAAGAAATTAAAGAATAGTCAACAACGCTTGTAATGAGATATGACCAAATATAAAATGGCATATTGTTTTTTTTTTAATCACAAATAGGAGGGGGTTAGTAGTTACTGGTTGGTTTAAACTGAACCAATTTGTTTTTTTTATATCAACATAGTATTAACTCTACAATAAAAACAGTTATAATATAAAAACCAGACCAGTAAATGTGTAAATCTAAAAAGAATGGCCCATAATAAGATCATAAGCAATTTGATCGTAGATCTGTCTTCTAAACCTTTAAAAATATAAATTAAATAGTTATGATAGAGTTAAATACAAGTTTAAAATTTCAAAAAAAATTACAACTGAAAACTTGAAACCAATTAAACCAAATTATTCTTTTTCTTTTAAAATCAAACCGAATATAAATTTTAAAAAAGTATAATTTTAAAATCAAACCAAACCAAATTGGTTGATTTTTGGTTTGATTTACGTTAAAACATAATAGAAACTTTTTTATAAATAAAACTAAACTGAACCGAATATCAAATGTTAATGATCATATGAAATCGAAACAAAATCTTTATTGTCTAGGAATTGACTTGCGAGTTGAATTGAGACCACAACTAATTAAAATATTTTTAAATAGGATAAAAAAATACAATAATGCAACCATATCTTAAGTATCTCGGACCAATTTTATGCAACCCATTTCTCAAGCAAATGGACCACTAGCTCCAATTCTTATCAATTCTTCTCAAAATATTAATGAAATAAAATAATCTAAATTGACAAATAGATTATCATGTCTATCAGTGATTTATACTATATTAAATTTCCTTTAATTCAAGGTAAATAATGAAAATGTCATTATTTAAATTAATTTTTTTCAATTAGTTAAACACGTCATCAAATGAGCTATCAAATTAAATGCCACATCATTAAATAACAACGGTGCCAAAGAAAAATTGACGGTAAAAATAATTGAGATAGTATTAAATTGAAATTTGAGGACGGCCGGGATACAAATTTAAATTTAGGGACAGTTGGGAGAGAAAGAAGAAAATTTGGGGATTGTTGATAAAAATTAGCCGTGCAGATGATTCTTTCAGGTGGGACTCTTTTGAGGTAAATAACATAAACCCTTCCTTATATATTCATCCAATATTTTAATGCACAAATTTCAAAAAGTCACGTCTTTCTTGGAAAGACACTGACAATTTGTTAACTTTTATGTGTTTGTCTCACTCTGTTAGTTTTGGGCAATCTCCGTCTCCTCAGCCTTGCTCTCCACGTTTGCATCGTTGACTATATCTCTCTATACAATTGCACTAAAAGCATTAGATATAAAATCCAAACAATTTCACTCTACTTTTCACACCAAATTGCCCAATACCCATTGGTTTTAAACCTCCCAAATTATGGAACTCGCTACAGTTTTCACAGGTACTCATTTTATTCTTGAACCCATTTTTCTTCGTGGGGTTTCTGCTTCATTGCACTTAGTTTTATTTCTCGTATTATTGGTATTCTTTGTGTATAACAAACTCAGAGTCAGCGGTGCCCAAGGATCCAAAGAGGGGTTGTGGTTTAAACTGACTGTGTTCTGTTGCTCGAGTGTTTCAGCTCTTAATCTTGTGTTATGTTTGTTGAGTTACTTTTATTGGTATAGAAGTGGTTGGTCTGATGATGAACTAGTTACCCTTTTGGATTTAGCTCTTAGAACACTCTCTTGGGCTGCACTTTCTTTCTATTTGCACGCCCAGTTTTTAAATTCAGCTCGAGTTAAGTTCCCATTTTTGTTGAGAGTTTGGTGGGGATTTTATTTTTCGATTTCTTGTTATTGTCTTACAGTGGATGTTGTTCTTTATGGAAAACATTTGCCTTCTCAAGTTCAGTATGTAGTTTGGGATGGTTTCTCTGTGTTTACTGGTTTGTTTATGTGTTATGTGGGTTTCTTGAGAATTAGGAGTGAAGATGCTCTTTTGGAGGAACCCCTTTTGAACGGTAATTCAATTGATTTAGAGGTAACCAAGTTAAGAGGGAGTGATTCTGTTACTCCTTACTCATATGCTGGTCTTTTTAGTATTCTTACATTTTCTTGGGTTGGTTCTCTAATTGCTGATGGCAATAAGAAAGCTTTAGACCTCGAGGATGTTCCTCAACTTCATAGTGGGGATAGCGTAGTTGGGGCGTTTCCTGTGTTTAGGAATCGAATTGAGTTAGATAGTGGGGATGGTGAGGGTGGAGTTACGACGTTAAAGCTTGTGAAGGTGTTGTTCTTCTCAGCTCGGAAAGAAATATTATGGACAGCCTTGCTTGCAATACTGTACACAGCAGCTTCTTATGTCGGTCCATACCTTATAGATTCATTTGTTCAATGCCTAAATGGACAAGGAACATTCAAGAATCAGGGGTATGTTTTAGCTTCTGCATTCCTGGTTGGAAAGCTTGTGGAATGCCTTTCGCAAAGGCATTGGTTCTTTATGTTGCAGCAAATCGGAATTAGGATGCGTGGAGTACTTGTGGCAATGATCTACAACAAAGGGTTGACACTTTCTTGCCAGTCGAAGCAGGGCCAGACTAGTGGGGAGATCATCAATATCATGACTGTTGATGCAGAGCGAATCGGTGATTTCAGCTGGTATATGCATGACCCTTGGCTGGTTATAATCCAAGTTGGTCTGGCCTTGTTCATATTGTATAAAAATCTTGGGCTCGCAGCAGTTGCTACTTTGCTTTCAACTATCGTTGTCATGTTATTGAACTATCCATTGGGAAGGCTAATGGAGAACTTTCAACAAAAGTTGATGGAATCTAAAGATAAACGAATGAAAGCAACATCTGAGGTTTTAAGGAATATGAGAATTCTCAAGCTTCAGGCGTGGGAAATGAAGTTTTTGTCTAAGATTGTCGAGCTTCGGAAGACAGAAACAGGATGGCTGAGAAAATTTGTTTATACTTCAGCAATTGTCAGTTTTGTATTCTGGGGCTCCCCTACTTTTGTATCTGTGGTCACATTTGGTTCTTGTATGCTTATGGGAATTCCCCTCGACTCTGGAAAGATATTATCTGCACTGGCTACTTTCAGGATCCTTCAAGAGCCAATCTATAATCTTCCAGATACAATCTCGATGATCGTTCAAACCAAGGTTTCGCTTGATAGAATTTCGGCTTTTCTTGGACTTGATGATTTACAGTCTGATGTTGTGGAGAAGTTAACTAGAGATAGCTCTGATACAGCAATTGAGATTGCAAATGGAAATTTCTCTTGGGAATTATCAGCTCCTAACCCGACATTGAAGGATATAAACTTGAAAGTATTCCATGGTATGCGGGTTGCTGTATGTGGTACAGTTGGCTCTGGCAAGTCGAGTTTACTTTCCTGCATTTTGGGAGAGGTACCTAAGATATCAGGGACTCTTAAATTGTGTGGTACAAAGGCCTATGTTGCACAGTCACCATGGATACAGAGTGGAAAAATTGAAGAGAATATTTTATTTGGTAAGGAAATGGACAGGGAAAGGTATGAGAGGATTTTGGAGGATTGTTCCCTGAAGAAGGACCTTGAAATCCTGTCATTTGGCGACCAGACTATTATAGGTGAACGGGGCATTAATCTGAGTGGTGGACAAAAACAAAGAATACAAATTGCTCGAGCTCTCTACCAAGATGCTGATATCTATCTTTTTGATGATCCTTTCAGTGCTGTTGATGCACATACTGGATCTCATTTATTTAAGGTGAGCTAATTTTTATCTCTCCATCTCATTTGTTGATGCTGTCTTTCCATTTTAATATTCATTTTCCAGTTTGTTTTATGTATAGCAGAAAACCTGATGTTTCTCTTAAGCTAATTTGTTTGACCATTGACAGGAAGTTTTGCTAGGCTTCTTGAGTTCGAAAACGGTTATTTTTGTTACTCATCAGGTTGAGTTCTTACCTGCTGCTGATCTAATATTGGTGAGTGTACTGAAACAGTTCTTTTTGGGATTTATTGTCTCAACCAACCAAATTAATGGATTCAACTTGTATGCTCTTGTTAGGTCATGAAGGAAGGAAGGATCACACAGGCTGGAAAATATAACGAAATTCTCAGTTCGGGTTCTGATTTTATGGAACTTGTAGGTGCACATGAGTCAGCTTTATCATCTCTTGATTCTAATCAAGTAGGAGGAAATGGAAGTACCAGAAAAGACGGTGATGGCATGAGCAGTACCAACGGGGTTTCTTTGAAAGAAGGAAACAAAGATTTAAAAGATAGTAAAGTTGATGAGATAGCTGAGCCAAAGGCACAACTTGTTCAAGAAGAAGAAAGAGAAAAAGGTCGAGTAGGATTTCCGGTCTACTGGAAATATCTTACAACAGCATATGGAGGAGCTCTGGTGCCCTTTATTTTGCTGGCACAGATTCTTTTTCAGGTGCTTCAAATTGGTAGCAACTACTGGATGGCTTGGGCAACTCCTGTATCACTGGATGAGAAACCTACTGTCAGCGGATCCACACTAATACTCGTTTATGTAGCTTTGGCAATTGGAAGTTCTTTTTGCATCCTGGCTCGTTCCACCCTTCTTGTAACAGCGGGGTATAAGACGGCAACCCTGCTGTTCAATAAAATGCATATGTGCATTTTCCGAGCCCCCATGTCCTTTTTTGATGCAACTCCAAGTGGACGAATTCTGAACAGAGTACGTGTACGCTTTTTTATGCTTTCTTCTGTTACATCTATAAACATTTTCATTGCATGTGGTTTGTAGTCTGCATAACCTAGCTCATACTTAATGAGTTCATCGATCTATTTCTGCTCTGATAGGCTTCTACAGACCAAAGTGCAGTTGATATGCAGATTCCATATCAAGTTGGGGCAGTTGCGTTCTCAGTGATCCAGCTGCTCGGAATCATTGCAGTAATGTCTCAAGTAGCATGGCAAGTGTTTATTGTTTTTATTCCTGTGATCACTGCCTGCATCTGGTACCAGGTAATCTTTCTGATCTTCAAACATTACTATTCTAAATAAATGCTTCAGCACATGCTTTGCAATGGTACATCGTTAACTCGTATTTTGCTGCTTTGCAATTGTTCTTTTGTTATGCAGCAATACTACATCGGTTCTGCAAGAGAACTTTCACGGTTGATTGGAGTTTGCAAAGCCCCTGTTATCCAGCATTTTGCTGAAACTATATCAGGAGCAACAACTATCAGGAGCTTCGGTCATGAACAAAGATTCCAGGAAATAATTATGAAGCTGACGGATGCATATTCTCGGCCCAGGTTTTACAGTTGTGCTGCAATGGAATGGCTTTGCTTCCGCCTGGATGTGTTCTCTGCTATTACGTTTGCATTCTCTTTGTTTTTCTTAATCTCTTTTCCGAAAGGAATTGATCCAGGTTAGTTGTTCTTGTCTTGTATTTTTGTTTATCATTCCTTGCAAATAACAAATTCTTAAAAATAAAATATCCTCTGCATATGTTTTTCCATTTTATAGCCATTGCGGGTTTAGCTGTGACATATGGACTGAACCTCAACATGTTACAAGCTTGGGTCATATGGAATATCTGCAATACGGAGAACAAAATCATATCAGTAGAGAGAATACTTCAATACATGTCTAGTACTTGTGAGCCTCCTCTTGTAATCGAAGAAAATAGGCCAGACCGTTCTTGGCCAGCACATGGCGAAGTCGATATTGATAATCTGCAGGTAATTACTTGTTTGCTTGACTAGTTACTCTAGTTCTATTTTTTCGATATAAATGAGATTAATGACGTTGACATGATGTAGGTACGGTATGCCCCTCACATGCCGCTTGTGTTGCAAGGTCTCACTTGCACTTTCCAAGGAGGCAAGAAAACTGGTATAGTAGGAAGAACAGGCAGTGGTAAATCAACCCTGATACAAACTCTTTTCCGCATTGTTGATCCTGCAGCTGGTCAGATCATGATTGACGGCATCAATATATCATCAATTGGCTTGCATGATTTGCGGTCAAAACTCAGCATTATTCCTCAGGATCCCACCATGTTTGAAGGAACTGTGCGGAGTAACTTGGATCCTCTTGAAGAATACACAGATGAACAAATTTGGGAGGTCTGTTTCTGTCGTCTTTGTTCTGTTTATCGATAGCATAATTCTTTCACTCGAAATGGAGCTTTTTTAGGATTGTTAATTTCAAGGAAGGTGCATACTGATATATATTTTGATGGTTCCAGGCTCTCGATAAGTGTCAACTTGGTGATGAAGTTAGGAAGAAGGAGAAGAAGCTAGACTCCACAGGTTTCTTTTTGTACTCTAGTTTTATAGTTGTGCATATGGGTGTACATTTGGTTGGAATTGAACCAAAAATTGAATCTCTTTTTTTTTTTTTTTTTTAAAACCGAACCTAATATACAAGGTCGTAAAAAATTTCAAACTGAACTTATTTTTTTCCTGAGCAGCACAACCAAATTTTTGTAAATTGTCAAACATAACCAAATCAAATGTGTCGGTTTAGTTTGATTCGTTTTTTGACATCCCTTGTTGTATGCAAATCTTTTACGCTTTATGTCATATAATTCACGGTACGAATGATCATCCTGTTGCTGCAGTGGCTGAAAATGGAGATAACTGGAGTATGGGTCAGAGACAACTAGTATGCCTCGGACGTGTACTACTCAAGAGGAGTAAGGTCTTAGTCCTAGATGAAGCTACAGCTTCAGTCGATACAGCTACAGACAATTTAATTCAGCAAACCATCAGGCAACAATTCACCGACTGTACTGTTATAACCATCGCCCATCGAATAACTTCCGTTCTTGACAGCGACATGGTTCTGCTTCTAAGTCACGGTGAGCATGTCACTATAATCCAGTAGTACCTTAGCAAATGTTATCGATATGCAATTTTCTTGATAATTTATAACTGTGATGCAGGGCTCATTGACGAATACGACTCTCCAACAAGATTACTAGAAAATAAGTCGTCGTCATTTTCGCAACTTGTAGCAGAATACACGGCAAGGTCAAATACCAGTTTTGACAGGTTAAATGAATTGGATGAGAAACCTTTATAACTGGCCAAATTCGCCGGGATAAGTTTCTTGATGACGACGAAAATGTCAGATAGGGTAACTAACTAAGTTACCAGTTGCAGTAAATTGTAGTGTATGTCAATGATGTAAAATTTTGAAACGGACTTAAGCTTTTAGAATTGAAGCTTACAGTTTTGGTAGCTAGTTAATGTTGTTCTATGTTTTCTTTGAGCATAGGCATGTTCTAATAGAGAAAGGGAACTTTGTGGGGAAAAAAATATAGTATTATTAAAGTAACTTTGTTATTGTTCCCCTCATTCTTTTTCAAGATAAAAACATTTAGAAAATTTTCGTCTCTTAATTTTTTCGTCAGGGTTTCGTTGCCGATTCTCCTTTGATTGATCCAATTAATCATGGCGAGGAATTGGTTTGTTTCTATTAGGGTTTGTAAATCATTAGTGTGCTTTTTTTTTTGCACCTTTTTGATTGTTTAGTATTGATTGAGATCATTTTAAGAGTACCCAATACAAATTAATCCTCCGAAGAACTAATTATTTCTTCTGGGTATTAATTTTTTTTCAATTGGGAGTTCTTGGTTCCGTAAGGATGTTTTTTTAGGAAATTAGCTGTTTGTTTGATTAGGATTTTTTTTCCATTTTATTGGTCTTTATGCTGGTGTGATTATGAGTGAGAGAGGATGGAAAAAGAAATTGTGTGTGTTGAGGGGGCTAAATTATGTATGGGTGATGAGGTTAATTCTGAAAACTCAATTTGTGCTGAAATGGAGATTGAAGAGAATGAGAGTGGTAGTTCCAAGAGTGAAATTCAGCTTATAGCGTCGGAAAACGGAGAGGGGAGTAATGTGGTATTCTCTAGAGAAGGGCCGATTATTAGTAATGAGTCGAGAAGGTGCGGTTTGTACCATCGTGGTAGGAAGAAACTTAAGTCTCATGCGGTTCTAACGGAGTCTGGTGTTGGTAAGAATGAGAGTATTGGTCATGACAAGAAACGGAATAAACAAGATAGGACTGAGTTAGGTCGGATGTTTCAGGGAGCGGTGAGTTCACATGATTGGGAGCTTGCGGAGAGTTTGATTTTATTGGCGGATCGGCATACTCTGAATGATGCCTTGTGCATTACTTTGGACTCGATTTGGTTTTTAAGCACGCAACAAGAGCTTAGCGGGATAACTGGATTGATTAAGAAGATTATTTCTAATGGTGCTCATGACTTCACTAGAGCTGCTCTTAGAACTTCATTTTTAGCTTCATGTGTTTCTGCCTGCCAGAGCAGAACAATGAGCCTGGCAGATACAGTAACTGTGATGGCTCACAGGTTGCACGAGCGTCTTCAAGAATGCAATGGGGATTAAGTGCTACAAAAGTTTACTGAATGGCCTTCGACGCTGCTTGTTTTCCTCTTACTCTTTTTTCTAGCTCATTTGAAATCATGAACATATACCATGGTTGTTTTCATCCGTGTGACTTCATATTAGCTCATTTTTTAGTTTTTTTATATGAGCTCATAGCTCAATATCATATGCAGACTGGAAAAAAGTTGCAGTCACAAAAAACAATCCAGTCCTTTCCTTTTTTAAACTAGACCCAGATTTAATCATGCTTCATTATACAATTATAATCATCATTGAGAAATTTTATTGTAGACTATTGACCATAAGATTTTCAAAGTAAAAAAAAAAGGTTCTAAACTGCAAATTTTTTCTTCAAATTTGTAAAGAATTGTTCATAATTGTTTAGGTCTTTTGTTCAAAATTGTAAGATTTTCCAAGGCCAAAAAACAGATTTTGATTGGAGTTGATATCCAATTCTAATCTCTAGCCTAATTCATGTTAATTTATAAATTAATTGAAGTTGACAGAATTTATTGAAGTTTTTTTTTATCTGTTAATTGAAGTTGACAAAAAGAATTAGAAGAAGATTGATCTTCGTAAAAATAAGAAAAAAGTGGTGAGAGGTGAAAAGTTGTAAGAACACGTGTATATTTTCAAATATAAAGAGTTAATTTGACTCTCTAGATGTGGAGAGCCAAATTGACTCTTTATTTTTATTTTTTAAAATAAAGAGTCCATTGGAGCACTTTTTCAGTGATTATGCTCTCTATAATAAAGAATTTTAAATTATAAAGAGTCCATTGTAGATGCTCTAAAGGGTTGATGTATCATGCCAATGTACATTTTAGCTGATATAATCTCTTTCACTATTTTCTAGAAAAAAAAAGATAAAAACTTTTAGTAACTAGGTCGATGCCCGCGCGTTGCGCGGGTGAGATTAAATAGTTTTATAGTTTTTAAAATTGACATGTACTTTTAGAATAAAATTATTACTAATTTACTATAATTAAATTAAATTTTAAATAATAAAACTCTTTAATTGACCGGTTATAAAATTTATTTCTACTTATTAATATAAATTAAATTAAATTATTTATTTGAATTTATTGATTAGAACATCATAATTTTGATTGTTAATCGGTATATAACTAAATTTATTCATATAATTGTAATAAAATTCTCATAACAAAATAAAACCTAGCAAGTAAAAACCAGCACGATTTGCCCAATAATACATGCATTTGAAAAATCATCCTACATTGACAAAGTTCATAAAGATCATGTTTTTCTTTAATAACCGATACATGGAATTTGATAATATCAATAGAAAAGAAATTGGAGACCTCTAATTGTCAAAATGTTAATTCCTTTTCCATTGATACAAATGTTAAAAGCCAATTTCATATTCAAAAGTGTTGGTAAAAAACCACCAAAAAATCAACATTAAAAGTCTAGTCATATGACATGCAGAATTTAGGCAACAAATAATTTTTAAAATATGACAATTTTTAAGATTGAAATACAAGATTGATGATAATTTTTACCACTTTTTTATAGTAGGCCAACTTTTAAAAGGCAAAACCATCAAGAAAGTGTGATTGAACATGTAGTGTCCATGTCATTTTATCGAACAGCTTATGTGCAAAAGATTTAAGAGTGTCAATAATAAATTTATAACAGCTGCGCAGTCAAATTAAGCAAAAGAAACACATAGGAGATCAGCATTACATGAACATTTTTGTATGACATTGTTTCATAAATAAACATGTGAAATTAAACCTAAACATGTGAACATTTTTGTATGACATTGAGATGATTTTTAACGGTTTTGAAGTAATTATTAGTATTAAAGAAATGCTCAATACTTTTTGATTTAACTTGTGGAAGATGGAGAGTTTGAAAGGTATTGGAAATTGAAGAGTTGTGCAAATAAAGGAGTGTAACTGAAAAAAAATTAAAAGACAATAATTAATGAAATAGAAGTTACTAATTAAATATGAGTCCACTTGGCATAAGTATACAACTCCACTTGGCGGAATGATGTTAAATTTTTTGTTAGAGCTCAAAATTATAGTATAGAATAGATTTTTGTTAGAGCTCAAAATTATACTCCCTCCGTCCCCCGTAAAGATAGAAAAAACACCCATTTTACAAGAATTAAGAAAGTAGTTATTTATAGGTAACTTGTGATAATTTGTCTAAATTACCCTTTATAATCAATTAGTTATATACATTTTGCAAAGCCACTTTACTAATTATAGCACTTACAACTCATTTATTTATCTTTTCAAAATATGCATTTAATGTTTTATGATAATCATGTAGGGGTATTTTGATAATTTTTAACTTAACTAACTCCACTTTTTCTATTTTTATGGGACAAAAAAAGGTGGTACTTTTTCTATCTTTACGGGACGGAGGGAGTAGTATAGTATAGATAAGTTATATCCTAAACGGTTATGGAAGTTAAAAATAATTTAACATAAAAGGTAATGTTTGAATTACCAATGAGCTCTGACTCAAATGGTATAAGTGCTAGGCATCAAACTGCTAGATCGTGGGTTCGATTCCTCCTACAAGCGCTCCCCCTCTCCAATTATTAAAAAAAAACGAATAAAATATGGTTAATTATTAGAAAACACCTCCTTTTTGGCATTTTGTTTGTGCATGGCACAAATTTTTAAAATCGTTCATTTTAACTCATTTTTAAATTTTTTTTTTCTCAAAAAAAAAAGAAAAAGTAATCTGAAAGACATATTTAAATGTGTTCTATTCGAATTTTAACAAATAGCTATAAATGAAATGGAAAATTGAAAAATAAACTAAGATTGACAATTCTTAATTTAATTTTTTAGCCTTAATGTGAAAAACAAACGCCGGAAAAAGATTTGGAAGGACATGCTAATTTAAAATGAAAAGAGTTAGTGATACAGTGAACCAAAATTTCCAGTTTACAAATTGTGATTGCAATTATTGAGAATTTATTGCTTAGAAATGCGATTCAAACCCCTAATAATCCTTCCTCCAGTTATATCTCATCCCCATTTCATTAAACCCTGCAAAACCCTAATTTACACAACCCAATTTGGAAGCTGTATTCAATTGAGATGCATTCTGGAGGAAATTTTTGGGGATAGGATTGATTGGAGGTTACTTCTTGGTTCTTGAGTAATGGGTATTCCAATTCGTCTTTTTTACTTGGTGGGTGTGTAGATATTGTGCGGAATCAGAGGAAATTGCTGCAATTGGTAGCTTCTGCTTTTGAAGTTTGTTGTTCATAACTTTATATATTATTACATATAGATTCTGTAAAAAATCTTTAGCTTTTGCATAAATTTGATAAATTTGTCCTTCCTAAACTTTCCACATCTTCGTAGCTGCTTCATTTTATTTCAGTATTACATGACTGCAAATTATTCTTTAAGCTCTTAGTATAATATTGACTTAGCTGGCCACCTAATCTTTATAATAATTAATACTGTAATTTTTTCCAACTTATGCATTGTTTTTGTACACTACTTGGTCATAGTTTAATAGCATATCTTTTAAAAATTAATAGAATATTAACCAACAATGACACCATAAATTATGATATATTATTGACCACCTAGTCATCCTAATCAGCTAGAACCTCACTAATATATTCATTTCTGGAAATCCTATACTGCTAAACTCTCCAGAAAAAGCCTTGTCAAGGATGGAACTTGATGTATCAGCTTTGATTTCTAATACAAGCTCATTAATGTATTCATTTACTGATTTTATCCTTGAACCCGTTTTCTTGCGATGGTTTTCGGGCTCACTACACTTACTTTTGTCATTTGTGTTATTTGTCTTGTTTGTCTGTAACGTATTATGTGCGGAAGGTAATAGCGACGATTCAAAAGAGTGTTTGAGTATTAACAAGAGGCTCTTGTGTTATAAACAAATTGTGTTACGTTGTTTGACTGTTTCAGTGTGTAATCTTGTTTTGTGTTTGTTGAGTTACTTTTATTGGTACTCTTCTGACTATGAACTGATTAGCCTTTTGGATTCACTGCTTAGAACATTGTCTTGGGTTGCTGTTTATTTACACTCCCAATTTTTTAGCTCAGCTAATACCAAGTTCCCGTTTTCATTGAGAGTTTTCTGGGCATTTTATTTCTCAATTTCATGTTATTGCCTTGTTGTAGACATTGTTTCTTATAGAAAACAGTTGTTCTCTGAAGTTCAGTATTTAGCATTGAATGCAATCTCTCTATTCAATGTTTTGTGGCTTTGTTACCTGGGGTTCTTGAAAACTAAGAGTAAAGATACCAGTCTCAAAGAACCTCTTTTAGATGGTAATTTAGAGTCAACTAAGTCAACAGGAAGTGATACTGTAACTCCTTATTCAAATGCTGGTCTTTTTAGTTCTCTTACCTTCTCTTGGATAAGTTCTCTGATTGCGGATGGCCACAAGAGAACTTTAAACCTTGAGGATGTTCCTCAACTTTATGGTGGGGACAGTGTTGTTGCAGCATATCCCGTCTTCTGCAATAGGCTCAAGTCAGATAGCATTGCTCCTAGAGGAGTTACCACGATTATGCTTGTGAAGGCGTTATTCTTCTCAGCTTGGAAAGATATTCTTTTGACTTTCTTTCTCTCAGTAGTACACGCATCAGCTACTTATGCCGGTCCATATCTTATAGATTCATTTGTCCAATGCCTGAACGGGCAAGGAGAGTTTAAACATCAGGGATATCTTTTGGCTGCTGCCTTTTTGGTTGGAAAGCTTGCAGCTTGCTTGTCTGAGATACACTGGTATTTTCAGTTGAGAGCAATGGGTATCAGGATATATGCAGTACTTGTGACAATGATTTACTGCAAGTGTATGACACTTTCATGCCAGTCGAAACAGGGAAACACTAGTGGGGAGATCATCAATTTATTGTCCCTTGATGCAAAGCGAATTAGTGATTTTACCTTGAGCATGCATGATCCCTGGCTAGTCATCTTCCAAATTGGTCTGGCCTTGTTCATATTTTACAAAACTCTCGGGCTTGCATCTCTTGCTACTTTTATTGCAATAATTACTTTCATGTCTCTGAACTACCCTTTAGGAAGACTGCAAAAGAACTTTCAGCAGAAGTTGATGAAATCTAAAGATGAAAGAATGAAAACATCATCTGAGATCTTAAGGAATATGAGAATTCTCAAGCTTCAGGCATGGGAAATGAAGTTCTTGTCCAAGATTGTCGAGCTTAGGGAGATAGAGACAGGATGGTTGAAGAAATATGTTTACACTTCATCAGTAGTTACTTTTTTCTCCTCTGCTGCTCCAATTTTTGTGTCTGTGATTACCTTTGCTACATGTATGTTTATAGGAATCTCATTTGAGTCAGGAAAGGTCTTATCTGCACTAGCTACATTTAAGATTCTTAAAGACCCAATTCGTAAGCTTCCTGAAACAATTTCTATGATGATTCGGACCAAGGTTTCCCTTGATAGAATTGCATCTTTTCTTCAACTTGATGACTTACAATCTGATATCATAGAGAAAATTCCAAAGGGTAGTTCAGATACAGCAATTGAGATACTAGATGGTAATTTCTCTTGGGATTTGTCTGCCCCTATCCCGACATTGAAAGACATTAATTTCAAAGCATTTCATGGCATGAGCGTCGCTGTATGTGGTACAGTTGGTTCAGGCAAGTCGAGCTTACTTTCTTGCATTTTGGGAGAGGTCCCCAAAATCTCAGGGACAATTAAGCTGTGTGGTACAAAGGCCTATGTTGCACAGATTCCATGGATACAGAGCTGCACCATTGAAGAGAACATACGGTTTGGTAAAGAGATGGATAGAGAACGGTATGACAGGATTCTGGACGCCTGCTCGTTAAAAAAGGACCTGGAAATGCTGTCATATGGAGACCAAACTCTAATAGGTGAGAGGGGTATCAATCTGAGCGGTGGACAGAAACAGAGAGTACAAATTGCACGAGCTCTCTACTATGATGCTGATATCTATCTTTTTGATGATCCTTTTAGTGCTCTTGATGCACATACTGGATCTCATTTATTTAAGGTTGAGTTATTTTCCTTTCACAGTCTCTTTTTTCCAATGCTCTGGTCATCTCTGCTAATTTATTAAATGATGGTACTTTTTGTATAGTAGAAGAGAATGATGTTTCTCACAAAGTAATCTAGTCGATGATTGTGTGGCAGGAAGTTTTGCTAGGTCTTCTGAGTTCGAAAACTGTTATATATGTTACACATCAAGTTGAGTTCTTACCTGCTGCTGATATAATATTGGTGAGTATGCATTTCTTGTGTTCACTACATTTGGGATTTCTAATGTAGACTATTTGGATCATTGAGTCCATTTTGTACCTTCCCGTAGGTCATGAAAGATGGTAGGATTACACAGGCTGGAAAATATAACGACATTTGCAATTCTTGCTCCGACTTTATGGAACTTGTGGGTGCACATGAGACGGCTTTATCAGCTCTTCGTTCCAATGAGACACAGACAGCTTCTGAAAATGAAAGTATGAGAAAGGACAATGATAGCCTGAGCAGCACAAATGGGCTTTCCTCTAAAGAAGAAGGTAAAATTTTACAAAATGTTAAAGCGGATGGGATAATTGAGCCAAAAAAGCAGCTTGTTCAAGAAGAAGAGAGAGAAAAAGGTAGAGTTGGGTTTCAAGTCTACTGGAAATATCTCACAGCAGCATATGGAGGAGCTCTAGTCCCAATTATTTTGCTTGTACATGTTTCCTATGAGGTTCTTCAAATTGGCAGCAATTACTGGATGGCTTCGGAAACTCCAGCATCGAAGGATGTGACACCCGTACTTAGTAGATACACAGTAATAATTGTGTATGCTGGGTTGGCAATTGGAAGTTCATTTTGCATCCTGATCCGATCCATACTTCTTGCGACAGCAGGGTTTAAAACAGCAACTGTTTTTTTCAATAGAATGCATTTTTGCATATTCCGTGCACCCATGTTGTTCTTTGATGCAAACCCAAGTGGACGGATTTTAAGCAGAGTAAGTATACTTATTTAGGCTCTTTAGTTAGGTCTGCCTGTATCTCCACTGCATTCTTTTTGCAGCTTTTCTCTCTTTAGTTCACTTTCCAATCCCCTTTTTCTGTTGTTTTTGTTCTTATGCGGGTCTTTAAACCGCGTTCGTCATTTAATGGATATGTTTTCTGCTCTTAATAGGCTTCTGTAGACCAAAGTGCAGTTGATACGCAAATTCCAAATTTGCTCAAGGCAGTTGCATTCTCATTGATCCAGATTCTGGTGATCATTGTAGTGATGTCTCGGGTGGCATGGCAAGTTTTTATTGTTTTTATTCCTATGGTTGTCGCCTCCATTTGGTATCAGGTAATGCTTACTATCTTCAAACACTTAGTTTATACAATAAATAAAAGCGTTCTCAAAAATTTGCTTTTTATGCAGCAATTTTATACCCCTTCTGCTAGAGAACTTTCACGGTTGGTTGGACTATGCAAATCTCCAATTATTCAACATTTAACTGAAACAATTTCAGGAACAACAACAATCAGGAGCTTTGATCATCAGTCAAGATTCCAAGAAACACTTATGAAACTGGTGGATGCTTATTCTAGGCCCAAGTTTCATATTGCTGCCGCAATAGAATGGCTTTACATCCGCATAGATATGTTCTCTACTATTACGTTCGCTTTCTTTTTATTTTTTGTGACCTCTTTTCCTGAAGGAATCAATCCAGGTTTGTCGCTTCCTGTCATGTAAATCTACTAGTCAGAGTTTTATTTCATTAATTTTGTAGCCTAAAATGCATCAACTCTTTGTGTTTCTTTGCCTGTAAAGCCATTGCTGGTTTAGCTGTCACATATGGGCTCAGTCTAAGCTTGCAACAGTCTTGGGTGATATGTAGCATCAGCGATCTGGAGAATAAAATTATATCAGTAGAGAGAATACTCCAATACATGTCCATTCCCAGTGAGCCTCCTCTTGTATTAGACGAAAACAGGCCAGATTCTTCTTGGCCATCACATGGTGAAGTTCTTATTGATAACCTGCAGGTAAATTTGCTTTGTTAATTTAGCTGTTAACACTTGTTCCTTACATGGCATATATGTCATTAATGATAATGACATGAATGTAGGTTCGGTATGCCCCTCATATGCCACTCGTGTTACAAGGTATTACATGTACTTTCCAAGGTGGGAAGAGAACTGGTATTGTTGGGAGAACAGGCAGTGGAAAGTCAACTCTTGTACAAACTCTTTTCCGCATTGTTGACCCTGCAGCCGGCCAGATTGTGATTGATGGCATCAATATTTCATCAATTGGTTTGCATGATCTGCGGTCAAAACTTAGCATTATTCCTCAGGATCCCACCATGTTTGAAGGAACTATAAAGAGTAACCTGGACCCTCTTGAAGAGTACACTGACGAACAAATTTGGGAGGTGGGTATATTTTCTTTTTACATTTGACATGCAATGCCTCAGGATTGTAAACTTCGAGGACGGAGCATGCTAAGTTGCTAACATACATTTTGATGGACTCAGGCTCTTGATAAATGCCAGCTTGGAAATGAAGTTAGGAAGAAGGAGAAAAAACTAGGCTCTACAGGTTTTTCTTTTTATTCTTTTTGGTACAATAAAAAATTATGCAAATTTTAACTCAATTATCATCCTGGTGGTGCAGTAACTGAAAATGGAGAGAACTGGAGTATGGGTCAGAGACAACTAGTGTGTCTTGGGCGTGTGCTACTCAAAAAGAGTAAGGTCTTAGTCCTAGATGAAGCTACAGCCTCGGTCGATACAGCTACGGACAATTTAATTCAGCAAACCATTAGGCAACATTTTTCCGACTGTACTGTTATAACCATTGCACACCGAATTACTTCTGTTCTCGACAGTGACATGGTTCTGCTTTTGAGTCATGGTGAGCATATTTCTGTAGAGAGTAGCTGATCAAATTCTGTTTTCGATACACATTGTTCTTGATGTTATATAATCATAATGCAGGGTTAATCAAAGAGTATGATTCTCCAACAAGATTATTAGAAAACAAGTCATCTGCATTTGCACAACTTGTAGCAGAATACACAGCAAGGTCAAACACCAGTTTTGAGAAGTTGACATGAATTGGCTGACGGAACTTCACAATCCACAGCTCCCCTGAAATAAGTCTCTTCAAAGAGGTCTATTCGCAAGGCAGCGTGGCGTGAAGTTATGGTTTAGACACATCATGGGGATGCAATAGAAAAAAATATTATTAAGATATGTATTCTTCATTCTCCGTTCCTCTTTTGACAATATATATTATATATTTCCATGAAGTCTTTTTATATATATGTATATCTTTCCATGAAGTCTCTTTCTTTCTTTTACTATATTTATCTCGTTAGTTAGTATAAATCCGTCAAACATGAGCTTGAAAAAAACCCCAAACCTGTTATTGTCATGTTAGACTTCTATGCTGCTCAAGCAATAACACAGCAATAACAAGAATTTGTGGGCCTTATGATGTTTGATATTCCAATTTCTTTTGAGATCCAATTATCTTGTGACAAAAGTTGGCGGACTTCACCTTCTTGGAAAATGCCCATTTCTTTTTGTAATCTATATTTCATGTTTAATAAGGTTTTTTTTTCCATTGCAATAAAAAAAGCACTTTATTTATACTCCACTAATGTTAGTAGGAAATAAAGTGCAGGAGTGAATACAAGCACAATCTCATCATTTCCTTCTTCTTTTTCTCTTGTCTAAAGAACTTGTAAGTTGTAACAGTAAGCTACCATATGGATACTCCACTTCCACAGAATTTAAAAGCGATACCTGACCTTTGATTTTTTCTATTCAAACAACCAAAGAATTCAACATAACTCCATCTGAAAAGCTCTTACAATTTACAAATGGAAATTCTTGATTTACCAGCTTTTCTTTCAAGCTCACCTCCACTGTTTTACATGCTCCTTAAACCCATTTTCCTCCATCGGTTTTCTGGTTTACTGCACTTAGTTTTGCTACTTGGGTTATTCATCTCCTTTGTGGGCAAGAAACTTAGGGCGGGAAAGGTGGATGAGAGGTTTGACAAAAACAAGAGGGTTTTCTGTTATAAACAGACTTTGTTGTGTTGTTATGGCGTTTCATTGTTTAACCTTGTTTTGTGCTTCTTAATCTACTTTTATTGGTATAGAGATGTCTGGTCTGATGATAAACTGATGACCCTTTTGGATTCAGCAGTGCTTAAATCACTGTCTTGGGGTGCACTTGGTGTTTATCTGTACACTAATTCTGTTTCTTCACCTGAGACAAAGTTTCCCATTTTATTGAAAATTTGGTGGGTTTTTTATTTTATTACATCGTGTTATAGCTTAATTGTAGATTTTATGCTTCAGGGGAAACACATGTCTTTAGAAATTCAGTTCTTGGTATCTGATGTAGTCTCTGTATTGACAGGTTTGTATATCTGTTATGTTGGGTTCTTGAAAGATAAGAATAGAGATTCCCTAATCGAAGAACCCTTTTTAAATGGCGATTCTAGTTTAAGTAATAGCTTGGAGTCAACTAAGCCCATAGGAAGTAAGACTTTAACACCTTACTCAAATGCTAGTCCCTTCAGTATTCTTACCTTCTCTTGGATGGGTTCCCTTATTGCTGTTGGCAATAAGAAAACTTTAGACCTGGAGGATGTTCCTCAGCTTGATTTTAAGGATACTGTAGCTGGGACATTTTCAGTTCTTAGAAATAAGCTGGAGATGGATGGTGGTGCTCCTGCTAATGGAGTTACCACAAACAAGCTTGTCAAAGCATTATTCCTTTCATTTTGGAAGGAACTTCTATTGACTGCTTTACTTGCACTGTTATATACAGTAGCTTCTTATGTTGGTCCATACCTCATAGAATCTTTTGTTCAGTGCCTTGATGGGCGAGGAGAGTATAAAAATCAGGGATATGTTCTAGCTTCAGTATTTTTCGTTGCAAAACTCGTAGAGTGTCTCTCTCAGAGGCATCAGGTGTTTAGATTGCAGCAAATTGGAATCAGGATCCGTTCAGTTCTTGTGGCAATGGTATATAATAAGGGCTTAACACTTTCGCACCTGTCGAAACAGGATCACACAAGTGGCGAAATCATCAATTACATGGCTGTTGATGCAGAGAGAATTGGACATTTTACTTGGTATGTCCATGACTTGTGGTTGGTCTTCTTCCAAGTTGGTTTAGCCTTGTTGATATTGTATAAGAATCTCGGTCTTGGATCCATTGCCGCTTTTATCTCGACGGTTATTATCATGTTGCTTAATTATCCTCTGGGTAGATTGCAAGAGAAGTTTCAGGACAAGTTGATGGAATCAAAAGATAACAGAATGAAGACAACATCTGAGATTTTAAGGAATATGAGGATTCTCAAGCTTCAAGGATGGGAAATGAAGTTTCTGTGTAAAATCCTTGATCTCAGAAAGATGGAGGAAGGATGGTTGAAGAAGTACTTTTACACCTCAGCAGTAACAAATTTTTTCTTCTGGGTTGCTCCAACTTTTATTTCTGTGGCCACTTTTGGTGCTTGTATGTTTATGGGAGTCCAACTTGAAACAGGAAAGATCTTATCTGCACTAGCAACATTCAGGATTCTTCAAGAGCCGATATACTTTCTTCCTGATACAATTTCCATGGTAGTCCAGACTAAGGTTTCTCTTGATAGAATTGCATCTTTTCTTCGTCTCCAAGAATTACAGTTTGATGTTATTGAGAAGCTTCCAAGATTTAGTTCTGACACAGCAATTGAGATAGTTAATGGGAATTTCTCTTGGGATTTCTCTTTACCTCACCCGACACTAAAAGATGTAAGTTTCAAAGTATTCCGTGGCATGAATGTTGCTGTTTGTGGTGCTGTTGGTTCAGGCAAGTCAAGCTTACTTTCCTGCATCCTAGGAGAGGTACCCAAAATTTCTGGGACTCTTAGGTTGTGCGGGACAAAGGCCTATGTGGCGCAGTCACCTTGGATTCAAAGCGGGACAATTGAAGAGAACATACTGTTTGGTAAGAAGATGGACAGAGATAGGTATGACAGGATACTGGAAGCATGTGCGCTGAAAAAGGACATAGAAATCCTGTCATTTGGTGACCAAACAGTTATAGGAGAGAGGGGAATCAACTTAAGTGGCGGCCAGAAGCAACGTATTCAGATTGCTCGAGCTCTCTACCAAGATTCTGATATTTATCTATTTGATGATCCTTTCAGTGCTGTGGATGCTCACACTGGATCTCATATATTTAAGGTAAAAATAGTTCTTTTCTCACAACCCAATTGCGCATCCTGAAAGCTAAATCTTTCTTTTATTTCAAAAAATTTACATATCCAGGCAGAATTTAGCCTTTTCTCTAGTAATGTATATTTTCTTGAATCCATGTATGGCAGAATGTTTTGATCAATCTTCTAAATACAAGAACTGTTATATACATCACTCACCAAGTTGAGTTCTTACCTGCTGCTGATATAATCTTGGTGAGTAATTATCTACCTTCCTTTTCTTTAATGCATCCCCAAATTCATTTAATTAAGTCCTTGTTTTAACTTTTGCCGTCTTTTAGGTCATGAAAGATGGAAGGATCACACAGGCTGGGAAATATAGTGACCTTCTTATCCCAGGATCCGATTTCATGGAGCTTGTAAATGCACACAGGGCAGCCTTATCGCCACTTGATTCAAAACAGGCATCACATCCTGAAAATGGAAGTACTAGTAAGGAGAGCAGCTTTAGTAAGGCTGTGCTAGATCAGGATAAAATTGACTTGGCAAATGATAAAGAAAATGAGATAGTTGTGCCGAAAGGACAGCTCATTCAAGAAGAAGAGAGAGAGAAAGGTCGCGTTGGGTTTACGGTGTACTGGAAATATATCACAACAGCATTTGGTGGAGCTCTTGTGCCAATCATATTATTGGCAGCAATTTTATCTCAGATCCTTCAAATTTGTAGCAATTATTGGATGGCATGGGCAACTCCTGAGTCGAAGGATGTGAAACCTGTTGTTACCGCATCTACACTGATAGGTGTGTATGCAGCTTTTGCCCTGGGAAGTTCATTCTGTCTCCTGGTCAGGATCACTCTTCTTGTTACAGCAGGGTATAAGACAGCGACTCTGCTTTTCAATAAGATGCATTATAGCATTTTCCGTGCGCCCATGTCCTTCTTTGATGCAACCCCTAGTGGTCGAATCCTAAACAGAGTAAGTAAATTCCTTGTGCTATTGTTTCTTAATTCAGAGGCCGACATTTTATCTTGAAATATAACCATTTGAGGAATAACATTCTTGATGGGGTTTCGGTTAATGATAAATTGTGCTTAAACAGGCTTCTACGGACCAAAGCCAGATAGATTTGCAAATGGCATATCAAACTGGTGCAGTTGTATTCACACTGATCCAGCTTCTGGGAGTCGTCGGAGTCATGTCTCAGGTGGCATGGCAAATTTTTGTCATTTTTATCCCTGTGGCTTGCGTTTGCATCTGGTATCAGGTAATCTTTATCATTTCTTCAAAATCAGATCCATATATAATGTATCATTTACACTTTATTTTTCATTTGCTCTTTATAATAATGTGTTAGTGTGGTATATGATCAGATTATACCTTGCCTTTGCATGACTTTGTTATGCAGCAATATTACATCCCTTCTGCAAGAGAACTTGCACGATTAGCCGGTGTATCCAAAGCTCCGGTTTTCCAGCACTTCTCTGAAACAATATCAGGATCGACAACTATTAGGAGTTTCGATCAGCAATCAAGATTCCAAGAAATAAACATGAAATTGATGGATGCATATTCTCGGCCCAAATTTCATATTGCTGGTGCAATGGAATGGCTTTGCTTCAGGCTGGATATATTTTCTTCTATTACATTCGCAACATCATTGATTTTGTTGATCTCTTTCCAAGATAGAATTAATCCAGGTAAATTGCTTGTTTCTTGTTTTTAGCTCATATCTTTTCTCATAACAACAGCCTGACAAATCTGAAGTACACCTTCTCCGTTCGTTCTTTTTTTCACTATTGAAGCAATTGCGGGCCTAGCTGTGACATATGGACTCAACCTTAACATCATACAAACTTGGTTTATATGGAAACTCTGTAATTTGGAGAACCGGATCATATCAGTAGAAAGAGTACTTCAATACTTGTCCATACCTAGTGAACCTCCTCTTCTAATAGAAGAAAAGCGACCAGACCAGTCGTGGCCGTCACTTGGAGAAGTTTCTATTGATAATCTTCAGGTTTACTTACTAAATATTTTTCAATTGATGGCTAATCATTATTGTATGGAAACTTGTAGAGACCTACTTTCAGCTTTTCGTTTCCATTTTCTGAAAATTTTCTGAAATTCCAATACTTTATATTTCCAACCTATTATTATAGTAAAACATATCCTTCCATAGTTTCTCATTTCAAGTATTTTCATTTTAACATTTTTTATTTCCATACAAGATTGTGAACAACAAATATGATGTAGGTTCGCTATGCCCCACACATGCCACTGGTTCTGCAAGGTCTCACCTGCAGTTTTCCAGGAGGGAAGAGAACTGGTATTGTTGGGAGAACAGGAAGTGGAAAGTCTACTCTGATACAGACTCTTCTCCGCATTGTGGAACCCACAGTTGGTCAGATTGTGATTGACGACATCAATATCTCATCAATTGGATTGCATGATTTGCGGTCAAGGCTGGGCATTATTCCTCAGGATCCAACTATGTTCGAGGGGACTATACGGAGCAACCTGGACCCGCTTGAAGAGTATACAGATGAACAAATTTGGGAGGTTGGTTATCCTATTCTGTTCAGTGGTGAAATAATTCTCTTCATAAATGTCTATGCTGACATGGTTTTATGATTCCAGGCTCTGGACAAATGTCAACTTGCACATGAAGTTAAGAAAAAAGAGAAAAGGCTGGATTCCATGGGTTTGTACCATTCTAACTGTTTTGCAAAGTTTAACTTTTAAGAAATTAACACGATAGAAGAATGGAGTCATGGGCGGAACTAGGTGGGGGCCGGGTGTGTGGCACCCCCAGCCATCCGGTCACCACTTACCTTCCTCCCCCGACTATGGACTATTTGGTATCTTCGTCACTCTCTGTACGGATTAAATATTTTTATGGTTACTCAACTATACTACTTTTATATAATGGCTATCGACATTTAATTTATTATATTTTGATAAATCAATATTCATTGTTCAAACAACGCGAGGTTACCCCATCAATCCAGTTCAAATTTTGCCTATGTAACCGACAGATTGGCAGTGTGTCATTTGGCCGTTGAATTGCCATATAGGCAGATTGGGTATCCTCCTGTATTTTGAAAAATATGTTCTGGTTACCAAATTTAATAAATTAAATACTGGTAACCGTTTGCAAAAGTTTAGGTAATAGCAAAAATATTTAATCATCTCTTTACACATTTTTTTATCTTTTATCCGTCTTATTCCGTTCCTAATCAGTAATCAGTCTGTCTCGTTCCTGACTAATACTCTTCTGTAAATTCACCTCCACTCTTATTTTTCTGGTTCCAACACTGAATATAGTGAATTTGTGATGCTGCAGTTACTGAGAATGGGGAAAACTGGAGTATGGGTCAGAGGCAGCTGGTCTGTCTAGGGCGTGTACTACTGAAAAAGTGTAAAATACTGATCCTGGATGAAGCTACTGCCTCTGTGGATACAGCTACTGATAATCTTATACAGCAAACCATAAAGCAACACTTCTCTGACCGTACAGTTGTAACAATTGCTCATCGGATAACTTCAGTTCTTGATAGTGACGTGGTTTTGCTTTTGAGCAATGGTAAGTAAGGAAGTACATGATTTAGATTCTGCAGATTATGTTGATGGTGCCAGTGTTGATTGCGGTGTATTAAGAACTGAACCAGGTTCAGTTGTTTCTAAAATTGATCTACGGTTCAACCTCTTTGAACTAGTAAAAAATGCAAAATCCGGAAACCATTAAACTGGTTAAATTATAGAAACCATTCGGATCTTTATTACTAACTAGAATGTGATATATCTACTGGATTTTCAATCCATTGCTGGTTCGGCCACCGTTTTTTTTAAAACACTGATTGATTATTGGAAATATGATGCAGGGCTGATTGAGGAATTTGATTCTCCGGCAAGATTGTTACAAAATAAGTCATCTTCATTCGGACAACTTGTAGCAGAGTACACAATGAGGTCAAATGCCAGTCTCGAGAAGTTCACTTGACAAAGCGTCTTATTAACATGGTTCAACTGCAATAGGGTCTTCATGACAGGTTAAGCTGATTGATGTCGTTTTTCTTAAGCTTTCTATATTGAAGCTTGAAGTCATAAAAAATCATGAAAATTAGTGAAACCAGATGAGTACCTTTTGTTTTTACTTTTTGCTCTACATAATAGATTTGTTAATACATTTTAATCTAATTCCCTGGTCTAGTGGTAAAGATTAAAGTCTTGAACTTTATTTAAAAATTAGGACTGAACTGATATAAAGAATTGGCGGTTGATTCGATAGGAAGAAGTCAAGAACTAGAGACTCCGGATAATTCTAAATTTGATCGGTCATATCAAAATTAGCTCAATGAACCAAACTTGAGTGATCATGTTCTTCTTATGCATAATAGTCAATTTGGAGAATAGCCATTGTGCAAGGATGAATTCACCATTTTTCTGCGAATAAGGTAATTAACAGGAACTACAGAGTTGTTGTTCATGAATTTCTTTTTAGTAAAGAAACATGAAACACTTCATTCTCGATTCTACGAGAATATATACGAAAGCCTTTCATTTGCTTCTCTTCGATGGAAGTTTGATTTTCCCAGAATGTATCCTAATTTTTGGCCTAATTCTTTTTCTGATGATCGATTCAACGGAATGGATCAAATAAGATGGAGTAACTTTAGCTTGTAAGTAAAGAAGAAAATAAAAGATATTAATCTCATCCATATCTCACAAGAATACAAACATTCCTATATATATATATATATATATAGTAGATATGGTTTACCGGTACCCATAATTGTTACAAAGACTTCTATATGTAAATTATACAAAACAAGAAAGAAAATATACAGCAGCTGCTGTTGCCTAAAATGTTTGTCACTGGTTATGTGATTTGTGGTTCATCTGATTTTTGTCTTCTTCAGTAAGCAACAGAACCAATTTTAGCCAAAATCTTAAATGAACCACAGAATTTAATTAGCAGCATGCTTGATGTTATCCCTTATAGCAAGTTAGCAACACTAGTTTGCCTATATTGTTCGAGCTCAAGGTAAACCATGTCACCAACATCAAAGGATGCGCTTCTTATCAGCATTACGTTTGGTCATATTCTGAACAATCACAAGCCGGCCTTTGAGAAGTTGAACCATTTTCGCCTTTAAATCAAAAGATCTTCCAAAGATACGGAATTACTGCGTGATATGATATCAGTAGAGATACGCGTTGCTCAAATGTAGTTTAATTTAGGATACAATGGTTTCCTTTTGGTTAATGTCATTCTATTTTTATTCATTTTCATGAGCAAAATGTGATGTTAAAAAGAAGTGGCCATAGACTTGATTCGATTGCTTCTCGATAGACTAATTCAATCCTTTGCTTGAGATCAATTCCACTCTTTCACCTTTCTTTGTCAAGGACAACATCATTTTAGAGAATCAAACATTATCGGATTGTCAAGAGATATATAATCAACACCAAGAACCATATCATTATTATCAAACTAAATGAAACTTGTGCCCGTATATTTTCCATGTGAAACGCATACATTTGGACTTCTTTTTTTTGGTCAAAAAATGGTTTCATTTTATGTTCCAACTTTTGCGTTCTATCAATTGCGACAAAATTTTTATAGTAACTATTTTTAGAAATTAGACAATATTTTAAAAAATTGATTGTAATTGATAAAAGATAAAAAAATTTGGATTTAAAAGATGAAATTCGAATTTTTTGATACAATTGCAAAAAAAAACCTTAAAAATTAGAATAATTATAAAAAATTGAAAAAATTGGTTGTAATTGATAAAAGATGCAAATGTTTGAATTTTAAAAGTGATTGTGCTTTTTTTCCGAAAAAGACCCAACTTTGATTTACTCTCAATAATGTCTAAAAAAAGATAACAAATATTTTTTTCAATTATTACTCAATTGAAGTGATGTTAAATTTTAAATATGTTAGGTAATTAATTTTTAGTTTGAAAAATATTCAAATCACTTAAACCCTATTAGATAAAAAAAATAAAAGTTTCAAATTGTACATAATTTATTTGGCAATGAAAAATAGTTAATTATAGAATTTTAAAATGTTTTCAACACAGTTTCAAACACATAACAGTGTAGTTTCAAAAAGGCTTAATTACTTAAAAATCCCCACCTTATAATATTTTTTCGTTTATACCCTGACCTAGGAAAAAATTCATTTGTACCCTTTTTTTTGATTTTTCATTTTCAACTGTACCCCAAGGCATTAAATTGAATTTTTTTCATTTAAGAAATTTTTTAAAATAGTCCTTCATTTTTTAACCTATATTTAATTAGACTTTAACATTATTAATAGTACAAAAATACATTCTTCTTTACAAAATTAATTTTATAATCTTTTAAATACAAAACCGTAAAAATATATAATTTTTATTTAATAAAAATAATTTCCGATTTTCCGAAGAAGAGACCGCTCTGCTCCTCCTTCATGAGGAGGAGCTCCTCCCGAAAAAAATATTAAAAAAATATATTTATTTTTTGTAAAATTATCGGGTTTTGGTAGCGGATTTGTAAATCGAAGAATTACAATGGTAGGTCGAATTTTTTTAAATAAAAAAATTTAAAACGATTAAATTTTTAGAATTTATTTGAAAATTTTAAAGTTAAAGGACTTATTTGTATTCGTATAAATCGAAAAAAGTATAATATAACCCTTCTTTTTTATTATTTTTAATATTTACATCCTTTAATTATTTAAATTGTCAAAAAAAATTAAATTTTGGGGTACAGTTGAAAACGAAAAATCAAAAAAAGAGTATAAATGAATTTTTTTCCTAGGTCGGGGTATAAACAAAAAAATATTACAAGATGGGATTTTTTTAAAATAATTAGGCCTTTCAAAAACTATAGTTCTAATATTTTCTAATTAGATTTTGGCAAAATTTATGAAAACATTCATGTAGTTTTAATAAAATCGTTATATTTTAATATAGTTTCAGTTTCAAAAAATGCTTAATTGCTCCAAAAATCACCAACTTTCGCGTGTTTTTGGTATTTGACACGAACTTTTAATTTTGGTACATAAATACATGAACTTTTAATTGGGTCGGCAGTGGTGGGTAGCCGGAAATTATTATGAAAGAAAAAGATGGATTATGATTAATTGGGTTTAGTTGTTAATTAGAAATATTTAATTAATTATATAGAAAAAACTTTCAATTTATGTTAATTAGATTTTAAGTTAAAAAGGATTAATTAGTGTTTTAATTAAGATTAATTAGATTTAATTAAGTGTTAATTTTTAAAATTAGGCTTTCACTCTCTTTTTTTATTCAAAATGGTGAAACCATCCGATTTTGCATAGTTTTGGGGCACTTTGGTCGAAGTTGGACTTATTTGATACTTCGTGCGTACATGGGATAAATTGATCCTTTACTTATTATTTTTTAAAGGCTTAATGGCGTAAAAAATCATAAACTTTAGCGTGTTTTGCAAATTTAACATAAACTTTCAATTTTGGCAAATTAAAACACAAACTTTTGATTTTTTGCAATTTTAGCACCGATCAATTTTCCTTCAAAAAAATAGAGAAAAATGCTGATGTGGACGCCGGAATAGTGGTTATTCCGGTGTACACATCAGCATTTTTTTCATGAAAAATTGATCGGTGCTAAAATTGCCAAAAATCAAAAGTTTGTGTATTAATTTGCCAAAATTGAAAGTTTATGTTAAATTTGCAAAACACGCTAAAGTTTGTGATTTTTTACGCAATTAAGCCTTTTTTAAAATAGCGAAGGACAGAGAAGTCATCTCCCATAGTCTCCCACTTGCACTTTCAGAATCTGCTCCTCCTCCAGTCTTCACCAAACTCAAAACAATGGAACTCTTCCAGCACCCCAAAACCCTTCAAATTCGCCAATTTCACCCCCCAAAAACCCATCTTCTTTAACAATTACTACAACTTTATAAAAATCTTTTCATTTAAACCCCCGCCCTTCACTTATCATCCTCTAATTTTACATTCCAACTCCCTTTTCATTTCTTCAACTCCTCCAATTTTGACTCTTAACTTCTCTCAAATTTCAATTCTTTTCAATTCAACCTCCCAACTTCTAATTTGAGTCACAGTTTTGAATTCGAGTCAGTGACTGAAATTCAATAATGGAAATTGCCTGCCAGTCTTCTTTTCTGGGCCGGCCATTTATGATTTCTGGTACAAAACCATCATCTTTTTTGCATTATAATAAAGTTTCTAAGCTGAATGTGAAGCTTTTCCAGAAGAATTATCGATACCCATCTCGTAGTTTATCTAAAGTTCTAAACTTTAATGATTTTAGACCACTGGGTATTTCAAATTCTAGTAAATTAAGAGGCTTTGATGTTAGAACTCATTCAAATTCGATAAACAAAGTTGAGGGTAATCTGGGTATGAATGAAAATATAGGTATTGGTAAGAATTTAGAGTTGGTTAGATTGTTGATCAAAGGTGGGGTGGTTTTGGGTGCAATGGTTTGTGGGGTTTTGGTTTTGGGTTGTAAGAGAGTGTTTGCAGCTGAAGGTGTTGTGACTGCTGGCTATGGTGTTATTGAGCAGAGTGTATTGGTGTTGAGGAAGGCGTGGCCGAAACTTTCTCAGGTTCTTTTGGTTTTTAAAGAGCAGGGTTTGATATTGGCTGCACTTTTGAGTTTGTCGGCGTTTTTTTCTATGGCTGAGACTTCAATCACCACACTTTGGCCTTGGAAGGTACGGACTTTAAGATATCGAATTGAGTTTGTCATTAATAAATGTTTATTTGTGTGAACTCAAACTTCACTTGTGACTTGTGAGTAATGTTGTATTTCTGGAGGCATTAATGATTATATGCATATTGTTTAAAAGCTAAAATTAGGAATGTGAAGAAACTTGGTGGTTCATTGTACTGTTTCCTGTTCATTGAACTAATCTTGGTGGCCATATTATATTCCAATATAAATGTATCTTAAAATATCTAATGGTCATTCTAATGTTAATAGAGATTCAGGTTATGTTTACATATGTTTTTCTTTTTGTTCATCTCAATGTTACTCTCTTTGATATAATTGTTCATCCAACATAAATCTATCAGGTTCGAGAGCTGGCTGAAAAAGAGCCTGATGATGGTGTCTTCAAAATGCTTCGTAGTGATGTTACACGGTTCCTGACTACAATTCTTATTGGCACAACGTACTGCCCTTTTTATCACCTGCTGATGTAACATTCATTCCAATCTAAATGCTTGAGTTTGAATATTATTTCTTATTGTAGATTCTATTTATGTCCTTAGTGTGGTGAACATTGGAGCAACAGCTTTAGTCACAGAGGCAGCCACTGCAATATTTGGCGAAGCTGGTATTACTGCAGCCACTGGAGTAATGACTGTATGTACAAGTTTCTCTCTGCTGTATCTCTCTGTTTGTGGATTAATTCATGTTGAATAATATACGAATGCCGAGGATGAAATGACATTTTTCATGTCTAATTGGTTCTTTCCTTGGGAATTGTAATGAATCTTAATTTGAATTAAGTGGATGATTGACTAATAGAAAAGAAAATCTTTGTTTGGTTTTCTTATGAAGTTTCCTTTTTACTACCGATTGCAAGATTGTAAAAATGAATGAGCAGGAATGTTAAAACTAATTTGAGCAAGGGAATCACCCCATGTTTAAGGATAATAATACTTCAGTTGTACTTTGTAGTAATTACACTTGTTTGTTTTTGTCCTTCCAGCATGTTGTTTTTGGATTACGATTATGTAAGAGTATAATTTTAAAGATTGAAAATATGATGAGGGGCTCTTAGAGGATCTTAGGAAGGCATTTGCATAGCAAATGACACCACAAAGAGTTATAGCGATTTGCATCTAAGTATCACTAGAGCTGTTTGTCACACCCTAAGAATTCTCCCATTGTTAATTTTTCTTAATCAGTTATCTTTTGATGAATGTAGGTTGCAATATTGTTGCTTACTGAGATCACCCCCAAAAGCATAGCTGTTCACAATGCCACAGAGGTGGCTAGGTTTGTGGTAAGTTCATGTGTGTTGGACTTTTTTTGCTTTATTTTAATTCCTTTATATGGTTCTTTTATGCTGAAGACGATCTTAGTGCTACATAATAATGTTGTTTGCTATGACGTTAGGTCAAACCAGTTGCATGGCTTTCAGTGGTGCTATATCCTGTGGGAAGAGTTGTCACATATTTGTCTATGGGAATGCTAAAGATGCTTGGTCTGAAAGGGAGAAGGTGAAACAACTTAAAATCTCTTGAATATTATGTGCAACTTCACTTTTAGCATGGAGCTATCTCTGTGTGTGCATATGTGTGTGTGTGTTTATACATTACAAAATGATTTCTCTGTTACCAAATAAAGTTACAATAGCATTATGAAATTGTGATTTGGAATGCCATACAGCTACATGCCCATTACTTAGTCCTGTGTTTCAGACAATGGATAATGAACAGAGTAGGAAACTGATTTCTCCATTAATGTATGTCATTGTCCCATTTCATTTGTTGCTTCCTTTTCTGTCTCTTTCTCCTTTATGTCCCATTGTCCTGTACATGGTCGGCATTTGTACGACTAGATGCACATGAAAGGTCATTCGATGGCTGTTTTCTATAGTAGTATTATCATGTTTCTTTTCATTTTATTTTTGTTCCTTGATAGCGAGCCTTACGTTACTGAGGATGAGTTGAAGTTGATGTTGCGAGGAGCAGAGTTAAGTGGAGCCATAGAGGAGGAAGAACAGGTATCATGAAGGTCCAGTTATGGTTCTTATAAAGCACCTTCTTCTGTGCATTTTCCACATGCTAGTAGTGAAGGTCTTCATATTTTATGTGCTCAATGTTTTATATTTCCATACAAAACATTGTTCAAATACCTTAGAACATTCGGACAGTGTATTTGTGCTAGCAAGATGCTGAAAAACACTTGCGGTGTGAGAGAGATTATTGATTGGTCATCAGAATCTCAGGCAGGATTGACAGAATAGTTAATGATATTAAAATATAGCTTTTAATGGTATCAACAAATTACTTCTGGATACAATGTGGGATAAAAAATGTACGAGGTTGAAGGTTGTGTCCATTTGTTCCATGGTCAACAATAATAAAGCAGCATTTATAGAGTAAATTAAGTGTGATGTTACAAAAAAGTGGCAAAAGCATGCTGATTTGATTGAGAGGCCAAACCCTAGAATTATATTATTGCATAATGTTTCTTGACATTGAATTTTTTATAGAAAGAAACATGACTCTTTCATTCTTGTACTCATCATAGGCCTCGGGTCCCTAGATTACGTAGAAACCTTTCCAGAAAACTCTTCAAAATGTTGGAGGTGTCTTTTTTTCTACATATTGTGGTTAAGGTCTTCTAACATTTCGTGTACTTCTACACAGGATATGATTGAGAATGTGTTAGAGATCAAGGATACACATGTTAGAGAGGTCATGACACCTCTGGTTGATGTAGTTGCAATTGATGCCAGTGCAACTCTTGTTGATTTCCATCAGCTGCGGGTGATTCATCAGTATTCAAGGTAACTTAATCTATACTCTACTTCATAACCTAAGCATCAAATTTAGATACTTGCTGAGACTTTTGTGGACATGTTCATAGGGTTCCTGTTTTCGAACAGCGTGTGGACAATATTATGGGTATTGCATACGCAATGGATCTGCTAGATTATGCTCAGAAGGTCAGACATATTCTATGCCCTTTCCACCCTGTTTGAATTGCTACGACTCTAGTTATTGATTGTATTTGGCAATCTCATAGTGTGCAGAATTATGACATGTTTCATTTTTGAAGGGCGAGCTGCTAGAAAGTACAACTGTGGGAGACATGGCTCACAAACCTGCATACTTTGTGCCCGGTAATACTTTCACTGTGTAATTGATGGTTTATGTACTTTTCAGTATTATGCATTCTGGAAGATTGTCTTCTCATCTCAGTTTTTGATTTAGGCGTGAAATAATAGATCTTATCCATTTAAACTAGGTTGGGCTTGGGGGTTTCTTATTTGCTGTCTTCTATCGGCTGATGGAAGGCAGCCTGTCTGAGTGACTCCAAAATCCATAAATATTTTGGAATGCCTTATTTGCTGTCTTGCATCAGCGGATGGAAGACAGCCTTGTCTCAGTGGCTATAAATTCTACAAATAATTTGGAATGGACATGTTTCTAGATATCTAGCCTCCTTTTGCTATATATTTATTATTTATTTCTCGTTGATATTATTTTATACTTGCTACCTGGTTACTCTTCTTTAAAGAATGCATGGAGGTACAAATTTGACTCCATGGGTGTTGTAATAATGATAAAAAGATTAACTTACAGTATGGAACTCCTTATCAGATGGCTCAGTGTTTTCCTTGCTAAAAGTTCTTTGAAAATATTCACATATTTAAAATGCTATTTGAACTTTTCTTTGTTTTGAATTTTGTGTAGAAAATATTTGTATCAATTTTGTAGGTTTTTTGCTATAGCTTTTAACAAATGTAGTTTTTTTGGTCATGCAGATTCAATGTCAGTCTGGAATCTTCTTAGAGAGTTCCGCATCAGGAAGGTTCACATGGCTGTTGTTCTTAATGAATACGGTGGAACCATTGGAGTATGTACAAACCCTACTAGTCCTATTTCGAATTGTATCTATATTTTGATTGTAGAAAAGTTAATTGGTGATATACAGCGTCGTGCTTACTTGTTTTCAACCTTGGCACTTTTAGTAATTACTGAGTTCTTTACTTGTTAACTTAATGCACAGCCATATAAATGTTACTGAATCTATCTTCCATGTGCAAAATGCTGATCACTTTCTAATCGGTCTAAGTACATGATGCCAATCAAATGTGTTCAATATAAAAAAAAAATAGATGTACATTTACCATTTATATTGGTATCATGGCCGTCAAGCGTAAGAGTCTCCTTGCAGTTAAACGCTCAGCTAAATATCATTATGTTAGTTATTTTATTTTCTGCATGCTGACATTCAGTTAACTATTCATTTTAAGTGCCCAACTGTGCTCATCTTACATTTACTCTATGTTAATTTTTCCCCATTTTTATGGATGAAACAGATAGTTACCCTGGAAGATGTTGTTGAGGAGATTGTTGGAGAGATCTTCGATGAAAATGATTCAAAAGTAAGATTGAAAACACACTTTTTATCCATGAAGTTGTGCATTTTTGTCCAGGATTATGTTTTGATGGTTTTGGAATTGCTTTGTTATGACAATTATATCCTCTTCCTGATCTAATGATGTTGAAGTTTTTGTTATTGTTTTATAAAAAATATACAAGTAACAACCATTACTGATAGCAGCAGGAATACATATGTTTGCTATAATAATTGAAATAATGCCATATCTTTTATAATAGGAGGAGATACAGAAGAAAACTGGCTACATTGTTATGCGAGCAGAGGGAATATATGATGTTGATGCAAACACTTCCATTGATCAACTCTCTGAAGAGCTAAATATCAAAATGCCTGAGGTATGCTTTTTGTAGCAGTGAATCCCCTAGTAAATGAACAATACAACAACTAGTACTAAAAACTGATTTTCTCATAATGGTCTCGTTGTTGATATTCAAAACAACCTTGCCTGTGATTGGTTGGCTGCAGAACTATTGTGTTGAATATACATTTTGCGCACTAATGACCATTAGTTCTTGAATATGCATCATTGATAGTATTCTCTTTCTTCTCTTGTTCCCAGGGACATCAATATGAGACAGTATCAGGTTTTATATGTGAGGCATTTGGATACATCCCAAGGACTGGGGAGAGTATCAAATTTATCCTTGAAAAGGAAAATCAAGAAGAGGATGATGAGCAAAATGAAGGCAAATCTGATCGACAAGATCAGAATGATAAGAATCAGATATATAAACTTGAGGTATCCTTTCAATCATGTTTTTCTTTTCACTTGTGCAAGCTTCAGTCGGTGTGGTTTGCGTCAATATTTGCACTATGGAAGAGTTAGTATTGGCTCTAAAAACAGTTACATTAATATTTGCTCTAGAAAAAGTTGTCTGCTAGATAATTCTGGTTCAGTAGCATAAGCCTGGAGTTTATGGTTATAACTACGACATCGAACTAATATACATACAATAATTGGCTGTTCCGTCTTATAAACAAGGGCTTAACACCTATGTTGCACGGAAACTTCTAATTTCGGAGTTTCTTTTCCGTTTCTAGAAACACTTCTGAAATTCCAAAACTTTCTATTTATAACCTATTTGTATAAAAAATATTGTTTCGCTGTTTTCAATTTCAGCGTTTTTTGTTTTGCCATTTCCGTTTCTGTGCAACACAGCCTACCACTCGCATAACGCCTGTTCCTGAAGTAATAGTGCTAATCATACTCAGGACTGGCATGAATGAGTTGAGCAAATATACAGCAATCAAATATTCTATCTAATAAAAACTCATTGTTTCTACCTTGAGATAAAATTGCTTTCTGCATTTCACTAAGCAATTGATATGACCAATAAGAAACTATTTATTACAGATGAAAATTTCTTAGTGATGGTAACATTCTGTTTCCTCATGGCTCAAATGCTATAATATAATCAATCTATCGACGACCCATTCGCGCGGTCTAATGTAGTTTGTATATTGCTTGGCTGTCCTGTTACTATCACCATCTGTAATATATTGCCTTTGCTGCAGGTATTAGCTGGAAATGCTAGAAAAGTAAGCGCGGTTCGTTTTGAACGAATAAGCAATGGCGACCAAATAATGGAGGCCAAAGAGGTAACTCGTCTTGTTCCCAAAATCATAAAGAAGAAGTGGAGCAGTGATGATGAGTCGGACGATACTGAATTTGATGAGGATTCATTCCAAAAGAGACCAGAACATGCTCTTTCTGATTCCAATGTAATAGCTGAACATGAAGATGACAATGAGAGTTATGGCGGACAGTAGTTGTTACTTTCTCTCTTTCTCTCTAACTCTCTCTCTCTTCGCTCTATCTATTTATCTATCTATTTTTACAGCTCGATTAAAAGCAGTGAAAACGACATGAGAAACAAAACAAAAGAACAAGAATACCGGGAGATACTAACTTTGTAAAAAAAAAAGTTTCAGAGATGAAGTGAGGTATCAACATCTGATTCATCAAAGTTATTTGTAATGTGCATGACAGTATTTTTGGGGCATAAGCTAACCAAATTTGGAGTTTCATTGATCTGGAATTCTGCATACTTGTTCTGCATGTATGGCCTGATGTAAAGATTGTCATGGAGAGGTTTCCCGGGCGGAAGGACGAGTTCAGACTGAAAAAAGGTCCGAGATTGCTCGTAACCTTTGACGGGTTTGACTTGCTCAGCTTCAGCGAACAATCGCAAAAGCTCCCTCTGCTGCCGCATCTCCTTTGCTCTCTCCAACTGTCGAAACCTCTCCTGTAAAAGCGCAATGGAGGAATGAATGACGGTCGGATCACAGGTTTGCCTACCCATGGATACAAATTTAGTCTACCTTTGCAATTTTGAGGAGTGATATGTTGGTGAGGCATTGGATTTCAATATAGCTATATATAGGGCATTGTTGAACTAAACTCGCCACCGGCTAACGGATGTCACAAGCATAAAAGGGCAGTAATGTGAGTCCAAAAGGGACTGGAAGTTAGTTGTTGGAATGGTTTTAAAAGAAGAATAATGCTGTGTCTGTTTGTCTGAGCTTTGGAGAAGATGTGCATATATTTGTTTATGATTTGAACATTCTGTTGCAAGTAAGAAAAAGATAATGGAAGACAGGACAAAGATTGGAACAGGGAATAACTTTTGAAAATGGTGTCACTGTTTTCTCTGTGTTTTTTTGGGTTTATAATCATTCCATAGGAAAGAGAGAAAGTGAAGTCCACTAAAGTATTAGGGTTTTGTCTTGAAGTAGTTGGAAATAAGTGGCATGATGATGAAAAAGAGTTGGAGATATTGGATGCATGCATGGCTGTTGTTGCTTCCTTGGATCTTTGCTTATGGCAAATGGCGCCCACTATTCTTGCTTCTACTACAGTACTACTAGTAGCGTTTTAAAAACCGAACCGGAAAATCCCGATTCTCCCTAAATATTGGATTTTTCGTTCAACCCTTTAAACCGAAAAAACCAACAGGAATCATTGAACCGTAAAAATTGGTGTTCTTCGTAAAATTTAGTTATAGTTAATTTACAAAGGTTCGTATATAAAACCTAGCTAGCTATATCTAAACCCCTTTTTTTTTATTCACAATTCAAGTATATTTTTAAGCAACAGTACTCGCAATTATACATTGGCAAAAATGAAAATACTAAATCGTTGATCTGAGAAAAAAATGAGATGTTTATGTTAAAGAATGAGCAATATTGTTTACAAATCGTCTTATAAATTAAAGAAATAAATTAATAAATTGTTGACATATTAAAATTCAATTCAGTCCGTTATTATCCCCATCCTCTTCATCTTCTATGGAGAACAAAGCCACTCATAACAGTTTCATGTGAAATCGTATTTGTTTGTCAAATGATTTCAATTGCACAACATTATTGCTCTAAGGAGTACACTCATTCTCCATGATTTCCGACAAGACTAAAACCATTTTTTATCAAAGAAAGTTAAAGCTACTCTAATAATAGAAATTGACCATGATGAGAAAAAGGGTAGATTTTTTTTATCAGAATTTATAAGTATTACTAAGTCATAGTCGCAGTTACATTGTTAGAAAACGTTTTCTACTTATCCGACATAGAACGAGATGTTTGTGCTAAAGTATTATCAGTCACGTCTTACAAATTAAAAAAAATTATTAAATTGCTCTGTATCTTATTCTATCATCTTGTTCTTTCTCTAAACAATCTGCCACTTGGAAAGAGCAGCGCTACATGAAGAGCCGTACTAGACTAGATATTACTGGTGAAGAAAAAATAAAACCGTTTTTTATAAAATAACTTTAACGCTATAATAAAAAAAATGTTGACTGCCGATTAATGAAATAATCGATTATGGTACAATTTTAATAAAAAAAATGAAGAAGAAAGTGAGGGAAGAAAGAAGATGGCTATGATTTGGTAAGATTGAGAGATAGTTGTAAGATTTTACACTTAGCTTTAATTGAAATTGTTAAGGAATATAATAGCCGTTCCATATGAACATTTTATTGATTTGGATGCATTCAACATAAACGGTATGGATGACGTGATTGACGTTTAAGTTTGCACATATTTGTAAATAGTAGTATATATATATATAGACTATATATATTTTGTTTGTAGCTTTGTTTATAATAGTAGTAGTAGTAGTAGTAGTAGTATTGTAATCTCTATCTCTGTTAAACAAAAGTAACAACAATTCTATAAAATGATTATTTGATGATTTTTACGGAATAAATATTCTTAAAAAGTAAAGAACTAGTACATTCTTAAAAAGTATCTAATGCGTATTTCATTATACGAATCAAATACGCTAAATGAATCTTGTATATATATATATTCACTCAGGCGATTCAATCGATAGTTAAACTGGTTAATCGTAAACCGGTTAATATCATTTTTTGCTGCCGACTCGGTTTTTAAAATACAAACTGCTAGTAGAACTAAGAGTTAGTTTGAGGAGCGTGCTTAAAAAGGAAGCTACCCTACACTAGAGCCAGGAATGTCTTCATGCCTTTGTTGAATGTAAAAGTAGATAGATAGTGACACACATTCCTCCATCTATTATTATTGTGAAGCACAATGCAGAAAAAGCAAGCTTATAAAAATTGGCCTCCAAAATTTAAACTTTTAACCTTAATCTTCACCATTGTCTTAACTATTCTTTAATGTTTTTATAATAATTAATGAATCTATGAGTTTTTCATTAATAATAGCTAATGAGTACAATTCATATCAAATAATTAGTATTATGAGTTCACGGAATACATACAAGTATGATATTTAGGGTTTGCAATTTAGGGTTTAGGGTTTAGGGCATGGAATACATACAAGTATGCTATAAATATGAAATTTTCTTTATTTTTTAAAAAATCTTTTATTAATTTCATATAGTTATAAATGTAATATATTTTTAAAAGATATAAAATCATTTTTAATAACCTGGTATATGACAAAATGCTTAAATAATTATATACATAGTATAGTTCGCAGACGGTCCTATAAAATAAAGGGTTAATGTCATTAAAATTCACAAATTTTATACGTTTTCTCATTTTAATCATGTGGTTTAAATTTTCTCATTTTCATGCACGAACTACCACTTTTTCTCAAATTCATGCACGGTGCTGAGGTGTCACGACTCCATTGGTGTAATTCGCTGAGGTGGAGGTCATTTTACACCAATGAATAAGTGACACCTCAGCGCTATGCATGAATTTGGGAAAAAGTGGTATTTCGTGCATGAAATTGAGAAAATTTAAACTGCATGATTAAAATGAGAAAACGTGTAAAGTTCGTGATTTTTTTTGACATTAACCCTAAAATAAAATTAAATTACATAACTTCTTTAAAATATTCAGAATGAAATTTCCTATTTTTATAACAAAAAACTGACAAATTCTTCATAAAAATGAATAAAAAAATATTTTATAAAAAAAAAAGATAGACAATAAATAAAAAAAGATAGACAATTAAATATAAATATTGGTATAGTCTCTAAACATTTCCATTTTTATTGGTGAAAAACCCTAATCTATCTTCAATTACGGATTCACATATAAGTTGGATTTAATATGTACTTCGTCGATGAAGTTAAATTAATCAAAATAAAAAAAGTTTGGCTATTTATTATATGTTATAAAAATAAAAATAAAAAGAATAAGATGGCTACCATCATGGGCAGGCCAAAAATGAATTTAAGGAGAAGCCAAATTATATAAAAAATCTAAATTTAATAACTATATTTTAAAAACAAAATGAAGGAGATGTTTTGAAGGTAAAAAAAGTTGAGGGGGCCAAATATATAAAAATATAAGCACAATTATTATATTTTTTGGTAAGATAGAACAACTTCAAGGGCTTTTAAGCCCAAAAAAATGGGAGGGGCCAGGAGCCCCCTTGGGAACAACTGGTTTTGCCCTGGCTATCGTTAATGGTAAAAATCAACCATTAAAACCAGCCAGAAAAAGATATAAAAAACATTTATATACGTTTAGGATTTTTTTATTTGAGACAAGAAAGATGGTGGTTATAATTTTAACTTCTATACGGAGTACTAAATATTGAATTTATTATTATTTCTGAATCAATTTTATATGAATTGGTCTTTTAACCTTCAATAATCATGTTTTTGAAATAATTGTATAACATATTAGATGCGAATAAAACATTAATAAAAATTATTATTCCACTCATTAACTATTTCGAAACACATGAACTTCATTGTATTTTAGTTCGCTTTCACCAAAACTTCGTTGTAAGGAGTTTTCGTTATCTAAGACACAAAGTTAGAAAAATTAGACAATGTTTAAAATTGAGAAGAAAATAATTATTTTGATCTAACTTTTGAGGTAGTTGTAATTGATATTCGAGCGAAAATTGAAAGTTGAAACTTTTACGTGAGATTTTAATTATGATTTTACTATCTCGAATATTTACCTTTAATCGGTTTTTACAAAGCATACTTAAAGTTCTTTGAGACTCATTCAAATGTAAGATACATTCAAATATATATATGAATGCAAACAAAATCATAGCCGCAAGGTAACTAACAATGTAAAATGTCTTCACTTATATTAACCATATAAATTTCTCCGCTCAACTTAACCTTTTCTGAGTTTCAAAATGAAAGGAAATCAACAAAACAATCAAAAACTGTCTATACTCTAAATGGAATTTAGCAAAAATGTTTATGTAGCTGTCCACATTATAGTTATCAGGAAAATTTACATCAGTGGTGTCTGAACTTTTCCAATTTTTTAATTTGGTGTCTGAACTTTTATTTATTTCATATAAGTGTTTCAACTTTTTAAAAACATATATATCAAACAAGTCATTTTAGCTATGTTCCAGCCATTAGGATAAAAATAACCCTCATTTTTACTTAAATTTATGCTTTATATTAGTAAAAAAATAACTATCATGTGTGCAATGATACACCAATATATAAAAAACTAAAATGATGAATCATATAAGAAAATTTTTAAGTAATGTTTAGCCTTGTTCGTAATTTGCTGATTGAAAAATGGATAAAACATTCATTTGATATATTTTCAAAAAGTTAAAATACTTAACGAAAAAAATTAAAAATTCAGACATCAAAACAGAAGATTTAGAAAGGTCGGAACACCATTAGCGTAATTTATCCTAGTTATAATGTTCAAAATTGTGAGCAGAAAGAATCAAATTGATTTGAAATTCGGCACCCAATTCAAGAAATTATAGAATGGGAGCAGAGTGATGTGCAAATTTGCTTTAAAATTTTAAAATTTTTGTGAAAGTGAAATTGTTGTTTTGTGTTGTAACTTTATTTGTTTAGATAGATAGAAAAGTTTAGTAGGAAAGAGCCAATGGTCTGAACCCAAATAAGATCAAAACTGGACCTACCTACTCCATCATTAATTCATCATATCTGCCTTGCTACACAAGAAATTAAAAAAAAAGGCTGAAAACTGGTATTTTTTCACGTGTAAAAGAAGTAATAAGAATCTAAGGTCTTTTCGTATACTACCAAACATCTCAATTTTATTAGAGTAAATTACTATTAGTCCTCCGTATTTATCATAATTCACAATTTACTCATATTTGTTTGAAAACAGATGATATAATCCCTATGCCAACAGTTTAATCCATTCTTCCATTTTTAGTGTTTGTCTAAGGATTAATATTCAAACATAAAAGATGGAATCGTTAACATAAATAAAAATGAAGGACCAAATTGTTGAAATAAATAAAAATAGGGGATCATATAGTTTCATTTACTCGGCTGACTAACATCGAAAATAGACGGAAGGACTAAATATCGTTGACAAAAATAAAAATAAGAAATCATATCGTTTGATTTTCAAATAAAAAAGATTAAAATGTATTTTCATTTAGTGGTGCCTCATTAGCCTTTTTGTGTTTCAATTGTACCTAAAGCATTGAATTGATTTTTTTTCGCTCAAAAGAAAGTTTAAAATAATCCTCTATTTTTAGCCTATATTACAATTAGACCCTAATATTATTAATAATATAAAAAATAAAAGATTATTTTAAACTTTTTTACAAGTGAAAAGATATCAATTTAATGCTTTATAGTACAATTGAAACATAAACGGACAAATTATGGTATAATTGGAAAAATTTCTACATTAAGGTATATTTGTAAAAAGGGCTAAAGGTTGGGGGGGTGTTGAGTGATTAAACCAATATAACAACATAAAGTTAAGAAAAAATAGTGATTTTTTTTCATAGAAATTATGGCCATAAATTACATCTTATAATAGTCAACTACTTTTAGTTTTTAGTACAACCACATCAAATTATCATAATAAGACTTATACTAAAATAAATGATTTTAACATAATAATACATATATTTATATGCTCAAATAAAATAAAATGTATAGGAAGATAATTTTACCTGTCATTAAGCTAGTATTAATATGTTGAAAAATGCTTTATAACCCACTTTTTTAATCCAACTCTTTTAATCCACCTTATGTGACAGGATTTCATTCGTCCAATTCTCATTTAAAAATGTATATCTTAAAAAACAGAATTTAATCAATCCACTCTT